>NW_026047103.1:1282500-2565000 GCF_023864275.1 Schistocerca cancellata
GCTACCGTAGCGAAGCGACTCCCGACACAGCTGACGTGCTATTCAGCGTCTGGAGAGAACTGGGGCCTTGCCTTACTCGCGCAGTGCTCTTATATATATAGCCTCGGTGCGGACGGCTAAGAGAACGCCGGTTCTAACTCGGCTCTCACGACTGGCCGCTGGGCTAGTAACGCACCACTTCAAGTTACATAAC
This sequence comes from Schistocerca cancellata, assembly GCF_023864275.1. Lineage (NCBI taxonomy): Eukaryota > Metazoa > Arthropoda > Insecta > Orthoptera > Acrididae > Schistocerca > Schistocerca cancellata. Next base: position 1,282,694 of record NW_026047103.1, read on the forward strand.
AATTTATAGCTTCTTTTGCTGATGGCTTATGAAGCTGTTAATTTAATCGTGCATTTAGCACGCAGGTAAGTATTTATAATAAAATTATGACGTGGCTAAGTTAAATATCTTGGGCGAGAGAAATAATTAAGTTACGCTGCACGCAGCATATGAGCTCTGAACTGGCCCTTTGGAGATCCGCTATCGCTATAATTTTATAGGTATTCAAAAGAAACTTTTCACATCTTCATAGTCATAGCGGACCTCCAACCTATTTAAATCTAACATCCTGGTCTTATTCATCAGCCTACTTAATCTATCTTGCTTCCTTCAGTTTTGAGATGAAAACCAGAAAATCATGAATTTCCACTAAGGTCTCAACCTGTGAAATCCAAAGTACAGTTTTTATTAAATCATTATGAAAGATGAGTCTAAATATAAATTTTGAAGTCTCTAGCTCCTTTCTGTTGCGCCAATTATTTTTTTAGAAAAACGTCCAAATTACAAACATGGCTGAAGTTATCGAACTGATATTTAATACACATTAATTTAGTATTATTCCTTACATGCTGGAAAAGTTTCAGATCATTTGCTTGAATTTTAAGGTATTGCGCAACATTTATGACGTCAGAGCTAGTTACAGCAGACTGGCTGGCACACAATGGAAACTGATGTGAATTTACTACAGCGTGAGTAGGCTGCTTCCCTACATCACCCTCTACTTAAATTTTTTGTTTATGAATGTTAATGAATGAGAAAAAAAATTTAATTATAAAAAGGGAAGCAAGAGTACAATTTAACACCCTATAAAAATCAAAATTGAAATATAAACATGTAGAAACATTAAAGAAAACTGATTACCTACATTAATTATTTAAATTGTGGGCATGTTCACTGCCTTTTAAACAATGTCATTACTCAAAATTTTAAGCAAAGTCAATGAAATATTTTGGCATACATATTGCCTTAGACAAACAAACACATACGAATTGAAAATTTATGAAAATCTTAGACCCATTAAATACATTAAATACAATTTTACATACACAAATTCAAAGAAAATAACATGATACATAAACAGATGATTATCTCTTAGCAGTCTTTTCTAAACCTGAAAGAAAGTTCACAAATAATTTTTACACACGTGGTTGTAGCCGCTTTGGCTGGCGTCCTACACTTCCATTCACAAAGGTAGAGGAGGGGAAGTTGCTATGGTGTGCGTCCTTCACGTTCTCTCTAACTTACATGGGGGAAAGGGGAGGGTCACTGTGAGTTGTGTCCAAGTCACTCCACGCTTTCACGCAGCTACCAGGCTGCCATTATCTGGTTTGTCCTGTAGAACAAACAAAAGAGTGCCTCAGACTCTGTTCACTTAATATCTAAGGGTGGGTCACAATGAAATGGGGATATATACATTTTAACTTCCAATATATTACTGGAACAAAGTTAACAGAACTTTTTTTTTTCAACATTACTCTTGCGGTTACTTAAATGTCATAAAATCGGTAAATAAATGGCTCAAAACGCCGTTAGTCACGTACTAGAGAAAATCTATGCTCATGGCATACAATCATGAATCCTATTTAACGTCAATTTATTATTTCTGGGCCGGAACACTGAACCAATGCTCGGTACATTCCTGACATTTGTATATTAAGCACTTAACTGAATCATCTTTGATTATCTTATTCTTAGAGATAGTATGAGTATGATTAGTGGTTGTTTTCTCAGCTTCTTTGTATATGTGAGTAACTTTTGGTAATAGTACAGTCCTGAGTGTTCAAAACACACTACGTTTAGTTGCCTACAAAATCCACTTATTGGTCCTCTGCTGTTGTCAGTTCCACATCTGCAATTAGGGTCTTACTTACTTTGAAGTGTATTTATGCTGAGCTAAAATTACTGTTTCACGTCTGCTATTATGTTTCTTATTTATATTGCTAGTGTATGTACTTATTTACCACTCACTCTATTAATATTTAAAGCATAGGACAGCACATTTATTTCATATTCATAGTGTATTGCGGCTGATTAGTTTGCTCACGTGGCAATCCATTTCCACTCGATCGGATGCTGAAACCTCAGGTAGTCTCTATCGGACCTACCACTAAAGTGCATCAAATAATTATGGACGAGCGTAATGCTAAATTCCTTAAACCTATAGGACACCATGAGCTGCTCTGTCTCATCTAACATAAGGGTACCTATGGTCGCATTCACGCTTCCAACTCATAACCTCAATACGCGTAGGTGTATCCTGTCACACACTACACTAAAATAATGGCCAGCTCCAACCTTATAAATACTTCAGGGATGTGTCCTTCACGACTCAACCACAAACACTGCTCACTTCTATTACACTGCCTTTCCTTGCTACATCAGGTGAGTTTAAACTTACAACTTATCTGCATATTTTTCATAACACTTAGCAATCTCTTTCTTATTATTTATTAGTTAGCTCTAATGTATCCACTAGGTTTCATTACTACTTCAGATTCTGCTTGTACACGAATTCATACATCTTTTTAAATTACTGTTGATGGACCATTTCCAACCAAACAACACTTTGTACTTACCATATTACCAGGGTTCTATACATACTTGTTACTCAAATACATTGCATCTTAATTACATCATACTTCTCTATTGTTTGTCACTATTCAGTTTATCACATTAGGTATCTTTCTTCACTGATCGGTAGATAGAATGGTAACATAACTCATGGCCTGATAGTCATGACAGAAAAATTTCATGTCTGAAAGAAGAGATCTAAATTTTGGTGGATAGGAAAGATGAAGAATGAGTGAGACCTGAAAGGGAAAGAAGATCTCACACAGCTGGGACTGCACAGCTGCCACACTGTGTAGAGGTTACAGAACAACCTCCTCCCTACAGCATTCATTGGCTGAATGCTGGCTTGATAGTCATAACGGAAAATTTTAGTATTTGGAAAGAAAAGGTCGAAATTTTTGAGGACAGGCAAGAGGAAGAATGAGTGAGACCTGAAAGGGAAAGAAGATCTCACACAGCTGGGACTGCACAGCTGCCACACTGTGTAGAGGTTACAGAACAACCTCCTCCCTACAGCATTCATTAGTTTAATGCTGTATTGATAACCATACCGGAAAATTTAATGTATGAAAGAAGAGGTGGAAATTGTTGAGGACAGGAAAGAGGAAGAATGAGTGAGACCTGAAAGGGAAAGAAGATCTCACACAGCTGGGACTGCACAGCTGCCACACTGTGTAGAGGTTACAGAACAACCTCCTCCCTACAGCATTCATTCATAGCCTTTGACCACGCCACGTCGATCTGAAAATACCTTATGATGCCTTTTTAGAACCTGTCTCAGTTCTTCCTTTTGATTGTCTGAAATCTTATCGATTTCCTGCAATTTAGCTTCTATTTTGTCTAAAATAATTGCTTCTTCTTCTTCTTCTGTGTTCAGCTTACTGTTACTAAGATTAACACCTTCGTCCCAATACTTCCTATTTTTCAAGAACTCGTATAGGCAGCTCCCAAGTTTCATGATCAATTACTACATGTTTATCACTAAAAGGTACTATAATTACTCCGGTTATTGGTAAGACCATTTTTAATTGGCTGTTCTCAAAGTCCACAACACTCTGATATTTTGACAAGAAATCTATACCAATTAAAACCTCAATACTGAGATTGTTTACAATTAAACATGGATGATCAATTAAATTACCATTAATGTTAAAGGGTAGTAAAGCTTCTTGCTTTACCGTTTTTGAAACCTTGCCAGTAGCACCAATTATTCTTAGTCCTGATACCCTCATTACTGGAAGCTTGTCTTTACCAGGTAATGCATCAAAGAAGGCCTGAGATATTGCACTCACCTCACTTCCACTGTCTAAGAGACAACGTACATTGATACCCAACATATTCACTATTATTATAGGGTGGCTTATTCTAGGTTGTACAGGTGGTTCCTCAAATTCATCTAGTAGTTCCTTTTGGATTTGTCTCCAACTAAAGTGATTGACATCTGTCTTCATTACATTTAGGTCACAGTGTGTAGGGGTTTCCTGAATTACATTTTCAGCTGCCTTTTCCAGTCGGTCTATTAATTTTAAATCGAAACACCTCACGACTTCATTACATTTAGTTTGCTGAACATAACCCAAATTACTGTAGTCTGAGCGATTCTGCGTCTCCAGACCGGGCATAACACTAGTTACAGCTAAACTATTTTCACCATTATCGTCGGTTTCCTTCTCAAGTGACAACTGGTCACAGCTACTGGGTTCATTGACCCTCAACAGCCTACCCTCTACATTCTCACTTATCTCCTGTCCTAAGTCTATTAGTACATTATCAACATCCTGCAGAGGCACTTTAGATAAGAGCACATCATCCTCATCGTAAATATAAGCATGAATTTCTTCTGCTTCTTCACCTGTCAATTCAATATTTTGTAGCTCTTCCCTATTGTTACACTGCTGCGCCTTCTCTTTCTCTTCCCACTTAGAAAGCGTTTCTAACACGGTATCTATCAAATACTGTGAGTGATCTAATATTTCTGTTGTATCTTTAGATGCTACCGACTCTTCATCCACATGTTCAGTTTGAGTATTCTGATCTGTCTTACCAATTCCCTTAACTACTGGCTTAGGAAAAGTAACCGCCTGGTGAGCGCCAGTGTCCTCATAGACGGGAACTAGTTTTCCTGCCTCGGCCTACTGCTGTTTCCTTTAGTTTCATTATAGTTGATTGGCACAGCATTACTTTCCGTACTGTTGTTTACATGCATATTTCTGTTTGGAACAAAATTATTATCCCTTGGACGCCATTGTTGGTTCTGATAATTATTTCCCCAATTCCTACCTCTCTTAGGATGGCGAATACCTACTGTTCTGATGTTTACATTACCATTTTGCTCATTCCTAAAATTACTATTATTGTTAGTGGCATTTCTGTTATTACGTGCCTGCTCCTCATTGGCAGCAACACGTTCTACACGTTCCAGATATTCAATGAAACGATCAAGATTGTCTCTAGGGGCCGATATAATTCTGGTTTGCCAATACCATGGCAGTTTGGCTTCAAGACCTAATATAATCATTTCTGGCTTTAGCTTTTCCGCCAAATGTGACAAACGTGAAATCCATGACCTAGCAAATTCTTTAATTGATTCCTTGCCTGCACTGAAGCGTTTTCCACTCCAAAATTCTCTTAACACTTCATTTTGCTTATTACTAGACCAATATTCATTAATGAAAGCTGTTTTAAACTCCGTTAAAGTTTTACACTTCAACATAACATCAGCGGACCAACGCAAGGCGTCACCTGCTAAATGGCTTTTAATAAATGAGATTTTCTCTCGTTCAGACCAATTTGGTGGAATTACATCTTCAAAATCGTTCCAGAAATCTAGCGGGTGGATATTTTTATCTGGATCAAACCGCAAGAACTGCCGACACCCGATAAATGCGGCGTTTGCAGCTACAACTTGTTGTACACTACCATTACCAGAAGTTACTGAAGCTACTTTACTCTCAATGTTAGCAATGTTAGTACTGATATTTTCTACTCTCAATTCAACATTATCTACTCTTTGTACAATATGAGTAGTATCACTTTTGATTGCATCTACGTCTGCTTGACATATGTTTACTTTAATATTAACATCTTTAAATCTATCTTAGCACAGTTCAGATTCCGACTCGATCTTTTCTGTTAATTTGTGCTCCAGCTTCGCATCTTCCATTTGGAAGTCTTTGCGAACCTCAGCAACTTCAGATTTAACTGTTTTATACATTTCAGAAAATTGTTGAGCAACCTTTTTCTTAATATCCTCATGGTTGTAATCAATTTTATAATTCAAACTGTCTAGATCCTCTTTCAACTTATTGCAACCAGCCTTGAAGGTATCGTCCATTACCTCCAATCTTTTATTAAAATTTGTTTGACTGGCCATAATCTCATACTTTAATTCAGCATTACTGGCAGCTATTTTTGCATTACTATTTTTGACCTCAGTTATTTCAGATTTTAATTCAGCTGTCATTTGTGCATTACTGGCAGCGATTGCTTGTAATATAACATTTAGATCAACAGCCCCAGCATTTTTGGGTTGCTCACTAGCTGGCTTTTTATCACACTCAGGTGACGAAAAACTAGCTCCAACACCAGAATCATCAAAATTAAATGAAACTTCTGATTGATTAGTCCTATCTAACTTCTCCTTCTTAAACTCTACCATCTCTGATGACTGTTTCATTTTTAATTCATCAGAGAAACTATCATCCAATAAATTTACAATTTCTACTTTCTGCTTTACTACAGGGGTCTCTATTATTGAATCATTACCCCTTCCCACACTACTGTCAGGAGATAATACTTCATATTTTACTTTAACATTACCACTTTTATGCATATTTACACTTGAAACGTTGTCTGGATTTACAGTTTGCTCAACAGACATAGGTTCTGATTTAAGTTTAACCCCAGTTTCTTTTGGCGGTTCCATCGCCGACAGTCTTTTAGTGCAGGTTAGTAAAATTTTAAACAGTTTTTCACTTAACTTAGTTCCTTCTGCACGACGTTGTTGTTGCCGGCGCGGCGTACCAGGATTCCTGATGCGACGTGGCACGTTGAACTGCAGACGGCACTCCGACGGCTGTGGTGCAATTGCGTGGCCCGCAATTGCAGGCGCGGCTACGGCTGCTACGGCGGACGACTGCGGTACGGCGAAACTGGCTTCTCGCGATGCCGGCAGCACCGCTAGACTCAGTGCCAGCTCCGTCAATCTAGATGCGTTGTTAATTCAACTGCGTTGCCCACCTGCCCATGTCACACTTTCACTGTTCCATTACTCAGTTGCGTGTCGCATTTCACTCGCGAATCCGAATAGTTAAAAATCACTTTCACTTAGTTGATTTCCCGGCCGATGCACCATATGTGGGGCGGCGAGTGAGTAAGCAAATTGCTTGTGAAATAAAGTTTGTTATTTAAACGTGGGAAAAACACTGCACTTCCCGGCTTTTGGAATGTTGTATAATGCTGTCTTTCGCCGTTCTCAACACTGGCTCTCTCTTTGCTTTTTGGCACCCAGAAAGTGATTTAACGAAACGTGGAGCCTGTAATGAGAGTTCCTAGTGCCCACTTAACCTGAGAATTTTATTATAGCTGCAGCTTATAGCTCTGAAGAAGTAGGAGATTGTTCGGGATTTCTAATCAAAAACAATTTTCCAAAATAGTTGAGTATATTCTGAAATTCACTGATAACATCACAATTATCCCAACAGCCTAACAAACAGAGCAGTTCAGAGTCTAATTCGCTGATGCAACTATAAATGTCCGAATTGAATGTCAAAAGAATGCTCGCCAAAATTTGATGAGAAAATCTCATCAAACGCCACGCTAAATAATTGGTAGAATGTCTGTCCCGCGACGGCACGTGAAAATACAACAACACGCAAACTGAAGCTAGATAATGAAAATCATTCCAAAAATAATCCTTCATTTGAAATGTTTTCACAGTTACGCGTATACATCGTAACTCAATACGGCACCCGAGGCAGTTTGTAGCAGCGCTACCGTAGCGAAGCGACTCCCGACACAGCTGACGTGCTATTCAGCGTCTGGAGAGAACTGGGGCCTTGCCTTACTCGCGCAGTGCTCTTATATATATAGCCTCGGTGCGGACGGCTAAGAGAACGCCGGTTCTAACTCGGCTCTCACGACTGGCCGCTGGGCTAGTAACGCACCACTTCAAGTTACATAACAATTTATAGCTTCTTTTGCTGATGGCTTATGAAGCTGTTAATTTAATCGTGCATTTAGCACGCAGGTAAGTATTTATAATAAAATTATGACGTGGCTAAGTTAAATATCTTGGGCGAGAGAAATAATTAAGTTACGCTGCACGCAGCATATGAGCTCTGAACTGGCCCTTTGGAGATCCGCTATCGCTATAATTTTATAGGTATTCAAAAGAAACTTTTCACATCTTCATAGTCATAGCGGACCTCCAACCTATTTAAATCTAACATCCTGGTCTTATTCATCAGCCTACTTAATCTATCTTGCTTCCTTCAGTTTTGAGATGAAAACCAGAAAATCATGAATTTCCACTAAGGTCTCAACCTGTGAAATCCAAAGTACAGTTTTTATTAAATCATTATGAAAGATGAGTCTAAATATAAATTTTGAAGTCTCTAGCTCCTTTCTGTTGCGCCAATTATTTTTTTAGAAAAACGTCCAAATTACAAACATGGCTGAAGTTATCGAACTGATATTTAATACACATTAATTTAGTATTATTCCTTACATGCTGGAAAAGTTTCAGATCATTTGCTTGAATTTTAAGGTATTGCGCAACATTTATGACGTCAGAGCTAGTTACAGCAGACTGGCTGGCACACAATGGAAACTGATGTGAATTTACTACAGCGTGAGTAGGCTGCTTCCCTACAAAACCTCTGAGCTACTCCCATCACCGGCATCCTTCCGTGTAGACCAGAAAGTCTTAGTACTCAAGGATCATAAAACATGCTCGCATGTGATGCTAACGACAGATGCAGCTCATCTACCACTACAGCCACCATCGTCTGTGTTTCTGTGTAAATTTGTTGCCACTGGACTGGACTGGAAATAAGAAAAACCAACACTCTCTTCCTTTTATTATTCTCATTCGACTTTCACTATAGTTCTGACGCCAACAATTACTGGACACTTTTCAATTGTTACCGGACTCTTTTTGCCTTAGTGCACCACGTCTGTTCGCTCTCTGAAAATAAAGTTGTTCATTTATTTATAACCACACGTTGCGGTCTCCTTATACCGCCTTCCGACCGATAATTAACCCATCAGCTCTCCTCACCAGAGTGGATGTAACAACTCGGAATTCGCCCCACTGTGTTGTCCGGCCGAGCCTCTTGCCTCCCTCAGGAGTCCCCGCCGTCTTCTGCCCGCGCCCGCCGCCTTCTGGCTGTACGCATCTCTCGGGCGACGCTGCTGGTGGAGTCGTGAAGCTATCCACGTCTCCTGCCCCGTCTTGCACAATATGTGCCCATCTGATCTAACGATATAATCAGTCTATTTTGCTAACGGTAGTCTTTTCCGATTTGTGTCTTATTGCAGATCAACCTCATATGCTGTTTTACTGCATGTTTATGTTGGTTCAAATGGCTCTGAGCACTATGCGACTTAACTTCTGAGGTCATCAGTCACCTAGAACTTAGAACTAATTAAACCTAACTAACCTAAGTACATCACAAAATGGCTCTGAGCACTATGCGACTTAACTTCTGAGGTCATCAGTCGCCTAGAACTTAGAACTAATTAAACCTAACTAACCTAAGGACACCACACACATCCATGCCCGAGGCAGGATTCGAACCTGCGACCGTAGCGGTCGCCCGGCTCCAGACTGTAACGCCTAGAACCGCACGGCCACTCCGGCCGGCTAAGGACATCACACACATCCATGCACGAGGCAGGATGCGAACCTGCGACCGGAGCGGTCACTCGGCTCCAGACTGTAGCGACTAGAACCGTGTTTATCTTACCTCATACATTTCAACCCTTAAGATCCATTGTTTTTCAGTGAATGAAAATGTTACGAAACATCGGAGTTTATCGTAGGTACTATTGTCGATATTCTGCTTACATTTTTCCAGAAGTGTGAAATATAAGTGTATACTGTTTCTATTGACTGGGAGAAAGCCTTTGATAGGGTACAGTCGACTAAATTAATGAACATTCTAAGGAAGAATGGTATCGACTTTCCGGATGGAAGGCTGTTTAAAAACCTACACCTACAATAGAGAATACAACTACAGACAGGAAATGACATGACAGAAGGAAGCACAATTGGAAGGGGAATGAGGCAAGGCTGATACCTCACCCCAATAATGTTTAACGTATATATGGAGCATATTACCCAGAAATGTTTGAAACAAAATAGAGGCGTGTGGGTTCTTGGTAGGAGGACAGAATGTGTGTGGCTGAATTACTAAGGGACCAAACTGCTGAGGTCATCGGCCCCTGGACTTAGACACTACTTAAACTAACTTATGCTAAGAACAATACACACACACCCATGCCCGAGGGAGGACTCGAACCTCTGGCGGGAGGGGCCGGGCAAGAACAGAATGTATATGATGCTATTGGCAGAGAGTGGAAGAGCTATGACTGGAATGTTAGAAGAATTAAACAATGGCTTGAGGAATTTGGACTGAAAATTAATAAGAAAAAGATAAAATGTTTGGTGGTAAGTTCAACGAAAGTATGAACAACTATAAAGTTAAGACATATAGAATACGTTAGTGTTTTCAGGCTGGTAAGTCACGCTGAGGGGCCGCGGGGTTAGAGGCGCCATGTCACGGATTGCGCGGCCGCTCCCGCCGGAGGTTCGAGTCCTCCCTCGGGCATGGGTGTGTGTGTGTGTGTGTGTGTGTGTGTGTGTTGTTCATAGCGTAAGTTAGATTAAATAGTGTGTAAGTCTAAGGACCGATGACCTCAGCAGTTTGGCCCCTTAGGAATTCACACACATTTGAACATAAGGCTGGTAAGAATTATTATGGATGGCATGAGATGTAATAACTAGCTGAAAACACGTATAGAAATAGTCAATGAGACATTAAAGAGCCAAAGGTGTCTTCTATGTGAGTGCAGGGACATAAACGTGAGGAAGGGAGAGGCCAAGTGCTTCATGTGGAGTGTGGCGTTACACGGAGCTGTGACATGCATACTTAGGAAAGAGGAAGAAAGAAGAATACAGACGCGTGAGATGTGGATCTGAAGCATGACGAAAGGGATAAAATGGGTAAACAAACAGAGGAATAAGTAGGTGATGAGGAGAGGGGGGAAGAGAGAGAAATTTTAAAGGTAATCACGAAGAGGGAACACAACTGGCTTGAACAGTGGATAAGAAGAGATTGATGGATACTATGGAAGGAACGATGAGTGGAAGAAGAAGGAATGAGGTGGTGGGTAGTACAAGGACAGGAAACAATTACGAAAAACGAAGAAAGTATGCCCTATGGCAGAATGCTGATGATGATGAAATATAAGTTAGATTACTAAAGAATATTGCATAATGCATGTTGCTTGTTTACGTTGGGCTTATTCCAAAGACTAATTCGTTTAATGTAAGTATTTCTTTGCTATAACGTAAATATTAATTAAGAAGTATGTTTTCCACTGCTTCTTCTCTAGTTTTTTTCCAACATGCCCCTCGCTGTGGCTATGTCATTTACAATTATTTCCATGTGAGAGAAACGGTAGCTTCACCTTGACTCCATGCCTTGCCGAGATGAACTAGGATAATTTATCGTGTAGATAATTGTGAAATGTACCAAAAATTTCTCTTCTTAACACTACAGACAGTTCGCTATCTGACTGTTCTTGACAGTCCATTTGATGAAAGATTTTAAATACCATGATGTTGTCACAAAACATCTGTTTAATAGATACAAGCAAGGTCAGTAAAGTGATGTGCTGACCATATTAGTAGAAGGACAACCAATGTACGAGGGCACGCTGCATTGTTGCCAAATTTATTCAAGATGGCAGCGATGACGTCATCCAAGATGGCAGCATTTAGACTTGGCAACAGTGCATGACGTCATCCAAGATGGCCACTTTTGGCAGGAAAATAGGTCAATTGTGCTATGTACACTAACCTAACCTCAGGAAAAAATGGCGCGAAGTTTGAATTTTGGCGGGAAAATAGACCAATTGTGCCACGTCCACTAACCTAAGACTCCAGAAGAAAAAATGGCGGGAAGTTTGAATTCCAACAGGATAATGCATGCAAAACTGTACTTATCTTTATTATTATTCATTATTATTGATTATTATTTATTAACATTCATTATCATTTATTTTTATTTATTATCATTTATTACTGTTTATTATCATTTATTATTATTTATTATTATTGACCTGCCTCCACTAGAAAATTCCCTCCAAATTCAAATTCCAACATGATAATGGCTGCAAAACCTTACTTTTGTTTATTATTCATGATCATTTATTAACATTCATTATCATTCATTGTCATATATTATCATTCATTATCATTTATTATCATTCATTATCAATTATTATTATTATTTATTATTATAGGCCTACCTGCCCTAGAAAATTGCTCCAAATTCCAACACGATAATGTCTCGAAAACTGTACTTCTATTTATTATCATCATTTATTATTTATTCAAGATGTCCGATTTTCTCGGCGAGAAAGCCATTTTCCTTACATCCATAACAAAAATCTATCACAAGTTCAAATCCCAACACCATAATCGATCAAACGTACGTACTTTCTCCGTCACTTATCTTTTTTCGCTGGTAGCCTATCATAATCGCGTCAAATAATAAGCTGCACTTATAGTAACGTAAGTCACGTCCTTTGATTTTGCAGGGGGGAAGGGGCTGAAGACTTTATTTCAAGCAGTACAGTCATCACTTGTTCTCCAACACAATCAGCAATCATCTTTGATATCGCAGCGCAGTCGCCACGACGTCCGCACTCCAACTGAATTAGTTCCAATCCTCGCGCGGAGACACTGCCGAGCCTGTCACGCGAGGTGGCCGGCGACTCACCCTGGACCGCCGGTACGCTGGGGGCGAGCCCAGCGATCGCTCCCACGTCGTAAACATGTTTTCGCTGGACAGGCTGTAACTTGCCGAGTTTGACGTCACAGCGGTCCCTTGTCCGCCCACCACATGTATTCGTCGCCTCTGCACGTTTCCCGCCAAAATTGTTTGCCTCGGAGCTGAATCACACAACGGTCGGCCGTTCCCTGCCACACTTTTGGTGCCAAAGTTGTTTTCTTGGGCACGTTCAAATCTGTCGATGCTGACAGCTCACCATCCACCACGTGTCATTGTGCGAGTGAGAACGCAGTGCTACACTTTTGGCGGCAAAGTTTGCTCGACAGTGGAATCCGCCATGACTGTATCACAGCACGTTAGGTTGGCACTAGAACGCTCGCTAATTGACTCTCTCTAGTGCGCGTGTAATAACTGTACAATCGCTGCGCCGCCGCCCCGATTGCGTCACACACCCTCCATACACGCGACATACCTAGTCTTCTGTAAATACCTAAATCCTTAATGCCATTTTGGTTTTAATCATATTAAATAATTCAATTTACAATTTCATATACGTATGGCTCTGAGCACTATGGTCACTATGGTCATCAGTCTCATATACTATACAAAGGTGTTCAGCTAACGAATTTCAACTACTTTTCGAGGACCAGACAGCCAACTCTTCCTAGGAACCAGCGCCGAGTTTGAATTCCGGCAGTAAAGAAAGGTCACCTCCGCTTTCTCTACCGAACAAACAAAATTGTTGGAAAGTAAGGGCACTTGTACTAAGCTCAGCCACCCGACCGCCACTTCCTCCTAGTATCCAGCACCAAGTTGGAAATCTGCCAGTAAACAAAGCTCACTTGCGCTTCCGCCACCAACCTAAGAAAATTGTTGCAAACGAAGCTCATCACCACTAAACTAAGCCACCAGCACTCAACCTCTTCCTACACGTTTCGGTTAAAAGGACTCACCCTGCACTAGGCCCATGGATAGAGGAACCAATTTACTTTATTTAGGAATGGAGTATATGTATCACACCAACATGTTCCACACCATACAGACCTGCAAAACACTCCTACATAACTCATTTATAATGCTCTAGACACACGCGTGCCAATTGTAAACATTTGAAAGTAATTCATTGAACAGCCTACATACATGCGAACCGCTCGTAAATAATGCAAAATATTTACGTCCAAATAGCCAAACAAGTCCTAATTTTCGTAAATATTTTCAGTCCATAGGCTGATGGAAGGTGGAACGAGTGTACTTTATTTATTTGGGACATATCTTTTTGAAACTTTTGTATCCCATAGGTTTCGATATGTAAGGCTGACATAAGGCAGGTTCTGAACTCCAGTAGTGCACTACACGTGGCAACACAACCACACCCATCAAGATATTCATTCCAATCCACACCTCTAACTCCTCTACAGATAAATTTGTCCAGTTATTTGTTGAATCACTCACAGTCTGACCAGATTGCAGTTTTTGCGCAAAAAACACTCAGACTGTGCTGTGCTGCTCGGGGAAGTAAGGAAGGACTGCACTCTATTTATTTGGAGCCCTTTTATTTAGTCGTGGAGTATATTTGTCACAAAACACCCGCACCGATCCGACTGTGGTCATTTGACACAGGCCACAAACACGTAAACAACTCCTAATTTTACCACAAAATAACAAACAGCTCTTAAATAATGCAGTACACAATATCAGCAGACGAGGTCTGCACTCTTAAACTCTCCAAATAAAGCACAGCACAGTGCACAGACATGCTCAGGAAATAGTGCAGCAGACGCGCCCAAACACCCACAGCTGCCAAACCGACCAAAACTCTCTGCTCGGCCTCCCCTAAACACGACCTCAACACAGTCGCATCCGTGCCTAACACTGGAGAAATTGATATGGCCTATGCGCCTCAGATTACGCTCCAAGGCAGGCCGCGCACGCGTGCGGTCGGCGGGTGTGGGGATTCCAGAACCTCCAACCAAGTTCAGCATCCGAGCGCTCGCGACAGCCGCCCAGAAAGGGCACTCTCCTCTGACACATGTCAAAGCTGCATTGTCCTTCTCATGTATACCGCCGGCGTCTCAGGTCGGGACCTGCCTTCACGTCTATTCTCAGAATAGAACATAGCTCGTTGACACACATGATTAACGTGGCTGGGAAAACATTTACTACTCGCATGCAGCCGACATGGTGACGGAAAACCAATCACTCTGATCTGTGCTGCAGGTGCGTGTAATCATTGAGAACACTCTATTTATTTTTTCGAACAACTTATTTAACCATACATTACATTTACCACGCTACCACAAAACACCCACCCAGATGTGCCCTGGACCATGTTGCGCACCCCACAGACACGCACCCAATCATAATTTCAGTACACACTATAGCAAACTGCTACTAAATAATTCTTCACACAGATGTGTAGATACGCTCAGAACTCGTAAACTGCCCTAATAACGCATAGCAGAGCCTGCAGATCCGCTCACAAAATAACTCAGCATACGTGCGCAGGTACCCTCCACTCCGCACCCTGCCCACAGGATCGTGAAGTCACCCATCCGTCTGATTCCAGACCTCGCACAGCCCCTGCTCGGCTTCCGCAAGCGTGAGTTGGCGCGGTCAACGCTCTCGTGAGCGGTCAAAGCACACACATACGTCCGTCCAGGACCGCGATCCGTCACAATCCCGAGCCGCGACCACCGAACGCGGGAGAAAGTCAAATTTATATCAAAGTAGCATAATTCCAAAGCGCAGCCTCCATACGCTAGACACATAATAGCAGCACATGTCTTTACCTCCTATGACACTGTAGCACACTGCACATTGCTCCTCAGAAGACATTACACAGCCCTCTAACTAAACATAACTACACATCCCTGCTCTCGCCTCATCGTGTGGCCAGCCATCTAAAACCTTCTCAATATTATTCTTACTTTACATCATT
This sequence comes from Schistocerca cancellata, assembly GCF_023864275.1. NCBI lineage: Eukaryota > Metazoa > Arthropoda > Insecta > Orthoptera > Acrididae > Schistocerca > Schistocerca cancellata. Next base: position 1,298,204 of record NW_026047103.1, read on the forward strand.
TTTTTAAAAAATAAGATCTAATTTACGCCTCCCACCGCACCTAACCTCACACCCGTCCCACCATCAACATACGCAAACGTCCTCAACCCTACCTTGACACTCATATATCGCCCCACAAAACATGTCCATCAATCAATTTACCATTCTCATCCCTTCTTTTCGAAATTACAAACGTAGCCTGTATCTAAACACCAATCAACTCATCTTTCTCGCACTTTCACACTAAAATTAATTTTACGCACACCCAGAAATATCAAACGCAATTAAAGAATGAAACTTTTATACAGAGCATCAAGCACATACGACACTCACACCAATATTCAAAGCCTGGTCCATATTTACCACCTCCACGTTGAATTATGTGTTATTACCATTGATCCAACATTCTGCCAGCGCTCGATTTGTACCTATTTTTCCGCTTTTAACTGTTGTCACTAGCGGTTGAATATCACTATCTATAGATCGCATAAATTTCCACATAAAAAAATCTCGCCCCGCCGTTTTAGAGACTCCTATATCCGAACACATAGCATCATTCAACTATCACTTGCTCTTATCTAATAACTCATCCATCAGGTCTGGGAGGCAAGATCACCCCTCTCTTTCTTTCTTTCTTTCTTTCTTTCTTTCAGCAGCAGACAGATATTTTTTTACAGTGGTACTAAATTGTGCCATCAACTTAACATCACCAATCGCAAAATATGTCTTCAAATACGTAAACACTCTTACTCAGTTACACACCGGTCCCGCTGAGGACATGACCTTCAATATTACAGTTCTTAATCCAATAACCACCAAAAAAAGTACTAAATGCTCAAACTAATCCCATAGCGCCTTACAAAGCGAACGTCCGAGCGCGCCGGCGGCATGTGAAAGCCACATAACTTTCCATCTAAACAGGCGTCTACTCAGCCCCAGGACGAGCATGCTGAAGTGGGCTCTCCCTATACCTGCTCTCCATAATGATTAGAAAACATCCAAAATTCCACATAACACCTTCACCTTGTGTTTTTTTCCTTTTTTTCCCTTTTCTGGATTAACCTCCGCCATGAATAATGGACCTTGCCATTGGTAAGGAGGCTTGCGTGCCTCAACGATACAGATAGCCGTACCGTACGTGCAACCACAATGGAGGGGTAGCTGTTGAGAGGCTAGACAAATGTGTAGTTCCTGAAGAGAGGCGGCAGCCTTTTAAGTAGTTGCAGGTGCAACAGTCTGGATGATTGACTGATCTGGCCTTGTAACACTAACCAAAATGGCCTTGCTGTGCTGGTACTGCGAACAGCTGAAGCAAAGGGAAACTACAGCCGTAATTTTTTCGGAGGGCATGCTGTTTTACTGTATGGTTAAATGATGATGGCGTCTTCTTGGGTAAAATATTCCGGAGGTAAAATAGTCCCCCATTCAGATCTCCGGGCTGGGAATACTCATGAGGACGTCGTTATCAGGAGAAAGAAAACTGGCGTTCTACAGATAGGAGCGTGGAATGATAGATCCCTTAATCGTGCAAGTAGGTTAGAAAATTTAAAACGGGAAATGGATAGGTTAAATTTAGATATGGTGCGAATTAGTGAAGTTTGGTGGCAGGAGGAACAAGACTTTTGGTCAGGTGAATACAGGGTTATAAATACAAAATCAAATAGGGGTAATACAGAGTAGGTTTAATAATGAATAAAAAAATAGGAGTGCGGGTAAGCTACTACAAACAGCATAGTGAACGCATTATTGTGGCCAAGATAGACACGAAGCCCACGCCTACTACAGTAGTACAAATTTATATGCCAACTAGCTCTGCAGATGATGAAGAAATTAAAGAAATGTATAATCAGATAAAAGAAATTATTCAGGTACGGAAGGGAGAAGAAAATTTAATAGTCATGGGTGACTGGAATTCGAGAGTAGGAAAAGGGAGAGACGGAAACATAGTTGGTGAATATGGATTGGGGGTAAGAAATGAATGAGGAAGCCGTCTGGTAGAATTTTGCACAGAGTATAACTTAATCATAGCCAACACTTGATTCAAGAATCATAAAAGAAGGTTGTATGCATGGAAGAATCCTGGAGATACTAAAAGGTATCAGATCGATTATATAATGGTAAGACAGAGATTTAGGAACCAGATTTTAAATTGTAAGACATTTCCAGGGGCAGATGTGGACTCTGACCACAATCTATTGGTTATGAACTGTAGATTAAAACTGAAGAAACTGCCAAAAGTTGGGAATTTAAGGAGATGGGACCTGAATAAACTGATAGAACTAGAGGTTGTACAGAGTTTCAGGGAGAGCATAAGGGAACAATTGACAGGAATGGGGGAAAGAAATACAGTTGAAGAAGAATGGGTAGCTCTGAGGGATAAACTAGTGAAGGCAGCAGAGGATCAAGTAGGTAAAAAGACAAGGGCTAGTAGAAATCCTTGGGTAACAGAAGAAATATTGAATTTAATTTATGAGAGGAGAAAGTATAAAAATTCAGTAAATGAAGCAGGCAAAAAGGAATACAAACGTCTCAAAAATGAGATCGATAGGAAGTGCAGAATGGCTAAGCAGGGATGGATAGAGGACAAATGTAAGGATGTAGAGGCTTATCTCACGAGGAGTAAGATAGATACCGCCTACAGGAAAATTAAAGAGACCTTTGGAGAAAAGAGAACTACTTGTATGAATATCAAGAGATCAGATAGAAACCCAGTTCTAAGCAAAGAAGGGAAAGCAGAAAGGTAGAAGGAGTATATAGAGGGTCTATACAAGGGCGATGAACTTGAGGACATTATTATGGAAATGGAAGAGAATGAAGATGAAATGGGAGGTACGATACTGCGTGAAGAGTTTGACAGAGCACTGAAAGACCTGAGACGAAATAAGGCCCTGGGAGTAGGCAAAATTCCATTAGAACTACTGACGGTCTTGGGATAGCCAGTCCTGACAAAACTCTACCATCTGGTGAGCGAGATGTAGGACAGAGGCGAAATACCCTCAGACTTCAAGAAGAATATAATAATTTCAATCCCAAAGAAAGCAGGTGTTGACAGATGTGAAAATTACCGAACTATCAGTTTAATAAGTCACAGCTGCAAAATACTAACGCGAATTCTTTACAGACGAATGGAAAAACTGGTAGAAGGCGACCTCGGGGAAGATTAGTTTGGATTCCGTAGAAATGTTGAACACGTGAGGCAATACTGACCTTTCGACTTATCTTAGAAGGAAGATTAAGGAAAGGCAAACTACGTTTCTAGCATTTCAAGACTTAGAGAACGCTTTTGACAATGTTGACTGGAATACTCTCTTTCAAATTCTGAAGGTGGCAGGGGTAAAATACAGGGATCGAAAGGCTATTTACAATTTGTACAGAAACCAGATGGCAGTTATAAGAGTCGATGGACATGAAAGGGAAGCAGTGGTTGGGAAGGGAGTGAGACAGGGTTCTAGCCTATCCCCGATCTTATTCGATCTGTATATTGAGCAACAAGTAAAGGAAATAAAAGAATTAAAATCCATGGAGAGGAAATAAAAACGTTGAGGTTCACCGATGACACTGTAATTCTGTCAGAGACAGCAAAGGACATGCAAGAGTAGCTGAACGGAATGGATGGTGTCTTGAAAGGAGGATATAAGATGAACATCAACAGAACCAAATCGAGGATAATGGAATGTAGTCGACTTAAAAAGGGTGATGCTGCGGGAACTACATTAGGAAATGAGACACTTAAAGTAGTTAAGGCGTTTTGCTATTTGGGGAGCAAAATAACTGATGATGGTCGAAGGAGAGAGGATATAAAATGTAGACTGTCAATGGCAAGGAAAACGTTTCTGAAGAAGAGCTATTTGTTAACATCGTGTATAGATTTAAGTGTGAGGAAGTCGTTTCTGAAAGTATTTCTATGGAGTGTAGCCATGTATGGAAGTGAAAAATGTACCATAAACAGTTTAGACAAGAAGAGAATAGAAGCTTTCGAAATGTGGTGCTACAGAAGAATGCTGAAGATTAGATTGGTAGATCACATAACTAATAAGGAGGTATTGAATATAATTGGGGAGAAGAGGAGTTTGTGGCACAGCTTGACAAGAAGAAGGGACCGGTTGGTATGACATGTTCTGAGGCATCAAGGGATCACAAATTAAGCACTGGAGCGCAGCGTGAAGGGTAAAAGTCGTAGGGAGAGACAAAGAGATGAATGCACAAAGCTGATTCAGAAGGATGTAGTTTGCAGTAGAACTGGGAGATGTAGAAGCTTGCACAGGATAGAGTAACATGGAGAGCTGCATCAAACCCGTCTCAGGACTAAAGACCACAACAACAACATTGACACTACTGAAGTCGCAAATGTCGGTGGTTTAGCCGGCCAGAGTGGCCGAGCGGGTCTAGGTGCTACAGTCTGGACCCGCTCCACCGCTACGGAGGCAGGTTCGAATCCTGCCTCGGGCATGGATGTGTGTGATGTCTTTAGGTTAGTTAGGTTTAAGTAGTTCTACGTTCTAGGGGACTGATGACCTCAGAAGTTAAGTCGCATAGTGCTCAGAGCCCTTTGAACCGGTGGTTTGTGGTTACGCAACAGGACGTGTGGCTCGGAGCTGTCCTAGTAACCGATGCGCAACAGTTCGTCGTGTCAGTGTGCTGCCAACTGCTGCAGGTGAAGTGCTCGTACTACGAACACCGTGGTGTCCCCTCTCGGCAGCGCTTCATGAGCGTCCAGAGCCCGGGCTTCTTGCGACCGAACATTCTAACGACCATCGCCTCCAGCAGTTGTGTACACTGGCTACATCCCTACGAAGCCTTTCTGCAGTAACGCAGGAGGAACATTCAGCTCCTCTTTCCCTGTTACCTGATCTCGTTCAAACTCATTGAGGTGTCGATAACAGCGTCGATGTTACCTTAAAGACGTTCTTGACTAACATCATCTCAGCACGTTCAATCTCAACGGTAACTAACACTCTTGACCGTTACAGCGTGTATTTAAAGCAATCTTAATTTGCGTCCTCATAATTGTGTTACTAGCGCCATTCTTATGTCAATGGCCGAAATTTGAACAAACTTCATCTTTCCCAAGTAGGCTATCTTTTATTTTTCTCTCAGTTATAGCTTTATCCTATTTAGAAAAATTACAGTTTGAGTACTTTGCAGAGAATACTATTTCGTGTGTTTTTTTATCGGTAAATGTAGGATCTTCATCTACATGGGTACTCTGCAAAGCCCATTGAAGTATATTCCACTGGCATGGATAAGCTGTTAGTGGTCATAGTTATTAATTTTTTTCTTTTTAATTTTCATGTTGAATCGGTAGATGTAACGTGATGATGCAGTTAAAATTTACCAGTTATTATATAGATTTATACAGTAAACCACTTGCTCTTGGGACAATGCCTTACTCCCTTATTTGTAGATTGAAAACCGTGTCCATATCTTTGTTTTACACACAGCTGACAGAACTTTAATGACGTAACATACTGATGAAAAACTCTTTGCTAATATATCTATATGAACATTAGATTTGAACTGACAGTCATACAAAATATTTTGCATTTTTTATACAATTTTATTTACATCTATTATGTAGAATGTAGTAAATAGAATGAAGTATGACTGCAAGATGAAATTGCTTCTTCAAGCTCACTGTTTGTTTCCTTTACCTTCTACATTAATATGTTGCATATTCGCTTTTAGTAAGCATGCAAATTGACTCTACAGTATTGTGTCAAAAGATTTAAAGTCTGCCAGCGACTCACTTTGAATGATGGAATATTCAATCCGTGTTGAAAGATTCAAGAAACAGGTGTGATAAGCGGTTACACCAAATATGACTTTTGTTGATGCTCGCACCATTTTCCCATGTCTAACATGGACAAGACTGTAATAGATGTCTATCACAAATAACAATAGTCATAACACGCCAAGTACGAGGTTAATATGTGTGAGCGCACATAATTTCACATCTTTTAAAAGACGAATTGCTGTGAGACACGCTTAAAGTGTTACAAATGACAACTATTCTTTCGATGTAGTTCGTTTGTACTGTAACACTATGTTGTATGTCCGACCTTTGTAACTGAACAGTGAGTGTACTGATGTGTGAAAACTTAGCTTACCACTTAGCGTGTAAATGGACAAAACATCTTAACTGTCTTCTCAAGCCCAGGGTGTCAAACAGACATACTAAATATATATAACCCTGGCCCTGTAAGGCAGCTAATATCAAGTGTGGATCGTAACAAAAATCATTAGAAATCCTGCTGTCACGTACCTAGAATGTATGAATTAATAAAAGTGGAAATTTGGGGTCTATTCTAGAAAGACAACACAGCTATTTTTTTATTCTACATATAATTTATCAATCTTTATCAACTGTTGCTTTCAGAGGTCAAGTGATAAACAACAATCATGTTCAATTACTTTTGACACTCAGTAAGAAAATATTTAATTCTTGGACGTACTGAAATGACGATTATTAAAATCGTTATCTCTACACATAAAAACTTTTAATCACAGGAAAGAGTGATTATTAAAACTCCTCATCAGCTCATTTGCGAGGTGCCGGGGCAAACAGTGTATTTAACACTAAATTCTTCTAGAATGTACATATGTAAATGATGCTCTAAGGCCCCCCCCCCCCCTATTCTAACTCCGACTTTTGCTGTTGCACAAGGATTAAAAAAAATACGCGAACTGACTCTAATCAACCCTGCCAGTGGAGTAGAAGAGAGTTTGGCACCTGCAATAATTTAATTTGTTAAATAAGTTAAATAAACGAAGGTTTCATTAACATAGTCAGGAATGATAGGGTTGCTCTACCGATTAACAGATTGAAAGTTCTGTCCATAATAACAATCTGATTTATTAAGACTAAACACAAAATAATAAACAAAAACACATGAAACATTTACAATACATCAAATTGGCTCAAACTGGATACTCAAACAAACGCTGTGAATGTGAAGTTGTCCCTAAACTAGATTGTGAGGACTATGACGAAGTGGTATGTGCAGCCAATTCCTTGCAACTCAAATCTTAGAGAAAACACATAGCCAACCCAACATAAATTGCTGCTACCCAAGACAGAACAAAGTTAGAAAAAGACGAACAGGCGTGCTCTGCTGAGCTCTGATTATCACCTAGGAAAATCCCTGTCTGCCGGTGCTGCGGACATACCTTACCAAACTGTCTTCTTAACTGCCAGAACACGATCTGGCGTACCGGAGGCGGTGGCTGGTTGCTTCGACGTCCTCGACCGAAAGGCGAGAGCCGACTACCTAGAGCACCCGTACAGGCCGAACACACAACATTCCCGCCCCCACGACAGTGGCCGTAGTTAAACGTTCCAATCAGCAACTCGAAAACCGGCGGAAAATTCCCCTCTATTGCCGGAGCACTACCATTCCACAAATGGAGATTCTTGGCGCCAATTTCTGCGCTGATTTTGCTACGTCACGGAGCTATGCCCTGGGCAAGCCAATCACAGTTACTATTTTGCAGAAATCGCGGGAATTTTCCCGCCACAGCTGCCTGGGTACACAAGTCATTCCCACGCCTCGCTGGTAGCCCGCCAGAAAGTGTTTTCACTAAGTTTCTGGGAAGTAACGGAACCTCTAGCCCAGCCGCTACTTCAGACCCCTCCGGGCGTGTCTTTTGACAATGTCGGAGTCTGCAAAGCATTCACTCGACTTCCTCACACCCGTCGGCTTAACGCTTTCCAGATCAACAAAGCCCGCCTGTCACCGGACCACCCGGGTGACGAGAGACGCTGCGTGGGAAGTCCGCGTGTGAAGGAATAGCGACTTTTCACTGCATGCAGTTAGAGAGGAAAATCGTAAGATAGAAATATGAGAGGGGGCTCATGCCACCTCTCACATTTTAATCTATGTTGTCGTAGCTGCTAATGCACTGAGTTGGTGGAGAATAATTTAATTTTTGTAACCAGCGAGAAACCTCTCATGTACACAATGTGAGGGTAGGTTAGTATCCTAGCTTTTGATGTTCAATGGTCAAACCATACACAAGTTGGAGTGAGTCAAATCTAGACTCAACATTTTCTGTGGCCTAATGCGTGATGGTAGTTTACCAAGTGCCATCTGCAACGGCGTTGCCTATATGCTGGATTTGAAACTAATTCCCTACATTAGCATTGACAGAATTCACTCAGTCAAAACTTCCCTGCATTCCATAGAATGTTAATGTTTCCCTAGTCGAAGTAAAGGCTATTGCACAATCGCTATGGGTTGGAGCGACCTGCACAATTTCTTGCCTGCAAGAATTCCCGCAGGAATAATGAACTACTGCCTTGCTATTTGTCACCCCGATATGTGAAGCGTATCATCCTCACTTTGCAGAAAGTAAAGCACTCAACGCCCTCGCTTATTTCCACACACTTGTGCTGGCTGTCATGAGACGAGAGAGAGATAGAAATTTTAATGTCTCAAAATACTTTTACATAATGGGGATCTCCCCATTGTGTCGCCGAGTATGGCTTCAGCCAATCACCGTCTCGCTAGAGGGAAATAAACATTTTAATTTTTCTTGCTGAGTCGTAACCTAGTCCTGTTATTGACGTGAAGCCACTTAACCTCGGCTCTGGCCTTATTTACGTTAAAAGGTATAATGTATTGTTCCTGCCTTATCCCTTTCTGCACTGAAGCTCGCTGTTCTCTTGCTAAATGAGAGTTTTACGATATCATTAATGACCTGCTCGGTTAGTCTTCAAAATGCGTTTCGCTTTAACTTGTTTGTTCCGCGCCATTGTCCATACATAGGTAGATATTGTTTTGTTAGTTTTTGGTACATGAGATTAACTGCAACTGCCTTTTGTTGATATAATGTAATTATTATTTTCTGAGGATCCCATACTCTATAGTCCTGTCGTTATGGATCAAGCTCATGTAAGGTCTGTAAAATCTGGACGCCTTACAACTGTACCACAATCTTTACATGAAGGTTAATATACGAGTGAGATACAAGAGAAACTTTGATGTGACTTCTGAAGAAGAAGAGAAACTTTAATTGTGGACAACAGACCTCGGGTGGGTAACTATATTACGTGATAAGGGAAAAGTGAATAAAATGATGACACATATCAGTACAAGGTTGCACGCCTCCTGCCCCACCCCCCCGCCCCCTCCCCCTGTCCCACCAGGCCTGTATATATTTGCACTATTTCGGTTGGGAAAGTGTCACAGAGCTGTTGGTTTCTCTCCTGAGTCAATATGGCCCACGATAGTTGTGTCTGGTCCTTCATGTGCTCCTACTGGCTCTCAAATGCAGCTGCCGTCCTGGCTGGTCCCAGGCATAATTTGTCGGGGACAGATGTGAGTATCCTGCTGGTCGCAGTAGTAGACCAACATCAAGCGAGCAGTTCATGGAGACACGTACCGTGTGCGTACACGCATTGCCCTGTTGAAAATTGGCTCTACGATACCAGCGCACCAACGCAAGAGGTTGCAGGAGGTCTGTGACGTCAGAGTTCCCTCGCTCACAACCTGCCGTGACCTGAAGCCGTACCCATACACCGAGACGCCAAAACCAGCACCGCAGTGCCCTTCTAGAACATTAGAAGATTGGGACCTCTCGCCATTTCGCCGCCAAACTCACAGATGGTTGTCACCTGGACAAGTGCAAAGCCGTGGCACATCAGTGAACACAATTCGTCGTTCATCAGCAGTCCACGCTTCCCGGTCGTGGCACGCCTCACAACGCCATCGTCTGCGTTGCGGCGCTGACTGCGGCCTAGGCATAGCTCTGTAATTCTTTAATCCGGCTGCTGTTTATCTCCCATCAGTGGTGCGAGGATAGCACAGAATGTTGCAGGGGGACCATTACGTGGTGTTTCAAAAAGGAATTTACAATTTGGAAATTTCGTATAAACTAATTCATAGTACCTACAGAGGTGATTGTAGTGTCAAATTGAAGGGAAAATACATCGAGTTTTGTCTCGCGTTGTTCGCTAGTGCCTAATCGTACCGTAAGGAGCGCTACCGGTAGTTGCGCTAAAGATTGCTGCCTCCACTGGACGCAAGCCTGCTAGTTGTGTGTTTTGGTCTGCAGAATCGAAGTTGGCGACAACAGTACAGCGTAATTTATGCACCAACGCTAAAGATCCAGCCAGTAGGCCTAAAAATTGAGAGTGGCATAAATGTTTTATAGGAACAGGATGCTCGGTTGTTGTTGTTGTGGTCTTCAGTCCTGAGACTGGTTTGATGCAGCTCTCCATGCTACTCTATCCTGTGCAAGCTGCTTCATCTACCAGTACGTACTGCAGCCTACATCCTTCTGAATCTCCTTAGTGTATTCATCTCTTGGTCTCTCTCTACCATTTTTCCCATCCAAGCTGCCCTCCAGTACCAAATTGGTGATCCCTTGATGCCTCAGAACATGTCCTACCAACCGAAGCCTCTTTCTAGTCAAGTTGTGCCACAAACTCCTCTTCTCCCCAACCCTATTCAGTACCTGCTCATTACTTATGTCATCTACCCATCTAATCTTCAGCAATCTTCTGTAGCACCACATTTCGAAAGCTTCTATTCTCTTCTTGTCTAAACTATTTATCATCCATTTTTCACTTCCATACATAGCTACACTCCATACAAATACTTTCAGAAACGACTTCCTGACACTTACATCAATACACGATTTTAACAAATAGCTCTTCTTCAGAAACGCTTTCCTTGCCATTGCCAGTCTACATTTGATAAACTCTCTACTTCGACCATCATCAGTTATTTTGCTCCCCAAATAGGAAAACTCCTACTGTAAGTGTCTCATTTCCTAATCTAACTCCCTCAGCATCACCCGATTTAATTTGACTGCATTCCATTATCCTCGTTTGCTATTATTGATGTTCATCTTATACCCTCCTTTCAAGACACTGTCCATTCCGTTCAACTGCTCTTCCAAGTCATTTGCTTTCTCTGACAGAATTACAATGTCATCGGCGAAACCTCAAAGTTTTTATTTCTTCTCCATGGATTTTAATACCTACTCCGAACTGTTCTTTTGTTTCCTTTACTGCTTGCTCAATATACCGATTGAATAGCATCGGGGAGAGGCTAAAACCCTGTGTCACTCCCTTCACAACCATTGCTTCCCTTTCATGTCCCTCGACTCTTATAACTGCCATCTGGTTTCTGTTCAAATTGTAAATAACCTTTCGCTCCCTGTATTTTACCCCTGCCACCTTCAGGATTTGAAAGAGAGTATTCCAATCAACATAGTCAAAAGCGTTCTCTAACTCTACAAATGCTAGAAACGTAGGTTTGCCTTACCTTAATCTTTCTTCTAAGATAAGTCGTAGGGTCAGTATTGCCTCAAGTGTCACAAAATTTCTACGGTATCCAAACTGATCTTCCCCGAGGTCAGCTTCTACCAGTTTTTCCATTCGTCTGTAAATAATTCGCGTTAGTATTTTGCTGCTGTGACTTATTAAACTGATAGTTCGGTAATTTTCACATCTGTCAACACCTGCTTTCTTTGGGATTGGAATTACTATATTCTTCTTGAAGTCTGAGGGTATTTCGCCTCTCTCATACATCTTGCTCACCAAATGGTAGAGTTTTGTTAGGTCTGCCTCTCCCAAGGCTGTCAGTAGTTCTAATGGTATGTTGTCTAGCGCGGCGGCCTTGTTTCGTCTTAGGTCTTTCAGTGCTCTGTCAAACTCTTCACGCAGTGTCATATCTCCCATTTCATCTTCATCTACCTCCACTTCCATTTCCATAATATTGTTTTCAAGAACATCGCCCCTGCACAGACCCTCTATATACTCCTTCCATCTTTCTGCTTTCTCTTCTTTGCTAAGAACTGGGTTTCCATCTGAGCTCTTGATATTCATGGAACTGGTTCTCTTTTCTCCAAAGGTCTCTTTAATTTTCCTGTAGGCAGTATCTATCTTACCCCTCGTGAGATAAGCCTCTACATCGTTACATTTGTCCTGTAGCCATCCCTGCTTAGCCATATTACACTTCCTGTCGATCTCATTTTTGAGACGTTTGTATTCCTTTTTGCCTGCTTCACTTACTGCAATTTTGTATTTTTTCTTTCATCAATTAAATTCATTATCTCTTCTGTTATCCAAGGATTTCTACCAGCCCTCGTCTTTTTACCTACTTGATCCTCTGCTGCCTTCACTATGTCTTTCCTCAGAGCTACCCATTCTTCTTCTACTGTATTTGTTTCCCCCATAGCTGTCAATTGATCCCTTATGGTCTCCCTGAAACTCGGTAAGACGTGGTAAATCATCAAGTCATCCAAGCACATCTGACGACGTCGTTGAGCGAATGAGATAGCGCTTTGTCGACAGCCCTACGAAATCGACCCGGCGTGCACTGCAAATCCCACATACGACCGTTTGCCGTCTGTTGAGAAACCGTTGGATTTGGAACCGTACCGGCTGGCGATCGTACAAGCAATGGAAGACACTGATGAAATTGCTCGCAAGGACTTCTGTGCGATTACACGAGGATGAACATCTCTTGGACAAAATCATCTTTTCTGACAAGTCGAGTTTTCACTAAGTGTCAATGTTAACACACATAACTGTAGCATTTGAGGCAGTGAAGATCTACATCAAACATTACAACATGTTCGTAATAGAAACTGAACGTCTTTTGTGCACTGAGCGAGAACAAAGTGTACGGCCCCGTTTCTTTCCGTGAGAGAACCATCAACGGGTTACCGTACCTGTATATGTTACAACAATTTTTGATACCACAAGTCGATGAGGACGACCAAGAACGAAACGTGTACTTCATGCAAGATGGTGCACCACCCCACTACCTGGCGGACTTCCTGGATTTTCTCAGTGATCGCTTACCAGGTCAATGGACGGCCCTAAACGCGCCAATTGAATCCGCCACGATCCCCAGACTTGACACTACTCGTTTTTTTTTATGAGGGTTCATCAGGAATATCGTGTTTGTATCTCCTGTGCCGGCTTCACTACCTGAACCTAGAGCACTTCGAGACACTAAGCAAGTTACACCTGCAATGCTACAGCGCGTTTGGGAAGAAATTGACTTCCGATGGAATGTGTGCAGGATACCCAGAGGAAGCCACATACAACATCTCCAGTGTAAGGTGAAATGCTTGACGTATTTTCCTACAAAATAACGCTAAACTCGATGTACATCTTCTTTCAATAAACTTATATGAATTTTTAAATTTGGAAAGTCCTTTTTGAAACACTCTGTACTTGTTCACGGACGGCCAGCAAAGCTGTAAAGTTCTTGGTGCACAATACGGCGACCTTGCCTTATGGTGGTCAGACGTGGTCACCGAGTGAGGCAATGCTTGCAACGAAGTTCCCACACAGTCCAAATTCGGCCCGCTGCCATGCCTGAATGCTCCACGTTGCACGATTCAGCCTACTGGCCAGATAGAAATTCACAATGGGGCACATTTAAGACGGCATCAAGTGCTGATAACGCTGTCCCACACGTGGCGTTCAAAGTGATCACTCAACAACTGACGCTGTTCGTGCCCCCCATAAACCCCATCAGTCCTGGAAACATTACTTAAACATGAACTACGCCAATGACATCTGGTGGCAGTTCTTCCCGTCACTGTGAATTGCAGCTCTAATCAGTTACATCACCGCCGATGCTCTGCGTACGTGTACCAAGTTATAGTGACATCATACCACGTCTTCTGGACGCTTCAGTTCCTTGGCAGCACTGAATAACTTACACGTCGACGAAATATGATTGTCACCGAAAACGTATCCTGGTCGCTTGCAGTGGAACTGGACGAAATGTTGTCTGGAACAAAACTGATCGAGTTGACTCCTACGATGTGAAGTGTGACTGAGGCCATCCTGATTTAGATTTTCCGTGATTTCCCTAAATTGGTTCAGGCAAACGCCGGGATGGTTCCATTGTAAGGGCACGGCCGATTTCTTTCAGGATCCTTCCCAAATCCGCTGGGACCGATCACGTCGCCGTTTGGTCCCTTCCTCTAAATCAACCAACTAACCTATATCTATTTCTCTATCTCGTTTCTTACGTGAGTATAGACCTGCTTTCACTCACCACACTCAACAAGGTGTGCTCTTCTGACTCACTTAAACAGCTACCGCAGCTGTCTTGTGCGTATAGTCTTCTCATTCGCAATTGGAATTCCGTAATATCTCAATTAGCGTCAATCAGAGGACCATAAGATACCTGCTACTGCTATTCCAGTTGAAATAATATGAATCAAGGAATGGAGGTTGTTTTGAAAAATCTTTCTTGGCCTGAACAAATTCATTTGAGCCTTACATTAGGGCTAGTACGGAGGCAAACAGACTTTCTTTCTCTCCCTTGCTCTATTCGCACTTGCAACCGTGGCCTGCGTAACATGTGTGTAGATGTAGATGTAGAAGCTGAACACGACACGAATGACGTAAAATGCTCGAACAGCATCTTTAATAATCGACGGAATGAAAGCTGAGCAGTGCGTTATGTGACCTGAAAGCCCCTGTAGATTTGAAACACCACTTGTGTTTAACCGAAATAGCGCAAGAGAGTTTGAGTATCTACGGCTATCAGCAATATAAATGAACGGTATGGTATGTCTTTTTAGACGACAGAAACTATTCATGTTCATCTAATTAGTAAAAGGGAAGAGAAACTCTATTTACTTTAGGAAAGTTTTAACAGGGTGCCACACGGAAATCGTATTATTGCACTATTTTCTATTTACGGTACGTGAAATTAGCAACTTAAGAAATAATCCCCCAGACCCGTGAGTGGCAACTCTGAAAAATTCTGGAGAAAATCGAATTTGAAGTACTGTCAGTTATCCGAACAGTCTCTGTGGTGGAATGCTTGCCTACTCTTTATGGGCTGTAGGTTTGATTCCTGACCGATTCAGATGTTTTAAACGAGAGTGATGTTCTACTATAATTTACTTGAAATACAAGTGTGTCAAGATCGGATAAAATCTCTAGCGTTCGATACTGTTAATCGGTAGTTCAAGTCTCGTTTCGGCCATTATTTATTTTGGTTTTTTCCCGTTCTCCTCGATTATCGGCGGCATTTAAATATGAAATTTATCAAATGTGTGCCAGTTGACATATGTCTACTCGTAATTGGCATTTTAATGAAAAATGAACGTTCTCTTGCTTCCAATTATATATCGAATATACCACTGTTTAATTTTATAGAAATTTGTTAATAAAGTTTGCCTAAATAAAAAACATACAATTTGTTTTCAGTTCTTATTTATCTTAGACTTCACGGAAATGTTCACGGAACACGCGTCATTTTTTAAAATTTTATCAGTGCTACGAATCATGGGCCACAGACCTGCTGAGCAAGTCTTTTATTTTACCACAAAGCCACATGTGCCCATGGGAAAAACGAGATTCCTCTGGGTATTAAAGACGGTCGGAAAACTTAAAGCCGATATTACACCTACTTCGGAAAGCTTCGAAATATTGATATTGAATTCTGAACTTCACGATCCATGAATACCAAAAGAAAGAAAATTGCGTCTGCCGTGGTGTCTCCTTGCATGGCAATTATAACCTTGGTACACTGAAAATGTCTTCCGAACGAACTCCCCTCTACGAAAAACAGACTGCACCGACTTTTCAGAGTGACTCTCAGCATTTTAAATCGCTAACACTGCAAATTGAACAGGAGATTACATACACTGCGCGTTGATCTTGGCCTGCCACGTACTCTGGATGAAATTTTAGCGGATGACCCAGGAGCAGCTGCTCGCGTTCTTCGTTTTAACCACTTGACAAACCTGTCTAAGGACATTTGATTATGCCGTTTTCTTTTAATCCCTTGCCTGTTAATGTGCCTTTTACAGTGTTGTCCGTTTTAGTTGCTGTTTTAACCTTGTGCCTCGAAGTGCATTCATAATTTAGTCTGGGCGCTAATGACCACTGTAGTTGTGCGCCCTAACACCCCAAGAAAAAAGGAGACTAGATTACAGAAGGTCCGGTTCTGGACGATGGCGCAGATCTTGCTGTGAGCAGACAGCGCATCCGCACTCTCGGGAATATGAGGACGGCAGCAGGTACGCCACGCCTGTGGTATTCAGCGTTTCGACTTTTGAAGTTTTAATCCCGGCGGTGGAGGTCTGGGGCATTATCCGTCTCCCGTGCCGCCGCTGCGGGCTGCTTATAATTCTGGAAGGGTGAGGGTCAGTCCGTGAATACGGCGGGCGGCGGGGCGGCTGCGCGGTGTTTATTAGCGCAGAGGACGGCGCGGCCCGCAGTCTGCGGTCGGCGCGGCTGAGCCACCTGCCGGCGACCGCAGAGGCTGCCGGCTTCTGGAGGCGAAAATCCCTCTGTGCCGTCCCGCATCCCAGCCGCAGCCCTTCTCGGCCCTTCCCTTCCCTTCCGCCAGCCCGGCCCTTTCATGGACTGCGCTCCTCGCAGCCTGTGTATTAGTCCGGGGCTTGATCTCTACAGCGGGCAACTGTTCAGCCCGGCAGAACACGACAGACATCCTGTGTCAGGAGCCCCGTGCTCAGGATTTAATTAGCAGCACCCGCGGAGTCCTCTTGTGACATAAGAACATATGCAAACTGTAAAAGTGCCTCACTGTCATACTCACAACCGGTACCAGTGGGAACATGGAAAAATAAGGCGAATATGCTCCTGTTTAAAAGTCTGACAGAAAAGTGGGGTACAAGCTTTGTCATCGTCCTGAGCATCTTTAAAAAAATTTTGCAAACATTTTCGCATGCGAACATATTCACACTCTGCCTAACATGCGCTCACTTCCACAAGGTCCCCTAAGTGTAGCTCTCTCACACCCAATAGTCAATCACTCTAAGTCGCTCCTACCAATCCACTCCAACTTGCCCATTCTCAGTCACTCACCCATTCGTTCTTTCTGTCTCTCTACCTGTCTCAGCCACAGTCTTTCTCGTTCCCTTCTACTACTCTACTACAGCCTGCTCTCACTGCCACCGTCTCTCTCTTACTGCTACTTCGTCATTCATTCCTACCACCTCTCCTCGTTGCCATTGTCATCGACACTGTCTCTCCTTATCACTGTCACTCATGCACTTACACTTTCTCCTCCTCTTTGTTCCTCTCCGAGAGCCACTGTTTCCTTCACTCTTTTCCTAGCACTGTTCTGTCAACTGTCTTTCACTGCTACTGTCTCACAGGTTTTCTCTCACATTGCCGTTGTCTTCTTCGCTGTTTCTACACCACAACCACTGTCTAACATCTTCCAGTATTCATTACATCTCCATATCATTCACACAACCACTGTCTCCCTCTCTCTCTGCATAAAAAATCTTATGCTTGCGTGCCAAAATTTTTGCGAAGGTGCTGATCAGGCCGCAGCTCTAGGCTGACATACATCTACAGAGATGCTGGCTAAGTGTTTTATCTTTTTCATTGTTTTCCTCATAGTATATTTCTTACATTTCGTGCTTCTTTTTCTGTTTAGGTTCAAATGGTTTAAATGGCTCTGAGGACTATGGGACTCAACTATTGTGGTCATCAGTCCCCTAGAACTTAGAACTACTTAAACCTAACTAACCTAGGGACATCACACACATCCATGCCCGAGGCAGGATTCGAACCTGCGACCGTAGCGGTCGCGCGGTTCCGGACTGTAGCGCCTAGAACCGCTCGGCCACTCCGGCCGGTTTCTGTTTAGGAGATTGAATCTCGCACTTTAGTAAGGGTGAAGTCCTTCACTCAGTTGTCAACTCAACAGCCAGCTACATACCTCATTAACCCATCAGCGTCCATTTCTGACACATCAGGAAGGTACCAAGCTGCGTATCTAGGATTCTGTCTGCTTTTATACGAGGGTTAGTCAAATGAAAACCTTAAATATTTTTTAAAAATATTATTTATTGTGCAGAAGTGGTACAAAGCTGTATCACTTTTCAACATAATCTCCCCCACACTCAGTTCAAGTCCTCCAGCACTTACAAAGGGCATACATTCCTTTAGAAAAAAATTCTTTTGGTAGTCCGCGCAACCACTCATGCATTGCGTAGCGTACCTCTTCATCAGAACGGAACTTCTTTCCTCCCATTGCGACTTCGAGTGTTCCAAACACATGGAAATCACCTGCGGCAAGGTCTGGTGAGTATGGTGGATGAGGAAGACACTCAAAATGCAGGTCTGTGATGGTTGCAACTGTTGTACGGGCAGTGTGGGGCTTGCATTGTCATGTCGCAATCCACGTAGCTTTGATTTGATTGCAGGCCACAGATGATATTTTAAGATATCTGTGTATGATGGGGCCGGCCGGAGTGGCCGAGCGGTTCTAGGCGCTGCAGTCCGGAACGGCGGGACTGCTACGGTCGCAGGTTCGAATCCTGCCTCGGGCATGGATGTGTGTGATGTCCTTAGGTTAGTTAGGTTTAAGTAGTTCTGAGTTCTATGGGACTTATGACCTAAGATGTTGAGTCCCATAGTGCTCAGAGCCATTTGAACCATTTTTGTGTATGATGCACTGGTGACAGTGGTCCCTCTAGGCATGTAATGCTGCAAAATGACGCCTTTTTCGTCCCAAAAGAGAGTCAGCATATCCTTCCCTGCTGATGGTTTTGTTCGTAACTTCCTCGGTTTTGGTGATGAGGAATGGCGCCATTCCTTGCTCGCTCTCTTCGTTTCAGGTTGGTGGGAGTGAACCCAGGTTTCGTACCCAGTAACGATTCTTGCAAGGAAGTCATCACCTTATCGTTTAAAGTGCCGAAGAAGTTCTCCACGAGGATCCACATGTCATTCTCTAATTTCAGGTCTCAGCTGCCGTGGCACCCATCTTGCAGACACTTTGTGAAACTGGAGCACATCATGGACAATGTGGTGTGCTGACCCATGACTAATCTGTAAGCATGCTGCAATAACATTCAGTGTCACTCGGCGGTTGTCTTCACTATGGCTTCAACTGCTGCAATGTTGTGTGGAGTCACAACTCGTTGTGGCTGAACTGGACGAGGAGCATCTTCCACTGAAGTCACACGATTTGCGAACTTCCTACTCCATTCGTAGACTTGCTGATGTGACTAACATGCATCACCGTACTGAACCTTCATTTGTCGATGAATTTCAATAGGTTTGACACCTTCACTACGCAAAAACCGAATAACAGAACGCTGTTCTTCCCTGGTGTAAGTCGCACGTGGGGCGGCCATCTTTACAGTCATACTGCGACGGCATGTGAGCATCTGCTCTGTGCTGCCACCTACAGGCCATTCTGCACGCTGTTTGTAGCACGCTTACCAACTTACAGGATAACGGCGCGAAATTTCGATTTGTTATTAGAAATTTAAGGCTCTCATTTGACTCACCCTCGTAGTTTACTGCTTCAGTTAGTCTTGCTAGGATGGTTAGGATGCGTGCATGCTGTGTGCGGTGCAGGAGGAGCTGGCCGCAGTTCGTCAACAGCTGAATGCACTTTTGGCTACCGTCAGTCACTTTCAGGCTCGGTGTGTAGCGGTGGGGGAGAATCTGGCGCGTCGCACGGGACACTTCAGGTGCCACTTGTGTTGCCCACGGGCTCTGTTTCCGCCCTAGTGTTCCCGACGCGGTGGATCTGCCCTCACTGCAGGGTGCTTGGCGGGTGGGAATGCGTTCGCGTCGCTCGAGGAGGAGGGCCGGTGTGGAGACTGGCGACGTGGCCTCGCCGATTCACTGTGTGAGAGGACAGGCTCCAATGTTAGGCGCGTAATGGAGCCCCTTGGGCAGGTAACGTTTAGGGCTGGAAAGAAGGCCAGAGTGCACTCGGTATGTCTGGCGGGGGACCTCATCCTAGATATGCAGGCGACCTTGCCTGCTACTGTCGAGCGTCCAGGTTGCACTCGTCTGCATGTTGTGGCTCAACGACGCTTGTAGCATAGGTTCAGAGGCGATACTCAGTTCGTACAGGCTGCTGGTGGAGGCGGTGGAGACTGCTGGCCTCATTCGCGGGGTGCAAGCAGAGCTGCAGTTTGCAACATCGTTCCCAGAGTTGAACGCGGTCTTTGGTGTGGAACCGAGTGGAGGGTCTCAACCAAAGTCTTCGTCGACTCTGTGACGGTCTTGGCTGCAGATTTGTAGACCTGCGTTATCGTGTGGAGGTTTGTCGGACTCCCCTTGATAGTGCACTACTCAAAGGAAGCAGCTGCTCGGGTAACAGAGTTTGTGGAGCGCATCTGAAGATTTTTTAGGCTAGGCGCTATTTGAGGTGCTCTGATGAACGTTCCCCAGTCCATACACAGACCGCGTTCAGAGTTAAAGACACTTCGAGTATCAAAACTTTATCAGTAAACTATAGAAGTGATCGAAACAAGGTTCTATAGTTTACTGCCCTCCAGAAAGTTCTCCTGCTGAAATTATTGTTGGGACCGAGAAATGGCTGAACCCAAAGTGGAAAGCTCTTGTAAGTAGGCTGTTTATGCTTTCTTATTGGCAACATTACGTAGCGCTCTGTACGAAAATCACTGGCTGTGCTGTGTGCAGTCTGTGGCTAGTTTGCATTGTTGTCTGCCATTGTAGTGTTGGGCAGCTGGGCATGAACAGGTGAGCCGCCAGCAGTGGTGGATGTGGAGAGAGAGATGGCGGAGGTTTGGAATTTGTAAAAATGGATGTCATGAACTGCTGTATATATTATGATTATTAAGGTAAATACATTGTTTGTTCTGTATTAAAATCTTTCATTTGCTAACTATGCCTACTAGTAGTTAGTGCCTTCCGTAGTTTGAATCTTTTATTTAGCTGGCAGTAGTGGCGCTCGCTGTATTGCAGTAGTTCGAGTAATGAAGATTTTTGTGAGGTAGGTGATTTGTGAAAGGTATAGGTTATTGTTAGTCAGGGCCATTCTTTTGTAGGGATTTTTGAAAGTCAGATTGCGTTGCGCTAAAAATATTGTGTGTCAGTTTAAGCACAGTCATGTATAAATTTTTCTAAGGGAACGTTTCATATGTCGACCCTTAGCCGAGGATACCTCACTGGAATCTTCTGATTTTTTCTTGTAGTTTGTGTAATTAGTGTAGCTTTTGTTTATTGCTAGCGCGTAATTATAGAGAGAATTTCCTTTGTAGTTGTAGTTTTTCATTCTTGTACAGTAAAACAGTTGTGGCATGCATTTAGATTTGCACCAAGTATTTCGCAGCTGCGCTTGCAATTAACTAGATATTATTTTCAGTGCTATGTTAATGTGTTCTCTTATTTTTGCTCTTCAAATTGTGCTTTTCTGTGTTGTCGTGTGAAATATTGTGACAATAATGGCGTGTGAAAAACGGAACACTAGGCTCCAAAGTAAACTGATAAATAATAGTGACGAAGAGCGTAGCTTATCAGCACCACTGTCTAGTGAATTAACAGACATTCGAAGTAGTAATTTGGTAATTGTGCATAGGGAAATGGAGCGGGCGGCAAATAATGGTGTAGACAGTAAAACAGGTAGTGAACAGGGAAGCATTATCGATCGATCGGTCGGCAACAGCTCGCCTCAGGAATCCGAAATGACAGAACACAGTACTGCAAATACTGTAGACTTAGGTTTTGGGTCCTCACCGTTTTCTCAAATGAGTCAAGACACATTTTCTGCTTGTCAAAATGTATAAATTTTTCTAAGGGGACGTTTCACTCTGAGATATTTAGCAAGTCGTGGAATGTATATAGGAAAAACGGGTTAGAGGCCTTAGGAGGAGCATTCATTGCAGTTCACAAAAATATTGTCTATTGAGGTCAAGGTTAAGTGTGACAGTGAATTTGCCTGCTTACGTTTAACAGGTGTAGGTGAAGCCAAGTTAATTCTCGGATGTTTTTACGAGCCACCCGATACCGTTGTTACAAGACAGTGTTTTTTGCTAGATAGAGCAGATAAGCAGTTGCTAGCAGCTCACGTAGACAGTGAATCGACGTCACTTATTTCCAGCAAGATAGACGTAAAGGAATTATGGGAAATTCTTAAGCAGGTTTTAAATCATGGTCTGGAGAGTTATGTGGCTAGTAATTGGATAAAGGATTGAAAAAATCCACAATGGTTTGATAATGAAATTCGGGAGACGCTGAGGAAGCAGAGACTGCCGCCCTCCCAGTGCAAAAGAGAACGCAAGAATGACGACAAGCACAGGTTAGTAGATATTCGTGCATCTGTAAAAATATCTATATCCGAAGCATACAACAGCTATCACCGTCACACCTTAGCAAACGTTCTGGCAGAGAACACGAGGAAATTCTGGTCCTGCGTAAAATCACCAAGCGGGACTAAGGCTTCCATTCAGTCCCTTGCTTGTGTCGTAGCTGGGGATAGCAAAATCAAAGCCGAAGTTTTAAATGTTACGTTCAGTAAATCATTCACACAGCCGAAAGAGACAGCCTTCCAGGAATTGTGAAACGAATCCAGTCGTCCAGGACCGTGTTTCAGAAAGAGCGCAGATTCACCACGAGATGGAAAACGTCCACAGGCGTCTATTGTACTGAATGAGGCCAGGCTAATCAGGCCTAAGGGCTGCAGTGTGCCAGTGAGACGTAAGAGAACCTACGTCATGGGGTAACCACCTCTGGCCGTAATAACGGCCTTGATACGCCTGGGCAGGCCGCGGTGGCCGTGCGGTTCTAGGCGCTGCAGCCCGGAACCGCGGGACTGCTACGGTCGCAGGTTCGAATCCTGCCTCGGGCGTGGATGTGTGTGATGTCCTTAGGTTAGCTAGGTTTAAGTAGTTTTAAGTTCTAGGGGACTTATGACTTAAGATGTTGAGTCTCATAGTGTTCAGAGCCATTTGAACCATTTGATACGACTGGGCATTGAGTCAAACAGAGCTTGGATAGCATGTACAGGTACAGCTGCCCATGAAGCTTCAACACGATACCACAGTTCATCAAGAGTAGTGACTGGCGTATTGTGACGAGCCAGTTGCTCGGCCACCATTGACCAGGCGTTTTCAATTGGTGAGAGATCTGGAGAATGTGCTGGCCAGGGCAGCAGTCGAAAATTTTCTGTATCCAGAAAGGCCCGCACAGGACCTGCAACATGCGGTCGTGCATTACCCTGCTGAACATCTACATCTACATTTATACTCCCCAAGCCACCCAACGGTGTGTGGCAGATGACACTTTACGTGCCACTCTCATTACCTCCCTTTCCTGTTCCAGTCGCGTATGGTTCGCGGGAAGAACGACTGCCGGAAAGCCTCCGTGCGCGCTCTAATCTCTCTAATTTTACATTCGTGATCTCCTCGGGAGGTGTAAGTAGGGGGATACCTCATCCAGAAACGAACCCTCTCGAAACCAGGACAGCAAGCTACATCGTGATGCAGAGCGCCTCTCTTGTAGAGTCTGCCACTTGAGTTTGCTAAACATCTCCGTAACGCTATCACGTTTACCAAATAACCCTGTGACGGAACGCGCCGCTTGGATCTTCTTTATCTCCTCTGTCAACCTGACCTTGTACGTATCCCACACTGATGAGGAATACTCACGCATAGGTCGAACGAGCGTTTTGTAAGCCTATTCCTTTGTTGACAGAGTACATTTTTTAAGGGCTCTCCCAATGAATCTCAACCTGGCACCCGCCTTACCATCAATTAATTTTATATATCATTCCACTTCAAATCGTTCCATACGCATACTCCCAGATATTTTAGAGAAGTAACCGCTACCAGTGTTTGTTCCGCTAGCATATAATCATACAATAACGGATCCTTCTTTCTATGTATTAGCAATACATTACATTTGTCTATATTAAGGGTCAGTTGCCACTCCCTGCACCAAGTGCCTATCCGCTGCAGATCTTCCTGCATTTCGCTGCAACTTCTCTCTATACTACAGCATCATCCGCCAAAACCCGCATGGAACTTCCGACACTATCTACTAGGCCATTTATATATATTGTGAAAATCAATGGTCCCATAACACTCCCCTTTGGCACGTCAGAGGTTACTTTAACGTCTGTAGACGTCTCTCCATTGAGAACAACATGCTGTGTTCTGTTTGCTAAAAACTCTTCAATCCAGCCACACAGCTGGTCTGATATTCCGTAGGCTCTTACTTTGTTTATCAGGCGACAGTGCGGAACTGTATCGAACGCCATCCGGAAGTCAAGGAAAATGGCATCTACCTGGGAAACTGTATCTAATATTTTCTGGGTCTCATGAACAAATAAAGCGAGTTGGGTTTCACACGATCGCTGTTTCCGGAATCCATGTTTATTCCTACTGAGTACATTCTGGGTTTCCAAAAATGACATGATACGCGAGCAAAAAACATGTTCTAAAATTCTACAGCAGATTGATGTCAGAGATATAGGCCTACAGTTTTGCGCATCAGCTCGACGACCCTTCTTGAAAACTGGAACTACCTGTGCTCTCTTCCGATCATTTAGAACCTTTCGTTCCTCTAGAGACTTGCGGTACACGGCTGTTAGAAGGGGGGCAAGTTCTTTCGCGTGCTCTGTGCAGAATCAAACTGGTATCCCGTCAGGTCCAGTGGACTTTCCTCTGTTGAGAAATTTCAGTTGCATTTGTATTCCTTTGACGCTTATTTCTATTTTTTCGTTCGTGCGAGGATTTAGAGAAGGATCTGCAGTGCGGTCTTCCTCTGTGAAACAGCTCTGGAAAAAGGTGTTTAAGATTTCAGCTTTACGCGTGTCATCCTCTGTTTCAATGCCATCATCATCCCGGAGTGTCTGGATATGCTGTTTCGAGCCACTTACTGATTTAACGTAAGACCAGAACTTCCTAGGATTTTTTGTCAAGTCAGTACCTAGTATTTTACTTTCGAATTCACTGAACGCTTCACTCATTGCCCTCCTTACGCTAACTTTGACATCGTTTAGCTTCTGTTTGTCTGAGAGGTTTTGGCTGCGTATAAATTTGCAGTGAAGCTCTCTTTGCTTTCGCAGTAGTTTCCCAACTTTGTTGTTGAACCACGGTGGGTTTTTCCCATCGCTCACAGTTTTACCCGGCACGTATCTGTCTAAAACGCCTTTTACGATTGCCTTGAACTTTTCCCATAAACACTCAACATTGTCAGTGTCGGAACAGAAATTTTCTTTTTGATCTGTTAGGTAGTCTGAAATCTGCCTTCTATTACTCTTGCTAAACAGATATACCTTCCTACCTTTTTTTATATTCCTATTAACTTCCATATTCAGGGATGCTGCAACGGCCTTATGATCACTGATTCCCTGTTCAGCACTTACAGAGTCGAAAAGTTCGGGTCTGTTTGATATCAGTAGGTCCAAGATGTTATGTCCACGAGTCGGTTCTCTCTTTAATTGCTCGAGGTAATTTTCGGATAGTGCACTCAGTATAATGTCACTCGATGCTCTGTCCCTACCACCCATCCTAAACATCTGAGTGTCCCAGTCTATATCTGGTAAATTGAAATCTCCACCTAAGACTATAACATGCTGAGGAAATTTATGTGAAATGTATTCCAGATTTTCTCTCAGTTGTTCTGCCACTAATGCTGCTGAGTCGGGAGGTCGGTAAAACCTAGATCTGTTGTTGAGTATAGCCTCGACCCATAAAATAATTCACAGGAACTATCCACTTGTGTTTCACTACAGGATAAACTACTACTAACAGCGACAAACACGCCACCACCGTCTGTGCCCTTGTAAAAATGTCGGCAGAATTTATCTCTGGCTTCAGCCAGCTTTCCGTACCTATAACGATTTCAGTTTCCATGCTTTCTATCAGAGCTTGAAGTTGTACTTTACCAACGCAGCCTCGACAGTTTACAGTTACAATACTGATTGCTGCTTGGTACCCGTATGTCCTAACTTTGCCCCGAACCCTTTTAGGCTGTTGCCCTCTCAGTATTTGCCTGAGGCCATCTAACCTAAAACAACCGCCCAGTCCACGCCACACAACCCCTGCTACCCGTGTAGCCGCCTGCTGTGTGTAGTGGACCCTGACCTATTCAGCGGAACCAGAAACCCCACCACCCTTTGGCACAAGTCGAGGAATCTGCAGCCCACACGGTTGCAGAACCTCTCAGCCTCTGATTCAGACCCTCCACTCGGCTCTGTACCAAAGGTCCGCAGTCAGTCCTGTCGACGATGCTGCAGATGGTGAGCTCTGCTTTCATCCCGCTAGCGAGACTGGCAGTCTTCACCAAATCAGATAGCCGCCGGAAGCCAGAGAGGATATCCTCCGATCCATAGCGACACACATCACTGGTGCCGATATGAGCGACCACCTGCAGATGGGTGCACCCTGTACCCTTCATGGCACCCAGAAGGACCCTTTACACATCTGGAATGACTCCCCCTGGTTTTCACACGGAGTGCACAATGGTTTTCTTCCCCTCCCTTGCTGCCACATCCCTAAGGGGCCCCATTATGCGCCTGACGTTGGAGCTACCAACTACCAGTAAGCCCACCCTCTGCGATGGCCCGAATCTTGCAGACTGAGGGGCAACCTCTGGAACAGGACAAGCAGCCATGTCCGGCTGAAGATCAGGATCAGCTGAAGAAATAGTCTGAAACCAGTTCGTCAGACAAACTGGAGAGGCCTTCTGTTCAGCCCTCCGGAATGTCTTTCGCCCCCTGCTACACTTCAAGACGACCTCCCACTCTACCACAGGTGAGGGATCAGCCTCAATGTGGGCGGTATCCCGGGCAGCCACGGCCACAGTCCGGTCGGGGGAAGAGTGGGACGAGCTGGCCGTCTCCGACAAACCCCCGTCCGGACCCCCACAGTGATGCCCATTGGCAACAGCCTCAAGCTGTGTGACCGAAGCCAACACTGCCTGAAGCTGGGAGCGAAGGGATGCCAACTCAGCCCGCATCCGAACACAGCAGTCACAGTCCCTACCCATGCCAAATACTGTTGTGCAACGAACGTCTGAACTAATCTACAGAGAGCACAAACAATTCGACACAAAAAATAAACGGTTATTAAAATACGAGAATGCCTAGCAAATGCAGTAATGCTGCTACTTGCGCACTGCTGACACACTGCTCGGCGGCAGAAGGCTGTAGGGTTTCGCAGGGATCGAATGAAGGGTAGAGCCACGGGACGTAACACATCTGAAATGTTATGTCCACTGTTCAAAGTGCCGTCAATGTGAACAAGAGGAGACCGAGACGTGTAATCAATGCCCCCCCCCCCCATACCTTCACTCTGGGTGACCATCATGATGCTGTAACCAACCTGGATTCATCCGAAAAAATGACGTTTTGCTATTCGTGTACCCAGGTTCGTCGTTCAGTACACCATCACAGGCGCTCCTGTCTGTGATGCAGCGTGAGGGGTAACCGCAGCCATCGTCTCCGAGCTGGTAGTCCATGCTGCTGCAAACGTCGTCGAACTGTTCGTGCAGATGGTTGTTGTCTTGCAAATGTCCCCATCTGTTGACACAGGGATCGAGACGTGGCTGCACGATCCGTTACAGCCATGCGGATAAGATGCCTTTCAACTGCTAGTGATACAAGGCCTTTGGGATCAAGCACGGCGTTCCGTATTACCCTCCTGAACCAACCGATTCCATATTCTGCTATCAGTCATTGGATCTCGACCAACGCGAGCAGCAATGTCGCGATACGATAAACCGCAATCGCGATAGGCTACGATCCGACCTTTGTCAAAGTCGGAAATGTGATGGTACGCATTTCTCCTCCTTACACGAGGCATCACAACAACGTTTCACCAGGCAACGCCGGTCAACTGCTATTTGTGTATGAGAAATCGATTGGAAACTTTCCTCATGTCAGCACGTTGTAGATGGCGCCACCGGCGCCAACCTCGTGTGAATGCTCTGAAAAGCTAATCATTTGCATATAATGGCATCTTCTTCCTGTCGGTTAAATTTCGCGTTAGTAGCACGTTATCTTCGTGGTGTAGCAATTTTAATGGCCAGTAATGTAATTCAAATACGACCACTTTCGCTATTAGATTGCTTCCTGAATAAACATTATTCTAACCATTACGCAATTGTGTGGCCTACACCATTTATGGGTTGTTAATTTAATTCCCCATATTATTATTACTGTTATTACATGTTATATTAAATTTGTATTTCGCAAACTTGCTATCAGCCAGACAATTTGACCAAACGGTCACAAGTGTCTAATTTAGGGCGTATAGTGCGACACGTGCGGTTCAACCCCTGGACGAGTTTGAGCCAAGACATTTCGACGAAGAGGAGCCGCATGTGAGCCCGAACATCTTTGGGATGTTAGCTCGCACTAGGAGATCAAACTTGCAATGTTCGAACACAATGTTACTAGTGTCGTATTTGACAGTCAAGTCGGTTAAATATCTGGGCGTAAAACTGCAAAGTGATATGATTCGGAACGAGCATGGGAGAAATGTGGTAGAGAAGGTGAATGTTCGACATCGGTTTAATGGGAGAATTTAAGGAAAGAGTGGTTCACCGTTAAAGGAGACTGCATACAGGACTGTTCGAGTGTTAGAGATCCGTACCAGGTCGGATTGAAGGATGTCATCGAAGCAATTCAGAGGTGGGCTACTTTGATTTGCTACCAATAGGTTCGAACAGCACGTCAGTGTTGCGGAAATACTTTAGGAACTCAAATGGAAATCCCTGGAGGGAAGGCGAATACCCTTTCGAGAAACACTCTTGAGAAAATTCAGAGAACCGGCATTTGAATCTGACTGCCGAACGATTCTGCTAACACCAACATACAACTCGAGCAAGAACCCCGAAGATATGATATCAGGAATTTGGGCTCATATGGATGAGGCATACAGACATTCGTTCTTCCCGCTCTATTTTCGAGTGGAACGGGAAAGGAAATGACTACGTTGGGTTGTGGAGTAGCCTATCTATGTAGATGTAGTTGTTGTTATGGAATGAGGGAGCCGGTAATCCAATCTGCAGAGTCTTTCAGGCAGAATAATTGTTTTTTTTTCCTCTTCGCACTGCAGAAGTAGCATCTTTGGTAAGTAATCAAAATGTTATTGTTCTCTTATTCAAACCTCGCTGCCGCTTAATCTTGTCGACCGAAGACTTCCGGCATAAGAAGTCACCCTCATTCTGCCAATGGCCTTGTCAAAAGAGGCCGAAGGAGCGGACAGAGGTTCAGAGCACTCTCTTGTCTTTAGAAGAATTAGCAATGACCAACGGCATGAAGATGCAGAAGTCAATGGAAAGAGCTGCAGTAAGACAGGTAAAGTGTGTCCACAGGACAAGTGGCCTGCAGCTAAAAAAGAGTCACGATGATCTCTCCAATTTTCAGAAGATTCCGGAGTAGTCCCCCATTCAGATATTCGGGAGAGGACTGCCAAAGGGTAGGTGACCATGAGAAAAAGATTGAATAACCAGCGGAAAGATAACGTTCTATGAAACCGGTGCGTGGAACGTCAGGAATTTGGTTGTGGAAGGGAACGTAGAAAATCTGGAAAGGAAACACTAAGGCTCAATCTAGATACACTGTGGGTCAGTCAAGTGAAATGGAAAGAAGGCAAGGATTACTTGTCAAGCGAATGTAGGGTAATACCAAGAGCAGTAGAAAATTATATAGTGAGAGCAGGATTCGTCATGAATAGGACGTTAGGGCAGAGAGTATGTTATTGTGAAACTTTCAGTGATAGGGTTGTTATAATTAGAATCGACAGCCAACCAACACCGACAACGATAGTTCAGTTATACATGCCGTAGTCGCAAGTGGAATATGGAGAGATAGACAAAATACATGAGGATACTGAACAGGTTATTCAGTAGGTAAAGGGAGATGAAAATCAAATAGTTATGGCGAACTGTAATGCGGTTGTAGGGGGAAAGAGTAGAAGAAAGGTTTACGGGACAATATGGGCTTGGTACCAGGAATGAGAGAGCAGAAAGACTAACTGTGTTCTGCAGAAAATTTCAGTTAGTAATTGTGAATACTCTATTCAAGGATCACAAGAGGATCAGGTACACTTGTTAAAAGTCTGGATATATCTAAATGTTTCAGTTAGATTACCTCATGGTCACGTAGAGATTCCGAAATAATATATTGGATTGTAAGGCATACCCAGAAGCAGATACAGACTCAGATCACAATTTAGTAGCGATGAAGATCAGGACGAAGTTCAAGAGACTAGTGAGGACGAATCAAACCGCAGAGAAGTGGAATAAAGTAGTACTATGTAATGAAGAGAACCGCTTGAAGTTCCCAAGGCTCTAGGTACTGCGATAAGTAGAGCTCGGTAGGTAGTTCAGCGGAAGAGGAATGGACATCTCTGAAAGTGGCAGTCACTGAAGTTGGAAAGAAAAACATGGGAACAAAGAAGGTTAAATGCGAAGAAAGCACGGGTAAGAGAAAAAATATTTAAGTTGATCGATTAAGGAGCGAAGTAGAAAAATGTTCAGGAAAATTGAGGTATGCAGAATACAGTGCACTTAGAAATGATAAATATACTGGAGGCAGTGGAGGGAATCTAAGACGGAACGGTTGTTTGAGAAATGTGTGGAAACGAAATGATCGGAATGATCGGAAGGAATGACTCAACATGTAGAAAAGTGAAAACAAAATTCGGTGAAATTAAAAGCAGCGGCGGTGACATCAAGAGTGCGTCGGGAATTCCACAGTTAAACGCAGAGGAGAGTGCGAATTTGTGGAAAGAATACCCTGAAGTGCTCTATGAAGGAGAAGACTTGCCTGATGCCGTGACAGAAGAAGAAACAGGAGTCGATATTGGTTAGACTGGGGATCGAGTATTAGGATCAGAATTTAAGAGAGCTTTGGAAGACATAAAACCAAATTAGGCAGAAAGGATAGATAATATTCCACCACAATACCAAAAATTACTGGGGAAAATCTCAAGAAGACTACTACTCACGTTGTTGTTTGTTGTTGTTATAGTCTTCAGTCGTGAGACTAGTTGGAAGCAGCTCTCCATGCTACTCTATCCTGTGTAAGCTGCTTCATGTCCCAGTACTTACTGCAACCTACATCCTTCTGAATCTGCTTAGTGTATTCATCTCTTGGTCTCCATGATTTTTACCCTCCACGCTGCCCTCCAGTCCTAAACTTGTGATCCCTTGATGCCTCAGAACATGTCCTACCAACCGGTCCCATCTTCTTGTCAAGTTGTGCCACAAACCCCTCTTCTCCCCAATTCTATTCAATATCTCCTCATTATTTATGTGATCTACCCATCTAATCTTTCAGCATTCTTCTGTAGCACAACATTTCGATAGCTTCTATTCTCTTCTTGTCCAAACTACAGAGCTATTACAAATGATTGAAGCGGTTTCATAAATTCAATGTAGCTCCATTCATTGACATATGGTCACGACACACAAGCCGCACTTCAGGTTTCTGCCGCCAGAGCGCTCGAGAGCGCAGTGAGACAAAATGGCGACAGGAGCCGAGAAAGCGTATGTCGTGCTTGAAATGCACTCACATCAGTCAGTCATAACAGTGCAACGACACTTCAGGACGAAGTTCAACAAAGATCCACCAACTGCTAACTCCATTCGGCGATGGTATGCGCAGTTTAAAGCTTCTGGATACCTCTGTAAGGGGAAATCAACGGGTCGGCCTGCAGTGAGCGAAGAAACGGTTGAACGCGTGTGGGCAAGTTTCACGCGTAGCCCGCGGAAGTCGACGAATAAAGCAAGCAGGGAGCTTAACGTATCACAGCCGACGGTTTGGAAAATCTTACGGAAAAGGCTAAAGCAGAAGCCTTACCGTTTACAATTCCTACAAGCCCTGACACCCGATGACAAAGTCAAACGCTTTGAATTTTCGGCGCGGTTGCTACAGCTCATGGAAGAGGATGCGTTCAGTGCGAAACTTGTTTTCAGTGATGAAGCAACATTTTATCTTAATGGTGAGGTGAACAGACACAATGTGCGAATCTGGGCGGTAGAGAATCCTCACGCATTCGTGCAGCAAATTCGCAATTCACCAAAAGTTAATGTGTTTTGTGCAATCTCACGGTTTAAAGTTTACGGCCCCTTTTTCTTCTGCGAAAAAAAACGTTACAGGACACGTGTATCTGGACATGCTGGAAAATTGGCTCATGCCACAACTGGAGACCGACAGCGCCGACTTCATCTTTCAACAGGATGGTGCTCCACCGCACTTCCCTCATGATGTTCGGCATTTCTTAAACAGGAGATTGGAAAACCAATGGATCGGTCGTGGTGGAGATCATGATCAGCAATTAATGTCATGGCCTCCACGCTCTCCCGACTTAACCCCATGCGATTTCTTTGTGTGGGGTATGTGAAAGATTCAGTGTTTAAACCTCCTCTACCAAGAAACGTGCCAGAACTGCGAGCTCGCATCAACAATGCTTTCAAACTCATAGATGGGGACATGCTGCGCCGAGTGTGGGAGGAACTTGATTATCGGCTTGATGTCTGCCGAATCACTAAAGGGGCACATATCGAAGATTTGCGAATGCCTAAAAAAACTTTTTGAGTTTTTTTACGTGTGTGCAAAGCATTTTGAAAATATCTCAAATAATAAAGTTATTGTAGAGCTGTGAAATAGCTTCAATCATTTGTAATAACCCTGTATATCTGTTGTGTTCAATAAACGCCACGAACTTATGCACTAACCTAATAAATTATTATATTGTACTTGCCTTATATAACGCAAATAGAATCACATCAGCAATCTAATTTACCATCTTTTCCACAAGGAAACATGGTATATTTGCACGTACATGAATGAAAAGGTACACCCACATCTACATGACTACTCTGAATCTCACATTTAACAAATTGGCAGAATATTCATAAAATTTCTTTCAGACTATTTCTCAGCGTTCCACTCTGTATAAGCATATCGAAAAATTAACATCTAAATATTTCCGTGTGAGCTCTGATTTCACTCATTTTATTACGATCATATCCCCCGGTGTAGGTGGGCGTCCTACAAAATATTTTCGTATACGAAGGAGAAAGCTGCTGACAGAAATCGTGTAAAGATCTCGCCGTTATGGGCAACACCTCGGTTTTAATAATTGCAGTGTACGAAACGTGATCAGTTAACCCTCTGTCGGCTCGACCCAAAGTGTCCCCAAAATTAAATTTCCTCCCGAACCATCCTTGCTCCCAAGAGCGGCTCCACGACTAAGAATGCTCGAGCACCTCTCCGCAGATGAGAACCTATATTCTCCACAAAAAGTGTACAACTAACTTAAAAACATAGAAAAAGGACGAACATTTGAATAACAACGATGTTAATAACTCAAAATGTGACTGAAATAAAAGCTCTTTCTCTTCCATTTCTGTTGGGACCTTTTTTTTAAGGATGGGGCCCCTCCACGCCCGCACCAACGTGGTGACCAAACCAAAAGTTCTACTGTCACCTCCGTAAACATGTTAGTTTTTGAATCAGGCGTCACAGGATTCGGGCTGTGATGTTATCCATGCGTCTGGGTAAGATTACTCATTAACATGGTCCATCAGGAGATAGAAGTGGTCGAAAACGATTGAAGGGTAGCGGTTGTAAGAGCAGAGGAAAAAAAGTGCCAAGGCAAGAGCCAAGGAAAAAAAACCTCTGCGACAGTAGGACGGGTAGTAAGGGCAGTAGCGGCTTGCTAGCTGCGACAGAGCATGCAAGGTGCGGTTATGTTAGTTCGAGGTATCGTGCATCGTTACCTTTGTCGTTGCTGGAGCTTGTTGCGGCGCTTGCAGCGGTTGCTGCGTCCCTGCAACAGTTCAAGGTCGTTGTAGGTTAGTGGGCGATCGGTCATAGATCGGCTCACGGACGGTGTAGGGGGTGTGTGTAGCTGGTTTGCCTGCTGTGTACAGTACGGCTTCCCTGCGGTTGCCTGTTTTCCGGCTGGTCGCACATCTGGGTTTCCAGTAGTAACTGTGTTGCAGGGGCTCGCCAGTACTGTCGTGTTAGCGTTCTATGGACCATAGATGTTTAGTTCCTAACCAGTAATGTCTTTGGTCTGTTATGCTTCCATCTATGGTTGTGGTCGTAGTTACCCAGAGAAAGGATAAACGGGTTGCGCGAGTGTCTCGTGTTATTGTACAGTCGCGTGGAGAGTTTTTGGAATACCTGCAAGATAGTATCTAGCCGGTATTCCCGGTGAAGGTCCGCGATGCGTGTGTAGCGCGGAGCGTTGCTTATGATTTTGAGTACTTTGTTCTGTATGAGCTGCAGACGGCGCAGGCGAGTGGGCGCAGCGTATCCCCAGACAGGGGCTGCGTACGTCATCAGGGGTCTAATAAGTGTCATGTACATGGACCTGGACTCCCTCCTGTTCAGTGTGCTACGCCTGTTAAGCATAGGGTAGAGTTGTCTGAGCCTCGCGTTAGCTTTGTTGGTCACGTGTTGAATGTGGTCCCCCCAGAGTAGTTTCCTGTCCAGCCAGACACCGAGGTATTTGACCTTCTCGCGGAAACGTATTGGGCGTGTGTGTAGTGTTATTGGGTTGCAGTGCTGATGTTTGCGCAGTTGCTTCGGTCGTCTAGTGAACAGAACGGCCTCGCACTTGTCGACGTTTACTCTAACACGCCATTTCACCAGCCAAGGCTCCGCCGTTCTGAGTGCAGTCTGTAGTCGTGAGTTAATGTTAGACGGCTTCCAATCTTGCGCAAGGATGGCAGTGTCATCCGCGTAGATTGCTACCGTCGTGTTATGTGTAGCTGGGAGGTCGTTAATGTAGAGGTTAAACAGTAAGGGCCCCAGGATACTTCCTTGGGGGACTCCTGCCTGTATACCATGTCGTGTCGATTGTTTGCCCTGCACGACGGTGTTGAAACTCCTGTCCGTGAGGTATGAGTGTATGAGACGTACGAGCCCGTCGGGGAACCCTGCGTCGCTAAGTTTGCGTATTAGGCCGTTGTGCCATAGACGATCGAAAGCCTTTTCGATGTCCAGGAACACCGCCCCAGTTGCCTTGCTTGTGTTGTATCCGTGTGTTATGTATTCAACTACGCGGAGGAGTTGTTGTGTTGTTGAGTGGTGATTCCTGAAACCGAAATTGCTCCGGCCTCAGGGTGTCGTTTGTGATGCAGTGCCTGGTGAGTCGTTTTAATATTACCTTCTCAACGATCTTGCTGAGCGCGCTCAGTAGACTGATGGGTCGGTAATTTTGTGGGAGGGAGTGGTCTTTCCCCGGCTTCCTGAACATCAGGACCTTGGCCGTCTTCCAAAAGGCGGGGAAGTGTTGGTGCTTGAGTATGGCATTCGTGATGTGTGTGAGGTAGTCTACAGCTTTGTCCGTGAACTCCTGGAGGACACGGTTCTGAATGCCATCGTGACCAGGGGCCTTCCTAGCGGTGGTATGCATGATGGCCCATTTGACTTCTGCTGTACTAGCTTGTCGGATGTTGTAGCGCGCCGGTTGGGCCAGGATGCGTGTGACCTCCTGGTCCGTATCAAGTGTGAACGCTGGGTCTGAGGGATCCAGGTTCGGCCATCAGTTCCGCTTTTTCTTCCGCAGAATATGCTGGTCCGTCGGGCCCTTGTAACGTGGGGGTGTACAGTTTCTCCCTGGTGAAGTGTCGGGCTAGCTGCCACACGCCAGGTCGCGTGGTGTCCAGCCCTACGAGTTTCTGGTCCCACTGTTGTGTCTTGAATGTTTGTATTTTTTCCCGGATTATACCCTGGAGCCTGTTAATGTGCCGTTTGAAGTGCTGGCGCCTGGTACGCTGCCAGTGTCTCCTGAGGCGGTTCCTCATTGAGATTAGGCCCAGGATTTCCTGGGGCAGGGCAGCACTGTGTTGTTGTGGCGTGCGGATTGTTATGGTGTCGGCTATTGCGTCCTGGACGGCGCCGGTGAGGGTTTCAACTGCCTCGTCAATTTGGGCTGTCTCGTTAATCGCGTGGGTGGGTGGGATGCGACTGTCAAGCGTTTCCTTGAACTGGGTCCAATTCGCGCGCCTGTAGTCTAACATCCTACGTTGTTCCATGTGCTGCAGTGTTTCTTCCATGTACAGTATAACGGGTTGGTGATTTGAGGGCAGATCGTTTTCAACGGCAACGTTGAGTGTCGTTGTTATGCCCTTGATGAGGGCCATGTCTAACACGCCTGGCCTGTGTCCCCTCCGGTAGGGAATGTGCGTCGGTTCGGTCGGCGCTAGTGTGATGTAGTTTCGTCCTAGTGCGTGTTCGTATAGTTTCTTGCCGTTGGAGTTTCGTATTCGTGAGTTCCAGTCCGAGTGTTTTGCATTAAGATCTCCAGCGGCTATTACGCGCGGTGATATGTTGAGTATTGTGCTGATGTCGCGTGTTTTAATGTTTTTAGGGCTGTTGTATACTGACACCAGTGTAGTGTAAGCTCCGTTGAACTTGACCCTGACGGCGGTTGCCTCTAGTTTTTCAAGTTCAGGGAGCACTATGTTTGTGTGTTCTATGTCCTTGTGTATGATGATGGCTGTTCCGCCATGACCGGAGCCGTCCGGTCGGTCGGTACGGTAGACGCAGTAGCCGGTGAAGTTTAGTTGGTTGCGTGGCTTGAGCTTAGTTTCGCTCAGCAGGGCGATAAGGATACCCTTACGCTCCATGAGCGCGGCAAATTCCGCCCTTTTGTTGTTGATCCCGTCTGCATTCCAGAACAGGATCTGTGTCAGAGTGGGACCAAACAGTATAAAACACATAAACAGTTCATAGACAAATAACTAATCATGGATGTACTGCACACACGCGTGTAAGAAATAAAAAAAGGATTATACGTTATGAATTATCAAATAATAACGTTTGCCTGCTCAGCTGATGAATCTTTTCACGCTTAATCTAGCGATGGTATCAATTCTTACGAATAACTTATGATGTAACAAGTATTTTACAGTTGTTCGAATATGCTTTTAATTAAATAAATGAGAAACCAATAAATGATTCAGTGCTAACGTAAGGCGTACTGATCGGATTAAAAAGGATGTAAGATAAGGATGTAGTCTTTCGCCCCTACTGTTCAACCTGTACCTCGAAGAAGCAAATCTGGAAATAAAAGAAAGGTTCAGGAGTGGAATTAAAATTCAAGATGAAACGATATCAACGATACGATTTGCTGATGACATTGCTATCGAGAGTGAAAGTCAACAAACATTACGTGATACGATGAATGGAATGTGTAATTTAATGTGTACAGAATATGGACTGAGAATAAATTGAAGAAAGACGAAAGTAATGAAAGTAGCAGAAATGAGAAGAGCGAGAAACTTAACGTCCGAATTAATGGTCTTTAAGTTGGTAAAGTTAAGGAATTCTGTTATCTAAGCAGCAAAATAACCCATGACGGACGAAGCAAGGGAGACATCAAAGGCAGACTAGCACTAGCAAAAATGGCGTGCTGGACAAGAGAGATCTACTAATAACAAACAAAAGCGTTAATTTGAGGAAGAAACTTCTGAGAATTTACACCTGGAGTACAGCATTGCATGGTAGTGAAAAATGGACTGTGGGAAAACCGGAAAAGAGGAGAATCGAAGGACTTCAGATATGGTGCCAAAGAACAATGTTGAAAATTAGGTGGACTGATAAAGTAAGGAATGAGGAGGTTCTACGCAGAATCGGAGGAAAGGTATATGTGGAAAACACTGACAATGAGAAGGGACAGGATGATAGGACATCTGTGGAGAAATCATGGAATAACTTACATGGTACTAGGGGAAGCTGCAGAAGCCGTAGAGGAAGACAGATATTGGAATACATCAGCAAATAATTGAGGACGTAGGTTGCAAGTGCTACTCCGAGATGAAGAGGTTGTCACAGGAGAGGAATTTGTGGCGGGTCGCATCAAACCAGTCAGAACACTGATGATACCTCCCCCCCCCCCCCCAAAAAAAAACAAAAAGAAAAGACTTGTGAGAAGTGCCATATTGCATTCGTTTGTTGAATTGCTGTGGAGCAAATGATGAACTAATGTGTCAACAAAATTAAAATATTTAAATAAATTTAAATTTAAATAAATCTTTTTATATGTGTATAATTATGTGAATATATCAAGTTATACAAAGAACCTGCCGGAACGTTACTGACCTATAGAATTCGATCACACAAGCTGCTGTAGCCGGTAAAAAGAAGGGAACCAGCGGAAAAATTCTTCTATCGGGGCACAAAAAAGGCAGTTATGTTGCTCTTTAAAAGACTGACAGAAAAGTTATACACCAGATGACTTAATCCTCACTCCGCGTCCCTCTGCAAAAATTTTGCTATGGGAATATATTCGTGCTTTTTCGGACCGAAAAAGAGTAGTGGAGAGATTGTGTAGAGGAGACATTGTCAGTGGGGAGATAAAGAGCGGAGACAGTGACAGGGGGGAGAAAAAGTGGCAGTGAAGAGAAAGAGAGATGGATGAAGCTAGCACAGTGGAAGCGAAAGAGAGAGGACATAATGATGAGCACTGAGAGACAGCGGAATCAAAGAGAAAGAGAGATGGATGGTGCTAGAAGCAGTGGAAACAAAAGAGAGAGGAGGCAGTGCGAGTGAAAAGTTGAAATACATGGAGACCACACATAAGCTTGTCTCTAGACCCTCCCAGAGTGGTGAGCTTTAACTTGTAGCTCAGGGGGAGGGCACTATTTGCATCGAAATTTTAAACCTGTGGGTATAGAGGAAAAAATAATTTGGACGCCACTTTGAGCTGCTATGGCAAGGTAGAGATAGTGGCAGAGAGAAATACAGACGAAAAAGAGAGAATGTAAGTGAGACAGTGGCAGTGGGATGTTCTGTAGATAAGGAGACAAGGGATAGAGACAAACGTAGACAGTGGTAGTGAAACTTAGATGCTGCTGCGAAGGTTTAAGTACCTGAAGAGAGAGGGTAAAAGAATTTACAATGGTCTGTATGAAAAGAGCACGAATATGACGGCGTGCTAAAATTTTTCGTGTCGAAGGTGGAAAGATAATTGAGGCAGCTTGTTCACCATTTTCCTGTCAGAATCTTGTAGCGGGGAACCTATTGCCCTTTTTTGTGCCTCGTCAGAATAATTTTTCCATCGTGTTGTAATCTCATTGCCGCGCGGAATGGCCGCGCGGTTAGAGCCACCATGTCACTGACTGCGCCACCTCTCCCTCCGGAGGTTCGAGTCCTCCCTCGGGCATGGGTGTGTGTGTGTTGTTCTTAGCACAGGTTAGTTTAAGTAGTGTGTAAGTCTAGAGACCGATGACCTCTGCAGTTTGGTCCCTTAAGTACTGACACACATTCGAACATTTTTTTTTTTTTTTTTGGTAATCTCATTTCTACTACGATTAGACATCGACTTACTTCTGAATTATAAAGAAAGCCATCTTTAATCGTGTTTAAAATGCCGCCATGGCAGACCTATACTTGAGTATTGCTCATCAGTGTGGGATCCGTACCAGATCGGGTTGACGGAGGAGATAGAGAAGATCGAAAGAAGAGCGGCGCGTTTCGTCACAGGGTTATTTGGTAACCGTGATAGCGTTACGGAGATGTTTAACATACTCAAGCGCCAGACTCTGCAAGAGAGGCGCTCTGCATCGCGGTGTAGCTTGCTGTCCAGGTTTCGAGAGGGTGCGTTTCTGGATGAGGTATCGAATATATTGCTT
The DNA here is from genome assembly GCF_023864275.1 of Schistocerca cancellata. Classification (NCBI taxonomy): domain Eukaryota; kingdom Metazoa; phylum Arthropoda; class Insecta; order Orthoptera; family Acrididae; genus Schistocerca; species Schistocerca cancellata. The sequence goes on from NW_026047103.1 coordinate 1,337,520, forward strand.
CCCCCTACTTATACCTCCCGAGGAGATCACGAATGTAAAATTAGAGAGATTAGAGCGCGCACGGAGGCTTTCAGACAGTCATTCTTCTCGCGAACCATACGCGAGTGGAACAGGAAAGGGAGGTAATGACAGTGGCACGTAAAGTGCCCTCCGCCACACACCTTTGGGTGGCTTGCGGAGTATAAATGTAGATGCAGATGTAGAAATCATGCACACCAGACAAGGCGTACTGGCGCTCAGCCACATCCCGCCTCTGGAGAGAAACCGCCGGCTAGCTGCCGCTCAGCACCCTGCTGGAGACCGCAGGGCTTTATTGAAGCCTTAACCACCCCTTATCCGGTGTCCGTATCAGCTTAAATACTACATCTCAGATATTCGGTGGCAGCAGGAACAGGACTTCTGGTCAGATGAATACAGGGTTATAAATACAAAATGAAGCCGGGGTAAGGCAGTAAGGGGTGTATTTAGTAATGAACAAAAAATAGGAATGCGGCTAAGCTACTATGAACAGCATAGTGAACGGATTATCGTAGCCAAGATAGACACGAAGCCCACGTCTAACACATTAGTACAAGTTAACATGCCAACCAGCCGCGCAGCTGATGAAGAGAATGAGGAAATGTATGAGAGATAAAATAATTTATTTTATTCAGATCGTTAAAGGAGATGAAAGTTTTATTGTAACGGGGGACTGGAACTCGATAGTAGGGAAAGGAAGGGAAGGAAAAGTAGTACGTGATTATGGAACTCGGGGAAAAGAACCAAAGAGGAAGGCGCTTATCAGAATTTTGAACAGAGCATAATTTAATCATAGCTAACACATGGTTTAAGAATCATAAAAGAAGATTGTATTCTTGGAAGAGACCTGAAAAACCGGAAGGTGTCAGATTGGGTATATGATGATAAGACAGAGATTTAGGAACCAGGTTTTAAATTGTAGGACGTTTCCAGGGGCAGATGTGGAACCTGACCACAATTTGTTGGTTATGAACTGTAGAATAAAACATAATAAATTGGGAGAAATTAGGAAATTAAGGAGATGGGACCTGCATAAGTTGAAAGATGTATAGGTTGTTGAGAGTTTCAGCGCGAGCATTAGACAACAGGTGATTAGGCCAGGACAAAGGAATACAGTAGAACACGAATGCGTAGCTGCAAGACATAAAATAGTGAAGGCAGGAGAGGATCGAATAGTTAAAAAGACAAATGCTACTAGAAATCCTTGGATAACACAAGGGATATTGAATGTAGCTGATGGAAAGAAAAAAAATATAAAAATTCACCAAATGGAGCTGGTGAAAGGGAATAAAAACGTTTGAAAATGAAGGGAATTGCAAAAAGGGTTATCAGAAATGGGTAGAGGACAAATGTAAGGATTTAGAAACATATTTCACTAGGGGAAAGATAGATACCGCCTACAGGAAAATTAAAGAAGCCTTTGGGGGAAAGAGAAGCAGCTGTATGGATATTAAGAGTTCGTACAGCGTAACAAACCGTACAGTATCAGGGGTGACAGTCCAGTGCCGTTTACTACGGCACGGGCAACGTGCGCGTCGTCCGCCTGCCTTTGATGAATGTGCAGAAACATGCTAGACGGCAATGATGCATGGAACAACGTCACTGTGGGCAAGAATGGCATCCAGTAGTGTTTTCGGCCGAATCCAGTTCTGTTCGTTCTAAAATGATGCCCTCATTTTGGTTGATGGCAGATACTGGGAGCGGCATCACAGTGATGCATTCGCACTACACATAAAGCGCCAACTCCAGGCCTCATGTTGTGGGATGGATGCTATTGGGCTCACCACAAATCGCATTGTGTGCGTGACCTGGGCACCGTGACCAGTGTGACCCATGACAATGACATCCTGCGACCCGCACCCAGACTCTTTGTACAACACCACAGACACCATTTTTCAACAGGACAATGCACAGCCACGTGTTGCTGCACGAACACGTGCCTTCTTGGTGTCATAGGGTGTCAGTCTTTTGCTCTGGCCAGCCAATCACCAAACTTGTCGCCAGTCGAAAATGTATGGGACATGGCGAAACGACGGGTGCAGCATTGTGACACAGTGCCGACTACCACAGATAAATTTGGAACCAGGTGAACGCACCATGGGTGGCTATACCACAAGACGCCATTCGCGCCTGATACGCGTCGGTCCATGGCGGCCCTGTGCCTACTAGGCAACAGGACACGTAGTGAACCGAGGTGACTAGAATGTTAATCATTTCTGAGGAACATACTAATAATGTACATGTTCTGTGAATGTCAATGTCGTATCTCTAGCCTTTCAATGTGTTCTGCTTTTTCTGAACTGGAGTGTCACTAAACAAATTTGCAAATATGGCGATTAATACAGTTTTGTTTCCCAACTATACAGTTTCATAGTCCACAAGATGCTGACACCTGCAGGTCAAAGCAGAAACTGTTTGCAGCTAGCTATTGCATCCGAGCGCATCTGTCATGCGAGATGTGACTCACGTATGACGCTGTCTGCTGCTACCGTCTCTCACTTGCATAGGCGAAGTGCAAGGCGCTGTGCCTTAAGGTGGATTAAGTGACTGCAGTAAGTGAAAAATAAAAGTTCGAATTCGAAAAGCCGGGCCTGTTCCGATCTTATTATTCCATCTTGATTTAAAGTTACTGCTACTACTGCAGAACAGCACAAACTGTGTGTTTAAGACAACCCTGATGAGACATGTCTTCTTAACACACACCATAATCAAATGAACGAAGATACAAATATACACAACACAGAGATCTTACAAAGTATCGATAGTTTGATGTCTAGGGAGGTTTACATATAACTTTTTCTTTCAAACGCTTTCAGCAAGAGTTACAAAATAGCAATAATGACAACAGTTTCAAATATAATTACAACATCGAATTAAATTGAAAATATGAAAAATTGTTTTTTGAAAAGTAATTAAATTGATAATACTTACGTGTGGATGAGAATCAAAAAATGGTTTACTATTTCAGCATTCAAATCCGCAAATTCATGTAATTCAAAAAAAAATTGATGTTTAGGGTGGTTTAACTCTCAAAAGATATCGGTAAGTACAAAACGCAACGAAAACAGAAGTATTTATGGAATCTCTTTCAAGGTACACCATTCATTGTTCATTAAAAGTAGAAAAGAAAACGTAATTCTGTTAACGTTCATATGGCGAAACAATGGTGTTGTTTAGTACTAATCGTATGGTGTATGATGATTATGCCTGAAGACTAAGAAATAAGACATAAAGTTACCTCTCGAATCCCGTCTTAACCGACGGTTCTATTATATTCGATATGTGTAAAGTTACCACTAGGGCCAAGAATTTGCACCGTAAGGAAAGGTACTATAGCGTAACGTCGGGAGTATTTGTTTTTACTAGGATATTATTACAATGGTGTTGACATAACAAGATGGAGCATTGTTTTACTAAAGGATACCAAGATTTCTAACGTTTGTTTGTCAATAACAACGAAGTAGTACACAATAAATTCAAAAGAACAAGCGCAAGGTTGATTCCTTGCGCTTGTAGTTCTTATATTTCATTTAATGTCTGCAGCTTGTGAAGGTTGCTAATATCGATAGTAAACCGTACCTGCTACGCCTGTTAAGGAGTGCAGTCGATTCGGAGCAAAAAAATTTGTGAACAGCCTACTGATGTCAAAAAATATAAGCCTGGAAGTTTTACGTCAGTTGGTAGGCAGAACTGAGTAATAGGTCGGTTTATTTGCGAAGGGTGCGTATATTTACACACGATACGATTAGACAAAACAGTACCATCATTGTGGCTGTTACCTGATTTATGTGCATAAGGCAGTAGTCGAAGACATAATTATCTGCCTAACGTTTCGTCTTCCTCTGCCAGAGACACTTCATCAGAGGTTTTATCGACTCAGAAAGCTATTACAGATTCAGAACAAGCTGGTAGAGGTCCACGAGAAAAACAGGCCACAGCTCGTACGCCACAGTACGTGACACTGCAAGTCTTACGAGTGCCAGAGACCGCCTCCGGTGGGGGAGCGAGCGATTATGACGAGTTTAATAATTCCCAACTGCGCATTTAAATGCTTACAAGCTCTCGATAGCACACGACAACGTTAGGACCTTTAGTGGGTGCCTTTGCGTCGACATACCGATTTCCCACGGTCCCTGCACGGAAGCGAACGTTCGCAAAGTATGGTAGACAAGGCGACTGGTGTGACGTCACAATTCGTTGCGGGGCCGTATTCCTCGTGCTCCCCGACCGCTATTTAAGTTGGTGGCGTCACAGCAACGTACGCTGCGGAGTTTGTATAGTGGTTTGTAGTTGGCGCTGTTACTTTCACTTAGCTCTAGGGGCCACAACTTGTCTAATTTAAATTCTTCTTCTTTCCCATTGAAATCGTTTTTGTGCTTTTGAGATTTTGTGGCCTCTCTATACATCCTAGCTTCGTAAATATTAGGTCTTGCTAAAACCACCGTGCCAGAGAAACGAAACTCTTTTTTTTTTTTTTTTTTTTTAGTTCCTGTATGCAGTTGGACGTAAGTGCAAACGATTTTAGATGCTTCTTCTGTGGCAATCGGCGGGCGTAGATCCTTTGCAGTGTTCAGCTATTCGAGCACCTTTTTCGTTGGTTTCAACGCCATTACAATTTCTTGTTATCTGGTTACTTTGCTAATGTGATCTGTGAAAGTTTAGGCAGTTAACACTCGGCTCTAGGAACACGAAAACAAGACAGGCAAGTCAGTAGTAGCAGACCAGGATCGGGAAACCATCAAATTCTTTGCTGTGACACGGTGGTTTTAGCGGGATTTAACAAGTACTACGCTAAGATGTACTGATAGGGTACAGAAATCCAAAAGCACGGAAACAATTTCGACAGAAAAAAGGTAGAACTCAAATTATACGCGTTGTGAGCTTCGGTGCCAAATAAAACAAGCAGCGCCAAATCTAGTCGTACTACAAGCTCCTTAGCATACATCGGCTCGACTCGGCGATCTCAAGCAGCGCTCTGATGACGTCACGATCGGACCATTGCGTGGATACACACAGACAGTTCGGCTTGCTGAGCTTGTTTTGAGGCTGTAACAGCTTTCTGACTCGTTAAAGTCTCTGATGAATGCTACAGCAGCGGAAGACGAAACGTCGGGCAGAGAATAATGCATTGGACCACGGCCTTGTGCCCATAAATCAGTTGTCAGCAATAACGGAAGTACCGACGGTGAAAGCGTATAGTGTAGGAATATCGTGGAAAATTGAGGCGTTTTCTGGAAGCAGTGTCCATAGAACTATGTTCCTCTTTTTGAAAAACTGTTTAACATTAATCAGTGGATTGCGTAGAATACTCTAACCAAGGTTTTGTTTCAGTATCTCGTTGCTAGCGGTCACGGCAGCGTCTTCTTCCTGCATTTGCCGGCAGCACTTCTCATTCAGTTTAATGTAGCGAGTGGTTATGTGCAATTCAGCGTACTTGGAGAATCGGCAGTTGGTGCCGTACTAGGCTCACTAAGATACAAAGAAGTCCATGTACATCATTCCGACTTTCGAAGCAGGAATATAGTAATGGAATATTGAAAAAAATGAGGCTATCAACAATGACTTTAACCCAGGGAAGACAGATTAAGAAAAAGGTACCAGGGATTTTTGTAATTTAGTGGTTGATGAAAGTAGTTCGTGGTTTCACAATATGCTTGAAGGTAGTTACCAGCAATTAGACGCTATTTAGAAAACAGTCCATTCAGGGCAGAGTGAAGAAGAAGAAAAAGATTATGATGATGATTACGCTGCTGCTGATCATGATGAAAAATAAACGGTCCTTCAGTAACTAGAAACTATACCAGAGAATTAGTCCATCGTTATGTGTGGTCCTCAGGGCAAAACGGTAGTATCTTACTCACATAGTTGCATTCTCTTATCAGTGTACTTTCTCTTATTTAATTTTTGTACGAATTGCGAATAATGTCACGGTTATGTTTTAAAGTTAACATTTGATGAAAGAAATGTTTGCTTACTATAACCTACTGAAACTTATTTGTGGGAAAAGAGGCTAAAAACTTTTATTAGAAACATTATTGTTTACAGCAAAACGCAGATTAAAGTATCTGGTATCATGGAAAGTAGTACACATTATATTAAAACATATTTGTATATTAGAATAAGATTTTTATTCAAATGTATTGAATGTATTTAAACTGACATATCTCAAATAACCGTTTCGTCCTACGAGCCCTTCTTCCGGAAGATACATCAACTGTAGTACAATACTCTCTTACCGAGAAGGGACGATCAATTAAAAGAGCTGGACGTCACAGTTGCAATTCCTAAATTCTGGAACTTTAGTCTGATAATAGCGCAAATGATGAAGAGAAAGAACCGGTGATAATCATAGAAGAAGTAAAATATGCTGCAAAGAAAAATCCGAAATCGTTAGTTACAGGTACAATATCAGGAGAATTTCTTAAATGTTAGAAAGAGGAAGAAGAGAAATATTGCGGATTTGTAACAAAATACATGACACTGATGAATGGCCAGAGGACTCTCTGACAACAGTAATGATTTGAGTACCAAAGAAACAAGGAACCAATAAATGTGGTGGGCACAGGACAATTAGACTCATTTCACATCCAGACCTGGAAAACATTAACAAGAGATTAGAAAAGGTAATGAAGGAGAATATGACTGAAGAGCAAGTTTATTTTAAACGTGCACAAGAGATGCAAAAGGACTCGTTCGAATTTTGGGACAAAGATTTACTGAAAAGAGAAGAGAGTTATAGATGTGTTTTATAGCCCTGGAAAAGGCACTTGCTAATGTGGCTTCGAAGAAGCTTGGTTCAAATGGCTCTGAACACTATGGGACCTAACATCTTAGGTCATCAGTCCCCTAGAATTTAGAACTATTTAAACCTAATCAACCTAAGGACGTCTCACACACCCATTCCCAAGGCAGGATTCGAACCTGCGACCGTAGCGGTCGCGTTATTCCAGACTGAAGGGCCTAGAACCACTCGGCCACACGGGCCCGCTAACTATGATGAGATTGCAACTATGATGAGAGAAAAGGGAGTGGTCTGAGAGGACAGGCAACTTATAAACTGTAACTTCTGATATTTTCCCAGTGTATTTTTTCTTTGAATAGCTTTCTCGTGTGCAGCTGGACCCGGTCGACATTCTGACTAGACCTGTTCTACTGCAAAACATCTGGTCTCTCCACTCAGGTCGTTAGCGTTGTCACCATATAGGTAATTCTGTGGATTTCGTCAAACGATTGAAGACAGTTAATCTTAGCAGCTCGGATTTACTCGTTGGCTTTTATGTGGTCTTACTTTTTATCAACGTGCCTTTAATGGACTCGTTACATCTTATTGCTAACTTATTCGGTGCCGACCTGACGGCCTCATTTGAACATAATATCTCCTCAACCGACTACATATTTAATAACGGTTTCTTTGAACAAACAGATGGCGTCGCCATGGGGAGACCTTTCTCCCTTGTGGTGGCTAATATTCTTATGGAGGACTTTGAGGAGATAGTACTTGAGTCTCCTGTTTTAAAGCCCACGGTTTTCTGGCGTTATGAAGATGATACTTTTCTTGTATAGCCTCACGGTAAACCAGAACTGGAGGTATTCCTTTGTCTCATAAACTCATTACCTGAGTACATCAAGTTTACGATGGAGACTGAGAACGATGGGACTTTACCCAGCTAGTACGTTGTAACAATAATGGGTCATTGAGACATTCTGTGTAGAGAAAACTCACGCACACAGGTCTACATCTCCAGGCGTCTAGCTGCCATCACCCCGTACAAACCACCTTTATTCTTAGTACCTTAGTATATCGGGTGCGCGTAATAAAGGACGATGAAAACCTCCACGCAGAATTAGAACACTTGGAGAAGGTTTTTAAAGAGAATAACTACACTTCACGCCAAATAAGGAAGGATATGTACAACTATAATAACAAGAAGCAACGCACCGAGGACACTGAAGACGAATATAAATCAATGTTAAAAAATATATCCGCTCAACCACTTGTTTATAGTGTAAAACACTAAGATTGACTCGTTTCGGAAGTCAAGCTTCCATCATCAGAATAATAAAAAGTAAAAAAAAAACCTGTTAAAACTCGCTAAAATGGAACATGCACCAGGAACAATAAAATTGATAATAAATTTAAATTATCAATTTTATTGTGTCTGGTGCATGTTCTATTTTAGCGAGTTTTAACAGGTTCTTTTACTTTTTATTATTCTGATGATGGAAGCTTGACTTTCGAAACGCGTCAATCTTAGTGTTTTACACTATAAACAAGTGGTTGAGCCGATATATTTTTGAACATTGAAATTGACAACCACGACCTCTGATCCAGTATGGATAAAATCAAAGAATATAAATCAATTGCGTTCCTTACACATGCCAGGAGTGTGGTGCTGCATATATAGGCCAGACGACACGAACTGTCCAGGAGCATTGTACAGAGCACGAAAGATACACCAGTCTTCTGCAGCCGTTAAAATCAGCAGTTGCAGAACAGTGTATTTCCATGGATCACTCAATGGAATACAATGGAACAAAAATTTTAGATCCGGTTTCCAGTTTTTTGGAATTCAGTAATCAAAGAATCGGTGTATAATCTTGTAAATCGAGACAACGGTTTTTAACTGGTTAAAATTGGACACTATAATTAATATTATCCAGTCACAGGAACGGGGTCATTCGATAGTCAGTGATTAGACCACCTCTCACTTCTATCACCGAGGGCAGCACACACATCTCGATTGTCCAGCGCGTGTCACCACCAGACACATGCGCTGAAGGACGGCACCACATTTGGCGCGCGTGAGATTCGGCATAAATACCGTGGATGCACCTGGGCTCTGCAGTAATTGTATACTTACCTGAGGATGGTCGGATGTCTCTGGGCCGAAATATCATGGCAGTATGTCGACGGGATACGGCTGCGCACCCGAAAGTTATTAGAAGAACTTACAAAATCGCTATATGTAAGACAAAAGATATCAGTGAATGTGAGAGGAGAAAGTACCAACTGAGCAGAACTTGGAAAGAAAGTAATACAAATCTGATGTCTGTCTCCTAACCTTTTCAGTCACACTTAGAAGAAATGATTGATCTCTGCCTTCTAGATGACAAGCAGGTAAAAATTGGAGGAAGAGGAGTATTGTTTTTGAGACCTGTCTCCCTAGCAACAGGTGAGAAAGAATAACAGGACATAGAGGATATTATTGAAGCTAAAGGAAAGCTTTATGGCTTGAAAATCAATAAGAAAACAAAAGTAATGGTACTAGGAGGAAATAAAAGGGTAAAAATAATGCTCAATGTAGGAGTATTGGAACAGTAAATATGTCGGAAACAGGATAGAAACCAAAACTTCCTGGCAGATCTAAACTGTGTGCCGGACGGAGACTCGAACTCGGGACCTATGCCTTTCACGGGCAACTGCTCTACCAACTGAGCTACCCAAGCACGACTCACGACCCGTACTCACAGCTTTATTCTGCCAGTACCTCGTCTCCTACATTCCTTTCTTTCAGGAGTGCTAGTTCTGCAGGGTACCCAGGAGAGCTTCTGTAAAGTTTGGAAGGTAGGAGACGAGGTACTGGCAGGATAAAGCTGTGAGGACGGGGCGTGAGTCGTGCTTGCGTAGCTCAGTTGGTAGAGCACTTGACCGCAAAAGGAAAAGGTGCCGTGTTCGAGTCTCGGTCCGGCACACAGTTTTGATCTGCCAGGAAGTTTCATATCAGCGCACACTCAGCTGCAGAGTGAAAATCTCATTCAGGATAGAAACCGACTGAAAGACCAGCTCAGAAATTTAAATCGGAATATCATTGGCGAAACATGCATTTCATAAGCAACGAAGAGTTTCTGCAAGAACTGATTTGAGGAAAAAGGGTAATAAAATATTTTCTATGGAGACTCCTCCTGCATGGTGGTGAAGTGTGGACTTCGAGGAAGAAAGATAGAGCAAGGCTGGAGGCTTTTGAAATCTGGACTTGGCGGGGGATGAACCGAGGGAGGTACTGAGAAGAGTAGGAGAACAAAGGCAATTACTAGGTCAATAAAAAGAAGGAAACGAAACTGGATTGGGCAAATGTTAAGAAAGAGGGAAGGGTTTATAAAAACGTAGAAAGGTGTGTGGAAGGAAAGAGGAGCCGAAGGAGAAGAGATTTCAGACCATGGATGATGCGACGGACAGCAGCACATTGGCAACATTTAGAAGGAAGCTATGGACCGCTGAAAATGGAGAAGCAAAAGAACTTCTAATAAAGCAGAAAACTGAGGGCGAGAGCGAATTTAATTAGGATAAACAACAGAACAATAACAAGCTTCCCCATGAAAGTGAAGATAAAATTTAACTGGTAACAACTGAGTAATTTTGTCTAGGCATTGTTTGGAAGTATGTTCAGTACGCGAAGTAAAAATGGAATGTACGCTTATCCTCTAGAAGTAAAATTTTTCAATTTAAATTTGTGGGACCATAATAATCGTAAAGCAAAAAAGACACGCATTTCGTGTTTAAATTTTGCAATGAAACGTGTTCTCTCTGGTAACGATACATTGTCTGAGCCCGATCGTCGCGAACTTCCTAGATAACAGGACGCAGCATGTCATTCTCAATGGAGATAAGCCTTCCGAAGTAAGAGTGATTTCAGGTGTGCCGCAGGGGAGTGTCGTAGGACCGTTGCTATTCACAATATACATAAATGACCTTGTGGATAACATCAGAAGTTCATTCAGGCTTTTTGCGGATGATGCTGTGGTATATCGAGAGGTTGTAACTATGGAAAATTGTACTGAAATGCAGGAGGATCTGCAGCGAATTGACGCATGGTGCAGGGAATGGCAATTGAATCTCAATGTAGACAAGTGTAATGTGGTGCGAATACATAGAAAGAAAGATCCCTTATCATTTAGCTACAATAGAGCAGGCCAGCAACTGGAAGCAGTTAATTCCATAAATTATCTGAGAGTGCGCATTAGGAGTGATTTAAAATGAAATCATCATATAGAGTTGATCGTCGGTAAAGCAGATGCCAGACTAAGATTCTTTTGAAGAATCCTAAGGAAATGCAATCCGAAAACAAAGGAAGTAGGTTACAGTACGCTTGTTCGCCCACTGCTTGACTACTGCTCAGCAGTGTGGGATCCGTACCTTATAAGGTTGATAGAAGAGATAGAGAAGTTCCAACGGAGAGCAGCGCGCTTCGTCACAGGATCATTTAGTAATCGCGAAAGCGTTACGGAGATGATGATTTTGTTGAAGTTTCGAGAACATACCTTCACCGAGGAGTCAAGCAGTATATTGCTCCCTCCTACGTATATCTCGCGAAGAGACCACGAGGATAAAATGGGAGAGATTAGAGCCCACACAGAGGCATACCGACAACCCTTCTTTTCACGAACAATACGAGACTGGAATAGAAGGGAGAACCGATAGAGGTACTCAAGGTACCCTCCGCCACACACCGTCAGGTGGCTTGCGGAGTATGGATGTAGATGTAGATGTGGATGAACTAAATGATTCCAAATGAAACAAGAGCATAAAATATAGGGGGAATGGTGATTATAAGCTTCTTACGCATATGGAGCTTGTTCATATTGAACATCATCTTATATTATTTATTTTGATAGGTACTAATAGCTGGCCTGTGTGGCCAAGCGGTTCTAGGCGCTTCAGTCCGGAACCGCGCTGCTGCTGCGGTCGCAGGTTCGAATCCTGCCTCGGGCATGTATGTGTGTGATGTCCTTTGGGTAGTTAAGTTTAAGTAGTTCTAGGTCTAGGGGAATGATGACCTCAGATGTTAAGTCCCATAGTGCTTAGAACCATTTGAACCATTTGATAGGTACTAATAGGCTACTTGTTCAGCAGTATTTTCTACATTTCTTCAAGTTACGGATTTTATATTTATGTACTTTTATTACAAGGTAATGATGAAAGGATCTTGTCTTTAAATCCGTAAACATTAGTAGAGTAATCTGATACATACGTTCTACGAACTCTGTTAGCATAATCTATCTCTTGTAATAAGAAGGGGATATTTGTCTAAATTGTCCCGATTATGAGATAATTCCGTAAGTGTTTCGACACAAAACGCGCGATCGATTCTTAATGCAAGCACATGATTCTTTAAAAACCGTTGTTTAGCAATACGGACCGCAGCCGCGATTATTTATGTTTTGTTTTCATTTTCTCCATAAAATAATGTTGTGTGAAATATGTGAAAAATGTTTCAGACTATAGGACGTTTTTTTCCCCTCATCGTGTTCTGTAGCTTCGCAGAAGCACTTCATTCTTTCTTTTCCCCTCTGGAGAGAGTTGCAACACTTTTGTTTCGTCTTTATGCTCCCTGGAGGCCACATCCTAAATTTTATTGAACAGTGCGACGTGTAGTCGCAAACTCTGGGCGTTGAGTCAACTAAAAACTTTTGCAGCGCTTTTAGGACTGGTGACGGAAGAAGTTGGTGCAAAGTTTACATACGAAACGCCTCGCGCCGAACACGGCACTGCTGTCTCTCGAGGTAGATAGGAACGGCGCGTGCTGTGCAATTCACTTCCCACGTAACTGATCTGATGTATTTATTAATTAACTGTTCGGTGGAGAATGTGTTACGTTTAAGCGTTACCTTATAGTGTAATCGTTCTCATATCCTGTTCAAGAAGGACATTATTATTTCTAGATTATGCTCCATTACAGAAATTTACCTAGACGGATCTAACAGCTTCTTGCAGTTTTTCGCGAACAACTTCTAATAGCAAACGCTTACACTACGCTATACGAAATGTGGAAAACATCTGATGGATACAGAAAAAGCAATGAGGTGGTTCATACCTCTCATTTAATTGCCAGCAAACAGCAACTCAAATACTGCTTTGCGAGTCGCTTATATTGCTCCTAAGACCAAATTTTTATTGATGTAAACATTTCTACCATTTATGATTTTTCTGTAATGCAGTGAGAAAAATGACTTTGTATTGCAGTCTACACAAGGCGATTCAGAAAGAACTTTACAACTTTGAAAATTCATATAAACACATCAAAAAAAGTTTTGCACCACCTCGGTTCCGGTTCCGAAACCTGTACAGAAAATTGGAATGCAGATCAACATAAACATCATTTCCGCCCTTTTTATTGCTCACGAAAACCAAATATTGCATGTTGTACTACCATACAGCGAGACCTTCAGAACTGGACCTCCAATTTCTAGTAGCACGTCCTCTTGCATTGAAGAACTCGTGTATTCTTCGTGGCATACTATCCACAAGTTCAACAAGGCACTGTTGGTCCATATTGCCCCACTCTTCAACGCGAATCGGCGTAGATCCCCGAGAGTGGTTGGTGGGTCACGTCGTCCATAAACAGCCCTTTTCAACCCATCCCAGGCATGTTAAATAGGCTTCATGTCTGGAGAACATGCTGGCCACTCTGGTTGAGCTATGTCGTTATCCTGAAGGAAGTCATTCACAAGATGTGCACGATGAGGGCGCAAACTGTCGTCCATGACGACGAATGCCTCACCAATATGCTGCCGATATGGTTGCACAATCAGTCGGAGGATGGGATTCACGTATCTTAGAGCCGTTACGGCGCCTTCCATGACCACCAGCGGCGTACGGCGTTTGCTCCACATAATGCCACTCCAAAACATCAGGGAACCTCCACGTTGCTGTTTTCGCTGGACAATGTGTCTAAGGCGTTCGGCCTGACCAGGTTGTCTCCAAACGCTTTTCCGACGATTGTGTCGTTGAAGGCATATGCGACGGTCATCGCTGAAGAGAACGTGATGCCAGTCCTGAGCAGTCCATTCAGCATGTTGTTGGGCCCGTCTGTACCGGGCTGCATGGTATCGTGGTAGCAAAGATGGACCTCGCCATGGACGTCGGGAGTGAAGTTGCGCATCACGCAGCCTATTGCGCACAGTTTGAGTCGTAACACGACGTCGCTCCACGAAAACATTATTCAAAATGGTGGCGTTGCCTTCAGATTTCCTCCGAGCCATAATCCGTAGGTAGCGGTCATCCGCTGCAGTAGTAGCTCTTGGACGGCCTGAGCGAGGCATGTCATCGACAGTTCCTGTCTCTATGTATCTCCTCAATATCCGAACAACATCGCTTTGGTTCACTCCGAGACGACTGGATACTTCCCATGTTGGGGCCCTTTCTCGCCCAAAGTAACGATGCGGACGCGGTCGAACCGCGGTATTGACAGTCTGGAACTGATCGACTGTCGGACCCCATCCGTCTAATAGGTGCTGCTCATACGTGGTTGTTTACGTCTTTGGGCGTGTTTAGTGACATCTCTGAACGATCAAAGGGACTGTGTCTGTGATATAATATCCACAATCAACGTCTATCTTCAGGAGTTCTGGGAACCAGGCTGATGCAAAACTTCTTTTGATGTGTGCATTAAGCTGTACTTAGGTACCGTTCGACTCGACTTGTCAGAGGTACATTTTATTAAACTCATAACTGGCTAGTAGAAGCCGACCTCGGGGAAGATCAGTTTGGATTCCGTAAAAACACTGGAACACGTGAGGCAATACTGACCTTACGACTTATCTTAGAAGAAAGATTAAGGAAAGGCAAACCTACGTTTCTAGCATTTGTAGACTTAGAGAAAGCTTTCCACAATGTTGACTGGAATACTCTCTTTCAAATTCTAAAGGTGACAGGGGTAAAATACAGGGAGCGAAAGGCTATTTACAATTTGTACAGAAACCAGATAGCAGTTATAATACCAGATACCCTGGTAAAAGTAGCCATTGTGGTTTCTAAAACTCTCGTCTACTCTTCAGTACACACTCAGCATATCTATTTTCAGTCTACCAGTCTTCAAGTGTCCTCTTCAGCTCGAGAATGTAAATTATTCTGTCTCAGAAAACACAGCAGTGTTAGATAAGCATGTATTGGTGATATAATGTTAATTTAAGTACTGTAGCACGTACATACAAAAACTGGTAGTTTACACAGAAGCCCAGGTAGCTTTCTCTGCCACAACTTCCAGCTCGGAGATCAATGAGCATTAATTTAATACATACATTGTCTTCTGGGTACCTAAACCTGTATCTAGATGGTTACTCTGCAACTCACAATTAACTTAGTGGCCAAGGGTTCACCAAACCATCTTCGAGCTGTTTCACTACCGTTCCACTGTCGAATAGCGTGCGGGAAAAACGAACCCGTAAATCTTTCAGTGCGAACTCTGAATTCTCTTATTTTATCACGATGATCATTTCTCCCCATGTAGGTGGGCGCCAACAAAGTATTTTGCGCATTTAGAATTTCATCAGAAGATCCTGTCACAACGAAAAACGCCTTTGGTACAAGTTTGAAACAACTGTCCGATCAAGACCTTTTTATATTTCAAAGTGGTGCCAAACCTGAATGGTCGCCTGCTTCTCTCATGGATGTATTTGTCCATCAATGAAAAAATCCTTTGTTTTAATGATTGACAGCCCAATTCCTGTATCGTATTCTTGTCGCTCTCTCCTCTACTCCGCGATGAAACGAAGCGAGCTGTCCTCCATTCAACTTCTTCGACGTCATACGTTAATCCCACATGATGCGGATCTCACACCGCGCGGCACTGCTCTAGAAGAGGACGAACAAGCGTCGTGCAGGCGATTGGTCCCTTTAGTAGAGCTGTTGCAGTTTCCAAGTCTTCTGCCAGTAAATCCCAGTCTGGCTTGTTTTCCCCACGACGTCATCCATGTGATCGTACCAGTTTCAATTATTCGTAACTGTGATCCGTAAGTTTATAGTTGATTTCAGAATCTTTGGATTTGTGTGATGTACCGTGGAACCGAAATTTAGCCGATTCCGTTTGGTACTCGTGAGGATGAGTTCGCACTTTTCCTTATTTAGAGTCAGTTGTCAATTTTGGAACTCTGCATACATCTTAACTAAATCAGTTTGCAATTGGTTTTCACCACATGATGACTTTGTGTGTGCGGCTAGCGTTGATGCCATTCATAGCTTGGCATCTTGTAATAGCGATAGTGGCGTCTCGTTTTCTTAGTGTGTCCACTGGCGCCACTGCGTCTGCCCGCCTTTTCTGTCCGTGAGTGACAGCAACACCCCTTATCGATAGCGCATACTGTAGCACGAGGTGCATTCAAGTTCTAAGGCCTCGGATTTTTTTGTCCAGACTGGAAAGAGATAGAAACATGCGCATTGTTTTAAAATGATGCCGCGTTCATTGTCAATACGACCCAGAGATGGCAGCACCGTACGGCAGATAGAATTTTTCTGCCAGCGGCGAGAATGAGAACTGTTTTAAATACTTAAAATGGCGACGTTTTCCTTACTTGAACAGCGTGCAATCATTCGTTTTCTGAATTTGTGTGGTGTGAAACCAATTGAAATTCATCGACAGTTGAAGGAGACATGTGGTGATGGAGTTATGGATGTGTCGAAAGTGCGTTCGTGGGTGCGATAGTTTAATGAAGGCAGAACGTCGTGTGACAACAAACCGAAACAACCTCGGGCTCGCGCAAGCCAGTCTGACGACATGATCGAGAAAGTGGAGAGAATTGTTTTGGGGGATCGCCAATTGACTGTTGAACAGATCGCCTCCAGAGTTGGCACTTCTGTGGGTTCTGTGCACACAATCCTGCATGACGACCTGAAAATGGGAAAAGTGTCATCCAGGTGGGTGCCACGAATGCTGACGGACGACCACATGGCTGCCCATGTGGCATGTTGCCAAGCAATGTCGACGCGCAACGACAGCATGAATGGGAATTTCTTTTCGTCGGTTGTGACAATGGATGAGACGTGGATGCCATTTTTCAATCCAGAAACAAAGCGCCAGTCAGCTCAATGGAAGCACACAGATTCACCGCCACCAAAAAAATTTCGGGTAACCGCCAGTGCTGAGAAATGATGGTGTCCATGTTCTGGGACAGCGAGGGCGTAATCCTTACCCATTGCGTTCCAAAGGGCACTACGGTAACACGTGAAACCTACGAAAATGTTTTGAAGAACTAATTCCTTCCTGCACTGCAACAAAAACATCCGGGAAGTGCTGCGCGTGTGCTGTTTCACCAAGACAACGCACCCGCACATCGAGCTAACGTTACGCAACAGTTTGTTCGTGATAACAACTTTGAAGTGATTCCTCATGCTCCCTACTCACCTGACCTGGCTCCTAGTGACTTTTGGCTTTTTCCAACAATGAAAGACACTCTCCGTGGCCGCACATTCACCAGCCGTGCTGCTATTGCCTCAGCGGTTTTCCAGTGGTCAAAACAGACTCCTCAAGAAGCCTTCGCCGCTGCCATGGAATCATGGCGTCAGCGTTGTGAAAAATGTGTACGTCTACAGGGCGATTACGTCGAGAAGTAACGCCAGTTTCATCGATTTCGGGTGAGTAGTTAATTAGAAAAAAAATGGGAGGCCTTAGAACTTGAATGCACCTCGTACCTTTGGAGCGGCCTCTAGTATTTCCGGATCGTCCAGTGTACAGGGGGTGGAGTGGGGACGGAGCAGCAGTGAGGGCCGGACAGCCAGTACTCGCCCGACCGCTGGCGACACACGTGCACTGTCCGACGGAATGAGGTGGTCGCGAGAGTGCACGACCACGTCAAGGACTGGATTCAGAGAATTTTCGTTGAATGGACCGTGATATTCGAGTAGTGAAACTTTCACCTGTGTGTATGTCTCCGCCCGTCGAAGTGCCCTCGTGGCAATAAGTTGTCAGTTGACGATTTATACTGGGATCTTTTCGGTGCCTGACTCGAGTGGGGACGACCATTGGTTGGTCGTTCGGTGGGTCGTCGCAGCGGACGACGTGCATTTGGCCTTCCGGCTGCTTCTGCCTTCTCTGTGTTTGTGCCGACTTGTAATTCGTCCGTGGTGTTCCGCAGTGACTACCCGCCAGGGTAGCCTAGGGCGCTAATGCGCTGCTTCTTGGACTCTGGTAGGCGCGCCAGCCCCGGATCGAATCCACCCGACGGGTTACCGACGAGGGCCGGTGTTCCGCCATCCTGGATGTGGTTTTTAGGCGGTTTTCCACATCCCTCTAGGTGAATACTGGGCTGGTCCCCACGTTCCGCCTCAGTTACATGCGTCACATACATTTGCAACACGTCCGCACTATTTGACGATTTACACTCGACACAGACAGTTGGGGTACACTGATTGCGTCCCGGGGGGTACGGGGTGGCGGCAGGAAGGGCAGCCGGCCACCCCTAAAAAAACTAACATCGCCTCATCCGTTGGGACTATGGCGTCAGCGAGAGACATAGAAATAGTTGTTTCACAGTGACTGGTTTTAGCAGGCCGGGATCGCTGGCGGCGTGCAGGCACTGTCGGATCGAGGGTCTGTAGCCGACGACCGAACCAAGGATGTTTCAAGTTGGGTGAACCATATCCAGTGCTGAAACCTCCACTGCCTGAGATCTCGCTGTTGTTTGTTTGTTGCTGCTCCCAGGGTCGGTGAGACCAACTACAACAGGTGGAGTCTGTCAGGTTGGCGGAAGCTATTAGCCGCCTTCTACTCCTTGATGTTAGTTTGGGTTTATTATTACTCTTATTAGTGAAGTGCAGCCAGCAGCCAGCTGTATTTTCTGCCTTGTGACCGCTATCGCCCCAGTTACCTGCTCTGGAGGTTAGCATACTTTTTCTGGTGATGTACCTTTCCTTGCCGTGTTGATGCTGTCCAACACGGCGTGTAGTTCGACAGGCTCTTGAATTGTACTGTGCATATGTTTTTGGGGGGTCTACCTAGGTTCTAGGGTTTCCTTCTGCCTTGGGTGTTTTTCAGAAGACGTAGTGCCCTTGCCTAAAAATATTCCATTGTTGTACCAGTGATCGGACGTTAGGCGGATTGGTTAGTCGGTCGGTCGGCGCTTAAGATACCCTTAGTGCGAGTTGCCATCCTGTCACGTGAGTACAATTCTTGGCTGCCTGTCTCACCGCTTACACAGCCATAGTCACCTTCCTCAGATCGATCCAAAGAGCACTGCCTGTGGATCACTCCATCTTATTTGGACCAGTTGTCATAATTGTTTAAAATCTACCCTAATGTTTTAACATGTTATATCCTTCCCACTTCTAATTCCGGCCTTCAGCCATTCATTGTTTGTAACACTGCTTGTGGCTTCCAGCCGACAAATTATTTCAAATTTTCTCTTAATAAGGCCTACAGCCGTCACTATAGTGTGTTACAGTTCGTTGAGATTGATTAAAAAGGTTTCAGTATTTTACCATGTAACTGCCTTCCTTACTTGTAATTCAGGCCTTCAGCCGTTGAGTATTCTCAAAATTGCTTGTGGCCTTCAGCCCCAATAATTTTGAATCCTTAATTAATCACGCCTTCAGCTGTTGATTGGTTGTAGCATTGCTTGTGGCCTTCAGCCGAAAAATAATTTTCAATTCTGTTTTAGTGAGGCGTTCAGCCGTCACCCTAGCTTGTTACAAGTTATTAAGATTATTAGAAAGGGTTTTAATATTTTTAAAGTTCACTTTATCTGTAATTCAGGCCTTCAATTCTTTTGTATTCTGAAACTGCATGTGGCCGTCACCTCACGTGTAATTTTCAACCTTCTTAATCACACCTTCAGCCGTTGATTCTGTGTAACATTGCTTGTGGTCTTCAGCCGGCAATAACTTGCAACTCTTCTAATATAGCTTTCAGTATAGTAAATCTCTAAGATTGTTAAGAGTTTTGCTTTTTTTTAAAAAAATAAAGCGCACGTGTTTTCTGTGCAACCACCGGTAACTGATTAGGCAGCGTCCACATCTTTCCTGCTTTCCATAAGTCTTACGTCTCAATAAGAGTGTAAATGACAGCAACATCTGTAAACAATGTAAGAGGGCTACTCAGATCGTCCGCTAAATTGTTTATACACGTAAGGAACAGCAGAGGGCATATAATACTTTCTTTGGGATACACCATATATTACTCCTTTTGTATTCCATAATAAATACAAAGCGATATAATAAAGGTAAATGTTTGTTTGTTCATTTTGTAACATTCATTCTTTGACTCGACAAAGACAGTCCTAAAACAATCTGAGAACTATGTAGGACGTTGAGTTTGGCATGTGATATACCATTATCTCGAAAATGATTAGTATGTGGTACTATGAATAATGCAGATAACTTTTATGGATTTCCACTTTCTGTGCTTTCTTGAACAAAAGATAGCGTTTCATACCGCGACAGTCGAGTACATTTGAAGCTGAAACCTCGGAAATGGAAGAGCTTCTTATATAAAATCTGTATTTATATATCTTCATGGGTCGAGGGGCATGAAAGAGAAGCAGTGGTTGGGAAGGGAGTGAGACAGGGTTGTAGCCTCTCCCCGATGCTATTCAATGTGTATATTGAGCAATCAGTAAAGGAAACAAAAGAAAAATTCGGAGTAGGTATTAAAATCCATGGACAAGAAGTAAAAACGTTGAGGTTCGCCGATGACATTGTAATTCTGTCAGAGACAGCAAAGGACTTGGAAGAGCAGTTGAACGGAATGAATAGTGTCTTGAATGGAGGATATAAGATGAACATCAACAAAAGCAAAACGAGGATAATGGAATGTAGTCGAATTAAGTCGGGTGATGTTGAGGGTATTAGATTAGGAAATGAATGGAATGTAGTCGAATTAAGTCGGGTGATGATGAGGGTATTAGATTAGGAAATGAGACACTTAAAGTAGTAAAGGAGTTTTGCTATTTGGGGAGCAAAATAACTGATGATGGTCGAAGTAGAGAGGATATAAAATGTAGACTGGCAATGGCAAGGAAAGCGTTTCTGAAGAAGAGAAATTTGTTAACATCGAGTATAGATTTAAGTGTCAGGAAGTCATTTCTGAAAGTATTTGTATGGAGTGTAGCCATGCATGGAAGTGAAACATGGACGGTAAATAGTTTGGACAAGAAGAGAATAGAAGCTTTCGAAATGTGGTGCTACAGAAGAATGCTGAAGATTAGATGGGTAGATCACATAACTAATGAGGAAGTATTGAATAGGATTGGGGAGAAGAGAAGTTTGTGGCACAACTTGACCAGAAGAAGGGATCGGTTGGTAGGACATGTTCTGAGGCATCAAGGGATCACCAATTTAGTATTGGAGGCCAGCGTGGAGGGTGAAAATCGTAGGGGGAGACCAAGAGATGAATACACTAAGCAGATTCAGAAAGATGTAGGTTGCAGTAGGTACTGGGAGGTGAAGAAGCTTGCACAGGATAGAGTAGCATGGAGATCTGCATCAAACCAGTCTCAGGACTGAAGACCACAACAACAACATCATAACTCCATGAAATTCACAAATGATGACTAACGCTACAATGAAATTTCCACTTATATTCAGCTACTGGCAAGTGCCTACTAGTTTAGCAAATATTTAATTCGTTTGCTCACTAGTTCATTAATTTACCAGTAATGTGTTCTTTTTGAAACTGTTTTCTCAATACTCTTCCATCTTCTTCATCTCAGCCCTGAGGCCCTTTCTTCTATCACCACTTCATCGTAGTCAATCCTCTCCCTCATCCCTTCAGCCCATCCACTTCATAAATACACACTCACAGAGCACAAGAAACATGACGCTTCCATCTTAAACATATTCCTGGTGAAATGCCCTCACACCCAACACAAATTTACGGTGACCGACGCAGATACATCCACGCACAGAGAGAGAGAACGTAAATCTACGAAAGTTGGCAACACTTACGAAGCTGTAGAGATCTTTGAAAATCTTTATGAGGAACCGGCAGACTTGTTATACGTCACCCATAGGTAAAAATTACTCGAAATACAGTGGACAGGTCGTTTCTTGTAGCTGCAGAATTTCGGTCCTCTGATGACAGGACTGTTCCGTAGGAGGAGACTAAAAAATTTCTGCGAAGTGATAAATAAACCAGCAATGAGTCACAACACATTTGCACACGTCAGCTGCCTTATTGTCCTGCCAAGAAAAAGGAAATTATTAATGCAAGCTATCTTCGAAGTGACTGCTCCAAAAATAATTAATTTTACAGTGGTTGCTGCAGAGGAGGAACGCTTCGCCATACATGAAAAATTTATGACTTTTCGATTGTATAATTCTTAGTGCTACGGTTTTGTGTGAGAGACGTTACATTTGAATGCAAGACATTTGTCAATTTTATAGTAACTTTTAACGTTTTAACAACTTGTCGTGTTCTAAAATTGCTGGAGTTGGATAGAAAATACACTTTGTTAGTCCTGAAATTAATAAATACACTGATATGAAACTTACTGGCAGATTAAGACAGCGTGCCGGACCGAGGTTCGACCTAGGGACCTTTGCCTTCCGCAGACAAGTGCTCTAACGACTGAGCTACCCAAGCATGACTCACGACTCTTCCTCACAGCTTTACTGTCTGGTATGAAACTTCCTGGCAGATTAAAACTGAGACTCGAACTCGGGACCTTTTCCTTCCATGTGCAAGTGTTCTACAGACTGAGCTACTCAAGCACGACAAACGACCCGTCCTCACAGCTTCATATCCGCACACACTGCGCTGCAGAGTGAAAATCTCGTTCTGGAAACATCCCCCTGGCTGTGGCTAAGCCATGTCTCCGCAATATCCTTTCTTTCAGGAGTGCTAGTTCTGCAAGATTCACAGGAACGCTTCTGTGGAGTTTGGAAGGTAGCAGACGAGGTACTGGCGGTATTAAAGCTGTGGGGACGCGTCGTGAGTCGTGCTTGGGTAGCTCAGTCGGTAGAGCACTTGCACGTGAAAGGGAAAGGTCCTGATGTCGACCCTCGGTCCGGCACACAGGTTAATTTGCCAGTAAGTTTCATATCAGCCCACATTCCGCTGCAGGATGAAAATTTCAATCTGGAATAAATGTACTCTTTACGTGTAAATAACACAAGTAATAAAATAATTATAAAAATAATATTATCATAAGTAACTGTACATTACATCAACAGCGGTGTTTGTTTAATAAACATATTTATTTATATATCTGACCTGTTTTTAGTACACCATTACCGCGAATTCCCTAGTCTGCTGTTGTTTTATGATTATTTCTTGACTGTATGTTATTTCTTGATGGTGCTGCTACATGTCGTTATTAACTCATGGAAGTGCATGTCAGTTTTAGCGTAGGCATCAAACACAATTTTTGACTGTGCAGATTCTTTTGTTAGGGGGGAATACTTGATGCCTACAAACATGGGCAGAAGTAATTTTCACCCGTCATTTCAAGTCGAGAGAGAGAGTCACGGAAATGCTGCAAAATCTGCACTGACAGACATTTGAAGATACGCGCCAACCATCCGTCAAAGTGGAGTTACAGCCATTCAAGAAGCAGTACCAGGTGAGGATCTGAGAATTTACTACAACCCGCTTTGTATCGCTCTCATAGGAACCAGGAAGACGAGATCTAACTAATAGTGGCATGCATGGAGTCATTTAAACAGTCCTTCACACAGGCGACTGGAACGGGAAGAAAATATTATATGTATATACAAAACAAAAATACAATGTCTACTTTCGTAGACTTCAAGAAGGCCTACATTGTTCCAGATACTTTATGAATCAGGGATAGACGAAATCACGATCACAGATACAACATGAAGGATTCAGTTTCAAGGGGGAATTTCTGAATCATTCAAATTCAAAACAGGAGTTCGAGAAGGAGATGGCCTGTCACCAGTTCTCTTTAACTTGGTCTTAGATAAAATACTGAAAGCATGGAAAAGCACATTAAAAACAGAGGCACAAAGAGGACAAGCATAGGTCAAGGAAGGAAAAAATTTGAAGTGAAATGTTTAGCTTTTGGGGATGATAAGGCGTTGATAACTGAAAACCGAACAGACTCAACAATTACGCTTAATCTGTTACATGAGACTGCTGAAAAGACTGGACTAAAAATATCCTATGAAAAAACCGAGTATATAGAACACTGACATAATACAGAAAAGTTTATGAAAACGAAAAATAAAAGATAAATTCAAATACCTTGGGGAGTTGATCCAAGCCAATGGGCTGGATAACACAACAGATAAAGAATAAAAAAGTCATAATTTGCATATAAATTAACACAGAGCTACTGCAATAGGGAATCAATATCCATAGAAGCGAAGATTAGACATTATAATTTAATTATTAGGACACAAGCAACATACGGACAGAGTGCCTAACATTCAATAAGAAAGGTGAATTTAGAGAACTGGAAAAAAAGAGAGACAAATACTAAGAAAAACTCTAGACTCTGAGAAAAACAATGAAATTAGGTGGATTAAAACGAGAAATGAAGATTTATACAGAAAATACAGAAAAGATCACAGATACCATGAGGAAGAGACGGCTAAAATTTTATGAACATTTAAAAAGAATGGAAGAAATACGTGTTCCTTAGAAAATTTTTAATTACGTTAGTAAGCTTAAAAAAGCTGTAGGATGGATAAGAGCGGTAAAGAAAGATGCCATCGAAACAGGTGTTACAGAAGAAGTAATACGTGACAGGAATCACTTCAGGCTACTGATGGAAAACGCAAACTATGAAGAAGATGAGCCAAAACCTCGACCCAAGGCAGTGTGGGCAGAAGCGCAGAGACGAGCAGTTGGAGAGAAAATAAAGAAGTGCTGGGAGGAAAGGAAGGAAAAGAAACGCAGTAGGTCTTAAGTTGTATGCGGTCCATAGCTGGCCCAATTCATGAATTATGTCCCTTCTGCCATTCACCACACAGTGGTTTGCTCACTGTATAACGGGCAATGAAATGAAAGCAAGACACATGGGAAAAAGGCAAGTAAAACGATTGAGTGATTACAATGACTTAGACAAATATTTCTAAACAGCTTGTGACGGGTATAAGTGCAGATATTTTTACACCTGGTACCTTAAGATGTGAACACGTCAGTACGTCGATTGTTTTTTTCTCTGTATCGAACAGTCCTCCAACCAACACGTCACAAACTTTACGATTTTCTCTGCTCGGCCGTAACTGCAGTGGAGAGTGGACTACCCCTGTCAGTAGAAGGCAACCATCAGGTGTCCACGTGTCCACACTTCCCTTTAACACCTGACATGCTGCCCAGGGAAAAGTAAACATTAATGACTTACTCTTGCCACATATACTCGGAGCTAGTAAGCAAACGAGAAACATACTGTTCCTAACACCTGCAAATATTAGTCCGCAAGCGATTTAAATGTTGATGTAACGTTTAACAGTACACCGACCTCAGTCACAAACAGAAATAACTGTACTTATACTCGATACAACTTGCATATGCACAGAATTCTAAAGATTTAATACTAGTATAATTTCAGTTTGATCAGTTAGTAATTAGTGCCATGAACTTTGATCTTCGGGAAGAAGTATTGCACATTTTATGTTGCATTCTGGTGAGATTTCTTTAATTCATTAGGATCATTAGAACGCAGGCAGGAGCATACGGCAGTGTATGTAGTTTCGCCACCACCCGCTTCCTACTGTCTATGTCTCTGAGACTTTCTTCCGGAGTCACGGGGAGTATGACCCGCAAAAATGCACGAGAGGAGCGTTTTATTTCTTAACGCTCCGGTGAAAGCGCACATACCTGGCAGTGGTTGCGCGCCCGCCGCGGAACATGTGAGCATGCTGTTAAAACACGGTGAATAATTCACGGCGCGAAACAGATTAATTATGAAACAACGTCCGTGCGACTCGGCAGCGTAAGGAGCGCGGCGTAATGTAATGGAATTAGCGCCGGAATTGAAGCGCTAGTCGTTGCGGTCCTACGAACACTAATGGAAATTTGAATACTTGATGAGGTGGAAAAAAACTCGGCTTACTGCCGCACACGGAAGTAAAATCCTGCGGAGTGCCCGAATAGTGGAGCGCGAGTTCCCAGTGAATGGTTCTGTAGCGGTCTTTTCCTACAGCCACGCTGTTTCTGCTGGTCTTTTTGCCCGCAGACTTCATTTCACAGTCGGATTACAAGTTCTGTAATAGGGAATTGCTCTCTAGATGTCGCCATCTTTCGGTAAGAGTGCCGAAATTCCCATCAGAGGATCTTAAATCTTCTGCCAGATATATTCCTGGAAAACAGTGTATTTGAAGAACAAGCAAAGATTTGCAGTCTTACAATATCACCTCAGTGAGTAGGGTCTACAAAAAGTTACCATTTATGGGACCTGAATCGAAATGAAAGTATGAGCGTCTGTTCGCTCAGCCTATTAAAGACTTCGTGAAGGCAAGGCGCCATTCAGTGTAACATAGAGCATTCTTGGATGCATCGCATACGCTTAATATCTTCAAGTCGCAATCTTGGTATTTTTAACCAAACAAACAGTATTTTTTGCCTTGTTTTACAAATTTTACTATTAACGTTGCTGCACAACCTACGTTTCGTGTTATAAGCCCATTTTCAAATATATTACTGATTCTGAAAGATGATAATGCAGAGATAAACATGATGATAATGTGTGCGTTTTCATCTTTGGAAATTATTAATTTATTTGAAAATGGGATAACCCGAAACCCAGGTTGTGCAGCAGCATTAATAATAAAATTTGTGAAACAACTCATAAAACAATGTTTGGTTAGTTAATTTACAATATTTCACCAAGAACCAACAGTTGATTCAATTAAAATGATCTTGGAATTTTTGATACAACTGAATTATACGCGACCCCCATTGCAGGCTTTTGCAAATGCCACATAACAAAGCATATAAGTCCATTAAAAAGGAAAGGAACCAACTCGGCGCCTTTGTTCGGCAACTATAAACGTATAAAATGTCTTCCGTACGTCGGAAAATTTACCACATTGTACATTACATCCTTCAGGAGATCACACATCAGTGCAGCTACTCATTCTGGACATACCTGGGACGGCCTGTGTAAGTTTCCATTGCCCTGTACTCGTCGCGGCATCTAAGGTCTTCCTACTCTCCTATCTCCACCATGTGTACGTGTATGGTGTCTAAAGATGATACAGCCATAGAAACCAGTCTCTTAACAACCGCCCTGTTGCAGAATCCTGCCTCTCATGTCTTACGTTTTTGAATATAGATTAACTAAAATATACGTTGTGAAGGTCTTTAGTCCGATGAATGGTTTGATGCAACTCTCCATGCGTTCGTAACCTGTGGAAGTCTCTTCGTCCCCGGATAACTACTGCAACCTACATCATTCTGAATCTGCTTACTGTATTCATCTCTTGGTCTCCCTCTATGATCCTCACCCTCCACAATCCCTCCACTATTAAATTTATAATCCTTTGATGTCTCAGAATGTGTCCTATCAACCTATCCCTTCTTCTAATCAGGCAGTAATACAGCTTTCTTTTCTACCCGATTCTATTCGGTACCTCCTCATTTGTTACGTGATTTACCCACATAATCTTCGGCATTCTTCTGTAGCATCACATTTCAAAAGCTCCTGTTCTCTTCTTTTCGAAATTGTTTATCGTCCATGTTTCACTTCCACACGTGGCTACACTCCAAACAAATACTTTCAGAATAGACGTCCTGACACTTGAGAGGACCAGTCACTCTCTCACTATTCTTCATATTGAAACTTATAGTTTAATGTTGATTTTTCATCCAAGATATCGTGTTTGTGAGATGACAAGAAGTTATCAGCATGATGCAAGTGCATACGTTGTTAATACATGTGCAATATTTACGGTGACTCCCCTTTGAATAGAATTTTTCTCGAGTTGAGGACAAGTAGGCAATTTTGTCATTTAACAGTAAATCGTGCAGTGGATGTTTGGGCCCTGAAAGCCGTGCAGCTACTAGGGAAAGGAACATCTCGAAGAATTTACTGGGACAAAATACTGGACCAAGAATTTATCCCACAGTGTGCAGACAACGCATCTGGTCGAAGAGACACAAAGGTGGCATACCTGAACTTATCTGTTGGCGCCCCTTTTCACAGCATGGGCTGGGGCGCGAGAGAAATCTGGGTCGCCCAGTTGACGTCTTACGACAGTGTTTTAAACGTCTTTTGTGTACAGGGACGGCGGCGAAAAAAATTCGTGGGTCTCCATGTTCAGCGTGAACCCAGATGCTATCGAGGGAGCTGTCAGGCGGCGTTGCCCTTTGTCCTGCAGAGATTTTTGAGAAGCCTAAGTACTTCAAACAAGTTTTAGAAGGAAAATAACGTTTCAGGTGGCTCTGAAATGATCTATGTTGGACACAAAAGCACTTCTCTTAGTTTAGCCGGGCCATTGGTTGGACACCCTATAACATTCAGGCCATTCAGATAATGATCTATATGATAAATGTGTTGTTCACTTTAGAGCTACATGGAAACTCAAAATAATGCACAGTCTAATGTGGCTGTGGAAATAAAAGAAAGAAACAAGTGGGGAGAACAACTTCTTCTCCTCTCTGGCCGGGAATTTTGAAATCAGCTATTATGTCCATTATAATTATGCAGGCTGTTGTGTCGTGGTCCGTTGATGACTTCTGTGTCGATTCCCAACGTTTCGTCTCCGACTGCGGGAGACATCTTCAAGGGGGTCCGTAGCTCAATGGAAGGACCAAAACACCCACTAGCTCGCTACTGACTGCCGCTAAATTCCGTGTCCGCGTGCTCCCACGCCGCGGCGTGACGTCACGTGTTTTGCAAACGTCAGTGCAATTGGCCGCTGTCCGTCGCCGTCGATCGCCGTTGCCATCTCCCAGTAGTGGGCGGGTGGTACAGATCTTCTTTAACACCGGCATCCATATGCCGTTTAATTTCACACCCTCCTCCTTACGGTTGAAATTATTTGGGTGTTTAGAGTTTTCGATTCCCTCCCTGTAGAGCCTTTCGTAATATCCGCTTGTGGCCGCTAGTACTTGCGTCTCCTCGAAACGAATATTGTGGTTCCCTGGCTGGAAAGCATGCTGCGAAACAGCTGATCGTTCCGTTTCTCCTCTTCTAAAATTGCCCTTATGCTCTTCCAAACGTTTAGAAACAGTTCTTTTAGTGGTACCCACATAAACATCACCACAGCTGCATGGGATCCTATGCACTCCAGCTTTTTCCAGTGGTTTGCGAGCGTCCTTGGCAGGCTTAAGGTATTCCTGTATCTTCCTGGTGGGCTTGTAAATTACGGTAATATTCCGCTTCGTCAAGATCCTCCCTATTCTTTCCGTTACATTTTTAACAAATGGCAGGAAAACCTTAGATTTTGCAGTAGCCTGTACGTCAGTATGATTTCTGCGTGGCCTCAACGCACGTTTTATTTCGGAAGACGAATATCCGTTCTTCATTAGTGCATTGTGGAGATGTTCCATCTCAGCGTCGAGCAACTCAGGTTCACAAATATTTCTAGCTCTGTCCGCTAACGTCTTGATAACACCCCGCTGGGAATCGACACAGAATTCATCAACCGACCACGGCATAACAGCCCGGATAATTATAATGGACATGATATTTCCAGCCGTGAAAGTCTACCTTTTTGTGTCAAATCAGCTATTGTCTGCTTCTCCTGAAAAGAGAAGAATATTATTTACATTGATTAGGATTGGCTGATGAGTATAGCAGACAAGTTAAACGGGAAACATGGAGCTTGTGCAGTCGTCACTGGCACGAAACCCTTGTGGGGACAATTTTGGGAGATTACCGAGGTTCGATGGGAAGTGAGGGGAGAAACTCGGTCTTCCAATTCAAATTCCAGGACGGAGTGGTCTTCCAGTTCAGACTCCGGCCTGGAGAGGATTCTAGTCTTCACATTTGTTATGAGTGGCTTGCACTTGGTGCACTTGTCCTTGGCCCGACTTCACACTAACACTATTCTTGACTGGGGAGCCTGTGGTGAGGGACAACTGTCTACCGACAGTTTAGACCTTAACCATCTCGGACAATTCGCTGTGTAGAGGCCAGTCTTATTCGTGACATATCTGGCGCTCTGACGTTCGGTCTCCTTGTGCTCTCTGCCGTGTCAGTGGGTCAAATTGATCCATGGTATGACTGGCGAATGAGAGTGTCACACATGGAATCTGCTGAGATTTCAGGGCTCCGTTACAAAGTAATTGCGATCCGCCTGACAGACTGCCGGCCGCGACTCTGCATATTTCGTGTCCGCAGTAGGGAATTACAGGCTCCGCACATCGCTGCTCAATATACGCTTGAACCACCCGAGACAGGCAAGAAAAGACAACAATTTGGCCACTTGTTCTCAGCAGCACCAACGTAGTATAATTTCTGTGTAGAAAAAACCCATCATGGTCTATTTAGTGTTAGATAATTTTAGAACGAGGATAATGGAATGGAGTAGAATTAAATCGTGCGATGCTGCAGGAGTTAGATTAGGAGATGAGACGCTTAAAGTAGTAAATGAGTTTTGCTATCTGGGGAGCAAAATAACTGATAATGGTCGAAGCAGAGAGGATATAAAATGTAGACTGGCAATGGGAAGGAAAGCGTTTCTGAAGAAGAGAAATTGGTTAACATCGAGCATAGGTTTAAGTGTCAGGAAGTCGCTTCTGAAAGTATTTGTATGGAGTGTCGCCATGTATGGAAGTGAAACATGGACGATAAATAGTTTGGACGAATAGAGAACAGAAGCTTTCGAAATGTGGTGCTACAAAAGAATTCTGGAGATTAGATGGGTGGGTCACATAAGTAATGAGGAGGTATTGAATTGAACTGGGAAGAAGAGAAATTTGTGGCACAACTTGACTAGAAGAAGGGATCGGTTTATGGGACATGTTCTGAGGCATCAAGGGATCACAAATTAAGTATTGAAGGGCAGCGTGGAGGGTAAAAATTGTAGAACTAGACCAAGAGATGAATACACTAAGCAGATTCAGAAGGACGTAGGTTGCAGTAGGTACTGGGAGATGAAGAAGCTTGCACAGGATACAATAGCATGTAGAGCTGCATCAACCAGTCTCTGGATTGAAGACCACAACAACAACAATTTTAGATTGCGTTATTCTTATTTTGAGCCAGGATAAATAGGACAATCAGACAATCCTTAGTCCCTGCCAACCAGCTGCCACACAGGGTTGTTACCTGTTCGTTGCATATGTGCTCTGCCATGAGATCATGTTTCATTTTTGTCATCAGTCATAACATGTATTTCTATCCAATTTTTAATCAATAAACTTGTGCCAAAACTATTATAAAAGATCAAGCTCATGTTGATGTATTAATCACCTATCAAAAATTGACAAAACAATACAGGACGACCATTTCATTAATACTATTTTAGCACTCAAGTTCATTTAGATCCTGATAACTGCGATAACTTCTACCGCAGGCCATCAACAACAAACACAGATAAAGTGCGAAATCAATTTAGTTGAAGAATTTGGCAGGTAGTCAAGTAGAAGACTTACTAGTTAAAGTGGTTGCTGTCAGGGCTGTAACAGTGTCGCCTGCCGTCTTCCCAAAAATACCGCACGTCCAGTGTAGTCTTGCGCTCTGTAAGTTAGCAGGATCGGTGGAGCAGTTCATTTATTCCACCTGACTACTATTATGAGTAAACCGAATGCTGGAATAACATGAGTCGCATACTATTATTAATGTATCTGTGGCAATAGTTAGTCACTTGAGAGACTTAGTGGCACACAGAATGCATCAAATCGGTCGCGCAAAAGGCCAGCGTCCACTTAACGTTTGGTACGTGTTGTAAGTACCACAGACCACGACCTTTACATTTCTCGAAGATGTTTGGCTCTCAAAGATAGTCCTGCTCTCCAGCACCCGATCCTACTCCCTGTAAGCAGTCTTGGGAAGCAACAAATCAAACAAGTAATATTGTAATGAAAACCGGTGTTGCTGCAAATAAGAACACGGACCTACCGGAATAAATAAAATATAATTCAGAGGCGTAGGGTCCTTCAATAAAGTACGTGTTACAAATGCAAGGGATTGCTAGTACAGTAATGTTTGGCACCTCTAGTTAATCACAGAGCACACAAATGACAGAGCATCAGGATAAAGTCTTCCCTTACGCGCCTTATGACGACAGATCTGTAATTTATGTTCGTAAATTATCTTCCCAATGAATCCGGCTATATCCATGAGAACAACGCAATATACGTTATGCCCTTATAGAACAATCTGTCTTATTTTTATGTACATAAAATTCAGATACCGGTTTCACTCAGAGTTAATTAATTTTGTTCTGCCACACGGGACTTATAATGATGCAGCTGCAAAAAACACTCTCTCGCCTGAACATCACCACATTACACAATGAATTTGGATTCGTTTAACTGCGCTCGACGTCTTGCATACAGTAAACCTTTGAAGACTTATCAGAAATTCACACCAGCGCCGAGCCATGCAAGAAATCTTTTACCTACGACAATGATACTGCATCTTGATTGAAATAAGCCGTTCCACCGTTGTTCTAAGGTTCATCACAGTACCAATGAGCCTTCGTGTCACACAATCAAAATCACTGCCTCGTGTACGCTTTTACTGGCTTATTAAATTGCGGAGTAACCTGTCGCTACACAAGTGGTGTTCCAAACACGTGGAGCAGTGCCAGGAAAGTCATCTGTACTGTAAAAGTACTTACTGAATGAATAAAGTCAGCATTTCATCGGAGCGGTCAGATACATGACTGTCCATCATGAGGGACCCACTTAATTCGTATTTCCGCGCCAATGAGTAATCACGTCGTTCCTCATTTTATAAACTAGTGAAAGAAAATAGCATATAAGAGAGGAGATCCTTTTCTAGAGTCCTGTCCTAAATTATGTGCTTTAGATTACGTTTAAAATATATTTTCTTAATCTGAAGGGTTAAGAACAAGTGGGTCTACTTTCTCTCGACGCCGATGTCTGGCAATATCGGCATCGAAGTTGTACGGGGGAGGGGGTTCCCCTCAGCATTCACAATCCCGTGCGATTTCTGTCACCAGAACTGTATTATTCAGCTGAAACTGTTCTAGAAGGTACTAGAAACCTAGCATTTTCCTGTGCAACTGGAACTTCCATTCGGCCACGTTTACCAGTGCGCCTTCCCGTTCGAGATGACTGAGAGACTTCTACACTGATACTTCAACGTATCGCTGCACACTGCCTTCTGCGTACTCTCATTTACATTTGCTTTGGTTAATAGCGAAAATATATTAATTAACTTCGTCTTAAGGGGGGGAGGCGGGAATTACTTTGTGCTATTTTGTCTAAAACTGACATAGTGAGACCGTGGCTGTGTACGATTAATTTAGGTTGATTCTTATAAAGAAGATTATTTCGCCGCAGTGGAAGAATAAAAATCGAAACATGTAATGTATCTTGCAAATCATGTGACCAGCCGTCTGATTATGAACTTGTCAGTTCGAAACCGGTTACGGCGCTATTTACTTAAATAAATGGCAGTGCTAATAGTGGCTAGTTGCTGTCTTCTTCTTTGTTAGAATCAATCTACATGAATGTGAGTGAAGCACTTACGTTATAATAATAATTATTATTATTATTAAAATTACTATTGAAGCCTTTAAGTAAAATTGCAAAATAGAGTGGGTATACTCATACAGTACTACGTAACGTTGATGCTACATTACAACACTTTGATCTATATTCGATTTTAACAAATTTCTCTTCTTCAGCCCGCATCTCGTGGTCGTACGGTAGCGTTCTCGCTTCCCACGCCCGGGTTCCCGGGTTCGATTCCCGGCGGGGTCAGGGATTTTCTCTACCTCGTGATGGCTGGGTGTTGTGTGCTGTCCTTAGGTTAGTTAGGTTTAAGTAGTTCTAAGTTCTAGGGGACTGATGACCAAAGATGTTAAGTCCCATAGTGCTCAGAGCCATTTGAACCATTTTTTCTCTTCT
Source organism: Schistocerca cancellata (assembly GCF_023864275.1). Taxonomy (NCBI): domain Eukaryota; kingdom Metazoa; phylum Arthropoda; class Insecta; order Orthoptera; family Acrididae; genus Schistocerca; species Schistocerca cancellata. Next base: position 1,371,203 of record NW_026047103.1, read on the forward strand.
TCAGAAACGCTTTTCTTGTCATTACAAGACTAAAATATCCTGTCTTTTTCGTTCATCATTAGTTATTTTGCTCCCCAGGTAACGAAAGTCATTTACTACTTTAGGTGTCTCATTTCATACAGTCTCATTTCATTATTTCCCTCAGCTTCCCAATTGAGAACTGTTGGGATATTATTGGTAGGTCCCTCCCAGCAACTCGGGATATTCACGATCAAACGTTCCAACTGGATCAATTTGGCACGATATCTGTGAGGAGATCATCCAACAACTCTGTCAATCAATGCCGAGCCGAATAACTGCTTGCTTAAGGGCCAGAGGTGGACCAACGCGTTACTGACTTTCTCGATTTGTGAAGCTCTTTCTCCTGAATAAATCACCCAATGTTCCTGAAATTGTACTAATCCGTTCGTATGTACTTGCACTCAACATCTACCACTTTGCGTCCCAATTGGATAATTCCATCTCGTTGCGTCGTTTTTTGTCATAGAGTGCACGTAAGCGTACTGAGAGACTGATAAAGTAACATAACATAGCAAATACCTGGAGGAAATAAATGAAAGTGCCGGAGCATGATTTGAGAGGTGTCCCACAACGTGCAGATAGAGAGTGGGACGTTACATGGCATGAGGTCACGGTCGCTAGAGCGCCACATGCGTCAGAACCCGTAACACGAGGCAGCTGAAGGAATGGAAGATGTGTGTAAACCAGCGAGAGGTTACGGTGTTCTTCGTTACGACTTATCCTAAAAGCAACATTAGCACGACTTCACTCAGGGAAGAACCACCATGAAACTGGAGGAATGCCTAAGTGTTACGAGTGCAGGCAACGAATCTCACAGCATGGCTTCAGGTCGGTGAGGAGCGGTCTGTACCACGGCCACTGCTGCCCGATGGAGAGCAGGTGGTAGGTCACGGTTTACTGGAGCAGCAGGTGACTGCTACGCCGTGCAACCGCAGAGAGGTGCGTCGTACCAGACAGCGTGTTCATCTGCAACCACGTGTAACAGCACTGCAAGGCACGATAATTCACGTTCCACGGTGGCACGCAGACTGCATTTGGGTGGTTTCTTTGCTCGGTCGTCGGTAAAGCAGATGCCAGACTGAGATTCATTGGAAGAATCATAAGGAAATGCAGTCCGAAAACAAAGGAAGTAGGTTACAGTACACTTGTTCGCCCACTGCTTGAATACTGCTCACCGGTGTGGGATCCTTACCAGATAGGGTTGATAGAAGAGATAGAGATGATCTTACGGAGAGCAGCGCGCTTCGTTACAGGATCATTTAGCAATCGCGAAAGCGTTACGGAGATGATAGACAAACTCCAGTGGAATGCAAGAGAGATGCTCAGTAGCTCGGTACGGGCTTTTGTTGAAGTTTCGAGAACATACCTTCACCGAGGAGTCAAGCAGTATATTGCTCCCTCCTACGTATATCTCGCGAAGGGACCATGAGGATAAAATCCCATATTGTGATAGACGAGTACACGTAATTCACTCAGGAACATTGGTGAACATGATCGTTGTAGTGGCCCACTTGTTATATAGTAGGGGGCCACAATGTTGCATGGTTTTCTGACGTTCAGATCTTTGAACACGCCACACTCACCGGTTAATGTTACTGTGTAACTGTACCCCTCCTCCAAGTGCATCTCTTCAGGGGAGCAGTCTGCCCTGACTTCATTTATATGGATGATGACAGTACGCGACAGCATCGAACAGCCCAAGTGAAGAACCTCGCTTTCCCGTGTCCCCGACTTAAATTCCATTGAGGAAATGTGGCACTATTTGGGAAAACGTATTTCAGTGCGCCCGCATGCACCAACGACCATCCAGCAGTTGAAACCATCATGCTGAAGATATAGAACGCCCTATCACAAAAACTTCTAACTAACATTGTGATCCGCAAGTGAGTACTATGCAGAGGACGCATTTCTATCCGTGGTGATCCCAAACCCTTTTGAGAGCCTTGCCCATCCTGCTGTAATCTCCAGTGGACCATCATAAATAGCGGTTACTTCAGTGTAATTATTGTGTCTGGATAAAAGTAGCATTTCTGTTCGTCTCACATCCCATTTTCTTCAGTTATATTTTGTACTATCCTGTAGCAATTATTTCTATGTATGGTCCAAGGCTCGTCGACCCATGTTACTTGGCACTGACACATCGCTGAAAAATTACTTTCATCCTTAAGTTTTGCACTCTACATATGTAAAAAATGTTTAATTTCGCTTTCGGCATTCGATAGACGGAAACAATACTAATAGTTACACATCCTGAAGCATTCCTGCCGAGCGAAATAAAGCAGAACAACCTACAAAAACTATCTGTGTAGAATTCATTGTTAGTTTATCCGTGGTTGCATATTCTTCTAGAGTTGAACTGGAAACTGTAATTTATGCAGCTAACACGCTTTATTGCAACTCCAGGCAGTCGGTTCGCCTTCTTAACTCATTATGAACGTCATTTTTTTAAACTGTCATTAACAAATAAGATTTCATTTGGGCAAGTATTCCTTCAGACAATAATAAATCATACCCATAATGCTGTCAGCACACATATGGTTGGGTTGCTGGCATTTGATCTGTCAAAAATGCAATATTCTTGGGATAAGAAATTTAATGTTTCCATCACTGAATTTATAGTGGCGCAGAAATGTGTTGATGTAAATTGTCTATCATTATGCATATATTTATTGTTGATAGGCTTTAACTAACTGAAAATTAAAACATGTTGTAAAATGAAATATGATGAGGAAGGAGCTTAAATGAAAGCTGATAAGCTATTCAGTTCAGAACATTTTATTGTCAAGAGATACTAAGGAAAAGTAATACTGAGAAAGACAAAATGAAAACTGAGACAACTCGTTTGTTCTACACTACGATGTTCAATCCTTCAGATGATGTATTGAACGGGGGCGGAGCTCTTGCATATTCGACACTATATTGACCTGCGATTGTGCTGTTTTACTGATAGGGAGGGTGTGTCCTCCAGTGTGTGCTCCACTGGTTATTGCGGATTGCAGCGAGCCCTCGCTAATGTCCGTGGTACCCATTCGCGTTGCTGAGTTTGCTACCACACCGCAATCTCTGGACGATTCCACTACAACGACGTAACAAACACTTTTTTTTTCATTTTCGTGACGCATAGTAACAGTGCAGCATCGAACATATCGCTGGTTGACCAGTCTGTTTAAAATGGAAAATTTTGACTACAGCCAAAGGTACATTTCGCTTGTAGATTCTGAAGATACATCATTTTCAATTTGAGTTTCTGAATGAGTAGTAACAAAAATGGCCTAACATGCGATGTATTGAGCCAGATAAGCATATTTTACACATTGTTTTATCACTTCAGGTAGTGCTGTGCAGCCGGCCGGAGTGGCCGACCGGTTCTAGGCGCTACAGCCTGGAGCCGCGCGACCTCTACGGTGGCAGGTTCGAATCCTGCCTCCGGCATGGATGTGTGTGATGTCCTTAGGTTAGTTAGGTTTAGGTAGTTCTAAGTTATAGGTGACTGATGTCCTCAGAAGTTAAGTCCCATAGTGCTCAGAGCCATTTGAACCATTTATTGCTGTTCAAGTTTAGTAACTTTGTTAAGTAGTGACTGCTTGACTAATCTATGATGAATATTACTAAAATAACACAGTATATTTTATGTTAAGCAATTAATATGTTACACACAGTTAATAACTTTGACATAACGGTGTGACATTTAGACAGAATATAGGAAAAGTAACGAGACTTGATATACATCTACTACAGTCACGAGATGGGCTCTCATTGGGTATCATAACAGAAATTATGCTCCCTTATGAACTATTAGTTTTATGTTCTTTCAGGAGTGCACTGTACGTGGTTCTATAGTAAATTATTTAAGTTTCATAGATTTTTATTTAGGGATGCACATTTGGGAGAATAAATTGCAATTTCTGTGGGTACGTTAATTCTTTTACCTTTGTTGGCCAGGGGAGATTCTGTCTGTAACTTGATGTGAATCTGCAGCTACATGTAAGGCAAGTCTGTTTTTGATAAATAACATCTAAATTTAAATGCGTATTACGCCAATTAAAGATGGGCGAAATCCCGAAACACATATTGGTCTAAGTAGGCAGACAAAACGAATGGCTGGTTGCTGTATTTCTTATGGTAATATAATCCAAAGTCACACAGCTCAACAACGAGTAAAACGGATGACATAGATGTTAGGTTAGTTTTAAATCGTTTGTAATATGAATCTATCGCTCTGTAGATGCCGAGTTTACTCCTACAGAAATTAACGCCAGTGTGACAAGCACCCAGATATAATTGTCAATACTTTACTGTAATTTCTTAGTACGGTGCAGTCTGCTGGAGTTTTCCGTCAGTGACGAGTCTGACGCTGCCCTTCTCTGCCAGCACTCCACCTTCGGCGGTGTTCAGGCTGAGGTCCGTTTGCAGGGCGGCGCAGGGCAGAGAGCCCGGGCGTGCCGTGTTATCTCGCTCCGCGCCAGACGAAAGAGTCAGCTGGGGGCAACGCCGCCCGCCAGGCACCTCTCGTCGTTAAAGTGGCAAGAGTTTGCCCAAGTCCTCCGCCCTGCGTTCTGCCGCACTATAAACACTTGCTCAGAGTTGGGCAAACAGAAGCCGCGCTAGCACTGCTCTGGCGCGCCTGCAGGCTATGCGGTCCCGCAACACAAAGTTCCCCACCTCCCACTACAAACCGCCACTCGCCGCTTCTTGCCGAGTTGCCTGCCCGTCATCCGCAGATGGATTCCAGCCGCGGCCATTCCATTCCGCGAAATAAACGCTGAGCAACACAGTATTAGTCTTGTCACCATGAAATCCACTAAACAGATTACAGAGCTATTTTTACGGCGTGTCTAATTTATTTTCAACTCTACCCCTCCCCAAACTGTACTAACCACCGTAAATGCCTTTCTTGCTGCTTAGCTCGTTTTTAAGATACGAACAGCAATAGGTCTTTTTTAAATAGCATTCTATATTCTTCTTATTCGATAATTCACTTCCTGTCTTCTAAACCTATTCTAAAACCTGTTACCTTCACATAAACACAACATTTAATTAAACAGGAAAATAAATGGGCAGCTTTAGTACAATTTTAGCTGTAATTGGAACGAAGGGCTACAATGTTTTAAGATGCTCAAAAGGGTACACTGTTCAACACGTTGGAGAAAACGTTTCACCGCCTCTTCCATGACTGTCCGCTACAGAGTACTTCAAGCAAGCAAGATACGTTGCTCCACTTTCTCTGGAGTTGGAGTATCATGAGAGTCAACGTCAGAACCTGCATCTACATGACTACTCTGCAGATCACATCTAGGTACTTGGCAGATGGTTCATCGAACCACTTCCAGATTATTTCTCTTCGTTTCTAAATCCGAACAGCGTGTAGGAAAAGCTGACACTTAAATATTTCCCTGCAAGCTCTGTTTCTCTCATGGTACTACGATGAACATTTCACCATAGTCGGGAGTGCGTCAGCAAAATCCTTTCGCATTCGAAGGAGAAAATTGCTGATTAAAACTTCATGAAAACAAGCCGCTACAGCGAGAAACATCCTTGTGTCAAAATCCGGTGCTGGCTCATGTGTCATATCCGCGACACCCTTTTCCCTATATAGCGATTGTACAAACCGAGCTGCCCTTCTCTGAACATTTTAGATGTCCTCCATCAATCCTATCTGGAAATGATACCACACCGCGCAGCAATACTCGAGAAGTATGAGGACAAGCGTACTGTAGTCAGTCTCTTTAGCGAAATCGTTGCATGTTCTAAGTATTCTGCCAGTAAAATACAGTCTTCCTTTCGCGTTTCCCACAAGATTTTTTACACGATCGTTCCAATTCAAGTTTTTCATAATTGTAATACCTACGTCCGTTAGTAGAAACGACAGCCTTTAGGTATGTCTGATTTATCGGGCCAATAATGCCAAATATTACTTTCGTTTTACTCCATTACGAACTGTGTCGAATCCACTCGTAAAACTGAGGCGGTACTCCACAAATTTCATGAGAAACGGCTTTTGAGGAATAATCTAGAATTATGGAATAATTTGAGATCTTTTGTCGATAGCAATCATTGCTTCGTGTGAATAAAGAGCTAACTGTCTTTCACACCAATAATTTTTCAAAATCTCTTCTGACTAAATGTCAATAGTTGGTTTTCTTCGAGGTAATTCATAATTTTTGAAGGCAGTGTAAGTTTTAAAATCGTACTGCAAATCGAAGTCGGCGAAAAAGGTCTACAATTCAGCGGATTACCTCCAGATCGTCCGCCGAGTATTCACTGCGACAGAATGGAATGTCAATCCTAAGGGGCCTCGTTCGATTCCCGGGTGGGTCGGAGATTTTCTCCCCTCGGGGACATGGTGTTGGGTTCTCCTAATCATCATTATTTCATCCTCATCGACGCGCAAGTCACCGAAGTGGGGTCAAATGGAAAGACTTGCACCCGGCGAACGGTCTGCCGACGGGAGGCCCTAGTCACACGACATTTACATTTACCTCTAGATCCATTCTTGTTCATTGGTGTGACCAGTGCAACATTCTGCTCTATGGATACGGATCATTCGTCGCGCAGGCGGTTGAGTATGATTGCCAACCATGGAGTTTTTTTTTCAGCGTACTCCGAAAGGAGACTAATTGGGACTCAATCTCGACCAGGAGACTTAAATTTACTAAGAGATTCCAAGTTGCTTCATTACAACCAAAATATGTACTTCTAAATTTCTCATGTTTGCGGGCGTTCTTGATTCGAAATCTGGAATACTTACTTCGTCACGTTTGATGAAGGGAATTCGGAAACCGCTATGAAGTAAATTAGCTTTCACGGCGCTGTTATCGGTAGCACTATGACTGGTATCGCGCAGCTGATTCATTGTTTGTGCCTGCCGCTGGTGTAGTTTACATATTACCAGAATCTCTTTGAATTTTCTGCAAGATTCCGAGATTCATTGTGGAAACTACTAAAAGAATCTCGTATCGAAGGCCACGCTACATTTGGAGCTTCTGTGCGTCCACATCGAAACAAATGCGGTGGCGTGCACTTCGGGGGACGGGGAAGCTGAAAAGACGCTCACGCAAGTCGTTTTTTGCCACACATCCATTGTACTGGTAACGTATGAGCATGAGCGTTATGGTTCTGGCAGCACTTAATTCAGAATGTGAGGCAGGATTCCTGTTAGGAAATTCCCGTATGCCCTTCTGTTTACACTGACATTGATCTAAGGGTCAGCTGGCCGAAGTAGCCGTGCCGTTCTAGGCTCTGCAGTCTGGAACCGCGAGACCGCTACGGTCGCAGGTTCGAATCCTGCCTCGGGCATGGATGTGTGTTACATAGGTTCAACTCGTTCTAAGTTCTAGGGGACTAATGACCTCAGAAGTTGAGTCCCATAGTGCTCAGAGCCATTTGAACCATTTTTTGATCTAAGGGTCAATAATTCTAGTAGCAAGTATCCCACAAAAGTTATTATCTATCCAGTGAAGAAGATGGTTACGTCTCACCAAGGTAACGTGGATTTTCGCTGGACAAGTAATGCATGTTGTTTGTATTTACCTGGTCTTTCTTTCAGGAAGAAACGTTCGTCAGTAAAAACAACACTCGGGAATAGGTTCTTCTCACCGAGGAGTTTCTATTATGACAATAGACAGATCTGTGCACGATTATCGAAGTAATTGCTTTGATTCTTTGCAACAAAAAGAAGTGAGAACAGCAACTTCGCCGGTTTAGTCTGTGCGAGTTCTGTAACGATTATGTTGCCTTGGGTTGAAACTTCGCGCCTTTTAAAGTGTGAGAAGAACGCGAGCATATGTTCGTCGGGAATGTGAGTTCTTGACAGAATATCGCTTCCTGCAGATTTCCAGACCCCGAGTATCATTGCACCTGCTTTCAACAATAATAAAAGGAAAGTAATAATGGTCGAGATTTAATCACAGATAGCAACGACATATCGCTTAAAAACACTACTCTAATGTACTACATGGACCTGTCCCATACAAGTTGTAAAAATGGATGTACGTATATATACTCTAAGAGAAGAAACGACGCACCACGAAAAAATTATCCGAATGGGACGGAAACCGGTAAATGTAATGCACGTGTCCAGAGAAACAAATTAACACAATTACAGAAAATAGGATGATTTATTCAAGAGAGAGAGCTTCACAAATTGAGCCAGAAAATGACGGGTTGGTCTACCTCTGGCCCTTACATCAGCAGCTATCCGGCTTGGCATTGATTGACAGAACTGTTTGATGTCCTCCTGACGGATATCGTGTCATATCCTGTCCAGCTGGCGCGTTGCATCGTTGAAATGCCTATCTGGTAGGAGGCTGCTGCCGTAAAGCTCCAAACGATCCCAGTTGGGGAGAGATCCGGCGACCTTGCTGGCAAATGTAGGGTTTGGCAAGCACGAAGACAAGCGGTAGAAACTTTCACCGTGTGCAGGTTGGCATAATCTTTCTGAAATGTAAACTCAGGATATCATGCCAAGGCGGGTAACAAAATGGGTCGTAGAATATCGTCGATGTACCCCTGAGCTATAACGGACAAGCAAAGGGACACTGCTGTGAGGAGAAACGTCACCACGGACCATCACTCCTGGGTGTCAGGCCGTATGACTGGATACAGTCAGGTTCGCACATCACTGCTGCCCACTGCGTCTCCAAACACGTCATCGTCAGTCGTCGGGGCCCAGTTCGAGGCGTGACCCATCACTTAAGACAGTCGCACTGCAGTCAATCAGATGACAAGCCGAAGAGTCCAGAGACTCTCCAGATAGCAGTTGGGTGCCAAACTGTCAGTTGCTAACCATACGCTCCGACAACCGAGGTGGTCTGGGGTTCCATGTCTCTACGTAGCGGGACCCTTCTGGTTGTCATCGGCGGCATCGTTGCAGCACAATGGTACGTCGCCGATATTACACGCCCTGTTCTTTTTCTCCCAGCACTGCGAGCCGCAGTACAATAGTTCAGAATCTTACATCACGATCGTTTGTAACATCGAAAATGCTCATAAAATACCTTCTACGCCATCCAAAGCATTTGACGTTAAATATCCGATCCGCAGAAAGGTGGAAGGAGTATATAGAGGGTCTATACAAGGGCCACGTTCTTGAGGACAATATTATAGAAATGGAAGAGAATGTAGATGAAGATGAAATAGGAGATATGATACTGCGTGAAGAGTTTGACAGAGCACTGAAAGACCTAAGACGAAACAAGGCCCTGGGAGTAGACAACATCCCATTAGAACTAATGACAGCCTTGGGAGAGCCAGGCCTAAAAAAACTCTACCATCTAGTGAGCAAGATGTATGAGACAGGCAAAATACCCTCAGACTTCAAGAAGAATGTAATAATTCCAATCACAAAGAAAGCTGGTGTTGACAAATGTGAAAATTACCGAACTATCAGTTTAATAAACCATGGCTACAAAATACTCACACGAATCCTGTACAGACGAGTCGAACAACTGGTAGAAGCCGACCTAGAGGAAGATCAGTTTGGATTCCGTAGAAATGTTGGAACACGTGAGGCAATACTGACCCTACGACTTATCTTAAAAAATAGATAAAGGAAAGGCGAACCTACGTTTCTTGCATTTGTACACTTAGAGAAAGCTTTTGACAATACTCTATTTCAAATTCTGAAGGTGGCAGGGGTAAAATACAGGGAGCGAAAGGCTATTTACAATTTGTACAGAAACCAGATGGCAGTTACAAGAGTCGAGGGACATGAAAGGGAAGCAGTGGTTGGGATGGGAGTGAGACAGGGTTGTAGCCTCTCCCCGATCTCATTCAATCTGTACATTGAGCAATAAGTAAAGGAAATAAAAGAAAAATTCGGAGCAGGAATTAAAATACATCGAGAGGAAATAAACACTTTGAGGTTCACCGATGACATTGTAATTCTGTCAGAGACAGCGGAGGACATGGAAGAGCAGCTGAACGGAATGGACAGTGTCTTGAAAGGAGGATATAAGATGAACATCAACAGAACCAAAACGAGGATAATGGAATCTAGTCGAATTAAAACGGGTGATGCTGCGGGAACTAGATTAGGAAATGAGACACTGAAAGTAGTAAAGAAGTTTTGCAATTTGGGGAGCAGAATAACTGATGATGGTCGAAGTAGAGAGGATATAAAATGTAGACTGGCAATGGCAAGGAAAACCTTTCGGAAGAAGAGAAATTTCTTAACATTGAGTATAGATTTAAGAGTCAGGAAGTCGTTTCTGAAAGCATTTGTATGGAGTGTAGCCATGTATGGAAGTGAAACATGGACGATAAATAGTTTGGACAAGAAGAGAATAGAAGATTTCGAAATGTGGTGCAGCAGAAGAATGCCGAAGATTAGATGGGTAGATCACATAACTAGTGAGGAGGTATTGAACAGAATTGGAGAAAAGAGAAATCTGTGGCACAACTTGACTAGAAAAAGGGATAGGTTGGTAGGGCATATTCTGAGGCATCAAGGGATCACCATTTTAGTTTTTGAGGGCAGCGTGGAGGGCAAAATCTTAGAGGGAGACCAAGAGATGAATATACTAAACAGATTCAGAAGGATGTAGGTTGCAGTAGGTACTGGGAGATGAAGAAGGTTGCACGGTATAGAGTAGCATGGAGAGCTGCATCAAACCAGTCTCTGGACTGAAGACGACGACAACAACAACATCCGTTGATAACTTCTACTGTACTCCTGACTCTGATTATGTAACCTTCATTACAGAAACTATATTTTATACCTTATCAATTTACAGGTGTATTTATTTCTTACTGTATGTAATTGATTCTTATTGTAGTGAAAATATTGCGCACTGCTGGGTAATAGCCAAGGGAACTTTATTGAAATGTATCGATAGCAACGACGAAGTGATAATAGCTGTCTTGTTGTTTATCTTTCCGTATGGAGAGTCACCGTCGCTTTGCGAGCACAGAGGAAGCAGAGCAACTTGAGTCATGAAAGAGTGTGGATGTGTTTCCTGGGCGCCCTGTGTGCAGCCATGCTCGCCACAATGTAGACGCGTCTGATTTGTTAACCCGCGAGTATTGAGCGCACGGTAGGAGCGGACAGGCTGACGAAGCTACAGTGCCCACTGCTGCCTGTCCCATAATTATCAAAAATGGTTCAGATGGGTCTGAGAACTATGGGACTTAACATCTGAGGTCATCAGTCCCCTAGAACTTAGAACTACTTAAACCTAACTAACCTAAGGACATCACACACATCCATGCCCGAGGCAGGATTCGAACCTGCAAGCGTAGCGGTCGCCCCGTTCCAGACTGAAGCGCCTAGAACCGCTCGGCCACACCGACCGGCCCCATAATTATCCGTGGCTTTGTGGACGACTCGGGGTTCTCATCAAACAGCAGCTGCACTAACGACAGCTCATTGTCGTCTGCTACATTCTTCGTCGTCCGCACGGCTACAACATCGTAAGACTGTTAAGTGAAAAATTATAAACTGACGTAGGCATTACCCAGCAAAATTTCCTTCACAAAGTATGGCTAAGCTGCAATAGTTAACTGTCATTATCCTGAGACATTATTACCAAGAGGGGTCCCTTTCCTTTCTATACAGTCACCAAGTGTCGTAACAATATGAAAAGTGATTAACTACTTACTGCCAGTTTTGTGTGTTTGCTTATGTCCAGTTACAGTCTAAATTGTCTACCTTAGTAACTGTTCATTCTTATTGCATAACAGAGGCTACTTAAAGTAAAGTAAAATTTCACTGTAAAAACTAATACTTAAAGATACAGCGCAAATTAAGAGTGCGAAATTTCATTTACTGTGTACTTACTGAGTGAGTGACTTTTACTGACATGGTACGTATTTTGTTGTTGCTAATTTAAAAGTAAAATCATTTGCTCATTTGCTTTAAGTAAATTCAATTGAGTCTTTCAATTCTTTTCTAATTTTTGCATTACTTTATACAGAGGTTACTGAAAGTCATTTTTTTAACACAACTAACACAACTAATTTTACTTTCAAATATAGTATTTCAAAATAAGTAACTGCAAACTCAATGCTTTCTGATTCATTTATTTCATCATGAACTGTTGAGCTCTGGAAAAGGATGACAACATATGTTGGCACGCCAGTGATTATTTGCTTAAATTTCTTCGCTATTAGCTTCCTCAAGATTCTGGAGCCTCATTGCCCTAACGAGCTGGCGACCGTTCCTTTCAGCTAAACGTCATTTCCTTTGTGTTATCATTGATTTTTATAGTAAGTATTACGTGATAACCTTTTCCCAGTGTCCGGTTCGTGAGCGATTGCGCCGTACTCCACCCACTTCAAAACTGTCATCAGTATTACGCTTAGTTTTAGCATATATTCTTATTTCAGAAGAGTCTGTTGTATACTTTCCTATTTTACTTTGGTAACGATGGCCATACTCGATGTAAAATTACATTTGGCACATACGATGACAGTCAGTTATATAGTAATCTAGTAGGCCGATTAGGATGCGGGAGGTTACATGTTAACTACCAAACTTATTGAAATTTTTATGTGGAGGGTACGATCATATTGCTACCGCCAATATGACAGACGAGAAAACCGGTTATTCCATAAAAATCGGGCTAACGCCGCAGAAACTTCTCATTCCTGGTGCACAAAACACAGATTAACAAACACGAGGATGGTAATGGGTTGTAGCAATTTCTCGTTGAGTGGTCGACTTCTTCACGCCAGCACTGTGGCAGGGAGGCTAAATTTGATTTTATAACCAAACTTTTAGAGCAGCTGTTTTCCTCACACTGGCCGGGAGGCACCACGCCAGCCTCAGTGGCCGAGCGGTTCTAGGCGCTTTAGTCCGGAGCCGCGCTACCGCTACGGTCGCAGGTTCGAATCCTGCATCGGGCTTGGATGTGTGTGATGTCCTTATGTTAGTTAGGTTTAAGTAGTTCTAAGTTCTAGGGGACTGATGACCTCAAATGTTAAGTCCCATAGTGCTCAGAGCCATTTGAACCATTTGGAGGCACCGCAGCTTCTCGACTGTGATGTTCGTGCATGAAATGCAGTAATGTCGATCTCAATTATTGTCTGGGGTGGCAGTGGCGGCACAGTTTCCCCTACCTCAGACAGGTCAGGTACTGGCTAGGCTCACATAAGTCCGAAGCAGGACGCAGTTCACTTCCGCGAAAACTGCCCTCCCATGGGTAGCGTCGCCTAATGAGACTCACTGACTTACTTCTCGTGACAACAGGACCCTAAGATCACAGCAGGAGTGCAGCTTCTCAGTACGGAAAACGCAAAGCCTTCAGCCGTAGAAAACATGTCCGGTAATCACAATAAAATAATCACAAAATAGTGCAGAAAACCCAAGAATATGGCTTAGCGATTTGTTACAGTAATGTCACACTCTGCTTGGAACATGAAATTTCTCCATCCACGATGTAGGCAGATCTGCCCAGCGCCAATGACTATTCCCTTCCCAATTTACAGAATTCGTTATCTGAATGAAAAATCTAGGTCCCAAATTCCGTGATTGTTGTTTGGAGAAAACAATGCTTTTTTGCCATGCGTTCTCAACAAAACGCCACAACATTCCGAACAATTTCGAACTGTACTTAATTGAGAATATAATTTGCGCTTACACAACGATTGTGAATTACAGCCACAAAAACATTGCTGATCCCAAAATCTGTAATTATGTGTTTCAGTGAAAGTCATCTATTCCGTGAAAGGGTCTGACACATCTGCCTGATGTTGTATGCCGTTAAGTTGTTCGATGGTTAATCCGATTGTGGCACATCATCAGTTCGAATAAAATAACTTTCTCGCTGACAGATTGCAATTTTCCAGAGATAGTGGTGACGGCATATAGCTATCTGCTCTTGATAAGGCTCTGCACGTACGTACAAATTAGGCACTATATGTACCACGTGTCGCTCGAGAAAGAATAATGGCTGGCGGTTGGAACCTACCATTCGACTTTCAAATGCCACAGTCACAAAAAAATATTAAGGGACGTATAGTCGTAAAACAGATCATACTGAAAGAACTCGCTCCCTCTGCTAACAGCAGTCTAGCTTAAGTCACTGTAAAAAATAAAAAAGGCGCTCCGATTCGATGGAAAAATTTACTGATCACTGAGCTCAGACTGGTGTAGAACGTTTTGTGAACTCGTATTACTACCTCTCTCAACACTGAATATCCAATATCTGGAAGTGAACAAGGACTTCGAAAACAACGTTACTGTGAAACCCAGCTCTCTCTGAGCCCTAGAAAGCAGTAGATGCAGCTGCCTTCCTTATCTTCTGAAAGGCTTTTGATGCTTATCCCCACATGATGACATAGTGCTTTCTTAATTTACCTCGCCTACATAGATTTCCAGTTTTACACTTTCAATCATATTCATTGGTCTGTAGAGCTCTCTGTCGTTGAGCAAAAAATCTTTACAGTCTTCTAAACTTATTTCTTTTTTTTTCGACACACTTCTTGACTCCTTTATATTTCATCTCCTTCTAGGCGACAATTTTATAAACATACTTTTTCACTCTCAAACTACAAAATTCTTCCATAAGTTTATCATTGCATTCACCTTTGATTTTTCCTAAGACTTCTTTGTTTACTTTTGGAATACTGTAAATATTATCTACTGGATAACCACTTGTATTAAAGTGGTCAACCATCTTTTTCATGTCTTCATAAAGACCTTCAGTCTGTGATTTGTAGATGTAGCTGTCCGTATCTTTATAGCAAATTTAAATATTTTCACTATATTTTGGTTTCTTAACTCTACAGTGAAAAATCATACATTAATTCTTTAGACTGATCAGGTATGCTCATCCCATTGTAAATTTGCTTGTCTTCCTTCCTTGACTTCTGGGAGGTTTTTCATACTTATCCCCATAGTTGTCTAACGAAGAAAGTAAAAGTGTACGGAATGTCAACTCCCGGTTTATTATAGGACGGAAGAGTTCCTAGAAAATAGAGTACGTGAAATGAGAGAAATCAGACATGCAGTTAACCTGGAGTCTTCTAGCATATGACGCTGAAAACTTAAAGAAGCTATTTGCGGATGACTCTCCTGTATGTAACGAATTCGCGCCGCTTGTAGATACAAGCAGTAGCCAAATGTAGGAAGACGTGGCAACTATCGATGCTGTATCAGGTACTGAAAATGCAACGTATTGATCATAGTGAGGCGGAAAGGCCCTGTAGTGTCTGAGTACGAGATATCTGATGAATCTATGAAAAATGTCACAGTTAAATATTCAGCTGTACGCATATAGAATGATTTAAAGTGAAACGGCCACATAAAATTAATACTAGGAATAGCAGATTGACAGAGTGGAAAAGTCCCCAAAATGTGTAGTCCATCTTCGAGAGATCTTACTTACAGAATTGCCATTCGTCTAATTCTTGGAAATCACTCTTTGATGTTGGCTCCTTACGAGACAGACCTGACTGTATAACCTAGACCCGAAGCAGGACAGTGCGTTTTGTCAGGCTTTATTTAGCAAGTACGACAGCGTAAAGGAGATGCCCTTTGGACACCAGAGACAAAATATTGCAAGAGTGCCTTCGTATGTCGCGGCATTGTTCAGTCAGTATAGTGCTTCGTACGACACGTTTCTAGTGGAAAGACCATGCGGAGGCACACCAACAGTCATTCAGCCCAAAGGACCAATTGGCATTGGAACAAGAAACTGGGATAATGTCAGTGGTACACGAAGTGTCCCTCGGCTCACAACGTGTCTTGTGTAGCATAAAAGTGAATGTAAGTGAAGATGTCTGGTCACAGAATCTGATACATTTATTTACATGACCGTCTCTTAATATTTCGGGAAATTTATTAATGATTTGTGATAAAATCTTTTATTCACTATCTGTTCCACTAGACTGGGCTACGAAAAATTCACACTCTGCAGGGCAGCTAGAGTCTAGTGTCTTCTGCGTCACAAAACCCTCCATCCTCTTGTCTTCTGAACCGAGCGAGGTGGCGCAGTGGTTAGCACACTGGACTCGCATTCGGGAGGACGACGGTTCAATCCCGTCTCCGGCCATCCTGATTTAGGTTTTCCGTGATTTCCCTAAATCGCTTCAGGCAAATGCCGGGATGGTTCCTTTGAAAGGGCACGGCCGATTTCCTTCCTCATCCTTCCCTAACGCGAGCTTGCGCTCCGTCTCTAATGACCTCGTTGTCGACGGGACGTTAAACACCACTAACCTAACCTGTCTTCTGATGTACGTCAGCATGTAACCGCTTTCTGTCTACTCCTGAGGTGAGATATTTAGTTATACGCAGCACATTTTATCGTAAGTGCGCTGATTATTTTTTCCTCAGAAGGGTTAGTGCGAAAGAACTAATGTACGAAGAAAATTATAGCGCATTTCTTCACAAATACGCAATAATTTTGTCCATGGCTAGTTTTCAGATGACATGCTGTCAAAAAACGACGAAGAAGAGCACAAAAAAGTCAGTGGAGAATAATGCAGTTCATTTAGCGATGTAATTTTAAGGTGAGCGTCTAAACAAAACCAAGCAAAATCCGCATATTGTAATTCTTCGGCCTACGCCAGTTTAATTATTATAAGTTTGATATTGTCTTCTACAGAAATAAAAATTTGACACACATAAGATGGCACACAGGTGTCGAAACATGTCTGAGTAATTATAAAAAATAAACTAACTGTGTCTGCATAAGATGGATTTTCAAAACAACCCAATGCATCATCATTTTGAATTTAAGTTAAGGTAATTGTTCTCAAAAATTTCTACTCTGATGTCTATTTATAAATGCAACGAAATCAGGTGATAAAGTTTACTATATCCCCTTAAATTATTTCTGCTGCAAACATCACAGAGTTCAGTGAATGACAAACATCTCAGCAAAGTTTCCATTTATTACAGAAAAAATACGTCAGATTTAAAAACAGAAAAGGATACATTTCGTGTCTTTTTGTCAGTGAATTACTTCTTTTCCACATTTACATAACATTTTCTATTTTTCCTATCTCCCCATTGATAAATCTTGCATCTACTTGAGAGCTTGTCGCTCGATGTTGGATTTAAGCAGGAACAATCAAAATTTTTAATTTCTTGACAATAAATTTTCGCTTGTATTATCACACTCATTTTTTCATAGATAACACGTATTTAGTATGTTCATCATTTGATATTCATTTTAAATTATCCTTATTATATTCAGATGTAATACATTTTGCACATATGCAAAGCACTCTACTTCACCTCCTTTTTTGATAGTTTTTAACACGTCTTTTACACATTTGTGAATATTTATCCTTTGCATATTTATGAGTGAAAGTTATCAATTGACTTCTCTACTTCACAGATTTTACACCTTTTGGTTACCATTTACGTGTATTAAAATGTATTAGACTTAAGTAAAATTTATGCAGTAGTTTCACATAATTTGAATTTATCCAATTTTGTTGACAGTATGCTACTACTACTTACTGACTTTCCCTCGTGATAACAGTATGAGATATAAAGAATACTGCTGATAATGCATACATCAGCAATACAAAAATTTTATAGTATGTGAATTAATCAAGCGTCACAAACCCTTTTATTACATAATAAATGTAATAAAATTCATGTGAAGTGTGTCGAATCTGTTTTACTGACAATATTTTAGCGCATTTGACAGTATTTATTATTATATATTTTTATTCTACATAACGGCAGTGGATTGTAGACCTTGTCAATAACAAGCTTACATACAAAGGTAAGGAAGCATATAAGATTATTGATGAAAAAATAAATACATGATATGAAGCTGAAGATGTAGCTGTAGTACTGAAGTATGAAGATAGTGATCATGCAGTAAGGAAACATGTTGAGGGAGAAGATAAAGAAACATTTGCAACTTTAAAACACGAGGATTCTTAGCATTAAAAGGTAATGAAAAATAATGAATATTTATCAATGAACCTTGCATATAGTCTTTAATTTTTAAATCATAAAGTGAAGCGGCCATAGAATTCAGAAAATGGGTTCCTCACAGTCTTAGCATCAGTATGTCAACATGGAGCACATAAAATTAAAGAAAAAGTAATGAAAGATATAAAAACTATGTAGTGAGGTCAAATAACTCATTTGGAAAAGTTAAATAAAATTCGAGAAAATCACACACAAAGCTTGCAAGGAAAAGTTGATAATGCATTTGGAATAACACAATCAAGGAACAAAGAAATCTATTGTACTGTAATTTTTTGTCCTTGTTTTGTTACCTCAAGATATGACATTTCTGCGACTTTATACATCGTAATTGTTTTACTATTTGTGTATATATATATACACATATATACATACATACATATATATATATATATATATATATATATATATATATATATATATATATATATATATATATATATATGCATTTATGTCGATGTATAATTGGTTGTTTAGCAAATACACTCCTGGAAATTGAAATAAGAACACCGTGAATTCATTGTCCCAGGAAGGGGAAACTTTATTGACACATTCCTGGGGTCAGATACATCACATGATCACACTGACAGAACCGCAGGCATATAGACACAGGCAACAGAGCATGCACAATGTCGGCACTAGTACAGTGTATATCCACCTTTCGCAGCAATGCAGGCTGCTATTCTCCCATGGAGACGATCGCAGAGATGCTGGATGTAGTCCTGTGGAACGGCTTGCCATGCCATTTCCACCTGGCGCCTCAGTTGGACCAGCGTTCGTGCTGGACGTGCAGACCGCGTGAGACGACGCTTCATCCAGTCCCAAACATGCTCAATGGGGGACAGATCCGGAGATCTTGCTGGCCAGGGTAGTTGACTTACACTTTCTAGAACACGTTGGCTGGCACGGGATACATGCGGACGTGCATTGTCCTGTTGGTGCAGCAAGTTCCCTTGCCGGTCTAGGAATGGTAGAACGATGGGTTCGATGACAGTTTGGATGTACCGTGCTCTATTCAGTGTCCCCTCGACGATCACCAGTGATGTACGGCCAGTGTAGGAGATCGCTCCCCACACCATGATGCCGGGTGTTGGCCCTGTGTGCCTCGGTCGTATGCAGTCCTGATTGTGGCGCTCACCTGCACGGCGCCAAACACGCATACGACCATCATTGGCACCAAGGCAGAAGCGACTATCACCGCTGAAGACGACACGTCTCCATTCGTCCCTCCATTCACGCCTGTCGCGACACCACTGGAGGCGGGCTGCACGATGTTGGGGCGTGAGCGGAAGACGGCCTAACGGTGTGCGGGACCGTAGCCCAGCTTCATGGAGACGGTTACGAATGGTCCTCGCCGATACCCCAGGAGCAACAATGTCCCTAATTTCCCACTATACGCAATCGCTCAAAGTCCGTCAACTGCACATACGGCTCACGTCCACGCTGTCGCGGCATGCTACCAGTGTTAAAGACTGCGATGGAGCTCCGTATGCCACGGCAAACTGGCTGACACTGACGGCGGCGGTGCACAAATGCTGCGCAGCTAGCGCCATTCAATGGCCAACACCACGGTTCCTGGTGTGTCCGCTGTGCCGTGCGTGTGATCATTGCTTGTACAGTCCTCTCGCAGTGTCCGGAGCAAGTAAGGTGGGTCTGACACACCGGTGTCAATGTGTTCCTTTTTCCATTTCCAGGAGTGTATTATTTGTATTTTTACTCTTGGTCTTGCCAAGGGAAAACTATGCTATCGAACGAATACATCGATTGGTCGTGTGGAGAACGAGAGTGCTTAAGATCTTTGGTAGTGTTAACTCTGCCGCGTGGAGTGCGGGCAGAGCAGGGAGAGTCTGGCTGGGGTGGTGCAGTGGAGCAGGTGTGTTGTGTGAAGCTCCCGCGAGTTGCCGCGCTTTCGGGGTTTGGCAGCATGTAATTGCGCTCGACTTGCTATGATAGTTTCTGACACGGTGTCGCGGACGGGAAGCATTAGCTGGCGCACATCAAGAGCCCATTTCGCCTGGTGACTGTGTCGAGAAGAAGGCGCGCCAACATCCAGCTTCTGCAACAGTGACGGCCGACATTGAGTGACTGTCGCCACCTCCTCGATCGACGGCTTGAAACCTTCCATCAACCAACAAGGAAGACTGGAAGCACGTAAAGCTTTAGAACTGTATGGCAGACCTCAGCTTTTCTAACTGTTCAAATCACAAAATTACAGCAACGTAGCATGAACCTTTGTTGCTCATTGTCCCAATTACATTACCAAGCAGGGTCCCTTCCTTTTCCGGAATGAACCCGAGTGTAGTTGAAATTCATACGCCAGCATTAAAGTAATATCAATCCATTTCACTGCTTTAAGTTGAAAGTTCAGTTAAAGTATTCATAGCTGGCTACAATATTTAGATTACACAAGCACAAATTAAGAGTGCGAGTGTTGTTACCATATTTTAGCTTATTTGTGACTGCAGCTCAGCTTGGTACGTACTAAATTTTACTATTGTTAATTGTTCAAAATCATTTAATTCAAGTTCAAAGTTATATCTCTTATTTCTAAATTGCGTAGGTTCATGTAGCTTTTGAAATGATTGTTGAGGTAGCCCAAGACTAACAGTATTTTACTGAATTTCGATGTGCTTCAGAAACAAAGCTCACTATTAATTTTAGTCACTAAATTAACTTTCAATTTTCCGGTTTTATTAATTCTTTTGCTATATTATGTCAGAGTGTAGCGAAATTTATTACTTCTGACAAACATTCAGTTTTCACACTGCACGTGTCAACCTTCAGCTGCCACGCTTCTAGTGCTAATTATATGTGTAATAACCTTTCTTTCTCAGTTACTAGTAATTGTCCATAGAACTGGCGACCGTAATTTTCCCCAAATCTCAAATATCTAATTACCGCTAGTTAATTGTTAACGTAACGGCCACACATTTACTTTCTTTATTAACTTTACCCTTTTTCAAAATTAATTTCCACCAGTTTTATTTGCATTTTTCCTTTCATGTAGATGTAACCCTTTCCTCCCCCTTTATCGACAGATAAACTTCGGTGACGATTGCTTTCCCAAAATTCCCATTAGGTGCATGCGGTGTAATTTTCACTGTCATTAAGGTCGATAAGTGGGGGGGAGGTTACACGTGGCGACCTGGTGACGGGAGAATCTTCAGATTTGAGGTTGTTCTGGACACGAATTTTGCATTGTGCAAATCTCGTAACAAAGTTCTTGTTACGAACAGGCCTTTACGTCAGCGAAAATAAGTAGTGGGAGAAATCAAATTATATTTGAGATTTGGCGTTTATATTGAAAATAATTAAAATGAGTGAAGGCAACAATTACCAAAATTTGGTAGACTTTGATACGGAACAATCGGTCGTACAGTGGGAAACACGCACCGCGGAACCCATTGCTCAGGGGTAGGCGGCTAGCAGGAAAGACGCGACCACCGAAACGCAACAAAGAGCAGAAATGGAATTCCAAACTATAGAAATTGTTTTGGAATCTAAAGCGAAAATCAAATCTGTACCCCTGGATGACGAACACGGGGGAGCATATATAGAGGAACCAGCTTCGGAAGTAAAACTGGTAGTTTCTAGGAATTTAACTGATTTATTGAATGTTTTGATTAATGAAATCAAGAGTCAATCGGCAGAAATTAAAGTTCAGGCTGCCAGGCAAAAAGCTCAGTCTGCCAAGCAAGAAGCTCAGTCTGAAAAAATTGAACGGAAGCTAGACAATCATAACAAAGCTATTAATGTTGTTAACAACAATGTTGGAGTTGTTAACGCAAAAGTTGATAAAATCAAAGTAGATATTGTTGTAATTAATACCGAAATCGGAAATCTTAAACAGGAAATGATAGGCGTTCAGGCGGAAATTGCGAGCATAAATACTTGTTTTATTCCGAAATTAGCAGAATCGAGAAAAGTGTAGGGGAAGCAGTTGCTCCGATCATCGAGAATAAGGTGACGGAACAAATTCAATTAGTGAAAAAAGAGGATCAAAAGAAGGTGGAAACTTTAAAGGCTTTAGTATCCGAAGTAGATACCAAAGTGAGGAAGCAGGATAATACCTGCGAAGAGAAAAAGAGGGAAGTGGAAACGCTTGCGACAACCACTTGCCAAGTAATTACGAGAGTGTCGGAATTAGAAAAGAAACTTGACGGAAAACAGAGCTATGTGCCAATCTGTGGACATAGTTCGGAATTGTTGACGAAAGAGGAGCGGTTCGACCCCTTGAAAAAAGGCGGTATACACGCGACGGATTTCATTAAAAATTGTGAAAGAGTTTTACCTAGATCATGGACCAATGAGAGAAAAATTAATGCGGTTATTGACGTGTTGGCTGGTGATGCCAAGCGTTGGGGCTTAAACCTCAACATTACGAACCTGACTTTTGACGAGTTTAAAAATTTGTTTCTGGCTGAATACTGGTCAGAGCAAAAACAGCAAAGTGTCTGGCGCGAATTTGTCGTATCGAGGCCTTTCGATGCGAACTCGCGCGGTTCGATGAAGGAGTTTTGTGAGGGCTGAATCCGCAAGATGGAATATTTGCGTGATCGCTGTACGGAATCCGAATCAGTCTGGGAACTCTACAAGAAGCTTCCAGATGATATAAAACTCTACATAGGAAGCAATTACAGGACAATCTATGATTTCCTGGAAAGAGTTGAGGACGAGGACAATAGGCGCAATAATCGCGATAGTGGCAGAGGCCGTGGTAACAACAACGGGTACCACAACAACAACAGCAACAACGATAACCATGGGAGTAATGCATACTGCAACCTTGGCAGCAGTAACAACAGTGGTTCGGACCGTGGTGACAATCGTTACAATGCAAATAATAACAGGAATGACGGAAATCAGTGTCATACTAGCGTGATACGGGCTTCGCGGAATAGTAATAACGCCAGAGGGTGTGATCAGCCGCCTAAGCAGCATCCGGGGAGCGTATCTGCTGGGACGAGACAGGGAAACCATTAGCCGCGCCGGTGAGGGGCCGACCGGGCGTGGAGAAATTTTGGTGACCCAATAACAGTAGTAAACCGAGGTGTCGTCGTTATGAAAATTCCGTATAGAATAATGAACGGCGGGAGAGTGTGCCAGTGTTAAGAGAAAGGAGTGCGCCCACGAGTAGCAGATCAGCTGTAGACACGGCAGTAGAAAATACATTCACTGTCAGTGACAACAGTTTAAATAGTATTCCGGAAATCGATTATAAAGTGGCAGCTGTAACACCCACAGGGGAACTGGAGATTAAGAATGATTCGCAATTGTTTAGAGAAGATCAGATGTCGGATAACACGTCCGTCATCGAGCGAGGGGATGCTGAGAGGGATGAGGTCTGGTTAAGGCAGTTCGGTCGCTTATACGACGAACTAAGAGATTATAGGGGTCTGTACGGGAGAAGTGTTTATGGGGAGCGCCGGGTGGATTTGCCACGTCTCCTCCCGCAGGAAGGTGGTGTTTGTGAAGTGATAGAAAGTTCTGGCCTTAACCGGCAGACTTTACCAGAAATAGTTGACGTTAATGGGGAGCACGAGCAAGATTCGTCGTGTTTCATACCGCAAGAGTTGGATGTTGAAGTAGTAACGGAAAGTTCTGGCCCTGACCGTCAGACTTTACCGAAAGTTATAGTGGTAGAAGTGGCCAACCGATCCGACTCAAACCTCGTTTAAACATTGCGAAAGTATTAAGGAGAAAGATTACGAGAATTTTAGTGATAGCCGGACACGATTGGTAGAAAAGCACATAGATTACAGTGTGTATGAGGTTAGAGCTGACGTTATACGGCCAGAGGTTTGCAGTGTGGATTGCGCAGATCCAGAGGAAGTAATTTCAGATACTACTGGGCACATTCCTCCAGGTAGATTGGCAGATGATATCAATCTGGCCAAAGAGGAATCAACGAAGGTGACAATTAGTGAATTGACAGCAAAGCAACACTCACTAGTTGACGAGTTAGAGGAAAAGGTTTCGGTATTGAAGGCGAAGCTACAGACTAAGTATAAGGACAAACGTGTTGAAATTAAAACTGTATGTGAACAGAGGCTGAAAAAGCATCTAGATAAGTCAGATTTAGGATCAAAGCCAGATAGTTTTTTTTTCTGGAATGACCTGGATTTAGACGAGGATTTACTGTGGGAAAATAAAGAAACAATCGAGGACAAGAGTAGACAGATAGTAGTGTCTGTTAATATGCACGGCCTACAACTAAACGTGTTGATTGACGCCGGTGCAGAATTGAGTGCTATATCTGGGAAAATATTTGAGTTACTGAAAGACAGACCTAGTATCGTAGTTATGCCAGTAAAGGGAGTGAAAATTATCGAAGCTACTGGGAAGGCCAGTAAACCGGTCACAAAACAGATTTTTGTCAACTTCGAGATATGTGGGGCACGATTTGAACAAGAGTTTGTCGTCGTGCCAGAGTTAACTACGGAAGTAATTATCGGGTTAGATTGGCTATTAAAGTACCATGCAGTGATTAATTGTGAAAGCAAAACTTTGACATGTGCGTCACAAGATAAAACAATAATAGTTAGTTTTGACAAGGCAGGAGACGGTGTGCATAGGCAATACAGGCAATACCAGCCTATACACATTGTTAACTGGCCGGATGCTATTGATGTAGGTATGAATTTGAACTACTGTAATGAGAGGAATCTCGGCATTGACAATAGTGTAGAAAGTGAATTGGAAAGTATTGTAGATGGTGTGTCAAACGTAACACACGAACAAAGACAAGGCCTGTATGAAGTAATAACGAGGAATAAGAGTGTGTTTCCAGACAAACCGAGTGTTGGTGTGAAAAAAGATCGTTTGCCAGAAATAATGAAGCTAACACCGATGGTCGCATACTTCGTCATGACGCTAAAGTGCGTTTTGCTAAGTTTGCAATCGGGGACTTAGTACTTGTAAAAGCTCATGAGGAATCGAGCGAGATAGACAATGAAATCTCTAAATTTAAGTTTGTTTATAATGGACCATATAATGTCATTGCTATACCTCACACAAATGCTTATTGCTCACAGTATCCAAGCTCTGGAAAACTATCAGGTATATGGAACATTGTAGACTTGAAATTGTACCAACCTAGGATTGATTAATACCACAGAATGGGTAATTTGTACAGTATGTAAACATAGAGTGTAAGATTTAAGGATTTGATAGATTGCCATGCTTTTGCCTGACGAAGAGGACATTAAATAAGTTGTAATTAATAAGTAATTAATGTTGACTAAATGATTTAAGAGAGAGTGATTATTTATCAATTGAAAAATCCAAGCTGCTAGTTTAAGTTTTCAGCTGAGTCACAGTAGATTAAACAATGTAAATATGATTTTGTAACTAGCTGTAAGATATCATGAATATGTGATTTACTAGTCTTTGCCGATGTACTTAGACGCTGTTTTATGTTTCAGGCTAGTAGATGCGTGTGAAGATGGACAGTGTTGAGTTATCCACTGTGATAGTGTTAATGGACTCCTTGAGATTACTCGGGAGTGAGTTTTTCCGAAAGAATTCAGTGAAACGGACGTTCTGGAAGTGCCATTACAAGGGCGAGTGAGATCAAGCGTGCCGCATAGGCGGGCGCAACAATACTGGCGTAGCGGAGTCGCTGTCGGCTCTTGTGCTGTTGTCGGCTCTTGGGCCGCTTTCAGCATTCTTTGTACTTGCGGGTACGGAAGGTGGAGTTGTTTTTCTTCCCAGACAGCTGATGTGAAAGAATTCTGCTGTCAATATTTATGTTTTTGTCGATCTGCTGTATATTATTTTCTTGTTTAGCGTTAAGTGGACTCTCATGACAAGAATATTAATTATGAAAAGGTCATATAAAAGTGTATTCTATGGAATTAATTATTAATTTGCGTATTTTGACATACCTGTTTTTATGACCATGTACTCTGGTTAATTTTGTAAATAGAATTCCATTTCTTGATACTGTTAGGAATTTTGACGATTTTAGAATAGCTAAACCATTTTCTATGTTTTCTATGAATTTTAATATGTTGTCAACCTGTTATATCTTGTGCAAGATGACAGAGTGGAATAAGATTAGGAGTGCCTCCTATCAATTATTGTGGTCTAAAAATTGATTTATGGTTAATTTGACGAATGCTAAATTTTGTTGATGTTTTGAGCATATGAATTCCCGCTGTTTCATTTTTGGGACATTTTCTGAGTCTGTTTAGGATACACGAACATCCTCAGACAATGTGGGGCACGTGTAACGCCGGAAATGCATCTCCTTCTATTTCCATCTATTGTACTATAATTTTTTTCCTTGTTTTGTTACTTCAAGGTATGAGATTTCTGTGTTTTTATATATTGTAATTGTTTTACTATTTTTATGCATTTATGTCGATGTATAATTGGTTGTTTTGTAAATATTATTTGTATTTTTACGCTGGGTCTTGCCTAGTGAAAGCTATGCTATCCTACGAATACATCGATAGGTCGTGCGGAGAACCAGAAGTTTAGTATCTTTGGTAGTGTTAACTCTGCCGCGTGGAGTGCGGGCAGAGCAGGAGAGTCTGGCTGGAGTAGTGCGGTGGAGCAGGTGTGTTGTGTGACGCTCCCGCGAGTTGCCGCGCTTTCGGGGTTTGGCAGCATGTAATTGCGCTCGACTTGCTATGATAGTTTCTGACATGGTGTCGCGGACGGGAAGCGTTAGCTGGCGCACATCATCGAGAAGAAGGCGCGCCAACATCCAGCTTCTGTAACAGCGACGGCCGACAATGAGTGACTGTCGCCACCTCCTCGATCGACGGCTTGAAACCTTCCATCAAGCAACAAGGAAGACTGGAAGCACGTAAAGCTTTAGAACTATATGGCAGACCTCAGCTTTTCTAACTGTTCAAATCACAAAATTACAGCAATGTAGCATGAACCTTTGTTGCTCATTGTCCCAATTGTATTACCAAGCAGGGTCCCTTCCTTTTCCGGAATGAACCCGAGTGTCATTGAAATTCATACGCCAGCATTAAAATAATATCATTCCATTTCACTGCTTTAAGTTGAAAGTTAAGTTAAAGTATTCATAGCGGGCTACAATATTTAGATTACACAAGCTCAAATTAAGAGTGCGAGTTTTGTTACCATATTTTAGCTTACCTGTGACTGCAGCTCAGTTTGGTACGTACTAAATTTTACTATTGTTAATTGTTCAGAATCATTTAATTCAAGTTCAAAGTTATATCTCTTACTTCTAAATTGCGTAGATTCAAGTAGCTTTTGAAATGATTGTTGAGGTAGCCCAAGACTAACAGTATTTTACTGAATTTCGATGTGCTTCAGAAACAAAGCTCACTATTAATTTCAGTCACTAAATTAACTTTCAGTTTTCCGGTTTTGTTAATTCGTTTGCTATATTATGTCAGAGTGTAGCGAAATTTATTACTTCTGACAAACATTCAGTTTTCACACTACACGTGTCAACCCTCAGTTGCCACACTTCTAGTGCTAATGATATGTGCAATAACCTTTCTTTTTCAGTTACTATAGTAATTGCCCATAGGACTGGCGACCATAATTTTCCCCGAATCTCAAATATCTAATTACCGCTAGTTAATTGTTAACGTAACGGCCACACATTTACTTTCTTTATTTACTTTACCCTTTTTCTAAATTAATTTCCACCAGTTTCATTTGCATTTTTCCTTTCATTTAGATGTAACCCTTTCCTCCCTCTTTACCGACAGATAAACTTCGGTGACGATTGCTTTCCCCAAATTCCCATTAGGTACACGCGGTTTAAATTTTCACTGTGATTAAGGTCGATAAGTGAGGGGGAGGTTACACATTACTGCTGCATGTGGTACAAAAAATTAAAGATCCTAATTTGAGAATAGTTCTAAGGTTTATACTTTTTGTATTAATAATTTTATAAATATCAATATCACACTCTCCAAACTATATGTAATACGATTCGTTTTATACCATTTAACAGAAAATAAATGAACTCATTGAAGGTGAAGCATCTCGGAAACATGTTATAGTATTGAACAGGGAAGAGTTGTGTTCGTTCAAAGCAGGACCATAATTTCAAGATTATGGGTTTCTGGGTAAACGAGAAAAGTGTACAGTAAATTATGTTAGCTACAGAGACTGACAGTTATCTTTCATTCACAGAATACAGGAACCGAAGAGGCAAACACTCGAAAATCATCACGCAGGATATTCTCCACCACGCACTGTTCTGTGTCTTGAGGAGTACGTATGCAGTAGTAGGAAATCTAGGATGTATGGAATTACGAAAGCGGTAATACCGTTTTCGAGAGTGCTTCGTAAACCGCTTTGTCGATGGAATATCATCGCGGCCCGAAAGGGTGTGAGACGGGCGCAAGACGCCGTTGTAGTTGGGCGTTTTGTGGCAGGTGTACGTCCGGGAGGCGGCGCGGCTCATGAAAAATGCATGCTGAGTGTGGCGGCAGTGTGGCGGGGGCGGGCTGGCAGCGGGGGCGGTAGTGTTCGGGTGTGGGCGGGGTGTCGGGGGCGCGGGCCGCCACGACGTGTGGGCTGGCCGCGCTCTGCGCCGTGCGTAACTGCGTTCCGCGCGGCACTCGGGGGAAATCTAGTGTCGCGGCGCAAAATGAAACCCGCCCGCTACACGCTGCGCGCCGGCTGTTTCCCCGGCCAAACAAGTCTGGACATATGGTGGCCCGCGATACGCATCTGACGGGCGCAGCGCTCCCTGGAACTCGGCGCACGCCGTGTCTCATGTGTTGTAGGGCAAGAGCGCGTTCCTATAAGTGAATGGTAATGGGTGCTTTCGTCAAACGTATGACAAATATTGGACTTTCATCTCCACACATAAACCACGCATGGAACAGTACAGTAAGCAAACTCTTTTATGAAGAATTTGAGAGAAGCGAAGATTACAATGAACTTTCTAGTTTACTTAATTTTTCGTGTAGAATTGGCTCCAGTTCTTCTTGTCTAGGGGTCTGATTCTTGAGGCTGAAATTCTCACATTTTAGGTCTTCATCGTTGAATTGATCTTGTAACCTCTCCATTATATATATATATATATATATATATATATATATATACACTTACTTACTTATCGCGAATGGACCCAGACGGATCACGCAAAGCTTTCTGACATCGTTTCTTCCATTCTTCTTTCATTCGTTCTCCATGTATATATACACTCCTGGAAATTGAAATAAGAACACCGTGAATTCATTGTCCCAGGAAGGGGAAACTTTATTGACGCATTCCTGGGGTCAGATACATCACAGGATCACACTGACAGAACCACAGGCACATAGACACAGGCAACAGAGCATGCACAATGTCGGCACTAGTACAGTGTACATCCACCTTTCGCAGCAATGCAGGCTGCTATTCTCCCATGGAGACGATCGTAGAGATGCTGGATGTAGTCCTGTGGAACGGCTTGCCATGCCATTTCCACCTGGCGCCTCAGTTGGACCAGCGTTCGTGCTGGACGTGCAGACCGCGTGACACGACGCTTCATCCAGTCCCAAACATGCTCAATGGGGGACAGATCCGGAGATCTTGCTGGCCAGGGTAGTTGACTTACACCTTCTAGAGCACGTTGGGTGGCACGGGATACATGCGGACGTGCATTGTCCTGTTGGAACAGCAGGTTCCCTTGCCGGTCTAGGAATGGTAGAACGATGGGTTCGATGACGGTTTGGATGTACCGTGCACTATTCAGTGTCCCATCGACGATCACCAGTGGTGTACGGCCAGTGTAGGAGATCGCTCCCCACACCATGATGCCGGGTGTTGGCCCTGTGTGCCTCGGTCGTATGCAGTCCTGATTGTGGCGCTCACCTGCACGGCGCCAAACACGCATACGACCATCTTTGGCACCAAGGCAGAAGCGACTCTCATCGCTGAAGACGACACGTCTCCATTCGTCCCTCCATTCACGCCTGTCGCGACACCACTGGAGGCGGGCTGCACGATGTTGGGGCGTGAGCGGAAGACGGCCTAACGGTGTGCGGGACCGTAGCCCAGCTTCATGGAGACGGTTGCGAATGGTCCTCGCCGATACCCCAGGAGCAACAGTGTCCCTAATTTGCTGGGAAGTGGCGGTGCGGTCCCCTACGGCACTGCGTAGGATCCTACGGTCTTGGCGTGCATCTGTGCGTCGCTGCGGCCCGGTCCCAGGTCGACGGGCACGTGCACCTTCCGCCGACCACTGGCGACAACATCGATGTACTGTGGAGACCTCACGCCCCACGTGTTGAGCAATTCGGCGGTACGTCCACCCGGCCTCCCGCATGCCCACTATACGCCCTCGCTCAAAGTCCGTCAACTGCACATACGGTTCACGTCCACGCTGTCGCGGCATGCTACCAGTGTTAAAGACTGCGATGGAGCTCCGTATGCAACGGCAAACTGGCTGACACTGACGGCGGCGGTGCACAAATGCTGCGCAGCTAGCGCCATTCGACGGCCAACACAGCGGTTCCTGGTGTGTCCGCTGTGCCGTGCGTGTGATCATTGCTTGTACAGCCCTCTCGCAGTGTCCGGAGCAAGTATGGTGGGTCTGACACACCGGTGTCAATGTGTTCTTTTTTCCATTTCCAGGAGTGTATATATACATGGTGAGTCACCTAACATTACCGCTGGATATATTTCGTAAGCCACATCAAATACTGACGAATCGATTCCACAGACCGAACGTGAGGAAAGGGGTAGTGTAATTTGTTAATACAAACAAAAAAAATGCACGGAAGTGTATTTTTTAACGCAAACCTACGTTTTTTAAATGGAACCCCGTCAGTTTTGTTAGCACATCTGAATATATAAACAAATACGCAGTCAGTGCCGTTCGTTGCATTGTAAAATGTTAATTACATCCGGAGATATTGTAACCTAAAGTTGACGCTTGAGTACCACTCCTCAACTGTTCGATCGTGTGTATCGGAGAGCACCGAATTACGTAGGGATCCAAAGGAAACGGTGATGGACCTTAGGTACAGAAGAGACTGGAACAGCACATTACGTCCACATGCTAACACTTTTTCACTGACGCACATGTACATTACCATGAGGGGTGAGGTACACGTTAGGCGGGCGTTTCATAGGACGTGGAGGACGCATAAATTGGCCAGCCAGTTCTCCTGATCTTACACCTTTGGACTTCTTTCTGTGGGGTACGTTAATGGAGAATGAGTACCGTGATGTGCTACAACCCCAGAGGATATGAAACAACGTATTGTGGCAGCCTGCGGCAACATTACACCAGATGTACTGCGTCGTGTACGACATACATTACGTCAGAGATTGCAATTGTGTGCAGCAAATGATGGCCACCACATTGAACATCTATTGGCCTGACATGTCGGGGCACACACTATTCCACTTCGTAATTGAAAACGGAAACCACGTGTGTACGTGTACCTCACCCCTCATGGTAATGTACATGTGCGTCAATGAAAAAGACCAATAAAAAGGTGTTAGCATGTGTACGTAATGTGCTGTTCCAGTCTCTTCTGTACCTAAGGTCCATCACCGTTCCCTTTGAATCCCTACGTAATTCGTTGCTATCCAATACACACGATCGATCAGTGGAGGAGTGGTACTCAAGCGTCAACTTCAGGTTACAATATCTCCGGATGTAATTAATATTTCACAATGCAACGAACGGCACTAACTGCGTATTTGTTTATATGTTCAGATGTGCAAACAAAACTGACGGGGTTCCATTTAAAACAACGTAGGTTTGTGTTAAAAAAACATACTTCCGTGCATTTTTTATGGTTTGTATTAATCAATTGCACTAGCCCCTCTCCTCACGTTCGGTCTGTGGAATCGATTCGTCAGTATTTGATGTGGTTTACGAAATATATCCAGCGGTAGCGTTAGGTGACTCACCATATATATACACTCCTGGAAATGGAAAAAAGAACACATTGACACCGGTGTGTCAGACCCACCATACTTGCTCCGGACACTGCGAGAGGGCTGTACAAGCAATGATCACACGCACGGCACAGCGGACACACCAGGAACCGCGGTGTTGGCCGTCGAATGGCGCTAGCTGCGCAGCATTTGTGCACCGCCGCCGTCAGTGTCAGCCAGTTTGCCGTGGCATACGGAGCTCCATCGCAGTCTTTAACACTGGTAGCATGCCGCGGCAGCGTGGACGTGAACCGTATGTGCAGTTGACGGACTTTGAGTGAGGGCGTATAGTGGGCATGCGGGAGGCCGGGTGGACGTACCACCGAATTGCTCAACACGTGGGGCGTGAGGTCTCCACAGTACATCGATGTTGTCGCCAGTGGTCGGCGGAAGGTGCACGTGCCCGTCGACCTGGGACCGGACCGCAGCGACGCACGGATGCACGCCAAGACCGTAGGATCCTACGCAGTGCCGTAGGGGACCGCACCGCCACTTCCCAGCAAATTAGGGACACTGTTGCTCCTGGGGTATCGGCGAGGACCATTCGCAACCGTCTCCATGAAGCTGGGCTACGGTCCCGCAAACCGTTAGGCCGTCTTCCGCTCACGCAACAACATCGTGCAGCCCACCTTCAGTGGTGTCGCGACAGGCGTGAATGGAGGGACGAATGGAGACGTGTCGTCTTCAGCGATGAGAGTCGCTTCTGCCTTGGTGCCAATGATGATCGTATGCGTGTTTGGCGCCGTGCAGGTGAGCGACACAATCAGGACTGCATACGACCGAGGCACACAGGGCCAACACCCGGCATCATGGTGTGGGGAGCGATCTCCTACACTGGCCGTACACCACTGGTGATCGTCGAGGGGACACTGAATAGTGCACGGTACATCCAAACCGTCATCGAACCCATCGTTCTACCATTCCTAGACCGGCAAGGGAACTTGCTGTTCCAACAGGACAATGCACGTCCGCATGTATCCCGTGCCACCCAACGTGCTCTAGAAGGTGTAAGTCAACTACCCTGGCCAGCAAGATCTCCGGATCTGTCCCCCATTGAGCATGTTTGGGACTGGATGAAGCGTCGTGTCACGCGGTCTGCACGTCCAGCACGAACGCTGGTCCAACTGAGGCGCCAGGTGGAAATGGCATGGCAAGCCGTTCCACAGGACTACATCCAGCATCTCTACGATCGTCTCCATGGGAGAATAGCAGCCTGTATTGCTGCGAAAGGTGGATATACACTGTACTAGTGCCGACATTGTGCATGCTCTGTTGCCTGTGTCTATGTGCCTGTGGTTCTGTCAGTGTGATCATGTATCTGACCACAGGAATGTGTCAATAAAGTTTCCCCTTCCTGTGACAATGAATTCACGGTGTTCTTATTTCAATTTCCAGTAGTATATATATATATATATATATATATATATATATATCTATATATATATATAAGCAATGATCACACACACGGCACAGCGGACACACCAGGAACCGCGGTGTTGGCCGTCGAATGGCGCTAGCTGCGCAGCATTTGTGCACCGCCGCCGTCAGTGTCAGCCAGTTTGCCGTGGCATACGGAGCTCCATCGTAGTCTTTAACACTGGTAGCATGCCGCGGCAGCGTGGACGTTAACAGTATGTGCAGTTGACGGACTTTGAGCGAGGGCGTATAGTGGGCATGCCTATATATATATATATATATATATAGGGTGTTACAAAAAGGTACGGCCAAACTTTCAGGAAACATTCCTCACACACAAATAAAGAAAAGATGTTATGGGGACATGTGTCCTGAAACGCTTAATTTCCATGTTAGAGCTCATTTTATTTTCGTCCACTTACGCTCAATGGAGCACGTTATCATGATTTCATACGTGATACTCTACCTGTGCTGCTAGAACATGTGATTTTACAAGTACGACACAACATGTGGTTCATGCATGATGGAGCTCCTGCACATTCCTGTCGTAGTGTTCGTACGCTTCTCAACAACAGATTCGGTGACCGATGGATTGTTAGAGGCGGACCGATTCCGTGGCCTCCACGATGTCCTGACCTCAACCCTCTTGACTTTCATTTATGGGGGCATTTGAAAGCTCCTGTCTACGCAACCCCGGTACCAAATGTAGAGACTCTTCGTGCTCGTATTGTGGACGGTTGTGATACAATACGAGAATCTCCAGGGCTGCATCAGCGCATCAAGGATTCCATGCGACGTAGGGTGGATGCATGTACCCTCGCTAACGGAGGACATTTTCAACATTTCGTGTAACAAAGTGTTTGAAGTCACGCTGGTACGTTCTGTTGCTTTGTGTTTCCATTCCATGACTAATGTGATCTGGAGAGAAGTAATAAAATGAGCTCTACCATGGAAAGTAAGCGTTTCCGGACACATGTCCACATAACATATTTTCTTTCTTTGTGTGTGAGGAATGGTTCCTGAAAGTTTGGCCATACCTTTTTGTAACACCCTATTCACATTTAGCGTAACCTAGCAACAGATAAATTTCGTAACCTATCAACAGTTTATTAGTCCATAACCTAGCAATAATAAGGTGACTAACCTCTGAATAAAACTGTGGGTCACTTATGACCTTTCAATAATTAACTGACTGTGAATCTAAACTGATAAATTTCGAAGTCAGCAGTGCTGCGTCATGGCCATGAAAGATCATACTGAATAAATTGAAAATTCGCACCTCAGTGAAGTCCCCGGATAAAGCATATATATTTGCTCCTATAAGAAATTTTTCTGGCACAGCCCTGTGCAATGCTGGCCGCTAGATTTGTCATGTATAAAAAGGAAACAACTGATATTTCTTTACAATAATTGGGATGGCCATGGATTGGAGAAATTAATAAATTCCTTAAATTGAGATCAATGATTGTCGAAAGTTAATTTTTATAAGAAAGATTATTATTAGAGATTTTTTAAAAACATTTACATGGGACTCGATATAACAACAGTACACATGCACGAGACTGCTCTTACCTTATACTACATCGCTCAGGCACCGCCAGCGCTCCCCACTACGGGCCCAGCCAACTCAATACAACAGACTGCTCGCTACTACTTACTCCTACTGCCACGCAGTTCTTACTGCAACCAACATTGCCCTCTGGTCTGAGATTCTCTTATAACTTACATATCGCATTCAGCGCGTGAGCAATCCATCGAAAGTACATGTGCTCGAGTGCGCTAGCAACAAATTCCTTAGTCATGGACCTCTTACAATCTAAATAAATTTGAAGGTTGCTGTTACAGAATTTTTGTTGTTACCTTAATAAATTTTGTCAAATTTTAGTATATCAAACAGTCTTTTGAATTGTCACATTAACAAAGCCCGAAACTGCGTTGTTCGCCCAAAATACGAAAATACGTCCGATCACATCTTACTGCTTCCTCATTCTGCGGTAATAACCATATTCCAAAGGCTTTAGAATTTTTCTCGACAAATTAATTTCTGTTCCCCTCGATTATTATTTCATAAGTAAATCCAGATGTAAAGATAGTAAACAGTTCTAGATTGCGTAATTAATAATAGAAATTTTAAGTGTGCCAAATAATTCGTAATTCCGAATGTTTCTAAAAAAATAATTGTAGTTGTACATTCTGAGCTAGTGCTTATCGATTGTCACATAGAAAATAAATTAATTCTTTTTCCTAAAATTCAGCTTCAAATATAACATACTGTTTATAAAATAATATGAAAGTTCTGCGAAGAACAGCTGAGATATTACTGAGTTGTCCAAAATTAGGAAAATAATACCGGTATCGACAACTACTGTTGAGGAAAAGTAATGCTGGAAAAGGGCGTCCCGTTACAAAGTCCACCCTTTCCCGTTCAGCTAGTAGACTGATCGCTCTGTAAATCGATGTATCCTTTGAGGACACTATACATTACCCTGACAACCAAATCAGTGTTGTTCGCATGGATAGTTTGCGAAACTTACGAAGGATGACTATGTTTTGTCAGCTGCTGTAAACGGTGTCATTGTGTAATGGACATAGAATGCGGAAAAGTCGAATGTTTACAGACATAGTGTCTCGGTTAGTTGTGGTTGAACTGCATGATAGTCGATGGAATTACTGAAAGAATTACAGCAACTGTCAATTTTTTACATAGATTTAATTCTGCCAAGAAACAAGTCGGGCTTTCGTATAGGTATGTGTCTTCGACAGTACAATATTCTTTTGAACCCTGGAGTTATCGTATGAAATTATCAACTGTTTCTAGTGTATTTAGTTGGATTATTCAATTATGTGCTCATACATCTCGTTTTTTGCCTTTATAAGCATAATACGCACACTTTCAGCGCCACTGATGCTATGATGCGGCGCAGCATTTGCCGTGCTGAGGAGTTATGCTTTCGATTGAGAGATAATTACAATTATAACAAATTCGTAAATCGGTGATCAGTATAATAATGATCCGATCCATAGAAATAAACGAAGATATAGGTTTCGATTGACCTGCCGCTATTTCTGACATATATCTCACGTAAGTTTTATGAGATTGTTTATTGGATACGTGTGGTAGCGGCCTGTTGTCCTGC
Source organism: Schistocerca cancellata (assembly GCF_023864275.1). Lineage (NCBI taxonomy): Eukaryota > Metazoa > Arthropoda > Insecta > Orthoptera > Acrididae > Schistocerca > Schistocerca cancellata. Next base: position 1,407,554 of record NW_026047103.1, read on the forward strand.
AACCACTACGGAGGTGTGGAACTCTGTCCTTTCTCTCATCAGGATGGCGTTCTGCTCACTCCTCTAGTCGTCGTGGGTTCGAGGAGCTAGAGCGGGCCGGCCGCTGTGGTCGAGCGATTCTAGGCGCTTCAGTCTGGAACTGCGCACCTGCTACGTTCGCAGGTTCGAATCCTGCCTCGGGCATGGATGGACGTCCCAAAGTGCTTAGAGCCATTTCAACCATGTGAAGCTAGGGCAGAATGAGGCAGTATGTTGGAGGTTCACCCTTTCTACACCAGTGAGACATATGTTTCTCACATACATCCTTATTTCCCCGAGTTCACAGGAATATGGAAGTTCCACGGCTGTATGGTCCTCAAATCTAGCGCTGATTGTGTCAACAGATGGAAGACAAGAGACTGATTGTTCGGCTTAATTATTTCAGTTGTGAACTGGGTGCCTTCCATTTTGGCGTTCATGTGTATTTTTTTCCTTTTTGCGATAGATAATAGCAGTAAACTATTTTATCGTCTTTCCTACAATGTTTGCTAGATGTTTACATATTTGTGCACATATTAATTGATGAAACACTTTTAAATTCGTTGCACGGTTTCGCCTTCCGACCAGTGTGTATGTAGAAGTTCTATTTGTGCCTTCAGTTATATTTGAGTCTAAATTTTGTTGCATTTATATATTTTATTCGTTACTGGAATCTTATTCTGTTTTCCTTGAGCTGATGTGATACGGAAAACTCCACAAAACTGTGGTTTATTTTATGTGATGATTGTTTGCCTTCCCCTTCTGTTTATAATTCTGCCAGTTGACAGTTGCCTTACATTACAAGGTGGAAGGAAAGTTGTCACATTTTTCTCCACTATTACAGTACCACATGATGAATCTGTTTACTATTGAACTGTCCAAAAGGAAATAAGAAAGACGACGCCACCAGCCATCCACTGCCAGTAGAATATCCGTTTCTCCGCAGGCCGAACAGGTCTGCAACTCCCATTAAGGATGCAAGGGTTGTACCATCTACATTTTTTCTTGTGACCAATCTTAAATGTTCCGGGTGGAGAGCAGGCGACGCAACTTAAACTTGGTTACTGTCTTGGAATTTGTTTGACGCAATAAAGGTACTAACTGTCTCGTTTTACAGACCCTAATCCCTAGTAAATAATTATTTTACATAGGACATATATGTCGCGCTGGACTCCAGCAGGAAAAATTTATGGAGGCATTTAATCCACCTTGACTTCAGTCAGACATATACGTCCCACTTAAGGTCTACTGTGGAGTATTTTCCTGCAAAACATTCTTAGGGATAGGTTTGCTGATAAAGAGTTCCTCCACAGTCGTATCGTGTGTGAGTTCACCCAAGGCAATGGGAGAAAGGCGCATTAGAGGTACGCTGAGTTGTTCCCCTCAGTGACGACAACCACATCACAATACTTTTACGTCTATGTTTTGTAATCGATGTTTTGGTGATTGCATACTACATGCTTCTTCATTTTTTTCAATATATTTTCACAGAAAGGAACGTAACGTGAATAAAAAACTGAATAAGTAATAATTACATTGTTATTCTGTAACAAGCCTCCGGACACAATTGCTTTCCAGTAACGAAAACACTGAGAAATTATTCTTGAATTATTTCCGTTTATTTTTTTGTTTTGGCAGTAGAGTTCTGGATTCCTGTAGTTTCTTACTTACACCGAGATAAACTGGGCCAGTGCATTCATATATAAAGTGCAGTGATTAATACACTTGAAAAGTAACCCTGGTGGGAGTATATAAATGATTGAGAATATTGGCAACATTTAGTGTATTAACAATATTTGTTCACACAAAACAGACAAAAATTATGCTTAACAATTTATTGATTGAGTACTACAGGTGATTAAAGACTACACTGGACAAGGATCCAGGTTGCCAGAGACAGTTTAACTAGTGGAGTTAGTCAAGTACTGTGGCCCTAAAAACGTGGATGACGCAATCTGAATTGATCTGACGCTGAGCAGACTTTTACTGATCAAATCCACTGAAGTTTCTCTACAAAGGTGCAGCTGAGAGCAAGTGGCGTGTGAAATCCGTACGCCCTGACAACGTCGAAGCGGCAGTACGTTAGCTTGTTTGCTTCGTACGGCGATGTAACTTGCAGCTGGCGAGACGAGTGCGGTGGAGGTGAGACGTGCAGGCAACACCTGTGAATCGATCGCGACCACGAAAGAAATGCAAAAATCTCACGGTCACGAGTACCAACAACACATGCCCCTAGTAGACCAAAGTCCCGCACCTGAGTGTTTCACACCTCTCCGGAATAAATAAAAAAAAAGAAAGAAAAAAAGATTTTCCCACAAAGTGCACGAACGACACCACATTCACACCGCCTTGAGCCAATCACAGAGATCTAGAGGCGCTACACCCCCTTGTACAGATGCCACTTCTTTAGTCCTCTTCTTGTTTCTTGTTTATCCCGGCTTCTTGAGATCTTTTGTGAAGAGACACGATACAAGTTCCGTAGTGGCGTAGGACAATCAATGAAGTTACACAACAGTTAGTAATTTAAACAGATAAATTATGGCCTGCAATTACTAATTAACATTCCCCATTCTGAATAAACTTCAAGAACTTGTATTCCACAATCAATAATATTGTATAGGCTGAAAGAAGATATTAGTTTGCTAAGGATTCAGATCACAGTCAAATCGTGTCTAGACAATGACGTCATGAATCCATACTTGCTTGGAATGAGCTAAATACCTGTACTGAAAAATACTGTCTTTTGGGTAATTTACTGACTTTTATAACAAATTTGGTACCCCTTGCACCGCTACATCCCCTCCCACACGACAGCACAAACTCATGTCGAACCCCGAGCGGTCTAAGGCGCTGCAGTCATGGACCGTGCGGCTGGTCCCGACGGAGGTTCGAGTCCTCCCTCGGGCATGGGTGTGTGTGTGTTTGTGCGTAGGATAATTTAGGTTAAGTAGTGCTTAAGCTTAGGGACTGATGACCTTAGCATTTAAGTCCCATAAGATTTCACACGCATCTGAACATATTTTCATATCGAACCAGGGCAAGAGTAAAGGAACCTGCGTCTCTGAAAAAAGAAACCGCCAATTATTGGCTTTTTTAAGTTGTCGCTGAGGGGGAAGATGATTTTTTCCTAAGTCGTGTGCCGGCCAGTGTGGCCGTGCGGTTCTAAGCGCGTCAGTTTGGAACCGCGTGACCGCTCCGGTCGCAGGTTCGAATCTTGCCTCGGGCATGGATGTGTGTGATGTCCTTAGGTTAGTTAGGTTTAAGTAGTTCTAAGTACTAGGGGACTGATGACCTCAGTAGTTAAGTCCCATAGTGCTCAGAGCCATTTGAACGTAAGTCGTGTCTTTTGCCATGGCAACAAGCGAACAGATACAATCTGAAAGATCTTTATCTAAATTGCCTGTCCCTTGGAGCTTGTTAGTCCTAGCTATGATGTGTAATAAAGATTCTCCAAACGTTTCTCAGACGCCGAAATTCCTTATACAACCGAGGTGGACGGGCAGAGTCATTCACTGGGCTAGGGCTATTTCCACTATCGGAGAACATGTAAACAGGTGAATTGCCTATGCGTCACTCTGCACACAATGCCTGGCTTACGACTCCGTTGTGTAGACGTGCCCCTTTTGACCATCGCCCCAGCCCAGGCTTCCGCTGGCGTTGCGGCAGGCATCGTGACACTGTTCTCCTGGAGACCTGTCTCTACGAGGGGCTGCCCTGTCTGCCCTGTGTGGCTTTGGGCCTGTCCAGCAGGATTTACTGAGGGATGGGCTCGCCGTCAATTGCTTTCAACTCCCAACAAACCCTTTCTACAAGTTAATAATCATAAAAATGCGCCATGCGTTTAGCGTCCTACAGGCTCCATCAATGTCTGCTCAGGCTGTTTACTTCCTATTGTTGAAATCATAATTAAATGGACACCCTAGCTGCAAACAGGCGTTGATGTACTTCATTGGGGACATGTTGAAAATGTGTGCCCCGACCGGGACTCGAACCCGGGATCTCCTGCTTACATGGCAGACGCTCTATCCATCTGAGCCACCGTGGGCACAGAGGATAGTGGGTCTGCAGGGACTTATCCCTTGCACGCTCCAAAAAAAAAAAAAATGGCTCTGAGCACTGTGGGACTTAACATCTATGGTCATCAGTCCCCTAGAACTTAGAACTACTTAAACCTAACTAACCTAAGGACAGCACACAACACCCAGCCATCACGAGGCAGAGAAAATCCCTGACCCCGCCGAGAATCGAACCCGAGAACCCGGGCGTGGGAAGCGAGAACGCTACCGCACGACCACGAGATGCGGGCTGCACGCTCCCCGTGCAAGGCTATGTAGTGGTGTGGACATGTTGGGAATGTGGATCTCACGGGGAGCGTGCAAGAGATAAGTCCCTGCAGACGCACTATCCTCGGTGCCCGCGGTGGATCAGATGGATAGACCGTCTGCCATGTAAGCAGGAGATCCCGGGTTCGAGTCCCGGTCGGCGCACGCATTTTCATCATGTCCCCCATGAAGTACATCAACGCCTGTTTGCAGCTAGGGTGTCCATTTAATTATCATTTCATTTCTAGCAAAGCTGCATGCTTATCCACGGTAACTGTTCTTTCGGGAACAGATACTACCGCCATATATAGTTAAAATATGGCTTTCCGGCCATTTGACCTTCTTGTGCGAACGCACACGCTATGCCCGAACTCGTACGGGACTTGGTAGATTAATCTGCCACGAGTAATGAGTATGATGTGCAAACATCTATTAGGCGCAGTACGAATGTAGTAGTGTGGACATGTTGGGAATGTGGATCTCACGGGGGGCGTGCAAGGGATAAGTCCCTGCAGACGCACTATCCTCTGTGCCCGCGGTGGCTCAGATGGGAGCCGGCACGGTAGCTCAGCGTGTTCGGTCAGAGGGTTAGCAGCCTTCTGTAATAAAAAAAGAGCTAATCGATCAACAACGAACTTAAACGGATAACTTACGACGTCCGCCACGAGCAGATGCAACGAACAAAAGCGAACAAAATGAGATTAAAAAAAAATATATGGATAGAGCGTCTGCCATGTTAGTAGGAGATCCCAGGTTCGAGTCCCGGTCGGGGTACACATTTTCAACATGTTCCCAATGAAGTACATCAACGCCTTTTTTGCAGATAGGGTGTCCATTTAATTATCATTTCATTTCTAGCAAAGCTGCATGGTGATCCACGGTAACTGATATTTCGGGAACAGATACTACCGCCATATATACTTTCTAGTGTCTCACTCAAGGTGCATCACGTTGTAATGAAATCTTTAATAATTTCCTGTATGTGAAAAATAGGTGAGACAGTCTTTTGCTCTCTCACACTCGACTTGCTTTCTGGAGGACGACGGTTCAAACGTATATCCGCCAATCCAGGTTCAGGTTTTCTGCGACTTTCCTAAACCGCTCCACACAAATAATGGGATAGTTCGTTTGAAAGGGCACGGCCGATTTCCTTCCCCATTCTCGACACATGCAGAGCTTGTACTCTGTCTGTAATTACCGTGATATCGACGTGGCGCTAAACCCAGTCTTTCCTCTTTTCTTCTTGTTGGTACAAATTCGGTCCAAAGGGAATGAAAAACTTTTCATTGATTATGACTCCCACGAGAGATGATCTGAACATGTTTAATGCGTGACTTGCGGAATTTAGTAGAACTCGGTTGTATTTCTGCGTATGTTGTCAGTATTGCGAAGATACTTCCTTTCAGTGGTATTCCTTTTACATTACAGGTCTGTGACCAGTCACGTTTACTATCCGACCGCATCACTGCCACTTCTGGGTGAGGCAAGCAGCCACCAATGTTAGACCGCACGCTTGTACTGCCGGCGACTTGCAGATGGAGACTACAAGCAAGGAGTGATGGAGCCGGCAGGTCTGAGCAAGAGCTGGCAGACAGCCGTCTCGCCGAGACAAATGCCACACTAAATCGCGGAACCGCGGCAGCTCCCGGCTAACGAGTGTTAACGGCCTCCGCGACGGATGCTGATGTCTCCGTGTCTCCGTGTCACCGCGCCCGCTAATGAGACGAATTCCTCACCTGCGTCACAGTCCTCTCTGCGAGCAAGTGTCACAGAACTCGGCGGTGCCAACTGCACCTCGAAATACGGAGTAATGGTGCCTCGTACAATATGATGCACATCCGGTTAGAATACATGTCTCAGAAGCCAGTAAATGCGTAGACGAAGCCTACCGTACAACAGTTTCACATTATAATGTCCGAAGAACGAATACGGAGTTATAAATCTCGTTGTGGAAGGACGCTAGCTTCGTTAGACGCAGGATGCTATCCTGTAGAACAAATTTCGATTATTTCTTAACAATTTGCATTTATAAATGACATTTACGAGGTGTGGCTAGAAAAAAACCGGACTAGTACTGGTGAAACAATAAAACGAATGCAATAAGGCTGAAAGTCGCGTGGCCTGTCACGTGACTCTCGCTCCGCCTACTACTCGAGTTTCATCTGCCTCCTGCACTCAGTCTGCCTGTGGCGTCTGTTTTAAGTAGTTGACGTTTTGTCTGTGCGTCGGAAAATGTTGAGTGTACAGAAAGAACAGCGTGTTATCATCAAATTTTGTTTCAAACTAGGAAAATCTGCAAGTGAAACGTTTGTAATGTTACAACAAGTGTACGGCGATGATTGTTTATCGCGAACACAAGTGTTTGAGTGGTTTAAACGATTTAAAGATGGCCGCGAAGACACCAGTGATGACACTCGCACTGGCGGACCATTGTCAGCAAAAACTGATGAAAACATTGAAAAAATCGGTAAACTTGTTCGACAAGACCGCCGTTTAACAATCAGAGCAGTGTCTGAGTTAACAGGAGTTGACAAGGAAAGTGTTAGGCAGATTCTTCATGAAAGTTTCAACATGAACAAAGTGTGTTCAAAAATGGTTCCAAAGTGTCTCACAATTGAACAGAAGGAACGCCGAAGAATGATTTGTTCTGACATCCTGGAAAACATTGAAAGTGATCCCACCTTCTACAAAATGTTATTACTTGCGATGAATCGTGGTTTTTTACTTACGATCCCGAAACTAAACGCCAATCGATGCATTGGAAAACTCATAGCTCTCCACGACAAAAAAAAGCACGAATGTCAAAATCGAAATTCAAGGCAATGATGATTGTTTTTTTTTGACATCAAAGGGATTGTGCACATTGATTGGATACCAGAGGGACGAACAGTGAATCAGCATTACTTCATTAGCGTCTTGGCTACCTACGTGAACGAGTACGGAGAAAACGGAACGATTTGTGGAGAAAAAAGTCATGGATCCTTCACCGAGACAATGCCCCAGCTCACAGTGCGTTGTCAGTGAACACGTTTTTAGCAAAACACAACATTCCCATCTTAGATCATCCACCCTACTCACCTGATTTGGCCCCCTTTGACTTTTTTCTTTTCCCTAAAGTCAAGTCAGCTTTGAAAGGAACTAGATTTGAGACTGTTGAAGCAGTAAAAGAAAAAGCGACGGAAGTAATGTATGGACTTACCGAAAATGATCTGCAGCATTGCTATGAACACTGGAAAATTCGTATAGAGCGGTGTAGAGACGGAGGAGGAGAGTACATTGAAGGAGATAACATGAAATTGTAAATAATTGTAAATAAATGTTTTTTCCAGCATCAGTCCGGTTTTTTTCTAGCCGCACCTCGTATAGTGACAGATGTGCTGTTTACCGTAAATATCCGAAATACTTGCGTTGCATAAACAAAATAAAAACGTGGATGAAAAAAATGTTAGTTAACAGGGCAGTATTAACTATAATCTTTAAGTTAAAAATTACAACAGTCTTGATCGCATTAAAACACTTATTACAATAATCACCGGTTTCTCCAATGGTCGCAGGAGGAGGTGGTGAACGGGGTAGGTACTGTCTGTAATCTACGAACGTCAACTGCTATGATATGAGCACTGAACGCCCAAAAGTGGACAGTAAGTCTGACGTATTGACCAGCGGCTGCCGTTTACATACCTCTTCTAGGATATAAGCATTTAAGTGCACCGTTGCAATAAATATGCACTTGCTAATGAAATTCGTCGTAACTAATCGGTCACAAATTGAAACGAACAGTGAATTCCATACATGCAACACTAGAGGGAAAAATGACTCTTATTACCCACTATTAAAACTGCCACTGACTCTGAAATCAGCTCAATTCAGAGAAAAAAGTTTTTGATCATTTTTCAGTAAGGTAAAATGTTTCACAGGTAGCAAAGCAAGTTTCAAATCATCATGATCATCTTCTTCCAACCATTAAGTGCTGTTTTCATCTGTTCCGGTCTCTATCGTCCATCAACCGTTTACGAGGTCTACTTAATTCTCCCTTTCCAGTTGGCCGATAATTCATTCCTTTTTCGGCAGCTTTTTGAGATGTGTTTCTACAGAAGAACGTTGAAAACCAAGTGGACGGATAAGGTAAGGAACTTGCAGGTCCTCCAGCGACTCGGCGAGGAAAGGATACGGAAAACATCGGCAAGAACTAGGGACAGGATGGTAAGACATCGGTTAAGTCATCACGGAATAACTTCCATTCTGGTAGATGGAACTGCAGAGAGTAAAAACTGTGGAGGTAAACAGAGACTGGAATACATCCTGCAAATAAGTACCGACGTAGGCTGAAAGTACCCTGAAGAGGTTTTCGTAAGAGAGGGAATTGTGACAGGCCGTATCAAACCACTCAGAATGATGACTCGAAGGAAAGAAGAGTCATTCTATCAATATGATCCTTCCATTTCATTGTATTTTCTTATAAGTAAATTAAAAGTATGAAATAAAATAAAACAAAGCTGCTGTTACTGTTCGACATTATCCTTTTATTTCGTTCCATTGTCTTCTAACTTGTCACTAACTAAAAGATTTTTAAATCTGATCTTCTCGTTTCACTCCTTCTTTTATGGATTTTATTGTAGCCTGTTACTTATCTCAAGAATCTTATCTCTGCCTCCTCTATTCGTGATTTTTCTTCTTTTGTTACTGTCTATAATTCCGAACCATGTACAAGAGTAGGTACAGCCATAATGTATATTATTTCATACTTGTTTTCCTTCTTGTTTCCCTTTCCAAAGTTTTTCCATATGTTCCGCAGATATGTTGATATTTATTAATCGTCTTCTTAATGTCTTTATCATAATCAAAATCAGTATCACATGCTGGAAGATAAAAGTGGGATACCGGTTCTAATAGTTTCTGATTTACTATCATTTCCGATCTGATTGGATTTTTTCCTTTGAAAGCAATTACGCCTATCTTTGTGTTATTTGCAGATAAGATATAGTTTCGTTTTGGCTTAGTCTGTGCTCTGCTCTTTGTAAATTATATTCTGTTTCCTCTACAATTATATGGTCATCAGTATATAACAAATTATTTAATGCTGCACTAGATCCTATTTTAATTCCTAACTGCATTTCATGTCTCCACTTCATAACTACGTCGTCAATATATATAAATTAATTAAAGCGAGTGATAAGCTGTACCTGTGTCGAACACCTTGATTTATTAAAATTTCATCTGACATTTTCGAACCTGAGCTTCTAACTATTTTTTAATTTATACATAGGCAAAATTTTAAAGCTAACCTAGAATCATTTGTCCTAGGCAACAGATTTTATTCCATGGAGAAACTTTTGTCTGTAAACTGTTACCCTGCAGTGGAAGAAACCTTGCTTTCAAGTGTATTTACATGACTAGGAATGATACGTAATGTGTTCATTAACGTTAACATTAATTATATATGCATTTCTTGTAATCTGACTCGTTCCACATCATTTCGACAGAGGAATCGGCAAATGATATATGGAACATGTAATTAACTATCCAGTTAATTAAAATCTACATTATCTTTACATTTCTTTTAATTTGATTAAACATCTTCTCAGGCAGACTAACCCTACTGGGGACAATATCCAGACAAGACCCCAAGTTCTTGACTATAACTTCTTTTTGTTCTTGTATGTCGGTATAGCGGACGAATAAGAACCGTCAGTTGAAGGCTGCTTGCTGAATGACCAGTGCGTCTTTTCCCAGCGCTTTCATTTATATACAACCAACTCTAGCAACGGGACGAGTTACATTACCCTTGGTATTTGCACTACGTGTAAGTACAGAAGTATCGTAGTTACTTTAATGTTCCGATTTAACAACGTCAGATTCACGTGAATTTTACGTTCTTGAACACTTACTGAGACGAAGAAGTGTATTGACAAATGCAGTATCTTGGTCATATAGATCCACTGCATATTAGTGCCTGAAGGATGGATACTCGTCTGTTTCCCAATATATATTTCCTAAAGAAATACTCCCCCCCATGAACCATGGACCTTGCCGCTGGTGGGGAGGCTTGCGTGCCTCAGCGATACAGATGGCCGTACCGTAGGTGCAACCACAACGGAGGGGTATCTGTTGAGAGGCCAGACAAACATATGGTTCCTGAAGAGGGGCAGCAGCCTTTTCAGTAGTTGCAGGGGCAACAGTCTGGATGATTGACTGATCTGGCCTTGTAAAATTAACCAAAACGGCCTTGCTGTGCTGGTACTGCGAACGGCTGAAAGCAAGGGGAAATTACAGCCGTAATTTTTCCCGAGGACATGCAGCTCTACTGTATGATTAAATGGTGATGGCGTCCTCTTGGGTAAAATATTCCGGAGGTAAAATAGTCCCCCATTCGGATCTCCGGGCGGTGACTACTCAGGAGGACGTCGTTATCAGGAGAAAGAAAACTGGCGTTCTACGGATCGGAGCGTGGAATGTCAGATCCCTTAATCGGGCAGGTAGGTTAGAAAATTTAAAAAGGGAAATGGATAGGTTAAAGTTAGATATAGTGGGAATTAGTGAAGTTCGGTGGCAGGAGGAACAAGACTTTTAGTCAGGTGATTACAGGGTTATAAATACAAAATCAAATAGGGGTAATGCAGGAGTAGGTTTAATAATGAATAAAAAAATAGGAGTGCGGGTTAGCTACTACAAACAGCATAGTGAACGCATTATTGTGGCCAAGATAGACACAAAGCCCATGCCTACTACAGTAGTACAAGTTTATATGCCAACTACCTCTGCAGATGATGAAGAAATAGATGAAATGTATGACGAGATAAAAGAAATTATTCAGGTAGTGAAAGGAGACGAAAATTTAATAGTCATGGGTGATTGGAATTCGTCAGTAGGAAAAGGGAGAGAAGGAAACATAGTAGGTGAATATGGATTGGGGGGAAGGAATGAAAGAGGAAGCCGCCTTGTAGAATTTTGCACAGAGCATAACTTAATCATAGCCAACACTTGGTTCAAGAATCATAAAAGAAGGTTGTACACCTGGAAGAATCCTGGAGATACTAGTAGGTATCAGATAGATTATATAATGGTCAGACAGAGATTTAGGAACCAGGTTTTAAATTGTAAGACATTTCCTGGGGCAGATGTGGATTCTGACCACAATCTATTGGTTATGAACTGCAGATTGAAACTGAAGAAACTGCAGAAAGGTGGGAATTTAAGGAGATGGGACCTGGATAAACTGAAAGAACCAGAGGTTGTAGAGAGTTTCAGGGAGAGCATAAGGGAACAATTGACAGGAATGGGGGAAAGAAATACAGTAGAAGAAGAATGGGTAGCTCTGAGGGATGAAGTAGCGAAGGCAGCAGAGGATCAAGTAGGTAAAAAGACGAGGGCTAATAGAAATCCTTGGGTAACAGAAGAAATATTGAATTTAATTGATGAAAGGAGAAAATACAAAAGTGCAGTAAATGAAGCAGGCAAAAAGGAATACAGACGTCTCAAAAATGAGATTGACAGGAAGTGCAAAATGGCTAAGCAGGGATGGCTAGAGGACAAATGTAAGGATGTAGAGGCTTGTCTCACTAGGGGTAAGATAGATACTGCCTACAGGAAAATTAAAGAGACATTTGGAGAGAAGAGAACCACTTGTATGAATATCAAGAGCTCAGATGGCAACCCAGTTCTAAGCAAAGAAGGGAAGGCAGAAAGGTGGAAGGAGTATATAGAGGGTTTATACAAGGGTGATGTACTTGAGGACAATATTATGGAAATGGAAGAGGTTGTAGATGAAGACGAAATGGGAGATAAGATACTGCGTGAAGAGTTTGACCAAGCACTGAAAGACTTGAGTCGAAACAAGGCCCCGGGAGTAGACAACATTCCATTAGAACTACTGATGGCCTCGGGAGAGCCAGTCATGACAAAACTCTACCATCTGGTGAGCACGATGTATGAGACAGGCGAAATACCCTCAGACTTCAAGAAGTATATAATAATTCCAATCCCAAAGAAAGCAGGTGTTGACAGATGTGAAAATTACCGAACTATCAGTTTAATAAGTCACAGTTGCAAAATACTAACGCGAATTCTTTACAGACGAATGGAAAAACTGGTAGAAGCCGACCTCGGGGAAGATCAGTTTGGATTCCGTAGAAATGTTGGAACACGTGAGGCAATACTGACCTTACGACTTATCTTAGAAGAAAGATTAAGAAAAGGCAAACCTACGTTTCTAGCATTTGTAGACTTAGAGTAAGCTTTTGACAATGTTAACTGGAATACTCTCTTTCAAATTCTGAAGGTGGCAGGGGTAAAATACAGGGAGCGAAAGGCTATTTACAGTTTGTACAGAAACCAGATGGCAGTTATAAGAGTCGAGGGGCATGAAAGGGAAGCAGTGGTTGGGAAAGGAGTAAGACAGGGTTGTAGCCTCTCCCCGATGTTATTCAATCTGTATATTGAGCAAGCAGTAAAGGAAACAAAAGAAAAATTCGGAGTAGGTATTAAAATTCATGGAGAAGAAGTAAAAACTTTGAGGTTCGCTGATGACATTGTAATTCTGTCAGAGACAGCAAAGGACTTGGAAGAGCAGTTGAATGGAATGGACAGTGTCTTGAAAGGAGTATATAAGATGAACATCAACAAAAGCAAAACGAGGATAATGGAATGTAGTCGAATTAAGTCGGGTGATGCTGAGGGAATTAGATTAGGAAATGAAACACTTAAAGTTGTAAAGGAGTTTTGCTATTTAGGGAGTAAAATAACCGATGATGGTCGAAGTAGAGAGGATATAAAATGTAGACTGGCAATGGCAAGGAAAGCGTTTCTCAAGAAGAGGAATTGGTTAACATCGAGTATAGATTTAAGTGTCAGGAAGTCGTTTCTGAAAGTATTTGTATGGAGTGTAGCCATGTATGGAAGTGAAACATGGACGATAACTAGTTTGGACAAGAAGAGAATAGAAGCTTTCGAAATGTGGTGCTACAGAAGAATGCTGAAGATAAGGTGGGTAGATCACGTAACTAATGAGGAGGTATTGAATAGGATTGGGGAGAAGAGAAGTTTGTGGCACAACTTGACTAGAAGAAGGGATCGGTTGGTAGGACATGTTTTGAGGCATCAAGGGATCACAAATTTAGCATTGGAGGGCAGTGTGGAGGGTAAAAATCGTAGAGGGAGACCAAGAGATGAATACACTAAGCAGATTCAGAAGGATGTAGGTTGCAGTAGGTACTGGGAGATGAAGAAGCTTGCACAGGATAGAGTAGCATGGAGAGCTGCATCAAACCAGTCTCAGGACTGAAGACCACAACAACAACAAAGAAATACTGTATCCTAACTGCCCAAAGTCCTACTACAGATAAATGAAGACAGCGTAAGCACTATTCTTGATGAACTTGGCAGGTACTGCGGATATCGAATAATGCCTGACCTCAGCGCTTGGAGAGATTCCACTCGAGCGTTTGGTGAGAGTTCTCAAAAGCCTAATAACCGATGAAACAAGTGTTTTGTAGCTAATGCTGATTATTTTTAAGGCCAGTATAGGTATTTGTTTCTGTTTCCTTTATTTTGTGTTACCATTTACCACACGGAGTATAAAGAAATAGTTACACTTGTTTTGAGATAATGTTCATGGACATTACGAATACAGACGAAACGCGTATAGGGGCCACTGAAATGGAAATACAAAGTGTTAAAAAAAGCGTGAAATATTTTGAGATGTGGCAGTGTGGACCAACAACAAGGGAAAAAACTGCTAGTAGCCATGGGCTTTCAAATGCATACCTTAAGAGCTGTGACCAGTTCTTCACCTTGGCTCCTATGGGACACAACACTTCTATTGTGTGATCTTTGCTTTCCATAGTTTGAGAGGTGGTCGTATTGACGGAAACAAGAAAAGAGTCTAGTAAAGAAGGCCTCTGAAAGTCAGACCTTAACAGTGATGAACACTTATTCAGTAGAAGAAATGTGTTTCAGTAGCAAAGACGAACAAGTGCATGTTTATTAGACACTTTTTCCTGTTATGCTCCATACTAGCACCTCTCAAAATATTCGACATTTTTTAACACTTGTATAAGACGCACAAGAGTTTGCAATCTAACAGATAAGGAATAAAAACATGTTTTTAGCTGAGCTGGGAAATTTTTTCGTTAACGAATTGCTAAAACAGGAGAAAGTAAAATGGGTGAAAAAAATCGATCGGATGCCAGAATGAAGAATAACCAAACAGAAAATCATGTACAAACAACAAGTAAAGTATGCCCCTGGAACACTGGAGAAGAGATAGCTAGACTAACGTCGGAACAGGCGAGAAATCCAATCCTTGAAGTGGAGAAGGTTTATCGGATTTAATCGGTTCTGTTTCCATTCTACAACAGAAAAGCTTCTACCAGTGTTCGATTTACGTGTCGGTTGTTGTATATCATTAGCATTTGTTTGAATGCTAGAATACGGGGTACTTTTTCGTTCAGCATGGCTACTAGTCACAGTCGGAATCAGAATGGATTCCGGGATATTGTATAACTTGTGCAGTGAGCTTTATGGAGATACGTTGCAGCTGTGTGCCGGGGTGGGGTCCTCTTTAATCCGGGGAGGTGGGAGGGTCCAGTGCGGCGCGGTGGACGGCTTAATCTGTCCGGTGGCGCGGGGCCTCCGCGGTCGCTATGAAATATTCAGCGGCGGACGGTGGACGGTGGCTGTTCTGGTCTGCTCTGCTCAGGGGACGGGATAGGCAGCCGAGCAGCACAAGCCAGCCAACGTCTCCTCCCCTGCAAGACTCTGCCGGCCTCGGCGCGGTACACCGACCTGGATGTGGCGTCAGGTGCGGCCGACGGTTTGCAGTAAAGTAAAGGTGTCAATGCATTCAGTCTTCCTGTAGTCGTATCAATTTTTGCTGACAAGGTGCGCTACGCAGATGCTCTAACACACACACACACACACACACACACACACAAAAGATGGAATAACATAGAGAGAGCACACCACAGCAGTGAGGAATGCTGGATAACTTTTCGCCATGTTTTATGTTGTCAAAAGAAATGCGAGTGCTTTAGGACGGTAATGCGTTAAATAACCACAAGAACTGACTGAAAAGAAGACGGTCAAATTATTTATCTAGTAGTTCAAATGGTTCAAATGGCTCTGAGCACTATGCGACTTAACTTCTGAGGTCATCAGTGGCCTAGAACTTAGAACTAATTAAACCTAACTAACCTAAGGACATCACACACATCCATGCCCGAGGCAGGATTCGAACCTGCGACCGTAGCGGTAGCCCGGTTCCAGACTGTAGCGCCTAGAACCGCAAGGCCACTCCGGCCGGCTATCTAGAAGTAAAAAATAAAGTAGCTCATGGAATCATTTGGTGTGTCTCATATTCATACTCGAAATCATGCACAGTGACTGAGATGTTCATGTTTTAGTGACGTAAGGTGACCGCTGAGTGAAATTTCACCACACAAATACCCTGTAGTACTCTTTATTATCCTAAGTTAAACAATGATTAAAATTCGAAGCTAGACAATGAACCTTAAGTTCTCAGTCGGCACCTCATTGGTTGTGCGTGACTTCAGCGTCATTCAAAGATACGTTTCTCTAATCTGATTTATTTATTACATTTACACAAATCATTTCACATACCTTCGGCATTTTACATGTGTGACGTTGTGTCAACTGCTGGGGCACATCTGAACTGTTATATTATTCTGAAATATCAGTACCCAAAGACCGCTTGTAAATCTTTTTATTGATTACTGGTTTTCACAGATCTATGCTGTCATAATCGGATCTTGCCACAATTAACAGAGGTTCATGACCTTGCAAATTTGTAAGGTTCATGAACTTCTGTTAATGTCATAAAATGCACGGTTTCACGGCCGGCGTCTTCTTCAGTTAGGACTTCCTGGCTGAGAGACCGTGTTCGAAGTGCAAAAATCCTTCCTAAAGTTTCATCTCCAACAGCGGGAGACATCTTCAGAGGTGAAATGGCCGTTTTATTTCGGAAGATATCTCTCGCAGTTGGAGACGAAATATTGGGAAGGGTTTCTATATATAGCGACCACGGCCTCTCAGCCCGGAAATTTTAACTGAAGTTCTGTTAATGTGTTAAAAGATCTCATGATGATGGCACAGGTATGTCGAGACGGATACCTAATAATAAGATTTACAAACGGTCTTGGCGTACCTGATTTTCAGAATAATGTGACATCTGACCTTTTTAAAAGTTGTTTCATTTTTGGGTTTTGTTCAGAAAGCATGAAATATACTACACTCCTGGAAATTGAAATAAGAACACCGTGAATTCATTGTCCCAGGAAGGGGTAACTTTATTGACACATTCCTGGGGTCAGATACATCACATGATCACACTGACAGAACCACAGGCACATAGACACAGGCAACAGAGCATGCACAATGTCGGCATTAGTACAGTGTATATCCACCTTTCGCAGCAATGCAGGCTGCTATTCTCCCATGGAGACGATCGTAGAGATGCTGGATGTAGTCCTGTGGAATGGCTTGCCATGCCATTTCCACCTGGCGCCTCAGTTGGACCAGCGTTCGTGCTGGACGTGCAGACCGCGTGAGACGACGCTTCATCCAGTCCCAAACATGCTCAATGGGGGACAGATCCGGAGATCTTGCTGGCCAGGGTAGTTGACTTACACCTTCTAGAGCACGTTGGGTGGCACGGGATACATGCGGACGTGCATTGTCCTGGTGGAACAGCAAGTTCCCTTGCCGGTCTAGGAATGGTAGAACGATGGGTTCGATGACGGTTTGGAAGTACCGTGCACTATTCAGTGTCCCCTCGACGATCACCAGTGGTGTACGGCCAGTGTAGGAGATCGCTCCCCACACCATGATGCCGGGTGTTGGCCCTGTGTGCCTCGGTCGTATGCAGTCCTGATTGTGGCGCTCACCTGCACGGCGCCAAACACGCATACGACCATCATTGGCACCAAGGCAGAAGCGACTCTCATCGCTGAAGACGACACGTCTCCATTCGACCCTCCATTCACGCCTGTCGCGACACCGCTGGAAGCGGGCTGCACGATGTTGGGGCGTGAGCGGAAGACGGCCTAACGGTGTGCGGGACCGTAGCCCAGCTTCATGGAGACGGTTGCGAATGGTCCTCGCCGATAACCCAGGAGCAACAGTGTCCCTAATTTGCTGGGAAGTGGCAGTGCGGTCCCCTACAGCACTGCGTAGGATCCTACGGTCTTGGCGTGCATCCGTGCGTCGCTGCGGTCCGGTCCCAGGTCGACGGGCACGTGCACCTTCCGCCGACCACTGGCGACAACATCGATGTACTGTGGAGACCTCACGCCCCACGTGTTGAGCAATTCGGCGGTACGTCCACCCGGCCTCCCGCATGCCCACTATACGCCCTCGCTCAAAGTCCGTCAACTGCACATACGGTTCACGTCCACGCTGTCACGGCATGCTACCAGTGTTAAAGACTGCGATGGAGCTCCGTATGCCACGGCAAACTGGCTGACACTGACGGCGGCGGTGCACAAATGCTGCGCAGCTAGCGCCATTCGACGGCCAACACCGCGGTTCCTGGTGTGTCCGCTGTGCCGTGCGTGTGATCATTGCTTGTACAGCCCTCTCGCAGTGTCCGGAGCAAGTATGGTGGGTCTGACACACCGGTGTCAATGTGTTCTTTTTTCCATTTCCAGGAGTGTATATTAAAATATCAGTCTGTTCCTGTTAAAAGTGTATAGATCAAGACAAAGCAAACACGTTTCAATGTTTTCATGTCTTACTTTGACTTTGACTATGAAAATTTGGATAAAAATTATTTTGTTTGTTTGTTTTGAAAACCAATACCCTACGCTGTTCAATTTCATAACCCAGATCCCCATTCGTCATTCGTTTGGCAACAAATATTCGCACAAAATCCATTGTTTTGTATATTTAGACTGAAGCGGCTAGTCAAAACTTTTGTACCAAGGCGGGGAATCGAACTCGGGTCTCCTGCTTACCAGGCGGATGCGTTAGCCACCAAAACTCCTTGCCACAGTGATTGACACAGCTGCATGGATTACCCTGGTTCGCATCCCTCCTAGATCGAAATTCTCACTGCCACCCCACTTTAGGTTAAATTGCCCGTTACACACGCACCGAACTGGCGATAATCTCCATGTTCTGGAGTAGCATCTCAGCAACGAACGTAACTGGGGCATCCTGCCTGAAACAGAGGTGCAGGTACTTATACAAATGAAATGATGCAATTTCAGAGATTCTACAGATATGATTTACATGTATAGACTGAAGCGGCGTGTGATAATTTGTGTAATTTTTTCTGTGATCACTAATTAGGTTTTCTTCGACTTTTCACAAATGTTACAATGTATAGAGCAAACCTTTGGCAGGGATAACATTGATCACAAAATTCTGGGAATACCGTACTAGATAAGGAATATGATAGGGAAAATCTTGGATGAAAAGAGCTTAATTATAGAAGTAACGAAATACATTAATGTACGCAAATAGCCCAGTAATAGAACATGTGTAAAATGTGCCCACCTGTTTTCCATATTTTTCTAGATTTGTGTACCCGTTTATACCCTGAGGATATGGCAGGCATGATTCCGAGAAGGAATTCACTAATAGTGAATCTCACAAAACTTTACACTAACTCGCTCACTTTCAGAAAAGCCGTACCATGAGCACATAAAATGTGGCTGCTAAAAGCACGGCATGGGCGCAGTTCCTAAATAGTGTAATCCTATTTGAGTATATCAGTCCCAGTAACATGTTGTCTTCCTTTGGCGCTGTAATGTTGTGCTTTGCGAGAATGCTCAAAAAGTGTTCAAATGGCTCTGAGCACTATGGTACTTAACATCTGAGGTCATCAGTCCCCTAAACTTAGAACTACTTCACACTAACTAACCTAAGGGCATCACACTCATCCATGCCCGAGGCAGGATTCTAACCTTTGACCGTAGCAGCAGCGCGTTTCCAGACTGAAGCGCCTAGAAACGCTCGGCCACAGCGGCCGTCTCAAAAAGTGTCTCTGCATTGACATGATGGGTGTACAAGTCACATAGCGTACTCTACATCATTGTTCATTTCATCTAGCTCACAGACGTATTGCAACAGACTCTAAAATCATTTGGAAGCGAAGTAATTTTGTTACATCGTTTGTAATTTATAGCTGGTCGATGAATGTTTTGAAGATACTATCTTTTCAAGTGAGTCTCGTTTGTACACAAGAAGTAAGTCCGTATGTACAGTCGGGACCTCAGAAGAATGCCTGCAAAGACTGTGCTTACGAGTGAGGAGACAACAGAACTACATACCCTCGCTCTCTTCCACCCCGCGGCTACCTAGTGTCTGCCATACTGGCTGTTTGAAAAGATATGGCCTTACCAGTAGCTTCCATCGTCAGCCTTGGTGCATTTTATGGTTCGCCGTTTCTGGTCCCATAGTATCTTTCACTTTTTGTGTCGGATAATCATGAAGAACAGCTAAATTCTAGTTAAACATGCACGTAGACTTTTCATACGCACTGTGTGCTAGTAACGGACGGGAGAACTCTGCCATCGGCGACGTTTTAACGGAAAGTAAACGAGGTATGTATCTTGACGAAAATTTGTATTTAATTACTTTTGTAGAAAGGATCCAGTGAGAATTACTCCAGGTAAAATGATTGAGAACGCAAGTACGCAATAGAACACTTTATTACTTGACAGCAGTATACAAAACAAGTATGCTTACTAAAATTTCTCAGAACGAAATGACTCCGAAGATACTTCTGCGACAGGGTTGCACCGCCGACTAGAAAGTTTTCCCTGTCTTAGCTGTATGCAATCGCTAACGATGAATTGTCGCTAAAGAGGACTCCCCCTACCCTCCGCCACCCACTTGTAGCTCGGAGCACTTGGGAGGGAGGGTGTTGATGACACTGCCATTGACCTCCTCAACATGCAGTCGCTCGTGACAAATCGTTCCACGTTTGGCTGCCTAAGAAGAGGACGGCTGCCCCGTTCCTTGGCGCGTCATCTTGGTCGACGTGAGTAATGTCGTCCACATGGTCGATGATATTCACTGCCGCGACACACGTATCGTGTAGGATCCACATAGGCTTCAATCCATTGACGGTGTTAATCGTCGGTTTCCTATTCAGTAAAATGTCAAATGTCAAATGCGTTAGGCGCCCCATCTAATCACTGTGCGAGCCTGTGTAGGGCTGTTGGAATGCCGCACAGACACTCTCAGCTTGGTTAGGTCGCTGTCCTCGAAGGCCCGATGGATGAGGATTTTATTTGTCGTGTGCTTGGGGGGGGGGGGGGGGGGGAATCATGAGACGAGTGATTAGTCGCTTCACCTTACGGACAAGCAGAGGAAGTTCCCTCTGCGTTGGTAGTAGGGATGGCTCTGTGAAGTCCGCCAGAATTAGTGGTTCCCCGTAGAGGATTTCCACTAGAGAAGTGCAGAGGTTTTATACGCAAACGAACGCCTAGAAGCACTCGTGGTAGGTGCTTCCCTGCACTCCCTTCCATGACACATGACGGCTGTTTTTAGAGTGCAGTGCCGTCATTTCGCTAGGTCATTTGTTTGCGGGTGATAAGCTATAGTTATGATGCGCTGAACACTGCAAGAATGGCAGAGTTCGATCAATATAGATGATACAAATTATCTGCCTTGATCAGTTGTAGCTGAGGCTGGACGAACTAAACGGGAAATCATAAACTGAAACATGCTTTTGCCGTGGTTTCTGCGGTGATTTAAGCTATTAGTATAACCTCGACACAGAAGAAAGGATACTAAGAGAGGAAGAAACACTCTCTCACTGATTTTCATATTCTAGGCTACACTTTAATTTTGTTATTACAACCAAGGCATTATGTTTGTCAGACGACACGGAATCATCAACATGAGCAGACACTAACGCGAGCATGTACATTGTTAATGCGTGCGAAATCTTTATGGTGACTTTCCTTCGAACAGTATTTTCTTAAGTCGAGAACAAGCAGGCAGGTTGGTTGTTTAACAGTACAGCTTGCAGTGGAGAATTGTGCTTGGAAACCACGAGCAGCTATTTGGGAGAGGATCATCTCGAAACACTTACAAGGGACAGAACTCAGGGTCCCAAAAATATCTATCACCTGTGTGCAGACAATGCTTTCGGCCGAAGAGGCGAAATACCCGATTACCTGGACGTACCTGTTAGGCACCTATGACCACGGCTGAGACAGAAAAGCAAGAGAGAAGTAGGCCCCCCACCAAGGCATTTTGGCAGTGTCGTAAATGCCCAGTGTGTAAAGGGATAGCGGCCATAAAAATTCGCAAGTTTCCTCGTTCACCTTGGACTGGCCGCTATCGGGTGACCGAGCGAGATGGCGCAATGGTTAGCACACAGGACTCCCATTCTGGAGGACGACGGCTCAATCCAGCGTCCGGCCATCCTGATTTAGGTTTTCCGTGATTTCCCTAAATCGCTCCAGGCAAATGCCGGGATGGTTCCTTTGGAGGGACACGGCCGACTTCCTTCCTGATCCTTCCCTTATCTGATGAGGCCGATGACCTTGCTCTCTGGTCTCTTCCCCCAAACAACCAACACAACCCGCTATCGGGGGACCCGTCATGTGGTGTTGCCCTTCTCCCTGCCCAGGTTTTTGAGAAACCCCAGGCGCTTTGAAGAATTTTGGAATGGAACGAAACATCTATGGCCGCTCTGAAATGGTTAATGTTGGGACCACCTTCCACACGGAGCACGTTCGTATCTCACCACTGACTTCTACACTACTGGCCATTAAAATTGCCGCTAGAACTGACATGTGATTACATTTTCACTCAATTTGGGTGCATATATCTTGAGAAATCAGTACCCAGAACAACCACCTCTGCCTGTAATAAAAGCCTTCATACGCCTAGGCATTGAGTCAAACAGAGCTTGGATCGCGTGTACAGGTACAGCTGCCGTGCAACTTCAACACGATACCACAGTTCATCAAGAGTAGTGACTGGCGTATTGTGATGAGCCAGTTGCTCCACCACCACTGACCATACATTTGCAATTGGTGAGAGATCTGGTGAATGTCCTAGCCAGGGCAGCAGTCGAACACTTTCTGTATACAGAAAGACCCGTACAGGACCTGCAACATGGGCTCTTGCATTATCCTGCTGAAAAGTAGGGTTACGCAGGGATCGAATAAAGGGTAGAGCCACGGGTCGTAACACATCTGAAATGTTACGTCCACTGTTCAAAGTGCCATCAATGCGAACAAGAGGTGACCGAGACATGTAACCAATGGCACCCCATACCATCACGCCGGGTGATACGCCAGTGTGGCGATGACGAATACACGCTCACAATGTGCGTTCGTTCACCCCGATGTCGCCAAACACGGATGCGACCATCATGATGCTGTAAACAGAACCTGGATTCATCCGAAAAATGACGTTTTGCCATTCGTGCACCCAGGTTCGTCTCTGAGTACACCATCGCAGGCGCTCCTGTCTGTAATGCAGCGTCAAGTATAACCGCAGCCATGGTCTCCGAGCTGATAGTCTATGCTGCTCCAAACGTCTTCGAACTGTTCGTGCAGATGGTTGTTGTCTTGCAAACGTCCCCATATGTTGACTCAGGGATCGAGACGTGGCTGCACGATCCGTTACAGCCATCCGGATAAGATGCCTGTCATCTCGATTGCTAGTGATACGAGGCCGTTGGAATATAGTACGGCGTTCCGTATTACCCTCCTGAACCCACCGATTCCATATTCTGCTAACAGTCATTGGATCTCGACCAACGCGAGCACCAATGTCGCGAGACGATAAACTGCAATCGCGATTGGCTACAATCCGATCGTTATCAAAGTCGGAAACGTGATGGTAATGATTTCTCCTCCTCACACGAGGCATCACAACAACGTTTCACCAGGCAACGCCGGTCAACTGCTGTTTGTGTATGAGAAATCGGTTGAAATCTTTCCTCGCGTCAGCATGTTCTAGGTGTCGCCACCGGCGCCAACCTTGTGTGAATGCTCTGAAAAGCTAATCATTGGCAAATCACAGCATCTTCTTCCTGTCAGTCAAATTTCGCGTCTGTAGCACGTCATCTTCGTGGTGTAGCAATTTTAGTGGCCAGTAGTGTATTATCAGCCGCACGCAGTTGACGTGTGTATGGGCCTGAAGATGAAGTTGTTACAACGTTGAAACTAGTTGCCAAAGTAAAATTGACACCTCATATACAGCTGGAGAAATTTCTTCATTTTTAATTTAAATTTATACCTGTTGACGTCCCACTGTCCTCCATTTCAACTATGGATGTTCGAAGATAGTATAATTTCTGTGCAGAATAAATCCATAGAAGTCTATTGAGAGGTAGATAATTTCAGATTGCGTTATTCTTATAATGAGCTAGAGTAAACACATAAGCCTTAGTCTTTGCCAACCAATCGCCACCCACTGGAGTGATGATACTTTTTGCTTCTATTTATATTGCCAACAGTTCATGATTTATTTGTTATCGCGTTGGTGGTCCTGGCTTGTGATCAATAAAATTTTGCCATAATTTGTATAAAAGATTACTCCCATGTTGGTAATTAATCTCCCCTCAATACTTGACCACCATAATCTCAGGGCCACGACTGATTACATTATTTCAGCATTCAAATTTTATTTAAGATAGTGTTTAAAGTGATAACCTCCAGTGCCTGCTAGCAACAACAACCACTGTCAAAGGACAGAATCAGTTTAGCACACGCATCACCAAATAGACAAGTGATTGGTGGCAGGGCGTAAACTTATAGTTGCCTGTAGCCTTTCAAATCAAATTGGAAGACCAGTGTAGTCTTTCAATATAACGAAATGCGCCTCAGGCGGGCAGGGGCCCCATTCAGGTTTATGTGGATGTTCTCAAAGAGGTCCATAGGGAACGGATAACAACTGTGTTGTAGTTGTGAATGCGGTCCAGTTATAGGTCTTTGGCAGGAAGCACTTGCTTGAGTCTCGAGAGCTACAATTTATTATGTTATATTTTATTTTATTTTATTTTACATTTAGCCACACGAAGTGGCCTGCGACAAGCTTCCTTGTTGAACTCATCTTTGGATGGTGCAGCACATCTAGTTTTTCAAAGAAGCTGAGAGATACTAGTGATCGATCCTGTGAAACACCACGTGTTGTGCCATGCACAGCACAAAAGTTAAGGTTGGCGCAATGATGTAGACTGGCACTTGCCGATCTGGGTTGGCTGGACTGCCCTGCCTATGTAGATGGAACTTCTTTGAGGAGGAATGGGGTTCATCTGGGGAATGGGCAGGGTTTGGAAGAGGAAGATGAGTGGTCGCGTAGAGAGAGGATGGAAGAAACTTGGTGTGAAAACAGGGCTACCAACAGAGTGTGCTGGTGTTTACTTGATGGTGCTGGAGAGAGTGGTAGGCTTCATGCATGGACGAAGTAAATGGTTCAAATGGCTATGAGCACTATGAGACTTAACATCTGAGGTTATCAATCCCCTGGAACTTAGGACTACTTTAACATAACTAACCTAAGTACATCACACACATCCATGCCCCAGGCAGGATTCGAACCTGCGACCGTAGCGGTCGCGCGGTTCCAGACTGGAGCTCCTAGAACCACTCTTCCACTGCGGGAGCAAATAAGAGGCACGGTGACACAAAGCAGACAGCAGTGCAAGTAACGCCTCTCAAGCGGCCAGATACATAAAGTGTTAAGTCAGCAGCTGGGTTAATGGAAAGTTTGCAAAAAGTACTATCTTTCGCAAATATTATAGGCTTATCTTAGACGAACATTTATTCATAATGGGTTAGTACCACATTGCTCATCGTTGTGGCTAGACCCATGTCGCCTATGGACTGTGCAGCCCTTAACTTAGATTACATGGCCGCTTGAATGTGTTTGCTTAAGAGATTCATGAAGTCGGTGAGTGACACTAATTAAAAAAAAAAGTTTCGAATATCTCTGAGCAGTATGGGACTTAACATCTGAGGTTATCAGTCCGCTAGAACTTAGAACTACTTAAACTTAACTAACCTAAGGACATCACACACATCCATGCCCGAGGCAGGATTCGAACCGTAGCAGCAGCACAGTTCTGGACTGAAGCGCCTTAAAGCACTACTCACAGATATAGTTTATGCTTATCGGTATGACGCTGGTAAAGATCCCTTGTGGAGACTGTGGTGTTAAGCTCCTGCAGTTGCAACTATTTGTCCTGTAAATATTGTTTTTATTTCTGGTCCCCGATACCAAACTGTTTCAGCTGTGAGAGCTGATATTGCCTTGTATTTATGTCGACTTAGTAAGATGGATTGGGCATACCGTTGGGTAAAGTGTGTTGTGGTGAAATGCTCCTGAGTCAGCCAACATTAGATAACATCATTTGGTTACTGGGCCGTGTCGGCTCCCTTTTCTTTTACAAATTAGCTGTTTCGTCCGCAAGAGTTCGCGGCCCCGGTGTAATGTGCGCTATTTACCTAGGGGACGCGGTGGCGGTGACACAGTCGGGGAACAGTGAACTGGGACCGGTGTTGTTTCGGTGGCCACCTCTCAGTGACAAGGCGTCACTTGGTTCTAATTAGTGACGACGACGACGACGACGACGATGATGATGATGATGTTTGGTTTGTAGGGCGCTCAACTGCGCGGTTATCGGCGCCCGTACAAATTCCCAACCTTTGCTCAGTCCAACCACTTTCCTGTATGATGATGAAATGATGAGGACAACACAAACACCCAGTCATCTCGAGGCAGGTGAAAATACCTGACTCCCCCGGGAATCGAAACCGGGACCCCGTGTTCGGGAAGCGAGAGCGCGGCCGCGAGACCACGAGCTGCGGACAATTTGTGACGAGGCCTACTGACTTTGGGCATTGGGATGTTTGTGTATGTACAAAGGCTTTCTGGGAGTGGATCACACTCAGATTTTCCGGAACTGAATAACTTGCCATGTGCTAATCAGGTTGTGTATGATAGCTGATTCGTGGCCGAAAAATGAAGCCCCCAGTTTACTTGTTCGCCTAGCGCGAATTTTCCCTCTGAGAAACCCACTTCTTGTGTGGAAGGGTAGCTCGAACTTCTACAGGTGAGCGCGACTGTTGTCTCACTGCCCCGACTGTCTCTTTTCCGGTGTCTTTTTAAATCGGTGAGAAGCCAAGGTGCTAACTTCTGGCTGTTTAGGTTCCTTAGTCCATGCTCGACAGTACTTCTGGAATTATACACTCTTGGAAATGGAAAAAAGAACACATTGACACCGGTGTGTCAGACCCACCATACTTGCTCCGGACACTGCGAGAGGGCTGTACAAGCAATGATCACACGCACGGCACAGCGGACACACCAGGAACCGCGGTGTTGGCCGTCGAATGGCGCTAGCTGCGCAGCATTTGTGCACCGCCGCCGTCAGTGTCAGCCAGTTTGCCGTGGCATACGGAGCTCCATCGCAGTCTTTAACACTGGTAGAATGCCGCGACAGCGTGGACGTGAACCGTATGTGCAGTTGACGGACTTTGAGCGAGGGCGTATAGTGGGCATGCGGGAGGCCGGGTGGACGTACCGCCGAATTGCTCAACACGTGGGGCGTGAGGTCTCCACAGTACATCGATGTTGTCGCCAGTGGTCGGCGGAAGGTGCACGTGCCCGTCGACCTGGGACCGGACCGCAGCGACGCACGGATGCACGCCAAGACCGTAGGATCCTACGCAGTGCCGTAGGGGACCGCACCGCCACTTCCCAGCAAATTAGGGACACTGTTGCTCCTGGGGTATCGGCGAGGACCATTCGCAACCGTCTCCATGAAGCTGGGCTACGGTCCCACACACCGTTAGGCCGTCTTCCGCTCACGCTCCAACATCGTGCAGCCCGCCTCCAGTGGTGTCGGGACAGGCGTGAATGGAGGGACGAATGGAGACGTGTCGTCTTCAGCGATGAGAGTCGCTTCTGCCTTGGTGCCAATGATGGTCGTATGCGTGTTTGGCGCCGTGCAGGTGAGCGCCACAATCAGGACTGCATACGACCGAGGCACACAGGGCCAACACCCGGCATCATGGTGTGGGGAGCGATCTCCTACACTGGCCGTACACCACTGGTGATCGTCGAGGGGACACTGAATAGTGCACGGTACATCCAAACCGTCATCGAACCCATCGTTCTACCATTCCTAGACCGGCAAGGGAACTTGCTGTTCCAACAGGACAATGCACGTCCGCATGTATCCCGTGCCACCCAACGTGCTCTAGAAGGTGTAAGTCAACTACCCTGGCCAGCAAGATCTCCGGATCTGTCCCCCATTGAGCATGTTTGGGACTGGATGAAGCGTCGTCTCACGCGGTCTGCACGTCCAGCACGAACGCTGGTCCAATTGAGGCGCCAGGTGGAAATGGCATGGCAAGCCGTTCCACAGGACTACATCCAGCATCTCTACGATCGTCTCCATGGGAGAATAGCAGCCTGCATTGCTGCGAAAGGTGGATATACACTGTACTAGTGCCGACATTGTGCATGCTCTGTTGCCTGTGTCTATGTGCCTGTGGTTCTGTCAGTGTGATCATGTGATGTATCTGTCCCCAGGAATGTGTCAATAAAGTTTCCCCTTCCTGGGACAATGAATTCACGGTGTTCTTATTTCAATTTCCAGGAGTGTATTTCTACCCTACCATCTTTTGTGGTATCCATGTCTGTTCCTGGAACGCCACGTTGTTGGACCCCTGCACCGAGCTGCCTCCGCAGCTGTGCTTCTACACACCACGCTGCCCTGCACCATCTTCGCAGAGGAGGTCGCTGGTCGCCAAGGTCTGTAATTGGACTCTATTATCTGTCTCATGTAACTGCTGTTTTCCTCATTCTAAATGCCTCAGCGGCCAGTAAAGGTTGTCACTCGCTAACTTACGTGACTGTAATCTAGTAACTCTTTCATGTGACTGCTTTTTTTCTCATTCTAAGGGTGTATGAGGCCAATTATTCTGTGGCTGTTTGATACTCCTTTTTTTAACAGTGATGTGTTTTTAAACTTGACCAACTTTTTTTAAATTCTCATTGCAAGCTACTCCTGTGTAAACTGCTCATTATTTTGGTTTAGTGATTTATTTAAGATGGCAGCCCACCCCTTTTTCTTTTAATGTCGTGGTCGTAATTGCAGTGGCTTTCGGGCCCTTTGTTTGGCCACAGTTGACTGTATTTCGTAGCCACGGTGTCTAAAGCCAAACAGATTTTTTTGGTTATTTCTTTTTTGTCTGGTCACCGCCCTGTTGGGCTCTGTTTCTCGTGTTTGGTGTTACCAGTCAAATGTTGTAATAGGAAAATCATACAATCTGCATTGCATGCCTTAAACCTCATGCTTGAGCGATTTATCGCTGTCAAACACTCTGACCACACGTTTTTAACAGTGACTGGTCTTGCACAGGGTAGAGTTCTTCCATACTGAAAGTGGGGCAGGTTTGTAACGTTCTTGTCATTTGTAACGTTCTCGTCGAGGGCAATGGAAAATTATATTTAACTTATTCGTGTCCATTACTGATCTCCGAAGCAGCACCCCTTGTTAAAATATGTACAGTCTGTGGTTTAAATAATAATATTTCATCGTAATTATACATTAAATGGTTCCAGTTTATGGGCTTGTTTGTAACGAGTTGTGATATGATAGAAGCCTCTGTTTCATTTTAAAAATGTTGTTGGTATCCAAATTGTTCTTCACTTCTTGATTTCTGTTTAATGTAGTTGTTGCTGATCTCAGGAGTTGTTTTTCTTAGTGTATATAATGTTTTTTAGTAGTATTAAAGTTTGTCAAATCGTGAATGATCTGTACTGAAAACCCTGGCCCAGACTTTTCACATCTTTAATTTCAGTTAAGTCACACCCTGAAAGGTGACAATTTCAGTTACTATTGAGTTTTCTGTAAGTCCTACAAAAATTTTTTATATTCACTTGTGTATTTCATAAGTTTAAAAACTTGGTCGCTAATGTGGTTATGCTTATCCTGTCTGATAAGTAAATGTGGGAAAGAGGCAGTTGATGACTAATTTAAGAGAGAACTGAACTTTCTAAGGAAGAACAATAATTCAAAGACTTTTCTGACAGGTTCAGTTTTGAATTTGTTAAAGAGCAAATTTTACTATGATTATTGATCGGACTGTAACAAGATTTTTGAATCGTTGGATTCCTTAAAGAAGTAATTTCGTTGGAAGTGTTTATGCTGCATTAGATAATTGTGTTGAGTATTGTTCTTGGTTTATCAGC
Source organism: Schistocerca cancellata (assembly GCF_023864275.1). Lineage (NCBI taxonomy): Eukaryota > Metazoa > Arthropoda > Insecta > Orthoptera > Acrididae > Schistocerca > Schistocerca cancellata. Next base: position 1,437,085 of record NW_026047103.1, read on the forward strand.
AACCAAGATTTTGTGCGACTTTGTAATTTTGAAATAAATACTCAAGGTTATAAGGTTGTCCGTATTCAGTCGCTCCATCCTTTTCCTTTGGGAGTCAGCTAACTGTAACAAAGTTTTGAGGAGCTGAGAACAATGCGGCATTGTTTTCTCAAGCCAGTTGTGATGTCAAGCAAGGGTTCACATAATTTCGTGTCCTGCAGTTGTTCCAACTTATTTGCTACAGCCAGTACCTAAATAGAGCGCAATGATCCTAGAGACATAACCTGCCACAACATCTGTTTGAACTGCGCTATACAACTGAAATGGCAAAAATGCTGTGAACAAAACTTTTTTTCTGGATTGGAAATGAATCTGCCAAAGACCGGTGATTAGTGTAGATGGTCAAAGACCTGCACTTAACACCACCATTAAAATCTCACAGTGCGTAGCCGTGGTCTAGCTGTAGCGTCTTTGATTGGTAGTCAAAACGTCCTCGGTCCCGGGTTAGAAACCCGACACTGCTTAAATTGGGATTAATAATCAACATTGGCCGCCCAAGATATCCGATACAAGAAGTCACCCTCGTTGTTCCAACAGCCTTGTCAAAGATAGCGGAAGAGCGGACAGAGGTTCAGGGCACTCTCTTGTCCTAGGGGTGGGACATTGCCCCTAAAGGAGGAATAATCAGCAATGATCAACGGCATGAGCGTGCAGCAGGCAATGGAAACTATTGCATTAAAGACATGTAATGCGTCTCCACAGCATATGTGGCCTGTAATTGAAAAGTGTCATGATGACCTCTCCAATGGCTAAAGAGCCCCGCATAGTCCCTCATTTGGGTTTCCGGGAGGGGTCTGCCAAGGGAGAAGTGACCATGAGTAAAACACTGAATAATAAACGAAAGGATAGCGTTCTATGAATCGTGGCGTGGAATGTCCGGAGCTGGAACGTGGTAGGGAAACTAGAAAATCTGAAAAGGGATATGCAGTGGCTCAATCTAGATATAGTAGAGGTCAGTGAAGTGGAAAGAAGACAAGTGTTTCTTTTCAGATGAGAATAAGGTAATATCAACAGCAGCAGAAAATGGTATAACAGGAGTAGGACTCATCAATGGGCACGTAGGACAGAAAATGTGAGCAGTTCATCGACAGGGCTGTTCTTATCACAGTCGACAGCAAACCAACGCTGAGAACGATACTTCAGGCATATATCCCGACGACGCAAACGGAAGCTGAAGAGAAAGAGAAAGTATATGAGGATATTGAAAGGGTATTATAGTACTAAAAAGGGAGATGAATATCTAATAGTAATGGGAGACTGGAACGCAGTTGTAGGGGAAAGAGTAGAAAAGAAGTTTACAGGAGAATATGGGCTTGGTACAAGGTATCAGAGAGGAGAAAGACTACTTAAGTTCTGTAACATGTTTCAGTTAGTAATAGCGAATACTCTGTTCAAGAATCGCAAGAGGAGGAAGTATACTTGGAAAAAGCCGGGAGATACGAGAAGATTTGAGTTAGATTACATCATGGTCAGACAGAGATTCCGACACTAGATACTGAATTGTAAGGCGTGCTCAGGAGCAGATATAGACTGAGATCACAATATTGTAAGGATGAAGTCCAAGACATTATCAAGAACAATCAATACGCAAAGAAGTGGGATACAGAAGTACCAAGAAAAGACGAGATACGAAATTCTCTAAGGCTATAGACAAAGCAATAAGGAATAGCTCAGTAGGCAGTACAGTTGAAGAGGAATGGACATCTCTAAAAAGGGCCATCACAGAAGTTGGAAAGAATAACATATGTACAAACAAGGTAACTGCGATGAAACCACGGGTAATAGAAGAAATACTTCATTTGCTTCGTGAAAGGAAAAGTACAAAAATATTTCAGGAAACACAGGAATACAGAAATACAAGTCGCTGAGGAATGAAATAAACAGGAAGTGCACGGAAACTAAGACCAAATGTGAAGATATCGAGAAATAAATTTTTGTCGGAAGGACAGACTCAGCATACAGGCAAGTCAAAACAACATTCGCTGACATTAAAGTAAGTCTGCAGACATTAAAAGTGCAAAGCGAATTCCACTGTTACATGCAGATGAGAGAACGGACAGGTGGAAAAAATACCTTAAAAGCCTCTATTGGGGGGGGGGGGGGGGAATTTGTATGATGTGATAGAAGAGTAAACAGGAGTCGAGATAGGGGATCCAGTATTAGAATCAGAATTTAAAAGAGCTCTTCTCGAGGACTTAAGATCAAATAAGGCAGAAGGGATGGATAACATTCCCTCAGAATTTCTAAAATGATGGGGGAAATGGTAACAAAACGACTATTCATATTGGTGTGTAAAATGTTTGAGTCTGGCGACTTACCATCTGGGTTTCGAAAAAATATCATCCACACAATTCCGAAGATTGCAACAGCTGACAAGTGCGAGAATTATAGCATAGTCACCTTAACAGCTCGTGAATCAAGAGTTATTTTTAGGAATAATATACAGAAGAATGAAAAAGAAAATTAAGGATGTGCTAGATGACGATCAGTTCGCCCTTAGGAAAAGTAAAGGCATGAGAGAGGCAATTCTGACATTGTGGTTAATAATGGAAGCAAGACTAAAGAAAAATCAAGAGACGTTCAGAGGATTTGTCGACCTGAAAAAAGCGTTCGATAATATAAAATGGTGCAAGATGTTCGAAATTCTGAAAAAATAGGGGTAAGCTATAGGCAGAGACGGGTAATATACCATATGTTCAGCAGCTAAGAGGAATAAGAAGAGTGGACGACCAAGAACGACATGCTCGGGTTGAAAAGGGTGTAAGACAGGGAAAGAGTCTTTCACCCCTACTGTTCAATGTGTACATCGAAGAAGCATTGATGGAAATAACAGAAAGGTTTAGAAGTGCAATTAAAATACAAGGTGAAAGGATATCAATGGTACGATTCGCCGATGACATTGCTATCCTGAGCGAAAGTGAAGAAGAATTACATGATCTGCTGAAGGGAATGAACAATCTAATGAGTACCGAATATGGACTGAGAGTAAATCGAAGAAAGACGAAAGTTATGAGAAGTACCAGAAATGAAAGCAGCAAGAAACTTAACATCAGGATTGATGGTCACGAAGTAGATGAAGTTAAGGAATACCGCTGTCCGATGGAGCAAGGTGGACATCAAAAGCAGACAAGCAATAGCAGAAAGGGCATTCCTGGCCAAGAGAAATCAACTAGTATCAAACATAGGCCGCAATTTGAGGAAGAAATTTCTGAGAATGTACGTCTGGAGTACATCATTGTATAGTAGTGAAACATGAACTGTGGGAAAACCGGAACATAAGAGATTCTAAGCATTTGAGATGTGGTGCTATAGACGAATGTTGAAAATTAGGTGGACTGATAAGGTAAGGAATGAGGAGGTTCTGTGCAGAATAGGAGAAGAAAGGAATATGTGGAAAATACTGATAAGGAGAAGGGACAGAATGATAGGGCAACTTTTAAGACATGAGGGAATGACTTCCATGGTACTAGAGGGAGCTGTAGAGGGCAAAAACTGTAGAGGAAGACAGAGATTGGAATATGTCCAGCGAATAATTGAGGACGTAGCTTGCAAGTGCTGCACTGAGATAAAAAGGTTGGCACAGGAGAAGAACTCGTGGAGGGCCGCGTCTCAGGAGTCAGAAGACTGACGACCCCGGAAAAGAGTGCTTCGTAAATCTCCAACAATTCTGTGATAAACCAAACACATCTCCTTAAAGGCAGTCAGCATTTCAGAAAACCAGTTTAGTGATTGTTGTATTCTACTAGCTACTGTTGGAGAACAACTACAATCACAGAACCAGGTGACGGACAGGTTGGCAATTGATAGTAGGTGGGCGAACGTCATAGCCTAAGAAAGGCAGTCTTTAATTTTCTCTAATGCCTGTTAAATTTTGGGAGTCCATTGAATATCTATTTTGCCTGATGTTTGTTTACCTGCTAACGCATTTGTCAGTGGTGTCTGGATGGCAGCTGTGTCAGATAGGTGTCTGCAATAATAATTTACAATTCCAATAAATTAGAGTAGTTCTTGAAACTTATGTGGCCACGGTAGCTGACTAATGATCTGCCTTCGATGATAACTGATTGATCAAGAAAGATAACTATTGACTGACACAGTTGGCATTCACTGACACTGTCTATGTAACCAGGTTCATCTAAGGTATCGAAAACTATTTGGAGAAGCTCGATGTGTTGGTGTTGAGAGGTAGAGAAGAGTAAAATATTGTCTAAGTTTGTGTATCAAAAGGAAAACTGTGAAAGAACTTTCTCCAAGGGTGTGCTACATTTTTGACTCCATATGATGTGCAAGGGAGTTCATAAAGTTAAAAAGGGGTGATGACAGCTGTCTTTGGTATATCATCTTGGTCCATAGGAATATGTAAATAAGACTTTTGTACGCCAACGCACTGAACACAGAGGAAGAAGCAAAATTATGAATAAATTCCTGATTATTAGGTATTGGACAACTGTCTGCGATGGTGCACACGTTGAGAGCCCGATAGTCACCACACAGTCTATATGTGTCACCCGTCCCAGCTACAAGATGAAAGGGTGAGGTCGAAGGACTATAAGATTCTCTGTTGATAATGGCTTATAATTACTCATCTGTAGCCAACTTGGCCAGTTGAAGGTAACAAGAGGTGATCTATGTGTCTTATGTTGAACTGGTGGGCCCATCAGGATGTTGGTTCTATGATGAGTGCTGGTGTGGATAGCACTTGGTCTGAATCTGTCGGGACTAGGCAGTGTGTGGGGATGGGGGAGACACAAAGTATACGTGAATAGCAACCAAATTGTAAGTTCACAGTGGAATAGTTATCAAAAGGATAGATTAGTCAGCAGTGGAGGTGGTACATTTATTCGAGTAAGGAATTTGACAATATCTGCCATGGTTATGGCGAATCCTGAATAAGAATGTGCACTAACATGGGTGAAGTTAAACATTAAAGAACAAAAGTTTCTTAAATAAAAACAATCCAAGATAGCATGTCAGTTGTTAAGGTTTGAAACTTTTTAATCAAGTGACCATTTTCTATCACGGTATGGTATTCATCAGACCACTGAAACTGCACCTCGACACTTTCTCCTTCCGTAATTATTATGGAGCTATAATGGTCTGAAGATGATTGTATCATGACCAGAACCGGACATCTGATTAACAAATTTTAAACTTTATCTACTTGCATGTAATCGTAGACCCTTTTTTATTTAAAAACTTTGTTTCCAAACGGTGCTTCAGCATGAAACATGTCAGAAATGGTAGCTGGATGACTTGATAGACCACCTGTGTCAGGAGAGGTGGTGGTAGAGAGCTTTAGAGAAAAATTGCAGACCATCGTTAGTAGCCTTCCTGGCCATTCCAATGTGCTTGTGGGCGACTTCACCCACCAAGAACAGATTAGGAGAGTCGTACTATCAAACTGGTGCCAGAGACAGTGATTCATCTGGCATTATGCTGAGTGTCATTTCCGAAAATTACTTCAAGCAGATGATAAGAACCACTCTGGAGGGTAACGTCTTAGGCCTCCCAGCAGCAAAGAGACCTCAACTTATTTAATCACTTAATGTAGGGGTGAGTAGGTGAGTATCAGTGATACACTGCAAGAGCAGCTATGACTGCAGGTATTAAAAGGAGTGTTACGGCAAGTAGGTAAATATTTTTGATTAGCAAGAGCAACAGAGCACAAATTGGAGAGCAGCTCAGTACTCAGCATCAGATATTCAAAGCTGAAGACGAAATAAGTAGCAAAAATGGGAAAAAATTAGAAACTTCTTTCAATAAGCTTTAGATTAGCATGTTCCGAGCAAGGCCTTGAGGGATGGGAAAGACACATCGTACTTTAACAGACATATCAGAAAACTGCTACTTAAAAGAAAAAAAAAGCAGAGCTTCAGCACGAATTCAGGAGAAATCGAGACCTCGCTGACAAACAAAACCTGAGCGTGATGAAAAATGAGCGTAGGGACAGTCATGAGAGACGCGTTCAGTGACTTCGAAAAAAAAAAAAAAATTTGTCATCAGATTCACCATATCACACTATTTTTTTTCCATTACGTTTGTTATCACCCTCTTATATTAGTTTGGTTCAGCAAAGAACTCATCTCTTTTACTCTCTTGCATTACAACGACTTCTTTAATTTGCGATATCTTCTCCTTTGCAGGAGTGGAAAGATCAGAAACGTCTGATTTTTTAAATGCACTCCTCTGGGCCGCTGCTTCGTCTGTAGCGACAATAATAAGAAGTTTTAGCATCAGAAGATTTTTAAGCTTTTACTGTTTCAAAGTATAAGCCTCTGCCAGCAGCCGCAGAAAAGAAGGCTGTTAATCCGTCTACAATTTAAGGCCTACTTCTGTATTGACTACGTGTGACTATTCTTCCGCTGTTATCGAGATGATGAGAAAGTGGACCATTTCTTTTCAGTAATTGCTTGTACCCCTTTTCATTGATAATATCGAACACCTATGCGTGTACCATTATCTTGTGGTTCTTCTATGTACAACTATTTTGTTTGTGGAATTTAATTCCTCAGTATCACCTCTGTATCTTACGTGAGTAAACGTGTAGTACTACTGCGCAGCCAGGGTAAGGTCCGCTAAGCTACCTCTTAATCAAGTTGATAGGCGTCTACAACTTAAGTCTATTTGTAACTTGACCCTGTATTTCCTCACAGCACCCGATTCAGTCACATTATTCTCACACCTAAGTAATGCAGAACCCTTTTATAATGTTCGTTATGCTCCTGAGACCTTCGCTAAGGGAAAATCCGTAACCATATTGCATGACCGTGCACATTCATAGAAATATGCAGTCACATTCAAGATACATATGTCAGTATGGTACGGTCACTGAATTTCTTCTGAATTACTATTACTAATAATCATTTTCAAATCTCATCTGTTTAAGTGCGTGCATCATTCTTTAATATTCTCAAGTGTTTAAAATAAATTCCCATATGATGTTCAGTCACGCTTCCCACATACGCACTATAACATTTCTCAGTAATCATGACTTAGCCTTGATGCTTATGTTTCCTGTTACCTCTAACCATACTCGCCTATAAACTATTTCTCTCCTATACGCCAATTTTACTGCGTTTCTTTGTAAATATCCTTCTTCGTTGAACTTACATAGCTTATACGATGGTCGTTCAATAGATAATGCGCCACTTTTTTCTCAGAACATATTAATTGCTGAGAGTCAAAATCTGGTGACTATATACATCGACATGTCTTCTTCACGTCCTTTTTTTTTTTTTTTTTTTTTTTACGTAGTCTCTATCACGTTCTGTGGCCGTACGCCAACGTTGTGGAGGAGCATGTATTCCCCGCTGGTAAAAGCTCTCGTCCTGTAGGCGTAGCTACGTTTTCACTGCACAACTAACACTCTGCTCATCTTCGAAGTGTGTTCTCCGTAGAAAACCTTTAAGCGGCCCAAAGAGTTGCAAGTCCAACGGTGCCAGGTCTGGGCTGTAGGGTGGATGAGAAAATGATATCCGTCCCAATTTGGCGATGTGTTCGTGGGTCCTCAGACTTGTTTGTGGGAGTGCATTATCTTGTTAGAGCAAGAATTCTGCTGAATTCTTGTCCGATCGAACACGTCGGAAAGGGTTCCTGAGTTTATTCAGAGTCTCCACGCTTGCCTCTGAATTGATCGTTGACCCTCTTGGCATCACATCCACTGGAAAGATGCCATCACAATCATAGAAGACTGCCACCATGACTTTTCGGCACAGGGTGTTGTTTTGAGTTTCTTCGTTTGTGGTGAATGAGGATGATGCCACTCGATGGACTACCTATCTGTTTCCGGCGCAAAGTCGTGCAGCGAGCTTTCGTCCCCTGTAGCAATCCGTGGCAGAAAGGATTCTCCGTAAAGGCTACAGTATGACGATTTTTATTGTTCAATTATTTCGCGAATTCTTTACAGACGAATGGAAAAATTTATAGAAGCCGACCTCGGGGAAGATCAGTTTGGATTCAGTAGAAATGTTGGAACACGTGAGGCAATGCTGAACCTACGACTTACCTTACAGGAAAGATTAAGGAAAGGCAAATCTACGTTTCTAGCATTTGTAGACTTAGAGAAAGCTTTTGACAAAGTTGACTGGAATACTATCTTTCAAATTCTAAAGGTGGCAGGGGTAAAATGCAGGGAGCGAAAGGCTATTTACAATTTGTACAGAAACCTGATGGCAGTTATAAGAGTCGAAGGGTATGAAAGGGAAGCAGTGGTTGGGAAGGAAGTGTGACAGGGTTGTAGCCTATCCCCGATGTTATTCAATCTGTATATTGAGCAAGCAGTAAAGGAAACAAAAGAAATGTTCGGAGTGGGTATTAAAATCCATGGAGAAGAAATAAAAACTCTGAGGTTCGCCGATGACATTGTAATTCTGTCAAAGACAACAAAGGACTTGGAAGAGCAGTTGAACGGAATGGACAGTGTGTTGAAAGAAGGGTATAAGATGAACATCAACAAAAGCGAAACGAGGATAATGGAATGTAGTCGAATTAAGTCGGGTGATGCTGAGGGAATTAGATTAGGAAATGAGACACTTAAATTAGTAAAGGAGGTTTTCTATTTGGGGAGCAAAATAACTGATGATGGTCGAAGTAGGAAGGACATAAAATTTAGACTGGCAATGGCAGGCAAAGCGTTTCTGAAGAAGAAAAATTTGTTATTATCGAGTATAGATTTAAATGTCAGGAAGTCGTTTCTGAAAGTATTTGTGTGGAGTGTAGCCATATATAGAAGTGAACATGGACGATAAATAGTTTGGACAAGAAGAGAATAGAAGCTTTCGAAATGTGGTGCTACAGAAGAATGCTGAAGATTAGATGGGTAGCTCACATAACTAATGAGGAGGTATTGAACAGAATTGGGAGAAGAGGAGCTTGTGGCACAACTTGACTAGAAGAAGGGATCGGCTGGTAGGACATGTTCTCACACATCGAGGGATCACCAATTTAGTATTGGAGGGCAGCCTGGAGGGTAAAAATCGAAGAGGGAGACCAAGGGATGAATACACTAAGCAGATTCAGAAGGATGTAGGCTGCAGTAGGTACTGGGAGATGAAGAAGCTTGCACAGGATAGAGTAGCATTGAGACCTGCATCAAACCAGTCTCAGGACTGAAGACCACAACAACAACAATATTTGCCACTGCAACATGCGTTCTGTTTCCTATCGTACAGCCTGCATTTCCGTCCATGGAATCGGATATGACAAATAACAAAAGGCTTCATGGGGCTTAACTTGCACCCGGTAGGTGTAACTCTTATTATAACTGATTTCTTGCTGAACACAGTCAAGTTTATTGAAAATAAAGTTGATAGTTCTTGTGCGAGTATGGAATGTCATACCTAACGGCCCGGGTTCGATTCCCACTTTGGTCGGAGGTATTCTCAGGGACTGTGTGTTGTGTTGTCCTCATCATCATCATTTCATCCCCATCGACACGCAAGTCACCAAAATGGCGTCAACTTGACAGACTTGCACCAGCCGAACTGTCTACCCGACGGGAGGCCCTAGCCACATGGTATTTCCATTTTTACTTTTGGGTAAACAAACTGGATATTTCTTTGAAGACAGAATCTACTGTGTGCCATTGGCGCTCTAATCGTGTCTAGTGAAATTTATTGTTTACCTACTACCAACTAACATTCCCCCTTGCACAAATCTACTTTAGCTTCACACTCCCATAAGAAATCCATATCTAGCATACAGGTAATTAGGAACGGGTACTTTACTGACACTACCCCGAAAGTAATTGGGATCAAAACTTGTGTCTCATCCGTTTCGATTTGTTGCCCATTGCACTCAGTATATGACAGTTTTCGATGGGGAAAGTCGGCAGAGGTTTAGCTTCATTTATTTCATTAAATAATTCCTTAGACGTTACCCATGTCATTGCTCCCATATCTAAACATATCAGCATCAGTAAGATACATATTACAGCTTTCAATAGTGCCTGAACTTCCTCGTCATGGTTCTCATATTTACAACCTACATCGCCATCCCATAACATGTCTCTCGTACTTTGATCTTCATCATATCTGATAAACCTGACATTGTGGTATAGTTCACCACCGTTTGGGTCCCCGGCCGTAGCTTGGGAGCCTAGCCTGACTGGATTAAGTTTTCCGACTGTGGGAGCGGACTGACAGCACTGCTGCCCATGGCTTAAATGATTGTTATGGTTTGCCCTCCTCCCCATGAGTTAGCATCTCTTCGGGGGGGTGGGCTCTTGCCGAGCACTGCCCCCCTGCTCGCCGTGCATTGGCGCCGCATCCCCATACCGAGAATTGTTTTTGTTTGGGTTATTCTGGGAGTAACCCCCTGGTCCACCTGGCCAACCAATGCCTCCTCTGTCTCCATTCCGATTATGTGTCCTGTTTTGATAGCCTGCGTTATGTCGTTTTCCCCCTTTTTCTCTAAACCAGTTTCTGCCAGCGCAGTAATTTCCATTTACATGTGAGTTATCATTATTTCCGTTATTCGGAAGTGAAGGGTACTATCCGTTAAAATATCTATTATTATTATGAGTATTAGGATTAAGATTCATTCCTGAATTACCTTGTACGATTCCATTCTTTCCTGATATTTTCGACTCCTCATATATAATATGGATTGAATCTAATACGAACAAAAGGTACTCCAAGTCTGTTTCCGACACCGTTAGAAGTTTAATCTCGTCCTTTTACGGATAATTTACTCATCGAAATCCTAACCACACCTGGATGGAGCATGGGTTCATCCCAGTAACGCGTCTTGTTGATATATTTTTCAAAATACTTCCTCAGCCCACCTTTCCTTGTGTACGGCTCAGGACCAAATACGTCTCAGCCGAGTGGTCCCTGAACACTCCTAGACCAAAGTTTACTGAGGAAAGTCTGCTCAAGATGCAAGCATTTTGGATACTTTTCTGCCGTATCTGCGGCCCAAAGGAAGGCGTCGCCTTGAAAGAAACCAACCATATAATTTTATATTTTTATTTCTGTCCATCTTTGCGGCAACACATTCCCGAAGGACCTTATAAACACAACTGCTTTTCGTCTCCTCTCAAACATTTGCACTTATCGGTGTTTTAGAATACCCTCATTCAACAAAATGGTTGTAAGTGTATGCACTAACTGCTGCACTGAAACAAAGGTTGCAGGACTGTTCACCTATTCGTTTATCTGATGCTTACTCTGGTCTAAGAACTGCGTTTGCAGTTCGTATTCTGCCCCCGCACTAACCTGCCTGCCAGGGGACGGATGCTCCGTGGTATCCACTGGTGGTGGAGCTATACGAAATGCACTTCCACCCCCCACAGCGCTCGTCTTGGCGTTATTTCCTGTATCCGGTGTCAACTCACTTCGTATTTGCCCCATAATAGCTTTAATATTCTGGTCCACCCTCGCGATAATTTCATTTTCTTTCTCTGTAACAAGCTTTTCAGCGGCCTCGCGACAAATCTTATATCCGTGTACCACTTTTAGTGCGAGGGTTGTCTTACTGTCAAAGTCACCCTTGTCAATACGATCCTGAAACTTCTCTCTACTAGCATCTAACACTGTCGCCGTAACTTTAACCGATCTACCTCTTTCGTCAATTTCTTAACCTGTTCTGGTACTTCCTCACACGTTTCGATAAAATTCGCTAGCACTGTTACATCTTTTTCTAGTTCGAAATGTAGTACATGTAAGGTGTCTCGCCGTGCAGGCAGCTGACCGAACTTACTTGTAGCTTTCTGCTGCTCATCAAGTACCTTGGTAAGGTCATTACGTATTATAGTGGAATCATTTAGAAAATTTTCATGATCATCTGTTATCATTTGACATACAATTCATTTGTACCACAAGATATTTTCGTAAGATTATCATTCATTTGCTTCATACCGCTACCGGAGAGGGCTCGTATTTGTTGGATTAATATATAATTTCTCCGGCTATCTAAAATAATATCGTTTCATATTATTGGTGTGAAGTTACTCACTGGTCGTTGTGGCCGAGCGGTTTTAGGCGCTTCAGTATGGAACCACGCGGCTGCTACTGTCGTAGGTTCGAATCCTGCCTCGGGCATGGATGTGTGTGATGCCCTTAGGTTAGATACTTGTCCGTAGTTCTAAGTCTAGAGTACTGATGACCTCAGATGTTAAGTCGCATAGTGCTTAGAGCCATTTGAACCATTTTTGAAATAACCATAGTTCTTAGAGCCATTTGAACCATTTTGAAGTTACTTCTGGCGTGTTTTTATGGCTTCCACTACGAAATTATAGTATACACGCGCTTCCCAAACATATACTCTAAGCAACGTGGCGTATGTAACATATCATATCGCGGCGCCGATGCCACGTCCTCGATTCTTTGTGGCGTCAGCCAGGCCCCTTTTGGCCCTGGTGACGTCAATCCCCTATCATTGTGAACACATACCATCTTCTGTACGAACAGTGCCGGTTGTTTATGCTCAGTTATGTCACAGATTACTGAATTCGGTGCCGTTTTTATGCGTGCATCAACCTCACACTGATCCACAACATTATTAACACTCAAACTATTTTAGTTAGTATTACTACTCACCATTTTGATACAAAATAAAATATCCACTATTGTTTATAAATTGCAGTAAGGTGTTTGTAACTATCTCCAACAATATGCGACACACACTACAAAGTACTACTGTTGTGCAAATGCAATAAATTTGAAATTTATCAGAACAGTGCTGGATGACCAAAGTAAATTTTGCAGTCTTCTCCTACCTTACATGACGTTGTACCATTCCTTATGTCCCAAAAATACTGATTGCAATCGTCGAAATTATTTTATGCATTCTCTTCTGTTGATATGTCTTCTTCATCTTATGTGGCGATACTCAAGAAAAGAAAATGAAAAGACAAATATTAGTACTTTGTATCCCAATGGAGTTACAGATCCGGCCGTGGTCGCCAGTGCAGTAGGTTATAATAAAACATGTATTTAATTGCATAAATGAAAGTATGCATCGATATTTAAATGTGTTGAGTTGGAACTTGTGACACCTGGGGATACAGTCTCATAATACCAACATTTACTTTTCAATCTCAGCGTAATTAAACTGGCTTCTTATGGAGCATTTTCTTAAATACAGATCTGTTCTCTGTTGCTTTCAGTTTCGCTGAACAGTTACGACAGCACCTTGTATCTTTTATTTCGTCTAAGAGGCGATGATGAATGAATTGTTTGTTGCGTTTCATTGGCAGGACACTTAGAAGATGCAACAAGTCCACTAAAGAGACAGCTTACACTACCCTCGTTCGTCCTCTGTTAGAATATTGCTGCGCGGTATGGGATCCTTACCAGGTGGGATTGACGGAGGACATCGAAATGGTGCAAAAAAGGGCAGCTCGTTATGTATTATCACGTAATAGGGGAGAGACTGTGGCAGATATGATACGCGCGTTGGGATGGAAGTCACTAAAGCAAAGACGTTTTTCGTCGCGGCGAGATCTATTTACGAAATTTCAGTCACCAACTTTCTCTTCCGAATGCGAAAATATTTTGTTGAACCCAACCTACATAGGTAGGAATGATCATCAAAATAAAATAAGAGAAATCGGAGCTCAAACAGAAAGGTTTAGATGTTCGTTTTTCCCGCGCGCTGTTCGGGAGTGGAATGGTAGAGAGATAATAGTTCGATGAACCCTCTGCCAAGCACTTAAATGTGAATTGCAAAGTAATCATGTAGATGTAGATGTAGAACCTTTCTTTCCATTACATAAGCATAAAGACAGCTATTTCTCCTCGCCATTAACGATACAGGACGGAAATTGTTGTGTTGTGTAGAAGCCTGTTGATGTCGAACAAACAGAGATGCACGTATGGTCACCCACTCAATGTATTGGCTTATAGCGTGTGGTATCCACACACCCGATTTCTGAACCTTCCCCAGAGCATGCTAATGTCGCACAGTGGTAGACCGATCACAGTTCACCACATCTGCCATTTCCTTAGTACGCTGAAGCCGATCTTCCTGTAACAATCCACTTAAACGACCTTCATCAATCCTCGGAGGTCTTCCTGAACGTGAAAGGCACTAGCATCAAAAGGACCCCCTTAAAACGATAAAACCATTATCTTACCACGCTCTCTCCAGTTGCATCACCCCATACACGATGCAAATGTTTTCGGCTGCCTCCGCTCCCGTCACTCCGTTATTGAACCCAAACAGAAGAATATGTCGGAAATGTTCCTATTTCTCCAATCGACGACAGATTACTCACTGTCTCCAAATGATAAAATGACGATATGTAAACTCAAATGGCAACAGTGAATTACAAATAAAAATGACAATCGAGAAATAAACCTACATCAACCGGAATACCAACACGCAAAACGAAACCGCTACGAACTTATGCACCAGCCTAAACCTCATAAGAATTAGCCACTAATTCTCAATGTATATTTCTAGAATTAAAGCAGACAATAGCTATCGATTCGTTCTACGTTATTTTAACCTGTGACAAAGAAATACAATTGGTTCGACACATTTTATTGATATTCACGTCGTTTTTGTTGGCTTCAGTTAAGCTTATTGTGATGTCGTCCGAAGAGCTGGGTGCCAAAGAAAACTTGGCACCTTGCAGCGAAACCACAGGAGAGCGTATTCGCCGCACGACGAATCAGAAACTCCGGCGCTGCCACGCCTCTCTACGCCATAGCAGCGGCTCGTCTGATTACGACTGAGCAGGTGAACTCTCGGCCATAGTTCTCAGTTAGCGATCAACAACAGTATCGCTTAAGACAGGGCGCCGGTTTCTTAAATGTTCATTAATGTGAATATTATCTCAGTTATTCGGTAACTGAAGAATCTTGTAAATTTGTCTGTATCAAGTGATACTTTAATATTCAGAGACAGTTCTACATCGGCAAGCTCATGGATTATCTGCGAATCACATTTAAGAGCCTGGCAGAGGGTTCATCGAGCCACTTTCACAATTCTCCGTTATTCCAATCTCTGATGACTTTACTAGTCGATAAACGACAGCATCATCTGCAAACAACCTAAGGCGGCTGCTCAGATTGTCTGCCAAATCGTTTATATAGATAAGGAAAAGCAAAGGTCCTATAACACTACCTTGGGGAAACCACTTCTGTTTTACTCGATGACTTTCCGTAAATTACAACGAACTAACTGAAGAATCTTGTACATTTGTCTGTATCAAGAGATACTTTAATATTCAGAGACAGTTCTACATCGGCAAGCACATGGATACTCTGCAAATCACATTTAAGAGCCTGGCAGAGGGTTCATCGAGCCACTTTCACAATTCTCCGTTATTCCAATCTCTGATGACTTTACTAGTCGATAAACGACAGCATCATCTGCAAATAACCTAAGGCGATTGCTCAGATTGTCTGCCAAATCGTTTATATACACTCCTGGAAATTGAAATAAGAACACCGTGAATTCATTGTCCCAGGAAGGGGAAACTTTATTGACACATTCCTGTGGTCAGATACATCACATGATCACACTGACAGAACCACAGGCACACAGACACAGGCAACAGAGCATGCACAATGTCGGCACTAGTACAGCGTATATCCACCTTTCGCAGCAATGCAGGCTGCTATTCTCCCATGGAGACGATCGTAGAGATGCTGGATGTAGTCCTGTGGAACGGCTTGCCATGCCATTTCCACCTGGCGCCTCAGTTGGACCAGCGTTCGTGCTGGACGTGCAGACCGCGTGAGACGACGCTTCATCCAGTCCCAAACATGCTCAATGGGGGACAGATCCGGAGATCTTGCTGGCCAGGGTAGTTGACTTACACCTTCTAGAGCACGTTGGGTGGCACGGGATACATGCGGACGTGCATTGTCCTGTTGGAACAGCAAGTTCCCTTGCCGGTCTAGGAATGGTAGAACGATGGGTTCGATGACGGTTTGGATGTACCGTGCACTATTCAGTGTCCCCTCGACGATCACCAGTGGTGTACGGCCAGTGTAGGAGATCGCTCCCCACACCATGATGCCTGGTGTTGGCCCTGTGTGCCTCGGTCGTATGCAGTCCTGATTGTGGCGCTCACCTGCACGGCGCCAAACACGCATACGACCATCATTGGCACCAAGGCAGAAGCGACTCTCATCGCTGAAGACGACACGTCTCCATTCGTCCCTCCATTCACGCCTGTCGCGACACCACTGGAGGCGGGCTGCACGATGTTGGGGCGTGAGCGGAAGATGGCCTAACGGTGTGCGGGACCGTAGCCCAGCTTCATGGAGACGGTTGCGAATGGTCCTCGCCGATACCCCAGGAGCAACAGTGTCCCTAATTTGCTGGGAAGTGGCGGTGCGGTCCCCTACGGCACTGCGTAGGATCCTACGGTCTTGGCGTGCATCCGTGCGTCGCTGCGGTCCGGTCCCAGGTCGACGGGCACGTGCAGTTTCCGCCGACCACTGGCGACAACATCGATGTACTGTGGAGACCTCACGCCCCACGTGTTGAGCAATTCGGCGGTACGTCCACCCGGCCTCCCGCATGCCCACTATACGCCCTCGCTCAAAGTCCGTCAACTGCACATACGGTTCACGTCCACGCTGTCGCGGCATGCTACCAGTGTTAAAGACTGCGATGGAGCTCCGTATGCCATGGCAAACTGGCTGACACTGACGGCGGCGGTGCACAAATGCTGCGCAGCTAGCGCCATTCGACGGCCAACAACGCGGTTCCTGGTGTGTCCGCTGTGCCGTGCGTGTGGTCATTGCTTGTACAGCCCTCTCACAGTGTCCGGAGCAAGTATGGTGGGTCTGACACACCGGTGTCAATGTGTTCTTTTTTCCATTTCCAGGAGTGTAGATAAGGAAAAGCAAAGGTCCTATAACACTACCTTGGGCAAACCACTTCTGTTTTACTCGATGACTTTCCGTAAATTACTACGAACTGTGACCTGTC
Organism: Schistocerca cancellata; assembly: GCF_023864275.1. Lineage (NCBI taxonomy): Eukaryota > Metazoa > Arthropoda > Insecta > Orthoptera > Acrididae > Schistocerca > Schistocerca cancellata. The sequence continues at coordinate 1,454,017 of NW_026047103.1, forward strand.
TGACAGGAAATCACGAATCCAGTCACATAACTGAGGCAGTATTCCATAAGCATGCAATTTCATTAGAGGCTGCTTGTGTGACACAGTGTCAAAAATCTTCCGGAAATCCACATAGACGGAATGCATTTGAAATCCCTTGTCAGTAGCAATCAACACTTCATGTGAGTAAAGACCTAGTTGTGTTTCACAAGAACGATGTTTTCTAAATCCGTGTTGACTGTGTGTTGTAAGCACTCAGAACATTCCTGTGGGAATGAATCGTACAGAGGTAAGTAAATCTTCGTATGCAGAATGAAATTTTCACTCTGCAGTGGAGTGTGCAATGATATGAAACTCCCTGGCAGATTATAATTGTGTGCCGGACAGAGACTCGAACTCGGGACCTTTGCCTTTCGCTGGTAAGCGCTCTATCATCTCCCAGAAAGTTTCGTATCAGTGTACACTCCGCTGCAGAGTGAAAATTTCACTCTGGAAACATCCCCCTAACTGTAAATGCGGCATGTCTCATCAAAATCATTTCTTACAGGAGTGCTAGTTCTGCAAGGTATGCAGGAGAGGTTCTGTGAAGTCTTAAAGGTACGAGACGAGGTACTGGGGGAATTAAAGCTGTGAGGACGGGTCGTGAGCTGTGCTTGGGTAGCTCAGATGGTAAAGTACTTGCCCGTGAAAGGCCAAGTTTCTGAGTTCGTGTCTTGTTCCGGCTCACAGTTTTGATCTGCCAGGATGTTTCAAATTCTCGTACATATATTGTAATAAAGTGAGCTAATAATTTGTATATTAAGATTCCGCTCAATCTCCTCCCGGAGCAAACTCAAGAACCCACCATTGTAGCGGCGAGTATATTTTCGTACGGCACAATATTATTGAGAGCATACGTATCGGCACGTCTTCTCAGAGTTTGTTCCCAGAAAAATTAATAGGTCTAGTACAAATATGTTTATGGGGAATATATGGCAAAGCAAAGTTTAGTGTAGGAATGTCACAGCATTTTAAAGTGAGAACTGGTCTTGAACAAAGTGACACATTATCTCTAACACATTTCATTTCATTTTAAGCAATATAGACAAATAACACAAAAAAACTCAGCTGGAATAAGACGTGATAATAACGAAACATGCTAACAATTGATAGCAAATAGGGCTGGCCGCTCATGGCAAGTTCGTACAGAACTACTGCAAGTAGAGCATGGCTACAAATTAAAGAGGAGAAAGCTGAGTATCACACGATCGTAAGCAATAATAGTACCAAACTGACAGCTAATGAATTCACTTTTAAAAGAACGCATTTAAATTTTTGGGAACCATTTTTAGCGAACAGGATAGAATGGAAACTGGGATTAAGGGAAAGATCGCAGTGGCAAAAGGAGCATATTTTGGCTTAGGGGCTGTGTTGTGCAGTAGTGCTGTTTCGATAACTTTCAGAATGACACCGTATTACGTTGTAATTCTCCCTGTAAATATATACCGGTCTGAAATAATTTCATTAAGAAAAACAGATGAAGAAAAACTGGTAATCCTCTGGAGAAAGATATTGACGAAAATATCTAGTTTCAATAGCGACCCCAGTCACGGGGAGCGGAATACTCTACAAAAAAACTAAGAATTGGTAGATCTGTACTCACTATCTGATATTCACCGAACCATGATGAAAATAAGATCGGAGTGGGCAAGACACCTAATCAAAATGACAGCATTCTCAGGATACATGGAGGGCAGAAGGGACCGAGGAAGCCGTGGACAAAACGGGAGGATTATTTCAGCAGGGGCATGGGTGCGATGGACTTGAGAAAAAGGGAAATGGTCACGAAAACTAGGAGCAGAAACGATTGGTGGAGAAGTGTAGAGAACACACACCTGGTCTCCCGGGGAAAGGCGACAATTTAGGAGAAGTAGATGACATATACAATAAAATGCACAGCAATTTTCTCTCCTATAGCAGCCACGTTAAAAGTTGTGCTTTTTCTTCTGGATGAGTATTTTTCTTAAATTCGACCCTCCTTATCGTTGACTCAAAAACTTTACGTATGGGCCATCCTGAAGTAACGGCATTTCCGCTGATATTCCTTTAAATCCATTACAAATTCTTACAGACTCGGTTCTTAATCTCAATAGTACTTTGGGAAGGAGGCGCCTTACAAACTTTTACTGGTAGAATACGAAAGCGCCTGTCGACTTTCCTCGTTTGCAAGGTCCCTTTCCTCCGAGCGTCTATTCTGTCCCTCCGCCGCTCTCCCTCCCCCTGTAGCCACTCACTCGCTGTGGTGACGCCCCCTGGTAATTACCACCGCGAATATCCCTCTAATTGCGGAGCTCTTTATCCGAGTCGGGTCGTAATGAATGGAAACGAGAGGCCAACTTGGCGTGGTTGAGATCGTCAGCGCCTTCTGAGAGTCACCTACCGAGCGGATCGGAGGACTGGAGGAGAATGATGGAGGTGGTGGTCGTTTGTTCCGCACGAATAATTCATTTTCGCCGTGTATGGCTGCGCACGCTACAACTGCTGTGAAAAGAGTACACCTTTCTACACTTAGAAGCTATACGAGCTTCACACGTGATAAATATCTAAATCCCACAATAAACAGCAAAAGCGGAAATACCTGTACTTGAGAAGCAACGATCTTGCACTATTTGAATTTTATACCTTGTCTCAGTAATAAATCTTCCATTAAAATTTTCAATGGAGTTTTGCGATACAGATCAGGACCACATTACTTAGTTCCCATGAAGTTTTGTTTGTCATAAAAAGACCAAGGCAGTAACTTTAACACGTTGTTGTTGTTGGGGTATTCAGTCCGGGACTGGTTTGATGTAGCTCTCCATGCTGCTCTATCCTGTGCAAGCCTCTTCATCTCCCAGTACCTACTGCAGACTACATCCTTCTGAATCTGCTTAGTGTATTCATCTCTTGGTCTCCCTCCACGCTACCCTCCAATACTACATTGGTGAACCGTATGATGCCTCTGAACGTGTCCTACCAACCGATCCCTACGTCGAGTCAAGTTGGGCCAGAAATTTCTCTTCTCCCCAATTCTATTCAATACGTCCTCATCACTTAAATAATACTTACAAAAATAAATAAGTACCTTCAGCACTCTTCCGTAGCACCACGTTTCCAAGTTTCTACTCTCTTCTTGTCTAAACAGTTTATCGTCCATGTTTCACTTCCATACGTGGCTACACTCCATACAAATACTGTCAGAAAAGGCTTCCTAACACTTAAATCTATGCTCGATGTTAACAAATTTCTTTTCCTCAGAAACACTTCAGTTGTCATAGCCAGTCTACAGTTTATATCATACGTACTTCAAACATCATCAGTTATCTTTCTTCCCAGACAGCAGAACTCATCTACGACTTTGTCTCATTTTATAATCTAGTTCCCTCAGCATTACCTGATTTAATTCAACTACATTCCGTTTATCCTCGATTTCCTTTCGTTGCTGTTCATCTTGTGTCCTCCTTTCAAGACACTGTCCATTCTGCTCAACTGCTCTTCCAGGTCCTTTGCTGTCTGTGACAGAATTACAATGCCATCGGCAAACCTCAAAGTTTTTATTTCTTCTCCATGGATTTTAATTCATATCCCGAATTTTTCTTTTGTTTCCTTTACTGCTTGCTCAATATATAGATTGAATAACATCGGAGATAGGCTACAACTCTGTCTCACTCCCTTCCCAACCACTGCTTCTCTTTCATGTCCCTCAATTCTTATAACTGCCATCTGGTTTCTGTACAAATTGTAAACAGCCTTTCGCTCCCTGTATTTTACACCTGCTAATTTCAGAATTTGAAAGAGAGTATTCCAGTCAACATTGTCAAAAGCTTTTTCTGAGTCTACAAATGCTAGAAACGTAGGTTTACCTTTCCTTAATCTATCTTCTAAGATAAATCGTAGAGTCAGTATTGCCTCACGTGTTCCAACATTCAACGGAACCCAAACTGCTCTTCCCCGACGTCGGCTTCTACCAGTTTTTCCATTCGTCTGTAAAGAATTCGCGTTAGTATTTTGCAACCGTGACGTATTAAACATTTTTCACGTCTGTCAACAGCTACTTTCTTTGTGATTGGAATTATTATATTCTTCTTAAAGTCTGAGGCTATTTCACCTGTGTCATACATCTTGCTCACCAGATGGTAGAGTTTTGTCAGGACTGGCTCTCCCAAGGCCGTCAGTAGTTCTAATGGAATGTTGTCTACTCCCGGGGCCTTGTTTCGACTCATGACTTTCAGTGCACTGTCAAACTCTTCACGCAGTATCGTATCTCCCATTTCCTCTTCATCTACATCCTCTTCCATTTCTATAATATTGTCCTCAAGTACTCCTTCCAGCTTTCTGCTTTCCCTTCTTTGCTTAGAACTGGGTTTCCATCTGAGCTCTTGATATTCATACAGGTTGTTCTCTTTTCTCCAACGGTCTCATTAATTGTCATGTATGCAGTATCTATCTGACCCCTAGTGATGCGTGCATCTACATCCTTACATTTTTCTTCTAGCCGTTCCTGATTAGCCATTTTGCACTTCCTGTCGATCTTATTTTTGAGACGTTTGTATTCCTTTTCACCTGCTTAATTTACTGTATTTATATATTTTCCCCTGTCATTAATTAAATTTAATATCTCTTCTGTCACCCAAGGATTTCTACTAGCTCTCGTCTTTTTACGCACTTGATCGTCTGCTGCCTTTCCGATTTCTTCTCTCGAAGCTACCCATTCTTCTTCTATTGTATTTGTTTGCCCTCTTATAGTTAATCGTTCCGTAATGCTCTTTCTGAAACTGTCTACAACCTCTGGTTCTTTCAGTTTACCAAAGTCATATCTTCTTAAATTCCTACCTTTTTACAGTTTCTTGATTTCTAATTTACAGTTCATAAACTTTAACATATGAGCTATGAATTCTGTATAACCTTTTTGTCACAGTGAGACTAACATGGAATACTTCTTCTCATTTAGATAGTTAATAAACTTTTTCTCCAAACCGTTCTCTAAGCAACCATTTATCCTTAGGTATCACGTCGTCTTCCACTTCAAGCCCTGTGATCCCATTATCCCACTTCATCTTTGCAGCTACTCTACGTTCCGTGTACTCTGTGAATAATCATGTAGTCTGTGAAATGACACTGTCACCTTCATTCGCTTAGTGAAGTGTTCACTCAAATCTATAATCCCTCTTCTGAAAGAGAAGCAAAATTCAGTAAACTAGGCTTTATAGTAAATTTATTCAACATATCTACATCTTTTTTAACTTTCAGTTTTAGTATGTTCCACTTAAGATGTCGAAGTTTTGTTCACTGTCTGTCTCTTGAAATCTCTTCCCTTAAGAGACGCTGTACACCTGGTTGTACCTTTCTACGACTAACCAGCAATTATCTTCACTATTCTGTTGTCAGAATATTACACAGTTCTTACAAATTCACGCATCTAGCATCAGAAAGTGGAAAGAAATTGCACTTCAGTTCGAAGATTAGTATGTCTCCAAGAAATGTGTGACCGTTCAGACCGAAGACAAGCCCGAAGCAGCTCGCGTAGTTTCCATTCTTTTAATTTCATTTACCAGTTTAACCGAATTAACTGAATTGCTAATTTTTCTTGCGGTTCACTGTCTTTTGCTTTAAACCCACACAGACTCGGTCAGTGCAAAAGAGTGGTACGGAAACAGTGTGTTCCAAAAGATCGCGCGCGAAAATGCGATTTTTCTGGGGTTCGTATCTGGGGTTCTCTTGATCACAGCCATAAGGGGGTCAAGTGTTTTGGCTAGTCCTTGGCTAATCGACCACTTGTATACTTATCGGAAGAACGGGCAAATTGTAGCCTACCAACAGCACAGAGTCAAAATGTAAACGTCACCTACTTGCTTGAAACCAACCACACTGAGCCAATCGTTTGGATTTTTGCATTAGTTGTGGTGTTGGTGGACCTTAAACGCTTATAAAAGCACAATTTCAGGAGCAGATTTTAAGAAAACCTGGAGAAATCATTATTTCAGAGTACTAAAAATATGTATTGTGGGATAGCCGTTTCTACAATTTCTTTTCATAGCATATCGTCGAAATTTTTACCATATGTTCCTAATCCAAGATTACTAGACCCTCGTAAAATTTACGGCTATAGAAAGGTATAAGACAGAGATTTTGTACTCACAGAAATTTGCTATGTAACCTACCACTGGAGACATAATAATTGTAATGTAACCTACCACTAGGGAGATAATAATTGTAATTAACTAATGGGTAACCTATAATTTATGGCTTCCTTTGAATAAAATTGCAGTAGTACGATTTGCGATGGTTTTGTAGCAATGTAACATTCGCCCCCAATGCCGTTTAGTGTTCTGGGGTTAAGATGAAGCTCTCGAGGAACCTTGGAACATTTTTCGACATCATTATTCGTTACCGAAAAGCAGAGGTTCAAGGTTATCTTACTTGTGCACGCAATATCTGGTACGGGTTGTAACTGTTGTTTTAACTGATGTAGTGAACACATGGAAAGTGTTCTGGGTTCATCGCAAGGGTTCTGAGGTCACCAAAGTGTGTTTTTGTCAGTATCTTTTCATCAATAACACACTGTGAGAGGCTGTCTCTTTACAACTGGCACATCACGCCTAAACAGGTTATCTTGACGCGTAAATCATTCGATGATGCCACCTGGCGGCGTAAGCAGCGTTCAAAAAATTGTTTTGCCGTTATGAACTTTTTACTTGCCAATCAAACATTGCGTTTTTGGCAGGCTGTAAGTGTAGTTTAAAAATGTGTCCAATTTCTATGTAGCGTAAAGTGAACTTGCATTGGACGGGAGACAGTGAGACTAGGCAGTTTCAGTTGCTAAATGGTTCTTTATTTATTAAATTTGTAAAGCGTTTCACTCTTACAGGAGCATCTCATCAGATATCTGCGGGGGAAGGTGGGGGGGGGGGGGGGAACAAGATTCTTCAGTACAAATTTATGAGCCAGGAATCGGCTATAAAGCTACATTTTTAGTTGAATAAGGCGACTGGGAAACCAAAGTCCGAATTGTGAAAAGAGCTTCACCAAAGACAAACTCACAGGGTTGAAACACTCGAGGACCCCAGGCAGGTGTACAGGAGGTCCTGCAATCTCCAAAGAAGGAACGGCATCAAATAAGATTTACAGGACACATACACCGACTAAAAACATTCGAGCACCAGTGGTAAGTGTACAGAACGATGGTAAATGTACAGAACGACCAGCGACCGCCAAAAATGGCACGTCGGCCAATAAAATATACAGGACACAGGTACCTACGGAAACAAATAAGAATATGTTTCCAGGCGAATAGCGTAAGCGAAGAAACATAAGAAACCACATAAATAAAGGTGGAGATAGAGGAACGAATATCGAGGACTATGAGGCCTCCAGGAAAATGGTGAAGACATCGAAAAAGATATGATTGTCGGAAGGACAGACTCAGCATACAGGAAAGTCAAAACAACCTTTGGTGACATTAAAAGCAACGGTGGTAACATTAAGAGTGCAACGGGAATTCCACTGTTAAATGCAGAGGAGAGAGCAGATAGGTGGAAAGAACACATTGAAAGCCTCTATGACGGTGAAGATTTGTCTGATGTGATAGAAGAAGAAACAGGAGTCGATTTAGAAGAGATAAGGGATCCAGTATTAGGATCGGAATTTAAAAGAGCTTTGGAGGAGTTACGGTCAAATAAGGCAGAAGGGATAGATAACATTCCATCAGAATTTCTAAAATCATTAGGGGAAGTAGCAACAAAACGACTATTCACATTGGTGTGTAGAATATATGAATCTGGCGATATACCATCTGACTTTCGGAAAAGCATCATCCACACAAATCCGAAGACGGCAAGAGCTGACAAGTGCGAGAATTATCGCACCATCAACTTAACAGCTCATGCATCGAAGCTGATTACAAGAATAATATACAGAAGAATGGAAAATAAAATTGAGAATGCGCTAGGTGACGATCAGCTTGGCTTTAGGAAAAGTAAAGGGACGAGAGAGGCAATTCTGACGTTACGGCTAATAATGGAAGCAAGGCTAAAGAAAAATCAAGACGCTTTCATAGGATTTGTCGATCTGGAAAAACCGTTCGACAATATAAAATGGTGCAAGCTGTTCGAGATTCTGAAAAAAAATTGGGTAAGCTATAGGGAGAGACGGGTCATATACAATACGAACAACAACCAAGAGGGAATAATAAGAGTGGACGATCAAGAACGAATTGCACGTATTAAGAAGGGTGTATGACAAGGCAGTAGCCTTTCGCCCCTACTCTTCAATCTGTACATCGAGGAAGCAATGATGGAAATAAAAGAAAAGTTCAGGAGTGGAATTAAAATACAAGGTGAAAGGATATCAATGATACGATTCGCTGATGACATTGCTATCCTGAGTGAAAGTGAAGAAGAATTAAATGATCTGCTGAACGGGATGAACAGTATAAAGAGTATACAGTATGGTTTGAGAGTAAATCGGAGAAAGACGAAGGTAATGAGAAGTATTAGAAATGAGAACAGCGAGAAACTTAACATCAGGATTGATCGTCACGAAGTCAATGAAGTTAAGGAATTCTGCTACCTAGGCAGTAAAATAACCAATGACGGACGGAGCAAGGAGGACATCAAAAGCAGACTCGCTATGGCAAAAAAGGCATTTCTGGCGAATATCAAATACTGGCCTTAATTTTAGGAAGAAATTTCTGAGGATGTACGTCTGGAGTATGGTAGTGAAACATGGATTGTGGGAAAACCGGAACAGAAGAGAATCGAAGCATTTGAGATGTGGTGCTATAGACGAATGTTGAAAATTAGGTGGGCTGATAAGGTAAGGAATGAGGAGGTTCTACGCAGAATCAGAGAGGAAAGGAATATGTGGAAAACACTGATAAGGAGAAGGGACAGGATGATAGGACATCTGCTAAGACATGAGGGAATGACTTCCATGGTACTAGAGGGAGCTGTAGAGGGCAAAAACTGTAGAGGAAGACAGAGATTGGAATACGTCAAGAAAATAATTGAGGACGTAGGTTGCAAGTGCTACTCTGAGATGAAGAGGTTAGCACAGGAAAGAAATTCGTGGCGGGCCGCATGAAACCAGTCAGTACACTGATGACCAAAAAAAAAGGCGCCTTTGCTTTCTGGATACGTGAGTACTACACTGAAGAGCCGAAGAAACTGGTACACCTGCCTAATATCGTGTAGGGTCCCTTCGAGCAAGCAGAAGTGCCGCAACATGACGTGACATGGACTCGACTTGTGCCTGAAGTACGAGTGCTGAACGGAACAGACACCATGAATACTGCAGGGCTGTCCAAATATCCGTAAGAGTACGGGGGACAGAGATCTGTTTTGAGCATCAAGTTGCAAGGCAGCCCAGATATGATCGATAATGTTCATGTCTGGGGAGTATGGTGGCTGGTAGAAGTGTTGAAACTCAGAAGAGTGTAGCTGGATCTACTTACTACGTAGCAATTCTGGACGTAGGGGATGTCAGTGTCCCGCTAGAAATGCCCACGTCCGTTGGAATGCACAATGAACATGAATGGATGCAGGTGATCATACAGTGTCCTTACGTCCGTGTCATCCTGCAGAGTCGTATCTAGACGCATAAGGTGTCCCATATCCCTCCAACTGCACACAACCGACACCATTACAGAGCCTCTACCAGCTTAAACAGTCCCCTTCTGAAATGCAGGCTCTATGGATTCATGAGGTTGTCTCCATACCAGTACGTGTCCATCCGCTCCATACAATTTGAAACGAGACTCGTCCGACAAGGCAACATGTTTCCAGTCGTCAACAGTCGAATGTCGGTGTTGACGGGCCCAGGCGAGGCATAAAGCTTTGTGTTGTGAGTCATGAAGAGTACATGAATGGGCCTTCGGCTCCGAAAGCCCAAATTGATGATTCCAGAATGTAATTTTCACTCTGCAGTGGAGTGTGTGCTGATATGAAACTTCCTGGCCGATTAAAACTGTGTGCCGGATCGAAACTCGAACTCGGGACCTTTGGCTTCCGCGGGCAAGTGCTCTACCGTCGGACAGGGTTTGTTTTGAGTGTAACATTTGATACTGTAGTCCAACCCAAAACTTCATTCCATAGATCTTTCGTCTTATTTCGATATTTGCTCCAGCCAAAAAAATCCTATCCAAGCATGCCTTCTGTATTTTTCTCGTATAACCTCTCAGTGCATGTCTTCAAATTCATCGCAACTCATTCTCTTATAGGCTACCCCCTCTTAAGCTAACTTAAATCTACTGAGCTCAGATGCTAAAGTAAGGGACGAGGCAATGCAGCAGCACAAAACAATTAATGGAAACAGCAATGAAAAAAATGCAGATTTGCGAAGCAAGCAGCATTATAGAAATTAGCAAAGCAATTGCAATATTACAACTAATATAAGGCAATGTGCAGCAAACAATAAAAATAAATCAGTAGTCAAACTGGCTTAACAGAGTAACACAAAGTCAAATTCAGTAACATTATGCCTGGCAAACAGCAGCAGCAAATGAAATAACTTATATCTAAACATGACATAGCTCAAGCAAACAAAAAAAAAAAAAACATTACACTAAAGACAACAATGCGGATAAGGGAAATGTATATTCACATCTTAATGTCTATGTAATTAAAGTGGTGCACCACAAATTATTCTACAAAAGAAATTACCCCTTGAAAAGAAAATTCTGTATGCAATTCCTGTGAAATGTTTTTGTGCTCCTTCGTTTTTTTTGTTAAGTACATCATACAGTTATTTTTTTTACTGGATCTGTAGGCATAAAATATTTATATTAGTACATCTATAAAATTTTATTTTAACCAATGCTGCAGTGCAGCTAGGAACTAGATATTAAAGAAAACGAGTAAATAAATACATAAAGGAAGCCATATGGCATTTTTCTCAACTAGCAAGACAGTAGTCATAATCAGGTGTATAGACATAAAAATATTTCTCGTCATTTCAGTAAATATCATAAATTAAGAGCTCCACAGTGTTATCATATGTTCTCAAGTTTGAGTGTGCCGTATTTGCGATGCTTTCTACAAAGAAATATCAATAGCAAGGATAATGGCCTCCTTCTTTTTTCTACCTGTGCCTCTGAAAACGCACACACTAATGGCTTTTTCTCCAGGCGTCTGATGCAGCTGGGTGCCCACGACACGTTACATGCAGGTGGTCACTTAACTTTCTTATGGAAATATTTACGACAGCAGTTTCCGCTACAGTGACAGTCTCATATAAAAATATTTCACAGGTCAAGAATTTGCGTTACAAATGTGTAGAAACAAAATTCTATGAATATAACATTGTCCAAAAAAATTTTCGTCGGCATTGTGATACATTCACGCATTTACACACATTTCATAACTCTTAAAGTACGATTCTTGGTTTCCAACAAACTTTTTCACAAGTCAGAGTCCCTAACCACTATTCATTATTCCTTACCTTCTTCGTCGACACTTCTTCAGTATTTCATCATAACAGATACGTAGCATACTCAAATAACTCATATAGCATCAGCTTATTGATCATAAACATACCGCAACAGCATAATACGCATAGACATCGTAATAATAACATCATAACACCTCAGTCAACTCTCAAAATCGTCGTAGCTTCCTCCAATAATTTCAAAACCTAAAAAAAATTCTCTGCTCATTTCAATAGTGTCATCTACCTCAAACGTACTTTAAAAATCATGATCTCATACCAAATACATCATTCAAAGCTCTCATAGTATCACAATGGTTCCAAAAAAATATGAACAGTTCACACAGTACAGACAAAATACAGTTTCATAAGTGTGAAGTTATCCAACTGTGTAATTGCGTAAACATGTGTCACTGATGTAGTAAAAAAAAAATGTTTGTCTCTCAGTTAAATGATCAGATAGCTATGTAATTTATGTGTTAGAGGAATATGGTACCGATGTGTGAAATTGTATAAGCAAATACCATATTAGCTAGGGCTCCTTGTGCTTGCCAAACACATGATACACAAAGTAAGCGTGTACCCCCCTGAGGATTAATGTAATTATACCCTCAGGTGTTACAGATTACAGCAATGGAATGAAATGTGTCACGGAAAACTTTCTTTGTAATTCAAAAATCTTTAAAAATAAATGTTTAAGTAGAAAATTAATCACTGAAATGTGTGTCCTGTAGCGCTAAATGTGCATCTTGTTGTAAGATAATCTCTGTGGAAGTGTCGTAGTTATTTTCCTCCGAAAGCTAAGTTCTGCAGAACCCAATGTACTTACCTCATGATCAACAAAAGTGAAATGCTTTGCTTAGAGATATCTTAGTTATTACGCTTATTGTTGTGATGATGATAGGACTGTGCTATAACGTATTGTTGTGCTACGGAAAAGGCTGTCTCCTTGTAGCTATACCACAAAAGTTACTACTAAAACATGTTTTACTTTCCAGAATAATTCAGAAAAACTGTGCAGATATAAAACAGACACACCGCAAAAGCAGCATTGTAAATTGTCACTCATTACTAACGTTGTGATATAATCGTGTAGCTGTCACATAAACTAACCACTGTGTCATCTGGTATCTCTCAGAAAGTACTTTAATTCAGAATGTATTTTCAAGTAAACAAAAATGTTGCATTAAAATCTCATTAGCAGTACTTGTAAATGTTCTAAGTATGTGAGCCTTATAGTCGTTACGTAATCGTGCAACTAACAAGCAAGAATGCACACACACAACAACACTGTGTCGTCTGTTCACAATAACAATGCATTCGTAATTTCTGTTTAAATAAGTTCTCTTGGTTCTTGACTGGATATTTAACTTCAAACATTGTTGCATGATAACAGTTTCTAAGTGTGACAATGCATACTAGAAATGTGAAGTGAAACGTTTTATGGCAAAGACAAAGTTAAAAAGCAGATTATCTTTCAATAAACGGTTTTACATGTGAAATGTGGTGTAAACCTTTACTCTTCCTAGCACACAGAGGTTCAACTTGAATGGAATTATCATGCGGTATATGTCGGTGAGGAATGCTAAAATTTTTCTCAAGGTTAGCGTCTATGTTATTTTTCTCTGAGCCAGCCGGCGCACGCGGCTGCCTGTGGTGCGAGTCATTGTCTGTTTCTTTGTTGGCGCACGTCGTTCTTGGGATTAGGAGACCTAACTTCCACAAATTCAAGTTGTCGAGAGTGCTCTGCTCTGTTTGAATCCCGCCAGTGCTGATGAAATTCAGGTCTGTCGTTATGATCATATCGTCCGTCGTCATGTCGGTAGATTCCATAGTTTCTTTCTTGTCGGTCACATGGTGGAGAATTTCTCCCTGAGTCATAACTGCGCGCTGGGCCGTTACGTCTGAAGTTATTCTGTCTCCCGTGATAATAATAGTTCTGGTTACCATATTGTCTGTTTCTATGGTTGTCTCTACTGCGGAGAGGTGATCTTTCCCTGTAATTATTACTACTCTGCCAACGGTTGTCATACGGGTGGTGTCTGTTTTGGTCACGATTTACGTTGTAAAAATAGCCTTGTCGTGTCCATTTATTATTTCTTTCATCACGGAATTGCGACGGATGTGACCTGTAGTTGTTGTGTTCCTGTTTTCGCGTTACGCGATTGTCAGTGTCAATTTCTAGTTCTTGTAACAGTCCCTGAAAAGCTTCAATGTCGTCTTTGCAACGTCCTGCTAAAATAATATGTCGTAAATGTTCAGGCAGTTTGATTAAGCAAATGCGGATGAGTTCTGAGGGGCTGTATGGGTTTGACAGGTACTGATTCTTGTGCAACATATCTTCAAAATATTTCTCAAGACTGGAAAATTCAGATTGTTCGAAATGTTTCATAATTATGATGCTATGTTTTACTCGGTCTTGTGTAGCTTGAGACCAATATGCTGAGAGGAACGCATGGTAAAATTCTCCTTCACTGTGACAATCGTGAATGACCGATCGCATTCTTACAGCTGGTTCATTCTCCAAGTAGCCACACATAAATTCTAACCTGTGCTCCAATGACCAGTTGGGAGGAAAACAATGAGAGAATTGATGGAGCCACGCTTGTGGATGAATGTCGTTGGCAGAATTCTTAAACGTTTTGAATTTACGTGTAGTAATGAACAGCTTATAGTCAAAATCATCGTGTCGGCAAGTCGCATATCGGTCATTGTTACGTCGTGTCGGCGGTTCCATTTCAAAATTCGGTGTACCTTGCCAATTTCTTTCATAATTTCCGAAGTGCCCTGAGTGATTATTTTGTGGCTGTTCCGTATTTCTATGTCCCTCTTCCCGTATTGGAGCGCGAGTGGCCTCTGAAATGCGTAATTCTTGTATTACCTGTGTCAGCTGATCTTGTACTTCCCGGATTTCTCTTTGTTGTTGCGTATTAATTTGATTCTGATTTTGTTTGAATTTCCTAATTTGTTCGCACTCTTCTGTGTCAGTGATGGCTGCAGGTCTTGTGTCATTCAGATCATCATCTACCTTTGCAGATAAGTTAGTGAACTGATCCGAAAGTTCGGCTACTTTCTCCGATAGTGTACTTATTTCCGCAGTGTGTTTTTATGAACCAAGTTTCAGAGTGTCCATTTGTGTTGAAATCGTATCTACTGTGTCCTTTAAGTTTTCTTGAGTTTTTGCAAGTTGCGTAACCGAATCGGCAGATGCAACTGAGTCAATTTTAGCTAGCAAGATGTCGTGACTTTCATGAACAATAGTTTGGAGTTCTTTTATGGCTGCTTCGTGATTCTGTAATGCATTTTGATGTCGCGAAAAAATAGGTTGAAAATGCTCACAAATTTGTGTTTTTACATCATTACAGACTTTTTGACATTTCGATTCAATGTTATGTAACTCAGTAGTTAAATCTTCACGTGTTTGTTCAAGCTTATGTTCCACTGAGTTTAACTTTTGAAGCTTTTGTTCCATTGTGTCTAACTTTTGTAGATTTTGTTCCATTGTGTCTAACTGTTGCTGTGTTTGTCTCTGATTATGTTCCATTGTGTCTAACTTTTGTAGCCTTTGTCCCATTTGTTGCATTAACTGTAATAAAAATGCACTGGTGTCTGAAACATGTTCCTCAGTGCTTTTCGGCAGTGAATTTGCACCGGCAACATTCACATTTTGAGAAGCGGAAAATGTGTCTTGACTCATTTGAGAAAACGGTGAGAACCCAAAACCTGAGTCTACAGTATTTGCAATATTGTGTTCTGTCATTCCCGATTCCTGAGGCGAGATGTTGCCGACCGATCGATCGATAATGCTTCCCTGCTTACTACCTGTTTCACTGTCTACACCATTATTTGACGCCCGCTCCATTTCCCTATGCACAGTTACAAATTACTACTTTGAATATTAGTTAATTCATTACATGGTGGCGTTAACACACTGCTTTCGTCTTCACTGTCATTTCTCAGTTTACTTTGGAGCCTAGTGTTACGTTTTTCACACGCCATTATTGTCACAATATTTCACACGACAACACAGAAAAACACAATTTGAAGAGCAAAAATAGGGGAACACATTAACATAGCACTGAAAATAATATGTAGTTAAGTGCAAGCGCAGCTGCGAGATATTGGTGCAAATCTACATGCATGCCACAACTGTTTTACTGTGCAACGCAATCTGACTTTCAGAAATCCCTACAAAAGAATGGCCCTGACTAACATTAACCTATGCGTTTCACAAATCGCTTACCTCACAAAAATCTTGGTTAGTCGAACTACTGCAATACAGCGAGCGCCACTACTGCCAGCTAAATAAAAGATTCAAACTACTGAAGGCACTAACTACTGATAGGCATAGTTAGCAAAGGAAAGATTTTGATAGAGAACAAACAATGTATTTACCTCAATTGTCATCAAAAGTCATAATATATACAGTAGCTCATGAGATCCATTTTTACAAATTTCAAAACTCCGCCATCTCTCTCCCCACATCCACCACTGCTGGCGGCTCACCTCCAATTGCCCAAGCTACGCTCTGTTCACATCCAGCTGCCCAACACTACAATGGCAGACAACAATACAAACTAGCCACAGACTGCACACAGCGCAGTCAGTGATTTTCATACAGAGCGCTATGTAACGTTGCCAATAAGAATACATAAACAGCCTACTTACAACTGTACAAAATGCGAAATGCTGTACGGAGAAATCCCATTTTATCGTCACCTCGGAGATGCTGTGTCCCATCGTTCGTGCGCCGACTATAACACCATGTTCAAACTCACTTAAATGTTGATAACCTGCTATTGTAGCAGCAGCAACCAATCTAACAACTGCACCAGACTCTTGTTGTCCTACATAAGCATAGCCGACCGCAGCACAGTATTATGCCTGTTTACGTATTTCTGTATTTGAATACGCATACCTAAACGAGTTTCTTTGGCGTTTCAGTCTATAAGGAATAAAATCGTACAAGAGTCACACCTTACCAGTGTTTGCGCATACTCGCTCTTAACAGAACGCAGGGTAACTTTACAATATAGGGCAGGTGTAGGAAGCGTCTTTATGGCCCACGTTCTCCGCTCTTGCTACAGAGCTGTGAATCAAAGTGACCGATGCTGTGCTATATGGCACCGCCAGACAGGAAAGCAGAGTGTGTGTTCATAGAGTTCTGATAGACTCACATCCATTATATAAGATAAAAAAAGGAAGCACATCCAAAAAATATTACTGTATGAACGAAGACCACGTGTACATAGACGTTTATTTAAAAAGTAACATCACAGCCTGGTTATGAAAGATCAGTTTTTCGTTGAACACGGCTGGGCTCTTAAAATAGACTTCTTTCGACATGTCTGATTCTTCGAAAATGTTCATCCTCTTCCCTTTTTCTACAACATGCAAAATATCGAGATCATTTAGGATGGTGGCCGATGGCGAGAAGTTTTCAGATGTTACACGAAGGGAGAATATTCTTTAAGCTGCTTTTTTTTTTTTTTTTTTTGTTAAAAGGTACTCATTGTAACGGGCTGTACAAGACTGTCCCCAGTTTGGCCGATGTAGTGTGCGCCACAATCAAGACGCTTGCTTAACTTTATATACTCCCAATCTGGGGAGGAAGTAGGAACTGAGTTCCCACGTTTCTGAAGAACACAATTTGGACAAGTCAGAACAAAAGGGTCCGATAAAGGGAGATAGCTAAACGCACGTCGGTACGAACCCTTTGTGGTTATGAACTCGTGGCCTCAAGCTGCACTCGCTCCTAGTACTCATTGTATAACGCAGAGATATTTTATACCCCGTTTCAATGAGCGTCTTTTAACTGAAAATACGCACTGGTTGGCGGTTATGTAATCTGGAGAACAGTCCGCTGAATCCAATAGCGGACTCATAGCTGCTACGGGCGCTACATCAGCTTGGAGTAGAAGTGAACGTCTCCCTGATGTGGCGGTTTTGCTGTCCGCTGGCGAGGTAGGCATGTCCGGTCGGTGGGTCTGCTTTTGGGGATGGCGATGAACTCAGCATGTGTGTTTTGATTCACACGCCATTTCGAGGAGTTCTCCATCCCTATCGGATCACTGCCAACGTTGTCCTCTCAGGTGAAACAGGATGTCGGATGCCGCGTAGTCTTTCTGAATGCTTAATCTGGTCCGAAGGTACGTTAACTCTCCAAACCCATGCGACACTGGCGTTTTAGGCAGCCTGAGCCGGAGTAGGGTGTACCTCTCAGTGACAGCTGGTGTGCTGACGTCAGTACTGAATACCGGGTTGCATCAGCCGTGGCTGCGGACCGTGATCGTCTGGTAGGGCGACAGGTGCAAGACCAACACTGGAACTCTCTCACACGCAAGATGTTGCCTTGCTAGAAGCAGAGAATCAAGAGCGAATGACATGAACACCATCGATCCTACACATCGACTGCCAGAAGTTATTGGGGGTGGAAAGCTTATGTCGCCAAGGTGAGGCTCTGCTCAGCGATGTCACGTGTAATGAGCGAAATGATTATGCTCTTCCCCAGTCGTCAGCGGTCTTCACTTCTTCTACATTTCCTTGACGACGTGTTACAGGGTCTCCACTGCTTCGTTAGTTTCTCACTAGTTATTGTTCCAACCTACCTAGGATCTCTTGTGTAACGTAATCGTACTAACGAAGACGGTTCAGCTCAGTGGATCGCAGCCTCTCTTAGGAATGGCGAGGTGGCAGTTTCCCAAAGCTTATGTCGCCAAGGTGAGGCTCTGCTCAGCGATGTTACGTGTAATGAGCGAAATGATTATGCTCTTCCCCAGTCGTCAGCGGTCTTCACTTCTTCTACATTTCCTTGACGACGTGTTACAGGGTCTCCACTGCTTCGTTAGTTTCTCACTAGTTATTGTTGCAACCTACCTAGGATCTCTTGTGTAACGTAATGGTACTAACGAAGACGGTTTAGCTCAGTGGATAGCAGTCTCTCTTAGGAATGGCGAGGTGGCAGTTTCCCCTAACGCAGTAAGGGTGCTGGAATGTGAAAGTTGCGTGGGACTGAGTAACGCTGGCTATCAGAACTTAGAAAGAAGTTTACTCTCACATCCCCTTACTAGATCTGTCACGTAGCGAGTAAGCTAAAAATACTCCAACAGGACGCTGTGTACAGTTTATTTTCCAAAATTGGTATTTCACAGACGAGCTTTATTACACGTTGGTAGATGTGGCGTGAAACTTACTTTAGTTATTCTTATAATGGAAGTCTTCATTTTTCAAAATCAGTTAATGATGTCGGTAAATTTTCGAGAATTTCTAATTATTACAAAAGTTAATTACAGAGTTTTCGGGAACATTAATTGCATTTCAAGATTTATATGAAACACAATTTTTGTATTTCATGGTTTCAGGTGTATTACCTTTAAACCTAATACTCCAAATTACCCATCAGGGCGTGTTTTACCTCTTAAAAACGACATTGGGCAAGAAGTAAAACATGCGTATTGCATTGCTTTGACCCATCTACATATCTGCCAAGTTTAATAAAGATCGTTTATTTACGCTTGGTAATGTTCCCTTGTCAGTGTTGTTCAAAAAGATCTCTCAGAAACTCGTTGAGGTGGATGTGACTGCAGGACGTACTGTGACGTCTGAAACCGATCGTTGTTGGCAGTGCATGACATTCGCATGCTGTTCCGTCCGGCTAGGACATTATTACGATTACTCTTCGTTAGCCGTTTTACGTGGCTGCGAGTGGTTGAACGTTCTTTGTGGACGCTGATTTGCGGCAACTAATCGGGCAACTTCCCTCACAGTGCGCTCAAAGGCACAATGTCTCCTCTCTGTCAGTATTTGCATAAAGTCCTTACCGACAAAACTCATGTCGTAATTCTCTGTGAATCACATTTAACTGGTTATTTAGCTCTCATCTCGCAAAGAATTGGAAACAGTAACAAAGGAACACTGCACCGCACGGCACGAGAAGTCAGCGCTCTACGCCAGGTGTCGACATGGCGAGTCTGTTATGGTGCACAAGGCTATAGTCATACTAATTTCCTACTCAGCTGTATTTGTTGTTTACTTAATTTAGTTAATTAATTTGACACTGATTTGAGAACCTTTTGCAGCGTCACCGTCAAGCACTAAAGCACAGTTGTCTAAATGATACAAACCGAAAATTGCCTTACCACAGCGTCTTTATGTCGCCCTATTTTACTGAGCCGATTCCATACTACTCACTGTCTCATGCACATCACATCACTGCTATGACTTTCATCAGCAGCGGAAAGTCACACATCGGCTTAATGGTGGTTCTTCCCCATCTGCCGTGCTCCAAAGTTGGTGTATAATTTTTTTCCCGTTGAGATTATGATGGTAATTTTTTTGGAGGTACGCAATGGTATTCGCGTGGCTCTTCGCCTGAACTAGCTATGCCAGTGTTTGACTATGCTGTGGATTCGACGAAGTGGATCCCATAACTTGATATTATGGACACAGAGCAGCGTGAACACAGGGGTTCGACAAAAAATATGGATATGCGATTTCAGCATTTCTCGGCGTATTTCACTGACGAATTTTTCTCGGGTTCTCAGCCGAGTGGTGCCGTCGTCTTGGCGACAAGTTGACACCACCACTCGGCTGATAGCCCGAGAAGAATTATTCGAAAATATGAAAACACCACGAGAACGTATGCGTGAACGTGAATGCAGATTCTAGCCACGCCTTCAGGTTGCAATGTCCTATTTCACCACGAACGGCACGTGAGAAATGTCCTCAATACGCTGCAGCTGTCAATAGTAGTCAGAACAGTGTTTTGTCCAGTTACGAGCGCATTACGATGGACGCAAGTGAATTCGAGCGCGGGCAAATCGTTGGTGCTAATGTGAGAAGCGCTTACTTAACGAAATAAGCCGAGGTGTTCGGTGTTTCAAGAGGTGTGATATCGATGATTTATACCGCATAAAGGGAAAACGGGAAAATTTCATCCGCTACGTGATAACGCGGACCAAAGTGTGTGTTGAGCGGTCGTGATAGACGGTAGTTGAAGCAGATTGTGACGAAACCAAAACTACGACAGCTGCAGAAGTCGGGCTAGCAAATCCAGTCAGCACAACACAAGGCGGCTCCATCAGCAGGGTATTTAGGCGTGTGCTTGAATTCCAAAACGGCTCATCAGTGATGCAAATGCCATAACATGAACCCGTTGGAGAGAAGCCATAAAAGCTGGACAGTGAAGCGATAGAAAAAAATCACTTGGTCGGATGAGACTTCTTTCACACTGTTAACAACTTCTGGCCGAGCTTACGTTACAATAGTGTAACGTGGTGGGTTTCGGTGGTGATTTTGGCTGCTATATCGCGGTTCCTCGCGGGCCGCGTGTTTACACTGCAAGACCGCCTTACTGCCAAGGATTGCGTAACTACACTCCTGGAAATGGAAAAAAGAACACATTGACACCGGTGTGTCAGACCCACCATACTTGCTCCGGACACTGCGAGAGGGCTGTACAAGCAATGATCACACGCACGGCACAGCAGACACACCAGGAACCGCGGTGTTGGCCGTCGAATGGCGCTAGCTGCGCAGCATTTGTGCACCGCCGCCGTCAGTGTCAGCCAGTTTGCCGTGGCATATGGAGCTCCATCGCAGTCTTTAACACTGGTAGCATGCCGCGACAGCGTGGACGTGAACCGTATGTGCAGTTGACGGACTTTGAGCGAGGGCGTATAGTGGGCATGCGGGAGGCCGGGTGGACGTACCGCCGAATTGCTCAACACGTGGGGCGTGAGGTCTCCACAGTACATCGATGTTGTCGCCAGTGGTCGGCGGAAGGTGCACGTGCCCGTCGACCTGGGACCGGACCGCAGCGACGCACGGATGCACGCCAAGACCGTAGGATCCTACGCAGTGCCGTAGGGGACCGCACCGCCACTTCCCAGCAAATTAGGGACACTGTTGCTCCTGGGGTATCGGCGAGGACCATTCGCAACCGTCTCCATGAAGCTGGGCTACGGTCCCGCACACCGTTAGGCCGTCTTCCGCTCACGCCCCAACATCGTGCAGCCCGCCTCCAGTGGTGTCGCGACAGGCGTGATGGAGGGACGAATGGAGACGTGTCGTCTTCAGCGATGAGAGCCGCTTCTGCCTTGGTGCCAATGATGGTCGTATGCGTGTTTGGCGCCGTGCAGGTGAGCGCCACAATCAGGACTGCATACGACCGAGGCACACAGGGCCAACACCCGGCATCATGGTGTGGGGAGCGATCTCCTACACTGGCCGTACACCACTGGTGATCGTCGAGGGGACACTGAATAGTGCACGGTACATCAAAACCGTCATCGAACCCATCGTTCTACCATTCCTAGACCGGCAAGGGAACTTGCTGTTCCAACAGGACAACGCACGTCCGCATGTATCCCGTGCCACCCAACGTGCTCTAGAAGGTGTAAGTCAACTACCCTGGCCAGCAAGATCTCCGGATCTGTCCCCCATTGAGCATGTTTGGGACTGGATGAAGCGTCGTCTCACGCGGTCTGCACGTCCAGCACGAACGCTGGTCCAACTGAGGCGCCAGGTGGAAATGGCATAGCAAGCCGTTCCACAGGACTACATCCAGCATCTCTACGATCGTCTCCATGGGAGAATAGCAGCCTGCATTGCTGCGAAAGGTGGATATACACTGTACTAGTGCCGACATTGTGCATGCTCTGTTGCCTGTGTCTATGTGCCTGCGGTTCTGTCAGTGTGATCATGTGATGTATCTGACCCCAGGAATGTGTCAATAAAGTTTCCCCTTCCTGGGACAATGAATTCACGGTGTTCTTATTTCAATTTCCAGGAGTGTATTTTGGAGGCTGTAGTTCTTCGTATGGACCAGTATTCTTTCCCCAATTATGATGCCGCGTTCCAAGACAATTCCCCTGTTCACATCTACATCTACATTTATACTCCACAAGCCACCCAACGGTGTGTGGCGGAGGGCACTTTACGGGCCACTGTCATTACCTCCCTTTCCTGTTCCAGTCGCGTATGGTTGGTGGGAAGAACGACAGCCAGAAAGCCTCCGTGCGCGCTCGAATCTCTCTAGTTTTACATTCGTAATCTTCTCGGGAGGTATAAGTAGGGGGAAGCAATATATTCGATACCTCATCCAGAAACGCACCCTCTCGAAACCTGGACAGCAAGCTACACCGCGATGCAGAGCGCCTCTCTTGCAGATTCTGCCAGTTGAGTTTGCTAAACATCTCCGTAACGCAATCACGCTTACCAAATAGCCGTGTGACGAAACGCGCCGCTCTTCTTTGGATCTTCTCTATCTCCTCTGTCAACCCGATCTGGTACGGATCCCAGACTGATGAGCAATAATCAAGTATAGGTCGAACGAGTGTTTTGTAAGCCACCTCCTTTGTCGATATTACATTTTCTAAGGACTCTCCCAAAGAACCTCAACCTGGCACCCGCCTTACCAACAATTAATTTTATACCATCATTCCACTTCAAATTGTTCTGTACGCATACTCCCAGATATTTTACAGAAGTAACTGTTACCAGTGTTTGTTCCGCTATCATATAATCATACAATAAAGGATCCTTCTTTCTATGTATTCGCAATACATTACATTTGTCTATGTTAAGGGTCAGTTGCCACTCCCTGCACCAAGTGCCTATCCGCTGCAGATCTTCCTGCATTTCGCTGCAAATTTCTAATGCTGCAACTGCTCTGTACACTACAGCATCATCCGCGAAAAGCCACATGGAACTTCCGACACTATGTACTAGGTCATTTATAAATATTGTGAAAAGCAATGGTCCCATAACACTCCCCTGTGGCACGCCATAGGTTACTTTAACGTCTGTAGATGTCTCTCCATTGAAAGCAACATGCTGTGTTCTGTGTGCTAAAAACTCTTCAATCCAGCCACACAGCTGGTCTGATATTCCGTAGGCTCTTACTTTGTTTATCAGGCAACAGTGCGGAACTGTATCGAACGCCTTCCGGAAGCCAAGGAAAATAGCATCTACCTGGGAGCCTGTATCTAACATTTTGTGGGTCTCATGAACAAATGAAGCGAGTTGGTTCTCACACGATCGCTGTTTCCGGAATCCATGTTCATTCCTACAGAGTAGATTCTGGGTTTCCAGAAATGACATGATACGCGAGCAAAAAACATGTTCTAAAATTCTACAACTGATCGATGTCAGAGATATAGGTCTATAGTTTTGTGCATCTGCTCGACGACCCTTCTTGAAGACTGGGGCTACCTGTGCTCTTTTCCAATCATTTGGAACCTTCCGTTCCTCTAGAGACTTGCGGTACACGGCTATTAGAAGGGGGGCAAGTTCTTCCTCGAACTCTGTGTAGAATTGAATTGGTATCCCGTCAGGTCCAGTGGACTTTTCTCTGTTGAGTGATTTCAGTTGCTTTTCTATTCCTAGGACACTTAGTCCTATGTCAGCCATTTATTCGTTCGTGCGAGGATTTAGAGAAGGAACTGCAGTGTGGTCTTCCTCTGTGAAACAAGTTTGGAAAAAGGTGTTTAGTATTTCAGCTTTACGCGTGTCTCCTCTGTTTCAATGCCATTATCATCCCAGAGTGTCTGGATATGCTGTTTCAATCCACTTACTGATTTAACGTAAGACCAGAGCTTCCTAGGATTGTCTGTCAAGTCGGTACATAGAATTTTACTCTAGAATTCACTGAACGCATCACGCATAGCCCTCCTTACGCTGACTTTGACGTCGTTTAGCTTCTGTTTGTCTGACAGGTTTTGGCTGCGTTTAAATGCAGTGAAGCTCTCTTTGTTTTCGCAGTAGTTTCCTAACACAGTTTATAACACTCCCGTCTGCTACTGCTATACCATAACCTCGAAACTGGAGGCAGTTTGCAAAACAGAATTATTTTGTTAGATTAATAATGGTATAAAGCAACAGAGCAGTGTTACCCTCTGAGAGGAATTTTGCTAGGTTGACCGTGTTGTACCTAACGGAGGTGGCTTATCGGAAGTGAAAGTGAGAATTACGTAAATATTTGAACAGTAGCAAACAAAATTTTGCCTAGCTATCCTGTTTATAGAATAAGGGAAACGGTCGCCAGCCTAATTAGACAAGAGAAAGATTAATGTTCTCGTTTAAGAAAGTAGGTATAAGTAACTACAATGGACAAACACAACCTAGACTTAGCCACATGCGAGTGCAATGAACTCTGACACACATATGTTTTAAGATTGAAGCTAACAACTGGAGCAGCAGAAACTATTTGCAAAATTATAAGAGATTCCGAAACACACTATTACTTTCAGGACTTACACAAATTGAATGGTCTTTATAACATTACTATTAATATGCACTTCTAATACACAAGAGAGACAAACACTTAGCAATCATGAACATATAGTTTCCTACTATTGCAGTTTCCTACTTTTACTACAGTGAAACACAATGTTGACAAAATTGCAAGAAACTGACTCACCTTTTAGAATTTACTATAGACAACCATGTGATCATTTACTTTATAAGCCTCAGTCTTAAGAACTTTTAATTTTGAAGTTGGCAACAGCACTTTAATAAGCAGTTTTAATAGGAATATTTTCAGCAAACAACATTTACTTTAACTCACTCTCTTACCACATTAACTTTAACTTTCTTTTTACTATGCTGAAGAGGCATTAACGAGCAAAATACTGGGCTTTAATGTTCTTTTAGTAAGGACACTCGGATATCACTTTAGTTCAAACGGAGAGGAACCAGAGAGGTGTTATGATAAGGAGAAAATTCAAGGCAGGTACATAAATTCAGATATAAATTACCTTATATTTGAGCAATAACACATCCATTAAGCTGATCCTTCACTGTACATCATTATAGTATTACGTTACAGTGATTGCGCAACGTGGTGGCAACTGCATGTTGGTAGGTGGATTCGCGGACATAATTGCTGGACTCTGTCATTTCTTGGTGGCGACGACAGATACAAATTCCAGAATAGTTCCAGCTATTTATCCATCCATCCGAGGCATTTGAAAGCGGCAGGAAAAGCCTCTCTCGGAACCATCACAATATGCATCTGTTACTTGGCAGTGCACGGACTCGTAGCTCGTCTCCGACTGCTGGCTCATTCCCGACTGACTATAAGTTCCACCTTTTCCACCTAGGCCAACCACAATTTGCGCGCGCTACACAGTTCCGTTCCCGAGGGGAACCACTACACCGTTTACATACAAACTAACTAAGAACCCTAAGTGAGGATCAGCAGTTTACATAACAGCAAACAAAATCATTAAATAAGACAGAACATTTTCATATATTGACACTTCTACAAAAAATTATTCCCACAAAATTACAATCATATACAGTAAGTTTTTTTCCCTCCAAATGGGACAAAGAATATAAATTGCAGATATACTACTTTGCATAGAATCAAATCACGATATCAAAGGTTTGACAAAGAAAAGAGTACACAATTTTATGTTATCGATTCAAACACATTTACAGAAGATCAACAATGTAACATTAAATAAAGCAAAATAAATCCATACAGCATCAGAGCTGTGGTGTTACAAGTTGTCTTTGTCTGCGACAGGTTTCGTGAACATGAGTATGAATTGTCGTACCGTCCCTAGGCACTACAGCCGCCAGATATCAGTATTATTGAGTTTCTGTGGTCTCCTTTGGAAAGAAGGTGGCGTGACGCTATCCAACTCCATCTTCGTTACCTGAAATTCTCACTACTTTGTAGGAAGATTGGAGAAATTAAATTCGAGAACCATACAGATGCTGTATTTATTCATTCCGAGACGAGTGCAAGCTGTTTTTAATGCCAACGGCTTTCCTGCGCCGTGGTAATGTGTTCTTCGCATTACCGTACTTTTATCCAGCCCTTGTAATTCGCCAGTGTAATGGGGAGATCTATAATTATCTGTATAGCGGATATTTTGGGTAAATTAGAGCGGGGAATGGAAGGCTAAAGTATCAACGTGCGGGGTGTAAGAGGGAGAAGTGGGCCGCTCTGGGTCTGCGCCTCTGCCGCCTCCGCTGTGTGTGTGTGTGTTGGGGGGAGGGGGACAGGTGGGTATCCACTGACTGTGGCAGGACGCGGCGTGCCCTGGAGGCGCGACCGCGGGGCGCCTAACGAGCCACTCTGCCACTCTGCCACTCTGCCACTCTGCCACTCGGGCGCTACGAACCGCAGCTCCGCCCACCGCGCTGCGACCACTCCAGCGCCTCACCTGCGCCCGCTCGAGCTGCCGTGTCTGTCTTCCACCACGGCCAGAGTGCTGCGCGCCGTAACGATCCCCACTATGCTAGAGCACCAGCCGAGGTGTCTACGCTCGGCCGTCTAACTATTGAGTCGAATCGATCGACTAATCTCTTTATTTCTAATTGGGCCCTTACAATGAACCACTAACATTTGTGCGTTAGAGTTTCCTGTTCACGACGTATCCTGCCAAATCATTAAGAAAAATGGCCTCGCCTTAGATTTGGCTTTCAACAATATGTTACACTCTAGCACAGATGTGCTACCTAAAACTTTTGCCCATTATGTATGTGGTGTCACCGCCAGACACCACACTTGCTAGGTGGTAGCTTTTAAATCGGCCGCGGTCCGCTAGTATACAACGGACTCGCGTGTCGCCACTGACAGTAATTGCAGACCGAGCGCCACCAGACGGCAGGTCTAGAGAGACGTCCTAGCACTCGCCCCAGTTGTACAGACTACGTTGCTAGCCATGGTTCATTGAGAATTACGCTCTCATTTGCCGAGACGATAGTTAGCATAGCCTTCAGCTACATTTGCTACGAACTAGCAAGGAGCCATTACCAATTGATATTGTGATTATAAAGCCTGTACAGCAATGAGAGATGTTCTACAAATGTGGATTAAAGTTAAGTATTACAGAAGCTACGTACTTTTCTTTATAGCATTCATTACGTATCCTGTTTCAGACCTCACGCCAGCCTGCGTGAGCTTATAGCGTGCATTTCGGTCTCCTCAAACAAAACAGTGCTGGCACTCTGCCGACATATCAATGTATATTGTAGATATGATGTACGTGTTTTATTGTGTACACCTTTGCATAGTATGTGTTAATTACAAATGTGGTATGCCGTATAAACTGTATAAATTATTTTGCATTGTCATGTAGCTGTCCTGGGTTAAGGCCGTTAGGGGAAGTTAGGAACAGAAATATCGGTGGCAGCGACTTGCGTGGGGAGCGCTGTCTCTGGACGCTAGTATGACGTCAGAGCAGAGTGCTCAGAACAACACACTCAAATGATGTGCAATGTCGGCCCGCTGTGTTACTAGTGAGGCACCAGAAGCATGACGAGTGTGACCATATGTAAGAGGCCCCAATAACATCAAGATGCTGGCCCAGAATTGGTCATTGCGAATCAAGGTCTGTCCGCAAAATGACGCGGAGCAATTGCAGTATTGTAGACGACAACGAAGACATATCAACTGGAACGAGCTGTAAGGTTGTTTTATTTTCTTTTACATTGGAAACTTTGTGAGGCAGTACGCAGTGATTTTCACAGCCAATATTAGGTCGTTAATAAGTGTTACACATAAAAACTGTTGGTACCTGATCTTGTCATTAGCCTACTCAGGGTCCCAGTACTTCACAGTTAATGAACACCTGAGTATGATTGTTTAAATAGCTGGAACGAAGCTAATAAAAGACTAACTTTACCAGTTAGTTTCGTTTAACTCCTTGTCGGTGTGTGGGTGTTATGTCGACGAGTTGCGCAACGGATTGATGTGACGAGTACCCTTTGGCTCCTGCAAGAAGCAATTTCCACCCCACACTACTACAGAAGTCAGACAGACGCTCCTAACGTACCGAAAAGAAATCACAAGCTGCGACATTGTCGCAAAAGAACAGCGACCCGTATATGTAATAAGTTTCCTTTAATTTACGTCTATGGTCACAAACTTTTTGTTAACAGACTACCGGTTTCGGTCTTTAATGAGCATCATCAGATCTGCAGCAAAAATGAGAAAAACATTGCTATATGACTGCTGGTTGGCTGTATGCTGGTTCGTTGTATCGTTTTTTTAGTTTATATTGAACCTGTGTGACCATCTCCACGCGTTACCTTAGAGAATTGTACCCGACTTTGCGTCCTGGCTGCTAATACACCAGGCCCATAAGAAATAGTGTCTATGTTGTGACCCTTATTTGTTAACTTGATAGACAAATTAATTATTTTTGAACTACGCGCAACGGAAACTGGTGCGAGTTTCTCTAAGATTACACGTTCTTGGGTGGTTGAGGTCAAAGCCGTCCTATAGCAGCTGGTAGCCTATCTAAATTCACATTTCAGATTATTTCTGTCTTTCATTAACTTTAGAAAATCGGACTGAGTAAGATACATCCTACCCATTTCATGTGTCAGGTGACTGGGGGACTATTTGTTAACTGAAATGATGACTCTCATTTAATAGATTTATTTTCTACTTTTGATGAAAACTTTAGAAGCCGTCACATTACAATTTTTCTTTAGTTACAAAACTTCAGCGTTACCTCTGATGGGTACGACAATGACAAAATTTCATATATCACACATAATTTCATAAAAATACATAAGTGGGCCACACCGTCTTTAGCGGGAAAATCGTCATTCATTCTTTAAGGCTCACTTGTCGTCATGCATGAATTACACCACTAGAAATTTAAGGTAGGCCACTGCTGAAGGTAGGTAACCTCTATCAGAGAAAAGATTCTGGGCAAAAATTATGTACTATTGGCGCCAAAATGAAGCGCGAACTGAACTCACAAAGAAAGTACCAAAAATAATTAAATTTCGTGACAGAAATTTCTCGATCTACCATACCATATGCAATCTGCACTCATTGAGCTAAAAGTGAAGCTTATAACTCGGGAAATAGCTACATGAACTGATGGTTCCTGTTGCTTGCTCACTACCACAAAGCAAAATTTCACAAACACATTTCAGAGAAAACTATTGCAAATAAATTTAAACCGTAACCTGTACCGATGAAGGTATGTTGAATGCGTGCTATGAGCATACCCAGTCGTGAATTTTTAGCCATATTACCTCATTTCTATCCCACCAAATCTGTGAGCTACTGTGCTCCCGCGTCCGGTCCGTCTCATGGCTGGCCCCACAGTGCCCTCCACGTGCCGAAGTCCGACCAACGTTCCTATTCAAACGCGGTGGTGGGGAGACTCACTTCACCCCCGCACCAACTTCGTAACCTACCCTCGTGCCTGTTTTCATCTTTGCTTGCTGCTGTGGCCTACCTGCCGTTATTCTTGTAATGTTGGCAATGACTGCTATTCCCTTTGGTCCATGATCCCGCTACATTTGACTTCCATTCATACCCATGCACACTCACACAGGATGGAAACAAGGAGTATACATATAAACGGCGTGTGACCTCTTTGTGAAATGACGAAAAGAAACAAACAAATGCGTCAAATATTCCATTCACCCAGCGAAGTATTGAAGCTGATAGCAATCAAAGAAAAACTTATATCTCGATATAGAAAACATAAGTACTTCCTACTGTAACCTGAGGCAAAACAAAGGTAACGCCTCGATATAAATACACTCGCAAACTGTCTACATCTGAAGAACAACACATATACCATAATGAAAAGTAGTACTGACAAAATTTACATTTGTGCACTTCAAATATGAAGCGGTATACCGATTAAATGGAAATATGTAAACCTGACTCTACCCTGTCGAGTTTGGGCTCAAATGAAACGTCTTGATACGCAGCATATGATGGTGAAGACGGAATATGTAAGAAATGAAGGTCTGGAGACCACGCCACCTAACATCCTAAAAAGATAATTGAAATTAATTAACAATGAAGCCCCAAGTAGTTCATGGTATTGTTCAATAACATTGGGGCAATGTCAGTTCTGTTAATTAAATGAAGACAAAGCACAGTAACTTAAAACTAAAGTAATTATGGCACGTGCAAATAAAAGGAAAGAGTAACTTAAGTTCAATTTTCAAACTCGTGTCTGTTGTACGATGTGCATTCAAGTTCTAAGGCCTCCGATTTTTTTTTCTAATTAACTACTCACCCGAAATCTATGAAACTGGCGTTACTTCTCGACGTAATCGCCCTGCAGACGTACACATTTTTCACAACGCTGACGTCATGATTCCATGGCAGCGGCGAAGGCTTCTTTAGGAGTCTGTTTTGACCACTAGAAAATCGCTGAGGCAGTAGCAGCACGGCTGGTGAATGTACGGCCACGGAGAGTGTCTTTCATTGTTGGAAAAAGCCAAAAGTCACTAGAAGCCAGGTCAGGTGAGTAGGGAGCATGAGGAATCACATAAAAGTTGTTATCACGAAGAAACTTTTGCGTAACGTTAGCTGGATGTGTGGGTGCATTGTCTTGGTGAAACAGCACATGCACAGCTCTTCCCGGACGTTTTTGTTGCAGTGCAGGAAGGAATTTGATCTTCAAAACATTTTCGTAGGATGCACCTGTTACCGTAGTGCCCTTTGGAACGCAATGGGTAAGGATTACGCCCTCGCTGTCCCAGAACATGGACACCATCATTTTTTCAGCACTGGCGGTTACCCGAAATATTTTTGGTGGCTGTGAATCTGTGTGCTTCCATTGAGCTGACTGGCGCTTTGTTTCTGGATTGAAAAATGGCATCCACGTCTCATCCATTGTCACAACCGACGAAAAGAAGGTCCCATTCATGCTGTCGTTGCGCGTCAACATTGCTTGGCAACATGCCACATGGGCAGCCGTGAGGTCGTCCGTCAGCATTCGTGGCAGCCATCTGGGTGATACTTTTCGCATTTTCAGGTCGTCATGCAGGATTGTGTGCACAGAACCCACAGAAATTCCAACTCTGGAGGCGATCTGTTCAACAGTCATTCAGCGATCCCCCAAAACAATTCTCTCCACTTTCTCGATCATTTCGTCAGACCGGCTTGTGCGAGCCTGAGGTTGTTTCGGTTTGTTGTCACACAATGTTCTGCCTTCATTAAACTGTCACACCCACAAACGCACTTTCGGCACATCCATAACTCCATCACCACATGTCTCCTTCAACTGTCGATGAATTTCAATTGGTTTCACACCACGCAAATTCAGAAAACGAATGATTGCACGCTGTTGAAGTATGGAAAACGTCGCCATTTTAAGTACTTAAAACAGTTCTCATTCTCGCCGCTGGCGGTAAAATTCCATCTGCCGTACGGTGCTGCCATCTCTGGGACGTATTGACAATGAACGCGGCCTTATTTTAAAACAATGCGCATGTTTCTATCTCTTTCCAGTCCGGAGAAAAAAGTCGGAGGCCTTAGAACTTAAATGCACCTCGTATTGAGGTTACTGCTTATTTTTGTATTTCGGTGTTGTCTGTCTACTGAAAGCCAACAGTTGCTTATTTGACCCTATAAATGTTGAATGTAACTTGTCATGTCCTTGAATCTAGTGCACGTAAGTAACCTTCAATCTGAGGTTACACAAACTGTTGTCATAACGAATGAGCTCCTTCCAGCCAAACATCTACTTCTCAGTAACGAGTTTAAATACCATTATCCAAATTAACATACGAGTCTGATTATTAACGATATAAGGCATTTGCTTTCTTCATTCAGTTCTATTTCGTAATCTATTGGGTCGTCATAAAAGTGTGTCAACTTTCTTTAGCCACAAGTACTGCCAAATACACTCCTGGAAATTGAAATAAGAACACCGTGAATTCATTGTCCCAGGAAGGGGAAACTTTATTGACACATTCCTGGGGTCAGATACATCACATGATCACACTGACAGAACCACAGGCACATAGACACAGGCAACAGAGCATGCACAATGTCGGCACTAGTACAGTGTATATCCACCTTTTGCAGCAATGCAGGCTGCTATTCTCCCATGGAGACGATCGTAGAGATGCTGGATGTAGTCCTGTGGAACGGCTTGCCATGCCATTTCCACCTGGCACCTCAGTTGGACCAGCGTTCGTGCTGGACGTGCAGACCGCGTGAGACGACGCTTCATCCAGTCCCAAACATGCTCAATGGGGGACAGATCCGGAGATCTTGCTGGCCAGGGTAGTTGACTTACACCTTCTAGAGCACGTTGGGTGGCACGGGATACATGCGGACGTGCATTGTCCTGTTGGAACAGCAAGTTCCCTTGCCGGTCTAGGAATGGTAGAACGATGGGTTCGATGACGGTTTGGATGTACCGTTCACTATTCAGTGTCCCCTCGAGGATCACCAGTGGTGTACGGCCAGTGTAGGAGATCGCTCCCCACACCATGATGCCGGGTGTTGGCCCTGTGTGCCTCGGTTGTATGCAGTCCTGATTGTGGCGCTCACCTGCACGGCGCCAAACACGCATACGACCATCATTGGCACCAAGGCAGAAGCGACTCTCATCGCTGAAGACGACACGTCTCCATTCGTCCCTCCATTCACGCCTGTCGCGACACCACTGGAGGCGGGCAGCACGATGTTGGGGCGTGAGCGGAAGACGGGCTAACGGTGTGCGGGACCGTAGCCCAGCTTCATGGAGACGGTTGCGAATGGTCCTCGCCGATACCCCAGGAGCAACAGTGTCCCTAATTTGCTGGGAAGTGGCGGTGCGGTCCCCTACGGCACTGCGTAGGATCCTACGGTCTTGGCGTGCATCCGTGTGTCGCTGCGGTCCGGTCCCAGGTCGACGGGCACGTGCACCTTCCGCCGACCACTGGCGACAACATCGATGTACTGTGGAGACCTCACGCCCCACGTGTTGAGCAATTCGGCGGTACGTCCACCCGGCCTCCCGCATGCCCACTATACGCCCTCGCTCAAAGTCCGTCAACTGCACATACGGTTCACGTCCACGCTGTCGCGGCATGCTACCAGTGTTAAAGACTGCGATGGAGCTCCGTATGCCACGGCAAACTGGCTGACACTGACGGCGGCGGTGCACAAATGCTGCGCAGCTAGCGCCATTCGACGGCCAACACCGCGGTTCCTGGTGTGTCCGCTGTGCCGTGCGTGTGATCATTGCTTGTACAGCCCTCTCGCAGTGTCCGGAGCAAGTATGGTGGGTCTGACACACCGGTGTCAATGTGTTCTTTTTTCCATTTCCATAAGTGTAGTTAGCTGCACAACTGATCAGATATCGGACAGAGGTGGGCTAGTGACTGTATTAATTAATTTCCCTACTCTCTCAATTGGGTTTGTGTAAGACGTCGTGGTCTCCTGACCTTCATTGCTTACATATTCCGCCCTCGAAATCATATTCTGCACATCAAGACACTTCATTCGAACCCGAACTCGACAAGATAAAGTCAATGTTGTATGAATTCATGTAAACGATATGCAAATAACTAATAAATCGCAAGTGCACACTGTGGTTGAAATACTCGAGACTGGCGTACACACATACGTTCCAGACACGACGGTCACAGGAGCTCTTTGTTCGAGAGCGGCAACCGCACGCCAGGAGGCCGGTCCCAACCCACCTACCTCGGCCGGCGGCCGCCTGTGGAGCGGACAGCGTTCGCCCGAGGGAAAGAGGGAACGACCCCGTGTTCGGCTTTAAAGTAAATTCCGCTACACTGTGGGGGAGCAGCCAGCCTATGCATTCTTTACACATAGCACGCAGTTTCAGAGATTTTCACAGGGTGACAGCAATCGCCAAACGCCGATACTACAGATTTCCGGATTGGTCGCTTTAAATGAAACGTCATTCTCCCGTTTTAATAGAGCAATGCTGATTGGTAGACAATATTTCTGACGCTTTGAGCTGAAGGAGTAATGGAAGAGACCGAAAGATATACCCCCTCACGTCTGGCATGGAGAGGGGCTGTTCCGTTGCCGCTCTTGGAGCGAGAACACGTAACGAGAGCGTGCGCGCTCGTACGTGTACTCAAAGAACGAGGAACGCTACAGCACTTGGGAGCTCCATATTTCCTCCACAACCGTACACTTCACCGCATTTCACACACGACAGCCTCGACCGTACCTAGCAACATTCTAACGGATAATTATTCAAGCTGAGTAGGCTCGGCTCTCAGCTATTCTGCCAAGTCAATAACAATCTTAAAGTTTCAATAAAAATTTCATCAGCGAATCCTATCCTTGAGAGGTAACTTCACATTCCGAAAAGAACCAGGAAATAACGTGTTCAGTTCATAACTAAAAGTGCCATTGTGATTTCTCAGAATTTTTGCAAAATAAATAATAATTTTCGTTAGTTTCATGTTTTTCTTACACTAACTAGCACTACTCCAGTACGCAAGTATCCCACTAGTTACGTAAGAAATTTTGTGAATTTTTGTGTCATTTCCTTACAGCGGATGACTCCAGAAAATATTTACTGCTGAAAGTGTTTCAGGCATATCTCTTTAGAACTTTAGGAGCATCTGTCTGACTTCTGTAGTAGTGTGGGGGTGGAAATAGCATTTTGCAGGGGCCAAAGGGTGAAGGGTACATCTCAGATTAATCTGTTGCGCAGAATGACAGAATAGCACCCACACGCTCACAGAGAGGTGGGCTAGTGACCGTATTAATTAATTTCTGCACTGTCTCATTGGATTTGTTGTGGGCTCTTTGAGTTGTGTGATACTCCTTTCCATTTCGTATTTTACTTGACTGATAGCAGTCTGTTACTATTAAACCAAATTCAAGAATAGATTGCTCATTAGAATAACTTGTTGTACACTTCTCTCCAAAATGTCCATGATTACAAGCGCAATGTCACAAACAAAGCAGAAAACAATGCTATACACACTGGCAAAACTAAATTCTCAACAGTTTAAACTCCCCTTGTCATTTACGTGGAAACACCATTGTGCTCTCTTCGAGCTGGCTTCGCAGCCAGCACACTGGCTCACAGGTTGAGACTATCAAGAAACCAAACCTTCGTCAGTCGAGGCCAAAGGAGTGCCTTACTTAGACTGTCGGGTGCTTTCGCCGCCACATCAGTGGAATCACTATTGTGGTCCTTGGAATCTACCCATTTAACATTACGATAAAATACAGAGCGACTACATATTGGCTAAAGGTGGGAAGCCACGATCAGGTTCCAAAGAGCATTGAAGTACCAATTAACTCGAAACGTCAATTAAAAAATTGGCGGTTGGATACCTGGCAAGGTGAGTAGGACGCAAATGATAAGGGCCGCAGGGGACACCAGCTCTTTCCCGATATAAGAGAGAGACCAAAACTCAAACATATCGATCCCAGCCGCGGTATGGTCGACTTCTTAATAGGACACGGCCCTTATCTCGCGCACATAAACCGCGTGAGTCTGGGGCAGACATCAACATGCACATGTGGGGTAGAAGGCTCTGCAGAAAACATTATCTTTTTCGGCGAACCATTTACCATCGTCAGGCACACGATACACTTAAACCCAATATTCAAGACACGAAGCACGCAATGCTCAAAGACGAAGAGCAACAGGTCATGTTAAACACATTCACTGACGATATATCCAAAACGACCCATACAGGATATGTCCGAGCCAGACAACGAGCCTATACACAGAGACAGGTAGGAATCCACAGGGTGTAGGACAGCACTGATTCTGACATGGAATCAGGTGATGGCACTGATCCTGACATGACCGTAAATGAAAATGAAGAAATACCCTAAATAAGCAACACAACGGCCTAAAAAAAGAAAATAAAATGAAAAATTTTGAGGTTAAGGTTTGGTTATTAATAAATTTAGAGTAGATGGTAGATTTAAATGAAGAGGTGTGATTGGCGGTCGGTGGCTTGATGGACAATTCCAGCACACTCACCATCATGCACACTTGGTGAACGGAAATTTCTCCATTAACATCATTCCTACCTTATGTTTTAATTTTTCCTAAAAATATGGTTATGACTTATAATATTATTTTCCAAAATTTTGTTGGTTTCATAAATGTTTCTAACGTTCTATCTGTTAATCTTAAATACAAGAATCTTATTTACTTTGGAATAATTTTTCCGAATTTGTAATATGCCTTAAAGTTATAATGTGCCATAATCGATCCTCTTTCTTCGTAATTTCATATATTCCATTCATATATCTTTAATTTTAAGACTTTCGTTTCTTAATTTCTTCTAAATTTATAAGTATTTAAAGCTGCAATATTAAAAATAAGTAATAACAAATAAGAATCACAATCTGTACATGTACAATTCTGTATTGTGAAAGAAGGAGAACTTGTAAAATTACTTTGCCCATGTTTCTCTGGTGTCTGTCGGGACTATCAACAGATGGTGTTTCACTAGGCCAGGCCTACACCTAAGCAGGACTGGGAAGGGAAGAATGGTACAGCTGATTCATGAAAGCATAGGTGGTGGATCTCAGGCCACACATGGTCAAATACCTGTTGCCATGGGTAGGAAATATTAAGTCTTTTTTAGGATAAATCCAGGCAACAATTTCCCCTGCCTAAAGAATATTTCCAGCACTTTAGAAACAATTACTCACAAGAGAGATTTTAACGCTCCAGATGTCACAAAGAGAAACAAACAACTGGAAGCGTAACATGGGGCATTTCACAGACTTAACAATCCTCCACCAAAACATGCAATCAAGAAAATGAAATACCACTATTAGACGTTGAGCTCCAATCTTCGATCTGCACAGTAGTATGTGTTACTGAGCACTGGGGTAGAGAGACAGAAATACAGCATGTAGTGTTATCATCATAGGAAAGGGCAGAAATGGTTCCAGGGTGGACGATCATGCATTTATATCAGAAAACGAACACAGTTCAAATCGAGACATGACTTCAGTAGAGCAAGTGAAGACAAACACAGTGAAATGTCAGCTATTGAATTAACAGAGCTTGATATTACCAAGAAATTAATCATTTTATTTGTGTATAGATCTCCCAGGGGTAGTGTGGACACTTTTATCAATAAATTAACAGAAGTTCTAGATAAAGTCTCAAGCACGAAGGTCAACATAATTCTGTGTGGGGACATTAACATCAACACTAATATTATAAATGAATCCAGCAGCGCCCTCATAAATATCCTTCAAAGTTTTGGCATGTCCCGTTGGTTCAGTGCAACAAGGGTTAGCGCAATGATTGAATCAGTAATTGATCATATGGCCACAAATGTGGACAGAGAAAAATGTGATGTAGCTCTAAAAGATCTCAGACTATCAGACCATCTCTGTCAAATAACAACCGTAAAATCAGGGATCGAATCACTCCCTAAACTACAAGACTACAAACGATACCTATCAGAAATCAAAATACAAAATTTTTCGAACGAAATAGCAAAACAAAGCTATGATGAAGAGCATAAGGAAACCAATGTGAACATGAAATTCTCTAAACTCTCCACATTATTTAAACTGAACTCTGAAAAGGCATTTCCAAAAGTATGCATGTCAGTATCAACATCTCACGAAAACAGTTCGGTAAGAGCAGGTATTAACAAGTCCTTCCAAACACTTAAATTCCTTGAAAAAGAGTCACAATGATCCAGAATCCTTAAATTTCTATTATTTATTATCTATAGGAAGGTGCTGCTTGCTGCAAAAAAGTCATTTAATGACAAAATAATACATAATGCAGAGAACAAAAGAAAAGGAGTCTGGGATATTGTAAAAAAGGAAGTAGGGAGAAGCAAAGAAACCCAAGTAACATACTACTAAGGGAGGTGGATAAGGTAATAAATGATCCACAACACTTAGCAAAATATGTAAACGGGCATTGCAGAGACGTTACAGCAAAAATTCCCCAAATCGAATAATATAACACGTGTAAATAATGTTGCACTAAATACAATGATGTTACTTCCAACCACGGAGAATGAAGTCAATAAATCTGTTCAAAAAATAAAAAATAAAAAGTCAGTAGGCTTATAAGAAATACCAATGTGTGTACTGAAACAACGCATAGCGATTATACAAGGCCCCTTAACAAATATAAATGAATCCTTCACATCAGGGACATCTTCAGAGCAGTTAAAACAAGCAAGAGTAGTAGCTTTGCTCAAGAAAGGTAATGCAAAGACATAGAAAATTACTTCCCCATTTCCCTGCTGTCACCATTCTCAAAAATAATGGAAGGAATTATGAAATACAGATCAATGAATTACCTGAATAAATACAAGATCGATGAATTACCTGAATAAATACAATCTCTTAAGCGAATCACAGTTTGGTTTCCGAAGTGGCAAAAATACGGAGTCAGCCATAGGAGAATTCACAAAAACTGTACTTATGCTCTTGACAAAGATGAATGTAACACAGGCATATTTTTGGATGTTTCTAAGGCCTTTGATACAGTTGACCACAAGAGTCTATTAAATAAGTTAGAAGCACTAGGAATAAGAGGGGTAGCTAATCACTGGTTTCGATCATACCTAGCAAATAGGGTACAAAGAGTAGAGATACACATATTTAAAACAGGTCTAAACATTTAGTAAAACTTTTATCAGCGCCAAAATACATTAATATAGGGGTTCCGCAATGTAGCATATTAGGACCAATACTATTCCTGATATACATAGAAGACTTCCCCAGCAGTGTTACTCATGGTGAAAAAATTCTCTTTGCTGATGACAGCAATATTATAGTCACTGAGATAACGAGAAATCCTTGCAGAGAAAGCAAATGAAGCTCTCAAGGAAATTCATGTTTGGCCTATAAGCAATAAAGTGACATTGAACATAAAGAAAACTAATGACATGAATTTTAGTTTCAAGAGGGAAAATTACAGTGTTTAATTGAACGTGGATGGCACTTCCATAGATTGTGTAACAAATGCAAAAAATCTAGGAATGAATATTGATTCTCAGTTGAAGTGGTGTGAACACACAAAGGTACTTGCAAACAGAATGTCATCAACATGTTATGCCCTTAGAATACTATCATCAGTATGCAACATTTAGTGCCTTTTAGTTACAAACTATTCATATGTACACCCAGTTCTTAGCTATGGAATTTCTTTTTGGGGAACAGATGCACAAAATATGAACACAGTTTTCAAACTCCAGAGCCTTAAGAATCAGAACTAAAAATGGTAGTCGAGCTCATTGTGAAGATCTGTTTAAAACACTGAGGATTTTAGCTGCTCCTTGTGAATACATTTACCAGTCAGTTGTACACATCAAAAATAACATTGGTCATTACTGCACAAACAGTTCTGTCCATGACAATGGAACAAGAGCCAGACTCAACTTACAATGGCCAAGAAAAAATAAACATAAAATTCAACATAGCATTTTCTAAATAAAACTGTACAATAAATTACCAAATGAGACAAAAGTAAAAGCAAAAATACACTTACTTAAAAAGGCAGCTAAAGAGTACCTGTTATAAAATATATTTTATACATTGAAGGATTACTTAGGTAAAACAGAATAGCAGTTTGGTAAAATAATGTTATAAAAATAAAGAATAATATTCATTATAAAACATCCGTTATTCCACATAACACCTTCACACTAAGATTTTTTTGCTTCTTTTTTTTCTTTTCTAGAAAAAATTAACCCCAAGCTACGCATTGCACAATATTCACATCTTTTCCTTTTTACGAGCACAACATCTCACATATTATAGAGGGATGCTGACACAGTTTTTCAGGATAGCAAATGGGTAGCTGTGGTACAGAAAAAGGCCCAGAGTACACCAGTATGTG
This sequence comes from Schistocerca cancellata, assembly GCF_023864275.1. NCBI lineage: Eukaryota > Metazoa > Arthropoda > Insecta > Orthoptera > Acrididae > Schistocerca > Schistocerca cancellata. Next base: position 1,493,994 of record NW_026047103.1, read on the forward strand.
TGTGTGTTTGTGTGTTTAGTGAGTGAAGTGTTATGAAACAACGTGTGTATAGTGTGTGCAGTGACTAATAGTGAGATAAGACTAAACAGTGTGGCATTACATTATTTAATAAGTTATTTATATAAAAAAGTATTGTATACCATGAGTAAATCTAATGATGGTTTCTAATTAGAAGCTTATTTAAAATTGTCTAAACTTGTAAATACATTGACATGTTGTAACGCCGGAAATGCATATCCTCCTATTTCCATCTATTGTACTATAAAATTTTTTCCTTGTTCGTTACCTGAAGATACCTTGAATTACTGTGCGTGGACTTGTATGGACCTTTGCCCAAGTCATCAGGGAACTTTGCCTACATTTTAGTAGTGCTAGAAGCTGTTTCCAAGTTCATCAAACTATACCCAATTAGGAAAGCTACAGCCAAAGCGGTCTATAGCAAGCTTGTGAAAGATTATTTTGTACATATTGGTGAGCCTAAGTCGATTGTATCACACAATGGGGCACAATTTACTTCTAGGTTGTGGAATGAAGGCAGAGCAAGTAATGTGGTCAAAGTGATCCATATTTCAGCTTACTGTCCGGCTGGAAATCCCGCTGATAGGTATATGCGCGAGCTACGCCGACTTTGCCGTACCTATTGCCATCACAACCATAGGGCATGGGGCAAATACGTAGCAGAATGTGAGAGAATTATGTACACCTTGAGACATGAATCTACGGGATTTTCTCCAGAGGAAATCCTGTCAGATGACAGAAGTAAAAGTTTAGTGGAAGAGATAATTAAATTCCCTCCGCGGATTGACATTAGTATTGGTGTGAAAAAAGATCGTTTGCGAGAAATAATGAAGCTAAAAGCCGATGCCCACATACGTCGTCATGACGCTAAAGCGCGTTTTGCTAAGTTTGCAATCGGAGACTTAGTACTTGTAAAAGCTCATGAGAAATCGAGCGAGATAGACAATGAAATCTCTGAATTTAAGTTTGTTTATAAATCCTTATTGCTTAGAGCATCAAAGCTCTGGAAAACTATTAGGTAAACGGAACATTGTAAACTTGAAATTGTGCCAACCTAGGATTGATTAATACCACAGAATGGGTAATTTGTACAGTATGTAAATATAGAGTGTCAGATTTAAACGATTTGCTAGATTGCGTCTTGTAGCTGTGCAAAGATCAGAGTCAGCGCATGAAACAGCACGCACTGTCGTCAACCTGTCGGGCAAGAACCTGGACAAAGGAGCCATCTCGGCCCTTAATAAAGGTTTGAACTTTGCTCCTACACCACGTACTATACCCATCGTGGATCTTATCAGTGGAGTAGAACAGGCTCTGCGGCATCTTGCACAGGACGACGCCGACGAAGTGAGACTTGTTACCAGTCGCTTTTTGGCATCAGCTAAGCCTCCCAGGTCTAATATCAGTAGAGAGGAGAGGGAGGGGCTCCGTTTACTTCAGAAGGATGAAGATCTTGTCATATTACCAGCTGACAAAGGAAATGCCACCGTGGTCCTTAATACTACCGAATATCATAGAAAAATGACTTCACTGTTGGAGGACAGTACGTATAAGTGTCTTAAACGGGACCCAACTTTGACGTACAGCAGAAAAACCATGAAGTTACTGAAAAATTCCGGGCTTCCAGACGATATTACAAAAAATCTCAGAGTCCGAGCTCCTCGACCGCCCAGGTTGTACGGACTACCGAAGCTCCATAAGGAGAATGTTCCCATGAGACCTATTGTCAGTGCAATTGGATCTCCTACTTATAAGCTGGCCAAATACTTAACAAAGTTGATGACTCCTATAGTTGGCCGGTGTGAACATCACATCAAAAACTCCCAGATGTTCATTGAGAAAATCAAAGATATTAGAGTTGGTCCAAATGACATTTTAGTCAGCCTGGATGTGGTGTCGCTGTTCACAAAAGTTCCTGTGGAGGACACTTTGAAAATGCTGGCGGATCTTTTTCCTCCTGAAACTATAAAATTGTTCCGGCACGTGATGACGACCACCTACTTCTTGTATGGTAATAAATTTTATGAAATGACAGACGGTATGGCAATGGGCTCTCCGTTGTCTCCATCATTGGCTAACTTTTTTATGGAGAAGTTTGAAGAACGTGCACTAAATTCGGCTCCCCTCCGTCCGTCCTTATTTTATCGTTACGTTGACGATACATTTATGATCTGGCCACACGGCGAAGAAGCTCTTAAAGAATTCATTGAACACATGAACAGCATCCATTCGAACATCCAGTTCACTGTCGAGATGGAGAAGGAAGGGAGACTGCCTTTCTTAGACGTTTTAGTACAACGACAGACGGACGGGCGTCTTGGCCACTCTGTATACCGTAAGCCGACGCATACCGATTTATACCTGAACGCACAGAGTTTCCATCACCCTGCTCAGAAGAGAGCCGTTTTGAACACGTTGGTATATAGAGCCAAAACTGTTTCTGACGAGGACCACTTAAGGTTCGAGATTAATCACCTAAAGAACGTGTTCCGAAAGAACGGCTATAGTGCACGCGATATAAAGGCAGCGTTCTCCAAAAGAAGGAAACGTGATAATGCTGCAACCTCACAGGATGATACACCAATTGCGGTTCTTCCTTTTTGTGGCGCAATTTCCAGCAAAATAGGAAGAGTCCTGCGTAGACGTGGTATTAGACCGAATTTTCGTCCTCCTAAGAAAATTAAGGAGATGATGCGCCCTGTTAAGGACAATCTCGACCTCAGGGTCCCCGGTGTTTATAATATACCCTGTGAGTGTGGAAGCAATTATATAGGTCAGACTATTCGTACCGTTTCCGAACGCTGCGCAGAACACCAACGCCACATTAAAAATAGAGAGCTTGAGAAATCGGCAATTGCGGAGCACAGCCTCACGAACAAACACAAAATATTGTTCGATGAAACTAAAATTCTGTCCCATGCCTCCACGTACTGGGATTCGGTTATTAAGGAGGCTGTTGAAATCAGAATGAGCCAAAAGAACTTTAACCGCGATAGCGGATACCATCTGAGCTGTGCGTGGAAACGAGCGCTTGATGCAGAGAAGGAGCAGAGACGTTCCTTCCAAGGTTTACGTTTAAACGGAAGCGGTGGCGCCACCGGCGCACACAGTGACACCATCTGAGACAGCAGCACGTAATCGCCAACCAATCAGAAGCCGACCAATCAGAAGCCGTCTTCGGGCTATATAGAGGCTACCATAGCAGCAGTGGAGACAGTCAGCTCCTGACGATGACGATGGAGGTAATCGTCGAAAGCTCGAAATTTTATCTAGAACTGACGCGGCAAGAATACCGAGAATATTTTATACATAAGTGCCGCCGCGAAAAACTTCGTTCTCATAATTAATAATTAATTTGCGTATTTTGATATACCTGTTTTTTATGACCATGTACTCTGATTAATTTTGCAAATGGTATTCCATTTCTTGATACTGTTAGGAATTTTGATTTTTTGAATAGCTAAACCATTTTCTATGTTTTCTATGAATTGTAATATGTTGTCAACCTGTTTTCTTTTGTGTAACATGACAGAGTGGAATAAGATTAGGAGTGTCTCCACTCCATTATTATGGTCTAAAAATTGGTTTATGGTTAATTAGACTAATGCTAAAATATCTTGATGTTTTGAGCATATGCATTTCCACTGTTTTTTTTGGGACATTTTCTGAGTTTGTTTAGGTTACACGAACATCCTCAGACAATGTGGGGCACGTGTAACACCGGAAATGCATATCCTCCTATTTCCATCTATTGTACTATAAATTTTTTTCCTTATTTTGTTACCTGAAGACATGACGTTTCTGTGTCTTTGTATATTGTAATTGTTTTACTATTTGTATATATATATGCATTTATGTCGATGTATAATTGGTTTGTTGTGTAAAGATTATTTGTATTTTTACGCTGGGTCTGGCCTAGGGAAAACTATGCAATCGAACGATTACATTGATAGGTCGTGTAGAGAACCAAACTGTCTAAGATCTTTGGTAGCGTTAACTCTGCCGCGTGGGGTTGGGCAGCATGTAATTGCGCTCGACATGCTATGATAGTTTCTGACACAGTGTCGCGGACGGGAAGCATTAGCTGGCGCACATCAAGAGCCCGTTTCGCCTGGTGACCGTGTCGAGAAGAAGACGCACCAACATACAGCTTCTGCAACAGCGACGGCCGACAATGAGTGACTGCCGCCACCTCCTCGATCGACGGCTTCAAACCTTCAATCAACCAACAAGGAAGACTGGAAGCACGTACAGTTTTAGAACTGTATGGCAGACCTCAGCTTTTCAAACTGTTCCATTTTCGTAACTATAATTACAGCAACTTAGCATGAACATTTGTTGCTCATTGTCCCAATTGCATTACCAAGCAGGGTCCCTTCCTTTTCCCGGAATGAACCCGAGTGTCATTGAAATTCAAACGCCATCATTAAAGTAATATTATTCCATTTCATTGCTTTAATTTCAAGGTTCAGTTAAGGTATTCATAGCTGGCTACAATATTTAGATTACATAAACACAAATTAAGAGTGCGAGGTTTGTTACCGTATTTTAGTTTACCTGTGGCTGCAGCTCAGCTTGGTACATACTAAATGTTACTATTGTTAATTGTCCAGAATCATTTAATTCAAGTTCAAAGTTAAATCTCCTATTTATAAATTGCGTAGATTCAAGTAGCTTTTGAAATGATTGTTGAGGTAGCCCAAGACTAACCTTATTTTACTGAATTTCGTAGTGCTTCAGAAACAAATCTCACTATTTACCTCAGTCACTAAATTAACCTTCAATTTTCCGGTTTTATTAATTCTTTTGCTAAATTAAGTCAGATTGTAGCGAAATTTATTACTTCTGACAAACTTTCAGTTTCCACACAACACGTGTCAACCTTCAGTTGCCACGCTTCTAGTGCTAATTATATGTGTAATAACTTTTCTTTTTCAGTTACTATAGTAATTGTCCATAGGATTGGCGACCGTAATTTCCCCCAAATCTCAAGTATCTAATTACCGCTAGTTAATTGTTAACGTAACAGCTGCACATTTACTTTCTTTATTAATTTTACCCTTTTCTCAAAATTAATTTCCACCAATTTCATTTGCATTTTTCCTTTCATTTAGATGTAACCCTTTCCTCCCTCTTTACCGACAGATTAACTTCGGTGACAATCGATTTTCCCAAATTTCCATTAGGTACACGCGGTTTAATTTTTCACTATCATTAAGGTCGATAAGTGAGGGGGAGGTTACAGTGTAGTATATACTTGTAGAAGGAGATCATGGGTGAATACAGCTACTGTTTCTACTACTACTACTACTACGAACTGTCTTAATAACAAGGTGGCAGGTCATTTGTAAATGGCAGAAAATAAATACATAATTCCCACCAGTAACTGGTGAAATTTTCTTCGGAGACGATAGCCTTGTTAAAAATTAAATTTGTCAAGCATACGCTGTCACTCTCATATTATCGTAATGACCAGGTAGTAAGGGGGAGATGACATACATAGATCTAAGAATAGGAAAATAGAGCAAGGATGCACTGACTATGTCCTATAGTCTCTGAGAGATTATTAGATGCCAAATTCCACTCAAATTACAACTCAATAGAAAGAACTACACAGAAATTATTTTCTTTAGAGAATGAATCAACTGTGTTTTGTTGAACTATTATCAGTTATTGGTGCATACAAGGAACGTCGTGAGAGCGTTGAAAGAAAAACATTATTTGAACACAAATTATCTTGTAGCGAGACACATGCGGTGCGTAGAGCAGTCTGTGATAGTTGCGTAAACGGCAGTAGTTCTTTTTTGCAATTTTTGTACTTGATGTTATTTGACGCGTGTTGATTTTAGCTTGAAATCTCTCGTTGTCTGTCAGAAATTTTACTCCTGTTACGCTCAGCCAAATACTACTTCCAAGCATATTTCTTCTTTCTTCTGAAATTAACAATGGAATATTCTTTTAGTAGTTTTAAATAAATGTTGTCTCAGTAGGTACAGCATAAATTTAATCTATTATACCATCTAACCGAAGTGGGATCATCGAAGCATGTTCGGCTTATGTGACACTATTTCACAAAGTGTTTCTGCCATACAACATGTGCATGCACTACATCCTGTATTCAAGCGTCAATCTCACTCGGCGCAACATATCCAAATCCACTGCGGCAATGGCAGTACCGATTCGGTTCATCAGATCATTATTGTGGTCCCTGATATTCCCCCACAGAAAGACGTACATCGTTGTAATGTCAGATGACCTAGGTGGCCAGGGAACTGGACAACCTTTGCCAATCCACCGGTCTGAAATACCTGCTCCAGAAGTTCTCGCACAGTCTGACTCCAATGTGTCGGTGCAGAATCTTGTTGGAAAACGAATGTGTCTTGGCGGTCACCCCGTTGTGGTGACGCGTACAGATCCAGCATATGAAGATTACTGTTAGAGGTAACTACTTTTTTCTGAGGAAAAAGTGGCGCCTGTAGTTAAATCACCCATTAAATAACACCACATATTCACTTTCCGTCTGTCACGTACCCCTTCCGTCACAGTACGCGCATTGGTTGTTCTCAGGACCCAAATAATGGGAAGCCAAGCATATCCCTTCTGACAGCTTCACGCGTTCCTGGTAGTCCAGTACAGTGCTTCACATCAACGTTTCCTGTCCCCATAAAATTCATGTAACGCCGGTGTACCGACATCCGGGAGGGTATTTTCTCTCTATGCCGTGTTCCTTTGAAACTGCAGGTCAGGTCTAGTCAGAATAAATAATTTCGACACTGGTATTTGTCTTGACTTGAACAATTGCCTTTACGCTTCACTCACAAACTAGAACACTCACAAAGAAAACTTCGTTAGTTTGTCTGTCGCATAAGCTAAAGACGGTGTCAATATCTTAATTACTTTCGGTGCTATAACACACGGAAGTTAGCACTTGTTGAGACACGCTGTTTTCTACTCTCTCAGTTACATCTAAGTATATACTGGTTAAGCCAGTGCAATGTACACAAACGAACCAAATTTGTACCAATATTAATAATTTTTTGTTCTATTCTATTCAGGTACTGGGCGATAGCAAAGATGACCATGTGTTTCTGTACGAACACTAATTTCTCTTGTCTTTCTCTCATCATCTATAGACGACAAATGCGATGGCTGCAGCGGAATGGTCACGCGGTCTTCCTCACTTGCAGCTATTCGACAGGGCATTGCGAGAACTATGTTGCACATTGTCTAAGGGTACCCATTTAAATTCCCCGAACATGTAAATTCCACAAGGCATCTTACGGTGTGTGGCAGAGTGTACTTTTGCGACCACTACTTTCTTCTCCTTTTCGTTCAACTGACGAATAGTGCATGGGAAGAATGACTGTCATTAAATCTCTGTATGATATTTGGTTTCTCTGACTCTCTTTTCGTGAGGATTCTGTCGGATTTATGTAAGAGGAAATAATATATTGAACGCACGTGCCAGGAATTTCGGTACTATACGTCTCAGCGATGCAAAGCGCCTCCCTTGCAACATCTTCCACAGGATATACTTGAGCACTTCAGTAGCGCTCTCGCACGTACTAAAAGATCCACTCTTCGCTGGATCTTCCCTCTCTTCTGTTAAGCGTACTTCGTAAGAGTGCCACACTGACAAACATCACTCAACAGTCGGCCCAACAAGTATTTTTGAAGCCACTTCTATTGGTGAGTGAATCACATTTGATTGTCATTCGTCCAATTAACCTAACCATAGGAGCTGCTTCCCCTGCAGATTATTTTGTGCGCTCCTATATGTCGCTCTGCATTGATACTCCTGAGTACTTTACGGTAAGTACTGTCTACAGTAATTCTGCATCAGAAACGTAATCGAACAGTGAAGAATCCATCGCCTTTTTGGGCGAAATGCGTTACATTTACAATTGCCAAGCACTGCACCACTCAACGATTCTCCGCAGACCTTTCTCCCTTTCGCTAAAGCCTTCTCACGTTGTAGTCTCCCTGTGGAAAACAGCATCGTCTGCAAATAGACTCATATAGCTATATACATAACCCACGAGATCATTTACTTAAAGTGTAAATAGTAGTGTCCCAATAACACTCACTTGAGTGTATTCTAGAAATTACCAATCCATCGGTCGGTTTTCTTAGAAAGTATTTTTGAGTTCTACCTATCAGAAAATTCTGAATCCAGACAAAAATCTCGCCCCAAGCTCGGTAAGGTCAATTTCTTTCAGTAAACAACAATACTGAACATCGAATGCTTTCAGCAAGACGAGAAACACAATATCAATCTGCCTTTGCCTACTACGCTTTGGTCCGCCGCTCGTGGTCGTGCGGTAGCGTTCTCGCTTCCCACGCCCGGGTTCCCGTGTTCGATTCCGGCGGGGTCAGGGATTTTCTCTGCCTCGTGATGACTGGGTGTTGTGTGCTGTCCTTAGGTTAGTTAGGTTTAAGTAGTTCTAAGTTCTAGGGGACTGATGACCATAGATGTTAAGTCCCATAGTGCTCAGAGCCATTTGAATCTACTATGCTTTGGATTTCATGAACGAACCATGCTTGATGACTTTCACTGTATTTTTGTTTACAGAATGCATTTTAGTCAGTCTTCACTCTTCTGACGGGTATGACGCCACCCGCCACGAATTCCAGGCCGCTTTTATACCAGTGTAGCAACATCAGTTCTCAGTTATTTATTGGATGTATTCCACCCTCTATCTTCCTGTACAGATTTTATCTTCCACAGCTTCCTCTAGTGCCATGTAAGTAATGGCTGATGTCGTAGCAGATGACCTGTTATTCTCTTCCTTCTTCTCCTCAGAATTTTCGATGTGTTCCTTTCCTCTCCGATCTTGCGCAGAACCTCCTCATCCCTTACCTTATCAGTCCATCTAATTTTCAGCATTTTTCTGTCGTACCACATCTCAATTTCTTCGATTCTCTTCCGTTCCGGTTTTCCCACAGTTCGTAGTTTCAGAAGCAGACAACGCCGTGCCCCACCCAAAAGCATATTCTCAGAAATTTCTTCCTCAAATTAAGGCCTATGTTCGATGTTAGGAGACTTCTCTTGGCCAAGAATGTCGTTTTTGCAAGTGCTAGTCTGCTTTTGATGTCCTCCTGGCTCCGTCTGTCATTGGTTAATTTGGAAGCTTCCGACTCTTTCAATCGCAGTCAAGACTTTAATAAAATGGCAAAGGTTATGTTAATCAGAACACTGGGAGGAGTTGTGGTCTAAATAACGATAGATTTATTCATTCCTAGCATCATATGACAAACGATGGCTAGAGAAACGCCACACAAACATTTATTTGACAAACGCATTGAATGATGTGCGGTCTATGGTTAACAAAGTGATTAGCAGGGGATAAACACACCACACTAACCAGAGCTAATCGCTTTATCTGACTTCATAAATGTGAATTTGGGGTATGGCCCAAAAACGACGCTAGTATCAAGCATCTATACTCTACTATTCCATAAAGAAAAATATGGGTCAACAGAACAGGGTGCTGAGAGTTATGTATTGGAACAAATGGCTCTGAGCACTATGGGACTTAACATCTATGGTCATCAGTCCCCTAGAACGTAGAACTACTTAAACCTAACTAACCTAAGGACATCACACACATCCATGCCAGGCAGGATTCGAACCTGCGACCGTAGCAGCCCCGCGGTTCCGGACTGAGCGCCAGAATCGCTAGACCACCGCGGCCGGCTATATATTGGAAGACTACGCCATAGCAGCGAATACTTTACGCTTCTGCGGGTCAGGGCGGCATAGCATGATGCTTGCTGACTGCAGTCCTGGACAGCATCAGTCTTTTATTTATGGCGTGCTCCTGGAAATATGCAAAAACGCCGTGTGATTCACAACACAGGTACTTCCCAATGAGCCTCTGAAACCCAGGTGGATTCCAGTGTGCAAGTTTGCAGGTCTGGTGTGCCAAACCAATTTGACTCCATGCTACAACTATGCGTGACGGAATATGTCAAATGTTTAATGGCTGACTCAAAACAAATAAGTACACGAAACCATTACTCGTGTGCATGATGAAATACCTCTGACAGTTCAGACAGTGACTGGCACAGGTTCTAAGTGGCACACTAACAGAGGACACAAGTCTCACCGTTTAGGTAAAGACCTGCCATTCTTCACCAGCGAAGCGCCAGTACAAGAGTGATCTTCTCTTTCTCTACAGTATCAAATATAGCAAATAAGTCATAAAGATCATCTTCCCTATGAACATTAAGCAGCATGACACTGTATTACTTCGTAATCATCAATACTGATGTTAAGTTTCTTGCTGATCTCATTTCTACCACTTTTCATTGCTTTCGTCTTCCTTCGATTTATTCTCAATCCATATTCTGTACTCATTAGACTTCATTCCATTCAGCAGATCATTCAACACTTCTTCGCTTTCACTAAGGATAGCAATATCATTTGCGACTCATGTCATTGATATCCTTTCACCTTTAATGTTAATCCCACTCCTGAACCTTTTTTTTATTTCCATCACTACTTCTTCGATGCACATGCTGAACAGTATGGGCACATGACTACATCCCTCTCTTATACCCATTTCAATCGACCACTTCACTCTTGTTCTTACACTCTTGTTATTCCCTATTGAGTGTTGTACATATTGTATGTTACCCATCCGTCCCTACAGATCACCTCAGAAGCTTGGATTGTGGAATTTATATTGGCATTTGGAAAGAATTAATCAGGAGGTACATCTACATCTACATCTACATTTATACTCCGCAAGCCACCCAACGGTGTGTGGCGGAGGGCACTTTACGTGCCACTGTCATTACCTCCCTTTCCTGTTCCAGTCGCGTATGGTTCGCGGGAAGAACGACTGTCTGAAAGCCTCTGTGCGCGCTCTAATCTCTCTAATTTTACATTCCTGATCTCCTCGGGAGGTATAAGTAGGGGGAAGCAATATATTCGATACCTCATCCAGAAACGCACCCTCTCGAAACCTGGCGAGCAAGCTACACCGCGATACAGAGCGCCTCTCTTGCAGAGTCTGCCACTTGAGTTTGTTAAACATCTCCGTAACGCTATCACGGTAACCAAATAACCCTGTGACGAAACCCGCCGCTCTCCTTTGGATCTTCTCTATCTCCTCCGTCAACCCGATCTGGTACGGATCCCACACTGATGAGCAATACTCAAGTATAGGTCGAAAGAGTTTTTGTAAGCCACCTCCTTTGTTGATGGACTACATTTTCTAAGGACTCTCCCAATGAATCTCAACCTGGTACCCGCCTTACCAACAATTAATTTTACATGATCATTCCACTTCAAATCGTTCCGCACGCATACTCCCAGATGTTTTACAGAAGTAACTGCTACAAGTGTTTGTTCCGCTATCATATAATCATACAATAAAGGATCCTTCTTTCTATGTATTCGCAATACATTACATTTGTCTATGTTAAGGGTCAGTTGCCACTCCCTGCACCGAGTGCTTATCCGCTGCAGATCTTCCTGCATTTCGCTACAATTTTCTAATGCTGCAACTTCTCTGTATACTACAGCATCATCCGCGAAAAGCCGCATGGAACTTCCGACACTATCTACTAGGTCATTTATATATATTGTGAAAAGCAATGGTCCCATAACACTCCCCTGTGGCACCTGTGGCACGCCAGAAGTTACTTTAACGTCTGTAGACGTCTCTCCGTTGATAACAACATGCTGTGTTCTGTTTGCTAAAAACTCTTCAATCCAGCCACACAGCTGGTCTGATATTCCGTAGACTCTTACTTTGTTTATCAGGCGACAGTGCGGAACTGTATCGAACGCCTTCCGGAAGTCAAGAAAAACAGCATCTACCTGGGAGCCTGTATCTAATATTTTCTGGGTCTCATGAACAAATAAAGCGAGTTGGGTCTCACACGATCGCTGTTTCCGGAATCCATGTTGATTCCTACATAGTAGATTCTGAGTTTCCAAAAACGACATGATATTCGAGCAAAAAACATGTTCTAAAATTCTACAACAGATCGACGTCAGAGATATAGGTCTATAGTTTTGCGCATCTGCTCGACGACCCTTCTTGAAGATACGGACTACCTGTGCTCTTTTCCAATCATTTGGAACCTTCCGTTCCTCTAGAGACTTGCGGTACACGGCTGTTAGAAGGGGGGCAAGTTCTTTCGCGTACTCTGTGTAGAATCGATTTGGTATCCCGTCAGGTCCAGTAGACTTTCCTCTGTTGCTTGATTCCTGTTGCTTTTCTATTCCTTGGACACTTATTTCGATGTCAGCCATTTTTTTCATTTGTGCGAGGATTTAGAGAAGGAACTGCAGTGCGGTCTTCTTCTGTGAAACAGCTTTGGAAAAAGGTGTTTAGTATTTCAGCTTTACGCGTGTCGTCCTCTGTTTCAGTGCCATCATCGTCCCAGAGTGTCTGGATATGCTGTTTCGATCCACTTACTGATTTAACGTAAGACCAGAACTTCCTAGGGTTTTCTGTCAAGTCGGTACATAGAATTTTACTTTCGAATTCACTGAACGCTTCACGCATAGCCCTCCTTACGCTAACTTTGACATCGTTTAGCTTCTCTTTGTCTGAGAGGTTTTGGCTGCGTTTAAACTTGGAGTGAAGCTCTCTTTGCTTTCGAAGTAGTTTGCTAACTTTGTTGTTGTACCACGGTGGGTTTTTCCCGTCCCTCAGAGTTTTACTCGGCACGTACCTGTCTAAAACGCATTTTACGATTGCCTTGAACTTTTTCCGTAAACACTCAACATTATCAGTATCGGAACAGAAATTTTCGTTTTGATTGGTTTCACCATCCCATTGATGCCATAGCCATCCTTAGTAATCCAAACATTTTGTCCCATAAAGTTATTACGTAGGTACTATGTCTGTACAGATAGCTAACGTTGTTACTGATATTGCAGATGATGCAAAAACACAGTCTAAAATTACATGTTTTCACACATCACTCGGGTTAGTCATCTAGAAGACAAATATTGTGGCGCGTTTAAAGAGCACACAGGGACGTGTATCTTCCCTTTCCTTTGACATAATTGATTTGTACCTGAATGGAACGGGGTATAAATCTCTGTGCAGTTATGATGATTTATGATCTGATTGTTTCGTTACACCAACGGAGATGAAATACAGGTCAGGGAGAACTCCCTTCTCTACCCATGTCCCATCTTTAATGAGTCTAATGTCGACGGGATGAAAACTCTAACGCCACTCCCTTTTTTCTCGCCGTTTCGTGATTGCCTCTTGTACCTCACAGATTACCTGAAATCGATAGTCACGACGCAGCAATGTTTACTGGACTAACAGCCCGAACAGGTGGCTGAAGATGACTTCTTACTGTCCAAACTGGTACCAGATTGTACATGTCGCATTAGAAGGAAACGCTCTTCAAGTTCTTAAGTAAACGAGGAACATCATCTAGGACCTGCTCAGAGAAATTAAACTAGTCTGAACTCCTGCATTTTTCTTGGGTCATCAGTCCTCTGATTGCCCTGTGCCAAACTCTTCATCTCCGATACCTAGCGTTCAGCCTCAGTGAGCTCAATTAACCGTGGGATACATTCCAATACCTGTCTTCTGCTGCAGTTTCAACCGCCTGTAGCTCAATCTCGAGCTACAGTCAGGTCCTCTCACCTTGTCTCTGCTTCCTGCCAGTGTTTTCCAGCTATATCTTTCACCCACGATTCTCAAGACAACCTGCTCATTACTGATTATTCCACCTAATTTTCAACACTCTTCTACGGCACCACATCTCAAACACTTCGATTCTCTTATTTCCCGCTTCTCCCACAATCCATAACTCACTTCGTTACAATGCACTTCTCCAAACGTATATTCTCAGATGTTTCTTCTCAAATTAAGGCCTAGGTCTGATAGTAGTAGACTTGTTTCGGCCAGGAATGCCCTCTTTCTCTTTGCTTTCTATACCGTCTTTATTTATCCTCTTTCTTTCGTCTGTAATATGGTATATTCCCCCTAAAAGTAGCAGAATTCCTTCACTTCTTTAACTTCGTGGTTCATAATATTGATGGCGAATTTCTCACTAATTTCATTTATGCTGCTCCTTATCACTTTCACACTTCATCTGTTCGTTCTCATTCCCTATCATAAATTTAGTATTCCATTCAGTACGTCCTTTAATTCTTCCACGCTTCTACTGAGGATAACAAAGTCATCAGTGAGGCTTATCATTGGTATCCTATCACCCTGAAGTCTAATACCACGCATGAAACATTCTTTTATATGAGTCATTACTTCTTCAGTGTATTGACAGAACGATAGGGGAGAAACACAGCATTGCTTTCTTACAGACTTTTATTTATTTATTTATTTCAGCTTTGATCACACCATGGACAAAAACGTCTGTGAAGCGTTTACAAACATGTGTATGCAAATGTGGGTCTTTAGTGGCTTGATATGTACGAACAGGATGAACAAAAGGATGTATGATGGTGCTAAAAAGTGAAAAACGATTTTCTCGGATTATGTGATAAGTTTACACTGTTCACCTTTCCACTATATCGCACATATTTTCTGTGTTCGACTTACGAAATTCATAATCTAACTTCAAAACTTTTCTTGACAGGAATATGCATTTCACCACATTCAAGAGACATTTTTTAATTCATACTGCCAGTTTACTTATCTATCTTTATTCATCGAAGAATTAACTCACTGATGTGGGATTTGCGGGGGTAACACAAAATCAATCAATAAGCCAAAATACAACGCACAGTATACATATACAGGGTGTTGCAAAAAGGTACGGCCAAACTTTCAGGAAACATTCCTCACACACAAAGAAAGAAAATATGTTATGTGGACATGTGTCCGGAAACGCTTACTTTCCATGTTTCAGCTCATTTTATTACTTCTCTTCGAATCACATTAATCATGGAATGGAAACATACAGCAACAGAACGTACCAGCGTGACTTCAAACACTTTGTTACAGGAAATGTTCAAAGTGTCCTCCGTCAGCGAGGAGACATGCATCCACCCTCTGTCGTATGGAATCCCTGATGCGCTGATGCAGCCCTGGAGAATGCCGTATTGTATCACAGCCGTCCACAATACGACCACGAATAGTCTCTACATTTGGTACCGTGGTTGCGTAGATAAGAGCTTTCAAATGCCCCCATAAATGAAAGTCAAGAGGGTTGAGGTCAGGAGAGCGTGGCGGCCATGGAATTGGTCCGCCTCTACCAATCCATCGGTCACCGAATCTGTTGTTGAGAAGCGTACGAACACTTCAACTGAAATGTGCAGGAACTCCATCGTGCATGAACCACATGTTGTGTCGTACTTGTAAAGGCACGTGTTCTAGCAGCACAGGTAGAGTATCCCGTATGAAATCATGGCGGTGAATCGATGAAGTACAGTACATACTGACGAAACTAAAATGAGCTCTAACATGGAAGTTAAGCGGTTCTGGACACATGTCCACATAACATCTTTTCTTTATTTCTGTGTGAGGAATGTTTCCTGAAAGTTTGGCCGTACCTTTTTGTAACACCCTGTATATTACCGTATGCTTCATGAGGATAGAACAGGTAGCCTACGGGGACAGGACAAGTGGTCGTACGGTTCCGTGATTAAGAAACCTTAGCGATCTGGGAAGACCAGAAAAACACACAAAACCCACATCGCCATGGCGGGACGGAGGAGCTCGATCCTCCCGCATATGAGGTCCGTGTCCTAAGAGCTGCTCTGCCACATTCTGTAATTCTTCATGGTGTAATGTTCCTTCATTTACACACAAACTGCTTCAGGTTACTTGCAGTATAAAACATAGGTGCCTACTTCACTGCCCACACTCTGCAGATACCAGCTGATGACTCCTAAACAGTTTCCGGTTAACTGCATTATAAAACCTAGTTCCAATCTTCATTGCCGCCTACACTGAGACACCCACAGACGACTGGTGGACTGAGAAGATGCTGCTGTGCCCCTTGCCTCAATTTCAGACTCCATAGCCAGCTACGTGATACTATCGACCCGAAAACGTAAGTCATCGGACGTTACTATCACGTATTATAAATCTTGACGCTATGATCCTTGTAAAAGGTAAAAGCAGTAAGCAATAATCAAGTATGTAAACGTGGTACGGTACTGTAGTTATTCCCTTTCATTACTATCCACTATTCTCAGTCCTCCAAGTAATCTTTAACTGTGTGACATACATTGCTTGTGAAGAACGTTTTAGACGCCATTTAAACAAATATGTTTTAGCAATTCCTTTCACTACTTTTGGGAATTTATTGTTCACTTTTTTGCCCCTGATATATAATGTTGTTTTGAATTTTTTGATTGTTTTTCCTGGATACATGTAACTCTAGACTTGTTCTTGCTCCATGATTATGTGTAGAGCAATGAGTGCAGTATTTAGTATTATTTTCCCAGATATTCCGCACAGATTGGAATATTAAAATTTAGCAGTCGGCTGAAGCAGAAACCTCAGTACAAAAACGTCTTGCAGAAATAATAAACAGCCAGTCGGTTGCTACATGGATGTTGTCATTTGGTAATTTCTTCAAATGGTTCAAATGGCTCTGAGCACTATGCGACTTAAATTCTGAGGTCATCAGTCGCCTAGAACTTAGAACTAATTAAACCTAACTAACCTAAGGACATCACACACATCCATGCCCGAGGCAGGATTCGAACCTGCGTAGCGGCCACGCGGTTCCAGACTGAAGCGCCTTTAACCGCATGGCCACACCGGCCGGCGGTAATTTCTTCACCAATGTACAGTAAGTGCACTAGTGTGCACTGGTGAGCAAATACCAAATGACAACTTCGAGGTTGTGCATGTTTTAATTACACTGGAGGTGAAATTTTATATCTGACTGACACTTTTCGGCTGTAATTTAACGTACCTGTGCACAGCTTGTAATTCAGTTATCAAATGGTTCAAATGGCTCTGAGCACTATGGGACTTAACTTGTGAGGTCAATAGTCCCCTAGAACTTAGAACTACATAAACCTAACTAACCTAAGGACATCACACACATCCATGCCCAAGGCAGGATTCGAACCTGCGACCGTAGCGGTCGCGCGGTTCCTGACTGAAGCGCCTACAACCGCTCGGCCACCCCAGCCGGCAATTCAGTAATCAATTTTTCCTTCTGAAGAATACGTTTTTGTAGATATTGAAACGAGGTTAAAGGGTTTTCAATGAACCTTCCATTTTACAACTCACTGGCTGTTTATTTATTTATTTTTTTTTCTAGAAGAAGATTGGTACATATTTCTGTAAGAAGACTGGTATAAAAAATTCTACAAGAAGTTTGGTAAATAGAGCCACTTGGTGTAGTAAGGATGCCCAATTGCTTAAATAGCTCTTTGCAATTAGCCCTACTACTACTTCTTCTTCTTCTGGCCCTTTTCTGCAGTTTAAAAACTGTGTCCACGTTTTGTACCTTAGATCCCCAAAAAAGAAGCCCATATCTAAAATCTGAGTGTATGCACTCACAATGTGTCACCCAAAGACAAAGTGATGCTGACACTGTAAGAGCATAGTATGACGAGGACATTCTTTTCGCCAGTCTCTTTGTATGTGACACTCCATCATCCCTATAAACTTTGCGTTTGCAACAGAATCTATAAATATTACCCTCAAAATTTCGCTCATGGCCTTCCGATAATATATTTCTCTCTCGGTTCTTGTGCATACTGTAACTTTCAGTCTTTTCCTATTTCTTACACCTATTTTTCTGGGCATTTGGAACATCTTGCAACATTTTACATTGTCGAAAGCGTTTTATAAGTCAACATATCGTGTGAAGGTACGCTTGAATTATTAAGTCCTGCGTCAGTTACAGAGCGCAATGCCAGGGCTGCCCCTCTGTGTGCATTAACCTTTCCTGAAGCCGATGCTGATCTTCACCTTGTAACCTCCCCCTCACTTATCGACCTTAATGACAGTGAAAAATTAAACCGCGTGTACCTAATGGAAATTTGGGAAAAGCAATCGTCACGGAGGTTAATTTGTCGGTAAAGAGGGAGGAAATGGTTACATCTAAATGAAAGGAAAAATGCTAATGAAACTGGTGGAAATTAATTTTGAAATAGGGGTAAAGTTAATAAAGAAAGTAAATGTGCGGCCATTACGTTAACAATCAACTAGCGGTAATTAGATATTTGAGATTTTGGGGAAATTACGGTCGCCAGTCCTAAGGACAATTACTATAGTAACTGAAAAAGAAAGATTATTACACATATAATTAGCACTAGAAGCGTGGCAACTGAAGGTTGACAAGTGTAGTGTGAAAACTGAAAGTTTGTCAGAAGTAATAAATTTCGCTACACTCTGACTTAATTCAGCAAAAGAATTAATAAAACCGGAAAATCGAAAGTTAATTTAGTGACTGAAATTAATAGTGAGCTTTCTTTCTGAAGCACTACGAAATTCAGTAAAATACGGTTAGTCTTGGACTACCTCAACAATCATTTCGAAAGCTACTTGAATCTACACAATTTAGAAATAAGAGATTCAACTTTGAACTTGAATTAAATGATTCTGAACAATTAACAATAGTAAAATTTAGTACGTATCAAGCTGAGCTGCAGTCACAGGTAAGCTAAAATACGGTAACAAAAGTCGCACTCTTAAGTCGTGCTTGTGTAATCTAAATATTGTAGCCAGCCATTAATACCTTAACTGAACTTTGAAATTAAAGCATTGAAATCGAATGATTGTACTTTAATGCTGGCGTCTGAATTTCAACGACACTAGAGTTCGTTTCGGAAAAGGAAGGGACCCTGCTTGGTAATGCAATTAGGGACAATGAGCAACAAAGGTTCATGCTAAGTTGCTGTAATTTTGCGAGGCAAATGGAACAATTTTAAAAGTTTGAAAATCTGAGGTCTGCCATACAGTTCTAAAACTTTACGTGCTTCCAGTCTTCCTTGTTGGTTGGTCGAAGGTTTGAAGCCGTCGATCGGGGAGGTGGCAACAGTCACTCATTGTCGGCCGTCGCTGTTGCAGAAGCTGGATGTTGGCGCGCCTTCTTCTCGACACGGTCACCAGACGAAACGGGCTCTTGATGTGCGCCAGCTAATGCTTCCCGTCCGCGACACTATGTCAGTAAGTATCATCGCAAGTCGAGCGCAATTACATGCTGCCAAACCCCGATAGCGCGGCAACTCGCGGGAGCTTCACACAACACACCTGCTCCACTGCACCACCCCAGCCAGAACCTCCCTCTCTGCCCGCGCTCCACGCGACAGAGTTAACACTACCAAAGATCCTACACACTTTGATTCTTCACACGACCTATCGATGTAATCGTTCGATAGCAGTTTTCCCTAGGCAAGACCCAGCGTAAAAATACAAATAATATTTACGAAACAAACTAATTATACATCGACATAAATGCATAACTATATATATATACAAACAGTAAAACAATTACAATATATAAAGACACTGAAATGTTATATCTTCAGGTAGCAAATAAAGGAAAAATCTATAGTATAATAGATGGAAATAGGAGGATATGCATTTCTGGCGTTACAACCTGAGACAACCTCAGTTTTGTTTTCCTCTCTTCGCGTGCAGTAAGCTCACTGACTTGGCTAAGACGCAGACGGGCTGTGCACACGCGGCAGTGACTGGAACACGTCGCGTCACGTCACGTCACGTCACGTCACGTCACGTCCATGCCGCCTCCTGGTGGCCGTGCGTGGCGGCCGCTGAGCAAACCTCGTTAGGCGGCGCTCTTGTCTTTGACTTACGGAACTGAACGCGGCGCGCCCGCCGTTAACCGAATTGCCGGGGCACACTTTGATCTGGCCGTGAGCCGCGTGCCGCTCGTTAGCTAGAGCAAACTCCGGCCCGCACGCTGCCTGCTCGCCTTCGCCGGTTCCACATCGCCTCACGCGAAGCCGCACGGCTAATTGCCGGTCAGCCAGTATGGGGAAGGAGCGCGCCGTCCGGAGCAGGCGCCCGCTCACCGGTAGGCTGGTTACTCGCCGTACTTTCCGGCAGCGGACACCGCATCGTAATGTCCGTTTGAGAGGTATTACGAAACTTGTGACTCACTTCACGAAACCTCTTTTGCTTCAGCTACACCGAAATTAAAGCATTCGCCGAGAGATACTGTTTAAGAAGGAGAGAGTTCCTGGAAAGCAGTATCGTGGAAATTCGGGTATTTTTGAAATACCCCCTCCGCAGTTTCCGTTTGATAAGACAACAGGTAGTCATAAACTTACGTAATTATATTTTCGTTTATTTGCGTCTATATGTCTGCAACTTCGTACACATTGAAATTCCCCAGCTACAGCCCTGTAGTGAGCCGCTAGAGGTACCAAACTAAAACGGAGCAGCATCCCATTGATTATGGTGGTGCTGGGGGTGGTGCTGGTGGGACGTAAAGTGTACTCAGCAGCTATGTCATCAACACCCTCACTCAACTAAATGAATACGTATTCCACCAAAGGGTGAAACACAAAATGTAATCCTCAGCCACCCTGCTACGGTTTCTGTCACTTAAACTTTCACACAGAAAACCGAAGGACCTGTGCCTAAAGTCAGTTTAACGTTAACAATTATCGAGACGTAAGGAAATTTATAACAGTGCGTTTTTACATCCGACTAAAACGTGCAAGGGAGTTCCTTTCAGGTCCACACAGTTTTTTAACTTCCTACAGAAAGTCTTGAAACTTATGTTTGTGAGATTTTTAGTCGTTACCACAATACTTGTAAGATTTAGGATGAAAGACGTGGAGCAAGTAACAGATCAGCGAACAGTTCACCTCCTAGCTATTATGTATAGCATGCACATGACTTTTTTCGCTATAAATCTTACAATTATTACCACAGGTGTCACAAATTCACAAGCAAAAATTTTGTGGACGGTCTTTACAGTGCTAGGAATCTGTGTGGATCTAGGTGTAATTATTTTATACTTCTCAGTCTCATTTAAAAACGGCGTTATATTAAATGTTATTTTTATTTATATAATGATTTTTCTGTACTGTAGTCTTAGGTGTGAGAATTTTCTGAGTGAATTTTAAACAATTTGGTCAGATTATATACTTTTATTAAATAATAATTTATGTTACCTTTTTACGCGCGTTTTTGCCTGTGTATGCGTGTCACATACAATACACGTGTCACCAGAGGCCTTCCATTTCTCTACTTCACTTCTTCCACCTCTCTCTATTCAGACGTGCCCGTCCACTCGCATACCGCCTGGAATGCACTCCTATACTAGCCAAACAACATACTAGTCCTGCAACGCATCGGAGATGTGAGGCATTGTCAGAGTTTTTAAATCCAACCCCACCGAACAGAGCGACAAAGAAGAGACTTAATATTGCATTGTCACACAGTTCTGAGCTCTGAAGTTTCAAGTCTCTAGCTCATTCGGAATGTAGTTTAAAATCAGTGGCACAATTTGTACTGAACTCACAGACTGACACGAAAGAGATCCAATAAAATGTGGTAACATGCACGTATTGTAATCAGGCAACAATTAAAATTATGTAACAGAAAATTGTGACTAGTTGATCAATGGGAAATAAAATATGAAGCAGTCAACCTAGAAACACATTGAAATCTTACATCGTAGAAACTATTTAGAAGCTCTAACATTACACGGAATCTGGAAAAACTAATCTGATGGAGTGGAGTATCTTGCAGTAATTCGTTTCCTACACTTGTAAAGAAATAAAACTGCCATAAAACCATGCTGAGGTGCTGCGTGTATAGTGGAGCAATAAACCACCGAATGACACGGCTGTGAATTGCCGAACTTGCTTTCATTGTAGTCACACATATCGGAATGAAGAAGAACGAAGGGGAAGCTCATCTCTTAAGAAATACTAATCGCAAAATATATGTAGATCCCGGTCTTTGAGGAGCGTTATATTACAATGGAGGCGTCAGAGGGAAGACTGAAAATCGATGATGCACGAATTGACAACACCTTAAACGACATTATGAACATGGCAAAGTTCGACGCCCACCGCGATAAACTGCACACATAGTTTCTAAAAGCCGTAGAACTGCAACTGCAGGGGAAATGTTGCAAACGTGTCAGGCCTACCCAGACGACGAATGCTGGGTGTATCACGGTTACCCACGTGGAGGGAGCAGAGCAACATGTGGTTTACCACTGTCGAACATGGCGGAGACCCAACCTTCATCACGCAAAGTGATGTTTTATGCTATTGCTCTAATGTGCTAGCTGTAAAACGCAAGCCACCACAGATATAAGTAGGGGGACAACCTATGTACCAGAACACGTTCCATTGTTGCCAAATTTATTCAAGATGGCGGCGATGGCGTCATCCAAGATGGCGGCATGTATACTTGGCAACAACGCATGACGTCATCCAAGATGGCAGATTCTAGCGGGAAAATAGTCCAATTGTGCTACCTCCACTAACCTTCAGAAAAAATGGCGGGAAGTTTGAATTTTGGTGGGAGAATAGTCCAATTGTGCTATGTCCACTAACCTAACCTTCAGAAAAAATGGAGGGAACTTTGAATTTTGGCGGTTAAATAGTCCCATTGTGCTACGTTCACTAACCTAAGCCTCCAGAAGAAAAAAAATGGCGGGAAGTTTGAATTCCAACAGGATAATGCATGCAAAGACCGTACTTGTCTTTATTATTATTATTGATTGTCATTCATTAACTTTCATTATCATTGATTGTCGTTTATTATCATTCATTATCATCGTTTTAGATTGAGAGGGGAGAGAAACGATGGGATGTGTGTGGACTGTGTGTGTGTGAACTCGGTCTCGGCTATTCTGACAACAGATATGAAGGTGGAGATTTGTCGCATATAGGCCGGCAAGCAATGGAATCCGTCCTTAACATGTGTGTTGGACCGCACTGAGTTAGGACGGTGACAGACGACTAGCGTGGCCTGGCTTGGATAGTCATGTTCGGCGTGTAGGTGATATGAATTTCTCAGGTGTTAGGTGTGAATGAGACTGTCATCAAGTCATGTTTGAAGGGCCGAACAGAGGCCTTTGAGCGAATTGAGAGCTGTCGGACGTGTGACTTAATGTGGGACAGGTTGATTGCGCGCGTCTGTTGAGTTACTTTGCTGTGCATTATTTGGACAGATTACGAGTACTGATGGTGTTTACAGTTATGTGTACTGCATTATTTAGGAGCAGTTTGATATTGTGCACTGAAATTAGGAGCTGTTTGCGTGCCTGCCGACTGTGCAACATGACAGGACGAGTGTTTTTTGTATGAGAGTGATAGGTATACTCGATGCGTAAGTAAAATGTACGTTAAGTATTTGTGGGACGATATAGAATATGAGAGAGTTTGAGTTGGTTGTCATTTTTTCTACTTGGAGGGTTTGTTAGATCGAATTGCTGAGGTGAGTTGCTATGAGAGCACGAACGATGTTATTGCAGCATATCTCTGTTTCTCAGCGGTTAACTAAAGACGGGGCGAGCAATGTTCTCGGCTTAGGTACTGGGGGTGTGCTCTGGCCATGTGCTAGACCGTGTGGATTGAACAACAGTATTAGGGTCATAGTTTAGCTGGAATATTTATACAGGAGTATGTCCGACGCTAGTGGTGGTCTGGTCCTCAAAAAGTAGTTGAAATTAGGGCGTTGAACACGTTTGAATATGTATATGAAATTGTAAATGGATTTATTTAATATAGCGGGGTGGTGAGAGTGAATTAGCGAGCTTTCTCGTGACGAGCAAACGTGCTGTTATATGGTCATTGTGGAGTCCACTGTCGGTCAAACTCTGCACCAAACGTATCCTTTGTACAGCATGTGGTCGACAGGAAACATCGAGTCGCGGGCGCGGCCGACTGTGGCGCACCCTCAGGCGCCGTCTACCTGGCTCGCTTGCCGTGGGGGCTGTGCGGACACCGTAAACCGCTTGACGTCAGCCAGCCAGGGAGCGGGCTCAGCAGACCACGCGTATGTCAGCTGCGCTCTGGAGTTTCGCTGTGTGAGCATGGAGAAGTCAGTTGGAACACACCTGCATGACAGTAATGTCTGAAATAAAGTCATTTTCCAGGTATTTACAGAGGGCTATGTCCGTCGCGTGTATGGAGGGTGTGTGACGTAAGTGGGGCGGTGGCGCAGCGATTGTACAGTTATTACGCGCGCACGAGAGTGAGTCACTTAGCAGTCGTTCTAGTGCAGTCCAAACGTGCTGTTATATAGTCACGGAGGATTCCACTGTCGAGCAATCTTTGCTGCCAAAAGTGTAGCACTGCGTTCTCGATCGCACAAGGACACGTGGCGAACGGCTGTGTGAGGTCGGTATCTGCTGGTTCGGACTTGCTCAGGGAACTGTCGACCATTGGCTGATTCAGCTCTGAGGCAGACAATTTTGGCGGGAAACGTGCGGATGCGACGAATACACGTGGTGAGCGGACAAGGGGCCGCTGTGACGTCAAAGTCAACAAGTTCCAGCGTGTCCAGCGAAAACATGTTTACGACGTGGGAGCGATCGCTTGGCTCATACCCCCCACGCTAGTGGCAGGCCGCCTCACGTGACAGGCGTAGGCAGTGTCTCCGCGTGCTGGCCAGGGGGTGGCGAGGATTTGAAATCATTCAGTTGGGGCACGGGCGTGAATTACATTACTATAAGTGCAGTTTATTATTTGATGCAATTATTATAGGCTAGCAGTGAAAAAAAAGATAAGTTACGGAGAAAGCTCGTACATGTGATCAATTATGGTGTTGGGGATTTGAACTTGAGATAGATTTTTGTTATGGTTGTAAGGAGAATGGCTTTCTCACCGAGAAAATCGGACATCTTGAATAAATAATAAATGATAATAATATATAGAAGTACAGTTTTCGAGAGAATATCGTGTTGGAATTTGAATTTGGTGCAATTTTCTAGTGGAGGTAGGCCTATAATAATAAATGACAATGAATGATAATAAATGATAATGAATGATAATAAATGACAATCAATGATAATGAAAGTTAATAAATGATAATGAATAAAAATAATAAACAAAAGTAAGGTTTTGCAGCTATCATCGTGTAGGAATTTGAATTTGGATGGAATTTTCTAGTGGAGGCAGGTCAATAATAATAAATGATAACAAAAAATAATAAATGATAATGAATGATAATGAATGACAATCAATGATAAAGAATGTTAATAAATGATAATGAATGATAATGAATGATAATAAATAATAATAATAAAGGCAAGCACGGTCTTTGCATTCATTATCCTGTTGGAATTCAAACTTCCCACCATTTTTTCTGATGGTTAGGTTAGTGGACGTAGCACAATTGGGCTATTCTCCCACCAAAATTGGACTTCCCGCCATGTTTTCTGAAAGTTAGGTTAGTGGAGGTAGCACAATTGGACTATTTTACCGCCAAAATTCAAACTTCCCGCCATTTTTTCTTGAGGTTAGGTTAGTGGGCGTATCACAATTGGACTGTTTTCCCACCAAAATCTGCCATCTTGGATGACGTCATGGGATGTTGCCAAGTCTACATGCCGCCATCTTGGATGACGTCATCGCCCCCATCTTGAATAAATTTGGCCACAATGCAACGTGTCGTGATACATAGGTTTTCCCCCTACTGACTTAAAAATGTAAAATAATTTCTCCTAGCGCCATACAGATCCATAACACCACAGATAGTTTTGAAAATTTGTGACTGTACATTTTTGATAGCTATGAAACTACTTACAAGATTTAGAACGAAAAACGTGGCCCGCATGCAACAGATAATAGTAAGAAGGTGAGATGTTTTCCACCAGTTATGTACTGCATGCGCCCAGACGTTTGGTTCAAAATCGTGCAATTATTTTTATACTTATTACATGTTTTCGGGACCACGTGTGGTCTTTGGGCCTAGGAGAAACTATTTTATATTTTCGGCCAATTTAAAAATGTGGTATGTTAGAAAATTACTTTTATTTAAATTACCAGTAAAATTTTCTCCTTTTAAGTTTTGTGTGTGTGAAATTCTTCAATAGAATTCATACATTTTGGTGGTATTAGAACAGATACATCTGATAAATTTTATGTTTACTTCAGTTTTTTTCATCTGCATCAACCGATACATTGCTTCCTCCTATGCACGTCTCGGGTAAATACCGTGTAGCTAGAAAGTTGAGACATTGGAGCTCACACGAAGGCTTGCGTGCGTTCTATCCTTGAACCATTCACAACTGGAACGGGAACTGGGGGATATGGCAGTGGTATACAAAGTAGACTGCGCCACACACCAGACAAGAAAACTTGTTGGGTTATGTCGAAAGTTTCTAGTCTGTAGCTCATCGGGAAGTTAGCTTAATACCAATGTCAAAAGCTTTACCGAACAGAAAAACAGACGAGATAGACGCTTAATAAAAGAGTGTTAAGATTAAGCTTTTTTTTTTCATTAGTGTGTATGGGATTCTCAAACGAGTACAGGGTGTATCAAACCTTTCGGGTAAAACTGAAACAGGTGAAACTGGGTCCACACCCGATAATACTGAGATAGGGAGCCAATGGTCCGAAATACATATTTACTGTGTTACGCACATACACAGAGTACATCACATACACAACATACTTATAGTAACAGTTGAAAGCGACGACCTCCAGCAAAGGCCCACGCTGTTTGCGACATTATCGCTGAGATCCGGAGTGTCTGATGGAACAGGCAGCGGGTGATAAACGGCGCCTAAGGCCCACATTTCGAAGACACAGTGTGGAGAGTACTTGTGGAACAGCTATTACACTCGCACCATAATGAACGTGTGCAAGCACTCGGCACCGACTGATCTTGAGCCCCGAGTTCACGTCTGTCAGTGGACTGTCCACCACAGCCCTGTAGCGCCGAGCAACGCTCAGTTTTTATTGTTCACGGATGACTCCTCACTCACCCGTGATGGTATTTTCAACTGCCGCAACAGCCATGTCTGGGGTGTGGAAAACTCCCACGTCACCCACATCGTTTGCCATCAGTAAAGATTCTCTGTCAGAGTACGGGTAGGCGTTGTCTAACATCTCCTAATAAGATCTTCTTTGCTCCTTCCCTGTTCGACTGGTCCACTTTATCTGATGTTCCCCTCAGACGTGCTGCTACAGTTCTGCGATACTCTACCACTTGTTGTCTGCAAAAGGAGATTCCAACGCTACGGTGCATCAGCCCACTTCGACGTTAATGTCCACGAGCACATTAACAACACGTACCTTCAGCGTCGGATTGGATGGGGAGATCCTGTCCATGGTCGGCGCTGTTGTCGCATATCACACCTCTGGACGTTGTCCTCTGGAGTTACGTCAGCAGAGCATGTGAAACCAAATAGAAATTGATGATGACCTGCTGGCTAAGGTACAATCTGCCTGCCTCCTGATACAAGAGAAACTAGGAATCTTTGAGAGTGCGGCAGAATTTCATGCGCCGTTGTCTCGCATGCATGGAGACTGGCGGTCACCTCTCTGAACAGTTATTATAGATGACGTTGTGTATGTTCCTAACGCAATAAATGTGCATTTCGCGACTCAGTATAATAGGTTATAGACCTAATATCACCTGTTTCAATTTGACCCGAAAGGGCTGATTCACCCCGTATATTCCGATGTACTCGTACGACTACCGCTTATCAACCTGTACGGTTAATATTCTCCACCGCAATGGGTCCTGCTCCAAAGATCACCGACCTGCATTTAAGTGTTGATGAAGATTTCGAATCGATACGAGTACACGCCGGCCACTGAACGCTGCCACAAGAGGGTCAGTGCTTCACAGGAGTAAGTGCGTATTCGCAGAGCGCGATAGCGCAATGCCAAATCCCCATTGTCGGCCATCGAACGCCGCTGCTCGATATTCTCGGAAATAGATGTGAAGGACTACATACCGGTGTCGTGTATGAGGGCGTCATTTGCTGCAACCTGCGGGAATGCTCAGTTCTCCCATTAACGTTTCCCGTATACAGGGCAGCGACCCCGTGGAAGGGAACAGACAACGTTTGCGAGTGGGCCCTGTGGGTTAACTGCAGAAGTGGCAGTGGAGGTCACTAACAACAACGCTATATTTACTTAGCTATGTCATATCTTTGTCACCATATTTTAATTCTGATTATGTTTTTGTGCATCTTGTTTGTAAAATTACTGATTAAGTATTGGTAAAAAGGCGATGAGTCCATAATAACTGGTTTTATCGAAGGAATGAAGTAAATTAAATTGTTTACGTTATAAATAATTCGTCTTTTACTAAGGGAATGACACGCTAAATTCCTTTACGTGGTCTTCAACAACAGAAGAACGAGGTCTACATCTACATCTACATATATACTCCGCTAGCCACCAAGCGGTGTGTGGCGGAGGGCACAATTCGCGCCAAAGTCATATTTCCCCCCCTCTGTTCCACTCGCGGATCGCGCGAGGGAAAAACGATTGTCTGAACGCCTCAGTAAGACCTCTTATTTCTCTCATCTTTGAATGGTGATCATTACGCTATTTGAAAGTTGGTGGTAATAATATATGCTGTACACCCTCGGTGAAGATTGGATTTCGGAATTTAGTGAGTAGCCCCTTCCGTTTAGCGCATCGTCTGTCTGCAAGTGTGTCCAAAACTTTCTGTGAGATTTGTAACGCTCTCAAGATGGCTAAATGTACCAGTCTCGAATCTTACCGCTCTTCTTTGGACCTTCTCAATCTCTTGAATCAGATCCAACTAGTAAGGGTCCCATACAGATGAACAATGCTGACTGACGAACTAACGTATCGTAAGCTATTTCCTTTGTTGAAGGACTGCATCGCTTCAGGATTCTACCAATCAACCGCAATCCTGCGAAACGCAACTCGCCCTTTTCTCACATGATATCTTGCGAGCCATGGATGAAGGGTATCAGACGGATGCCATATTCCTTGACTTCCGGAGAGCGTTTCACTCGGTGCCCCATTGCAGACTCCTAACTAAGGTATGAGCACATGGCATTGATTCCGAAATATGTTAGTGGCTCGAAGACTTCTTAAGTAATAGAACCCAGTACATAGTCCTCGATGGTGAGTGTTCATCGGAGGTGAGGTATCATCTGGAGTGCCCCAGGGAAGTGTGGTAGGTCCGCTGTTGTTTTCTATCTACATAAATGATCTTTTGGATAGGGTGGATAGCAATATGCGGCTGTTTGCTGATGATGCTGTGGTGTACGAGAAGGTGTCGTCGTCGAGTGACTGCAGGAGGATACAAGATGACTTGGGCAGGATTTGTGATTGGTGTAAAGAATGGCAGCTAACTCTAAATATAGGTAAATGTAAATGAATGCAGATGGATAGGAAAAAGAATCCCGTAATGTTTGAATACTACATTAGTACTGTAGCGCTTGGCACAGACACGTCGATTAAATATTTGGGCGTAACATTGCAGAGAGATATGAAGTGGGACAAGCATGTAAAGGCAGTTGTGGGGAAGGCGGATAGTCGTCTTCGGTTCATTGGTAGAATTTTGGGAAGGTGTGGTTCATCTGTAAAGGAGACCGCTTATAAAACACTAATACGACCTATTCTTGAGTACTACTCGAGCCTTTTGGATCCCTATCAGGTCGGATTGAGGGAGGACGTAGATGCAGTTCAGAGGCGGGTTGCTAGATTTGTTAATGGTAGGTTTGATCATCACGCGAGTGTTACGGAAATGCTTCAGGAACTCGGGTGGGAGTCTCTAGAGGAAAGGAGGCGTTCTTTTCGTGAATCGCTAATGAGGAAATTTAGAGTACCAGCACTTGACGCTGACTGCAGTAAAATTTTTCTGCCGCCAACTTATATTTCGCGGAAAGACCACATTGATAAGCTAATAGAGATTAGGGCTCCTACAGAGGCATATAGGCAGTCATTTTTCCCTCGTTTTGTTTGGGAGTGGAACATGGAGAAAAGATGCTAGTTGTGGTACGAGGTACCCTCTGCCACGCACCGTATGGTGGATTGCGGAGTATGTATGTAAATGTAGATGTAGATGTAGATGTAGATGTAGATGTAGATGTAGATGTAGATGTAGATCTAGAGTTCGCCTTACCTGTTACTTGTGAAATCTGATCATTCATTTGAGAACATTTCCAATAGTCACACCCAGATATTCGACGGACGTTACCACTTCCAAAGACTGGGCGTTTATTTTGTACTCGTACATTAATGGGGATTTTCGCCTTGTTATACGCAGTAAGTTACACTTACTAATATTGAGAGATAACTGCCAGTCACTGCGCCACGCACTTATTTTCTGCAAATCCTCATTGATTTGTTCATAACTTTCGTGTGTTACTACTTTCCTGTAGACTACAGCATCATCGGCAAACAGTCTAAGACCGCTGTCAGTACCATCAACTAGATCGTTTACGTAAAGCGTAAAAAGCAGAGGACCTATTACGCTGCCCTGGGGCACACGTGAAGTTACTCTTGTTTCTGTTCAAGTTACCCCGTTCAGGACGACATACAGCTCCCTGTCTGTTAGAAAACTTTCTATCCAACCGCATATGTCATTGGACAGACCGTAGGCACCCACTTTTTGTAGGAAGCGACCGTGCGGAACTGAGTCGAAAGCCTTTCGGAAATCGAGAAATATGGCATCAACGTGAGAGCCGGTGTCTAGAGTCTGTTGTATATCATGCACGAAGAGGGCCAGCTGTGTCTCGCATGACCGCTCTTTCCTAAAACCGTGCTGGTTTCTGCAAATCAGCTTCTCAGAGTCTAGAAAGGTCATTATGTCTGAACACAAAATATGTTCCATGATTCTACAAATCGATTTCAGTGGAATTGGCCGGTAATTATGTGCATCCGATTTCCCACCCTTTTTATAGATTGCTAAGACCTGAGCCTTCTTCCAGTCCCGTGGAACTTTCCGCCGTTCTAATGAACTCTGATAGATGATGGATAAGAATGGTGCTATATTTGTAATATAGTCAACATAAAATCTTATGGGGATAAATGAATCTAATGCATTTCTGGCGTCTGTTTTACAATTCCAGATACACTAACCACACGTCAGCCATCCTTTTGTTCGTTCGATAGTGGAAAGGGGAAATGGTGCTGCAGTCCTCTATGGTAAACGAGTTTTTGAAAGCTGGGTTTAGAATTTCGGCCTTCTGTTTATCATCAACAGTTACATTACCCGTACTGTCAGCAAGAGAAGGTATTGAATTACTTGTAGCGTTAATAGATTTTACGTACGACCAAAATATTTTAAGGTTACTTTTAGAATCTGCAGATAAAATGTTGCTTTCAAATTCGTTAAAAGAGTCTCTCATCGTTTAAAACGAGTGTGCAAAATTCGCTGCTTTCTCAGCAACTTCCTAATATGTTTGTTGTACCAAGGTGGATCATTTCCCTCTCCTATACTTTTGCTAGGCACATACTTCTCTAGCACATGGTGGACAATACCTTTAAATTCCGAGCAAAGCTGCTCAATATCTTTGTGTCCCGCGGTGAATGCTTGGAGCTGACAATGAAGATATTCGTTAATGACACTTTTACTTGCATTCCGAAACAAGAAAATTCTACCTTCTTCTAGATTAACTACCTCAAAAAGATCAGGTGTGTTTGTCGACAAGATATATAATACGTTCCCATCTCGAGTTGGTTTTCTAACCAATTGCTCAAGGTTGTATGTTGAGAGCGCTCCTAGGATAACTTCACACGAATCTTTGCTTCTGCCTCCTGTGATAAACGTGTAATTTTCCCAGTCAATGGATGCTAGATTAAAGTCTGCACCTATAACTAATGCATAATTTGGGTATTTACTTCCTATGTATTCAAGACTTTCCCTAAAACGTTCTGTGACGTTTGTTGCGGATGCTGGTTGTCTATAAAAACATGCTAATACAATGGTCAATTCTTGTCCGGTTGACAGCTTTATCCAGACTATTTCAAAGTCCGACCCAGTATCGATCTCAACTGCTTATAAGCAGCTTTTAACTGCAATGAACACACCACCCCCCATAGCATCAGTCCTATCCTTCCTAAACATTTTCCAATCAGAGTTCAAAATTTCTCTGCTTTTCATGTCTGGTTTCAACCAGCTATCTGTACCTAAGAAAATATTGGCATTGCTACTTTTTATTTCGGAGATTAACTCAGGGATCTTGTTACAGACACTTCGACAATTTACTAACATGATACTAAGCATATTTAAATCGTTTGGAATGACCTGTTTTGGCGAACTAACAATTTTTACTGTTGGCACACCGACATCAGTGTCATGAACTGGTAATTTTTCGGAGCAGCGGTTTATTTACCATGGGGAGGAACCTAACCTAAAAAAAAACTATGTACACGCCACAAGTACTGTGCTACCCATGTAGCTGCTTCCTGCGTGTGGTGCAACCTTGATCTATCGAGGGGCGTCCTACAACCTTCCGCCTCATAGCGTAGGCCAAGGAATCTGCAACCATTTTCGTCACAGAGTCGACGTAGCCTCTGGTTTCGATTCTCCACTTGACTCCAAACCAGAGGACCCCGGTCCACCCTGGGATCGTCAGCTTGGCTTCCAGTCCTCGAGAGATGGAGGCCGCCTTCACCAATTTAGACAGCCGTCGAAAGGACCCAACGATTTCCTCGGAACCCCGACGACTGGCGTCGTTGGTGCCGACATGTGCAACAATCTGCAGCTGGCTGCACCCCGCACGCTTGATAGCCGACGGAAGAGCCACATCCCGGACAAGGCCCCCCGGCAAGCACACCGAGTGAACGCTGGACTTGTTCCCTGCCATAGCCGCTTTGTTCCTGAGGGGCTCCATGACCCCCCTAACATTAGTGGTGCCTTTTCCATAATTCTGCGCGCAGCAGTGGAAGGCTGGTGAGCAGTGCAGTAGTGAATTTTCCTGCACCGTGTTAGATGGGAACGTCGATTTGGTGCATTAGCCGTAAAAAGTTGTCTGAGATATGTAACCTATTCGGATGCATGATTTCTTCAAGGTTAAATGAATGCTGAAGTTACTCGCACCACAACTCTAGTAACTGTGGTCAAGAAATGCACTATTTCTAATAAAAGCTACAAGCCTGATTTGACGCGTGAAGATCCTGCAGTGATTACGAGTGCTCCCGCGGACGGAGACGGCTAATACGAAAGTTTTGTGGGTTTGGTATCTTGAAAAACTGTCACTGTTGAAAGCTATTTTTCCGCCACGGTTACAGTGACCTTCTGCTGGGTATACTGGTAGATTTCCGTGCTTCAGATGCGAGATCTTTCCCTTTCGCGGGCAAGTGCTCTGCCCACTGAGCTACCCAAGCACGATTCAGATCAGGTCCTCACAGCTTTACGTCCGCCAGTACCTCCTACCTTCCAAACTTCATAGAAGTTCTGCTGCGAAACTTGCAAGGCTAGCACTTGCAGGAGACCGTCTGTGAAATTTTTAAGCTAGGAAGTTATTTCCTGGTGGGTGTGTCGTGGGTCGTGGCTGGGTAGCTCAAGCAGTAGAGCACTTGCCTACGAAAGGCAAAGTCCCGAGCTCTTGAGTATCGGTCTGGCACTAAGTTTTATCCAGCGAGGGAATTTCATATTCGAACACTCAACTGCAGAGTGAACATTTCATTTTGAAAATATTACGAGGTGCATTCAAGTCCTAAGGCCTCCGATTTTTTTTCTAATTAACTACTCACCCGAAATCGATGAAACTGGCGTTACTTCTCGACGTAATCGCCCTGCAGACGTACACATTTTTCACAACGCTGACGCCATCATTCCATGGCAGCGGCGAAGGCTTCTTCAGGAGTCTGTTTCGACCATTGGAAAATCGCTGAGGCAATAGCAGCACGGCTGGTGAATGTGCGGCCACGGAGAGTGTCTTTCATTGTTGGAAAAAGCCAAAAGTCACTAGGAGCCAGGTCAGCTGAGTAGGGAGCATGAGGAATCACTTGAAAGTTGTTATCACGAAGAATCTGTTGCGTAACGATAGCTCGATGTGCGGGTGCGTTGTCTTGGTGAAACAGTACACACGCAGCCCTTCCCGGACGTTTTTGTTGCAATGCAGGAAGGAATTTGTTCTTCAAAACATTTTCGTAGGATGCACCTGTTACCGTAGTGCCCTTTGGAACGCAATGGGTAACGATTACGCCGTCGCTGTCCCAGAACATTGACACCATCATTTTTTCAGCACTGGCGGCGGTGAATCTGTGTCCTTCCATTGAGCTGACTAGCGCTTTGTTTGTGGATTGAAAAATGGCATCCACGTCTCATCCATTGTCACAACCGACAAAAAGAAAGTCCCATTCATGCTGTCGTTGCCCGTCAATATTGCTTGGCAACATCCCACATGGGCAGCCATGTGGTCGTCCGTAAGCATTCGTGGCACCCACCTGGATGGCACTTTTCGCATTTTCAGGTCGTCATGCAGGATTGTGTGCACGGAACCCACAGAAATGCCAACTCTGGAGGCGATCTGTTCAACAGTCATTCGGCGATCCCCCAAAACAGTTCTCTCCACTTTCTCGATCATGCCGTCAGACCGGCTTGTGTGAGCCCGAGGTTGTTTCGGTTTGTTGTCACACGATGTTCTGCCTTCATTAAACTGTCGCACCTACGAACGCACTTTCGACACATCCGTAACTCCATCACCACATGTCTCCTTCAACTGTCGATGAATTTCACACTAGTTTCACACCACGCAAATTCAGAAAACGAATGATTGCACGCTGTTCAAGTAAGGAAAACGTCGCCATTTTAAGTATTTAAAACAGTTCTCATTCTCGCCGCTGGCGGTAAAATTCCATCGGCCGTACGGTGCTGCCATCTCAGGGACGTATTGACAATGAATGCGGCCTCATTTTAAAACAATGTGCATGTTTCTATCTATTTCCAGTCTGGAGAAAAAAAAATCGGAGGCCTTACTTGAATGCACCTCGTATATTGCTGGTCAACAGTGGCGGAAAGAGTGGGCTGTAATCGACTCTCTGTGGTGGAGGCAGTGGGGACCTGCTGTTATCTATTTGCCTCTTACACTGTGTGCAACTACAGGTAGTCATCGGTGAATGGTGGCCTGAGGGTGAGGGGGGGGGGGCGTTGTTTTCCTCATGCAGGGCAAAGGCAGCGCGCCAGCAATTTACTCGCGGCTATCACTCGCGTTTCGTGTTGTTGATGTGGCCTATGGGGCTGTTATGGCTGACAGCCAGAATGCGGCGAGGCCGAATCCATCCACTCTCTTCTTGTTCCGGAGTTTTGCCCTCTCCGATCTTACATTTCGCCACTCCCGGCTGCTTGACAAGTATTCACCGTGTTGAATTTTATTTTCCTGTCTAAGTCGAATGTACCACTCGTGCTTCCATATGCACGTGGTTACTAACCTGCCGGTAACGCCGGTGTACTCCAAACTCAGAATCCATCTTGTGCACGTCAGCAGCGTGATGAGCGTCTGCCTTGTCACTGGTGGAATCTAGCAGATCCGAGATCTAGCGGCTACTGTAGAGGACTGACTGGACTCCAGCCCGGCGAAGGTGGTTGCCAATTCGGTCAGTGGCACTCTCTACATAAGGGAAGCCAGCTGCAGTCTGCAATCGTTCAATGACTTTCGTTCTTTTATTTCTTGCCATGTCTGTATGGATCGATTTGGGGTTATAACCAGTGGTCAAAAACGTTGTACCCAACCTTTTGAAATAAAGTATTACGTTGTGAGGAAATTTAGGCCCTCCGAGTGAATAATCAAGCAACAGATGGCCGAGTTTTGGTGCAATGGGCTGTGGTCGGATCGGCGTGTGTTTACATGTCCCTATATGTTGGCTTCCTGTACGCTCTGTGCCCTAATGTCCCATCAGTTCATCCATATACTTCGACATCGAGGACCCTAACTACTCCATTCTTCTCTACTAGAACGTGAACTGGATTTTCTAGTACCTTTTGTTCAAACATTCGTGAAACCTACTGTAAGTAGGCTGTTTAGGTTTTTATATTGGTAACGCCACGTAGCGCTCTGTATGAAAATCACTGGCAGTCTGTGGCTGGTTTGCATTGATGTTGGCTATTGTAGTGTTGGGCAGTTGGCTGTTAACAGCGCGTAGCGTTGCGCAGTTGGAGGTGAGCCGCCAGTAGTGGTGGATGTGGGGAAGTGAGATGGCGGATTTTTGAGAGCGGATGATCTGGACGTGTGTCCATCAGAATCAGTACATTTGTAAGAATGGATGTTATCAACTGCTATATATATTTATGACTTTTGAACACTATTAAGGTAAATACATTGTTTGTTCTCTATCAAAATCTTTCATTTGCTAACTATGCCCATCAGTAATTAGTGCCTTCAGTAGTTTGAATCTTTTATTTAGCTGGCAGTAGTGGCGCTCGCTGTATTGCAGTAGTTCGAGTAACGAAGATTTTTGTGAGGTAAGTGATTTGTGAAACGTATAGGTTAATGTGAGTCAGGGACATTCTTTTGTAGGGATTATTGAAAGTCAGATTGCGTTGCGCTAAAAATATTGTCGTCAGTTTAGTGTTGATCAGAATAGGCAAAGAGCGAAATGTCTGAGTACGTTCAGTTCTGCTCAGCTGTTTGAAAATCAGATAATGTAAGAGGTTTATTAGCACAGTAATTCAATAATTTTTCTAAGGATACGTTTCACTACCAAGTGTTGTACAGTGAAAGTGTCGTCCACGTATCCGACCCGGCACCTTGGGCGTCTAGGAGCTGATCGAACTACCACTGCTTCAGAGGCCTCCATAAAAGTAAGTCGGCTTCTTACCAGATTAGGCAAATACCCATTACTACGCCGTCTATATCCTCGTAGTATTGTCCTTTCTATTCGAAACAGATCGCATATGTCCGGCGGGAGGCGCTCTTATATGGTGCGATTAATCTGATCTCCTGGCACACTGTAAATAATGCCATTACGTTGAAGCTGATCATACAACTACTTCTCCCTTTAGTTACTCTATAATTTCACAGATTTCTTTACTCATCAAGGGAATATAGCATATAAAAAAGCAAACTGCAACCGTATTCATTGCATGGTTCTTATTGCCATCACGGTAGTACAGTGTCCAAATTTCGTTCTGAATTTAGCATTTCTTTTATTTACTTGGCCGAAGATCTTCGATGTTCTCCACAATCATCTTATTTTGTGCACGATAGCAAAGCTGTGAATGACGGGAATTTTTTAAGTTATGTATTTGTTGCAGTTTTGATCAGAAGATAAAACTGTGCTAAGCGCTTAAAGTACACAGTCAAGGTGCCTGTTGAGCAGCCCAGATTCTTTTAATCGTCACGTACTACACAACAGCCATCTCTACGCAGCTCATATTGCTCGCTATAGAGGTTAGAATATCATGAATATGCAATTCTGTAAACGTTGGCTCAGTTATTAGACGTGAACGACCAGAAACTTACAGTGGAGATGAAATGCATCATTTTGGGAATGCAAGGTATATTTTCCTTAGATAGGCCACAGGTTCAGACAGAATTCGTCGGAAAGTGCAGAGGGTCAAGTGAGGGAACTATGCAGAAAAACAGAAGTGTTGACGGATTCCATTTATAAGCATATTACTGGCAAAATATCTGCTGCATCCTGCCGTTCATGCTCCGTTGTACAGAGGGTGGGAAGACTGTTAAAGACCGTGACTGAAACCATCTCCCTCGCTGTGTTTGCGACTGGAACAGAAGAGGAGATGATTGGTAGTGGTACAGGGCATTCTCCGCGTACCTTGGCTTACGGAGTACGTATGTTGATGTAGCTGTAGATCACATCTTTCGTTGTTCCTTTCGGAATGAGTTCGGGCACACAGCGAAAGAAATTTTTCAATGAATCATGAACTCAGTTTCATACGTCGTAGGCTTCTGGAGCGAGGAAGGTTACCTAATGAGTGGCAGAAGTGCATACCACTCCTGTTGTCAAGAAGGGTCGTTGGACAGGCGCACAAAGTAGTGACCACTTAAGACAAACTGTAGGAAAAACAGATGTCAGGCTCAAATAAGTTATGAATATCTTAAGCAAATGTGATTCAACAACGAAAGACAAGGCTTTAAAAAGTAATGATTACCTGGCTAGTTCAAATTTCGATCACTTTCACATGCGCCGTGGTTGCAGAGCAACGCCTTAATTCCATGTGTGAGTGTCATTGGTGTCTTATGGCGGCTAGGCACACCACGGCGAACAGTCAGGCTGCTCTGCTACTGCAGTGTATCTGATGTTATTCGAAACGCGAACGTAAGCGGTAACCACTGTAAAGGCAAATACGATAACAGACTGCGTGAGAAATACTAAAAACACACAAGATCAAAGTAAGAGGGGCGAGTTTAGTTACGGGATGTTTTAGTGGCCGCGAAAGCGTTACAAAATGATGTAAGATTAGAATTAAACGGCACGTAGACAGCGCTCTCATTAGAGACGGAGCACAAGCTCCGATTCCGAAACGATGAGGAAGAAAGTTGGCCGTGCTCTTTTCACAGGAGCCATCGAGGCATTTTCGTGGAGCAATTCGTGGAAATCAAGCACAACGTCTGTCTGGATGGCAGGAGGGGGATTTCAACCGACGTCTACCCGAATGCGATTCCAGAATGCTGACAACTGCGCCACTTCGGTCGGTAAGCGTTACGGAGAACTGCAATTGCAATCGCAATCGCAATCGCAAACACTACGAGAGAGGCATTGTGAATGTGGGAAAGGTTCATTGGTGACATTCCGGGAGTGTACGTTCCATGAAAAGTCCAGAAATGTACACAATGTCTAATCCAAAGTATACCCACATCCGTATGTAATACTAGTACATAACTAAGCAGGAGAGCTGGATTGCCAGTACTGTGGCGGGGGGTATTTTGTTGGGGGACGAAAAGCGGTCACTGCAAAACGGGTAAGCCAGTAGGTCTCAGTGATTTTGAACACTGATTAATCAGTGGACGCCATGTGACTAACAAACCCATCGGGGACATTTCAGCCATTACAAAGCTGCCCAAGTTGGTTGTTGGTGACGTGATTGTGAAGCGTGACTGTGAAGTGGAAACAAGAAGGAACAACCACAGCGAAACGTAGGGCAGACATAGCTGCTGCACTGACGGACAGGCACCACCGAGCACATTGGACGGTGGCTGTAAGAATGGCATCAACTCAGCGGTCGCAATAAGTCGTGAGTTCCAAAGTTCTACCAGCCGTCCAGCTAGCAGAGTGGCTATGCGTGCGGATTTACGACGAATAGGGTTCACAGTCGAGCAGCTCCCCATACACTCCTTTCTTTTAGTTATCAGTCTTCTGAATGGTTTGATGCGGCCCGCCACGAATTCCGCTCCTGCGTCAACCCCTTTATTCCAGAGTAGCACTTGCAACCTACGTCCTCAATTACTTGGTGGATGTATTCCGATTTCTGTCTTCCCCCACAGCTTTTACCCTCTGCAACTCCCTCCAGTAGCATCGAATTCATTCCCCACTCCCTAAAAAAAATGGCCTACCATCCTGTACCCCCTTCTTGTCAGTCTTCTTCACATATTTCCTTCCTCGTCGATTCTGCTGACAACCTTCTCATTCCTTAACTTATCTGTCCTCCTAATTTTTAGTATTCTTCTGAAGCACCACATATCAAATAGTTTGATTCTCTTCTGTTCCGGTTTTCCCATAATCCATCTTTCACTACCCCAGAGTGCTGTGATCCAAACTTACATTCGAAAAAATTTCTCCTCAGATTAACGCCTATGTTTGATATTGGTAGATTTCTCATGGCCACAAATCCCATTTTCGCCATTGCTAGTTTGCTTTTTATACTCTCCCTGCTCCGTCCGTCGTGGGTTATTTTGCTTCCTGTGTAGAAGAACTGGTCAAATTCATCTACTTCGTGGTCACCAATCCTGCTCTTCAGTTTCAAACGGTTTTCATTTTTGCTACTTCTCATTACTTTCGTCTTTCTTCTGTTTACTCTCAGTCTGTATTCTGTACTGAACACACAGTTCATTTCATTGAACGCATGCTGTAATTCTTCTTCACTTTCACGGAGGACAGCGATGTCATCAACGAATCTTATCACTGATATCCTTTCTCCATGAATTTTAGTTTCACTGTTGAACCTTTTTTTAATGTCCGTCATTGCGTCTTCGATGTATAGATTGAACTACATGGATGAGAGACTAGATCCCTGTCTTAAACCCGAGCACTTCGTTCTTGGTCCTCCACTCTTACCGTTCCTTCTGTCCGCCCCGATAGCAGAATGGTCAGCGTGACGGATTGCCGTCGTACGGGCCCGGGTTCGATTCCCTGCTAGATGGGAGATTTTCTCCGCTCTGGGGACTGGGTGTTGTGTTATCCCCATCATCATTTCATCCCCATACGGCGCGCAGGTCGCCCAATGGGGCGTCGAATGTAATAAGAGCTGCACCAAGTCGGCCCGATCTGTCCTGCAAGGGGCCTCTCGGCTGTTGACGCCAAACGCTCATTTCCATTTTCCATACCGTTCCTTCTTGGCTCTTGTACATATAGTAAATTATCCGTCTTTCCCTATAACTTACCCAATTTTTCTCAGAGGCGAAGCTTAAAGAGCTGTAAAGAGCGGCGCTACTGGACAATAGATGACTGGAAACGAGCGATTTGGAGTAATGAATGACTGCATCATGCTACACTCAGATATAAAGCTTTGGGATCGACGAATACATGGAGAATGTTAGCTGCTAACATGTATGATGCCAAGATTGAGGTAGGGAGCAAGCGATGTTGCGATATGGCAGTCTTCTTCGTTGCTGGGTGTACTCCTCTTAGTGCACTAAGTACAGACTGGTATATTTTACAGCACTATATACTGCGTACTGTCTAGGAGCAGTTCTGGGACTACGATTGCTTCTGTCAGCATAACATTGCACCCAACATAATTCATCGTCTGTGAGGCAATGGTTTGTGGGCAATAACATTCCTGATAAGGTCTGAACTGACCAGAGTCCCGAACTTAACACAATAATGCGCCTCTGGGTGAGTCGGAACTTCGATGTCGGCCAGTATCCCAGTCTGTGGCATCGGAACTTCGGTGTCGGCCAGTATCCCAGTCTGTGGCATCGGAACTTCGATGTCGGCCAGTATCCCAGTCTGTGGCATCGGAACTTCGATGTCGGCCAGTATCCCTGTCTGTGGCATCGGAACTTCGATGTCGGCCAGTATCCCAGTCTGTGGCATCGGAACTTCGATGTCGGCCAGTATCCCAGTCTGTGGCATCGGAACTTCGATGTCGGCCAGTATCCCAGTCTGTGGCATCGGAACTTCGATGTCGGCCAGTATCCCAGTCTGTGGCATCGGAACTTCGATGTCGGCCAGTATCCCAGTCTGTGGCATCGGAACTTCGATGTCGGCCAGTATCCCAGTCTGTGGCATCGGAACTTCGATGTCGGCCAGTATCCCAGTCTGTGGCATCGGAACTTCGATGTCAGCCAGTATCCCAGTCTGTGGCATCGGAACTTCGATGTCGGCCAGTATCCCAGTCTGTGGCATCGGAACTTCGATGTCGGCCAGTATCCCAGTCTGTGGCATCAGAACTTCGGTGTCGGCCAGTATCCCAGTCTGTGGCATCGGAACTTCGATGTCGGCCAGTATCCCAGTCTGTGGCAGCGGAACTTCGATGTCGGCCAGTATCCCTGTCTGTGGCATCGGAACTTCGATGTCGGCCAGTATCCCAGTCTGTGGCATCGGAACTTCGATGTCGGCCAGTATCCCAGTCTGTGGCATCGGAACTTCGATGTCGGCCAGTATCCCAGTCTGTGGCATTGGAACTTCGATGTCGGCCAGTATCCCAGTCTGTGGCATCGGAACTTCGATGTCGGCCAGTATCCCAGCCTGTGGCATCGGAACTTTGATGTCGGCCAGTATCCCAGTCTGTGGCATCGGAACTTCGATGTCGGCCAGTATCCCAGTCTGTGGCATCGGAACTTCGATGTCAGCCAGTATCCCAGTCTGTGGCATCGGAACTTCGATGTCGGCCAGTATCCCAGTCTGTGGCATCGGAACTTCGATGTCGGCCAGTATCCCAGTCTGTTGCATCGGAACTTCGATGTAGGCTAGTATTCCAGTCTGCTGCATCGGAACTTCGATGTTGGCCAGTATCCCAGTCTGTGGCATCGGTACCTATCAACTCAGCGTCATCAGTGCCACCTCTGGTATCGAACACTGAGGAACAAAGTGCTGCATTTGCTCGACAGACAATCAGACTTCTCACAGAAAGTGTCGTCACCAGAGATCAAGCCGTCATAA
Source organism: Schistocerca cancellata (assembly GCF_023864275.1). NCBI lineage: Eukaryota > Metazoa > Arthropoda > Insecta > Orthoptera > Acrididae > Schistocerca > Schistocerca cancellata. Next base: position 1,536,094 of record NW_026047103.1, read on the forward strand.
AGGCGAAAAATGGATATACGCCGTATCAATGTCCATTAATAGTTGTCCGGATACGTTTGATCTTATACTAGTCGCACAGACGTCTTGCGTAGTGCCCACGACGGGGAAGCAGAAGTTACAGCTTATAAGGAGGTTTATTGAGAGTTATTCTTCCTATGCGGCATTCGGGATTGGTACGGAAGATGGTGGTATAGGGAAGAGTACCATCCACGTACACACCGTAAGGTGGCTTACATTAACAGCTGCAGATGTAGATACCAGTGTTGAGTCGTAGTACGCGGCTCGTGTACTAAGCGCAGTACACCGATTAGAACACAATACTCGAAACCAAGTCCAGGCTTATCTGATTATGAGTTGTAGATGAGATTTCGGCCGGAATAGCAGACCTCTGGTGGTCCAAGCCCGCCGCCGATGTCGTCGTATGCAATATAGTGGAAACTCGATTAACCGTCATCTTCGAGACCGTGGTCGTGACGGGTGAGCGAATAGACGGATAACAGAAACACTGTGTTCCTCCAAAACACAACGTCAATCAATTATTTTATGTATAGACACATATCACTCTCACAGTAATATAATAATATTTCGGAGCGAAAACAAATTAAACACGATTGTAATAGCAAATAAAACTATTTATTACATGATAAAAACATCCGTACAGTAGCTAAAAAAGTTGCAAAACATGTAATGCACAGTACTGTACTGTAGTATAAACTTACAGGTGAAATAGTTTATCTAGCTTGGAAATAGTCAGTCAATTTCTTTTGCGTTTTTGATGTTCGAGCTTTCACCGCGGCAATAATTCGTATTTTTCAGAGCAGTAGTGCCTGCGTTGCATTAGCCTTTTCTTGACTTTCAAACCATTCTATACACTTGGACAGCATTGTTTCGGCCTCTGAATGGCTAATAGTTTTTGTTTTTCTTCATGGTTTGAACACTCGTCTTCATCAGCCCCTTCTTCTTCTTCTTTGGTGGCACTTACGCTAGCAACAGTTTCGTCATCACTCAAAATTTGAAAACCCCCGTCCAGTTTGTCACACTCTAACCACTCTGATACTTCTTCTGACGTCAAATTTGTGCTGATTTGTAAATTATTGCACAAATTGACCATCTCGTCAACTGTCACACACTCAGGTTCCTCCGATTCTTCACCTCTAGGTCGAGGCCAAAGTTTATTCCAGCCGTTCTTGAGATTTTACACTGGCACTGCCACGCACTGGCAACATTGAAAATGGTATCTTTAATACTGTAAGACCTCCAAAACTGTTTTAGAGATGTTGATTCATCAGATGAGAGTAAACTGTCGATAAATATTTTTCTATAACGACGTTTCATGTTTTCCATGATTCCCTGATCCATGGGTTGTATAAGTGAAGTTGTGTTTGCTGGAAGGAAGAGACATGTTATGTTGCCGTCATCACTTTTCATTTCACAAGTAGGGTGCGTGGGGGCATTGTCTAATAGCAATAGCGCTTTCTGTGGCAACTTTTTTTCAGCCAAATGTGCTCTAACTTGAGGTAGAAATTGTTTGTGAAACCAGTCAGAAAAAACTGATTGATCCATCCAAGCACTCTTCTGGGAGTAGTATTGTGCAGGGAGAGCATTCAAATTCAAATTCTTGAATGCACGAGGTTTTCTTGATTTCCCAATCACAAGTAGGGGTAGCCTATGACTGCCGGTCGCATTTGCGCAAACCATAGCAGTGATGCGATCTTTTTGTACTTTGAACCCTGGAGCAGCTTTTTCAGAGAGCGATGCTGCTGTCTTTTGTAGTAAAGCCTTCCAATGAAGCCCAGTTCCATCACAATTGTAAACTTGTTCCCTAACAAGATTCAGTTCAGCCATTTTTTCATTAAACTGTTCCCGGAACTCAGCAATTACAGATCTATCCGCGCTGAGTTTTTCTCCGCTGATATCAAGTTGGCGAATGCCATGACGAAATTTAAACTTGTCGAGCCATCCGATACTTGCTTTAAAAGACGAGTCACCATCATGTTTGTTGTTCACTTCAACAGCCTTGGCCATTATTATAGGCCCTGAAAGTGGAATCCCCTGACTTCTTGCTTGTATAAGCGATCGGTACATTGCAGTGTCCAGTTCATCATACTTTGCAGGTTTAATTGTCTTTCTTGTTCGCACATCTCCATCCATGCTCTGCATTGTTGACACATGTTGTTCTATTTGATCAGCATCACGTTTTATATCGTTAACTGTCGTTCTTCCAATACCATAAATCAGCGCTACACTTGTCGCAGTTTTGCCCTTTCTTAAGCGTTTTACAATTACAAGTTTTTTTATTAAGTCCTAAAACAACACATTTACGTTTTTCAGACATTTTATCAAGTCACTGTATCACACGCACCTGCACTAAATACGATAGTGTAAAATGTTAGTCAATAAAGCTTATTCAAGTGGAAAACACGTAACACGGCACAGCCCGCTAGATACACTGCGACAGTCACAGTCTTCTCGCCGCAACTGGAAACTGATCCAGTGGTGATTGTTGACTCACAAGTGAGACAAAGACAAGAAAAGGGGGAGATGTGTTAGCACGTCAACTGAAGGTCATATTTTATGTACCATTCTACGTCGGGTGCGTACATTCACTTCCCACTAAAACAGAGTAAATAAACAAAGCGAACGCGTCACTGCACCTTAGAGCATTCTGTTATCACAGTATTATTATGCTGTTACGGCAGAGACGGTTAACAGAAACTGACGGTTTGAAGAGTGACGGTTAATCGAGTTTTTACTGTACAGCCGGATCACCGTCACTGACCGTCGATGGAGAACAAGACTGTTATTCCTCCGCTAGGCGTGGCTGGATGGGGGGGGGGGGGAGAATGGGGTAGGGTGGGGGGTGAGGGCTGTACTGCCGCTCGATGTGGCGGGACTGCTCAAACCCGATCTCATGTCTCGGCAACCGAATCGCTGCATATGGCCGACATGAACAACTGATGGGTGATAAGGACATGAAAAATGTAGAATTTGAGACGCACTCTAAAATTCCAGTAACATTCTGTTAGTGTCACTAGCGAAATTAGTAAACACAAAAGATTAACTAAAGCAGTAAAGACAGTGCACAGAAAATTGCTGAATTACTGAATCAGGAAGCGTCACCGTATCCAAAGTTAAATAGCCTGGCTGTTCCATACCTAAAGTGATATACTGAACCCGTTTCCACGATATATTCAGCAGTGCTAGGGAATCCGTAGCAGAGTTTCGTGCGTAGTCCAGCTGGCTATAAATCAGTCTAGAGTCCAGCGCAATGAGTCGTCCATGTCCAGAAAGTGCAACCATCAGCGGACGTGCCTCCTGCTTACTGCACGCCGGTTCTGTAGCCGTTATGGGAGTGGTCAAGTTATCAGTTGTTGTTGCTTATCGCTGGGCCTTCTGCCTAGCGCCGCCTACGTCGTGAACTGCATCGCTGGCCGTCGTCTCCTCGTTGTAACCTGGAGACTCGCGTCTTCCGCGTCTTCTGTCTCCGTGTTGCTATACTCAGGCGTCCATAGCAACAAACTCTGTACCTTATCCTGACGGAACATACCCAATTTATCTGACATTGCTTAAATAATGCCCAAAACACCTGAAAGCATTAAGAAGCTTAACGGTCACGTTTAATACTCTGGGAAGCCTAATCATAAGAGCATATTACCGTGGAGTGTGTAACGCACAGATGTGTAACAGATGAAGAAAGGCGCAGTACGAGCGAAGAAAGCACACATGACATAGTCAGAGACAGAATATTGTCTAATGTATTGAACAAGATAAGTCAGAAGGTACCTCGATGGGAGTTACACACTCCTGGAAATGGAAAAAAGAACACATTGACACCGGTGTGTCAGACCCACCATACTTGCTCCGGACACTGCGAGAGGGCTGTACGAGCAATGATCACACGCACGGCACAGCGGACACACCAGGAACCGCGGTGTTGGCCGTCGAATGGCGCTAGCTGCGCTGCATTTGTGCACCGCCGCCGTCAGTGTCAGCCAGTTTGCCGTGGCATACGGAGCTCCATCGCAGTCTTTAACACTGGTAGCATGCCACGACAGCGTGGACGTGAACCGTATCTGCAGTTGATGGACTTTGAGCGAGGGCGTATAGTGGGCATGCGGGAGGCCGGGTGGACGTACCGCCGAATTGCTCAACCCGTGGGGCGTGAGGTCTCCACAGTACATCGATGTTGTCGCCAGTGGTCGGCGGAAGGTGCACGTGCCCGTCGACCTGGGACCAGACCGCAGCGACGCACGGATGCACGCCAAGACCGTAGGATCTTACGCAGTGCCATAGGGGACCGCACCGCCACTTCCCAGCAAATTAGGGACACTGTTGCTCCTGGGGTATCGGCGAGCACCATTTGCAACCGTCTCCATGAAGCTGGGCTACGGTCCCGCACACCGTTAGGCCGTCTTCCGCTCACGCCCCAACATCTTGCAGCCCGCCTCCAGTGGTGTCGCGACAGGCGTGAATGGAGGGACGAATGGAGACGTGTCGTCTTCAGCGATGAGAGTCGCTTCTGCCTTGGTGCCAATGATGGTCGTATGCGTGTTTGGCGCCGTGCAGGTGAGCGCCACAATCAGGACTGCATACGACCGAGGCACACAGGGCCAACACCCGGCATCATGGTGTGGGGAGCGATTTCCTACACTGGCCGTACACCACTGGTGATCGTCGAGGGGACACTGAATAGTGCACGGTACATCCAAACCGTCATCGAACCCATCGTTCTACCATTTCTAGACCGGCAAGGGAACTTGCTGTTCCAACAGGACAATGCACGTCCGCATATATCCCGTGCCACCCAACGTGCTCTAGAAGGTGTAAGTCAACTACCCTGGCCAGCAAGATCTCCGGATCTGTCCCCCATTGAGCATGTTTGGGACTGGATGAAGCGTCGTCTCACGCGGTCTGCACGTCCAGCACGAACGCTGGTCCAACTGAGGCGCCAGGTGGAAAGGGCATGGCAAGCCGTTCCACAGGACTACATCCAGCATCTCTACGATCGTCTCCATGGGAGAATAGCAGCCTGCATTGCTGCGAAAGGTGGATATACACTGTACTAGTGCCGACATTGTGCGTGCTCTGTTGCCTGTGTCTATGTGCCTGTGTTTCTGTCAGTGTGATCATGTGATGTATCTGACCCCAGGAATGCGTCAATAAAGTTTCCCCTTCCTGGGACAATGAATTCACGGTGTTCTTATTTCAATTTCCAGGAGTGTATTTGTATCTACAAGGGAGACATGGAAATTTAAGAATGATTCGAATGGCTCTGAGCACTATGGGACTTAACTGCTGAGGTCATCAGTACCCTAGAACTTAGAACTACTTAAACCTAACTAACCTAAGGACATCACACACATCCACGCCCGAGGCAGTATTAGAACCTGCGACCGTAGCGGTCGCGCGGTTCCATACTGTAGCGCCTAGAACCGCTTGGACAACCCTGTCGGTGGAAATTTAAGAGATGGAACCTATAGAACACCCTCAGAGGAGCAGCAATAGGAAATAAGATAGGCACCAACAGGAAGCAGTAGAAGTAGAGTCGATGGTCAAGGAAACGAAGAGGGACCACACGAGACGATAGAATGATAATACAAGAACGTCTAACGGTTCTGTACGTGTACACAAGAAGCCACACGAGCAGGAAAGATAATGTCCTGTAAAAGCAGCAATAGATAAAGCAACTGAGCCCCGTAAAAGAGGCCAATAGCACGTTATTTTACTAAATAATTTCTATGTGGAACAGAAAGCTATTGAGGTGTGTGAACGGTGCGGATAAGCTGAGATTTTCTGGTTTGCGCTAAGAAACAAACTGATGCACGCCGCTTTGTTATAAAAATTCTTAAAATAGATGGAAAGATAATTTTAGGTAGCATCTTACTGAGCAAACTATGAATGGGAGATGAAGGCAATGAAGTTACAGTACAGTGCTTCTCTTGGTTTACACGTTTCTTGCGCTGATAATATTGTGATAGCCAGAAACAGTTGATAGAAAGATTCTGCCTTAACGATCTGGATACGAAAGTAATTTACCACTGCAGTGTCGTAAGTGGAAGTACAACAAAACCGAGAGATAACATTATGAGACAGATGTTACTTAACTATGACACGTCACATGAAGGTTACTTTCGTCCTAAACTTTTGGGCACCACTGTATTATTCTGCAATGTATATAACAACACAAACTTTATTACGAAATTAAGATGTATCTTTCTATTCTATGCTGTATCTGTGCACGGAGTGCCACAGTCAAAAGACGATAAACCTTACATATGACGGCGAATAAATGAAATAAAATGTATATTAGCATTATTATTGAAGTGTCACGTATTTGAAATTTGGAAATTTGTGGTAAGTTCCTATTGGACCAAACTGCTGAGGTCATCGGTCCCTAGGCTTACACACTACCAAATCTACCTTAAACTAACTTACGCTGAGGACAACACACACACCCATGCCCGAGGGAGGACTCGAACCTCCGACACGGGGAGCTGCGCGAACCGTGGGAAGGCGCCTCAGACCACGCGGATAACCCGCGCAGTTTATCACGTATTCGTCCATGAGTTGCCCAGTATTTGAGAGACGCCAGTTTCCACCTGCTAGAGTAGCTTTAACCCTGTGAGGCAGTGTAAAGAATGTCTATAGCAAATGATTCAAACGTTGAGTCGCGTCGGGGAAATACAGTACCTGAAAAAAAAATAGTACGCCTGAAAAAACGACGTCCATTTTGATCCGAGGACGGCATGTGCACCTGGGGGACAGTAGATGTGCTGATAATGGTTTAAACGTCGTCCACCAACAAACAGCGCAATGACATAGGGAACAGAGCGTCGTCTGTGTCTGCACTTTGATAGTTAATGCTGACAGCCAAAGGCTCAGTGTGGTCCAAACGTGGGAAGCGAGCGGGAAACCATACCACAGAGACGAACTCGGGCTTCCTACAGCCAACTGAACGAGTGTGAATGTGATCAAATTCTGGCCTTCCATGTGCTTCCACGGGACGGGTTGGTCCTTTCGGAAAATCGCCACACAATTTGGACGCGCTGGGCCAGTTGTGCAACGATGTTAGTATCTGTGGTCACATAAACATTCTCACACCTGTGGACAAGGTTGTAGACCTCCACACAGCACAGGCGCGCTCCAGGGTCGTCATATTGCAAGCGCAACAGTGGCAGATCGTACAGCTACCATAGAACAGATGAGAGGGTTTGTAAGCTCAGACATGTGAGCACAAACTGTTGCCAGCCGGCTATTAGCAGTGGGATTATAGGCAATCACACCTGTAGTCCATTTTCCACTCACGATACAGCATCGACGTGCACTGCTCGACTGGAACCGTGGGAGGATCACTTGGAATGGCGCGCCGCAGTCTTCAGTGATGAAAGCAGACTCTACCTGCACACAAGTGATGGTAGTTTGCGCGTAGACGTAGATCTGGTGAGCGCCGCGTCGTTGAGTGCATTCCTCCAAGACACACTGGCCCCATCATACGCCTTATGGTCTACGATGCCATAAACTACAGCTCTTGTTCACATTTGGTGTTTCTGGAGAGTATGCTAACCAGCGCTCGGTACCTGCCGAATGATGTTAGATTCGTTCTTTTGGCGTTCTTAGAGATGGAAAATAGTGTGTTGCTCAAACACACTGCCAGTGAATCCAGACGTGCTCTGCAAGACGTGCACCAGCTTCCATCACCAGCACAATCTGCGGACTCCATCCAGTCTAGCACGTGTGGGATATAATGGGCTGAGAAGTGATTCATGCGTCTCGTCATTCAACAACTCCTGCACAACTACGTGAACAGGTCGAATAGGCGTGGCACAACGCATCTGAGGACACTATTTGCCATCTGTACGATCGACTCGATGTCCGAGTCAGCACCGGGATTGCCGTCCGTGTAGGCTACACCACATGCTACACTGAAGAACCAAAGAAAATGGTACGCCCACCTAATATCGTAGAATGGCCCCCGCGAGCACGCATCACTACATGGGAAGGGCTCGACTAATTTCTGGAGTAGTGCTGGAAGGGAATTGACGCCATGCATCCTGCAGGGCTGTCAATAAATATGAGCAGAGGGGGTGGAGGTGTCTCCTGAACAGCATGTTGCAAGGTATCTCATATATGCACTGTAATGTTGAAGGGAGGAGGCGTTTGGTGGCTATCGGAAGTGTTTGAACTCATAAGAGTGTTCTTGGAGCCACTCTGTAGCAATTCTGGAAGTGCGGGGTGTCGCATTGTCCTGCTGGAATTACGCATTTCCGTCGGAATGCACAACGGACATGAATGGATGCAGGTGATCAGACCGGATGCTTACATATGTGTGACCTATCAGAATCGTACCTAGACGTATCAGGGCTCCCATATCACTCCAACTGCACACGCCGCGTATCATTACAGAGCCTCCACTAGCTTGAACAGTCCCCTGCTGACATGCAATGTCCATGGATTCATGAGCTTGTCTCCATACCCGTACACGTCCTTCCGCTCGATACAATTTGAAACGAGACTCGTCCGACCACTCACTAGTCATCAGCAGTCCAATTTCGCTGTTGATGGACCCAGACGAGACGTAAAGCTTTGTGTCGTACAGTCATCATGAGTGCAGGAGTGGACCTTGGGCTCCGAAAGCCCATATCGATGATGTTTCGTTGAATGGTTCGCACGCTGATATTTGTTGATGGCCCAGCATTGATATCTGCAGCATTTTGCTGAACGGTTGCACTTCCGTCACGTTGAACGACTCTCTTCAGTCATCGATGATCCCGTTCTTGCAGGATCTTTTTCCGGCCGCAGCGATATCAAAATATTCAAGGTTCGCTCGTGAAATGGTCGTTCGGAGGAATCCCTACTTCATCACTAACTCGGAGATGCTGCGTCCCGTCGCTCCTGCGCCGGTTACAACACTATGTTGAAACTCACTTAATTCTTGCAAGCTTGCCATTGTAGCAGCATTAACCGATGTAACAACTGCGCCAGAGACTTGTCTTGCATAAGCTTTGCTGTATTCTGCCTGTTTACATATCTCTACATCTGAATACGAATGCCTGTACCAGTTTCTTTGGAGCTTAAGTGTAGTATGGGCGTTTCAGCATGGTTCGATACCTGGTACCTCAGAACCGCCTGTGTTATTGATTTGTAAACGTAAAAATTTCTTGTACTCCATAAGCAATATTGCAGCATTAAATCTCGTGTCAATTGAAATGCTGTGTGTCCTAACGTTTTTCTCCGGTAGTGGATGTTGCGTGACGTCGAGGTTTCTGTTTGATGGGGCTGCGTGGAGGCCAGAAAAAGCACTGTGTACTTCCGCCTGGAGCAAAAAATGTTCAAATGTGTGTGAAATCTTATGGGACTTAACTGCTAAGGTTATCAGTCCCTAAGCTTACACACTACTTATCCTAAATTATCATTAGGACAAACACACACACAATGCCCGAGGGAGGACTCGGACCTCCGCCGGGACCAGCCTCACAGTCCATGACTGCAGCGCCTGAGACCGCTCGGCTAATCCCGCACGGCCCGCCTGGAGCTGGTAACTTGTCGCGTACAGACATTTGCTGCCGGCCTCTGTGGCAGAGCGGTTTTAGGCTCTTCAGTCCGGAACCGCGCTGCTGCTATGGTCGCAGGTTCGAATCTTGCCTCGCGCGTGGATGTGTGTGATGTCCTTAGGTTAGTTAGGTTTAAGTAGTTAGAAGTTCTAGGGGACTGGTGACCTCAGCTATTAAGACCCATAATGCTTAGAGCCATCTGAACCATTTTTGAACAGACATTTGCTTAAGTTACTGAGATGGGCATACTGAAACTGCAATGTCCAGAATTATTGATGCGCCATTCAATTGCGTACATTGCACTGGATTACTTGTACAGGAGATGTGTTGTCACCTGAGACAATGAAATATGTCGAAAACTGAGCATCGTACAGAAAGATGTTCTAGGTGAACAGTTAATATCAGTAAAGTGTAGATCTGTCTGTGCTACAACTGGCCACATCCTATTCACGCCTGCTGTGTTGGCGGGGTCAGCTTTGTATTTCCAAATGGGAATCCCCAGTTTTTATTGTAAAATAGGATTCTACGCCAAAAAATACGTACAGTTTACTTGAAACATTGTTTTCCATCTGTGAAGATGGCGCTGTAATGTCAAAACTAATGTAAAGTGTGGATGTTTTTGCAATTAAGAACTTAGGCATTTGACTCTACATTTCATTTACGATATAAATGCGAATCTTTCTGTTCTGACTAGTGTTCGAAATTTGATTGTACAGTAAAGTATGGGTAGCCGTTACAATGTCTGCTTAGAAACTACGTTTAGTGTGGTGCAGGAAAAACGACGTGGATGTAGTGTTTTCTCTTCCCACGGGATGCTTGATATCGGCGAGTCCCCTTGGCCCTCACCGATTTGTAGTGCCCGCAGTGGCTAGCACACTAGACTCGCACTAGGGAGGACGTCGGTTCAAACCGGCCGACAGCCATCCTGATTTAGTCTTTTCGTGATTTCCCGCAATCGCTTCAGACAAATGACGGAATGGTTCCTTTGAAAGGGCACGGTGGACTTCCTTCGCCATCCTTCCCTAATCCTATGGCGCCGATGACTCCCCTGTTTGGACCCCCTCCTCAAATCAGCCAACAAGCAAACCAACGGTGTGCTTGACTTCGGTCAGTATACATGGCAAGTGCGCCTGTCACTAACATTTCATTGACGTTTATTGCAATAGTTGTGGTTTGTATTCCGCTGGTAGTCGCGTAGCGCCCAGCGCGAGAATTACGGTAGTTGGATGGAAACACACACCGAAATCACTCATTCTAATGGTGGGGTTCGAGGGTAGCCACCGAAATAAATTATTCCGATGTTTTTGGGCTCACCACAAACAAACCAATAGGGAACATAATACTACAATTTTAGCTTATTCGTCAGAAAGGTCAATTTGCATCCATATTATTTGCACTGTACAATTACATTTGCAACAGTAAAGTAAATATCAACCGTTAGAACGCAAAGGTTTATATTTACGTCGTAACTGAAATGTAGAATCAAATGCGTCGATTCCTAAATGCAAAAACGGGCGCACTTGATACTTATCGATTACAGCACCATCTACCACTAATGGAAAACAATTATTTGATTGTATCACGCACATTTTTTGAAGAAGAATCAGAATATGCAGTAGAATGGATGCTGCCATTTGAAAATACACATATTATCCTCCCCACGCAGAAAGCGCGGTTTGAAGGTGGCCAGTTATAGGACAGACAGATGTCCCATTCACTAATATTAGCTTCTCTTTTCTCCCTGACAAACAAGAAATGTATCTGCAGTTGAGAATAAGATCCAACTCCAGCTGCACAATGCACTTTTCACAGTGAAAATTTGTGCAGCACCGCGACTCGAGCCCGACTTCGCGCTTTACTCAAGCGTTCGCCATCCGAAATCGCCTGCAGGGCCGATCCAAAGTTTCCCAGGTCGCTGTGTGTCTGTATCCTGTACTCGCACAAGTTCTGCGATTACCGCACAGGGAGAGAGACTTGTGATTATCGACGCGGTCTTGTCATGGCACAAAATAACACACTGCACTGCCTGTGTTTTTACGATGTGCTGTGCAATGTCCCTGAGACACGCATGGACACTGAGATATGTGAGAGTGTGGATCGCACCAACGTGCAAGCTCGTGTGGATGAGGGTTTAAGGTGGCCGCTCGCGTAAACTGGGAGATTCGCGTTGGAGTCCCTGTCCTACTGCAACCTACATCCTTCTTAATCTGTTTAGTGTATTCATCTCTTGATCTCCCTCTACGATTTTTACCCTCCACGCTGTCCTCCAATACTAAATTGGTGATCCCTTCATGCCTCAGAATACGTCCTACCAACCGATCTCTTCTTCTAGTCCAGTTGTACCACAAATTTCTCTTCTCCCCAATTCTATTCAATACCTCCTCATTAGTTATGTGACTCACCCACCTAACCTTCAGGATTCTTCTGTAGCACCACATTTTAAAAGCTTCTATTCTCTTCTTGTCCGAACTATTTATCGTCCGTGTTTCACTTCCATACATGGCTACACACCATACAAATACTTTCAGAAGTGACTTTCTCACACTTGCATCTATACTCGAGTTAACAAATTTCTTTTCATCAGAAACGCTTTCCTTGCCATTGCCAGTCTACTTTTTATATCCCCTCTACTTCGTCCATCATCAGTTATTTTGCTCCGCAAATAGCAAAACTCATTTACTACTTTAAGCGTCTCATTTCCTAATCTACACTCCTGGAAATGGAAAACAGAACACATTGACACCGGTGTGTCAGACCCACCATACTTGCTCCGGACACTGCGAGAGGGCTGTACAAGCAATGATCACACGCACGGCACAGCGGACACACCAGGAACCGCGGTGTTGGCCGTCGAATGGCGCTAGCTGCGCAGCATTTGTGCACCGCCGCCGTCAGTGTCAGCCAGTTTGCCGTGGCATACGGAGCTCCATCGCAGTCTTTAACACTGGTAGCATGCCGCGACAGCGTGGACGTGAACCGTATGTGCAGTTGACGAACTTTGAGCGAGGGCGTATAGTGGGCATGCGGGAGGCCGGGTGGACGTACCGCCGAATTGCTCAACACGTGGGGCGTGAGGTCTCCACAATACACCGATGTTGTCGCCAGTGGTCGGCGGAAGGTGCACGTGCCCGTCGACCTGGGACCGGACCGCAGCGACGCACGGATGCACGCCAAGACCGTAGGATCCTACGCAGTGCCGTAGGGGACCGCACCGCCACTTCCAGCAAATTAGGGACACTGTTGCTCCTGGGGTATCGGCGAGGACCATTCGCAACCGTTTCCATGAAGCTGGGCTACGGTCCCGCACACCGTTAGGCCGTCTTCCGCTCACGCCCCAACATCGTGCAGCCCGCCTCCAGTGGTGTCGCGACAGGCGTGAATGGAGGGATGAATGGAGACGTGTCGTCTTCAGCGATGACAGTCGCTTCTGCCTTGGTGCCAATGATGGTCGTATGCGTGTTTGGCGCCGTGCAGGTGAGCGCCACAATCAGGACTGCATACGACCGAGGCACACAGGAACAACACCCGGCATCATGGTGTGGGGTGCGATCTCCTACACTGGCCGTACACCACTGGTGATCGTCGAGGGGACACTGAATAGTGCACGGTACATCCAAACCGTCATCGAACCCATCGTTCTACCATTCCTAGACCGGCAAGGGAACTTGCTGTTCCAACAGGACAATGCACATCCGCATGTATCCCGTGCCACCCAACGTGCTCTAGAAGGTGTAAGTCAACTACCCTGGCCAGCAAGATCTCCGGATCTGTCCCCCATTGAGCATGTTTGGGACTGGATGAAGCGTCGTCTCACGCGGTCTGCACGTCCAGCACGAACGCTGGTCCAACTGAGGCGCCAGGTGGAAATGGCATGGCAAGCCGTTCCACAGAACTACATCCAGCATCTCTACGATCGTCTCCATGGGAGAATAGCAGCCTGCATTGCTGCGAAAGGTGGATATACACGGTACTAGTGCCGACATTGTGCATGCTCTGTTGCCTGTGTCTATGTGCCTGTGGTTTTGTCAGTGTGATCATGTGATGTATCTGACCCCAAGAATGTGTCAATAAAGTTTCCCCTTCCTGGGGCAATGAATTCACGGTGTTCTTATTTCATTTTCCAGGAGTGTAATTCCCTCATCATCACCCGATTTAATTCGACTACATTCCATTATCCTCGTTTTGCTTTTGTTGATGTTCATGTTATATCCTCCTTTCAAGACACTGTCCATTCTGTTCAACTGCTGTTCCAGGTCCTTTGCTGTCTCTGACAGAATTACAATGCCATCGGCGGACCTCAAAGTTTTAATTTCTTCCCCATGGATTTTAATTCCTAAACCGAAATTTTCTTTTGTTTCCTTTACTGCTTGCTTGATATACAGATTGAATAACATCGGGGATAAGCTACAACCCTGTCTCACTCCCTTCCCAAGCACTGCTTCCCTTCCATGCCCCTCGACTCTGGGTAATGGATAAAATAATCTCCCAAGACCTTAACGTATCGTTCGGTAGTCACTGTGCCATTAAGGAATATTGCACCGATTATTCCGTCATTGGACATTGGACACCACACAGCCACCTGTCGAGGGTGAAGAGACTTCTCGATCGCAGAACGTGGATACTCTGTCCCCCAAATGCGCCGATTTTGTTTGTTGATGGACCCCTCCAAATGAAAGTGGACTTCATCGCTAAACCAAACCATACTAATTTCCATCATACCCCGAGGCCAATAGTGGAGATTGAACGTCCTAACGCAAACCGTTCAGAAGTTACGATGATTTTATTTCATATACTTGAATAATTGTCATCCTCTTCGAATGGCTCTCAGCACTATGGGATTTAACAGCTGAGGTCATTAGCCCCCTAGAACTCAGAACTACTTAAACCTAACTAACCTAAGGACATCACACACATCCATGCCCGAGGCAGGATTCGAACCTGCGACCGGTCGCGCGGTTCCAGACTGGTGCGCCTAGAACCGCTCTTCTGCAGCGGCCGGCCTGTCAGCCTATACTCTCAGGTTAAAGTTATAATGTAGTAGCCTCAAGCAAAGTGGAAGACGAAGTGAGCTAAGTTTGAAATTTGACAGATAATGACATTGCGTAAACGTGGCGGTGGAGTGAGTGGGTACCCTTTTAGTGTCAGAGATCCGGTGACAAAAGTCGTCCCTCGCCGGTCGCTCGCTGTTGAGAGAGTTGCCTCCCACACACAGACACATGACGTACATACATGCACTCACACAGACTCGTGCGCGCGCGCTGCTGCTCCACATACCTAGCACAGTGTGCCGGGCAGCCCTCTGTCCACTGTTGTCGTACACGACCCGCCGCGCAGCGCCGCTTCCCGCCCAGTTCGATCGCGAGGTCCAATGAACAGCCCGCCAGCCGCCACTGTGCCGCAGGGCGGCCTAACAAGCCAGGAGGCGCTGTTTGCGGAGCGGGCAGTGTCCCCCCCACTCCCACACCGGAACCTGTCCGAGGCGGCTGTTATTGCCCAGCCGACACTGCGCCGCTCCAATGAGGATTCAATTAGACCGCCTTGTTACTCTGCGTAGTTAATACGCCGCTCTTCGGACGTTCTGTGTTGTTCGGCTTCAATAGCCACGGGAACAGACGCACTGTATATGGCAGCCTATTTAAATGGAAAGGAATGGAAGACATTTAGGTAACAGAACTCAGTACGTTGTCCTCGAGGGCGTGTGTTCATTGGAGCCAAAGGTACCGTCAGAAGTGTCCCAGAGAAGTGTGTTAGCGCGCCCATGTTCTCTTCTGCCTCACAAAAAGTAAAAGGTAAAGTACCCAGAGGACATTGTCGGATGTCAATTTAACTTGGTAGACGCACACACCATCAAAGGGTATGTAGATGATGAGAGCTGCAATTGTCTCCGACCGGATGAACAGCCACCAGGCTGCACGAATGATATTCCCTGCAGTGTGTGGTGCTTGTGGCGTACACATCACTGGACGCCACATTTTACTAGACTGTGTCTTTCTTCGGACCAGAGGACAGCGGCAGATATCCCAGCTGGTTTTCCCTCTAATTTAAGTGACGTTCAAACGAATCCGGTGATCCTATTAAGGATTTTGTGATTTGCCCAGGTTCTTTCCAAAAATTTTCGAGATGTTCGTAATGTTATTTTGTCTAAAACTGACGTGGTGAGACCGTGGCTGTGTAGAATTAATGAAGGTTGATTCTTACAAAGAAGAAGACAGCAACTAGCCACTCTTAATACTGCTATTTACTTAAGTAAAAAGCGCCGTAACCGGTTTCGAACTGACAAGTTCATCATCAGACGGCTGTTCACAAGATTTACAAGACGCACTTTACATAATCGTCAGTTTTCGATTTTTATCCTTCCACATGTGGCAAATACTTTTTGGTTAGTGTGTGTGTGTGTGTGTGTGTGTGTGTGTGTGTCTGTGTGTGGTGCTTTGCACAATATGGTAATGCGCAAATCATATAAGTGCTGCATATATTTACAATATTTGGAAAATACAATCCTGCAACTTCGCAACAAAATGGCGCGGAATTTTCGATGGCACCAACACACCAAGAATATTTCGCTACAATGGAAGAATAAAAATCGAAGACTGACACCAAGTGAGGTGGTGCAGTGGTTAGACACTGGACTCGCATTCTGGAGGAGGACGGTTCAATCCCGCGTCCAGCCATCCTGATTTAGGTTTTCCGTGATTTCCCTAAATCACTCCAGGCAAATGCTGGGATGGTTCTTTTGAAAGGGCACGGCCGACTTCCTTCCCCATCCTTCCCTAATCCGATGAGACCGACGACCTCGCTGTGTGGTCTCCTTCCCCAATACAACCCCAACCCCATTCAAACCAGCGAAGACTGACGATTATGTAAACCGCATCTTGTAAATCTTGTGAACGGCCGTCTGATGATGAACTTCGCAACCGGTTACGATGCTATTTACTTAAATAAATAGCAGTATTAATAGTAGCGGGTTTCTGTCTTCTTCTTTGTAACAATCAACCTTCATCAAATGTTCTTAACGGCAGCAGCTGTCCGAATGCAGAGGCCTATTGGAATGTAGGAATGTATCTGAGTTTACTTTGCCGTCCTGTAGATAACCGAATAGCGAACTGTGTTGGGCGGTTTTCGTCATCAAGTGGAAATTTGAGAAGATTGTGTATGGAGGTACGTTTGCGCTGGACCGTTATTGCCTCCCATGTAAATTGTTCAGTTGACTGCTTCTGCACATTTCACGCCTTTATTTAGTTGAGAGAAGATCGATTGTGGTGTGTGCACCTGGCATGTGGAAGACACGTTTGCCTGTTCTCTAGACATGGGTAAGACCTTAGTTGGCTTGTAAATTACAGAGATGATTTAGTATCTGTTACATCACCGACTTCGGTATTCGAGAGTGGAAATATCAGTTCCCTAAATTTGTTTTTTAGTTATTCACTGTTTTAGAGCACGCTGCCACTCGCTTAAGTTTGTGGTTTGTAGAGAAATAATTTCCACTATGTATCTTGGGAACTATGTAATGCCAGCTATCGGTAGGATGCTGCCTAGTGCTTGATACCGAGAAGTACCGCGAAAATGGTATAATGTTATGGTGAACCATTGCGAAAATACGCATGTTTCTTGTAATCCCCGAGTCTGGAGATGTGCGTAGAAAAGCGAGCGAGCAGGGAAGCAGGTTCGGAGCAGAAACAGTAACACATTTGTGCTGAGGGCAAACGAGTGCATGTTATTACACGTTATTGCACGTTAGTACACGTTAGTGCACGTTTATGTATGTGACACTCTTCCCTTGAAATATACCACTTGGAGTTCATTCTACTGTATAGCAGTTGTAGCTCAATATTCAAGCTCCTGTCCTCATTGGGAGAGCAGTCCTGCCGGTGTGGCAGTGCCATTCTAGGTCCTTCAGTCTGGAACCGCTTTACCGCTACGATCGCAGGTTCGAATCCTGCCTCGGGCATGGATGTGTGTGATGTCCTTTGGTTACTTAGGTTTAAGTATTTCTAAGTTCTAGGGGACTGATGACCACAGATGGTAAGTCCCATGGTCCTCAGAGCCATTTGAACCATTTGGGAGAGCAGTGTAATTGTTTAAGAGTCATTCCGTATTTGACGATATGTATGGCACTTTCTGAGGTTAAGTTGTCAGTGCAATATGGTGATCAGTGTAAAATAACCGCTGAAAGTCTCGTCTGCAGAAGGAAAAAAGGCTGGCAGAGCTAGGATACCGGCGGCATCGGTAATTTGGTGGCTAAATTCGATAAGAGCCAATCATAATGCTCGATTCATTCACATCCTTTGTGCTGGGATATAGGAGCCTCTACACAGCGGTGAGAACATTAGCATATGTTGAGAGCAGGAGGGGTATCACGTTAGGAGCGCTGGGAAGAGTACATTCGATGTTATTTTCGTATACAGGTTCTGTTAGGGCAAGAATTTCCGTACATACAAGCTCAGACCTCAAGAAAGCGAGCATTAACTACTTCTGGGACACTAAACAATTCCCAAAAAGTCGACTTGGCTGTTATTTTTTACAAAGCTGTGTAATGCAAGAATAACATTGAGAACCTTTTAGATGGCGGGTCGCCACACGGACATTTCCCAGAGTCGTGTCAGTGATGCTGGGGCAGGTACGGATCGGTGCAAGCAGCTCATTTGTTCTGTTTGGGGGAAAGCAGCCTGTGCTATTCCATCTTCAGCAGAAAAAACAAGTGCTGCCCAGAGGAGTCTCGCATATGAGACAGACGTGAGCATGCTTGGAGTTCTGTGACGCTGATATAACACAGTCTGTATACTCGAAAATAGAGGCTACTGTCACGAGCATCCAGCGGTGATTTGTGGCTGTTACTGTGCGCATCCATGAGGAATTTCTCAGGTGTCAAGTATGAAAGGGGCGCCACTGCCTCATGCGTGCGGGACCTCAGTGGGTGTCTGTCACAGCTGATGGTGCTTGCACGCATTGATTGTGTGTCTCTTGCATTATTTTGTGGGTGGGCCTGTAGGCTGTGCCATGCGTTATTAGGATAGTTTACGAGTTGATTACGTGTCTGCACATGTGTGTACTGCATTATTCAGGAGCATTTTGCAGCTCTGTACTGAAATTATTTCGGAAAATTAGAAGTTGTTTGTGTGTCTGGAGACTGTGTATTGTGTTCCCAAGCTCATCAGGGCTAGTGTTTAGTTTCAGTTTGATAAATATACTCCATCCCTAAAAAAAAGTTCCAAAATAAATAGAGTGCACTCCTTCCCAGTAACCCAGAGTAGGCGCAGTCATTTTCGCGCCGTTTTCCCCTATAGACCACCATCTTGGATTATGTCACAGGAGGGATAACCTCAAACCACACACACACACACACACACACACACACACACACATACACACAGTACCTTCAGGTGGCAGTACTGTGTACTAGGTCAGTTTAGATCTCGTGGTGGAGAGACTACCTACAAAATACTCATGTCCAGCACAGACAGAGTCGTTTTCCCCTCCATTTTCCCCACCCCAGACCGCCATCTTGGATTACATCACAGGAGGGCTGACAGCACTTTCTGGTGGCAGTGTTGTTTACTATGTCAGTTGGAGACTAGATCTCATGGTGGAGTCAGTGCCTGCAAAATATAGAACTCCTGTTCAGCACAGGCAGAGTCATTTTCCCACCATTTAACCCCACCATCTTGGGTTACGTCACAAAACAGACGACAGCGCTCTCTGGTGGTGGTACCTAGTACTAGGTCTAGACCTTGTGATGAACACACTGTTTGACACCATCTTGGATAATAGTACTTGTGTCATCGCCTGACACCATGGCCGCCATCTTGGTCGGCAGTGCCCTCTGGTGGTGGCGCTGTGTACTAGGTCAGTTGGAGTTCAGACCTTGTCGCGAACACACTGGATGGTGGTGCTGCCTCTGATTGTTTAAATAAAGACTGGTGCATGATTTCACAGTTGACGATTAGCAAACAAGTTTACAGAGTCTTTTAGATGGATTATTATTTTGACAATTTACGAGTTGTTTGGTGCTCTGGACATAAATGTATTGCATTATTTACAAGTGGTTTGCATGTCTGCATGCTGTGCAATGCGTTATTTTTGACAGTTTACAATTAGCAAACGCATGTGTAGAGCATTATACATGAGTTATGTGTCATGGTGGAGTCTGCTGCTGGCGTTTGCAGGTCTTTATGCTGTCAGGCATCTCAGAGCGTGTGTTCTGTGTCACTGTGATAAATATACTCCATCCCTAAATAAATTGCTCCAAAATAAATGAAGTACACTCCATCCTCTCTCCAACAGCCCAGTGCAGGCTTTTTCTCACGAATCCCTGGGAAGAGGGGGTGGCCAGGTGACTTAGGTTAGCTGAGGTCAGCTTTGTTTCCTGCAGTTTTCTAGGTTGGTAGCGAAACCCCAAGTGACCTTTCTTTACTCCCAAAATTCAAACTTGTTGCCAGTTCCTAGAAAGAGGTGGCAGTAGCCCAGTTCACCTATCTTCCCACCAAAATTCAAACTTCCTGCCAAAAGCTGCCATCTCAAATGACGTCATGGCAGCCATCTTGGATGATATCATGCGCTGTTGCCAAGTCTACATGCCTCCATCTTTGATGACGTCATCTCCGCCATATTGGATAGATCTGGCAACAATGGCAAGTGGGGCTATGTCTGCTTTGCCTCAATACTCAAGTGCTACTCTGAGATGAAGAGGCTGGCACAGAAGAGGAATTCGTGTTGGGCCACAGCAGGCCAATCAGAAGACTGATGACCCAAAAAAACAAAAAAAACTCTTCCCAATCGAACCACAGCATGCAGAACTCGTGAAGTTCCATTTCGTTTCCAACCCCAACCCCTTTCTGTGGTTCACGTGCCTTGTCGGACACCGTATACATCCATTCCCAGTGATAGCGCGAGCAGCAGTCGACCACTGTGTGCTGAAGTTGTCCTTAAAAGGGAGACAGTCGTCTTTAACTGACTGTAGAGACGTGCAGGTTACCTTGGGCAGAATTTTTATTTCGTGTAATGAACAGTAGCTTGCTCTGTATTTGCAAAAATGTATATTAAAAATTCGAATACAATAGTCGTTGTGTTCTGCTTGACACAGTCACGTTGCAAAATGACATGAAACGGAAAATACGCGTAAGGTGGGTTGTAGCGAAGGCGAAAGGTTGGATTTGGTACATCCGGAGAATTCTAGTAATGTGCAGCTCATCTGTTAAAGAGATCGCATAGAAAACGCTTCTGTTATCCATGCTTGAGTCCTGTTTGAGTGTTCTGAATCCCCACAAGCTTAAAGTAAAGTAAGTCTTTAAAACAGGTCGGAGGCGTTGCTAGCGACAGGTTTTACCAAAACGTATTACGAAAGGGCTACGTGTACTTACATGGGATTAGCTGGAGGACAGACAACTTTCTCTTCGCGACCACTACTGGTGAAGTTTATAAAGAAACGGCAATTGCGACAGACATCTGGACAAGTCTACAGCACCACCAACGTACATCTCGCGAAAGAAAGGCGAGGACAAGATAACAGAAATCAGGGCTCGTAAGGAAGCATGTAGACAGTCATTTTCCGTCGCTTCATTTACAATTGGAACAGAAAAGGGATTGACTAGCAGCAGTGGGATACGTGTTAGCTTCTGCTGCACTTCATATGCTTTCTTGCACATTGTCTTTGTAAATGTGGACGTAGAACCGATACAAATGAAGATTACACTCCTGTGTGCCAATAACTATCTGGACCATCAAGAAATACAGAAAAAGCACACTGCTAGACGAAATGTTGTAAGTTATACAGCTAAACGAAAATCTTTTAAGAAGTGTCACATAATCATCATGAAGATGTTAGGTGTCCAGTTTCCTCTGAAACTGTCACCCACAATATTTTTGTTTTCATTCCACTTGAACAAACAGTCTACCGTTGACGATGCATGATGACTCGAATCGACATTCAGTACCTCCAGTGGTTGTTCCTTTTGATGCTTTCTGTTCACTTCTCATTATACTATGATGAAGGTATAACCCTCCCTGCCTACCACTGTTATACGTTAACCTCAAAGCTGGAGGCATTTTGTATAATGAAATTATTTTTGTTAAAGAAATTATAGTATAAAGAAGAAGAGCAATGTTACCCTCTGAAAAGAATTTTGTTGTATTGACCGTGATGTACCTAAAGGAGGTGACTTATCGGACTTGAAAGTCAGATTTACGTAAATGTTTAAGAAGTAACTAACAATATTTTACCTATACAAACTGTCCCAATACTTAGAAAAAAACGGTCGCCAGCCTAATTAGGCATAAGAATGAGTAACATTCCTATTCATGAAAATGGATATGAGTAACTTTAATGGAAAGGCACAACTTATACTTTCTCATACAAGAGTGCAACGAACCCTGTCACAAGCATATGTTAATGTTGACGAAAGTGCTAACAGTCATATTAGAACAAATCTATTTGCATAAGTACAACATATAATAACACACACTCTTGCATGCAGGCTTTCGATAACATTACTATTGAAGTTCACTTTAGAATTAAAAAATAAAACAATATTTAATCTCACTTTTCAAATATTTTCCTGTCTGACATGAAATGTGAATATAGTTCACTGCAAAACAATTTCTCACTGTCCTCTGAATAAAAGAAATTACTATTTTCATAGAAAATGATCTTTCTGTTAATAATTTTTTATCAGTGAGCACAATAGACTAACTATGGACCCTGTTGTGATGGTAATATACACTTTCAACACAAATGAGGTTCAAGAATTTAGCAAGTATAAGTATGTAACTTTCAACAGTGACAGCTTTTAACTTTTACTGCAGTGAGACACAAATTGACATAGCTATAAGACAATGACTCACCTTTTTGCAATTTTCAAGAGGCTGCACTATGATAATTTAATATAAAAAACTCTATAATCCACAGTTTTGAGAACATCTACTTTTGAAGTTGACAACAAATTGTTTTAATGCCTATTTGCACTAGTTTATTACTTAAAATTCAGTTATTCACTTTAATCTTTTGAAAGCCCACAATCTTTTAATAAGCAGTATTAATTGCAAAATTATTTTCAGCAAGCCTCATTTACTATATCACACACTTGTGCCATTTTAACTTTAACTTTGATTAGTTTCTTCTTACTATATTCAAGTGGCGTTATTAAATTAATGACTGGGCCTTCCTATTTTCACAACATGGACACTCGGTAAGCATATCTGGCATGGGAAGGACCCGGAGTGGTTATGTGACTGGGGATACCTTTAGTTTACCTTATTATTGGAATCAAATAAAACATGCACATAAGCTGATCCTTCACTGTACATTTCCACGATTCCTTCATTTCGTTGCAGTTACTGCGCAACGTGGTGGCGAGTACGTCTTGGCAGATGGGTTTGTAGGAGGTAATGTTGAGCACTGTCATTTCTTGGTAGCGTCGATCCTCTGATTAATAAGTATCATTTCCGGGATAGAGCCAGCTATTTATCCATCCATCCGAGGATTTGGCACACTGGAAAACGGCACAAAAATCCTCTCTCGGCACCAGCACAATACGCGACTTTTACATAAGCTGTTGGCAGTTTGTTAGCTCGTCCCCGACTAACTTTTGGTTCCACCTTTCTATCCCCGCCAACCACATTTGGCGCGCGCTGCAACTTTTCGTTCCAGAGGGGAACCACACCACCTTTTATACATATAAAAAACTAAGAACCCTTAGTGAGGATCAGCAAATACAAAGTAGCAAACAGACATTTTGAACAAAACAGATCAATTACACATATTGAAATTTCTACAAAAAATTATTCACACAAAAATTACAATTATATACAGTAAGATTTGTCTCCCTCCAAACGAGGCAAACACTGAAACTGCCCGCATCTCGTGGTCGTGCGGTAACGTTCTCGCTTCCCACGCCCGGGTTCCCGGGTTCGATTCCCGGCGGGGTCAGGGATTTTCTCTGCCTCGTGATGGCTAGGTGTTGTGTGCTGTCCTTAGGTTAGTTAGGTTTAAGTAGTTCTAAGTTCTAGGGGACTGATGACCATAGATGTTAAGTCCCATAGTGCTCAGAGCCATTTTTGACTGAAACTGATAGAGACATTACCTTACGTAGGATCAAACCAGGACATTAAAGTTTTTACAAAGGAAAAACGCAAACACTCTTATGGTATCGATACAGTCAAATAATGTTTACAACAGTTTAACTAGAAACTGTTAAATAAAACAAAAAGGCAAAATAAATTAAAAGAGCCTCGGAGCTCTGGTGTTACAAAGGGACTGCACCATTGGGAGCCTAAAAGATGGTTATCAAAAGATAATAATCCACTGAAGAGAAGCTGGCTGTCATGAAGATATTCAGAGTCTGAGGCTAAACTGCAACCTCAGTTATCTCAGTTCCCAGCTCTCCAGGCAGGACATAAATGGCCACTTACTGACAGTAAAACACAGTATTGTTCGTAGAAGCCTTTTAGGTAAATAGGAGGTTTCTATACAGGAGCACTTCGCAGAAGTTCGCATGTGAATCTTCTTTACCTCAGGAGCGATGCCACGAAGTAATGTTCCGTTTAAATTTTCAGAATCAGGCGTTCTGGTTGGTTCATACTGTTATTTTCCACTGAGTACGTATTTCTCGGTCATTCCCATGTACACCTACATACACCTACGTACACACACACACACACACACACACACACACACACACACACACACATACACACACACGAACGCGCGCGCGCCCGCGCTCACGAAAGCATATTCACACTCAGGTATACTCATCTGAGTGACCGATGTGCCATTAGCAGTGTCCTGCCATGTGGAATCCCATTGACAATTGACAGCATGTCTTGAATTTCTTGGCAGCTTCCTAATACTTTGCCAATGGCCTTGCCGCAGTGGTAATACTGGTTCCCATCAGCAACGTGGTTAAGCGCTGTAGGGCTGGGCTAGCACTTGTATTGGTGACCACCCGGTCTGCCGAGCGCTGTTCCCAAGCAGCATGTACTCGGCTCTGGTGAGGCAAACTGAGGAGCTACTTCACTGAAGAGTAACGGCTCCCGTCTCGTAAACTGACATCTGGCCGGGAGAGCGGTGTGCTGACCCCGTGCCCCTCCACATCGACATCCAGCCACGCTTCTGGTCTGAGTATGACACGGCGGCCGGTCGGTACCGCTGGGCCTTCCCAAGGCTGTTCGAACGGAGTTTAGTTTTCCTGATACTTTAAAAATGACACAATGTGGAGTTAGAAACCTCCTTGATCCTTAGCCATTTGGCCAAGAAAATACAATGTTAGTATTTGGTAACATTACAAATTCCCCTAGTGGTTGTAACCGGCAAAAGTCCGCAGGAGTGGAAGATTGTTTTATACCCTTACTTGAGTTTTATGGAAAGAAATCACAGCGTCATCCACCTTCGGCTTGCAAGCTGCTGCTCTTCTGAAAAGAAGTCACATACTGTGAAAAGAAGTTACACTGTGGCCATAAAGAGAACGCTTCATGTTAGGCTTTTGGAGAGTAAACGTTTCCGACTAGTAGATGGCGGAGCGACTGATGATGTGAGACTTGCAGTCACATGGCAGGACGTTTCCACTCAAGTTCTGAGGGCAGAACGAGAACTGCACATTCACTATACAGCCGCCAACAGCACTTCCTCCCAACTTACGCTAATAGTATGTTAGCATGTGCCAAAGTGACTGGCGATTCAGTACAGTGTAACTAACCTGTTACTACGGGTTATTCCTTATTATTGGGAATGGAAATACTTATTGCTTATGAAATTAACTCGAGAAGATTAGGGTCGCCACCGACTCTAACCATACAACTAATCAATAGTTTGGTCGAGTCGGAAAATAAATTAATTTGATCACAGACCAAAAATTCACAAAAATGCATACGTTGTGAGGTCGCTCACAGCGGATACGATGTAATTAATAGTATTGCCTGTGCACTGTTTACGACAATCAAACATTTAAAATAAAATAGAAAATGCATGAACACTGCATAAGATCAGCTCCCAGCAACACACCTGAAAATATGACTTAATCTAAAGCATTTGCTATAAAATACAAGAGGAGACTAATCACTGGACTTGTGCATAAGGAAACGCACTGGATGTGCTAACGGGAAAGCTACGAGGTGAGTGGCTTAGGTGCAAAAACGTAATCTAGGAACACAAGAGAAAATTGTAGGTAAAATCATTTATTCCTAAGATAAGGACGTGAGGCATATACACGATTCCTGATAACGCGTGGTTTGTGGAGACGCAATTTCTAGGTATGGTGCCCAAATTGCAACAATATAACATCACACAATCATGTTAACATTATCTAAAACAAACATGCGATCGAACAGTTAGTGATGCCGGTAGCCCAACAACTATAATGTTCTACCACGTGGTTGGCTCCCCACAGACGAAAGACACATAAAGCAAGAAAAATTTACGAGGAGGCAAGGCTCTAAATATTTAGAAAAATGAAAGCTTATGCAGGCACAGCTGAAGGCAGACAGACATTCATACAGAAGCGAGTGCTCACTTCTTATCGACACCTTTGTGTGGCGCTCTTCCGGCGGATCCAAGTCCGCTACAGAAATTTGTTAACAGAAAAATGTGCCAAAGTTTTGCATTCCTTGCTGCGACAAGGCAAAGCAATCTTCCAGATTTGAAAAGCGAGACCAAAAGCTAACAGCTCTCCCCTCGCCCAGTAACAGCGCGCCACGCGGTCAATCTAACTCACCCTTCTTCGACAGGAGCACAGCTGTGGACGCTTCCCGTACTGGCGGCAGACTGCCCCCTTTTTCCTCTCCAGCCTCCTCCACGCTCCGCGTGGACCGGAAAGCCCGAAGATGCCATTTCCGCCACCAACCTAACGCAGGTGGATTTATCACAAGTAGCGCAAATCTCTTTGCCTATTTGACCACTACGAGAGTTGGCTATTCTGTACCAGTGCTGCTGAATCTGTACGACTATCGCAGACTTTCTGCAGCAGACTACGCCACCGTCTAGCAACGTGACACACAACCACATTCATTCAATCACGCCACTATGAGAGTAAAGATAAAAGAGAAACAAGGAAAAGAAAGAGAAATACTTGTGGAATTGGGCTACCGGACTAATGAAAGGTGGCTACAGGACCCTTTCAACAGATGCGACGTTAGTTCACTGCCTTCAGGAGCCAGTTACACCGTTTTAATACATAGCAGCTATCTGCACATACCAAATAAAATTTTTGCATCACCTCGGTACCGAGAGTTCCGGTGCTTGCATAGAGAATTGGAATAGAGATCAATATAAACATCATTTTCGCCTTTTTTAATGCTCATGAAAACCACACATAGCAAGTGGTACCGCCATACAGCGAGACCTTCAGAGGTGGTGGTCCACACTGCTGTACACACCGGTACCTCTAATACCCAGTAGCACGTCCTCTTGCATTGATGCTTGCCTGTATTCGTCATGGCATACTACCCACTTGTTCATCAAGGCACTGTTGGTCCAGATTGTCCCACTCGTCAACGGTGATTCGACGTAGATCCCTCAGAGTGTTTGGTGGGTCACGTAGTCCATAAACAGCCCTTTTTAGTCCATCCCAGGTACGTTCGTTAGGGTTCATGTCTGGAGAACGTGCTGGCCACTCTAGTCGAGCGATGTCGTTATCCTGATCATTTACAACATCTGCACCATGGGGGCGAGAATTGTCGTCCATGATGATGAAGGCCTCTCCAATATGCTGCCGACATGGTTGCACTATCAGTGGGAGGATAGCATTCATGTATCGTAGAGCCATTACAGCGCCTTCAATGACCATCCATTCGGCATGTTGTTGGGCCCATCAGCAACGCGTTGCATGGTGTCACCGTAGCAAAGATGGACCTCGTCATGGATGTCGTGACGTTTCGCATCATGCAACATATTGCGCGCAGTTTGAGCCGTAACACGACGTCCTGTGGCTGCACTAAAAGCAACATATGAGATCTCAACTTTTCGCGGCGAATTGAATGTTCAAATAACTTACGGGTTTGCAGCCTGGTGACGTCGTCGACGACCGCCGATATTCCGACAGGAGCACACCATGCTATTCTCAAGGCACAACTGCAAGGAGGAAGCAACGTGCAAGGGATTTTAATACCTCGGTTCACAGAGGAGAAACAAGGAAGATACCAAACACAGAACAAGTAATCGCAGAGTCAACACACAACCAAAGATAACATCAGAAATATCGATAGTGACTATTAATCAACAGGTAGCACTAATTCTGTCCCTCTGTTTTTTGATGAAAGATAGAGCGGGATTCCAAGCAGCATTCAAACAAAATCCACCATCTTTGGTTATAAGGTTGCTTGATAGTTTGATTTCAACAGCTTCCTTGATAACTCTATCCCAATAGCTGGACGTGCAATCCAGAATCTCCGTGTTGTTGTATTCCATAGGATGAAGGGTGTCAAGGCAATGTTCTGCATTAGCGGATTTGCTCGGCTGTTGTAAGCGTGTGTGACGCTTATGTTCAATACACCGGTCTTCTACAGTCCTGATTGTCTGACCAATATATGACATGCCACAACTGCAAGGAATACGATAGACACCAGCCTTCCGCAAAACAAGATCGTCTTTTACGGACGTCAACAGCGCTTTAATCTTAGAAGGTCGTCGAGAAACACATTTCCGCAAACTACGGCCAATCCTGTTGGAAATGCTTCCTGCGTAAGGCAAAAAGGGCGTAGACTTAGGTGCCACTTCGTTGCTATCGTCACTCACCCGTTGCACAGAAGGCTGATAGCGCAACGCACGTTTGATCTGCCTCTCACTATAACCATTCTGACGAAAGGTGACTTCGAGATGTGATAGCTCAGCTGCCAAACTTTCAGGGTCTGAGATAACGTGGGCCCTGTGAACCAAGGCGCGAAGTACTCCTTCACGCTGAGCTGGATGGTGACAACTATCAGCTCGCAGATACAAGTCAGTGTGGGTGGGCTTCCTATAAACAGAATGTCCCAACGTACCATCAGTGTTCCTTCTGACCAACACATCAAGGAAGGGAAGGCATCCATTCTTTTCCACCTCCGTAGTGAACTGAATATTCGGATGGATTGAATTCAGGTGTTCCAAAAACCGGTTTAAATTCTCACTACCATGAGGCCAAACAACAAAAGCAATGTCTACATATCTGAAAAAACACTCAGGTTTCAAGGTCACTGACTCCAATGCACGTTCCTCAAAGTCCTCCATAAACAATTTGGCCACAACAGGTGACAACGGGCTTCCCATTGCAACTCCATCAGTCTGTTCGCAGTACTGACCACTGAATAAAAAGTAAGTTGAAGTCAGCACATGTCGAAACAAATTTGTTAACTCGACACCAAACTTAACATCAATTAGCTGCAAAAAATCAGAGAGAGGAACGCGAGTGAAAAGAGAAACCACATCAAAACTGACTAAAATATCTCATTCAAAGGCAATCCCTGCACTCGACGTAAGAAACCTCTAGATTTCTTAATGTGGTGTTCACACATACCTACTAGTGGGCTCAACAAACTAGCAAGATGTTTAGCTACACGATATGTCGGAGCACCAATATTAGAAACAATAGGCCTCAACGGGACAGACGCTTTATGGACCTAGACAAAAAGGATACACTTCGATGACGTTTACATAAAACAATATGATTCTTGAGTTTCTATGTAGCTGGAATTGAAATCGAAGGACTAAAATATGTAAAAAATATATAAATTTAAAATACATAGCACATATGGCGACTTTGTTGTGAAAAATAGTAATCCACGTTCACTTAAAAGGACATGCACAAGGGGAAAAGGATCTGTGAGCGGGAAATATGTTTTGTTGGGTTGGTGTACGCAGTCAAGAAAAATATAAGGATCCTTTGGGTAGGGAACTATGTTAATGACAGTAGATGTTGACATGGTTAGGATGGCAAGAGGTAAGTAGGAATCTGTTGGTTGGCCGCGGCTGTGGTATGAAAAAAAGAAGCGGTGGGGAAAGATGAAGAGGTGAGCTCTGATGCTGAATGGTACAGGTGCCAAAGAGGTATACTTGATAAGATGGGTAAACATCGTCGTGGAATTCATTGTCAGGGGGAGGGAGTCGGTTGAAGCTGCGTTGGGATAAAGATATGGAGTGTGTGGGCACAGTGGGATGTATTTGTGAAGGCAAAACAGCATACCAAAATTGGTGATTAGAGGAGAAGGAATGGGATTATTGAAATCTAATCTGCGGATAGCCTAGGATATGTGGAAGTTTCAGTGTGGATGAGGATGCGTGCCAGTTTACCGAGATGGTAGAAGGTCCACGTGGGAGAGTAGAAGAGGATGGGGAAAGCAAGGTAGAGTGTATGACGTTCAAGGATTTAAAGGGTCTTACGGAACTTAGTAGAGGCAACATTGAGTAGGAGAGGTTGCTTCGGATGAAGATTTTGCAGGTGTGGAGGACAGTGGAGGGATAATCACCAAGTTCGGTCACTTAGTAGTTTCAGTCAATTGTAGGCTTTCTGTTGTATGGTTAGTAAGTGAGATTTTCATGTTAACTGCCGGTCGAGCGTTAGTCCAAGCTATTTGAATGTTTTAGTTAGCCTGATATAAATGCCGTTAATGGCAAGGTAGAAGTCATGGAAATTTATAACAGATCTTTTTTTCTTTTTGCAATCATCTATACATATTTAAATTTATTCTTGAGTGGTTTTGGTTCTTTCAGCCATCATCAACGCGAAAAAATTATAACATCTGGGTTATCAAAAATGCATATTTCTCATAGAAGACACATTAGTCTACCATACATTTGCTATACGAATGTGATCACTATGAGAAATATTAATTTTTAATCCAATAGATATTACAATTCTTCTTCCTGTTGACGATACTTGTCATAACCGAAACCAGTCTAGAATAAATTCAAACACATACAGGTGATGCGAAAAAGCGTTTTCGATGAATAAATTACATCAATAGTGGATGCTGTTGAACTCCTGACTGCCGTATTTTCTATAGATATTTTACAGCTGTAATTAGTTCTGTACACAAAGTTTTAAGAAGCCATGGAGATGGAAGGTGTCGTTGGTTCGCCCTGTAATTATTGCCTGGGTTTTGGAAAGGATCATGTTGTGTAGCCATTGTTAGCAGTCGAAGTAAAGTAACTGAGGTGGATTTAAAGGGATTGTTGGGTCTTCCGGAGAGTACAGGGCTCGGCAAATACGAGGGTTGGAACTTTAATGGTGGAAAATATTTATTTACAACTCGTACAAAATAGATACGTGTTTCAAATTTTTACTGATCTTCAAAGTAGCCACCAGCATTGTGTATAGCCCGTTGCCAGCGATGTGGAAGTCGTAGGACACTCTTAGCACTGCCATTTGTGTTGACAGTTCCAGCGGCGTGGTCCATTGCCCGACGAATTTGTAGCTGTTCTGAAGCGAATCCCGTGAAGTTCTTCCTTCAGTTTAGAAATGGAGTTGAACTCACGTGGGCTTAAGACAGGGGAGTGCAGTAGTTGGTATAGAACTTCGCAGCCCCATCAGTCAAAAAAATCAGTAACAGCTTGCACTGTACGTGCTTGAACATTCTCCTGCCAAATGATGGTCAGGTCCTGCAGAAAGTGTCATCACTTCTGGCTCTATGCTGGTCGTAGGTTGTGTTCCACCTTGAGCTGGAATTCCAAAATCTATTAGGATAGGAAAACATTGTTCCGAAGCCACAAAACGTGGTCTGTGAAGCAATGAAAGAATGCCATATGGTCGGATGAACCCTGTTTCACACTGTTTCCAGCATCTACCGAAGTTTATGTGCAAAGGGTTAAACGTGACGGGGTTCGGTGATGATTTGGGAAGCCATGTCGTGATATTCTATGGGTCCCGTGGGTATTGTGCACGGTAAACATTACTGCCAAAGATTATGTGACCACCTATGCTGAACAGGTCCATACCCTGGTGCAGTGTTTGTTCCCAAATGGGGATTCTGAGTCTCCGGTCACACTGTGCACTTAATACAGGACTTGTTTTGTGAGCACGAGAAAATGGTGCAAATGGCTCTGAGCACTGTGGGACTTAACAAGTGAGGTCATGAGTCCCCTAGAACTTAGAACTACTTAAACCTAAGGAACCTAAGGACACCACACACATTAATGCCCGAGACAGGAGTCGAACCTGCTACCGTAGCGGTGGCTCGGTTCCAGACTGATGCACCTAGAACCGCTCGGTCCTTCCTGCCAGCGGGTGAGCACGAGAGTCAATTGCTCGTCAAACCTGTCCACCAGAGTTAGCAGATTTCAATCATTTGTTGTCTACTTTGGAGAGAAGGGTGCATGACTGTCATCCACCTCCATCATCACCGAGCGAGGTGGCGCAGTGGTTAGCACACTGGACTCCCATTCGGGAGGACGACGGTTCAATCCTGCCTCCGGCCATCCAGATTTTGGTTTTCCGTGATTTCGCTAAATCGCTCCAGGCAAATGCCGGGATGGTTCCTTCGACAGGGCACGGCCGACTTTCTTCCCCGTCCTTCCCTAATCCGATGAGATCGATGACCTCTCAATTTGGTCTTTGTCACCCCAAATAACCCAACCTCCATCATCGCCAGTTGAACTTCCCACTATTTTGCATGAAGAACGATATGTGATACCCGTTGAAAACCATGCAGGATCCGTATATAGCCATTCCGAGACAATTTGAAATTCTTTTGAATGCCAATGGGGTTCCTGCACCCTTGTACCCATGCTAACATGTTATGTTTCCATACCTTTGTCCACTCCCTTTAGGGTCGAGAGGGAGGAAGTGGTGCCATCAGCGTATTGAAAGAGATGGACTGGCGGAGATGGTTTGGACATATCGGCAGCGTTAGAGCTAAGACGCTCATGACTCTGTACCCAACATTCGTTGTCCACCAGAACAGAACATCGCTAAAGCAGCCGAATTCCAATACAGTATGGTGGTTGGGTCCTAAACAAATTATACCATGGTGATCCATTCGTAAGGCCAAAATAAATGAAAACTATTAAGACCTAATTTGCGGCTATCATGGAACATCAAGAAGTGGTTGCAGCAAAATGGATGTTCTACCTGGACCAAACCAGTGCAGTAAATAGCTATTGGTGGAAAAGCGAAACTTAAAAACCGCAGTGGGGAACAGGTGATGCGACCGCGTGCTGAGTTTTATTGAAGGCAAGGAAGTAAAAGCGTGCCTGTAAGACGGCTCATCCATGCGCTGATGATGAGCTGGTCTTGTGTGGTCTTTTGGGGGACACACGGTTGCTGAATGAGAACAAGGATTGTTTTTGAAAAAGAATGTCAGCCGTTACTATCATACTGTTAATTTTCATTAATAACACCGGTAACTTGTAGTAACCTAAAGAAGCTCTCGAACATTTAATGACTTGATGGACAGACATCAGATGCATATATTACGACAATGAAACAGGTCTGCTGGCAGTGCGCACTGAAAACTTAAAAAACTTTAAAATTATAAAAATTATTGTTTTGTAGAAATGTTTTAAATCTTATTCACGTTTCTTTTACATTTAAAGGGTGGAAGACTATAGTGAATTTTGATGATTTTTAAGTATTATATAACTTGAGAAATTTAAAATTTTCTAAAAAACATACTGCAAAAGAAGATACGCAACACCTAAGGTAACGAGAGGGGAGCATAGGAGGTCGGGTGGTGAGGGAGGGTGTGTGTGTGTGGATGGGGGGGGGGGGCAGAAAGTGGAAGTGCCCAGGAAGAACAAAGGGGAACTGGGTAAAGGAAGTACGGAGCATTACATCAACTAACTCAGGAGTTTGTCAGTACAAATATTCTAATATTCTCGTGGAAGAGTTATTAATAGTCCGTTCTTTAATTTTTTTAATTTTAAAATAATTTTGGAAAATTATGTCAGTATAAAATAAATAATCAGATTTGGCTCGAAGATGCCTACAATCTTCCTGTATAACAGTATAAATGCTTGGCGGCCTGCCAGACCATCCTGGCAGCTGAGACGCTTCAAACAGCAAACTGTCGACACATACGGAAGTAAGATCAGAGCGCTGGAGTTCTTGTGTCGGGTGAGCTGGGTTAATGATGTCGCGTTGTCACCAAACATCACAGCAATTCTTCTCAACGCCACCGTAGGCATGACACCCGGTGGGCAGATCGTGACGCACTATCTTATCCAAATTGCACCAATTCTTTTGACGCCTCTGCGATGGATGTCCGAACCGCGACACCCTACGGGTGGCCGAGGAAACATTTCAGGCACACTGCCGCTCAGAATCGAGACGGAAAGGCCTCAGGGCATAGCGTAAAGGGCGTCAATGAAACCATGCCTTTATTCGGGGCGTTGATTCCCACAGATTTCTGAATCGAAAACGGGATGAGCATCAGGACGATGTTTTAGACAGTTTTTGACACTGCTAACACTCCCGGACGTTTCAACCCGTCGCTAAGGACATTGTGGGGTGATAACCATATTGGACGTGATTGCATCTCTTCCGAATTCAGCGCGACCGCAAGTTTTGCTCTGCTACACAGGTCGCAACCACCAGGGGTTCAAAGCCATTCGATGAAGAAGCAAACGCTATTCATGCATTTTCAGCCGGCGTGGTTTGCATCTTGCCGTGGCGAGATCACAGGGAGTACGACATTGATACATGCGTGGAGAAATCGGCATAGGGTCTAAGGCTACGGTCACAGTGGCAGCGATATCGATGGTTTCCGGGGACAGAAATGGTCGATCTTCTCATATGCATACACTACTATGTGTGTGGTGACACTGTAGCCCATCTCATCCCCAGAAGTGTAATTAAAATCAGTATATGGACGTCCACTCCACTCTATGGACGAGGTGCTTCTGCTGATGATACATATGAGAGAAAGTACCAGCACAGCTGTATCTTAAGAATGTCTTCATTCTATCACACGAGTAGATTTGGCGACACACTACCGCTATCCTCGAGTCCCACCGCTGGCTAAAGAGCATTAAGTTTCTTTGGCGCATTTAATATGGACTTCTCGTTATTAGTACACTTGGGCTAGGTTTCCTCTATCAGGGAGACAGCACGGTATCGAGCAGAGACTTCTGAGGAAAGCTAGCACTCGTGTACTAATAACGAGGAGCCCACATCAAATCCGCCAAGAAAACCTAATGCTCTTTTGCCAGGGGTGGGACCCGAGGATGGTGGAAACGTGCCATCGAAACTAGTCGTGTGAAACAGTAAAGACATTCCCAAGATAAAGCTGTTGTCGTGCTTTTTCTCATATATGAAAATCAGTTCCTTTTCTTTGGTCATTTCGACTGACATGACACGATGCATGGACCGTGAGAAACTGATACGTTCAGCCAAAGACGTAGTTTGTGGCATTTTGAGGATGAAAAATTACATAATCGGAACATATTTCGAAATCTAGGACTGAAATCACAGTTTTATTAGAAACCAGCAGTAAGAAAAATCTTTATTGGAAATTTTATGTGTAAATTGTATACTCTAAAAATAATTTCTTCAAGGGAGAAATACGACGTATGTTACACTCCTGGAAATTGAAATAAGAACACCGTGAATTCATTTTCCCAGGAAGGGGAAACCTTATTGACACATTCCTGGGGTCAGATACATCACATGATCACAATGATAGAACCACAGGCACATAGACACAGGCAACAGAGCATGCACAATGTCGGCACTAGTACACTGTATATCCACCTTTCGCAGCAATGCAGGCTGCTATTCTCCCATGGACACGATCGTAGTCCTGTGGAACGGCTTGCCATGCCATTTCCACCTGGCGCCTCAGTTGGACCAGCGTTCGTGCTGGACGTGCAGACCGCCTGAGACGACGCTTCATCCAGTCCCAAACATGCTCAATGGGGGACAGATCCGGAGATCTTGCTGGCCAGGGTAGTTGACTTACACCTTCTAGAGCACGTTGGGTGGCACGGGATACATGCGCACGTACATTATCCTGTTGGAACAGCAAGTTCCCTTGCCGGTCTAGGAATGGTAGAACGATGGGTTCGATGACGGTTTGGATGTACCGTGTACTATTCAGTGTCCCCTCGACGATCACCAGTGGTGTACGGCCAGTGTAGGAGATCGCTCCAAACACCATGATGCCGGGTGTTGGCCCTGTGTGTCTCGGTCGTATGCAGTCCTGATTGTGGCGCTCACCTGCACGGCGCCAAACACGCATACGACCATCATTGGCACCAAGGCAGAAGCGACTCTCATCGCTGAAGACGACACGTCTCCATTCGTCCCTCCATTCACGCCTGTCGCGACACCACTGGAGGCGGGCTGCACGATGTTGGGGCGTGAGCGGAAGACGGCCTAACGGTGTGCGGGACCGTAGCCCAGCTTCATGGAGACGGTTGCGAATGGTCCTCGCCGATACCCCAGCAGCAACAGTGTCCCTAATTTGCTGGGAAGTGGCGGTGCGGTCCCCTACGGCACTGCGTAGGATCCTACGGTCTTGGCGTGCATCCGTGCGTCGCTGCGGTCCGGTCCCAGGTCGACGGGCACGTGCACCTTCCGCCGACCACTGGCGACAACATCTATGTACTGTGGAGACCTAACGCCCCACGTGTTGAGCAATTCGGCGGTACGTCCACTCGGCCTCCCGCATGCCCACTATACGCCCTCGCTCAAAGTCCGTCAACTGCACATACGGTTCACGTCCACGCTGTCGCGGCATGCTACCAGTGTTAAAGACTGCGATGGAGCTCCGTATGCCACGGCAAACTGGCTGACACTGACGGCGGCGGTGCACAAATGCTGCGCAGCTAGCGCCATTCGACGGCCAACACCGCGGTTCCTGGTGTGTCCGCTGTGCCGTGCGTGTGATCATTGCTTGTACAGCCCTCTTGCAGTGTCCGGAGCAAGTATGGTGGGTCTGACACACCGGTGTCAATGTGTTCTTTTTTCCATTTCCAGGTGTGTATATTTACTGTACAGGATCTTTCTGGGTTGTGGCAGGTGGACATTAGCGCTCTTGAGGTTAGTATTACTGTTTATTGGAGTTTTTATCCCATTAGAGTGGTGATTTTGTTACATGAAGTAGTTTCCAAATGTGATGTGTTTCACTATTCAGTGTATTAAGTGCTCAGAGTATCGTATTGTAAAATTTAACTTTCAAGACATATGCTGAATGACGGTCATTGAAGGTTAACCGTACAACTTTCAATAAAGTCAGGCAAAATGGTGCATTTGTAATCTTGTAATTCTTCATGCTTTCCCGGCGATCTGTTGATATCTTGGATATTCGGGAATCCAGCCGGATGTTCGCGTCGTTCTCGCACGATATTTCAACAGCGTGCCTCGCTGTCTTCTTCAGGTGCTACCTGAGACTCAGGTATCACCTGAAGAAGACAGCGAGGCACGCTGTTGAAATATCGTGCGAGAACGACGCGAACATCCGGCTGGATTCCCGAATATCCAAGATGTCATTTGTAATCTTGCTTCTCAAGGCTACAATGAACTATATATATAACATAGAAAGCCCACGACAACGTCGCGAGGCACCACACATTCATACAGTTATAGAAGAAGGCTATAGCCATCTCTGAGCCA
Organism: Schistocerca cancellata; assembly: GCF_023864275.1. NCBI lineage: Eukaryota > Metazoa > Arthropoda > Insecta > Orthoptera > Acrididae > Schistocerca > Schistocerca cancellata. Next base: position 1,573,151 of record NW_026047103.1, read on the forward strand.
AATTGAAAACTTCAGCGTTGCAATGGCAGACCATTACGCGGTTTTGAAAAAGCGATCATTTAACTGTGTTGCGCAATGGAGTCTGTATGGTCACCTATAAGCTAAAGCTAGAAAGGCGTATGGGGTCATCAGACTTAGCAATGAATAGCATGTAAATTGCACCTAATTTCCGTACAACAAAGAGCGGGAGTTGTATGTTTGAACGAAACGTGAGAGCCACAGACATGTTCCAGGTAACAGTTCCGCTTCTCAACGGCCTGTATCTGTTTCCCCTAATTTTCAAACTATAGGTGCGCAAAGGATATCGCTGAGTCTTGTGAGTGGCTTTTGTGCTGTAGTTCATGAATTCCTCTCCTGTGTCAGCACATACACCTAACGTCCCCGATTATTTGCCGTCGGGCGCTTTTTTAAGCAAGCCCCGCTTCCATAGGTGAGTGATCGGCGTAGTTGGCTGCAGTGCGGAGGTGCGGGTTCGAACGCCGGTGCCATCAAGGATATTTCCTTGGTGGGCGGACTAGGACGTAGTGTGCCCAGTCTCCCGATGCTAACTGAGGACGAAGTGCTATGTAGACCGTCGACTATGGGGCCGGGAGATAGGTGTGTTGATCACATGTTCGTCCCTGCCACATCCGATAGCCCCGCAACGTAAAGGATGACACGGCGGTCGGTAGACATCCCTTGCCCATCACGTCCTGGATGAGAAGATGGCTTTACTTTCCAAGTAAGCTTCTTAGTATTATACACTTTACTTTTATGCTACATTTTCTATCAATTATTACGCAATATATTATGGCGTACTGTCATTGATTTAAGAAATAATTCACTCTTTCAGTCACGCTTAGTTACCGCTGCGCAAACACCATTCAACGACGCATTGTGCTATTGTTATTTCCATTCATTTAGCGTGTCCAGACGTTTTATCGTCTATACTAGTGATACACTAGTATTGTCGTGTACATTGCCAATATGTTCCAAAAACTGCGCGGGAAAATGCGATTTTTCAGGGGGGTTGTATATCGGGTTCTATTGGCCACAGAGATAAGGTTGTGGATAGCTGTTGGCCCTTTGTGTAGTGACCTTTCGTACACCCGTCGGAGGAACGGACATACTGAAACTGTACTACAGCACAGGGTGAAAATGTAAATATTATAGACTTGTTTCAGCCCAGGGAAATTGAGCAAATCTGTTTGTTCTTTTGCATTATCCGTGGTCTATAGTCGGCCTAATACGGTTTATGAAAGAACCGTTTGTTCATGGGCGGTTGCTGAAACCACGAAAGACCATGATTTTTGGGTGCGGGAAGTACCAGTTGTGGGGATGACAACATCTACAGTTTGCAGTAGTGGCAAATGGTCTGAAGATGACGTTCACAGGGAACTTGGAAACCTTTTTCAATGTCGTTCTCCGTTATCGAGATTCAAGGGTCCAAAGTTACCTCACTTATTCAAGTAAAATATGCGCGGAATATCCGGTCCAGTCTGAGGCGTAACTGTAGTTTTAATATACGTAGGAAAGACATGGCAAGGGTTCAAAGTCGTCGTAAACTATGGTTTTAGTCAGAATTTTTTCGTGAAAGAAATTATGACGCACTGTCTGTGTATGAAGAACATTTCACGCCAATGCAAATACGCCCAAAGTAATACTTCAGTGACAAAAATTCGGACAAAAAGGGTCTTAACACGTTTTAGAAGAACTTAAAATGACTGACAAAAATTATGTAAAACTGGAAAGACTTCAAATTCAGTAAAGAATTTCCAATAATGTTTTTACTCTTTTAACGTGCAAATCGTAAGCCAGGTGTTTTCGATGAATTGTAATCGATGATTAACCTATCTAGCAGGAATGTACAGCAAACGATTTTACGTTATCTTTATTTTATACGTACTTATTTGTTGTTTATGTGTGTGTCAAGGTATATAAATGTGTCGAACATAAAAATATACACTGAAAACTTTATTAATCTGTAGAAATAATTTTTATAAGAAGGACGGCTTGCTATATTGGAGAAAAGAAGGAAACCAGTGCAAAAATCCTCCTCTCGGAGCACAAAAAAGACGAATATCTTCGTGCCTTAAACACACTGACAGGAAGGTGAGCAGCCAGCAACTCCAAATTCCTAATCAAAAATTATGGCATGCCAACATATTCGCGGATTCTTGTGCTGAAAGTGACTAGCAGAGATACATTGACCGTGGAAGAGAGCGGAGACACCCCAGTGGGATAAGAAAAGCAGTCAATGATGGTGAAAGAAAGAAAGTGATAGTGAAAGGGAAAGAGAGATGGATGAAGAGAATAGTAGTGGGAGGCAAAGAGAGTAAGGAGATATTGATGCCCAGTGAGACAGCGACAGTAGAAGAGGAAGAGAGACGGATGGAGATAGGAGTTGGAGCAAAAGAGAGAGACTGCAACTTTGGCGGGTCGACATCTTATACGTTACTGAGTTATCTAGGTTCCCAGAGCTTCACAGAGCGCTGTTCTGAATGAAGTAAAATTTTTAAAAAATTTTCGTTAGTAATTAGTATTCATTTTTCGGTTTACATCGATGCCATTAGAAATTCATCTATAGTCTGTTATGGATCTTAACGAAAGAGGGAAAGGACTACAGAAAACTTAATCACAGTTCGAGGATCAGATTTGTAAATAACATATTTTCATACACGAAAAAATGGATCGAAAGGCTCTGAGCACTATGGGTGCTAGAACTTAGAACTACTTAAACCTAACTAACCTGGGACATCACACACATCCATACCCGAGGCAAGGTTCGAACCTGCGACCGTAGCGGTCGCTCGGTTCCAGATTGAAGCCCCTAGAGCCACTCGGCCACTCCGGCCGGCTTTCTTACATGAATACAGATTTTGTAGGTGAATGTAACGTTAAACAATAATACCATAAAACTGAGTCCTCCTTGATGCAAAACACAATTTTATGATATTACTGTTTTTCTATGCAAACTCGGACCAAATGGAAGAGTTCCAAGATAAAATCATTGAATGTAACGTTCTTTCTTTTTTCTTTCTTCTACTGGAAAAAGGTTCCCTGTTACATGTAGCTAGTGAAACTGAGACAAATTTTAACGTCCTCCCAAAGAAAACAACTTAAAAGCACGCTTCAGTTTCATGTCAATCACTGCAAACAACTAAACCAAGAAACACGAAGTATTGCGTCACATCTGCAAAGGAAAGAAAATGAACTATCTTCAAATAATGAAAATTAATAAACACGTGCCCATCAGCCCAAGCTTAGTACTGAAAGACCAGACACAGTTCCCTTATTCACCACTTCTAACTGCAGACACTACTCATAATTCTGTCCAGGCCGTGTTGTAAAGTACCCCTTTTACACGCATGTCCCATCTCCTTTATTTCAATTACTATAATTTCTCCCGTTGTGTTAAAAAGGTTTTACTCTGTGTAATCACAATTTCATCAGTCGGATGCTTATTATCACTGTTATATATTGTCTGTTTATAATTCAGAATCTATTGAAGACAAGGTTATTTTGTTCAGCTACATATTTCGGGTATGTGACGCATGACGCAAGTTTATTGTTCGATTATGTTCTTCTATGTACAACTGTTGTATTTTGTCTATATTTCATTAGTTAAATTGTCGCATATTTTATCTTCGCTAAACAATCTTACATCGCATTTTCACAGAAATAATTCCATTTGTTTTATTCCTAATTCTAACATTAACATTTTTAGTTTCTGGAAATCGATATACTCTGTACTCGGTACTCTCTCTGTACTACTTTGAATTCTTCGAGCCAACAAAATTTCTCTGCACCACATACTTATCTTTATACCTTGAGATGGCGTAACAGCTGAAAATAGGTTATTGTAACAAATAATAAACATTGTAGAATATAATACCAATGTTGTTTGCGTTTCATTCATAAGAAACCAAGATATTCGATGTTTATCATAGTATTTACCCTTTACTGAAACAAATTAATGCAGTTCATCGAACGAAGCAAACGCAAACAAATTGAATAGGGTTTTGAAAATATGTTGGCTTTCAATCATAATAAATCCACCCTATCATTACAAACTAACGTAATTAAAAAAAACAAAGCGAATTCGAACAAATTTTCCGAGATTGCTGAAAACACATTGATGCGTAATAATCAAAAAAGATTGGACCAAATGTATTCGGTGACGTACATACAAGCTTATTTTCTGCCGTAGGTTGAATCGAGTTCAGTGCAAACAAAATCCTTGTAAAAAACTGGCATTTTAATTCATCATATACAGTAAATTGCGTCTACTGTCAAAATATTTGCTTTTCATTTACGCCGCTAATGACGTCACGCTGCTGACCTAAATTGGCTCTGTGGAGACCGGGTCCGCGCGGCAAACGGCAGCTAATTGAGCCCTTGTGAACGGGACAAAAGGGGCCGCCTCCTGCTCAAACGAACGAACTGCCGACGCACAAGCTGCGCGCGTAGGTGGTACAATCTTCTCGGGATCTATTGTCTGACCCTGACACAACCTCAGTGCATGCGTTCCTGGTTCAGCAACAGCAAACCCTAAAACATTTATAGTCAACATGCAGGAGAAAACGTTTCGTTGATGGATGTCCTACGTTGCTACACAAGCTACTACGTTTATGAACGTAATGGAAAGAAAATGAGATTTTAGTGACACTGACAAGACGCTAAATGACTATCGACAAAGTTCTATTATCCACGTAGGCTTACAAGGGCTGTCGAAAAAGAGAAATAACTTGTTCTCCACAGCTAATATATTATCGACAACCATGGCGTGAAAGATAAATAAGTTTGGAGCTAAGGTAGGGATTTTACAAATACGTTACACGCAGACTGATAACTATAGCGAATCTCATAAAGCCTACCCTCGACGTCTGAATCCACTTGCGAAAAGTACCGAAAGCTTTGCGACAGAAAATACACCGTTTCTCAACATCACTGTTAACACTCCTTACCCGAGTACTGAAATATTCAGAGGAATATAACTCATGTGTTCGCCTCTTCTTGAGTCTTCCAGTCGTGAATTTTACCGCCATTATCAACAAGCGACATGTATAGAGCATCTAGTATTGTTGCCCTTTCTATCAGTTCCCATTGCGTAAAGCTTGTCAACATAAACATGGCCAAATAAAGCACTATATGTACTGAAATAAGAGGTACAAAATGTCTATTAGCGACAATGACGAACAGTTTAAAAAATTAGAATGCAATCCTTCGTAGCATATACGCAACATGTAATTTAGTACTAATGGCCAGGAACATTAAGACTTCGATAACTAGACTAATGCTTACTTTGAAACTGGTATTTTAATGATATTTGTCTCATTACGCCAAATAGTGGTGTCTCACGTTTTCACAAGAATAGCTTACGACTCTTGGTGCTTATGGATATGGAGGACAGCTGAGGTCACTAATTTCTTTCTTTACGCATTTAGTGTCAGAGAGTAAAATTATAACAGCACCAAGTTAAACACGTCTCTGGCGTCGTAGACGTACTTTGCGTCACAAGAGACACTATTTACTCTCATAAACATGAAATTTAAAAAAGAAAGTGTTATACCGGACGCTACAAGTATACAAAGACATATCCACTGGCTCTACTCTGACGATAATAACTAGGGATTCCGAGATAAATCATTTTATTGGGTCCTTGTTTTACATCTTCCTCTTGAGTTATAGCTGTTGCAGTGATTAACTGAATAACTATAAAATATTGAGCTTTACTGAAGCATACAATCTCGAGTTTTCATAAACTAAAACATCTGTTTCGTGAACTAGTGTACATTGGCATTTTAGGCTGCTGGTTGCTAGAAAATAGACATATACTTAATGAAAGGTCATCTGGTTAATATAAAGCCCTAAATTGTTCTAGTTATGTGCGGTTAATATCTGATTCATGTACTAAGTTGTTCATTATCTATTGTGGTGAAATTTTATGGTCATATGGAAACTGTTTCCTACAAAAGAAGCAGACTGTATACACTTAGAAATGGGTAAATAATAACATCGTAAATAAAGGGAAATATTGAAAATAATATGTAAAGAAGAAATAATATAAATTTGGGTATTAGTCATAGGAAATTGTAAGTTCATACATACTGCATTCAGACACGTAAAAATAAACCACATTATATATCCGTAGTAATGAATGTAAGTAATGGTGACTCTCTCACGATTGAAAACCAAATGGTAGCAACTATGCGCTATTTTAATGCACTGCAGCATGAAACAAGATTTACACAAACTGTCAGGTTTTGCAAACCATGTCACGTGAGTTTGCATGTGCGTGGCGAACCCTATATCAAGAAAGAAAATTTTTGCGACTCTCCAGGTACATTTTCCCGCTATTCTTGTGGCTCGTTACAGGATAGTAATATATTTATGATTTATTCAGTTACTCAAATCACATTTGTTTCTGTGAAATCAATTTCATAACAGTGTGAAAGACTGTAATATTCGATCATCAAAGGGTACAACACAAAACATCAAATAATGCAACAGTACTGCGACGCGGTTGCCACTGATGCTGGAACAACTCAGCACAGAGCTGTTTGGCCGCTTTTCTAGTGTATGGAGTGAACCCATATACGGAGTGCATTATCCATCAGTAAACCATTCTGGCGTGTATCTCTGCTCACTAAACCTAAAGCTGCCGGCGATATAAACTCGTAATAGAACTGAACAGTATCGTAACCAAGGGGGATTGCAAGGAAGGCGAATAGGTATTGCAGTATAGCAGAAGAGCAAAGGGGCTATAGGCGACACGTGCATACACAATTACTGTCTATTTCATAAGTGATGTGGCTTGGATTGTTTATCTTCATCAATGAATACAACCGGATGCCGCAAATGTCACTGTCGAACAGAACCCTCTTCTGTTAATAACCAAAACATCATTTCTCTCCATGTGGAGTTTGACGTTGGAGCACGAGTCAGTTGCTTGTTGCGGTAAGGGGCGTTACCTATAATGACGGCAGTGTGAGGCAGTAAATTAGGAATTAATCTCCTCATGAACAACGTTGTATAAGCTGAGAAGTCCATGTCATTGTGACAGTCTCATGTTTCCTGGCCACACTGAATCCTTTAGGGTGCACTCAGTGTAAAACCTCCCCGTTAGCAGAGATGATGATAATTGTGTTTCATTTCACAACGGATTTTAAAAACTGTCACTCGATCCATGCTATGCTGTATCACAATCGTGAATACATGTCTCGTCCACATAAACAGTTGAACGGCGCTCATGATTGTACTCGCGTATACTTTTTAAGTTATCTGATCGTTTTGCACTCATAGTACTTTGTTCCTGGTGAACTTTTCGGCTGTTCGCCGTTTTCTTCCACCTAAAGCCCAGACTGTGAAGAATTTTACGAATTGTGATTATACATCCTTGAAAATCTATTGAACTCTGTAAATTTTTATGAATTTTCTTCAAAGCTGGTCTTCTTTCATCTGCAACGTAGAAATTTTTCACCACTTGGTGAACGACTGGTTCATTTAAATTGTCTAAACTGCCCCCCCCCCCCAACCACCCCAGTACATTCTGGGCCTTTTCTTTAGAGTTGTTAAAATGTGGAGGATTCCCCTCCGTGCAGTCTTTCCAGTTCTCTCTTGATTCAATGATCGGAAATAAACGACGTATTCACGAGTTGCTTCGCCCACTCGTTTCAATGTGGATTTTAGTTTCAATGAAGCACCTAGCACCGCTTCAATCTCCACAGACTGGTAGACATTTGCACCGACTTCGCGTGTTTTACTGTGAGTAGCTTTGCCCCTTTAACTTTGAAACATCCCCTTAGAAAATTTAATGAATTACTGTTCTGATAAACCCCTTACATTATTTGATATTCAAACAGCTGAGCAGAACTGAACGTACTCAGACATTTCGCTCTTTACTTATTCTGATCAACACTAAACTGACACACAATATTTTTAGCGCAACGCAATCTGACTTTCAAAAATCCCTACAAAAGAATGGCCCTGACTAACAATAACCTATACCTTTCATGAATCACTTACCTCACAAAAATCTTCGTTACTCGAACTACTGCAATACAGCGAGTGCCACTACTGCCAGCTAAATAAAAGATTCTAACTACTGAAGGCACTAACTACTGATACGCATAGTTAGCAAATGAAAGATTTTGATAGAGAACGTACAAACATACAATGTATTTCCTTAATAATCTCCCAAAGTCATCATATATATATATATATATATATATATATATATATATATATATATATATATATATATATATATATATATATATATATATATATCAGTTCATGACATCCAGTCTTACAAACTGACTGTCTCTGATGGACACACGTCCAGATCATCCACTCTCAATACTCCGCCATCTCTCTCCCCACATCCACCACTGCTGGCGGCTCATCTCCAACTGCGCAACGCTACGCGCTGTTAACAGCCAACTGCTCAACACTAAAATAGCAAATTCGAACAATGCAAATCAGCCACAGACTGCACACAGCACAGTCAGTGATTTTCATACAGAGCGCTACATGACGTTACCAACATAGAAACCTAAACAGCCTACGTACAACTTGCTTTGTGCTGGTGGCGTCTTGAACTTCGGATGTGTTCTCCCAGAGTACTTACTAGCGGAGCGGTCCACCTGAGTCGATGGGAACATGACCGACACGGGTGATCGACCGAGCTGGCTGTACTGAGCATCTTGTTTACAATGTTCATGTGAGCTTTTCAAGGACTGTAAATGCAGGCTAGAAATCAAACGAGATCTGATTGCTCTGCAACGGGACATTGCAGATCACTAATCAATTACAGCTAAATACTAAGGTAAAACCCCTGAACAACATCCGAAATTGCCTCGAAGGAGTTCGGTTTTTCCTTGCGTTTGGTGGATACAACAGCTATTAATTTTGCACCGAGCTGTTGTCGAATCTTAATATTTTTCTCTACTTTGCACTGGATTATTATGCAATGAATCATATTACAAAACATTTAAGTCATGTTTCTAATGACTGGACATATATTACGTGCGTATGAGTCAACTTATCTACGCATGGAATATACTAGAAAGAGATTTATGGAACCATGATGTTCTGAAGGAAACGTTCCAGCTGCCTGCGGTAACACGGCAGCGCTACGTCCCGTGACTGTACCTGTTGCTAGGAGCTCCTGTGATTAGCGCCCGGGCAGTTTCCGCTACAAATGGCGGGTGAGATCAGACACTCCGCGCTGCCGGATGCGTTGCCACGGCAACATCAGTGGTGAGAGCAGCCCCCCCCCCCCCCTCCTCTCACACCAAACCCACAGTAGGGAGCTAGGAGCTCGGGCCGGCCTGCGAACCCTCTCGACAGCAAGTCCGCACTACTGCGCCCCCTGCCGCTGCATTACTGTGTATTCCAGCCGTCAATCGGTCTGTCTGAGTCACACTAAATCACACGTAGCATATTTGCGACAATATCAATCAGATTTTGGCCGTTTTACTGGGGAAATCTTAAAGATAAATAAATGCCTGAAAAGTCTTTGGCAAAATAAACCGGACATGAACCCAGAAACCTGCCATCGTCGGGCAGTGCTCTTCCGAATTGAGTAACACGCCCTCGCACAGCTTCTGATCCAAAGGCACCTCTTTCCTATGTTGCAAACAACCGCATGTCCTACGGGACTAACATTCTTGAAAGAATAGATATCGCTTGTCCGCTTGTTTCCAAAGTAAATCTTTCACGTTGCAGCGAGGTGTGCACTGTATGAAACTTCCCGGCAGATAAAATTGTGTGCCGAACTGGATAAAACTGTGTGCCGAACCAGAATACGTAGTAATCAATGCCTCTGTGGCACGTGTCGTCACTGATCATCAGCAATATCTTTTTCTTTTTCAATTACAGGAACTATTTATACTGTTTTTGGGCAGTGATTCGCTCCTGGACCCAGATGTAACTTCAGATTTTCTTCACTGGTTTCACTTCTGGTTTAATAATGGTTTTATAAGTTTCCTTTAATTTACGTCTATGGTCACAAGCGTTTTATTCACAGATTACCGATTTCGGTCTATAATGGCCATTAAAAACCGAAGCCGGTAATCTGTGAACTAGAAGTTTGTGACCATAGACGTAAATTAAAAGAAATTTATTCTATATACGGGTCACTGTTTTATTCACGATAACGTCGCAGCTTGTGGAATAATGGTTTTTGTAAATCTAAAAGCAGTGTATATATTACACGTACCTGGAAAAACGACGCTCTATCGCAACAAAACTTCCAAATGCAAAGGGCAGAAAAATCTGACAGTACAAATTTGGAAATTTGTGGTAAGGTCTTAACGGACCAAACTGCTGAGGTCATCGGTGCCTAAGCTTACACACTGCTTAATCCAACTTAAATTATATTACGCTAAGGACGACACACACACCCATGCCCGTGGCAGGACTCGAACACTCCGACGGGCGCAGCCCCGCGGACCGTGACAAGACGCCTGAGACCGCGCGGCTGTCAGTACACAAATGATTCACAGAAGAGTGTAATGTAAAAGTAAATAATAGGAAAAAATCATATTCAAAAACATATCCATCCGAATTTTATGCGATACTTCAGCTCAGGGACATCGCTTCTTAAGGACAACAGCAGCAGTCGGACAATATTTTGTTATTAATCTGCGTTGAATAACCGGCCGGAGTGGCCGTGCGTTTCTAGGCGCTTCAGTCTGGAACCGCGTGACCGCTACGGTCGCAGGTTCGAATCCTGCCTCGGGCATGGTTGTGTGTGATGTACTTAGGTTAGTTAGGTTTAAGTAGTTCTAAGTTCTAGGAGACTGATGACCACAGATGTTAAATCCCATAGCACTCAGAGCTATTTGAACCATTTCACGCGTTGATTACGGCTTACATTCGATAAATATCTTGATAGAACCAATCTGCTTCTTCTTCGGCAACAGCGCAAAGGTTATCCGAAAAGGAGTCCATCAATCACGAAATGTTGTTGATGTGTCATGTTAAATCAAAATGATATGGGCTCAGTGACTGTAGTACATTATCGTCGTAGTTTATTTTCTGCTTATTTAGCCTGACCAGATTAGGGCCTTAAGACCATCTCTTACATCCGTCCACTGACAACACATTACAAAGATATTACAAAATATTGATACAGTCCTTTTTGCACAAAAATAGCTTAATTTGGCGTAACGAAAGAATTGGTGTACATTTTTTTATCGATTTGATGCGTCTTTCTCGGATAATTCTAAATAAAGTAGAGTTCTTCCCCAATTTTAACGTTTGTCGATTTCAGCGCCATCTGTCAAAGGTTTAAAAAAAGGTTTCAGACAAAATTTGATTGCTTTTTTATGGAGAACTCGAATTTGCAGTAAAATATGGGTGTTTCCATTTAAGATGTAGAAGTTTACCTCCCTTTGAGCTTACGAACTTGTCTTACCCACTATTTTTACCCGATGTATAATTCTCGAGATAATCTCATCCGAAACTTCAGATGGACCACCGTGTATACAAAGACTAGATGTATGTCTGTGAATATATGTAACGTAGAATAATGTGATCCAATACTGAAATGTACTTAAATGCCATACGCCAAATAAAATAAATAAAAAATTTATGTTGAAGTTATTTACTGTCATTGTCTGCCAAGAAACAGCATATGCTTCAGCTGTAAGCCGGTTCATATTTATGCGCTTAAAATCTCTAAAATTCGCCACTCGCGGATAGTTCTTTGAGCACTGCAGCAGTAAGTCTTCATAATGTCTTGGGCAAACAAGCCAGTTCCAGAAATGTGATCAGTGTGAATTACTCTATTTGGAGATTTGATGGAGAATGCGTCTATAAACGTGTGATTGTCTTGTGCATGGTGAGTAGGCCCTAGTTTATTCAGTGCAAAGTTTGAGCAGCGAAGTATGCGCATGAAGCTTGATAAAGAAAGACTCCTGTTTAAAAATTTTATTTTGAAGTTTTCAATTAAATTACGTGTTCACAGAAAGATTCAAGACTTTGAGAGAGCAATTGTGTGCTCTCTTGTTGCTTAAAACGTTCATACATACCATTGTTAACGAGACAAGACTTCCCGTCAACATCTCTTTAAAAAAATCTGTGTGGTATTCATCAGACTTGAATTTCACAATTTAAACCTCTACAATTATTCTTTCATATATTGTTGCATCATTGAACATTAAAAATGTGTTTCGCAAGTACATTAATTCCCGTAAAGGTTTATCCACGGCTTTCACACAGTTTTTCACGAGGCTCAGTTTAATGTGAAGTGAAGATTATGGGTCAACGTGACGAGAGTTCACTGCATTATTCTGTACACACGCTAGTTCATGCCGAGAAGTCCATTTTTCCCAACGTAGTGTTTTTTTTTCAGCCTGTGCTGTCCAAGCCTCATAGAAAGCAGTAGTGCTCCGTGTACCAGAGATGCATGCCAGCAAATGTTGCCGTTTCCTCATACCCGCTAGTTGTATATCTGTAAGAAGCAACTTAATGTTCTGATACGTCTCGTACCTGCATTACCAATCGGAGCGGAAGGATATTCGTTCCCACTGTGCAAAGTATTATTTTCAGGCAGACTTTGAAGACATCTACGAGCAAAACCATTTATTTACAACGAAATCTTGGCCAATAATCTTTGTAAAGGACTCAGTATCATTACAAAAAACCGCATCGCCTCCTTGGGAGAAGTATGAAGAACATACAGAATGTGAGCCACCATAAACTCGCACTTTCGTATCGCGAATAAGACAGTTACGTCCTTTAATCGTGAAGTTGACGCTCTCCATATCGCTTAGATGCATTTAAATCACTAAGGAAATCGTTGTGATGCACTTGATATCAAAGATGTGGCTCATATGATTCATAGCAGTCTTGAAATGTTCTGTCAGCATGTATACCTTCTTCACTGTCTTCTACATGTAGGTCCTCTAATCGTCTTCATTCACGGTCTGATTGTCAGGGGGCATTGCTATCGGCAATGTCTACTGTGACACACGTGCTTTGTAGCAGGTGGTAAATTAGAACTTTGTTCAGTTTTTCTTATTTTGGAGTTGATTCCACCTGTTTACGTCAAACAGCAATATCACCTCTTGCAATCTGTTGGATCCTGCCAAATCACGAGAACAGCAATTGACGTGTGACACGATTTTTTTATCTAACGATTCATTAGTGAAGTAAATTGTGAACGGCTTCTATAGGTGGGGTGGGGACAGGGAGGTAAGTCTGGTCCTGGTCGCCAACATTGCAACCTAAATAAAGTTTGTAGCACTTTTGTGACACAGGATTAAAGTTCCCCATTTTGTAACTTCAGAGTTATCTCTCGGCAGATATAACAAAATAAATCGGTGATATTTATACACTACGAGGAATTTAGCTTTCTGAAATAACAGAAAGTCAGGTCGTCACAAACACAGAACAGTATGCAGTCATTTTCAGCAACTGCTACGATTAAATTGGGAACGAACGTAGAGTGATTGCGCGTGTACAGGCAGCATTCATCGGTAGGGCTGTTAAGCCACCTTCATTTTTAGAAACTAAAATTCTGTACTGACGACCGTACGTGGTAATTTTTGGCACATCCACCGATTATTTTTCAATTCTGCAGAATATTTAAGTTAAACCATATAGGAATAACCGAGACGCAGCGTTTTCAGCGGATTCGAGAGAGAGTTGTGTCATAATAAATAACTTAGCCTTATTGGCATAAACTGATTCCACTTTCGAATTCGGCACCTACGACTTAGCGAATGTTGCTTCTGAGTGGACACTGTGTGCTTCAGGTAGAATATAGCGCCGCGTGGGGTAGCCGTGTGGTCTAGGGGGTCATGTCGCGGTCCACACGGCTCCCTCCGTCGGAGGTTCATCTACATCTACATGGATATTCTGAAAATCACATTTAAGTGCCTGGCAGAGGGTTTTTCGAACCACCTTCAGAATTCTCTATTATTCCAATCTCGTATAGCGGACAGAAAGAATAAACACCTATATCTTTCCGTACGAGCTCTGATTTCCCTTAATTTATCGTGGAGATCGTTCCTCCCTATGTAGGTCGGTGTTAACAAAATATTTTCGCATTCGCGGGAGAAAGCTGGTGATTGGAATTTCCTGAGAAGGTTTCTTTCTTTTAATGATGTCCAGCCCAAATCATCATTTCTGTGACACTCTCTCCCATATTTCGCGATAATACAAAACGTGCTGCCAGAATGAGATTTTCACTCTGCAGCAGAGTGTGCGCTGATATGAAACTTCCTGGCAGATTAAAACTGTGTGTCCGACCGAGACTTGAACTCGGGACCTTTGCCTTTCGCGGGCAAGTGCTCTACCATCTGAGCTACCGAAGCACGACTCACGCCCGGTCTCACAGCTTTACTTCTGCCAGTATCTCATCTCCAACCTTCCAAGCTTTACAGAAGCCTGCAGGAGAGCTTCTGTAAAGTTTGGAAGGTAGGAGACCAGATACTGGCAGAAGTAAAGCTGTGAGACCGGGCGTGAGTCGTGCTTCGGTAGCTCAGATGGTAGAGCACTTGCCCGCGAAAGGCAAAGGTCCCGAGTTCGAGTCTCGGTCAGGCACGCAGTTTTAATCTGCCAGGAAGTTTCAAAACGTGCTGCTTTTCTTTGAACTTTTTCGATGTACTCCATCAGTCCTAACCGGTAAGGTTCAAGCACCGCGAAGCAGTATTCTGAAAGACAGACAAGCGTAGTGTATGTAGTCTCCTTAGTATGTTACATTTTCTAAGTGTCCTGCTGTCCTACCAATAAAACGCAGTCTATGGTTAGCCTTTCTCACAACATTTTCTATGAGGTCCTCCGAATTTAATTTGTTCTTGATTGTAATACCTTGGTATTTAGTTGAATTTACGGCTTTTAGATTAGACTGATTTATCGTGTAACCGAAGTTTAACGAGTTCCTTTTAGCACTCATGTGGATGACCTCACTCTTTTCGTTATTTATGGTCAACTGCCACTTTTCGCACCATTCAGATATCTTTTCTAAATCGTTTGACAGTTTGTTTTGATCATCTCATGACTTTATTAGTCGATAAACGACAGCGTGATCTGCAAACAACCAAAGACGGCTGCTCAGATTGTCTCCCAAATCGTTTATATGGATACGGAACAACAAAGGGCCTATAACAGAAATCACTTCTCTTTTACTCGATGACTTTCCGTCAATTAATACGAACTCTGACCTCTCTGACAGGAAATCACAAGTCCAGTCACATAACTGAGACGATATTCCATAAGCACGCAATTTCACTACGAGCCGCTTGTGTGGTACAGTGTCAAAAGCCTTCTGGAAATCCAGAAATACGGAAATCCCTTGTCAATAGCACTCAACACTTCACGTGAGTAAAGAGCTAGTTGTGTTTCACAGGAACGATGTTTTATAAACCCATGATGACTGTGTGTCCCTCGGGCATGTGTGTGTGTGTGTGTGTGTGTGTTGTCCTTAACGTAAGTTACTTTAAGTTAGATTAAGTGGTGCGTAAGCTTAGGAACCGCTGACCTCAGCAGTTTGGGCCCATAAGACCTTGCCACGTATCTCCATTTGGAATATAGCAGTTACAAAATTATCTTCATGCAGTAGTAAATTTCGAATGTTTCAATAAGCCGCATCGCTAATATAAACTGTTTATTTAACGCCACTGAGTGTGTTAGCGGTAAATGATCGAAAACACATTAGGAGAGAATTGTGCTGAATTGGTAGATATATTTGAGAAAATACTATGTGAGTTTGAGCCGAGCTATCTTTCAGACTTTTTTTTCATCGTAGTGCCACAAGTTGGGCATGAAAAGAAAGTAATGGCAGAACTTGAGTGAGAAACTGATTGGCCGAGAGGATAGTTCTGAATCATCTGGGAGAAATGTGTGGCACTTGAATGTAGACTGCGCTAGTTGCGCCGGGTGAAGAGCCTACAACAGGACAGACCAGCGAGGGGAACTTCGGCAAACGAGTCTTCGGGCTGAAGAGCACAACAGCGACAACCACCGTCAGTGGGTACATTTATTTATGTGAGAGGTAACTGCATATTACAGGACCATGTAGACATTTCGACGTGGCAGTCTGAGGTGATGTATTGAACACTGAAAGACGCAAGCACCTAATATAGTTCCTTATCTGCTGCTGGAGTTGCTATAGTTAAACATACACCACGCGACGAAAAATACGAAAGTACTCAGAAACATACACAGGAAAAATAATCTTGCAGTCTGTTTGAAGGCATACGCACATCACCATTTCATACTTACAAAACAGCACTCTAGATGGATGCATATGAGATGCATTACTCCTGCACTCATAGTGTTGCAACACTACTATCAGTAAGCTTATCATAAATACACTGCCCGAAAAAAAATTAGTACACGCTTTTAGAAGTTTCAGGCAACGGCCTTGCCGCAGTGGACACACCAGTTCCCGTGAGATCACCGAAGTTAAGCGCTGTCGAGCGTGGTCGGCACTTGGATGGGTGACCATCCAGGCTGCCATGCGCTGTTGCCATTTTTCGGGGTGCACTCAGCCTCGTGATGCCAATTGAGGAGCTACTCGACTGAATAGTAGCGGGTTCGGTTCAGAACACCATCATAACGACCGGGAGAGCGGTGTGCTGACCCCACGCCCCTCCTATCCGCATCCTCCTATGAGGATGACACGGCGGACGGTTGGTCCCGGTAGGCAACTCGTGGCCTGAAGACGGAGTGCTTTTAGAGGTTTCTCAATCGCTCGCGATTTATTGTTGCATTAGTGCGTTTGGTGTACACGAAATGATGACATTTACAGATCAATAGCACAAGCGATTCTGAGGTACCAGGTATCCATATTACTACGTGGGGTAGCCTCCAGGCGCGGCAATGCAGGCGCTGACTCTGGAATTCAGTGATCGTACAGATGGCGAATACTGTCCTGCGATATGTTATTCCACGCCTTCTCGTCCTGTTCACGTAATTCTGTGAGAGACATTTCTCGTCCCATCATACTCCACACGTGCGCTTGCTGGCCAGGGAAGTGGGAAGCTGCTGCACATGTCGCAGAGCACTGTAACGCCGTAAATGCATATCCTTCAATTTCCATCTATTGCACTGCAAATCTTTTTACTTATTTTGTTACCTGAAGATATAACATTTCTGTGTCTTTGTATATCGTAATTGTTTTACTATTTGTATATGTTTATGAATTTATGTCGATGTATAATTGGTTTGTTTTGTAAATATTATTTGTATTTTTACGCTGGGTCTGGACTAGGGAAAACTATGCTATCGAACGATTACATCGATAGGTCGTGTGGAGAACGAAAGTGTTTAGGATCTCTGGTAGTGTTAACTCTGCCGCGTGGAGCGCGGGCAGAGCGGAGTTTGGGTGGGGTAGTACAGTGGAGCCAGTGTGTTGTGTGACGCTCCCGCGAGTTGCCGCGCTTTCGGGGTTGGGCAGCATGTAATTGCGCTCGAAGTGCTATGATAGTTTCTGACACGGTGTCGCGGACGGGAAGCATTAGCTGGCGCACATCAAGAGCCCGTTTCGCCTGGTGACCGTGCCGAGAAGAAGGCGCGCCAACATCCAGCTTCTGCAACAGCGACGGCCGACAATGAGTGACTGTCGCCACCTCCTCGATCGACGGCTTCAAACCTTCAATCAACCAACAAGGAAGACTGGAAGCACGTAAAGTTTTAGAAGTGTATGGCAGACCTCAGCTTATCAAACTGATCCATTTTCATAACTAAACCAACAGCAACGTAGCATGAACCTTTGTTGCTCATTGTCCCAAGTGCATTACCAAGCACGGTCCCTTCCTTTTCCGGAATGAACCCGAGTGTCGTCGAAATTCAAACGCCAGCATCATTCGATTTCACTGCATTAATTTCAAATTTCAGTTAAGGTATTTATAGCTGGCTACAATATTTAGATTATACAAGCACAAATTAAGAGTGCGAGTTTTGTTAGCATATTTTAGCTTACCTGTGACTGCAGCTCAGCTTGGTACGTACTAAATGTTACTATTGTTAATTGTCCAGAATCATTTAATTCAAATGTCTTACTTCTAAATTGCGTAGATTCAAGTAGATTTTGGTTCAAAATGGCTCTGAGCACTATGCGACTTAACTACTGTGGTCATAAGTCCCCTAGAACCTAGAACTACTTAAACCTAACTAACCTAAGGACATCACACACATCCATGCCCGAGGCAGGATTCGAACCTGCGACCGCAGCAGTCGCGCGGTTCCGGACTGCGTGCCTAGAACCGCGAGACCACCGCGGCCGGCAGTAGATTTTGAAATGATTGATGAGGTAGCCCAAGACTAACCTTATTTTACTGAATTTCGTAGTGCTTCAGAAACAAATCTCACTCTTAATTTTAGTCACTAAATTAACATTCAATTTTCCCATTTTATTAATTCTTTTGCTTAATTAAGTCAGAGTGTAGCTAAATTTAATACTTCTGACAAACTTTCATTTTTCACACAAAACGTGTCAACCTTCAGTTGCCACACTTTTAGTGCTAATTATATGTGCAATAACCTTTCTTTTTCAGTTACTATAGTAATTGTCCATAGGACTGGCGACCGTAATTTTCCCCAAATCTCAAATATCTAATTACCACTAGTTAATTGTTAACGTAACGGCCGCACATTTACTTTCTTTACTAACATTACCCCTTTTCAAAATCAATTTCCATCAGTTTCATTAGCATTTTTCTTTTCATTTAGATGTAACCCTTTCCTCCCTCTTTACCGACAAATTAACTTCGGTGACGATTGCTTTTGCCAAATTTCCATTAGGTACGCGCGGTTTAATTTTTCACTGTCATTAAGGTCGATAAGTGAGGGGGAGGTTACAGCACGTTGACTTTCACGTGCAGTGTCTGGGTGAGCATTAGCCTGTTCTAGCAGCACATCACATTCCTGTTCCACGAATGCCAAATAAAAGGGTGTACTAACACTCTGAACCTACCGAGCGCTAGTTAACGCCCCCTCCATAAATATCAAAGGTGAACTGCAGTTGTATCTTATCGCACTCCAGACCATGAGGTCTGGGTTGAGACCAGTGTGTTTTAGACGAATGCGCTCTACGAGACAGAGCTCAACAGTTCGAGGTCGTGCGAGCAAACGACCATCGCTTCCGTGCGAGTAGGATCTGCATTCACCGCTGAAGACCACGGAGTGCCTTTCCACCTTGGAAGCGAGCATCTGAGGGCGCCAGCACAGCTGCGCACTTCGACGTTGTGGAAGACGGGCCAGAGGTGTGCTTGTCCGGTCCGCAACAGTTCACGTTTGCACGTCTGGGCTGTGGCAGCTGTCCCATCTGACAGTACTACCAACATGACTGTCCTGGTGGGCGTCTGTGCTGTGTGGCGGTCCATAACGTCGTCTACGGATGAGAGAATGACGTTCACGTGACCACTAATACCAGCATCGTAGCATAACTGACGAATCTCGTCCAACTTGCATGGCCGTTCCCTGAAAAGGCAGTAAGAGGTCCATGACTAAGGAATTTATTGCTAGCGCACTCGAGCAAACGAAATTTCAATGGATTGCTCACGCGCTGCCTGCGATATGTAAGCTATAAGAGAATCTCAGACCAGAGAGCACTGCAGTAAGAGCAGTGTCGGCGGTAGGAGTGAGTGGTAGTTAGGAGTCGGGTATATGGAGTTGGCGGGACCAGCCGTGGGGAGCGATGGTGGTGCCTGAGCGACGTAGTATAGGGTAAAAGCTGCCGCACGCATATGTAGTTTGTTACAACTAAATTTGTACTGTTGTTATATCAAGTCCCACGTATTTAAAGAAATCTTTTAATAATAATCTTTTTTTATAAAATTAACTTTTTGACAATCATTCATCTGAATTTAAACAATTTACTAATGTCTGCAATCCATGGTCATCCCGATTATTGTAAAGAAAAATCAGTTGTTTCTGTCTATACATGACAAATCTAGCGGCCAGCACTGCACTGGGCTGTGCCAGAAAAATTTCTTATAGGAGCAGATGTATACGCGTTATCCGGTGGCTTCATTGAAGTAAGAATCTTCAATTTATTCAGTATGATCTTTCAGGGCCATGACGCAGCACACCTGGCGTCCAAATTTACCAGTTGAGACTCACAGTCAGTTAATTATTGAAAGGTTATATATGAGTCATATTTTTTATGGGTAGGTTAGTCACGTTATTATTGCGAGGTTACGGAATAATAAACTGTTGCGAGGTTACACTCAATGTGAATTATATATAATTATTTTCACTGTTGGGAGGTTACAAGACCGTACGGTCAGTTGGAAGGCCACAGACTTATCGCTTTCAAACTCGTTCAGTTGGCTGTAGGAAGCACGAATGTGTCTCTGTCGCACGGTTGCCTGCTTGCTTCACACGTTTGCAGAACACTGAGCTTTTGGTTGTAAGCATTCGCTATTAAAGGGTAGACATTAATAGCGCTTGGTAGCTATGCCACTACGCTATCTGATGGTGGACGATACTGAAACCATTATCAGTATATCTACAACCCACAGGTGGTATATGCCATCATGGGATCGAAATCGAAATCGACGTCGCCTTCCCAAGTGTATTAACGTATTTCTTCAGAATGTAGTTTAGCATCCACCATTGATATTAAGCATCGTCTGAATGGAATGAAGTAGGTACGAATGATTATAGTGCCTGTGTTTCACAAGACTTCACCTGCCGCTGTGGCCGCGCGGTTCTAGGCGCTCCATTCCGGAACCGCGCTGCTGCTACGGTCGCAGGTTCGAATCCTGCCTCGGGCATGGATGTGTGTGATGTCCTTCGGTTAGTTAGGTTTAAGTAGTTTTAAGTCTAGGGGACTGATGACCTCAGATGATAAGTCGCATGGTGCTTAGAGCCATTTGAACCATTTGAATAAGACTTCATGGATCACGCAAAAACTTCAACTGCTGATTATCCGGTAGCTTCCATTGCGCAAAGGGCTGTCCCACTACGACGGGCAGTGCGGTCACAAGTTGCCCGCCCCTACTCGTTCTTTTTCCGCTTCGATGGAAAGCAGGTCACAGATAGGCTTGTTGTGTTCCATCGGGCAATTCAAACCAGAACGCAGAGTGGAGGTACGGGTTTCGACCGGTCAGAGTGATGGACGACGAGAGATTTATCGTCTTATTGTCTGCGGCGAATACTGCACGTCACATACGCGTGCGCCGCAATAGCGTGCTGAATTCCGAACGACCTGCTGCTGCTGTGGAATGGACGGTGGCCGCTTCAGCCTCATCGTTCACTACGAACCGTGGTGTTGTGCGTGTGAACAGTTTTATCTGCGGCACCTGCGGCACAATGGGTGTGCACTATCCTTGGTTGCTTGTACATCATTACCGAAGTGCGCCTGTTCCATCGTAACATATCATGCAAATGATTCCTCTTATATCGTGGAAGTAGCTGAGAGTGTCATGCGCAGATACCATTAATTTTACACACTTCTGTCTCTAACCATCAACGATACACGAACGAAGTACCCCTTATTTTCTTATATTTGTTTTGCGATGTATGAGCTATGTAACCATGTTTAACAGTGAAAGAGAAATCTTTCATCTTATAATGCCAAGGGTGTTCAGGGAGTTTAAGTCCGGTAAGCGACACAGTGAGGCAAAAGGGCCTCGTAGCATTGGTGTTGTTGAGGCACTGAACAACAGTGTTATGGGAGAGTGCTAGTACTCCAGCATACATCATTCAAGCTACTTGTCGTAGGGCTAAAGAGAATCTGCAGCCAAAAACGCAAAATACTGTGCCTGAATTCCATGTGCGTGTCTCCATTAAGGCGTAGTCGCAAAACAAATGGTCTGAGTGGGAGGTAGTCAATAACGCTCTTATCTGACGAGACCTTAATGCTAAACCGTTGCTCATGCATTGTAAAAAAATTATTGGTATGTAATTTTTAATGCAAAATCTCAATGCTAATTACTTCATTTTATGTAAACAACACAATTTGCTGCTTAACTTTTTATAGCAACATTTGCTTTAAACATATGGAGTTTGAGACAGTGTGAGAAAGCAAGGGTGAATAACAAAAATCGTAGCATACAAGACCTTAGGTTGGAAAATTTGCCAGTAGACTGGCTAGAAGTCAAGAGAATCTAAGGATCAGCAGTCACTACGCTGAGGTGACAAAAGTCATGCGATGCGTCCTAATATCGTATCGGACCTGCTTTTTCCTGGCATACTGCAGCTGCTCGACGTGTTACAGACTCAACAAGTCGTTGGAAGTCCCCTACAGAAATGTTGGGCCATGCTGCCTCTGCAGTTGTCCACAACTGCGGAACTGTTGCCTGTTCAGGACTTTGTGCACGAACTAACTTCTCGAGTATCTCCCATGCCGGGTGAAGTGATTGGCTAAATCATTTGTTGGCATTGTCCAGAATGTTCTTCAAACCAATCGCGAACACCCCTGGATCGGTGACATGGCCCGGTTTCATCCATAGTTGTTTGGAAAGATGAAGGCCATGAATGACTACAAGTGGCCTCCAAGTAGCCAACGATTGGTTCAGCTGGACCAGAGGGTCCATTCCATTCCATACAAACACAGCCCACACCTTTATGGAGCATCCACAGCTTGTATAGTCTGTCTGTAAACTCAAGAGCGAGCAGCGGTTTTGGTGGGGGAAGTGGCTTTTCCCGGAAGAACGCTGCCACCGGCCTACAGGGGCACCCAAAATCTGTTGCCCGTTACCTGTCTAGCGGTGTAGATCGGCGTGCAGTGATATACGTCATTTCTGTTGGTGGGACCTTAGTTGCCAGTGTCAGTCATTTAACTTTGTATCCTTGCTGATATACTTCGATATCCGGAAGTGATGGATAATCGTCTAGCATTGCAAGAAAATGTGCAGAATACGAGGAAGAGTAGGTATTTGCGGAGTAAACGAGCTTTCGATGGTCTCTAATGTTATTACAGCTTGTGTTAAACAGGCGACACAAATAGGGCTGTTGGCTAATGTTACCAGCCCCAATCAAAGGGCTGAAATTTATGCAAAAGTCAGCCTCGTCCAATAGGACGCATAAGGAACAAACGCGAAAATAAGCCGCATGGCTTAATGGAATCGCCACAAACGAAAACTAATAATCTTGGGAGGAATTTGATCGTTATAGACAGTTTCAAAATCACGCGAAACCATTGATACTTATGGAACACTAAATCTCTATCTCGGTCCATTATTCACCTGATTCTGAGACATATTACTACAAATATGTGCGCAATAGATATTCTAAACACTGCTGAAATTTTCTTCGAAACATGTACATCGATTATGGACTTATAAGCAAATAGCTTGATATACGAGATGCGTTCACAAATTAATTTTTAGTTTTTGGTAAGAACTTTATTTGTTAATCTACAGCAACGTTATCCTCTTCAAAATATTCCCCGTTGCATACTATACTCTTGTGTCAGCGCTTTTTCCTATTCCCGAATTCTTTAGGAACTGTTTCTTTGGGATAGTTTATAGATCTCTTAACTGTGCATTTTTAATCTCATCCATGCTTTGAAATGTTTATACCACTTCTATGCCCTTGGTTCACCCATATCAGGCTCACCAAAAGCAATATTTAACATTCCTAAAAATTTCATACACTTTATTCCATTCCTATAACAAAATTTAATACACATTCTCTAATCTGTTTTTATACAAAACAAATAATCCTTGATGTAACCAAAACACATGTAACCTTTCTGACAAGTGACAACAGAGTAAATACCCAATTGTATAACATTGTACACATACTTTCGAGATATGTTTACGAAGACAGTGAGAAAAAATTAGTGCAAATCGGACACACAAAATTATAAATTTCTGCTTACTTTTTAAACACTCTTCGTGTTGCAAGTCTTTCAAAGAAAACTTCCACCTTTTAGTAGAAACACAAAGTTAGAACAAGCCTTAAATTCTACAGATTGAGTGCATTATATGGCGTTCGTTTTACGTATAGCAATAGAGGATCATACAATACATTCACATGAACAGGCATTCGGTTCTATGTCTATAGTGTAATCCTGACTTCCATTCTTATCTTAATATTATTTACTCTATAATGTTGTGTTTCGGAAGAAGCTATCGTTTTTTCTATCCCTTCTGGTCTTAATGCATTTGTCTAAAAATGAACGCAGCCGAGACCTATCCGTACATGGCGTCGCCACAGATTTAAACCGCGCGCCGCAGCAGGGCCGGTACTACGTTGTGAAGCAGCCTGTAGAAGCGCCTCGTGACGTAGCTGGGATGGCAGAGTGGGGACTCGCTCGCTCGCTCTTCAGTTTACCGACAGACTATACAATGCCTTTGGCTTCGTGGGATATGCTCCACTCCCGAACCGTACCGTCAGCTCTTACCAGTCGAGACTCCTCTGAGCAGGCCGCTATATTCCAGTCACCTAGGATTCAACCGATATGACCACAAGTCCAGGAGAGGCCTTGCAGGCAATGTCGTGTTGTCAGCAAAGACACTCGCGTCGGTCTTCTGCTGCCATAGCCAATTAACGCCAGATTTCGCCGCACTGCCCTAACAGATAAGTTCGTCGTACGTTCCACTTCGATTTCTGCAGTTATCTGACGCAGTTCTGCTTGTCTGCTAGCAATCACAGCTCTACGCAAACGGCGCTGCTCTAGGTGGTTAAGTGAAGGCGTTGTCCATGGTGAGGGTTGATGCCTGAGTGGTATGCTCGGCACACTCTTCACACTCTGCATCTCAGCGTACTGACTTCCATGACAATTTCTGAAATCGAATATTCCAAGTGTCTAGTTCCAACTAACACTCTGCATTCAAAGTCCGTTAATTTGCGCCGTGCGCCAATTATCAAACCTTTTCTCATGAATCACCTGAGTAGAGATGACAGCTCCGCTAACATACTGCGCCTTTATACCTTATGTACGAGACACTATCGCCATCTACAAGCGCGCATATCGCTATCCCATGACTTCAGATACCTCAGTGTGTAACAGAGTTAGGTAATCATCAGAAGCGCTTTAAATTCTTCTGTCTCTTTCTTATGAGTAACCAACATTTCCTTTGGTACATGAATTGTTCTACACATGTGTACTACAATTCCTAGTCCCAGACAGAAAATATAATCTTCTGAGAGGCTACAGTGACGAGCGTAACTAGTAACACAAATGGTGAAGCTGAAGGGAGCAAATGCAAGTTCAATTCTTACTAGGTTAAATAACATACGTAGCTCCTTGATGCTCGTGGAGCTGAAACCGTGTTACCATCTCACAGAAACCGCGTGTCATTACACACGCATGGCTTTCCATTTGTCATACTCTAGTACGGTTTGAACATATCTATAATTTGCCCGACTTAACTCGTGAATAATAACCAGCGACATATCTGCAGAGGTGTTGAAAGATTAACACATACAGCTCATTTACAAACTGTTAGCTTCAATGGAGCGCCAAATTGTTGCCGACCGTTGTGGCCGAGCGGTTCTAGGCGCTTCAGTCCGGAACCGCATTGCTGTTGCGGTCGCAGGTTCGAATCCTGACTTGGGCATGGATCTGTGTGATGTCCTTAGGTTAGTTAGGTTTAAGTAGTTCTAAGTTCCAGGGGACTGATGACCTCAGCAGTTAAGTCCCATAGTGCTCAGAGCCATTTGAACCAATTTGAACTGATGCCCTGAAACGTCAACCACGCAACGATTAGATGGCATTAGTGAAGGGGTTGGTGTAGGTGGTCCTGAATGGGTTGTAGAGGTGGCAGTGGTCCGTGTCGTAGGGTGAGGTGCAAGTGTCGCAGGATAGCGACGACGCAATTGATTTTGATGGCGACGGACTATGTGGCCATCCAAGATAACTTCAAAAAGTTGGCGAACGCGGGAACGCTGGATGACGGCCGGCAGCCAACCTGCTTTAGTGCCAAAACCTCAGATCCAGACTAAGGAGCCAAGGAAGAACCGGGACTGTCCAGGAGGAATCTGAATCCTTGGAGAGGGCAGGAGAGGATATAGGAGGGTCCTGGGTTGGCGGACGTGGAGTGCTTCTGCTGGGCTTTTGTCCCCTGCCAGAGTGGCTTGATAGCAACTGAGGAATAGTGTCAGAACATCTTCAAGGGACTGATCTTTGGTATATTTGAGCATTTGTGTCTTGAAAGTTCTCACCAGGTATTCCGCTTCCCCATTGGATTGGGGATGGAAGGGCGGGGTGAGAAGATGCTGGATGCCGTTGCCGGTGCAAAAGGAGAGGCCATGGAAGGAATTTGGGGGGGGGGGAGGGGGCAATTGTTGGGCACATACAATACAGCGCTGCGCTATCTCTGTGATGGCAGACGTGACGCCGATCCAAGAAACATGCCTTCTTGCGAGGGATTTAGTGCGAATGATCCCCCAATGCCCTTGCTGAAGAATGTGGAGGATCGTCGGCTGCAGGGATCTCAGAACAATGACCCTCGGTTCTGCTGATCTAAGCAAAGGAGGACTCCATCCACCACCGAAAGCTGGTGTCAGATGGAATAGTACAACCGGAGGTGGCATTTATCCTGAGGCGGCGGTGAGGATGGTACACCATTCAGAACGGGGTGTCAGACGACTCAGAGGAGGGAACCTTCTGCGATGGCTGCAGTTACTTTGACAGCTGTAACAGGAAATGCCTTCAGGGCCTCTTGGACGTCATCATCAATCTGAAAAAAAGATGAGGTCCAACTGGTCAAAAGCAGGGTCCCAACCTTGTGGTAGATATGACAAGGCAAGTATCAAAGGAAGATTTGGATCATAAGGCATGAGATATGCAGCCCACTGGAGAATACTCAGTTTTGTAGAACACTCAGTATGATGTCGTTTATTGAAACTGAACTACACTTCTCGAACAATCACTATATACACACAAAAACAAATAACTTGTAGACGACCATTCATCAAGAGCATCAGTGAGGTCTGTCGGAGCTGGTCCTAGATCGGCGAGGAACTGGCTGTACTGCTGCTGCGCCGGCCTTATAAAGCCGGCGGAGGCCGGCGGAGTACTCCAACTTTCCCTGTATCTCTGAGGTGACCTCTGCAGAAATAGGTTTACATTAGTCTCTAGCAAGTTCTGTTTGTTTTGAAGAATTATTTTCCTCTTGGTTGCGCCTGCAAGTGCTTGTGTATGTTATATGGTACACAGGGGTGTCTTGAGTGTAGTCTGCCTGGCAGGGGCCGTCTGTGGCAGACGTAACACAAGAACTATGAAATTACGATAGTTATCCAACAACAGGATGCTTCACCTCTCTCATGCAATGATTTCATTGATCTCAAGGAGGAATTTAAAAAAAAGGATGGTACTACTGCAGTGGGATCAGAGCTTTCATGTAATGCTTTAGCGTTGCTGTTTGAAGAGATACGGTATTAACATAACAGAGTTGAGACTGACCATACATGTAATGTTAGTATAATATCAATTCTTGAAACGTATGTCACTGTTTCTCCCTCGGATTTGAGTAATTTAGAAAATGTAGGATAGTTCGTACATGAACCAGAAGGTAGAACTGCTAATGACTACATCTATGACTCTAAAATTGTTTATGGAGTACTTTAGGATCTGCAGAGAATTATTATGAAAGCTAAACAGGAACTAATACTCGTATGCAGTGCAACAGACAACAATTCCTACATTGAAGGAGATAATGACGAGGACGAGATCAACATCAGTGAAATAATATGGGAAATGCTGTGCACCACTGTATCTGACGAGCAGCATTTGAACCTTTTAAAAGTTCTCAATGCGGGTGCATTTACATAATTAACTTCCCGTTCATGGGCGATTTTCGAGTACCCAGTCCTAACGACGGTAAGAAGACAAACGTGGGCTATTAAAACCTCTGTTCAATTGGAGATGACCAGATTCATCACACTTGAGTTTCAGACGTCCGTAGCTCGTGGTCGTGCGGTAGCGTTCTCGCTTCCCACGCCCGGGTTCCCGGGTATGATTCCCGGCGGGGTCAGGGATTTTCTCTGCCTCGTGATGACTGGGTGTTGTGTGATGTCCTTAGGTTAGTTAGGTTTAAGTAGTTATAAGTTATAGGAGACTGATGACCACATATGTTAAGTCCCATAGTACTCAGAGCCATTTTTTTGAGTTTCAGACAAATAGAAGATGGGAACATACATACATTAAAAAAGCATTGCATCACCTCAGTCACGAGAGTTCCGAAACCTGTAGAGAAAATTGGAATAGAGATCAAAATAAAAATCATTTCCGCCCCTTTTATTGCTCATGAAAATCACACATTGCATGTTGTACCACTATACAGCAACACCTTCAGATATAGTGGTCCACATTGCTGTACACACCGGTGCCTCTAACACCCAGTAGTACGTCCTCTTGCACTGATGCATGCCTGTATTTGTCGTGGTATACTATCCACTAGTTAATCAAGGCACTGTTGGTCCAGATTGTCCCACTCCTCAACGGCGATTCGGCGTAGATCCCTCAGACTGGTTGGTGGGTCACGTCGTCCATAAACATCCCTTTTTAATGTGTCCCAGGCATGTTCGATAGCGTTCATGTCTGGAGAACATGCTCTGCACTCGAGTCGAGCGACGTCGTTATCCTGAAGGTAGTCATTCACAAGATGTGCACCACGAGGGCATGAATTGTCGTCCATGAAGACGAATGCCTCGCCAATATGCTGCCGATATGGTTGCACTGTCGGTGGAAGGATGGCATTCGCGTATCGTACAGCCGTTACAGCGCCTTCAGTAACCACCAGCAGCGTACATCGCCTAACATAATGCCACCCCAAAACAGAAGGAACCTCCACCTTGCTGCACTCGCTGCACAGTGGGTCTAAGGCGTTCAGCTTGAGCGGGTTTACTCCAAACACGTCTCCAACGACTGTCTGGTTGAAGAGAGCGTGATGCCAATCCTGAGCGGCCCATTCGACATGTTGTTTGGCCCATCAGTACCGCGCTGCCTGGTGTCATGGTAGCAAAGATGGACCTCGCCCTCGATGTCGAGAGTGAAGTTGCGCATCGTGCAGCTTATTGCGTACAGTTTGAGTCGTAACACGACGTCCTGTGGCTGCGCGAAAAGCATTATTCAACACGGTGGCGTTGCTGTCAAAGTTCCACCGAGCCGTAATCCGTAGGTAGCGGTCATCCACTGAGGTAGTAGCCCTTGGGCGGTCTGAGCGAAGCGTGTCATCGACAGTTCCTGTCTCTCTGTATCTCCTCAATGTCCAAACAACATCGCTTTGGTTCACTCCGAGGTTCCTGGACACTTCCCTTGTTGTGAGCCCTTCCTGGCACAAAGTAACAATGCGGATGCCATCGACCCGCGGTATTGACCGTCTAGGCATGGTTGACCAACAGACAACACTAAACGTGTAGCTCCTTCCAAGTGGAATGGCTGAAACTGATCGGCTGTCGGACGCCCTCCGTCTAATAGGAACTGCTCATGCATGGTTGTTTACACCTTTAGGCAGGTTTAGTGACAGCTCTGAACAGTCAAAGGGACTGTGTCTGTGACACAATATCCACAGTCAAAGTCAATCTTCAGGAGTTCTGGGAACTGGCATCATGCAATACTTTTTTTGATGTAGATGATTCCACCGAATCTGACATTTGCGGGTTAACTAATGGCAGATTCTACCTGAACTGAGAACTCCACCCGCATGATAATTTACACCTGAAGTGGGATGAAAATGCGTACAGTCTTGTATTAGACATGTGTGCAAGTTTCTGTGCTTCTTACTATGAAGAGGGAGAATGTCTACTCTGTCCATGGGAATTAAAGTAGCTGAGTCTGGCCATCGTAATAGACTACTCTAAACAGAGCAAGATAATTAAGCCTGGTCCTACAGATGTGTCAGCTGAGTTTGAGTCTTCCGCAAATTTCCCAGAACACATTGCAGTGTATGCTGTATTTCTACATGACCATGATTAACTATTGTCCATTCACTGGTACCATGCGTCGTACTGTATAAAAGAGCAAGTGTGAAGTCACACCTGAAGCATTTCACAATCGCATCTTAAGTTGTGTTTATCACTGCAGACTTCAGGTTTCTGACGATAATGACCGTGGAATGTTCGTGTTTAAAAATGTTGCACTCATAGTATACACAGAAGATTCGGGTATGATAGAGACATTCTCAGGAAGCATTGCATCGCCAAGGTCTTTCAGGGATGAGAAATGTGCTAAAACTCGGACGAATGCAAAGTGGTTAACACATTTCTTCCATGTAGTTCACTATAATGTGCCTGGTATACCCTATAATGCTTTGGTTATGTGACTTCGATTATTTGACCACGCTGTTATCACCATCTACGTCAAAGGCGAGGGAAGATCAAATGGATGTGTGTAATCTTCAAGTTTCCTGCCGTTCAAGACCTGGAATTTCACGGATGTCCTGCTCTCCTTGGACTCAGAACGAGAATAAGTTGAGTGAACTTAGCATTGCTGTTTCTGCTTATGGAAATGTAAAATTACTTTTAAGATGGATGAAAAATACATCATTTTTTACCTCACAATCTGTGTACTTTATTTCTTTCACACTTTGTTAGTATGTAACTTTACCCATATACCACGTCTGTGGTTCTCCTCTAACACGGTAGATATAATTTTAGACATGCTTGCATTATGTCCCTGTAAGCAGACACAGTCACAACAAAACCCATGCTTCACGATAGGCATAGTCCCAAGCAACCTTTATATATATTTCGTTATTCTCCATCTTCCTTAATATCACCCATGTTCAAAACTAATGCACTTGTTTCCTGAGCATCCTTTAGATAAACAAATTGGATAGGTTTTCTGTAAATAACAACAACAACAAACATGTATTGTAACGTCTTTTTTTCGTTTATCCAGTTCTGACAGATAGTTTGTTCTTGAGGTTATAATTTTTTTCTTGGTATCACTACATAGTTCTTGAGATATAATTCGGTTCTGATAGTAATTTCATTCCAAAAGTACTTTAAACTTACACACTGTTACTAATACTAATTAAAACAAGAAAAGAAAACCTTCCAAAATCCACCCAACAGCAGCTTTGGTTGAGAAATTTTTAAAAATATTTTTCAGCACCATTGGTTTAGGACTTTTTTTTAGTTTTATCGAGGGCACTGGTTGCCATAGTTTTTGATGCACTGGTAGATATCTACACTCAAACCAATCAGATTGGATGGTTGGCAGCAGATGAAATACACAAACTATTCTATTTACATGACGTGCAGTGGTTATTTACATTATAATCATACGTTTCTACATATTTCCGTTCTAACACACATCGGTGTGAACGTTTAGTAATGAACGTAATGCATAAACCACACACGGTGTGGATATATTTTTGAGTCACACACACAGACACACACACACACGCACACGCACACGCAAACAACGACATTTACACGCTCACACTCTCTCCCACATTCACCTACCATTCTCATCAAATGAACAGTGTGGGTACGGGCGAGTTTTAATCTCGTCATCACAAATGACTCGATTATCTTCATGAGCCGACATACCCATTTTAGACTGCAGCACAGTGTACACTTCGTGTTTTCGAGACCAAATACTGGTTTGCTCCACCCTATGCAGCAGCTGTGATGGAACAACGCGAACAACTGCTGTGCACAGACGGGAAATAATCTTCAATGTCGAAGACCCTTGATGCCACACGAAGCACACCTTTTGCTCACCTCTGAGTGCCACCGATACGCATACATTTTCGATCATCGACCTACAAATTCCGAAATCGGTGACCCACCCACCTTGTCTTTAATTAGGCTGATAACCTTCTTGTTCTGCGGAACAATGTCATTACAATTATCGGCCATGTAAGAAGACATGTTGAGTTCTTCAGTGTGGCACCTCATCACTTCATACAGATCGCAGTTCTTCACCCAATAAAGGAAGCTATCTATATCCATATATAGTAACTTAGGATCGGCGAAATGAAGTTTCGCAAACCCGTAATGTGGAATTTTGATACGTCTCTATGCAAACCCACAAATAGACATTTTTCATTAACTCCTCTGGTCTCTTAGACACCTCTGCAGCAGGTGGGAAATTTGGTCTGACTGTACACTTCCTTACCCCATAACGCCCATCCCAACACGACCTGATAAGAATTTCGCGGTGTTTTCTCAAATTGTCAGTTGTCTTGCCGAAAATAGCATTATTCATCTCTTTGAAGAAATATTTTCGAAAACCATTTTTCGCAGATAACCTGACTTTCGTGTTCAAATCAATATACTCCTTCAACCAGAGTGACTGCCTGAAGGAGATAACGCGCCCAACAGCAAGCAGATCCATCCCTGAATCGAGACACTGCTTGAGATTATAGTAGTGAATAATGTATCGTACCTTATTCCCAGCGATGACATCAACTTGGAGATGGTGCCACCCCGCTGAACAAGCAGCTCTGGACATAGCGGCAAATGGCTTTGCGCATCATTCAAACTGTAAGCGTATGCCAGCCAGGTGTGCCTCAAGAACATACCCTACACCAGAATTAGCCGCAACACCATTACCAGTACAGAAAGTTTCATATAATCTGAAGTATTCGTCATCGCACAGCCATCGAAACCCGCTAATCGCCAGCGACTGCTCCATGGCATGCCCGTACAAGTTATTGACGTCTAAATACATAATGTAACTCGAATCGTCGGATGCGCTGGACCTCTCACCCATACGTGGATTATTTTCCGTGGCGTGTCTGTGGACACATTGGGAAATTCCAGCCCGCTCAGAGAAAAGAAGCATGTCAAGATCAGTAAATACACGGTTATTACAAATGATTGAAGCGATTTCACAGCTCTACAATAACTTTATTATTTGAGATATTTTCACAATGCTTTGCACACACATACAAAAACTCAAAACGTTTTTTTAGGCATTCACAAATGTTCGATATGTGCCCCTTTAGTGATTCGGCAGACGTCAAGCCGATAATCAAGTTCCTCCCACACTCGGCGCAGCATGTCCCCATCAATGAGTTCGAAAGCACCGTTGATGCGAGCTCGCAGTTCTGGCACGTTTCTTGGTAGAGGAGGTTTAAAAACTGAATCTTTCACATAACCCCACAGAAAGAAATCGCATGGGGTTCAGTCGGGAGAGCGTGGAGGCCGTGACATGAATTGCTGATCATGATCTCCACCACGACCGATCCATCGGTTTTCCAATCTCCTGTTTAAGAAATGCCGAACATCATGATGGAAGTGCGGTGGAGCACCATCCTGTTGAAAGATGAAGTCGGCGCTGTCGGTCTCCAGTTCTGGCATGAGCCAATTTTCCGCGGGCAACGCGTGAAACTTGCCCGCACGCGTTCAACCGTTTCTTCGCTCACTGCAGGCCGACCCGTTGATTTCCCCTTACAGAGCCATCCAAAAGCTTTAAACTGCGCATACCATCGCCGAATGGAGTTAGCAGTTGGTGGATCTTTGTTTAACTGCGTCCTGAAGTGTCGTTGCACAGTTATGACTGACTGATGTGAGTGCATTTCAAGCACGACATACGCTTTCTCGGCTCCTTTCGCCATTTGTCTCACTGCGCTCTCGAGCGCTCTGACGGCAGAAACCTGAAGTGCGGCTTCAGCCGAACAAAACTTTTTGAGTTTTTCTACGTATCTGTAGTGTGTCGTGACCATATGTCAATGAATGGAGCTGCAGTGAATTTATGAAATCGCTTCAATCATTTGTAATAGCCCTGTAGTTCGATGCTGACCGTTTTCTTCAGCGTGGTATCCAAAGATAATCCTGGCGTAGTGTAGCAAAAGTCAGGGTTCAGAGAATGTGTGGTCATGCGTGTATTCTGGAATTTCTCGAATACACAAGCAAGCAAACAAACGTCAGTGTTCATGTAAAGTCTTGCATAATCACCAAAATGCGGTATTTTAAACTTCTGCCAAACATTCACACTGCACTCATACTCCATGTCTGATATGGCATCGCCTGTGAGATTTCTGGAGAATGCAGCTGTGTTGAATAGCCTAGCTTCATTTTCTCCATAGAATCCGGATACTCTTATGGAAAATTCCCCCTACCGTGTTACAAGCTGAAACCTTGAGTCATCAGGATACGCAGCTCGGATGATGTGCTTGTCATCCTCAGGCAATGTAAGTTTCTGCATTGGTGCATGCATAAAGCATACCAAGTTCGAGAGGCGAAGCGTAGTTCTCGGTGTCATTCGTTTGCAAAACAAAATATATTTGTCGCCACTCTCAGGCAAGGCGCTGATCTGCTCGTTCTCAAAACTGGAAGTACCTAAACACTCAGAGATAAAGTGAGCATCATACGTTCGTAAGTTGTGGAAAAGACGTGTTGTGGTAATTCAAGTTGCGCATGATATTAGCAGCAGCATGGAACTTCCCAGTCAAGTGACAATGATATCTACTAGGAGTTTCCTCTTTCCAATGTAACGGCTGCCCCACAATGACAGTCAACCACCACGAAACACTTTTCACCTTTGATTTAATCATGGGAATTTTGGTGTTGTAAAGTTTATCAACCTCCCAAGAAAGTTCTTAGAGCTCAGTGAGCAACCAAAGTGCAGAACTGCCCCCGGTATATGACTGTAAAGGTTAAGGCTTGTACCATACGAACACTGAAACTGCTACACTGCCACATGTGGTACGTGTTTTCCTGTGAGGGTTGTATCTGAGGGTGTAGGGTCACCTTCACAGCGTGTCACAGAAGCGAGTAGGCATCCAAAATCAGCGTAAACAACAATGTGGTATCGCTTCTGCTGATGGACGTACTTAAACTTTAAGAATTTATTTTCCTCGATAGGGATTATAACACTTACCGGTTTCCTCGTAGAATTAATCAATGTGATGTTTTGCTGAACGGTCGCTTCTGGAAAGATGATCCACGCATCTTAAGCGAATATGCTTTACATTATGGGCTTCTAAAAACTGGGAGGATAGAAGGTGGGACACATCCTCGAACCAGCAGTAACGATGATTACTTTTCCCCTTATTTTCCTCAACTGAGAACAACAACATGTTCACATGCATCTGACGCTGATCTCAAAATTCCGAGAAGTGGACAACTTTACCATCATCTGAATTGCACTCGTCCTGGGTATAAACGTAAACTAATATATCGGTATTCTGTGCCTCAAATTTAGGTACATCGTAGGGTTTAACGGGGAACTCGATACCATCACAGTTATGAAACTCACGAACGTAAATACCTCTACCATATCGAGTTGTGCGCTCTGCATTGTGTTTAACATTGCTCTCGGAAGCAAGAAGTGACCACGCAAAGCAAAACTGATCTTAGTGCGATTACATTCTTCATGAGACAGTTGATTCCCACTTTCATCTACGATAATGGTAGAAGCTGAAGGAATGAATTAAAACTTGTGAAACAGCCGAAACTCGAACCCCGGTCTCTTGCTTACTTCGCTGATGTGTTAACCTTTACACCACTGATGCGGTAAAGGTAACAGAGCTGCGCAGACTGTAGCAGTCCAATGCCGTTCCTAACACGAACTTCAATTCACGAGTGTCAGCAGTACTGACGATTTAAGGAAGAGAAAATAGGCTGTATGTGTGAACTGAGGTTTGTGTTAGGGAGGGCACTAGACTATGGCAGCAGGTGCAGCTGTGTTCTGTACTGCTATGGTGGTGTAATAGCTAAAACATTTGCTGAATAAGCGGGAGTCCCCGGTTCAATTCCTAGCAATGGCACAAGTTTTAATTCAATTTCAACTATCAAACCTGATCCAGCTCATTTTGGACATTAATATAAGCATTCTTGGCTGCCTTATTCTTAGGAGGCTCCATGTAGCTGGACTCGCCATTGACTGGATCATGGAAATGTGTATGGGCGTCGAGGTGTATTACTCGACTGAATGCTTTACATGAGCCTCTGGCTTCCATCTCAGAAAACTGATATCGTACAGCACTCAAAGTAAAACCTTCTAACCGCATAGCGATTGACGTGCTCTGCGATACTACTCCTTTTCTCCTCCAAATGTAGACGATGCTGGTCTCCCCTGTGGTACGACTTGTTTTGGGGAATGCGCGAGCTCACAGCACAACACTGCATCGCATTTAATGAAGGGTTACCACGGATGCATGAGAGGCTGATTGAGGTCTATCTCCAACAGGCGGAAACACGCTCTTAGAAACCCTAATGGATCCTTGTGCCACCCTGTTGGGTTCTCAGATCGTGGAAATGCGATTCGCTCATCGAAAGCGTACCACCACGTAGTGTAATTCTGGCCTGAAGTTGCTAACCCAGTGCCTATCGCTGTTAGACGAGATCACCGCTGCCAACCACAGAAACACTGACTGTGGGATGGTTTAGCAGGACATTCCTGCCAATCTCCGTTGCCCCAGCGCGAACATCCTGGCTGCGGAGATGCAGGACGACGATGCGTAGCAGCAGCCTGCTCCAGTTGGCTGCTGTCGGTCCGCGCTGCCCCAGAAGAGGCACCCAGGCTGAGGCTACTCTGGGAGGCAGGGTACGTACCCCTGCTCCAGGCAGTTGTTGCTTCGGTGGTGGTGGTGGCGTCTGCCCGTGGGGGCAGTGGCGGCGGCGGCAGAGGCAGCCGCAAGCCTCGTTCTGCAAGGTGAGGCAATCCAGACAGGGACGCGTGAGCTTGGTGCTACCGTCTGCCACCCAACCCGCGCCACAGCGTGCTACTATGGTGTTACTGTGAAAAGAGAGGAGGAGAGTGAGTATACACGACATAAACTCGCCTGATGTTGCTGTAAACACAGAAAGAACATTGATTATATACATGTAGTGTAGATAATTACCTAATTCCTCATCTCTCCAAGACATGAAGTCGTCCCAGGTATTGTGATCGTCTGGGATGCCCTCTACCCACCCAGTCAGGCATTGGAGGGGAGTTGGGAGCATGCCACTTCCTCCACCCAGGCCAGCATGGGGGACTGAGATTGAGAGAGCTGCCGTTCATGTTGATCTACGGGTGCTCCAAAACAAACAACGGGAAAAACACAAGCTGCAAACATATTTTTCTAGAATGTGTACTGCAAAACCTGATTCTTCATGCACTCACATGATGGCTGGGAAAGAGGCTGCTCACTGCAGTACCTGTCTGTCAACCTCTGTGTCTCATCAAGGCCCTGTGCCGTAACAGGATGAACAGTTGCAAACTTCATCTAATAAATAATATAATACATTCGCTAATATAATGTTCCTTGCAGGAATCTAGTGTACTTCGCACCATTAACATTTCCTTCGGTGTAATAGGGGCCTATAATTCTTTTCCGCAGAATCCCACACTATACATTAACCGACCACCGTTTTTGGTGTGCAACTTGCCGCAGCCAACATGGATTTTCAGTTGCCCAGTAATGCATGTTATGCAAATTAATATTTCCATGGTTCGTGAACGTAGCCTCGTCAGTAAATAAAGTGAAATTAATAAATGTGTCAACCCTCTGAATCTGAAGTTGAGCCCATCGGCAGAATTCAGTGCGGCGCATACAATCTGTACGACTGAATTCTTGGTGGAGACTGCCATGGTAAGGATAATATTTATGGCGATGGAGAACACGAACTACACTACTCTGGCTCATGCTAGATTCCCTTGATATTTGAAGCGAAGTAACAGAAGGATCTCGAACCACAGTAGCAAGAGTAGCAATTTCCATTTCCTCGTTAGTAACTTTTCTTTGCCGGATATGTTTCCTATGCGTTAAAGATCCAGTTGTCCTCAGTTTATCATACACATATTTAAATGTACGACATGTAGGGTGAGTACGTTGAGGATATCTTTCAGCGTATTAGTCTTCAGCTCTCACTGAATTTCGTTGGCATTCTCCGTAAATGAGAAGCATATCGACTTGTTCTTCGAAGGAATACATTATTCACATTCGCTTGATTCGACGATACTAGTTTTGCCTTTCTTTAAAGTCAGTACCGCCATTAGATTGTTGCTTATCTACAGTGTTACATTTACACTTACACAATCATGATTTCAGCTTCAAAGTGCTATTATCAAGTGTTGTGATTTTTATAAATTGCCATTTTAGGCGGTACTGACTTTAAAGAAAATATATATTGACTGTGGCACCACATTATGAAAAAACAGTTACTAGTTTTAGAGTTGTATTGCGAATCCGTCGAATTGTGATTACATGTGTAACGGAACTGAAATGATGGTGGGCTGACAGTAATTTGGAGCCCGCGCATCTGAAACGGGCGCGCTTGTGTGAGACTGCCAGGGAGTGCACCCTGATGCCATCTATTGGCGAAACTGGGAATTAGCGCTGTCAGACAATGCACTAAGCTCTCAGAGTCAAATGTATTCTTTTTCTTGGTAATTATAAGTTATTACTGTGTAATTTAATGTTGTAAAGCGCTAGTAGTAAATTATTATGACTGGTATGGACTCCAGGGTAGTAAATATAAATATTCTTAAATACTAAATGATTTCGGTAAAAAGGTGGTAGGGGAACGCCCCAACTCTTGGTGATACGAGCGTAGCTAGAGGTAGCTGGAGACACAGGGACTGAACAATGGAATGGCCTGGGGAGTGTTGACGTGATCGGACGTGCGTAACTGTGCTCATGCAAAAGTGATTGTGCAACAGCGAAGAGGCGAATATCGTCGCCTTTTTGGAGTAAAACGCGACGAATGGTTGTTGAAGCCGCCTCTATGCCACTGGAGCTGATTGTAAGAGTTCCTGTGCCCAGGTTTTATGGCGGACGGGCAGTAGCTTATACGAGTGCTACAGCTCATAGTTCCAGCCGCCATTAAGGGCATGAGGCGTGAAGAGCTGCGTTAGCCACGTGCATCTCACCACCAGCACCGACACGTCTACCCAAGGCAAGACTGCTTGCAATTGTTAAGTCGAACTTTGTATACATGTAAAAGGAGAATACCAGTTTTCTTTTATGCAAGTGCAGAGGACAGAATATAGTAATGAGTAAAATTACGACGCATGTTGTTCATTGTAAAGTGTAGTAACCTCAAACATAGTATAGTGAAATCAGACTGAGGCCACCATCGCCTCTTTCATTTACAATTCTTTTGGTTGTAGAATACTTTAGCGTATAAGAATGTTGAAAAGAGCAATGGTCACACCAGAATGAGTCGCCTATTTACAGTTACTTAAATTTTTCTGAGCAACCTTTCAAGTAAAGTCACTTAACTGATTCTGTATCAATGGTCCAAAGAGTAATATCCAAAATCATTAAATAAGTTGAAGGATAGAATTTTGTTAACCGAAGTTGCATAACCAGTCTTGGTAGTAATTACCAAGCCACCTCACAGAAATTGAGAGAGTATTTGCTTTGTAGAATCATCTAGAATGATCAGAAATAGTAATATTCAGAATTAAGTTTAAATTCAACTCAAACCATTTCACTTTGAAACGAGCCTAAAAATTGATTTATTCTTTTGCTCCTTCAGAGCTGGCGACCGTAGTTATAAGTATTTTCAGGAGGATTCGACGGTAAGTCTGCTGCTCTCGTCGTGCTGATAGGATTATCCACTGCTGCTAGCAGTGGTGATTGGATACATAAGCTCACTACCAAGTTAAGTGGGTCAGGTAGGCAGTGTTACCGTGTGAACTGTAGGGCACTGTAGGCCGTGGATCGAACCCGTTCAATCATCACAGCTCTTAGGGAAATAGACCGGTTAGGAGTGTACTATTCATTAGGTAAATACTGGCGAGTAACGGTCAAAAATGTATACACAAGTGAATTTAGCAAGGTCCACGTAGCACCTAGTTAATGTGGTGCAATGGCGAGGGTAGGAGTGGAGTAAAAGTGAGCTGAGCTTGTGGCAGCTGTGCTGGATTCAAATATTAACTACGTGAATTCACTACTGCCTCTTACCATTGGGACTGAGCTATTTACAGTTAAAATACGTAGCAGTAAGCGCAAAGGCGTGACAGCTACAAGTCCGTATTGGTTTTATACATACAGAATTGGCAAGTGGGTCATTCCGTCAGTGGAGGGGGTTAAAACAACCGAGTCAGTGGAGAACATACCCCATTTACTGATGGAAAGATTCAGCGGTTCGGTCGCATGTGGCGACCGTGACAGGACTAACCAAGTTTGTAGAATAATGGCTGCAATAAAAGTGTTTTATATAAACTTGTAGTTTCAAGAAAATTTTAAATTTAAAATTCTGTTGTAGACAAATATACCACAATTGGTAAGTTCAAGACGACAACCTGCAAAGCAGCAAAAGAAAGTCCAATAGTAGGAGTTTAACAAGTAATACTTGGTTTAATAAACATTTCTATTAGGCACGAAATACAGCAGCATAAGATGGAGTCGATTAGTAACAAGCAAGACGAAAACATTGCAAGGTCAGACCCAGAATTAGGGACCATAGATACTGTTGTAGGGTTGGAAAATCTTATAGATGAATCCACACCCATATGACAGGAGGAACGGGAAGTGAAACCAAAGGTAGTGAAAAGTGAACCCAATGTATCTGTGGATGCAAGTCACAAGGGAGAGGATATGGAATTAAGAAGTTTGTTAAATAGGATGATGGCGCAAATTCAAGAAGGGAATGCTAGTTTGAAAGCAGAAATGGCTAGTCATATACCCCAATTGGATGAAAACCTATCTGGTAAAATAAAAGCCAATTTAGATATTTTGAATATGCAAAGCCAAGGTATCACAGAGGTAAACAAATCAGTAAATAGCATTAGGGCTGAAATAACAAATGTTCAGAGAAAAGTCACAGAAATAGAGAAAAGATTTGATACCGAAATTCAGAGAATAGAGAAATTAGTGGAACCTTTGGTTAGTGAAAAATTAGAACCGATAATTGAAAGTAAATTACAGGTGATAGTACCAGTTCTAAAGAAAGAGATTGTTAAAGAAACGGCAGCTGATATTGAAACACTGCGCAATACCATGTTGAGTTTTGATGCATGTGTGCAGGAGCAGGAAAATACACTGCGTAATGAGATAAAATTATTAAGTCAGCAAGTTCAGAATCAGACGTTTCTTAACTGTAGTGGTATCCCATTGGTAATGCAAAAATCGGAAATACTGAGTAGGGAGGAAAAATACGATCCTCAAAAGAAACAAGGTGGATGGCATCCAATGGATTTTATAAAAAATTGTGAACGTGTCTTACCAACAGACATGTCGGATAAAGAAAAAATTAATTTAGTAATAGACGCTTTAGCAGGTCATGCTAAACGTTGGGGATTGAATTTGGATATCGACAATTTGAAGTTTACAGACTTCAAAGAAAAGTTCCTTGAGGAATTCTGGAGCACACAACAGAGAGATAGGTTGTGGAGAGAATTCGTTGTCGCCAGAATGCCAGAACATGGGCGTGGGCTCATGAAAGAATACTGTGAATGATGGTTCAAGCGTTTGGAGTATCTTAAAGATTGTAGATCAGAATCGGAGATAGTGTGGGAGTTGTGGAAAAAGCTACCTGACGATTCAAAGCGTTATGTAGGAGGCACTCATCGAACATTCGATGAATTTTTAGAAAAAATCGAGAATGAAGATAGGTGGCGTGAAACTAGAGAATTTCGAGGTTTCAGAAACCAGAATGGAATAGTAAAAGGTGGTAGGAATGAACCGCAAATTAACATGATGAGAGGAAGAGGTCAAGAAGGTAACTCTCAGCGAGGGAGAGGACACTATCAGGGAAACAGGATGCATTATCAAAATCAGGAAAACCAAATACCGCGCAGGTCAAGGGCCTAACGCGCGCGGAAAGAAAGAAATGGCCCAAATATAGGGAAGATCGGAGTAGGCAGTACTATAGTAGGATAGTGCGTCGTTCGCCTGAAGAGCAGTTACATAAACGAAACTTTGCGAAGTATAATGCAGGGATACAAACAGAGGAGAGAGAGCAGGGAGGAATTATTAAGGGAAATGAAGTAGGAAAAGAATATCGGTCGGATGTGAAGGCTCACGTGAATGACATAAGTACAATTAGCGGTCAGAGTGACGAATTGATGAAGGAAGAGTCAGAGGAGGCGTCGTTTGTCGGTAGGGATGGCAACTGTGCAGAGAGGCAGGGGCAAGGGATGAGTGATGTGACTTACGGTAAAAGGTTCGTACGAATAGTCGACGAATCGCATCGAGAAGTAATTAAAGAGGAAAGGGTGGATAAGAAAAAGGGGCATAGTGCAGAGACGCATGCCGATTCAGAAATTACCTCGTATGCAGAATATATGCATCAGCTCAAAAGCCAGCCAGCACAATTAGAAAGATCTTCCACTCAAATGATTAATTTGGACCCGAATATGACAGTGTTAGA
Organism: Schistocerca cancellata; assembly: GCF_023864275.1. Classification (NCBI taxonomy): domain Eukaryota; kingdom Metazoa; phylum Arthropoda; class Insecta; order Orthoptera; family Acrididae; genus Schistocerca; species Schistocerca cancellata. Next base: position 1,615,253 of record NW_026047103.1, read on the forward strand.
GAGGCATACCGATTATGATGTGTACCTAGTGACAGCAAGAGTACATGACTGTGATGAAGATTCTTTTAAAGAAATTAGAGAAAGTGTATCTAACCAAGAGAAAGAGTGTTGTGATCCCTGTAGTACTGAAGCAAATGAGTTGAGTGAGACTGGAATTCCATTAGTAGGGGAAAATAATGAAAGTAAGAGTGGCGAATGCACTATCCAACAAAGGGAAAGTATTGAAATGGATTATAATTTGCGAGAATTATTTGAACCCGAAGAAGGTCATATTTCTAAGGAGGAGGAATTATCGTCAGAATCATCAGAAAGCATCCAGGGAGAAAAAGAAATAGAGGAAGTTTCCGATTCCGCAACCGAGAGTTCAGGCATGACAGAGTCGAATGAGAACGAGATGGCATTAAAGAGCCTAGACGAAGGACTATTGGAAAAAGTGGTGAAAGAATTTAGGATGAAAAGGAGAAAGAAACCTCCGGACGGAATGGTCAGTATAAAAACCGGAAAAATAATATGGCAAGACTTGGCGGTGGAAAAGGATTTATTATGGGAAGATAAAGAAAGTATGAAAGAGGACAATAGGATGCAAACAATCCTACCTATTAATGTATGTGGGTACGATTTATATGTATTGTTGGATACGGGTGCTCAAATAAGTGCTATTTCGCACGCATTTTTTGAGATGATCAAAGAGCAACGAGGAGTAGTCATGATGCCAGTAACAGGTGTTAAAGTGATAGGGGCGATAGGGAAATATGTCGGAATATGCGAAGATATCAAAGTGATGATGATGCACTCAAGTCGGTAAAGGTCAAGTTTGACAATCCGGACGCAACTAACATAAGGGCTTCATATAAAATACATAAAGGTGTACTGTATCTTCAAAGATTAAATAATCCAGGGAAGTGGAGAGTATGTTGGCCGAGACAACACACTGAAGTGCTGATAGATTATGTTCACTTGGCATATGGCCATTGTGGTGCATGGAAGTGTACCGATAAGTTAGATGAATGCATTACCTGGCACGAAGGGTAGCACAGAGGATAAGACCTTGTGATCTATGCCAAAAGGCGAAAGTAACAAATGCAACTAATCAAGGGCCCATGCAATCAATAAAACCTGATGAAGTATTAGAAATAGTAGCAGTAGATATCTTTGGACCATTGCCGAAAACCATGGGGGGGTTTTGTGTACATGTTTGTAGCAGTTGAACTTTTCTCAAAGTATATAAAGCTATATCCCTTGAGAAAAGCTACTGCCAGAGCTGTGTATGATAAAATGGTGTGTGATTATTTTGTGAAAGTAGGGAAGCCAAAGAGAATACTATCAGATAATGGTGTTCAGTTTTGCTCAAAAATGTGGAAGGATGGGATAACTGAGAAACAGGTAGAAGTGGTACATATCTCAGCTTATCACCCATCAAGCAATCCAGCAGGAAGTTATATGCGTGAGATAGGTCGGTTATTTAGGACGTACTGCCATAGTAACCACAAGAAGTGGGGCATGTATGTGAGTGAATTCGAAGAAATCATGAATTCATTAACAAACGAGAGCACTGGATTTACTCCAGAAGAAATCCTGAAAAAGACAAGGAGTAAAAGTCTAGTAGAAGACCTACTAGAATGTCCAAATAGAGTTGAATTAGATTATGATAGTAAAAAGAACTTAGTAAAAGACAAGATGAGAAAACAAGCAGATGCGAGAATTCGTCGTCACGACGAAAAAGTAAGGAATCCCAAATTCAAAATAGGTGATTTCGTTCTTGTAAACACACATGAAAAGTCAAGTGAAATTAATAACGAGATCAGCAAATTTTATATATATATAATAGACCATTTAAAATAGTGTCCATACCCAATGTGAATGCTTATTATTTAGAGTACCCATTAACAGGCAAACGCCTGGGAGTAAGAAACATAGTGGATCTCAAAAGGTATGAACCACGAATTCTACCAGATTGAAAATAAATATATAAATCAATATTAAAGTAAACCAATATGTAAATAGTTTTGTTTCTTTTGTTCTATGTGAAAGGTAAATGCTCACTAAAATATATTGCAGTATTCTAATGAAACTTCTAGTTTAAGTAGAGACTAAACGGACTGGGAAAGACTGAGCTTCTAAGAAAGCCTTAATAGATGTGTAAATAAGTGTTGTGGAAGAGGTAGAAAAGTGAGGAGGTAAAGTGAAAAGGACGGGCTACAAAGTAATAGGCGCATAACGTGTGTTTTACTTGCCTGAAATAAAAGAAGTGTATTTAAAACTTTGAAAAAAAAGATGTTTAAAGTGTACTCTGTTTAGAAGTAAGAAACTTGGAAAGAATATATGTAAATCATTTATGTAATGTTTAGCAGGAAAGAGAGAAAGAATTGGTGTTTCATTTTAAATATGTAATATAAGTATTTAAATATGTAATATAAGTATCGAGGTGTATCAGTAAGAAAGGGAAAACCCTTGGTAAAAAGCTTATCGAACATTTCAGATTCATTATAGGAGAGACTTCTTATTCAATTATCACTGTAAGATACTTCAATAAGAAGTGGGGCATGTGTAACGGAACTGAAATGATGGTGGGCTGACAGTAATTTGGAGCCCGCGCATCTGAAACGGGCGCGCTTGTGTGAGACTGCCAGGGAGTGCACCCTGATGCCATCTATTGGCGAAACTGGGAATTAGCGCTGTCAGACAATGCACTAAGCTCTCAGAGTCAAATGTATTCTTTTTCTTGGTAATTATAAGTTATTACTGTATAATTTAAAGTTGTAAAGCGCTAGTAGTAAATTATTATGACTGGTATGGACTCCAGGGTAGTAAATATAAATATTCTTAAATACTAAATGATTTCGGTAAAAAGGTGGTAGGGGAACGCCCCAACTCTTGGTGATACGAGCGTAGCTAGAGGTAGCTGGAGACACAGGGACTGAACAATGGAATGGCCTGGGGAGTGTTGACGTGATCGGACGTGCGTAACTGTGCTCACGCAAAAGTGATTGTGCAACAGCGAAGAGGCGAATATCGTCGCCTTTTTGGAGTAAAACGCGACGAATGGTTGTTGAAGCCGCCTCTATTCCACTGGGGCTGATTGTAAGAGTTCCTGTGCCCAGGTTTTATGGCGGACGGGCAGTAGCTTATACGAGTGCTACAGCTCATAGTTCCAGCCGCCATTAAGGGCATGAGGCGTGAAGAGCTGCGTTAGCCACGTGCATCTCACCACCAGCACCGACACGTCTACCCAAGGCAAGACTGCTTGCAATTGTTAAGTCGAACTTTGTATACATGTAAAAGGAGAATACCAGTTTTCTTTTATGCAAGTGCAGAGGACAGAATATAGTAATGAGTAAAATTACGACGCATGTTGTTCATTGTAAAGTGTAGTAACCTCAAACATAGTATAGTGAAATCAGACTGAGGCCACCATCGCCTCTTTCATTTACAATTCTTTTGGTTGTAGAATACTTTAGCGTATATGAATGTTGAAAAGAGCAATGGTCACACCAGAATGAGTCGCCTATTTACAGTTACTTAAATTTTTCTGAGCAACCTTTCAAGTAAAGTCACTTAACTGATTCTGTATCAATGGTCCAAAGAGTAATATCCAAAATCATTAGATAAGTTGAAGGATAGAATTTTGTTAACCGAAGTTGCATAACCAGTCTTGGTAGTAATTACCAAGCCACCTCACAGAAATTGAGAGAGTATTTGCTTTGTAGAATCATCTAGAATGATCAGAAATAGTAATATTCAGAATTAAGTTTAAATTCAACTCAAGCCATTTCACTTTGAAACGAGCCTAAAAATTGATTTATTCTTTTGCTCCTTCAGAGCTGGCGACCGTAGTTATAAGTATTTTCAGGAGGATTCGACGGTAAGTCTGCTGCTCTCGTCGTGCTGATAGGATTATCCACTGCTGCTAGCAGTGGTGATTGGATACATAAGCTCACTACCAAGTTAAGTGGGTCAGGTAGGCAGTGTTACCGTGTGAACTGTAGGGCACTGTAGGCCGTGGATCGAACCCGTTCAATCATCACAGCTCTTAGGGAAATAGTCCGGTTAGGAGTGTACTATTCATTAGGTAAATACTGGCGAGTAACGGTCAAAAATGTATACGCAAGTGAATTTAGCAAGGTCCACGTAGCACCTAGTTAATGTGGTGCAATGGCGAGGGTAGGAGTGGAGTAAAAGTGAGCTGAGCTTGTGGCAGCTGTGCTGGATTCAAATATTAACTACGTGAATTCACTACTGCCTCTTACCATTGGGACTGAGCTATTTACAGTTAAAATACGTAGCAGTAAGCGCAAAGGCGTGACAGCTACAAGTCCGTATTGGTTTTATACATACGGAATTGGGAAGTGGGTCATTCCGTCAGTGGAGGGGGTTAAAACAACCGAGTCAGTGGAGAACATACCCCATTTACTGATGGAAAGATTCAGCGGTTCGGTCGCACATGTCAATGTCACGTTAAATGGATATGTCGTATTCGGCGAATATTTACTATTTTCGCGACAAACGAGAGAGAATTGTCGGAGCATGTGCTTCGATAAATGCCGAAGTGATAAGGAATATCACTCAATCGATGGTAAGAAAATTGCAGCACTGCGTTGATACCAATGGTCATCACTTAGAGCACCTTCCGGAAACGAGACGTTCATGCCACATTTTTGACCTTCGTTCACCTTCAAAGGCCTTACAGGTAAACACATAATTGGATTCGTCTCGGTAGCCGCTATCAGAAAATAAGTATCAAACTACAAGTACCCACAAAAAAAAGTTGACCTTCATATCTCTGATGCTACCCCATCTAGCAATAAAAACCCAACATCATATTACGGCCCCCGTTGTCCGATGCAACACTTGTGCCACAAACTTTTCGGTTACTGTCATACTTTCGGAGTTATTCCAGGTGGCAATAGTTAGTGGCTCATCCGGTATATTTATTCACAACCGGTTCCGATCGTTAATAGTCTTCACAGTGGAAAAATACCGTGACAGTTTCACACGTCATTCATGCTATTTAACCATACAAGATGCCATAGCTGACTTTCAAACAACAGAAAAAAGATACTTCAAGCCGTAATACCGTCTTAAGCAAACACAGAACACTGAAATATGAAACCGTGTGACAGCAATAAGTGCGAAGCACCATTGTTCAGGCACAGTTAGATCCAGTAGATTAACAGCTGATTTTTGTGTTTGCTTAAGCCGGTATTATCGTAAGAAGTATCTTTTCCTGATGCTTGAAAGTCAGATATGGCATCTTTTCTGGTTAAGTAGCATATAGCCGGCCGGTGTGGCCGTGCGGTTCTAAGCGCGTCAGTTTGGAACCGCGTGACCGCTACGGTCGCAGGTTCGAATCCTGCCTCGGGCATGGATGTGTGTGATGTCCTTAGGTTAGTTAGGTTTAAGTAGTTCTAAGTTGTAGGGGACTGATGACCTCAGTAGTTAAGTCCCATAGTGCTCAGAGCCATTTGAACCATTTTTGAAGTAACATATATGACACGTGAAGCTGTGACAATATTTTTCCACTGTCATGATGACCAATGAACAAAACCGGTTGTGACTAAATATGTTGTAAGACAATACAGTGTTTACCATGCATTTCTTCAAGCATACTGATGCTGTGGACAGTCGCCTGAAAAAAAAAATTAAACGAGAAATGATAGTATATTTCCAGGAGCCACAGATGTTGCTGAAGTGTTAAGGATGATAAATCAAAGTCGACGGATGAGTCGCAGTCTTTACTACACAGACTAGTAGTCGTTGCGTGGGCGGGGGCCCCACGCCACACTCCGCCTCTGACGCCCATGCTGCCCCCGCATCCCGCCTCCCGGACAAACACGCGGCCTCCGCTGGTATCACGCGCAGTCCCGCCAACTTGTCGCGCCGCTACACGGGCCGCGCCCCATAAATCATCCCCCGTGTCGCGCAGTTTACGAGTTGGCTGCGAGTTCGCGTAACGGCAGCCAGATACCGCCCCGTCCGCGTATTATGTTTAGCGGGACTGCGCGTCGAAACGGTCGTCAGACCCCGCCTCGGAAATTACGTTACACTTCCAAAAACAACGTTCCAAAGTTCTTCAAATTAGTGTTGTTGATGCGACAGCTCTGGTCTCACGTCGATGAGAGCAATGCTGTCAAAACAAAGTAACAAAAAAAAAGAAAACTTGTATTTTTCTCTTACTAAATGGCTTTCGAAGCTCCCAAGAGAAATAGAATCTAACTGATGCCTTTTTGCTTAGGTTGATACAGTCATGCGGTTCTCCTGCTCTTATACTATATCTCAGCACTAATTACTATTACTTCTAAGAGGCTATGTAGACTCATAGACAATTTGGAAAAACGTAATTAAATATCCATTGTTTACACAGTTATCCTCTCTGAATTACATTATTTTAAAAAGTATCTGGTCCTTCCGTTGTAAACTATGGGATGTCTGAATGAATAATCAAGTGCAGATAGAACTGGAATAAGAATTACTTAATTTCTTTACGTAAAAGAACCATGCTGATTTCTAGTTACTGCACTTACTCCTTTATGATTTCTTCTTCAGTTTGCGACACCGGCCTTCAGTCACCTGCTATAGTTGTACTTTCACTGACAAATGAATTATCTGCGTGCCATTTGCAACTTTTCAATATGAATGGCCTTCAGTTCAAGGTACGTTCAGACATGAATAGTAGTGTAAATGAAACTGGAACTTATACAAATATATTGAAATCTCCACCATTGGTAAAGACAGACTGGCGGGGTGCCCGCTAAGATATCAAATGTAGGTAACTAAGTGTTTTAAAGTTACGGAGTCACTACCGCCAAATAATACCATACAATTTTACAAGAGTATTCGGGGTCTGCTGGGCGATTTGGTTGTTTACAATTCGTTCCTAAATGGCCTAGAAGGGATGTTAAATGTTATCCTAAAGCAGCAACTACGCGAGGCATCACAATTATTATTAATGAATGGAATGTTTATGGAATTCCTGACAAACAATTGGCTATTCTTGAACTGAGAAACATTATAACATCGCAATCGAAAGACCTATCACTACAGTTTAGAGAGAAAAATATTATAGTGTGACTGCAGCCTCGAGGAAAAGAAGCGCTGCTGGAAAATTAGTGTATCAGCGACCTAAGGCTTGAGACCAAACACAGCGAAGAAAATAACGGACGAAACTTGCTAACATATCTGACAGAAGGTGGCCTGTGATAATTAACTATCCACCTAAAATTGTGATAAAGACAACAGGCGCCAGTGGGGCAGTATTTAAACGGATTTTTCGACTGCGATGCTTCGTTCCCGGGCACCACAGCAAGGTGTACTGCAGCCAGCTGCTTTAGGGCCATAACCAGAAGACGCAATAAAGTATCCGATCTGCATTAAGTCGCGTATCTCCATCTGGCACCGCCCGTCGAAGTCCTTGTCAACCGCATCGCAAAGATTCTTACGTCGACAGCCGGACACTATTCCTCTAGCAGCTGACTCAAGCAACCGACTATAGGCACTTATCCAGATGGCTTACTGCACACACATTTCAGCCTCCATAGCACTTCACCAGCGACTGGTTGCAACTGGTTACACTTCCTAGATTTCTGCAGTTTCTATCGCAGTGCTGTTTGTCCATATGTTGGGTTCATGCAGGTCATTTTGCTGTTTTTTATCTGACCAGTACTACCAGTAGGTAAATCCAAGAGCACATACGAATACAAAACAGATCCATCTTGACGTCCATCGATTCTCCTTCTTTCTCCATCTGTCTGTTCCAGTCCTCAGCTTTATGTGTGAGGAGCGTTCAATAAGTATTGCAAAACTTTCTTTTTCTCGGCCAGTTTCGGTTGAAGATATGTCGAATTCGGCCTGGGACGAAGTGAAATATTCCCGCTTCAGCCCCTCCACTTTCAGGATGTTCTCGATAGGTGACGGTTCTATACGTAGCCTTCAAAATGGCGTATGTAACGGAGGTGAGTTCCAAGCAGAGAGCTGTCACTGAGTTTCTTTTTTGAGGGAAACCAGAGCATCGCAGATATTCATAGGTGCTTGCAGAATGTCTACGGAGACCCGGCAGTGAGGTTTTGGTCGAGGCGTCTGGCATCATCGCTACCAACAAACCTGTCCCGCGTGCCAGGAGGCCTCGTAAGTGTTTGACTCCTTCAATGTTGGAACGTGCGGCCACTCTCGTTCGAGGTAAGCAACGCTCCAGAGTGAAATACCTCGCTTCATAACTGGACCTTGTAACCTCCCGCTCACTTATAAACCTTAATGAGAGTGAAAAACTAAACCGCGTGTACCTAATGGAAATTTGGGGAAAGCAATCGTCACCGAAGTTAATTTGTCGGTAAAGAGGGAGGAAAGGGTTACATCTAAATGAAAGGAAAAATGCTAATGAAACTGGTGGAAATTGATTTTGAAAAGGGGTAAAGTTAATAAAGAAAGTAATTGTGCGGCCGTTACGTTAACAATCAACTAGCGGTAATTAGATATTTGAGATTTGGGGGGAATTACGGTCGCCAGTCCTAAGGACAATTACTATAGTAACTGAAAAAGAAAGGTTATTACACATATAATTAGCACTAGAAGCGCGGCAACTGAAGGTTGACACGTGTAGTGTGAAAACTGAAAGTTTGTCAGAAGTAATAAATTTCGCTACACACTGACATAATTTAGCAAAAGAATTAATAAAACCAGAAAATCGAAAGTTAATTTAGTGACTAAAGTTAATAGTGAGCTTTCTTTCTGAAGCACATCGAAATTCAGTAAAATACGGTTAGTCTTGGATTACCTCAACAATCATTTCAAAAGCTACTTGAATCTACGCAATTTAGACATAAGAGATTTAACTTTGAACCTGAATTAAATGATTCTGAACAATTAACAATAGTAAAATTTAGTATGTACCAAGCTGAGCTGCAGTCACGGGTAAGCTAAAATACGGTAACAAAACTCGCACTCTTAATTTGTGCTTGTGTAATCTAAATATTGTAGCCAGCTATGAATACCTTAACTGAACTTTGAAATTAAAGCAGTGAAATCGAATGATGCTGACGTTTGAATTTCAACGACACTCGGGTTCATTCCGGAAAGAAGGGACCCTGCTTGGTAATGCAACTGGGACAATGAGCAACAAAGGTTAATCATGCTAAGTTGCTGTAATTTTGTGATGCAACCATTTTAAAAGTTTGAAAAACTGAGGTCTGCCATACAGTTCTAAAACTTTAGGTGTTTCCAGTCTTCCTTGTTGGTTGATTGAAGGTTTGAAGCCGTCGGTCGAGGAGGTGGCGACAGTCACTCATTGTCGGCCGTCGCTGTTGCAGAAGCTGTATGCTGGCGCGCCTTCTTCTCGACACGGTCACCAGACGAAACGGGCTGTTGATGTACGCCAGCTAATGCTACCCGTCCGCGACACCGTGTCAGAAACTATCATAGGAAATCGAGCGGAATTACATGCTGCCAAACCCCAAAAGCGCGGCAACTCGCGGGAGCGTCACACAACACACCTGCTCCACTGCACTACTCCCGCCAGACTCTCTCTCTTCCCGCGCTCCACTACCAAATATCCTAAACACTTTGGCTCTCCATACGACCTATCGATGTATTCGTACGATAGCATAGTTTTCCCTAGGCCAGACCCAGCGTATAAATACAAATAATATTCACAAAACAAACCAACGTAAATGCCTATATATACACCCCTGGAAATGGAGAAAAGAACACATTGACACCGGTGTGTCAGACCCACCATACTTGCTCCGGACACTGCGAGAGGGCTGTACAAGCAATGATCACACGCACGGCACAGCGGACACACCAGGAACCGCGGTGTTGGCCGTCGAATAGCGCTAGCTGCGCAGCATTTGTGCACCGCCGCCGTCAGTGTCAGCCAGTTTGCCGTGGCATACGGAGCTCCATCGCAGTCTTTAACACTGGTAGCATGCCGCGACAGCGTGGACGTGAACCGTATATGCAGTTGACGGACTTTGAGCGAGGGCATATAGTGGGCATGCGGGAGGCCGGGTGGACGTACCGCCGAATTGCTCAACACGTGGGGCGTGAGGTCTCCACAGGTCTCGATGTTGTCGCCAGTGGTCGGCGGAAGGTGCACGTGCCCGTCGACCTGGGACCGGACCGCAGCGACGCACGGATGCACGCCAAGACCGTAGGATCCTACGCAGTGCCGTAGGGGACCACACCACCACTTCCCATCAAATTAGGGACACTATTGCTCCTGGGGTATCGGCGAGGACCATTCGCATTCGCAACCGTCTCCATGAAGCTGGGCTACGGTCCCGCACACCGTTAGGCCGTCTTCCGCTCACGCCCCAACATCGTGCAGCCCGCCTCCAGTGGTGTCGCGACAGGCGTGAATTGAGGGACGAATGGAGACGTGTCGTCTTCAGCGATGAGAGTCGCTTCTGCCTTGGTGCCAATGATGGTCGTATGCGTGTTTGGCGCCGTGCAGGTGAGCGCCACAATCAGGACTGCATACGACCGAGGCACACAGGGCCAACACCCGGCATCATGGTGTGGGGAGCGATCTCCTACACTGGCCGTACACCACTGGTGATCGTCAAGGGGACACTGAATAGTGCACGGTACATCCAAACCGTCATCGAACCCATCGTTCTACCATTCTTAGACCGGCAAGGGAACTTGCTGTTCCAACAGGACAATGCACGTCCGCATGTATCCCGTGCCACCCAACGTGCTCTAGAAGGTGTAAGTCAACTACCCTGGCCAGCAAGATCTCCGGATCTGTCCCCCATTGAGCATGTTTGGGACTGGATGAAGCGTCGTCTCACGCGGTCTGCACGTCCAGCACGAACGCTGGCCCAACTGAGGCGCCAGGTGGAAATGGCATGGCAAGCCGTTCCACAGGACTACATCCAGCATCTCTACGATCGTCTCTATGGGAGAATAGCAGCCTGCATTGCTGCGAAAGGTGGATATACACTGTACTAGTGCCGACATTGTGCATGCTCTGTTGCCTGTGTCTATGTGCCTGTGGTTCTGTCAGTGTGATCATGTGATGTATCTGACCCCAGGAATGTGTCAATAAAGTTTCCCCTTCCTGGGACAATGAATTCACGGTGTTCTTATTTCAATTTCCAGGAGTGTGTATATATATATATATATATATATATATATATATATATATATATATATATATATACAGTAAAACAATTACAATATATAAAGACACAGAAATGTCGTATCTTCAGGTAACAAAATAAGGAAATTAAATTTATAGTGCAGCAGATGGAAATAGGAGGATATGCATTTCCGGCGTTACAACCTCACCGTTGGTAGTGCGGACACACTCTTTCACCAGTTTGGGTACTCAAAGGTGTATAACCGTTGCGTTCCTCGCCGCTTAACAGAAGACCATAAACAGCAACGAAGGCTGGACTCTGTGCGATGCAGTACGCAGATGTGGAGAGGTTATTGACGCGGCAAGACGCTGGCTGCGACTTCGACCCGTGGAGCGGCAGCATGCGGGCATACAGGCTCTCGCATTAACGTGGCATGAATCCGTCGTATTGAATGCCGATTCTGTTGAAAAGTAGATTTTTGTGGCCAAAAGAGTGAGGAATAATACGGTGTATTGGAATCCTGAATAAAACCGACCTGCTTTCAGAGAAAAAAAAAAGTGTTTCATTACTTATTGGACGCTCCTCGTAATTTGTATTGAGATATGCTGGGATTAGAAATCATGTAGCACAGGAGGTCTACCTTTCACGCTTACTTTTCAATCTGTACATTGAAGAAACCGTGATGGACATAAAACAGAGATTGGAGAGTGGGATAAAAATTCAGTGTGTAAGGATGTCAGTGATAAGATTCGCTGATGACGTTGCTGTCCTCCACAAAGTGAGAAGGAATTAGAAGATCTGCTGATTGAAATGAACAGACTAGTGAGCACACACTACTGACTGAGTGCAAACCGAGGAAAGGTGAAAGTAAGGAAGTGAGCACAGAGAAAAATTTAAGTTCAAAACTGAGAACGATGAAGTAGACAAAGTGAAGGATTTCTGCCGCCTTGGAAGCAAAATAACATATGATGGACGATCTTAGGTGAACATAAAAAGCAACTAGCACACGTGATGTGGGCGTTCTTCGACGAAACAAGTGTGCATCAAATATCTCCCATAATTTGAGGATAAAATTTCTGACAATACATATCTGCAGGACAGCTTAGTCTCTAAGTGAATAATAGTCTATGAGGAAACCAGACAAGAAAAAACAGGAAGCGTTTTAGATGTGACACTCTTGAAGGATACTGAAAATTGGATAGAATGATATGAGAACGTTTTCTGCAGAATCGGAGAGGACAGGAACATGTGGGAAAAAACAGATCAAAAGTAGCGAGAGGATGACAGAATATGCGTTACGACGAGGGAGATGTAAATAGTAAAAACCGCAGGGAACGACAGAGGTTGAATGGCATCCATCAAATAATTGAGGACGTCGAATGCCAAGTGCAACTGTGAGTTGAAGAGAGGTGTTCGCATGAAATACGTGAGAAGAATGCCGACTAAAAAATGTGAAATCAGCAGCAGTGACATAAACAAGGGTTACCCGCATTCTTTCTGGCGCTGCAGTGCGGAACCGCGGGACTGCTACGGTCGCAGGTTCGAATCCTGCCTCGGGCTTGGGTGTGTGTGATGTCCTTAGGTTGGTTAGGTTTAAGTAGTTCTAAGTTCTAGGGGACTTATGACCTAAGATGTTGAGTCCCATAGTGCTCAGAGCCATTTGAACCATTTGAATCAACCCGCGTTCTGTCAAATTCGCACATCATGTTGATCAAATTGGATTGTCTGTGGCACCTGTCTTTACTGTCACAGTGTTCGTTTCATAGAGCAACTAGTTATAATCCGCTTTAGGTAACTTCCCACGCAGAACGGGTCACAAAGTTTCCTGTCGTTGCTAAGGCTGTTAGTTATGGTTATCTCTTCGACGTATAAAAATTCCCTGAGTTTTTGCAGAATTAATTGGGGGTAAAACCTGGAGCGATCGACGATTGCCTCCATTGTTCCGTCAGAAGCAACTGACCGTCTAAGCTCTTGCTTTGGTGGCCTTATACCAAGGCCCTTAGATGGCTTCTGATTAGTCGGTAGTTACGTAATGCTATCGCAGATGGTATGAACATCTGCGCTGGTGGCGCCATCGCTCCCGTAGTAGCGTAAGTGCGACGACGAATATCTCTGCCTTTTCTCTGCATCGAGAGCTCGCTTCCATCTAGCGCTAAGATTGCTTCCACTGTCGCCGTTGAAATCTTCTCTAAAATTCTTATTTCCAGAGCCTCTTCAATCGTAGTAATGCTGTACGTATATGCCTGTTACCGAACTTTTTTTCCTAAAAGAGTACTTCGCGTTTGTTTGTGCACAGCAACTGCAGATTTCTCCGGTTCTCGATTTTTAACATGCCTTTGGTGTTTTGCATAGCGGTCGAAAACGGTACGGATGAAATGGCCTATGTAACTGCTTCCGCACTCAGATCCCAGCGAACCAGAGTCCGAGACTGTCCTTAACAAGGCAAAAGAACTCCTTTATGTTCTCAGGAGGTCGAAAAATAGGTCTTACACCTCGTCTTCTCAGGACCCTACCTATTTTGCTGGATGTAGCGACATAAAATGAAAGGAATGCAATCGGTAGCTTATCCCATAGATATTCAGTGTTTTCACGTTTTTTTCCTTCCTTGGAGAATGCTGACTTCATGCGACGTTAACCATTGACGTACGTCAGGTGATTGCTTTGGGAATCAAGTGGTCCTCGTCAGAAACAGTTTTGGCTCTGTGTATCAGTGTATTTAAAACTGTTCTCTTCTGGACTGGAAGATGAAAACTCTGGGCGCTAAGACATAAACCAGTGCGCGTCGGCGTGCGGTACACAGAGTGTATGAGACGTCCTCCCGATTTTCTTTACAACGGAACATCGAGAAGTGCAGCCTTCCTTCTTTCTCTGTCTCGACAGTGTACTGGATGTTTGGGAGCATGTTGTTCCTGTGTTCAAGGAAGTGGTCGATAGTTTCTATGGTTCAAATGGCTCTGAGCACTATGGGACTTAACAGCTGTGGTCATCAGTCCCCTAGAACTTAGAACTAATTAAACCTAACTAACCTAAGGACATCACACACATCCATGCCCGAGGCAGGATTCGAACCTGCGACCGTAGCAGTCGCGCGGTTCCGGACTGCGCGCCTAGAACCGCGAGACCACCGCGGCCGGCGACAGTTTCTATGGTGTGTGACCAGATCCTAAACGTGTCGTCTACATAACGATACAACAAAGATGGACGAAGGGGAGCCAAATGTAACGAACGTTCCATAAAAATTTATTCCGCCCGTCATTTCATAAAAATTTACTGACTTATGAGAAGTACACTGTCATCATAACATCTCAGAACAACTTTAAGGCTTGCGATGGAATATTTACTACCAATAGTTCATTATGACCTCCACAGTAATTTTTGTAAATAGTGGGATCACATCCAGGTTGACTAAAATATCGTTTGGGCGATTTTTGATTTTCTCAGTGATCATCTGGGAGGTTCTGATGTGATTTTCAAAGCAGCAAACTATCGGAGTCAATAATTTATGTATTTGGCTAGCCTACAGGTAGAAAAATCAATAACGCTAACACTCGGTCTGTATGGAATACCTTCATTGCCCACTTTAGGTACAGCGTGGGAGGTCTAGGAGCTCGATCTCTAAGATTTTTCATCACATCCAATTGTAGACCAGAATTTTTTAGAACTTCCACCGTTTTTCTGCTCTGTGACAGAGTTGGGTCCCATTTTAGGCATTCGTAAGTGTCATCCTGCAGCCATGTAAAAAAAAATTTAAGTAACGTGCATTAAGTCCGGCTGCCCTCGTCCATCGGTAATTTTATCGTTATATTGTCGACACATTTGTAATCTGCCCATATGGCGCAGAATGCATTGAGCACATCCTTAAACACCGAACAGCATGCATCCAGGCTACCAGTTCACTGTCGAGTCCCAGAAAGCAGGAAGGCTGCCATTTTTAAATTTTTTATTGTGACGAAAGTTGGATGTGAGTCTAGGCCACTCAGTCAACTTCAAGCAGATGGACACTGATTTACATTCTAGTGCCCAAAATTTTCATTCTCCAGTCCAGAAGAGAGCTCTTTTAAAAATATTGCTACACAGAGCAAAAGCTATTTGTGACGAGGGCTGTCTCGATTCTGGAATTAATCATCTGACTTACGTGTTCGGAAAGAGCTGCTACGCTTCACGTGATATGAAGTCAGCATTCTCCAAGAAAAGGAAACGTGACAAGCTGGACAACTGCGGGATGAGCGACGGTTGTATTCCGTCTATTCTGTGGCGCTACATCCAGCAAAATAGGCAATCCTGGGAAGACAAGGTATAACACCTATTTTCCGACGTATTAAGAAGGTAAAGGAGGTGCTACGCTCTGTTAAAGACAGTCTCGGCCTCAGGATCACTGGGATTTATAAAATCCCTCGTGTGTGCGAAAGCAATTCTATTTAAGGTATTCGCAGTTGCGATTGTGGGCAACCATCATCTGTATAATGGAACGACGACAGTAAAAATTTCTGCCGGTCCGGGACCTGAACCCGGATTTCCCACTTATCGCGATTGGTCGCCTTACCATACATTATTTTTAGTCGCCTTAATCGGTTTTTTAACGACTGCACCCTGTATTTTTAACTTTCTTTTTTCCCTTTTTCACTTATTTTCATTTGCAACTAAATTGTACAACGATCGTTTTCGACGTTACACGAATAATCAAACTTCTTACATGATACAGGGAACGAAAGGCTATTTACAATTTGTACAGGAACCAGATGGCAGTTATAAGAGTCGAGGGGCATGAAAGGGAAGCAGTGGTTGGGAAGGGAGTGAGACACGGTTGTAGCCTCTCCCCGATGTTATTCAGTCTGTATACTGAGCAAGCAGTAAAGGAAACAAAAGAAAAATGCGGAGTAGGTATTAAAATCCACGGAGAAGAAATAAAAACTTTGAGGTTTGACGATGGCACTGTAATTCTGTCAGAGACAGCAAAGGATTTGGAAGACCAGTTCAACGGAGTGAACAGTGTCTTGAAAGGAGGATATAAGATGAACATCAACATAGGAAAACGACGATAATGGAATGTAGTCGAATTAAGTCGGGTGATGCTGAGGGAATTAGATTAGGTAATGAGACACTTAAAATGGTAAATGAGTTTTGCTATTTGGGGAGCAAAATAACTGATGATGGTCGAAGCAGAGAGGATAGAAAATGTAGACAGGCAATGGCAAGGAAAGTGTTTCTGAAGAAGAGAAATTTGTTGATATCGAGTATAGATTTAAGTGTGAGGAAGTCATTTCTGAAAGTATTTGTATGGAGTGTAGCCATGAATGGAAGTGAAACATGGACGATAAATAGTTTGGACAAGAAGAGAATAGATGCTTACGAAATGTGGTGCTACAGAAGAATGCAGAAGATTAGATGTGTAGATCACGTAACTAATGAGGAGCTATTGAATAGAACAGGGTAAAAGAGGAGTTCGTGGCATAACGTGACAAGAAGAAGGGATCGGTTGGTAGGGCATGTTCTGAGGCATCAAGGGATCACCAATTTAGTATTGGAGGGCAGCGTGGAGGGTAAAAATCGTAGAGGGAGACCAAGAGATGAATACACTAAGCAGATTCAGAAGTATATAGGTTGCAGTAAGTACTGGGAGATTGAGAAGCTTGCACAGGATAGAGTAGCATGGAGAGCTGCATCAAATCCGTCTCAGCACAAGACCACAACAAACAACACCTGATACATAAGTTGCCCTAAAAGAAACATTTATCTATTGACTAAAAATTACAGAATACAAGAACCTAAGATGAGTAGATCACGTATCTAATGAGGACGTACTGAATAAAATTCGGGAGAAGAGGAGTTTGTGGCACAACTTGACAAGAAGAAGGGACCGGTTGGTAGGACATGTTCTGAGGCATCGAGGGATCACAAATTTAGCATTGGAGGGCAGCGTGGAGGGTAAAAATCATAGAGGGAGACCAAGAGATGAATACACTAAGCAGATTCAGAAGCAGATTCAGAAGGATGTAGGTTGCAGTAATTACTTGGAGATGAAGGAGGTTGCACAGGCTAGAGTAGCGTGCAGAGTTGCATCGAACCAGTCTCTGGACTGAAGACCACGACAACAACATTCCAGTCTCCAGGGCGGGACACCCTCTTCGCCTAGGGAGTGTGAGAGTTTCATACTTGGCCTTGAATTTGCGACCAGTACCGACAAAATAACCGAAGGCTGCTTGAATCCCACGCAGCATGTAAGTAGGCTGTTTAGGTTTTCTTATTGGTAACGCCACGCAGCGCTCTATATGAAAATCACTGGCTGTGCTGAGTGCAGTCTGTAGCTAGTTTACATTGTTGTCTGCCATTGTAGCGTTGGGCAGCTGGATGTTAACAGCGCGTAGCGTTGTGCAGTTGGAAGTGAGCCGCCAGCTGTAGTGGATGTGGGAAGAGACATGGTGGAATTTTGAGAGCGGACGATCTGGACGTGTCTCATTAAGAAAGAGTAAATTTGTAAGACTGGATGTCATGAACTGATATATATAATATGACTTTTGAACAATATTAAGGTAAATACAATGTTTGTTCTCTATCAAAATCTTTCATTTGCTAACTATGGCTATCGGTAGTTAGGGTAGTTAGTATCTTCAGTAGTTTGAATCTTTTATTTAGCTGCCAGTAGTGGCGCTCGCTGTATTGCAGTAGTTCGAGTAACGAAGGTTTTTTGTGAGGTAAGTGATTAGTGAAACGTGTAGGTTAATGTTAGTCAGGGCCATTCTTTTGTAGGGATTATTGAAAGTGAGATTGTTGTTGTTGTTGTTGTGGTCTTCAGTCCCGAGGCTGGTTTGATGCAGTTGTCCATGCTACTCTATCCTGTGCAACTTCTTCATCTCCCAGTACCTACTGCAACCTACATCCTTCTGAATCTGCTTAATGTATTCATCTCTTGGCTTCCCCTACGATTTTTACCCTCCACGCTGCCCTCCAATACTAAATTGGTGATCCCTTGATGCCTCAGAACATTTCCTACCAACCGATCCCTTCTTCTGGTCAAGTTGTGCCACAAACTTCTCTTCTCCCCAATCCTATTCAATACTTCTTCATTAGTTATGTGATCTACCCACTAATCTTCCGAATTCTTCTGTAGCACCACATTTCGAAACCTTCTACTCTCTTCTTGTCCAAACTATTTATCGTCCATGTTTCACTTCAATACATGGCTACACTCCATACAAATACTTTCAGAAATGACCTTCTGACACTTAAATCTATACTCGATGTTAACGAATTTCTCTTCTTCAGAAACGCTTTCCTTGCCATTGCCAGTCTACATTTTATATCCTCTCTACTTCGACCATCATCAGTTATTTTGCTCCCCAAATAGCAAAACTCCTTTACTACTTTAAGTATCTCATTTCCTAATCTAATACCCTCAACATCACCCGACTTAATTCGACTACATTCCATTATCCTCGTTTTATTTTTGTTGATGTTCATCTTATATCCTCCCTTCAAGACACCATCCATTCCGTTCAACTGATCTTCCAAGTCCTTTGCTGTCTCTGACAGAATTACAATGTCATCGGCGAACCTCAAAGTTTTTATTTCTTCTCCATGGATTTTAATACCTACTCCGAATTTTTATTTTGTTTCCTTTACTGCTTGCTCAATATACAGATTGAGTAACATCGGGGAGAGGCTACACCCTGTCTCACTCCCTTCCCAACCACAGCTTCCCTTTCATGTCCCCCGACTCTGATAACTGCCATCTGGTTTCTGTACAAATTGTAAATAGCCTTTCGCTCCCTGTATTTTACCCCTGCCACCTTTAGAATCTGAAAGAGAGTATTCCAGTCAACATTGTCAAAAGCTTTCTCTAAGTCTACAAATGCTAGAAACGTAGGTTTGCCTTTCCTTAATCTTTCTTCTAAGATAAGTCGTAAGGTCAGTATTGCCTCACGTGTTCCAGTATTTCTACGGAATCCAAACTGATCTTCCCCGAGGTCGGCTTCTACTAGGTTTTCCATTCGTCTGTAAAGAATACGTGTTAGTATTTTGCAGCTGTGGCTTATCAAACTGATTGTTCGGTAATTTTCACATCTGTCAACACCTGCTTTCTTTGGGATTGGAATTATTATATTGTTCTTGAAGTATGATGGTATTTCGCCTGTTTCATACATCTTGCTCACCAGATGGTAGAGTTTTGTCAGTACTGACTCTCCCAAGGCCGTCAGTAGTTCTAATGGAATGTAGTCTACTCTGGGGGCCTTGTTTCGACTCAGGTCTTTCAGTGCTCTGCCAAACTCTTCACGCAGTATCGTATCTCCCATTTCATCTTCATCTACATCCTCTTATATTTCCATAATATTGTCCTCAAGTACATCGCCCTTGTATTGACCCTCTATATACTCCTTCCACCTTTCTGCTTTCCCTTCTTTGCTTAGAACTGGGTTTCCATCTGAGCTCTTGATGATCATACAAGTGTTTCTCTTATCTCCAAAGGTCTCTTTAGTTTTCCTGTAGGCAGTATCTATCTTACCCCTAGTGAGATAAGCCTCTACATCCTTACATTTGTCCTCTAGCCATCCCTGCTTAGCCATTTTGCACTTCCTGTCGATCTCATTTTTGAGACGTTTGTATTCCTTTCTGCCTGCTTCATTTACTGCATTTTTATATTTTCTCCTTTCATCAATTAAATTCAATATTTCTTCTGTTACCCAAGGATTTCTACTAGCCCTCGTCTTTTTACCTACTTGATCCTCTGCTGCCTTCACTACTTTATCCCTCAAAGCTACCCATTCTTCTTCTACTGTATTTCTTTCCCCCATTCCTGTCAATTGTTCTCTTATGCTCTCCCTGAAACTCTGTACAACCTCTGGTTCTTTCAGTTTATCCAGGTCCCATCTCCTTAAACTCCCACCTTTTTGTAGTTTCTTCAGTTTTAATCTACAGGTCATAACCAATAGATTGTGGTCAGAGTCCACATCTGCCCCTGGAAATGTCTTACAATTTAAAACCTGGTTCCTAAATCTCTGCCTTACCATTATATAATCTATCTGATACCTTTTAGTATCTCCAGGGTTCTTCCATGTATACAACCTTCTTTCATGATTCTTAAACCAAGTGTTAGCTCTGATTAAGTTGTGCTATGTGCAAAATTCTACCAGGCGGCTTCCTCTTTCATTTCTTACCCCCAATCGATATTCACCTACTACGTTTCCTTCTCTCCCTTTTCCTACACTCGAATTCCAGTCACCCATGACTATTAAATTTTCGTTTCCCTTCACTATCTGAATAATTTCTTTTATTTCATCATAAATTTCTTCAATTTCTTCGTCATCTGCAGAGTTAGTTGGCATATAAACTTGTACTACTGTAGTAGGTGTGGGCTTCGTACCTATCTTGGCCACAATAATGCGTTCACTATGCTGTTTGTAGTAGCTTACCGGCATTCCTATTTTCCTATTCATTATTAAACCTACTCCTGCATTACCCCTATTTGACTTTGTGTTTATAACCCTGTAGTCACCTGACCAGAAGTCTTGTTCCTCCTGCCACCGAACTTCACTAATTCCCACTATATCTAACTTTAACCTATCCATTTCCCTTTTTAAATTTTCTAACCTACCTGCCCGATTAAGGGATCTGACATTCCACGCTCCGATCCGTAGAACGCCAGTTTTCTTTCTCCTGATAACGACATCCTCTTGAGTAGTCCCCGCCCGTAGATCCGAATGGGGAACTATTTGACCTCCGGAATATTTTATCCAAGAGGACGCCATCATCATTTAATCATACAGTAAAGCTGCATGCCCTCGGGAAAAATTACGGCCGTAGTTTCCCCTTGCTTGCAGCCGTTCGCAGTACCAGCACAGTAATGCCGTTTTGGTTATTGTTACAAGGCCATATCAGTCAATCATACAGACTGTTGCCCTTGCAACTACTGAAAAGGCTGCTGCCCCTCTTGAGGAACCACACGTTTGTCTGGCCTCTCAACAGATACCCCTCCGTTGTGGTTGTACCTACGGTACGGCTATCTGTATCGCTGAGGCATGCAAGTCTCCCCACCAACGGCAAGGTCCATGGTTCAAGGGGGGGAGTCAGATTGCGTTGCGCTAAAAATATTGTGTGTCAGTTTAAGCACAGTCATGTATAATTTTTCTAAGGGGACGTTTCAACCATCGTTGAAGAGATAGGTAAAATTTTTTCGGTGCGTATTATGCGAGATGCTATATAGATCTTAATAAAATGCGCCATCTTTAACACGTCTGTTGCGCGAAATTACGGAATTCTAACGCCTGCCATGATGTTCTTAAGAAGAGGCCGGAAGCTGATGACCATGGTGCGACGGATGTCTCGAGTAAAAGCTATTCCTAGAAAGCGTAGGGTTTCGATGTCCTGAACGTAGCCGCACACTAATCAGGGAGTCCACTTCCAGTGGTCATAGCGCAGAATTTGGCGACATTCAAGTGGCTGCCCGCACCGCTCCCGTAATGTTCGATCCACAATGTTGCTTCTTGAACATCATCGTCGACAGTTCCGTTCCTGTAAGTATTCAGCGTTTTTACTGAACCCGACTGAGCCATACGGTTTGTCGTTGGAGGTTGATCGTGCGCACATAAACATTATAATAAAGACGTGGTCGTCTGCAAAGGCGCGGCCTTTGAATGAGTGTCCTTGCAGGGTGATCCCTGATAAACGACGCTGCAAACGGCAGAGTAGCGTTTCTAGTGGGACGGCGTACAACCCTGTCGATCTGACCGTGCGGTCGATATTGGTGTTGCTGTCTTGTCATCGTGCTCGGACAGCTGCGCCTTCCAAGAGGCGCCGAGTAAGGGCGGCAGTCTTCAGCCTTGACGCGTTGAACCTCTGCCTGCCGTTCTCGGGATGGTGGGTGCTCCACGAGGTCCCGGGGGATCTCGTAATGAAAGTCTGGCGTGTTTCGGTGCCACAGAATTCGTTCCTCGTCGTACTGCACCAGGTTGCAGCGTGTGTTGTACCCAACACACAAATATGGACGAATATCGCGAGATGCGTCAATCGCAGGATTCCCACGTCATCGTGACCATTCGTTGACATTCCCGTTGATGTAAGTATCCAACGTTAAGTTTTCACCGAACCCGACTGCGCCATACGGTTTGTCGTTATAGGTTGATCGCGCACACATAAACACTGTGATCTGATAAAGTCGAAGGCCATCTTTCCACGTTCACGACATTCGAAGCGAGCAAGAAAAGTATGTAGACGCAATCCAATCGACTGGCTGGGTGGCTCGAGTAAAAATTTGGATATTGATCCTTACTCGCGAGAACACAGTTGAAATCTTCACCGGTAATTATGTGCTCGTGTCGTCCCAGAAAAAGCGACATGATTGTTTGAGAAAAAGACTACGAACGCTCTCGTCGTTCGACTGTGCCGGATGGCGCGCAGACTTTCACTAGTCTTATCCCGTGGTACTGTCAGTGCTGCCCCTCACGCACGCTGCAAGTAAGTGACTTCTTCTACTGCAATGCCGTCGTGCACGATAATCGCTGCTCAACAGTCTCGGTTGGCGGCTGGTGTAAAGTATGCAGCATAACCAAAAAAGTCGAGAAAAGTTTCTTTCCGTAACTCCCGGATGAGCGCAATGTCAATGTCCGCTGCTCGTAACGTGTCACGTAACGACTAAAGCTTAACGAAGGAAGCGATCGTATTTAAACTGATGGTGGCAATTCTGTACGCCTGCATCGGCAGCAAGTTGATGTGCGCGCCAATATTGGTAGCGACGAATGTCGTAGGGTCCTAAGTTTTGTCTCTCTCCTGATCATGCCCAGTTCATCGGAGCGGCCTGTGACGTTTCTCCGTCCAGCTGTGTTTCGGGAGCAACGTCGTCCGCCCATGGAACGGGGCAGTGATGTCCGGTCAGTGCTGACGCAGGTGCAGTCACTGTCTTCAGGGCGCCCGTGCTGGCGGGCGTAGCTGTGTTCCAGAGCCACTCAGTAAAATTTGTAAATTATAGATTGCAGCAATCAGTCGTCCTTTTTAAATTTCATTATGCAGATCTAGATTTCGGCTAGAAACTAGCCATTCTCAGTGCTAAGAATCCAAGAAGTACATAGTCAGATAATGTCAGAAAAAGTTACAAGTAATGGCTTAACTCATATGGTTTGTATATTACGAGGTGCATTCAAGTTCTGAGGCCTCTGATTTTTTTTCTAATTAACTACTCACACTCATTCGTGGCACCCACCTGGATGACACTTTTCTCATTTTCAGGTCGTCATGCAGGATTGTGTGCACGGAACCCACAGAAATGCCAACTCTGGAGGCGATCTGTTCAACAGTCATTCGGCGATCCCCCAAAACAATTCTCTCCACTTTCTCGATCATGTCGTCAGACCGGCTTGTGCGTGCCCGAGGTTGTTTCGATTTGTTGGCACACGATGTTCTGCCTTCATTAAACTGTCGCCCCCACGAACGCACTTTCGATACATCCATAACTCCATCACCACATGTCTCCTTCAACTGTCGATGAATTTCAATTGGTTTCACACCACGCAAATTCTGAAAACGAATGATTGCTCGCTGTTCAAGTAAGGAAAACGTCGCCATTTTAAGTATTAAAAACAGTTCTCATTCTCGCCGCTGGCGGTAAAATTCCATCTGCCGTATAGTGCTGCCAACTCTGGCAATGAACGCGGCCTCATTTTAAAACAATGCGCATGTTTCTATCTCTTTCCAGTCCAGAGAAAAAAAAACGGAGGCCTTAGAACTTGAATGCACCTCGTATATTATTTTCTCTCAATGCATGTACTGCCTGTTGATCGGGCTTCACCCACAGTTCATTGAATACTACTGTTTGCGGAAGGCAGGCTGTATGGAGAACATATCGGTTGGTTACATGGCACCATCTACATGAACTACATATATAAACTTCAAGCGAAGTAAGCCACTTCAAATTTGCATGAGAAATACATAAAATGAAACGTAAGTAAAATTCTTTACATTGTCGTCCAACTTATTGCATATTTGCCGGCAAGTAATAAAATTTCCGTGTTTACTCCTTGTGAGATACCTGCATATACAGTATGACAGCGATTCAAGATATTGGTTATTTTGAATTTACAAGGAAAATCGGTTTGAAGGGATAAAGAGTTCAGTGCCCTCTATATCTATAGCGGAATAGCCAAACTGCACCAAACATGCATCTGACTGACATTGGGCGCCATTTATGAACTATTTAGTTAATATGATGAACAATATACTCATTATGTTTTAATAAAGGGAGATATAATATAAAGATAAAAATGTATTTAAGCCATATCAACTAATAGGTGTATACAGCACGTGCCTTCATGTGTCTCATATATTCTTTAAAAAAATTTAAAAAGTTTTACCAATCTGACGTAATTTGCATGTTTTAATGGAAATAACGGACTCACAATGAGTGAACATGGAAATTTTATTACTTGCCGGCAAATATGCAATAAAGTGGACGACAATGTAAAGAATTTTACTTATGTTTCATTTTATGTAATTCTCACGCAAATTTGAAGTGGTTTACTTCCCTTGAAGTTTATATGAGTACTTCATGTAGATGGCACCATGTAACCAACCAATATGTTCTCCATAGAGCCTGCCTTCCGCAAACAGTAGTATTCAATTAACTGTGGGTAAA
Organism: Schistocerca cancellata; assembly: GCF_023864275.1. Lineage (NCBI taxonomy): Eukaryota > Metazoa > Arthropoda > Insecta > Orthoptera > Acrididae > Schistocerca > Schistocerca cancellata. The sequence goes on from NW_026047103.1 coordinate 1,639,946, forward strand.
GCCCAATCAACAGGCATTACATGCACCGAGCGAAAATAATAGTGGTATGTTGAGCGAAAATAATAGTGGTATATAATATACAAACCATATGAGTTAAGCCATTACTTGCAACTTTTTATGACGTCATCTAACTGTTTACTTCTTCTATTGTTAGCATTGAGAAAGGTTAGCTTGTAGCCGAAATCTAAATCTGCATAACAAAATTTAAAAAGGATGACTGATTGCTGGAATCTATAATTTACAATATAACAGTCGCTGAGTGCGACAGCTTTCCGAATGGAAGTCAACCTGACACAGTAAAACGTCCTGCCACGATGGGGGTGGGTATAGGCAAACGCGCATGCGATGTTCTCCTGGGAAACTTCTGATGGGAATGTGACGATGCCATCTTGGGAGCGACTCAGCCTTCGATGTCATCCTCTTCTTGCATCGTTTTGGTGACCTTTTATTTGCGGGGATGTGCTTCAGTATTGGACGATGAGATGGAGTCGCGACGTTGAGGAACGAAGACGGCAGTAGGGAGAAGCAAGGCATCGAGAGCCACATCACGTTCAAGTCTGACCGGATCTTCATCCGGCATCTGTATCTCCGTGGAAGCGGTCAGACGCTATTGTGCACGGTTGCCTTCGTCTCGTCCGGTCTCTCCAGGTTCTTGCTGTGAAGGCGTCTGGAGAGCGTAGGGTCCCAGTGCCGCCGTAAAGGTGTGTGGAAGGGGTGTCATAGCCGGACTGGGAGAAGCTCCGTAATTCTGCTTTGGAGGCAGTCATTTCGCACATGACATTCCCTACCACATCCAGAACAGGTCAGTGGCTGCCCACCGTATATGACTACGGCCCGGAAACCGGCAATGGAAAGGTAGGACGGGTCATGTATCTGTAGCTCAATGCGGACTTCACCCACTCCGTTCAAAACTGGGTATGTAGTGAAGCGTGTCCATTTTCTGCTGCATGCCCAAGTACTGTTCCGTAAGGGGGCAGTCCCGCCATCAAGCATTTCGAATGGACGTTCGATGATACGGTACGTGCGTAATCCCAGGCCAGCATGTTCAACAATTGATGGGACGATGTGACGCACCGAAAGCCGGAATTTGAAGCCATCTTTCGTCCGTTCTAAGATGTTGTCGCAAGCTGCGTCGTTTGTCAGTTCGACGTAAACCACACTACTAACGATGGGCAAGTGTCTTTTGATGTCTTCATCGGAGATCTTCACTTCATCACGTAGGTGTTGTTCGACTGCGAGTGCTTTCGGTTGTGCACGTTGTTGTTGTGCATATTCGTTCTAAAAGGTAAACTTCTGTGTGGTTTTACGGGAGCAGTTGGCCATTTTATCGTTGATCGTAACGCAAGCGAATACCGCTGCAAACAATCGCGGCCGCCTGCTGTGGCCGAGTGGTTCTAGGCGCTTCAGTTCAGATCAGCGCTGCTGCTACGGTCGCGGGTTCGAATCCTTCCTCGGGCATGGATGTGTGTGATGTCCATAGGTTAGTTAGGTTTAAGTAGTTCGAAGTCTAGTGGACTGATGACCTCAAATCCTAAGTCCCATAGTGCTCAGAGCCATTTGAACCATTTGAAAACAAACGCGAGGCACAATCCGTCGCTAGGACGTAAACAGGTGCATCCTCACTGCTACGCCACCGAAGGCGAACTACCATCAGGCTACCCAAGCACGACTCACGGACAGGCTCAAACTTCCGTTATGTCGTCAGCCACGCGTCTAAAGTCCGTACTAGAGCACCCATTATCTACATTCACGTATAGGGGAGACATTGTTACTTGAAAGTCGCCGGCTCGGTGTCGACAGATAAATACACTGCAGTGCTTGTGTTATTCCTAAGTACGATACAATCTTTATTAAGACATAAAATGTATTCTCACATGCGAATATGGACAATCATTAGCTGTATAACGGAATGACGGCGATGAGAATTTGTAGCCAATCGTAAGTTTTTTTTTGACATGCATCGGAAGAACACAGGACTGAAATATCGCAGTTATATCGGCCAGTCGATCCGTACGGTTTCTGACCGCTCTGCAAAAATTCAACGGCATATTAAAAAATCGAGAACTGGAGAATCGTGCGGTTGCTGAGCGTGGCATAAAACAAACCGAGGATTCTCTTTCACGAAACAAATGTTTGGTCTCAAGCATCTACGTACTGGGTTATTATAATTATAAAGAGGATGTAGAAATATGAATGCTCGAGAATAGTTCTAATCGTGACAGTGGACACAATCTCAGCGGTGCATGGAGGTGAGCTATCGATGGAGATCAGTCGCAGAGACATTCGTGTCAATGTTTGCGGTGCTACGGGAGTGGTGGTCACGCTAGCGCAGACGTTGACACAGTCTACGACGGTATTACGTAATTACCGATTAATCAGTAGCTGTTTATGGGCCATAATATACATCCACCAAGGCAACGCTTTAGACGGCACCTGCTCCTGACGAAGACAATAGAGGCAATCGTCGATAGCTACAGGTTTTACCCTGAACAGGCGCAGCAAGAAACCTATATACATGTGTCGTCACGAAAGATTTCATTCCCTTATCGTTTGGACTTTTACCGAAGTACTTAGGTCGACAATGTATTTCCTACGATTACTGTAATATGATTATTTGAACTGTTTAGTAGATACAGATCATTAATTCCTCCCCCATTTCTTTATTTCAATTATTGTAATTTCATTATGACACGTAATGTCATTTATTTAATTTTTTCTTATGGTATTCTGATCATTGTCTCTCTAGCGTATCATCAGGTAGCAGAATGCAGCCTTATCATTGAAAATTCTCGAGATTTTGTTACTTTTTATTAGAATCTTAGCACTAATAATTAACAAATACACTGAAATTAATGTTAGTAGTATAATTCGTTCGAAAATCCTGGTTCACCTCCATGTAAAGAGTATACCGTTACAAATGAAAAGTTGTGCCATGTTTGGATAAGAAACCGGAATTCTTGCTTTTGTCAATTCTTAGTCGAATGTATGTATGCTGTAAATGGTTGATGGCTGCTCGGAACTACACAGATTTCGCGATTCGAATCTCATTTTAACATAAATTATACAAAAACAATGTGCACAATACTTCAAACCGCTGTATTCAGTCACGGCTCTCCTTAAACAATAAATAACTAAACTCCGTCCGAACAGGCTACGAAGGCCCAACGGTACCGACAGAAAGCCGTTTCATGGTCCAAATGGCTCTGAGAATTATGGGACTCAACTTCTGAGGTCATTAATCCACTAGAACTTAGAACTAGTTTAATCTAACTAACCTAAGGACATCACACACATCCATGCCCGAGGTAGGATTCGAACGTGCCACCATAGCAGCAGCGCGGTTTCGGACTGAAGCGCCTAGAGCCGCTAGGACGCAACGGCCGGCCGCCGTGTCACCCTCAGCCCACAGACACTACTGTATGCGGATAAGGAGGAGCATGTGGTCAGTACACCGTTCTTCCGGCCATATCAGTGACCAACGCCGCTACTTCTCAATCACGTAGATCCTCAATTGGCCTCACTAGGCTGAGTTCACAGTGCTTGCCAATAGCGCTCGGCAAACCCATCCAGGTGCTAACCAAGCCCGAGAGCGCTTAACTTTGGTGAGCTGACGGGAACCGGAGTTACCACTGAGGCAAGGCCTTTGGTAAGTTTGAATAAATACAGGTTAGAAAATATATGATTGAAAGCACAGTGCTAAGATTCTGCTCTCTGTAATGTGACTTTTGTGGGTAGGTGGAACACTTAGAAGAGATGCGAGATGTAACTCTTTTCAGAAAAAAATTTCACTCTGCAGCGGAGTTTGGGATGCTGTCAGATAAAAACTCCGTGCCGAAAAAGGACTCGAACCCGGAACCTTAGCCACAAGGAATGCAGGAAAGCTTCTGTAAAATCTGGAAGGCAGGGGAAGGAACACTGGTCTAAGTAAAGTTATTAGTGCAGTGTGTCGAACTTGGATAGCTTAGCTGGCAGAGTACATGCCCCCAGAATGCGAGGTGCTAGGTTCGAATCTCGAACCGACAAACAGTTTTAATGTGCCAGGAAGTTTCAAGTATTTTTTCAACTGAACTATGTACTGTCAGTAAGTAAGATAGAGCTATTTGTTCCCTCTGTTATAACTTCCATTTGCACCATACTAAATAAGCAAATAACAGCAGAGGGTGCAGCTTTTCCGGGATCCTGTTAGATAGGCCCATCGACTTGGCTGATGTGCTGCGCATAGGTAAAACAGGCTGTGTGACATGGAAGAGACATTGTTGATGAATAACGAAACCAGCCACAAATACTTTTAAAACACTTACATTTCAGAGCCGTAGCCGGCCATTCATATCCATCTTCAGTTGACTAACGCTTCCAGTTACACAGCATCATGTGGTCAGCTCTAGCACTGCATAAGAATGTTTGATTATTTGTTTCGAAGTCGAAAACATGGTAATGGGACTGGATTTAATCAGATATGAGGTGAAACAGCTGAATGCACATACATACTTTCCTGTGGACGGCGCTTCGTCTTGCCGTGCTCCCTATTCACTTCCAGCACAATGTACCTACTGTGGCATTAGAAAGAGCACACACGTTTAAAACAAATCACTGTGGCACGTGAAACACACTTCAAAATTTCCTTCACGTCAGTGTGGGCTTCACACATACTCACTCGATCTTCACTGTATGTTTTTATCTACAAAGCAGAGGGCATTCACTAAGCAAAGATGTAACTGATATCTAATTGAGCAGCAATCTAAATTAAGCAAAGAAAATATGTTGGTGGTGCAACACTTTAAAAACAGAGGAAGATTTATTTGTAGGCTGAAATTACTGTGTAAGGACTACAAGAAGTAATTTTCAGTTTTAATTTCTTTTTTTTTCTTCTTAAAAAAAGAACAACACAATTGGCAGTGTAAATTTTAACGAAGCACTGCAAAACACCAGGTTATAATTTATACATATAGCTACACAGATATATCAATATTATGTGCAAAACTTTTGAATGATCATTTGAGTTTATGAGTTAGTTGAGGAAAAGATAAAATTAAAAATGTGCATAGGAGGGGGGGGGGGGGTATGTTAGGAGCGTTGTTCAATTTTAGAGTCTGGATTTAAGTAACGGCATTTCGACAGTTGTTAAAGAAACCTGAAAAAAGCTAGTCCTGGAGTTGTTACATAAGAATTAATGCCTTCGAGTACAATCTTTTTCTTGGACCTCAATATGTTTTAGTTCCTTGGTTTAGATCGTTTCTCAGTACGAAATCAGTTAGATCTTTGTTTGGTGGATGCTCTTTGCTTTGTAGATAAAAAAAACATCGAGTGAAGATGGAATAAGCCTGTGTGAAGCCCACAATGACATGAAGAAAGTTTTGGAATGTGTATTACGTGTCAGAGCGATTTGTTTTAGTGTGCTGTTTAGGATGCAACAGGTTATACATCGTACTGGAAGCGCGAAGGAACCCCGGCAAGACAAATCACCTCCCCTGGAAAACATGTAGGTGTATTCAACTTTTCCACCTTACACCTAAATAAACACAGTCCTATTGGCACGTTTTTTCCATCGAAGTAAAACTTAAGTCGCACTATATATTGAAACATTCTTATCCTGTGCTGGAGCTGATGACAAGCTGATATTGAAAAGATTTACGTAGCTGGAAACGTTAGACACCTGAAGATAGGCATGTGTGCCCGAAATCGGTCAAGATTCTGAAATAAAAGTCACAGAGTATACAAGATGATCCAGTGTGGATAAAATAACATAGAGTAGGGAGTTGTTGTGTACTGTGTTATCGTAAAGAAAGTGCAGCTATCGGTTCAATTTCAGGGACGGCTGTAATTAATATATGGCAGCGAAACTTGTTAGACATAACAGTGCATTAATATAAATATTTCCACATGTAATGCATTAAGAACAGGACACGTGCAGAAAAGGTCAAATAAATGAGAAAAGCGTAATGCTGATTCTATTATCAACCGCCACTTAAGAATTTGTTCAATATGAGCATCGGAGACGCCGACGAGACGCTGTACTCCGACAGATATGGACCTGGTGGCAAAAACTGGAACTAATTTTTTTTTTCAGCATAAATCGGCTCCACAGCAATACATTAACACATGCACACTACTAGCCATTAAAATTGCTACACCAAGAAAAATGCAGATGATAAACTGGTATTCATTACACAAATACTAGAACTGACATGTGATTACATTTTCACGCAAGTTGGGTGCATAGATCCTGAGAAATCAGTACCCAGAACAACCACCTCTGGCCATAATAACAGCCTTGATACGCCTGGGCATTGAATCAAACAGAGTTTGGATGGCGTGTACAGGTACAGCTGCCCATGTAGCTTCAACACGATACCACAGTTCATCAAGAGTAGTGACTGGCGTATTGTGACGAGCCAGTTGCTCGGCCACCATTGACCAGACGTTTTCAGTTGGTGAGAGATCTGGAGAATGTGCTGGGCAGGGAAGCAGTCGAACGTTTTCTGTATCCAGAAAGGCCCGTACAGGACATGCAACATGCGGTCGTGCATTATCCTGCTGAAATGTAGGGTTTCGCAGGGATCGAATGGAGGGTAGAGCCACGGGTGCTAACACATCTGAAATGTGACGTCCACTGTTCTAAGTGCCGTCAATGCGAACTAGAGGTGACCGAGATGTGTATCCAATGGCACCCCATACCATCACATCGGGTGATACGACGCTTCCAATGTGCGTTCACCGCGATGTCGCCAAACACGGATGCGACCATCATGACGCCGTAAACAGAACCTGGATTCATCCGAGAAAATGACGTTTTGCCATTCGTGCACCCAGGTGCTTCGTCGACTACACCATCGCAGGCGCTCCTGTCTGTGATGCAGCGTCAAGGGTAACCGCAGCCACGGCCTCCGAGCTGATAGGCCATGCTGCTGCAAACGTCGTTGTCGAACTGTTCGTGCAGATGGTTTTTGTCTTGCAAACGTCCCCATCTGTTGAATCTGGGATCGATACGTGGCTGCACGATCCGTTACCGCCATGCGGATAAGATGCCTGTCATATCGACTGCTAGTGATACGAGGCCGTTGGGATCCAGCACGGCGTTCCGTATTACCCTCCCGAACCGACCGATTCCATATTCTGCTAACAGTCATTATGTCTCGAACAATGCGAGCAGCAATGTCGCGATACGATAAACCGCAATCGCGATAGGCTACAATCCGCCCTTTATCAGAGTCGGAAACGCGATGGTACGCATTTCTCCTCCTTACACGAGGCATCACAACAACGTTTCACGAGGCAACGCCGGTCAACTGCTGTTTGTGTATGAGAAATCGTTTGGAAAGTGTGGTGTCACCACCAGACACCACACTTGCTAGGTGGTAGCTTTTAAATCGGCCGCGGTCCGCTAGTATACGACCGACCCGCGTGTCGCCACTGTGAGGATGGCAGACCGAGCGCCGCCACACGGCAGGTCTAGAGAGACGTACTAGCACTCGTCCCAGTTGTACAGCCGACGTTGCTAGCCATGGTTCACTGAGAATTACGCTCTCATTTGCCGAGACGATACTTAGCATAGCATTCAGCTACATTTGCTACGACCTAGCAAGGCGCCATTACCGGTATAGATATTGAGATTCTATTAATGTATCATCAAGAGCGATGTTCTACAAATGTGGATTAAAGTTAAGTATTCCAGAAGCTACGTACTTTTCTTTATAGCATTCATTACTTATCCTGTTTCAGACCTCACGCCAGCCTGCGTGAGTTTAAGCGCGTGCCTTTCGGCTCCCTCTCATTGTGTCTAGGCTGTCTTGTCTAGACACAACAGAAAGTTTCCTCATGTCAGCACGTTGTAGGTGTCGCCACCGGCGTCTACCTTGTGTGAATGCTCGGAAAAGCTAATCATTTTCATATCACAGCATCTTCTTCCTGTCGGTTAAATTTCGTGTCTGTAGCACGTCATCTTCGTGGTGCAGCAATTTTAATGGCCAGTAGTGTATCAAGCTCCACTGGACCTCGATGCCCTTCGATTATGACCACCCACTACGATTCGACGTGGGCTGGTCTGCGGCGAGGCACTAGTGCTGCGCCGGAGACCTCGGCCATCGAGGCCGGCCCGTCGCACGGGCTGTGTGGTGCGGGGTGGCGGCTCCCTTCAAGACACTCTGCCGGCCCAGGCTGTACGGCACGGTGGGGTTCGGCGGACTCCGGCGGGTCCGAACAGCCAACTTGGCCGTCGAAACTTGCAGTAAGCGGGCGCCCTGCTCTCACCCCGCCGCGGCTCGCTCCAGAAGCCGCCCCGTGGCGCCCCACCACTCGCCCGCCACCTGCCGACCGCGGAACCGTTCTCCGGATTTTCAGCTTCCGCAACTAAAGTTGTCCCTGCGACGCTCTGAAGAGCAGTGCAGCCTTCGCGGTGTTCGTCATAAGCTGCACACAGGGAGCTCGGCGTCGACATCGGCCTGCGTCGCAAAGTGATTACTTAAGAGGTTACGTCGACTTCGCCACACATTTCGTACTGATGTTTCAAATACACTGAAACGTCCCCTTAGAACAAATTATACACGACTGTGCTTAAACTGACACACAATATTTTTTTTTTTTTAGCGCAACGCAGTCTGACTTTCAAAAATCCCTACAAAAGAATGGCCCTGACTAACATTAATCTATACCTTTCACAAATCACTTACCTCACCAAAAATCTCCGTTACTCGAACTACTGCAATACAGCGAGCGCCACTACTGCCAGCTAAATAACAGATTCAAACTACGGAAGGCACTATCTACTGGTAGGCATAGTTAGCAAATGAAAGATTTTAATAGAGAACAAACATTGTATTTACCTTAATAGTCATAATATATATAGCAGTTCATAACATCCATCAAAACTCCGCCATTTCTCTCCCCACATCCACCACTGCTGGCGGCTCACCTCCAACTGCGCAACGCTACGCGCTGTTCACGTCCAGCTGCCCAACACTACAATGGCAGACAACAATGCAAACTAGCCACAGACTGCACACAGCACAGCCAGTGATTTTCATATAGAGCGCTACGAAACGTTGCCAATAATAAAACATAAACAGCCTACTTACGTAAAGAAAACATAAACAGCCTACTTACAACACTGATGGTAAAATATCGCAACACCAAAACATAATTACCGTAGACTACTGAAATTTCGGGAATACATTCGTCTACGTAACGTATCTATGTGATTAAAAATGTGAGGCCAAAGGTTAATGTAAGGGTCAGATAAACCTTTCCAGATGCAAAATTGTCGAGTCCTGGCACAGGTCCCGGATACCAATGTAGAGTTGGTCGAGCCTGCGTGGCGCAATCGGGACGTTGACGACAATTATGGGTTTGTGGTTCCATTTATTTGGCCTTTATTACGGAGGTGAGAGGGAGTAGAATCTCCTGGAATGTCTAAGGGCGTGTAGGAGGTGTAGATACATTAGACAAAACTTTCAATGGGTAGCGGGTACAAGGGGGCAATTATCTGCGCTGAACTGTCAAAACAGTAAGGTGAGATTTCCCCTTTAACGCAATTTATTGAACTAATATCACAAAGGACATGTGAGGTGTCAGACATTTCCCCATACGCTGTACACTTCTATAGATTCAGTCAGAATCATCACTTCTCACTCTATGTCGAAAACGACTACTCACGAGAACTACCACCTCTCAATTCACTCTTCGTTTAAATGATGGACTCTTGTCCTATCTCACATGAGACAAGCACCAGCCAGTGGCTTGTTCCTTCTATTGCTGAAACTAACTCTAGAGGCTATTTGAGAGAAACTGTCCCTGTTCAAAACTATTCCAATGCAAAACTTCTACTTCTACTGACAGTTGTAGTTGCTTCCACCAGAGCACCACCGTCTATAGACTCATCAGTAGCGGCTGCTACCTTCTCGATGCTGCCGGGCCACGTCTGCTTGTGCCCTCTTCAACTTCTGCGACGACTCTGCTTCTTGCTGCTCGTGGATGCCCTTAAATACCCATTGTGAAGGTCTGCCCTGCTCGGACGCAGCCCGCGCATCCGCTTTCTCTAACTTATTTTCCGGTCTTCCCCGACATTTCGTCGCTGTGGACCTGTATTGGTTTCGATATGTCCGGCAGAGTCGCGGGGCGGAAAGTTCCTTCTCGCCCTCCGAGGTCCGGGAGACGCGGTGGTCGTATCCTCGACGTGTTTACTAGCTTAGGCTATTTGTACTGTGTGACACTTTCCCTTCCGTGTCTGCGGAACTCTGGGTTTCACTGCACGGCGTCCGCGTAAGAAATACTGGCTGAACCCTTACATTATGCGTTGCTGAGAATAGCTACGTCATTTTGTTAATTAAGTCCTCTGGGGACCTGACAAAATGCTGGTACATTTTCACCGGTGTAACCGCCATAATGTCGAATACAAGCATGCAGACGTGTATGCGGTGTGTTGTATAGGTGCGAGAGGTCAATTTGTGGGATAGAGTTCAATATGTGTTGCAGTTGGAGCTGTCAATACAGGGAAGGTTAACGCTGTCTCTGGAAGACACTGGAGTTATCGTCCGACGATGTGCCATGTGTGCTCCAGTAGAACCAGATCTGGTGATCGAGAAGGCCAAGGCGACATGAGGACACTCTGTAGAGCATGTTGGGTTACAACAGTGGTATATGGTCGGGCGTTATCCTGTTAGAAAACACCCTATGGAATGCTGTTCATGAATGGCAGTACCACAGGTTGAACCACCAGATTAACGTGCAAATTTTCCGTCAGACTGCGTGGGACGATCACGAGATTGCTGTTGCTGTCGCACGAAATCACTTCGCAGACGACGACTCCAGGTGAAGGTCCAGAATGTCTAGCACACAACAGGTTAGTTGCAGGCAATTAATTGCCATGCTCCTAGCCAAACCACTGCCATCACTGCCACCGCGGAAAAGCCATATTTCGTCAGAAGCACAGCAGAACTCCAACTTGCCCTCTAATGAGCTCTCACGTGACACCACAGAATTCGCAGATGGTGGTGCGGCTTCTGGCATGTTGCTGTCCTTGAAGTTGTTGTTGTTGTGGTCCTCAGTCCTGAGACTGGTTTGATGCAGCTCTCCATGCTACTCTATCCTGTGCAAGCTTTTTCATCTCCCAGTACCTACTGCAAACTATATCCTTCCGAATCTGCTTAGTGTATTCATCTCTTGGTCTCCCTCTACGATTTTTACCCTCCACGCTGCCCTCCAATACTAAATTGGTGATCCCTTGATGCCTCAGAACATGTCGTACCAACCGATCCCTTCTTCTGGTCAAGTTGTGCCACAAACTTCTCTTCTCCCCAATCCTATTCAATACCTCCTCATTAGTTATGTGATCTACCCATCTAATCTTCAGTATTCTTCTGTAGCACCACATTTCGAAAGCTTCTATTCTCTTCTTGTCCAAACTATGTATCGTCGACGTTTCACTTCCATACACGGCTACACTCCATACAAATACTTTCAGAAATGACTTCCTGACACTTAAATCTATACTCGATCTTAACAAATTTCTCTTTGTCAGAAACGCTTTCCTTGCCATTGCCAATCTACATTTTATATCCTCTCTACTTCGACCATCATCAGTTATTTTGCTCCCCAATTAGCAAAACTCCTTTACTACTTTAAGTGTCTCATTTCCTAATCTAATACCCTCAACATCACCCGACTTAACTCGACTACATTCCATTATCCTCGTTTTGCTTTTGTTGATGTTCATCTTATATCCTCCCTTCAAGACACCATCCATTCCGTTCAACTGCTCTTCCAAGTCCTTTGCAGTCTCTGACAGAATTACAATGTCATCGGCGAACCTCAAAGATTTTATTTCTTCTCCATGGATTTTGATGCCTACTCCGAATTTTTCTTTTGTTTCCTTTGCTGCTTGCTCAATATACAGATTGAATAACATCGGGGAGAGGCTACAACCCTGTCATACTCCCTTCCCAACCACTGCTTCCCTTTCATGTCCCTCGACTCTTATAACTGCCATCCTAGAAGTAACCGAGTGTAATAGTTCGTTGTGTCACTGTGGTGTCAACGGTCTCTGAAATTGCTGCTGCAGATGCGGTATGATGTGCCGCAGCCATGCGCCCTCTCAGTAGTGCCACATGGACGTCCAGACTGTCGTCTTCTTGTGTCCGTACATTCCCATGGCCATCGCTGTCAGCAGTCACGTACAGTGGCTACTTTCCTGCCGGCCGCGGTGGTCTAGCGGTTCTGGCGCTGCCGTCCGGAACCGCGGGACTGCTACGGTCGCAGGTTCGAATCCTGCCTAGGGGATGGGTGTGTGTGATGTCCTTAGGATAGTTAGGTTTAAGTAGTTCTAAGTTCTAGGGGACTTATGACCTAAGATGTTGAGTCCCATAGTCCTCAGAGCCATTTGAACCATTTTTTGCTACATTCCTGCCAAGTCCTTCTGCAGCATAACCCAAGGAATGTTCAGCTTCTCGTAGCCCTCGTTCAAACTCAGTGAGGTGTTGATAACGGTGTCTGTGTCGCCTTAAAGGTATTCTTGACTAACATCAACTCACCAAGTCAAATCTCAAAGGAAATTAACGCTCACGCGAGCTTTATAGAGTATATTGAAACCAAATTTGATTTGCATCCTTATAGTGACGCAAGTAGCTCCACCCTTATATGACTGGCGCGAAATTTGAACAGACGTCCTCTTTCAGATGTAGAAACACGCCTACCAACTTCTGTTTATGTCGCACAACTTGTTTTGGTGTCGGCAATGGACGTCAGTGTAGATAAAGTGAAAAAAAGCTGATACTTTGGAAACAAAGTAACGCATGGCGGACAGAGGTAGGGGGGCGTTATAGGACACTAACACAGTAAAGATAACATTCTTTGCACATAGGAGTCTACTATCAAACATTGGCCTCTTTATTAGAAAGAAATTTCTAAGAATGTAAGTTTGAAGTGTGTGTGTGTGTGTGTGTGTGTGTGTGTGTGTGTGTGTGAGTGTGTGTGTGTGTGTGTGTGTGTACGTGGTTGTATTTGTGGTTTACGGGCGCTCAATGGCGAAGTTAGCGGCAACCACACGAAAACTAGTAACAACGAAACTGGTTAAAATGACTGCAAAGTTCGTAAGTATGTCTTGCAGAATTACTCTCACTCACTTCCCATCTCATTTGCGGTCACCCGCACAATTACACTATCTCTCATACCCATTAGAACGGCCGAAATGTTCTAAAACCGGCACATAAAACAAAAGTAGTACAAGAGGAAACCCAAAAGAACTACACTCAGAAATGTGACTCGCTGATCACTTGCAAAAGACGTAAATGGGCCACCCATCCAGTATTGCATTAAAGACTCCTCCCTATAACTGTAGAGAACAAAAACGATATTTCACAAAAGCCTAACAACTGTACCACATTCGTTGGATTGTCAGTTAAAATGCGGGGTGAACCGGTCGCTAAATTAGCCGTTATCTTCTTTTCGGAACATAAAACACACTTAGATGCATATGATAAACCTTAGGCTATTGTAGCCACGCATCATGAAACAAAAAGTTAAAAAAATAATTTAACAGCACTCGTCTACAATGATCGCATTACTGCACAAAATTTGTACAGATATCAGACTGTACGCATTATTCACGTTATGTGATATTATTAAAAGCATAGGTGCATCAGTTTTCGCTAAGAAATTCAACAATGTAATAGAAGGAGTTGATGACCAATAAAACATTTAGACTCTTCTCAAACTGTATTTAATTATTAGTTAAACTGGGTCAGATAGAGCAGCAATCAGTCGTAGAATTAAGTTGCTTTAATGTGACATTTACAGTCACAACGCAGATCATATTTCGACCTGTGTCAGGTCATTATCAATGCAGTGCGGAATTGTAGCAGTTGTTCGTGCTCAAGTGAATGCTTACACAGTTCAACCATTTATTAGTTAAACGTTCTTATTTCTAGTATTGAATCCATAAACTGAACTATTGGCTTAAAAAAAGAGTACATTTGTAATGATATTTAATGAAGGAATAAATATAGTGGGAAGCGGTAGTTAGAATCCACAGTTCCTTAAACAATCCTCTGTAGGACGTTCTTGGCTTCACACCACAAATAATGCGTATTGTACGTTTTTGGGTTCTGAAAGCTTTATCTTGGATTGCTGTGTTATCCAAGAAAATAATCCCCTATGGTATTACTGTGGAATGAAAGTAATCTTAGTATGCTATCTTTTTATTTCAGTATTACCTATTTCTAACAACATTCCCATAGCAAACAGAGATTTGTTTAGGCGCTTCAGTAGTTCCAGTTACATTTGCGAACAAGCGATAATCCCAAGAATATACAACTGTTAACTTCTTTTATCTGCTTGTCGTTATGTTTTAGGCATATACTGACAGAAAACCTTTTACTTGTCTACTGACCTGCATATAATGGGTTTTCTCAAGGTTTAGTGACTGAAGGTTGGCTAGAAACCGTTTATTAATGTCCATGAAAATTTGATTAGTAGACCTTTCTAAAGCGATACTTGATTTACTATTTTTTACAACGTTTGTATCACAGCAAATAAAATAAACTTGGCATCTGGTAATGTTATTGATATTGTTGTTGTTGTTGTTGTGGTCTTCAGTACAGAGACTGGTTTGATGCAGCTCTCCATGCTACCCTATACTATGCAAGCTTCATCTCCCAGTGCCTACTGCAACCTACATCCTTCTGAATCTGCTTAGTGTATTCATCTCCTGGTCGGCCTCTACGATTTTTACCCTCCACACTGCCTTCCAATACTAAATTGGTGATCCCTTGATGCCTCAGAGCATGTCCTACCAACCGATCCCTTCTTCTAGTCAAGTTGTGCCACAAATTTCTCTTCTCCCCAATTCTATTCAGTACCTCCTCATTACTTATGTGATCTACCCATATACTCTTCAGCATTCTTCGGTAGCACCACATTTCTAAACCTTCTATTCTCTTCTTCTCCAAACTATTTCTCGTCCATGTTTCACTTTCATACATTGCTACAATCCATACGAATACTTTCAGACACTACTTCCTGACACTTCTATATTCGATATTAACAAATTTCTATTCTTCAGAAGCGCTTTTCTTGCCATTGCCGGTCTACATTTTATATTCTCTCTACTTCGACCATCATCAGTTATTTTGCTCCCCAAATAGCAAAACTTACCACTTAAAGTGTCTCATTACCTAATCTAATTCCCTCAGCATCACCCGACTTAGGTCGACTACATTCCATTATCCTCATTTTCCTTTTGTTGATGTTCAACACACTTTCAAGACACTGTCCATAGTGTTCAACTCCTCTTCCAGGTCCTTTGCTGTCTCTTACAGAATTAAAGTGTCATCGGTTAACCTCAAAGTTTTTATTTCTTCTCCATGGATTTTAATTTCTACTCAGAATTTTTCTTCTGTTTCCTTTACTGCTTACTCAATATACAGATTGAATAACATCGGGGATAGGCTACAACCCTGTCTCACTCCATTCCCAATCACTGCTTCCCTTTCAGGCCCTTGACTCTTATAACTGCCATCTTGTTTCTGTACAAATTATAAATAGCCTTACGCTCCTTGTAATTTACCCCTGCCACCTACAGAATTTGAAAGAGATTGTTCCTATCAACATTGTCAAAAGCTTTCTCTAAGTCTACAAATGATAGAAAGGTACGTTTGCCTTTCCTTAATCTAGCTTCTAAGATAAGACGTAAGGTCAGTATTGCCTCACGTGTTCCAACTTTTCTACGGAATCCAAACTGATCTTCCCCGAGGTCGCCTTCTACCAGTTTCTCCATTCGTCTGTAAAGAATTCGCGTTAGTATTTTGCAGCTGCGACTAATTAAACTAATAGTTCGGTAGTTTTCACTTCTGTCAACAACTGCTTCCTTTGGGATTGGAATTATTATATTCTTCTTAAAGTCTAAGGGTATTACGCCTGTCTCACACGTCTTGCTCACTACATGGTATAGTTTTGTTATGCCTGGCTCTCCCAAGGCTGTCAGTAGTTCTAATGGAATGTTGTCTCCTCCCGGGGCCTTGTTTCGACTTAGGTCTTTCAGTGCTCTGTCAAACTCTTCACGCAGTATCATATCTCCCATTTCATCTTCATCTACATCCTCTTCCATTTGCATAACATTGTTCTCAAGTACATTGCCCTTCTATAGACCCGCTATATACTCCTTCCACCTTTCTGATTTCCCTTCTTTGTTTAGAACTGGGTTTCCATCTGAACTATTGGTATTCATACAAGTGGTTCTCTTTTCTCCAAAGGTCTCTTTAATTTTCCTGTAGGCAGTATCTTTCATACCCCTAGTGAGACATGTCTCCACATCCTTACATTTGTCCTCTAGCCATCCCTTCTTAGCCATTTTGCACTTCCTGTGGACCTCATTTTTAAGACGTTTGTATTTCTTTTTGCGTGCTTCATTTACTGCATCTTTATATTTTCTCCTTTCTTCAATTAGCCATATACTGGCAGAAAACCTTTTACTTGTATACTGAGCTGCATATAATGTGTTTTCTCAACGTCTAGTGACAGAGAATTGGCTAGGAACCGTATATTAACGTCCATGAAAATTTGATTAGCAGAACTTTCTAAGGCGATACTTGATTCACTATTTATTACAACGTTTGTATCACATGCAAATAAAATAAACTCGGCATCTGCTAATCTCACTGATGAAAGGTCATTGATATACACAAGAAAAATAGCAGCCTAATGAGGAACCTTTTGGAGGCACCATGTATTATTGGTTCCCAGTCGGATGATGCCTCATAGCTTAATACACGTCTCTTTCCTTCTGACTCCCTTTGCTTTCTGTCAGAAACACAGGATTTGAACAATTTAGCAGCATTTCCATTTACACCGTAATATTCTAATTTATTTAACAGGATATTGCGATGTACACAGTAAAATGACTCTGGCGGATCACAAAATATGGCAGTAGGCTGGCGTCTAATGAATTAAGTACATTCTCTCTGTATGTGTAGGTAGCCTTGTAACGCCGGACATGCATATTATATTTCCATCTAATGTACTATGAGTTTCTTCCTTAGTTTGTTACCTGAAGAAATGACATTTCTCTGTCTTTATATATTGTAATTGTTTTATTATATATATATATATATATATATATATATATATATATATATATATGCATTTATGTCAATGTATAATTGGTTTGTTTTGTAAATACTATATGTATTTTTACGCTGGGTCTGGCCTAGGGAAAACTGCTGTCGAACGATTACATCGATAGGTCGTGTGAAGAACCAGTGTTTAGGATCTTTGGTAGTGAACTCGGCCGCGTGGTGCGCGGGCAGAGAACAGGCAGAGTCAGGTGGGAGGAGGGCAGTGGAGCAGGTGTGTTGTGTGACGCTCCCGCGAGTTGCCGCGCTTTCGGGGTTTGGCAGCATGTAATTGCGCTCGACTTGCTATGATAGTTTCTGACACGGTGTCGCGGACGGGAAGCATTAGCTGGCGCACATCAAGAGCCCGTTTCGCCTGGTGACCGTGTCGAGAAGAAGGCGCGCCAGCATACAGCTTCTGCAACAGCGACGGCCGACAATGAGTGACTGTCGGCACCTCCTCGATCGATGACTTCAAACCTTCAATCAACCAACAAGGAAGACTGGTAGCACGTAAAGTTTTAGAACTGTATGGCAGACCTCAGCTTTTCAAACTGTTAAATTTTTCTTTAAATTACAGCAACGTAGCATGAACCTTTGTTGCTCATTGTTCCAATTGCATTACCAAGCAGGGTCCCTTCCTTTTCCGGAATGAACCCGAGTGTCGTTGAAATTCAAACGCCAGCATTGAAGTAACATTTCACTACTTTAATTTCAAAGTTCAGTTATAGTATTCATAGCTGGCTACAATATTTAGATTACACAAGCACAAATTAAGAGCGCGATTTTTGTTACCATATTTTAGCTTACCTGTGACTGCAGCTCAGCTTCATACGTACTAAATTTTACTGTTGTTAATTGTTCAGAATCATTTAATTCAACTTCAAAGTTAAATCTCTTATTTCTAAATTGCGTACATTCGAGTAGCTTTTGAAATGATTGTTGAGGTAGCTCAAGACTAACATTATTTTACTGAATTTCTTAGTGACTCAGAAACAAAGTTCACTATTAATTTCAGTCACTAAATTAACTTTCAATTTTCCGGTTTTATTAATTCTTTTGCTAAATTAAGTCAGAGTGTAGCGAAATTTATTACTTCTGACAAACATTCAGTTTTCACACAACATGTGTCAACCTTCAGTTGCCACGCTTTTAGTGCTAATTATATGTGCATTAATCTTTCATTTTCAGTTATTATAGTAGTTGTCCATAGGACTGGCGACCGTAATTTTCCCCAAATCTCAAATATCTAATTAACGCCAGTTAATTGTTGACGTAACGACCGCCAATTTAATTTCTTTATTAATTTTACCATTTTCTCAAAATTAATTTTCACCAATTTCATTTGCATTTTTCCTTTCATTTAGATGTAAACCTTTCCTCCCTCTTTACCGTCAAATTAACTTTGGTGACGATTGCTTTTCCCAAATTTCCATTAGGTACACGCGGTTTAATTTTTACTGTCATTAAGGTCGGTAAGTGAGGGGGAGGTTACACATTGTTCCACTAATTAATGACTGGTTACACAAATAACTTAAAATGTCACTAAACTCAGAGGCACGTGCATGTTTAATCAGCTTTATTGCTGTAATATCGTAGCCACCAGATTTTTTTTTTTATTTTTAGGATTTTATGGTGGAAGTTACTTCCACTGGTATTGCGAAGCTCATGCACATATTATTGTAGTTATTTGTGGTTAGTGGTCTGAGATATTCTATCGCAGCATCTACTGAACCTGACAACCCAATCTTTTCAGTAATAATAATGAAATGGTTATCGAAAAGTTTAGCAACACTGCACACATCTGTTACCTGTGTATCATTTACTTTTAATGCTATACGCTACTCTTCACCTTTCTTCATTCTGTTTTCTTTCACTATATCACATATTGCCTCTATTTCTTTATCTGGTGCGAGGGAAAAACCACTGTCTATTTGCCTCCATATGAGCCCACATTTTTCGTGTCTTATCTTCATAGTCCTTACGAGCAATGTAAGTTGACATTAGTAGAATTGTGTGGTAGTCAGCTTCAAATACTTGGTCTCCAAATTTCCTCAATAGTTTTTCTCGAAAACAAGTATGATTTTGTTAATTGGACCTTTTTATAAATACATTATCAGTACCCATCTTTGAATCCTTAGCTATTCTAGTTGGAAAGTCAAGAGTATTAATTAAGTTAATTGATAATGCTACTGACTGCAATACATACTTACTGGAAGAGGTTTCAAGAAAATCAACATTATTATCTCCAGTAACTAATTATTCTTTCTTTTTTGGTGTTAAACACAGAAGATTAGAGCTTTAGAGTGATTTATGAACAGATTAAAATTATCTGCTTGTACTCGGTATGCAGTTACTATTATGAAAAATTTGTTACGAAATATTATTTCTGTTGCTCAAGCATCCATATTCCGCTATACTCAAAATTTATGAATGTCTACGTTATCAAACGTATTGCAATTCTTAATCAATATGGAAACTCCTCCATCCTCCAATTCTGCCCAAAAAAAGTGAGAAGCTAACATAAGTCCTGGAACACTTAACACATCTGTAGCCATGGTCACATGATTTTCAAAGAAGCAGATTATGTTAACTGAGTTGGATAATTCTGATTCATCAATGCAGAGTTGTAGTTCATCGATTTTACTTCCCAGCCCTGGAATATTATGATGCACTAGAGACAGTTGCCATTTTACGTTGAGATAAAATTGATTTCTGCTGATTGGTGAATATTTTTAACCAATAGCTATGTTTGCTGATCAGATGTGACAGAACTATGCTGCTTAATTTCTTTCTCAAACTGAAGGTTAATTTCAATCCTGACCTCTCTTAGAACTTGACTTATTTCTGTCCTAAGAAAGGTGCTGCTCCAACGCTTCTAACCACTGGTATTTTACCACTCATGGTAGTGCCTTTCATGGCCTGCTGTTAGCCAAGACAGTTTACGCGTCCCTTTCCTGTTGAGGTGAAGGTCATGCCTAGTATAATACCACCTGCTGAGAGAATCAACAGGCTAATGACCCAAAGATGTGTTTATGTTGTGAAATATTGTTTATTAAAAGGAATTTTACGTTACCTCCAAAAATATGTTATAGTTCAGTATTACTAAGAGAATGTACTTCTCATTTACTGAAATTCCATTTGGTAATTAAATGTGTATATTAGTAACACTCAGTTACTACTAATAGTATATTTCCTATTTGATTACTGATGACTGCCATGTTAAATATTCTTCCATTGGTTTATGTATAAAATACAGGTATAGAGAAAGGAAATTTTATTATGTCACACTTATTGGAAATTTGTGGTTAGTTCTATGGGACCAAACTTCTTAGGTCATCAGTTCCTAGGCTTACACACTACTTAACCTAACTTCACGCTAAGGACAACACACACACACATCCATGCCCGAGGGAGGACTCGAACCTTCGATGGGGGCAGCCGCATGAACAGCGGCAAGGCGCCCAGACCGCACGGCTACCCTCCGCGGCTCAAATTTATAGCTACACCTTTTTCTAACTTGTCTACACAGTCATATCAACGCTTTCATCCTCTACATAAAATTCTGCCCCATGAACTGCACTGAGCTAGTGACAGCTTCTCGAAATTCTTCGTCAGAGAAACCATTAGGAACCACGGCCATTTCTCATGTGTATCAACAGATGGGACGTCACTTGAACGTGGTGGTGGAATGTTCGGATTCTTTCGAAGTGGAATAACAGTTCTCGCAGTCGTTAGACGCTGAGTGGCCAACCACTGTCGTGCAAAATCGAAACGTCGATTTTTCAACAGACCACACCGCTTATTTTTTAAAAGGCGCCTCTTAGTATTTAGCTAGGCGGTTTGCTCCGATGCCAGCTGTGCAGAGGACTCTGGTTCGATTCCCGTGTTTTATCCTCTGAGGGAGGCCTAGCACGGGATACACTCAGCCTCCTGAGGCCAACAGCGTACAGCAGTTCCAAGGCGGAGTAACTTGACAACGACCGGCAGAGCCGTGTGCAGACCACATACTCCTCTGTACTGCATCCAATGACATCACAGGATGTAACGTACCCTCTCTCTGTTATTGTTTTTGTTTTTTGTTATTGTTTTTTTTGTTATTGTAGTTGTAGAGATATGATATTATTGTAGCGGTTTGATTAGTCAGCCGTACTTCGGAATTTTTTGACATTAAATAAAGCCTGAATCTTGCGTAATAAATACTTCGCGTGAGGTGCGATTTGCGGCATAAACAAAAATTAACTGCGGAGATGCAATCCACAGAACATTAACAGAAAAGCTTTAGAACAATGCGCACGACTGACTAGACACATTCAGAGGGTACGTAAATTCGCGTACGAGTCGTTGCGATCCGATGAGAAAGATCTATCTTAAATTTTTTTGTGTAAAATGATTACGTCGTAACACACTCGGATATTGCGAACGTACAATCAGGGTAGAGGCACGTACTTTCTATCATTCCCCGTGGCCTGGGTAAAAGAATTTCAATTATTTAAATTTAAAAATATTTCTTTTTTCAATCGGACTCCTATTTTTATACGAAAAGGAAGATTGCAGGTTCTGAATGTCTCGGCAAAAAACACATTGGAATTAATCTTAGCGCCACCAAAGGAAAGTAGTGACCACAGTCACGTACCACTGTTGTTGAGCAGCGCCGTCGTAAACATCGTCGCCTCCATCTAAAATTCGCCTTCTCGAATTAACAGAATAATTTGTACTCCATTGGTATGGGAGTTAGGCTTGATGTTGACAGAAATTATAAAACACATTTTTCATCATTTAACACCTTCATTTAACACACACATAGACATGAAACTATAGAGTACGTCTTTACGGCAGCACATCAGAAGAAAAAAGGTAGTTAATACTAGAAGTAATATAAGAATCTCGAAATTAGTCCTTTGTCTCTCAATGACAAAAAAGTGTTTTTTTAGAGCATTCTTCTGGTATGACAGACGAACAAATTGTCTTCTTGTATGTTTGAGATTAAATTACAACATTTTTAGTTCCTTTTCATCGGCCCCTTGGGCGAATTGTCCGCACAAATGTCTATTTTCCGGGCATTGAGCCCAAACAATTATCACTTGATTGTTATACACACGTAATGGGACTGCACTGTCAGTGTCTTTCTTCCAATATCTCCATTCTACAAACATGGTTTTGATGCCAGTTCTGACACAAGGCAATGAGGACAAAACATATACATTAGGATATATAGAACACACGTAAAACACACAAACTTACATACTATACACACAAAATTTTTACATTGTCTTTACATCGTATTTCACATAAAATCATCACATCTGGATAATTATACACAGGATTGTTACACTCTCCTTTTACCTTCTATTTTTTCTTTTCTTTCTTTTTTATGTCGTACAGTAAACACAAAATTATTTTCTCTTTGTACATTGTATTATACAAGTGTATTACATTGTTTTATGCATAATATATCGCTGTATAAACAGCCTTCTCTTTCGCATGTTGACAATAAAATTCCTTTTTTATAAGTCTTTGTCTCTTGACTAAAAAAAAATTTACAGGAAAGTCACGTATTTATTGGAGTGTATGAATCTACGGTGTGTGGCTAGCAGAGGTGTCTCGGGCAGCAAGAGGCGTAAGTTCTTGCTTAGAGTTGCTTGTGCTTTCTACTGCTTCCCTCTTCTACGCCAGGATCTGCTTGGTGACATCCTTTTCGCATTTTACTATTGTCTCGTCATGGGTAATATAAACATGTAACAAATAAAAATTCACATGGATTAGTACTTAATACAAATATATATATATATATATATATATATATATATATATATATATATATATATATATATATATATATATAGGCGTTGTTCAAAGGTCACGTGGGACGTGAATCATGAGCTGTGGTAGTCATACTTCATTTAGTGTGTCAGGGAACTGTTTTTCTACATGTCTTGGCACTTTGTTGGGTGCCCATTTAAACGTAGATATTGATTTGCATTTAAATTGTCCTCCTATGTTACGCCGTTAGCCAACAATGCGTCAGATGCGCTTAACTGCACACGCAACAATCAGTTTTATGGCGCGCTGCCCACCGTTTGGAGCTCAGCAGTTGCGTGGGCCCACCCCCGCAAAGTGATGCCGCGCGTCCCGGTCCACACTTTTCAGTGTCTCGTGCAGTGTTCGCAGAGTTTGCGAAAAACCAACCGCACTTGTTTCAACTTGCCGTACACCTTTGCAGTGGGAAGGGACCACTGGGTGCCTTCTAAGTTTATTGCTCTTCACTATTTGGCTTGCAACGGCACACTGGCCTATATAGTGCACGAACACTCGTACCGTAGCAGGCTTCCTCGATTCACTATATCTCTTTTACCTCGAAGAAAAAGGTTTGTGATATGAAACCTATTTTCACTTGTCTATTTGCGTCTAGCTCGCAAGTCACTGACACTGAATAACTCATTGTCAATGGGTAAATATACACTGTCCTGTTCATTATCCAGTTCGTTCAGAAACAAAATTGTAGCTCATGACACCACTAGCTTGTCTTTTATGATAAATGCCCACGTTCGTTATTTTTTCCTGTGCTTCTATACGGAACTATGTCGGCGTACTTTTTTGCTCACGACATTTTATTACATAAATTGGTACGTGATTATGTTCTCAGAGAGTACGTGCCTCTTATACTACATTTCGCGGTCGCGACGCGGTCTGACATCTCATAAAGCATAGGAGAACACGCTTGAGAACAGCAGCACTTTCTAAGTTTATGTCGTACTACTGATGCACTTATGTATTGAAGTGACAACACTAGGACATGAACGTACTATAAGTGTTTTTTAGAAGTTGCCTCCAAATGAGGCAAAATCTGTTCATTATCTACCCGCGAGTTACTATGTGGGGGGGGGGGATTTTTTTTTCATCCTTTCGTCACCCAAGTTTGTAACAACGCATGGTACACACATCATAAACAAACAAATAATAAAAAAATAAGAATATACATACATAACTAAATCACTATACTTAAATTGCTAGGCAGTACAAACAACAGATTAATAATGAAGCTTGGCTGCTGTGCGCTTCTGCCTCTAAAGTCTGTGCTTGCGTATATGGTGTTTCTGTGTGTTCATGTTTGTGTTACTTTTTCCTTCCATCAAATATCTTCTGCTCAGATTGGACAAAATATTATAAACCTAGCAAAAGAAATAAGTGTACTGCATCCCTCTAAAGTCAGCATACATCCTTAGTGTTTTCATACTGGAAAAAATAGATGATTAAAATCCGCTGGCGTTACTTAGTGTCACGTAGTGTATTTCTCAGTGTTCTTGGTAATGTTTTATTACGTCAATCGTCAGTCATAGTGACATTAATGGAACTTAGTGGCTTTTCTCCGCCGATTAAAGTCTCGCAGTATCTCGCCGAGCGCCACCTGTAAATAATTGTTTGTTTCGGCGTTACCTCATTTTTTTTCGGCTAGTTGGTTTGCTGTAACTTACCTTGTGCATACTCCTTTATTTTGTTATAAGAGACGGTGTTATGTTTTCCTCAGTTAACACTCACTAATCGTATCTCAACATCGTACTTGCATTCAAATATGTATAGAAAGTTGAAAAAAAAAATTATATGTATGACAGTAAGATCATACAAGTTTTTATTTATGAATCCTATCTTTAGGTGGACTTTCCTTAGATTTGGTTACTGTGCGTATGATGTATAGTACGCTAAACTTTCATTAACGGCTAGAAATTATTTTTATAATTGCAGTATCCAAAAAAAAAAATAACTTCATTTTCCATGTGATACGTTTAAAGATAAAACCTCGTGGTGTGGATACGTCAAAAACACACAATACTTTCTCAGCAACCTGTAGTGTACTTGCGTCACACATTTATGCTTTGTACCTTAGGGAGTCCAATATTTTTCTGTAACTTACCCTGTACCTTACTGTTTTGATACACAAATGGCATAAAAAATAACTTACATCTATATTGTTTCGAGGTCTGTGCCAATTGTTCGCTCCAGATACCTCCGTATATAAACTTAGAACTAAAATACCACTGTGACCAAACAAAAACATTCCGTCAAAACTTACAAGTACACTTCGTGTTAAACATCGCTAGTCACCAACTGACGCGTATGTCCTAGCTTACCTGTGTCTTGCGTCCACGTTCACTGACAAATGTAAATAATAATAGTGAAAAGTTCTTATTCACTTAGCTGCATAAGATGTTCTTTCTTTATCCTAATCGTGTTCGTTCTCTTTTTCACATTAACTTATTTTATATGTGTGCATTAATAGGTGTGGCGTGTGATAATTATAGCAGAATTTTCTTAAGTCTCTGTGTGCATACAGTCCTTTGATCTTGCCATTCTGAGGGCATGCAAGTAAATAACATCCGTCGTGCGGAATATGTACAATTACGTACGGACCAGTATATTTTATTTGCCACTTAGCGTTTTTCTTAGCTAGCAAGGGAGATTTCACATGAGTTTTGAGTAACACCTTTTCTCTGATTGTAAATCTGGTAACGCCATGTAGCTGTTTATCATAATGCTTCTTTCGGCGTTGGGCTTGTTGTGTGATAGAGATTAATACTTGCCTTATTTTTTCATTTAGGTCTACAGGTTGACTAGGAACAGACGGGATAGGGTTTACTCATTCATTATTCTCTTTCTTAGTGCATATCAGATCATATGGCGTAACTGCAGTATCGTATATTGGGAGATCGTTTGCCACCTATTCAAAAACGTTTAAATATTCAATCCACTTAGATTGCTTGTTGGCTACATAAGTCATCATAAACCTATTCAATTCACGGAATATTCTTTCAATTGGGTTGGATTGCGGGCTATACCTGGATATCAATATTTGTTTAATCTGTTGTTCTTTCAGAAATTGTTTCCAAGCATGGCATGTAAAATTGGTTGCGTTATCTGATAAGATCGCCTGTGGTTTCCCAAAAGACGGGAAGTAGTCGTTTAGCAAACGTCTGATAATAGGCTTAGCTGCAGTTGTTTTCGTGGCATACAATTTCATATACTTTGAAAATACATCATATACTCCAATGACATATTTTACACCTCCCCTGGCAGAGTGTAAAGGACCCATAGCATCTATGCATACTAGCTCTTGCGGGTTTTTTGGTAAAATAGGATGCAACTCTGTCTCGCAGTTCAGATTGACAGGCTTAACCTTCTGACAAATAATACAAGTTTTTAGTATTTGTTGTGTGCGTCGAAGCATATTTAATTTCTTACAGCACTTGCGGGCGCCGTAGTGCCTCCAAGCGTAGTGAGTATGCCAAATTAAACTTTTCTCATATGCTTCGGATACACAAACGCACCATGTATCGCTGCCCATGTTTCTCCTGTAGATTAATACATTCTTATGTAACCTGTAATGCTGTTTTATATGTAAAGGAGGGTTATTGCTTAACTGGGATCTGAATTTCCTCCAGCGGTCATCTTCTTCCTGTAATTTGGCCATATTATTGCACATATCCTAAAAATATTTCCTAAATTTGGTGTCCTTGGTGAGCATAACTTTAAATTCTGTGTTCTCTTCTACCAATTCTTCGAACTCAGGTAATCCTTGTGGTAATCTTGACAGTACGTCGGCGATTACGTTATCTTTGCCATTCACATATATAATTTCAAAATGATAAGACTGCAAAAATAACGTCCACGGCCCAAGGTGATTTTGTAGCAACCTACAAGTGACCAAAAAGCTTAATGCCTGATGGTGACTGTTGACTCGTACATGCTTGCCAAACAGATAATAGCTGAACTTCTTAAAGGCCCACACAATAGAAAGGGCTTCTAATTCTGTTGTAGAATACCTGCTCTCGCATTCGTATAGAGTACGGCTAGCAAAACTAATTATCTTATCATTGTCGGAGCTAGCGCCTTCGTCCAACTGAAATAGACAGGCTCCTAGTCCCGAAAATGAAGCATCCGCCGCTATACAAAAATCTTTGCTCATGTCAGGATGTTCTAGGATATTAGAATTAACCAAAGCGTGTTTTATTTTATCAAAATAGGTCTGGCATTAAGGCGTCTAGATCCACTGTCTGTCCTTCTTTAATAGGCCCCATAATGCGTGGCTATTGAGCAACTGGTTCGGTACGAACCGGCGAAAGAAAGAGCACAAACACACAAATGCCTTTAGCTGTCGTTTTGTGCATAGAGCGGGAAAGTTTTTTATGGCTAGCAGTTTTTCTGGGTCGGGTCTTATCCCTTCAGGTGAAATTATGTGACCGAGAAATTTTATGTTTTTCCTCAAAAATTTGGATTTCTTAAGGTTAGCTGTGACACCAGCCGCTGAAAACCTCTGTAGCATAGTTTCCAAAAGCTCTATATGTTCATCCCACGTAAGTGTTGCTACTAATATGTCATCTATATAAACTGTGAGTTTGTCAAGGAGGTCAGGTCCTAAAACAGTGTGGAGCGCCGGCACTCACGTTCAGTCCGAACAGCAGAACACAATACTGGTTGGACCTACCTGCAAATATGAATGCTGTATACTTCCTATTATCAGGTGATAGTGTGATTTGCCAGTACGAACTACGAAGGTCTACACTAGTTAAAAATACTGCACTCCATGAAAACGCTGCAGCTGTTCTTCCAGGTTTTCAGGTCGGGTGGTTACTGGAACTATAATCTTACTAATCTCCCTTGCGTCGAGAACGAGTCTCACCGAATTGTCGGCTTTCTTGACCGCTAGTAGCGGACTGCAATAAGGCGATAATGAAGTCTCTATGATATTCCACGGGAGCATTCTCTTTATTTCTTGAGCCACTGCCTCTCTTTGTGACCAAGGTATAGAATAGGTGTTCTTACAGAATGTGTCGTGGGGCCGGACATCCACGCTATACTGATACGTCCTAATGACTCTGGGCCTTTTATCAAACACACGAGCATAGCGTAACAATACACTTCTAAGATCACCCTTCTGTTGTTTTGAGATTTCCGAGCATTCAGATATTTTCTGTTCAATCTCACGCTGCTCTACCTGCTGACACCATAGTTCACTTGAGTCGCTACATCGTGAAGTATTGACCTTTAGGATTTGTCGTTCCTACTCTTGACTTTTGTTAAACCCACACAACAATTCTTCCCGTTAATATACAAATGACACTTGCCAGATCCCAAGTCAATTTTAGCACACTTTTCCCTTAAGAAATCCATGCCGAAAATGCACCGTTCTGTCAACCCTTCTACTACTAGAAATTTGACTGAAAATACATGTCTTCAATCTGAACTTCGACCATGGTTTGCGTTTTAATTAGCTTGGATTTACCGCCTATGGCTCCTAATATCCTACAGTTTTGTACTGGATAGGTCGGTAAAGTTGTGTGAATGTTAATCTCTTTAAATAGGGACTTGGACATCACACTAATTTTCGCACCAGTATCCACAAGGATATGCGTAGGTACTTTTCCTACTACGGCCTGTAAACTAGCTTGTACTATACCATCACCTTCACATGACTGTGGTTCTTCCTCCTTGATCAATAAATCACGCATGTCCGTTTCATCTTGGTACCTGAGCAATTTACTATGATGACAGTATGGATCGCCCCCCACGACTATCTATGGCCAACATTGGGGAGCATAATGAGGCCATGCTTAGTTTAACGCTCCGCGGTTCACATCTGTTTGTGTTTCGTTCGCGACTTCAATTATATTTACCCCTGACGTGTTGTTCCTTAGCTGAGTATTCCTATCGTGGTGTTGTCCTGAGTATAGTGGCATATTGTCACCTAGTGTTTGAGATTGATAGGCTTGGCTGTTAACTGGATATTGCCACTGCCTACTTTGATGATCCCCTGTGTGGTTGCGGCTAAATTCAGGTTGGAAATCAAACTGTTTCCCCACTGGTTCCTATTGCCATTTCTGTTCCAGTTACGTTTTCGGTCATCGGAATAACCAGAAAAATTCCTATCACCGTTTTCTATTTTTCTATTGTACTGTGGATGGTAGGTCTGGTTGCAGCTGTTGCCGTAATTTCCTCCCGAACTCGGGCCTGCCGTCTGTGCTGTCGGGGCGCTGGTTGCTACCGCTGCCACGAAAATTGTTTTGGTGGGCTTGATTTTGCCTGGCATCCTCATTAATTAAATCGATAGAATCTAATACAGATAGGAAATATTCGAGATTGCTCTCTGCTACTTGTACTAATTTTTCTCGGATACTGAACGGTAATTTTGCCTTCAGGATGCGCAGTACGTCTGTGTGTGTGACGGGCTCGTCCCAGAACCACGTTTTATTTAAGTATTATTCAAAATACTTCCGGAGTGATCCAAATTTTGGATTGTATACTATTGCTCCGGGTTGAACAAAGTTTTCCTTAATCTCTCTTGTACACCTTGTGACCAATACTTAGATAAAAATGCACCTTCAAATTGCTCTTAAGTCTGACAGTTTTCCGACATTTCCATTGCCCATAGGGTACCATCGCCTTGTGTACATCCAGTTACATACTGTATTTTATGCTTTTCAGACCAGGTCTTAGGCAACACATTCTTAAATGACTTTATTAAAATTACCGGGTGGACGGATTTTTTTTTCTGGGATAAACACTTGGAACTGGCTGTGTTTTATAAGGCTTTCCTCTAACAGAACAGCCGACAAAGTTGGTTCGGTTGTCTGGTGTCTCATTCGTCGCGGTAATGTCGGTTAACGTTACGACCTTGGTTAGGTGAAAACACGTGTACATCAGGATAAAGATAACTGTTTGCCGCATCGTCACTCTTACCTGTGCGTCTGTCATCAAATTCCTCTTCTGGCTGCTGTTCTCTCTCGTTCTGTGTAGGGTACTCTTTAGTTGCTCGTCTACATGTTTTTTTCCAGTCAGGTAAGTCCTGTGTCAGAGTCTTTTGTAACTGAGCTAGGTCAATTTGTAGTTTAGTTACGGATGTGTTCTGGATAGTGTAGACCTGTTCTACAGTTGCTTTTTTTAGTTCAGTCTCTGAAGTATGGTTGATATGTTTGTCTTTTTCCTCTAAAAATTCGTCAAACTGCTGTTTTTGTTGTTTCGTCATGTCACCAACTTGGTCTACAGCCTCCTGCATTTTGACACTAAGCTCGGTCTGCTGTAAACTCATCGCTTCAAAATTTTCGTTTAAGGCACGGATCTGTTCTGGCATATCCTTAACTGTGGACTTTAAGTTGTCAATGTCTTGGCTCATGTAATTTAAATCTTCGCGTACTACCTCTACCACTCCATCCACCACCTCTCTTCTTAACTTGGTCAGTTGAGTCGTCAGGTTGTTTTGCATGTCGGTCAGGTTCTTCACGTCATTTTCTATTTTTTCCATTTGTGTCGCAATATTTTCTACACGCGTATTTACAGTACATATTTGTGCTGCAACATTATCTATCTGCGTGGTGACATTTTCTGTGTGAGCGTGCATTTGTGCTGTAACATTCTCTATGTGAGCGTGCATTTGTGCTGTAACATTTTCTGTGTGAGAGTGCATTTGTGCTGCAACATTTTCCACACGTGTGTTAACAGTACCTATCTGAGCTGTGACGTGAGCTGCAAACTGTGACATTAAAATCGTCTGCATCTCTCTAAACATGCGCATGAGGTCTGGTTCTACTGGGTCTGTTTCTGTAGTCGACATGTCGCCCGTCGCTTGTGACTGAGCACTGCCGGTCGCTGCGACTGTGTTTTCAGTATTCGCAGCACTTTCTGCCTCAAGGTTATGTAAAGGTTGGACTATGGTTTCCTCATCTGACGAACTATCCATGGTATTGGTCTGAGATCTGAGTTTCACCATGCCGATTCGCAACTCAGAACAGCG
Organism: Schistocerca cancellata; assembly: GCF_023864275.1. NCBI lineage: Eukaryota > Metazoa > Arthropoda > Insecta > Orthoptera > Acrididae > Schistocerca > Schistocerca cancellata. The sequence goes on from NW_026047103.1 coordinate 1,670,825, forward strand.
TGCAGCCGAACTTCACTATCACTACAGCTCGTACTACATGTAAATAAATCACAGATGGCTTTGCGCTCGTCCGTGGAAATTCACGTAGTAAAATATGTCTCTGGCAAAACAGAAGACTGGTAAATGACTCGTTCTTTTTTTTCGCGCGCAATTAATAAATTTTGTCCGCCATCTTGCGATGCATTTACATATGAACTATTGCAATTTTTGCGTAAAAATATGGACAAGAATTTGGAAAAAGTAACTGATGCGTTCTACGCAGTGGGTGTCGAAAAAATGAAAAAAAAACAATCCCACATTTACTTTCAACCAAAGCGTAGTAGTGCTGCTGCTCTTACCTTACGTGTTTTTTTTTTCGGACGGTTTTGTAGTCAGAAGAATTAACATTAAATGGTCCAACACTTTTCTCTCAAAAATTGGTAATTTCTATGGGTTTTTTCTTTTTTGGTACGCAGCTCGCGTAACATGCAACAGAAACAATGAGTTGTAATAGCAATAATGGATGGCAAAAAATGGCTTAAATATTTCAACTAAAATTTCTACTGATTTTTACTGAAATAATCGTCATGGCACTCGGTCGCCACTGTAACGTACCCTCTCCCTGTCATTGTTTTTGTTTTTTTTTTTCTTATTGTTTTTTTGTTATTGTAGTTGTAGAGATATGAAATTATTGTAGCGGTTTGCTTAGTCAGCCGTACTTCGGAATTTTTTGACATTAAATGGTGCCTGAAACTTGAGTAATAAAAACTTCGCGTGAAGTGCGATTTGCGGCATAAACAAAAATTAACTGCGGAGATGCAATCCACAGCATATTAACAGAAAAGCTTTAGAGCAATGCGCACGACTGGTTAGACACATTTAGAGGGTACGTACATTCGCGCACTAGTGGTTGCGATCTGATGAGAAAGATCTATCTTAAATTTTTTTGTGTAAAATAATCACGTCGTAACACACTCGGAGATTGCGAACGTACAATAAGGGTAGAGGCACGTACTTTCTATCAGTCCCCGTGGCCTGGGTAAAAGAATTGCAATTATTTAAATTTAAGAATATTCCTTGTTTCAATCGGACTCCTATTTTTATATGAAAAGGAAGATTGCAGGTTCTGAATGTCTCGGCAAAAAGCACATCGAAATTAATCTTACCGGCCATCAAAGGAAAGTAGTAAGCACAATTACGTACCTCTATTGTTGAACAGCGCCATCGTAAAGATCGTCGCCTCCATCTAAAATTCGCCTTCTCGAATTAACGGAATAATTTGTACTCCATTGGTATGGGATTTAGGCTTGATCTTGACAGAAATTATAAAACACACTTTTCATCATTTAACACCTTCATTTAACACACACATGGACATGAAACTGTACAGTACGTCTTTACGCCAGCACATCAGAACAAAAAAGGTAGTTAATACCAGAAGTAATAAAAGAATCTCGAAATTAGTCCTTTGTCTCTCAATGATAAAAAAGTTTTTTTTTTTTGAGAGTATTTCTCTGGTATGACAGTCGAACAAATTTTCTTCTTGTATCTTTGAGATTAAATTACATTTTTTAGTTCCTTTTCAAGGAAGAAGATAACGCGGCGGTCGATCGGACCTAATTGTTCCATCTATAGTTACAAACTTTATGGCTGAAAAGGTTTACCAAATACTTTTCTTTTTCTATTGGGTAAGGCGGTTTGAACCAAAATAGAGTAGCTTTGGGTAGATGTAGTGATTGAGGGAAGGAGATTTACTCTCCTAACTCTTGACTTAGTACATGCCGTATGTCTACTCCAAATGCCAATGTAAGTAGAACAACATTTGAAATCGTAATACTGCTCCGTGAATATACTTCCTAAGAGGGAACGTTAAGAACTTTTCATTAGCGGTATTTTGACTCCATTCTGGTAACCCGTATTGATTGTAGTAAGAACGTTCCATTACTTTTAGTTGATATTTGTAAACAATACCACTCCATTAAGAATATTTCATCTTTCAATTTACTCTTCCATAAAGTTACGCTTACTACAGTAAAGATTTTGTTCTGTTTTCTATAGATTCTTAATAGGGTTTTCTCACCAAATAATTCATGTGTGTGTGTGTGTGTGTGTGTGTGTGTGTGTGTGTATGTTTGTGTGTGTGTGTGTGTGATTGTAATGTGTATTCTTGTGTCTGTAATGTTACTGTTGCATGAAATACAAGCAGACAGCAATTATACTCGTATGTTGTGTACGACGCGTAATTGCTGTCTGATTGTATTGCATATAACAATACTGTTACAGACACACACGTACACATTCCACATTGAGACGAGCAGTAAAGTTGACGTTCTGGAGACTGAAGCCTCACACAGCCCCATATCAACCGAAAGAGGATTTTACACTCGGGCAACTTGCTGTGCTACTACAGCAGCCCCTAATCAGGACTGCTGATACTGTGGGTGTACGGAATATCTCAGCTGAAAAGTCCCTGCCACCGTCCGGACACTACTGTTTACGTTCTTCACTGCATTTAATTACTTTTGTTGTTGTCATACTGGCATGACGCCTTATTTTTCTCAGTGTCTCTCTTTTCCTCAAGAATTCCAAACTGTCAGTGATGTTTAATTTGTTGTCTGAATACTAAGTACTGTGGTGTGTATCGCTTTCTTTTGAATATGGCCTTCCATTATGCAGTTCTTAAATCTGAATCTGAATTTGGTTTGTATGAACAGTATTTCAGGTTTTCATACCAGCTGCTCGCTTTCAGTAACACAGGCAACCTCTTACAACGTTCACTTTTCTAAGTCATTTTACTCGTAATTGAAGTTTTCCTCAAAAACTTGAGTTCAAGTAGTTTGTTGCAGTTTGAGCTCCTTAAAGTCAATATTTTTCATTATAATTTACAACATACTTCGTTTTTGTTTCACCTATTGTCAATCTATAATGTGATCTGACTTTAAGGGGTGCAGTGCCCACGATTAGAAAGGAATGTCTTGAGCATCGCTTTCTATCCCTTTTAGCAAGAAACATTCTGCAAAAATCTTTCTCAGTAGGTGAGGTGTGACGTGAGATACGTCTCTGGTGGGATATGACTGTAGCTTTCCCTGATATTTGCCGCAAAAGATTTTTTGACTGAACACATGGTTGGAGTAAACCTCTCTGGCAACCAGAGATGAAGTTACTCACAAGTGACGTCACTAGCTTTGCCTGCCAAATTCGCAACATTTAACTGTTGGTGATACGGGTGTACCGAGACTGAATTTTTACGTGTCTTCCCGTGTCTGTATATGAAGTGAATAACATGTATCACAACTTCGGCATTTCTTGCAATCGCCAATATTTGTGCAACATACTTGAAGCAGCTTACTTATGTGACGAGTTATTACATAGAGACCAAAATCATGATTAACAAACCTTCGTCTGGTTAGCTACTTCATGATTGCCACTCGTGTTCGGGAAATCGTTATCTCAGAAGTTAAAATTAATTATATCCAACGTATTTTCTTAACAAAAACGTGGTCAACGTAACGAAATACCCCTCTGCTTTGAAGATTGCGTCATTCTTAACGTCAGTATTGCTCAAAGGAGCCTACTAGCACACAGATGTTAACTCTTTAGCGATCGTGTATTCTTGGTTAAAGTGCAAGCATAATTTTGAAACAGAATTTTTAGATTTTGATTCACTTTATCCAGAGCACCGATATTCGCTCTTAATGAGTAAAAATTCACTTAGCGCTATAATTCTTACACGGATGGCGCAGTCGCATGAATTGATTCATTACTGTCCATACACACATTGTACAGGGTGATTCAAAAAGAATACCACAACTTTAGGAATTTAAATATCTGCAATGACAAAAGGCAGAGCTAAGCACTATCTGTCGGCGAATTAAGGGAGCTATAAAGTTTCATTTAGTTGTACATTTGTTCGCTTGAGGTGCTGTTGACTAGGCGTCAGCGTCAGTTGATGCTAAGATGGCGACCGCTCAACAGAAAGCTTTTTGTGTTATTGAGTACGGCAGAAGTGAATCGACGACAGTTGTTCAGCGTGCATTTCGAACGAAGTATGGTGTTAAACCTCCTGATAGGTGGTGTATTAAACGTTGGTATAAACAGTTTACAGAGAATGGGTGTTTGTGCAAAGGGAAAAGTTCTGGACGGCCGAGAACGAGTGATGAAAATGTAGCACGCATCCAGCAAGCATTTGTTTGGAGCCCAGGAAAATCGACTCGCAGAGCTAGCAGAGAGCTGCAAATTCCACAGTCAACTGTATGGAGAGTCCTACGAAAAAGGTTAGTTATGAAACCTGAACGTCAACTACCCGAGGCGATGGATCGGCCGCCAGGCAGCCCGTAACAGAGCACTTCATCACTGGCCTCCAAGAAGCCCTGATCTTACCCCCTCCGATTTTTTCTTATGGGTGTATGTTAAGGATATGGTGTTTCGGCCACCTCTCCCAGCCACCATTGATGATTTGAAACGAGAAATAACAGCAGCTATCCAAACTGTTACGCCTGATATGCTACAGAGAGTGTGGAACGAGTTGGAGTATCGGGTTGATATTGCTCGAGTGTCTGGAGGGGGCCATATTGAACATCTCTGAACTTGTTTTTGAGTGAAAAAAAACCTTTTTAAATACTCTTTGTAATGATGTATAACAGAAGGTTAAATTATGTTTCTTTCATTAAATACACATTTTTAAAGTTGTGGTATTCTTTTTGAATCACCCTGTACTTTGCTTGATTTACTGAACAGGCATAGCACAGCAGCACACTGAAAAAGCAGCGCAGTTAATTTTCAAGTCCACATGCCACTAAGTGATTTATCAAAGGAACCCTTGCAGAGAAAAGAAAACCTTCTGTTGCACAGGCAATGTTCCATTTTTGTGGCTATCGCTAACCTCTCCTTGTTCTGTTTAGGGAACAGTCACCATTTGCCTATCTCTGTATAACGTCCAATGTAGTATCAACAATTCCGCGAGTTTTACATACGGTATTGTAGTTATCCTCACAAACGCACGAGTTTGCAGGGCAGGTTGTTGAGTTGCATGCTTCACAGATAGTTACAAGTCACGTTCAAATCACTAATTAGTAATGCCATTGGGAAGATTCCAGATTACCGCATTCAGCTCAACGAAAGACAGTTTCACAGAACAGCAAACAGGTAAACAGTAGTATTTTCAGTACATCAATCAATCAGAGGTGTTACAGGAAGAGAATTGTCATCAGCAATAAGGTTTCCCGTTAACCAATTACGGCTATAAAGCTTTCATTCAGAGTTGCTAGGTCACATTCTATATTGCATATTTAAGATTCATAAGGTGCACTGCCACAATGCAAGATGCAGCACAAAAACATTTCGTAGAAGTTACAGTCTAAAGAACTAGTAGCAAACACTCTCAGATCATTACACATCAACATTACACTCTGTCTGATATTCCTCAATTTACTACAGTGTCCTAGTCACGCAGCGCTGCTACAGTTTTATGGCCTTTTGCGTGCTGAGCAACCCATTCGATATAATTTTATATTTTATCTTTCTGTTCACCATCCGCTTGTGACGATGTTAATTAGAGACAAATTACCTTTTGAACTTGTAATTAGGCTGTTTATGTTTTCTTTATGTAAGTAGGCTGTTTATGTTTTGTTATTGGCAACGTTACGTAGCGCTCTGTATGAAAAACACTGGTTGTGCTGTGTGCAGTCTGTGACTGGTTTGCATTGTTGTCTGCCATTGTAGTGTTGGGCAGCGGCAGCTGGATGTGAACAGCGCGTACCATTGCGCAGTTGGAGGTGAGCCGCCAGCAGTGGTGGATGTGAGGAGAGAGATGGCGGAGTTTTGAAATTACATATATTATGACTTTTGATGATATTAAGGCAAATACATTGTTTGTTCTCTATTAAAATCTTTCATTTGCTAACTATCCCTATCAGTAGTTAGTGCCTTCAGTAGTTTGAATCTTTTATTTAGTTGGCAGTAGTGGCGCTCGCCGTATTGCAGTAGTTCGAGTAACGAAGATTTTTGTGAGGTAAGTGATTTGTGAAACGTATAGGTTAATGTTAGTCAGGGCCATTCTTTTGTAGCGATTTTTGAAAGTCAGATTGCGTTGCGCTAAAAATATTGTGTCAGTTTAAGCACAGTCTTGTATAATTTTTCGAAGGGGACGTTTCAAGCTTTAACGAGTGTGTTCAGCCAGAGCATCGAATAGGCCTCGAACGGAGGTGTGGTCGTCTGCAGACAATAATGCTTATAAAGAGACTTGCTGCTTGTGATGAGTAGTAATGAATTTGTATTCTCCGCTCATAACTACTTCAGTTTAGTTTTATCTGGTAGCATGTAATAAACCGAAGGAAAGGAAATGTTTGATATGTTTCTCCATCCAGAGCTGTTCGATCGTCGAAAGCACAAAACAAGCTTCTGAACAGACAGTGTTCATACAAATGATAATTTTCATTTACATTTCAATTTATCCTCTCTCGGATACTAAATTACTTCGCCCTCTGGCGTAGTTTCTGCCCGTCGCATTGTGCTGTTTTTGTTAGGCGAGCGCGCACCGTGTTTTACATCCCTTTAGGTGGACGCCATCAGAAGGGACGGATCAGAGAGTGACGTAACGCATGCTGAATGCCACGGGGTCGGGATGGACCACGTCCTCTCACATTTTCAAATCCTTTTCAACTCTCTGTCGTGCAGTGCGGCACTACGTGACAGCGTCCTTCGCTTGTGGAAAAACAATTTCGAAATGTATGAGAAAAGTGAAACATGGCTGAAATCAGTGTATACATTACAGGCGCAGCTAAATAACGGAGGTCGACTGATTTCGCGGTGCGTGATTTGGGAGAGCGGGTAGGGGGAGGTTAAAGGGGGATTTTTGAAAGACTCCATCACGACGCAGTGAACAGAAGGGAAGACAGTTAACAACAGACACGGTCGCCGAAGAGTAGATCGACTTGGACTATCGTCTCAATGTTTCTCGTGCATCTGGTGCAGTATACGATAAACATTTGAGGAAGGTATAACTTTGATCCTAAGCGTAACTGTAAAACGTACGCGAAGGCTCTATGTGCATGGGTATACTCGTATATGCTCTTTTAAAAACGGATGGTTTCTTTTAAAAAGAACGACTTTGTGCTGTTCTGCTCGAGTTAAAACTCGTCCCAAGTTTCTGTCTTAATTCAAGCTGAAGATGTGGTCTCGTGAATTTGGATGAATCTTATTGATACTGAAAGTTTTCTATATAAATAATTTTCATTTGATTTTGATTTTAAATCTCGTACTGACTTCATATGTGGTCAGTGGCGGATTTACATATAGGCCCACTCGGCACGAGCCAAGGGGCAGCAACTAAAGGGGGGGGGGGAGGCAGTTTTTTGCTGTGTACTCATTTTAACCTTTTACCTTTTAAAATAGCTGCACTTACAAACGACAAAAATTTTTAATATTGTTAAACAACTTTGCAACCTCCCAACAGATTAATTCTTTCCGTATACCCGGAATAAAATGTGACTAACCTCTCAATAAAATTGTGACTCATATATAACCTTTCAAAAGAAATCTTGTCATGTAATTCAATAATTAACTGACTGTGAATCTAAACCTGTAAATCTGGACGTCAGCAATGCTGCGTCAAGGCCCTGAAAAGTCATTCTGAATAAACTGAAAATTCTTACCTCAGATATGTCACCGGATAACGCGTATGTATCTGCTCATATAAGAAATTTTTCTGGCACAGCCCAGTGCAATGCTGGCCGCTAGATTTGTCAAGTATAAAAAGAAATTAAAAAAAATGGTTCAAATGGCTCTGAGCACTATGGGACTCAACTTCAAAGGTCATCAGTCCCCTAGAACTTAGAACTACTTAAACCTAACTATCCGAAGGATATCACACACATCCACGCCCGAGGCAGGATTCGAACCTGCGACCATAGCGGTCTCGCGGTTCCAGAAATAACAGATTTCTTTTACGATAACCGTGATTACCAAGTATAGGAGAAATTAGTAAAATCTTTAAATTCAGAGGAATGATTGTCAAAAGTTAATTTTATAAGAAAGATTATTATTAATTGATTTTTTTAAAACTTGATATAACAATAGGACGAAATCAGTTGTTACAAATTACATATGCGCGCGGCTATGAACACTATGTCTTGGGTCCGCAGCTCGTGGTCGTGCGGTAGCGTTCTCGCTTCCCGCGCCCGGGTTCCCGGGTTCGATTCCCGGCGTGGTCAGGGATTTTCTCTGCCTCGTGATGACTGGGTGTTGTGTGATGTCCCTAGGTTAGTTAGGTTTAAGTGGTTCTAAGTTCTAGGGGACTGATGACCATATATGTTAAGTCCCATAGTGCTCAGAGATATTTCAACTAATTCTTGGTTTTACCTCACACTACATCGCTCAGGCACCGCCATCGCTCTCCATGACCGGCCCAACCGCCGACTGCGAGCTACTCCTACTGCTGCCGACACTACTCTCTAGTCTGCGATGCTATTGTAGCTTACACATCGAAGACAGCGCGTGAGCAGTCCATCGAAGTTACATCTGCTCGAGTGCCCTAGCAATAAATTTCTTAGTCATGGACCTCTTACAACTTCCTCGTTTAAATAAGCCTTAAGAACGAAATTCGACAGTACAAGCTTGGAAATATACGTGGTTAGTTGGTGACTCAATGGAAATTTAAAATTGGGTTTCTGTCTGCTATCATCTTCATGATTGTTCAAAATATTTTGAAGTAAGCTGTCAGGACGGCAGTCTATCATACAGTGTGTAAAACGTTATTATTCCGAGAATGTTGTCGGCTTCTACTTAACCCTACCATATTTTCCCCGTGAAAATACCAGCACCACTGACAAATGGTTCAAATGGCTCTGAGCACTATGGGACTCAACATCTTAGGTCATAAGTCCCCTAGAACTTAGAACTACTTAAACCTAACTAACCTAAGGACATCACACACACCCATGCCCGAGGCAGGATTCGAACCTGCGACCGTAGCAGTCCCGCGGTTCCGAACTGCAGCGCCAGAACGCACCACTGACAAGCTGTGACAAACTACTCAGCAGTTTCTTAAATCTGTAACATGTGTGGGCCTCATTATGTGAAACCCGACTTTTAACGCAGATTTCTTGTTGAAATGACGGGGAAGTATAAAGTCAACCGTCCATTACTGGAATTAATGTGAAAGCTCTGTGGTCTTCAATATCTGAGCTTTCATTTAACGACACCTGTTTAACAAAACACGTTGATACTGGGAATGTTTTACATTTTTAACACATATTTATATGAAAATAACATAAGCAGAATAACAGTTTAAAATTTGTAATTATTTGTTTACTTAGTTACTTTTTTTAGCGAGAAAAGAAGAAGAAACCAACTTTCGTTTGTCTCATTTATTATGCTGCAGCCTGCACGATATCAAATTTCCCACTCTGTGCAGTCGAATAGTCGGTGGCATTGCAAATTTTATATTAAACTTCTTAGCTAAGCTTTTCTTCTTCGAGGAAAAATTATTTTCATTTTATGATGGAACAAAAGGTGCATTTGCGTGTAGTCATAATAGCAGTGTTCACACAAATGACTACACACCACATCAACTGCCAACAAGACTACTTAAACATTGCATTCCGTCTTTTGTGCCCACAGAAATCGATAAAATGTTATAAGAATAAGTGGGATAAGAGTCGAACCAGCATACCTCTCTGCAAAAAATTACAAAAATTATTTGCTTTTTGAATTAGAAAGACAGTGTCAAGAATATTAAGAACATATTTGCGTCCCAGCTAAAATTCTGGCGACGCGGGAAACAGAAGCCAAAAAAGGGAGTGCCCCGTTTTCTTTACGACACGAACTGCAGCTGGCAGATGTGCTGTTAGATATCGCGGAAATATACGTTATCGGAGAGTACTCTCAAACGAAAAAGTGTTAATACATAACGTAGTTCAGTTCTGTCGATAAATATGTAAAAGGTTTGCTAATACCGTTAGAAACAGCTATGGTGAGAGCAGTAGCTGCAGTAAAAAAGCCCTTGCATGGACTGAAGGTATTTTAATTTTGGACGCAAGTATCTAAAAGTACGTATTAATTTCTAATGTATGACACGTTCGCTTCAATTTTTATACCGTAACACAACTTCTTTATTTTCATTTTAAACGGTTTCGTGTAAAAGGACGTATTAAAAGTGAATGTTTAACAAAAATTCGTCGTATCCTACACGCTCTGCTGAATTTTTAGGCCATAACAGAAAAATTATTTTCCTTGTATTCGTTTCTGTTGTCTTATCGACAGCCGGCCGGAGTGGCCGAGCGGTTCTAGGCACTACAGTCTGGAACCGCGCGACCGCTATGGTCGCAGCTTCAAATCCTGCCTCCGGTATGAATGTGTGTGATGTCCTTAGGTTAGTTAGGTTTAAGTAGTTCTAAGTTCTAGGGAACTGCTGACCTCAGACGTTAAGTCCCATAGTGCTCAGAGCCATTTGAACCATTTCTTATCGACAGAAGAACTTCAATGCAGTTTTAAGTTAGTTTTATGCGCTGCCATACAGCAAGTACATTTCAGGAACCACATTACATTTTGATTCAGAGCGACTAGACCGCTGACACATCCTTCAGAACAACGAATAGTGGAGTACGGAAACAGCTCACAGAGCTCCCAAACAAAACGACAATTGCGAAGTGATCGGGTAATAATTATTATTTAAAAGATGTTTTTTTTTTTTGGGGGGGGGGGGGCGGGGGAGCGCATGTAATATAATGTGCCTAGGGGCGCAAAATGTTTAAATCCGCCACTACGGTTGGTTGTAACTTCGCTGTCGTTTAGCTGTGGGTGGCTTTGTGCACTTCCAGCTCCGAGAGAAACCAAATCTATCTGCCTGCATGAATACAGTACGAATTTGACCCAGTTTTGTAATCGTTCTAAAAATTTGCGAACTGATTAAATCTCTTTAGTTAAACAAAGTGGTCCCTGTGCGTTAAAGATATGCCAAATAATGCTTTTCATAAAATGGTCACTCTGCTCTGATTATTTTCGTAACAAACTGATCCCGAAATGAAAATATGTTACCTCGCTGTGTAACTGCTTGGAAATGTGGTGCTTGCTGCTATTTGTGCGCCACCTGCAAATTTCCAACTACAGTTGCTGAGAACTTAGTACAATGCTGCAGACAATAAGCAAACTACTTCACACACATCACTGAGTGAGACACTTCTTATCAAAAATGACTTGAACCGAGGATGCGGACAATGTTCCTACGTGAAATATTTCTTTAAGAAACTGTTTCTAAATTATCTGATATATCATTACTTGTATGAAATTCATGTTACAGCACTCATTAACAGTGAAAAGGGGCAACATTGACATCAATCTCGTACCCTCACAAACGTTAGAGAAATAATTAATAAAAATGAAAAATACCCTACAATGAAAATTACTCAACCTTTAATGAAAAATCTGAAGTTCCCTGGTATGGATGAGTCATTCAACAACGGTTCCAAACTACTCACGACTGCAGTGCAACTAAACAGAAAATATTACCTTCTTTCCTCTTTGTATACTTTTCTAATCTCTTTACATCTCGTTTCATTCTAAATCACTAATCGAATTTTTCCCCTTGCTTCACAATATTGAAACACAAATCATTTTACTTAAATACAGGTGCATTTAACTTAACGTCTATATTTCCACGAGTCCTCTGCTCGGCGTCTGTCTCACTACACCTCCATAGAGTAAATATCTCTGGAGTGAGCATTGCGTTCTGCGCATGTTGTCAACATGGATTGTCACTTGTTTTCGGAACTTCGCTGTGCGTGTGTGCTTTCTGCAGCTTTTGAAGTTTATAATGTTAAGAGTTTTTGTGGTGTTTCACCGTTTGTTGATAGTGTAATAGCGAGGGGAATTACTGTTGTTGCTACGGATGCAAAGAAAAAGATGTGAAAGGAGGGATAGTAACTTTTCATGGGTACATACGATGTAGCTCTAATTACAGTAATCATATTAGTAAGCGACACTGTATATGTTTAAAAATTTCGAGAAGCCTTATAATTAAGGCTTGACTCTGTAGACCTATTTTTCTACGATTTTATGACTATAAAACAGATATTACGGCTCGTACAAAAGCTTACAAACAACCGTTTCCTCTCGTAAATTTGCTAGTGAAACAGGAAAGGGAAAGCTTTGTTGTTTCAGTAAATGCATTTGTCAGTGACTTGTCGATTATGTATATAGATTACTCAGTCTACTATTTATTTAATAAACTGGGGGCAAGTACCTAAAATGCGTTAAATAAATACCTCAAAGTGCCACCAGTACTAAAAATTGTGCTTTAGGTCGCAAAAACGACTATCACTGCAAAAATGTACGTCAGGCTCTGTAATACTATAAAGTGCCGTATCATACCAAAAATCGAGTGCCTCTTAACTGACACCTATCGCAAAGGAGCAGAATGTAATATCACTTGCTCTTAAAAGTTACGAAGCTGGTTTATTCCCGGTATCAAATGGATACTGTTAAAATGTCTGCGCAACATATATAAATAATCCACGACACGTACGAAAAGAATCCGTCTGTACTGGGGGTATAGTGACATTCTAAATATACAGGGCGCTATACGGACAAACACACGATGTCCTGAGATCACGTGACCAGGCCGGCAATGTATGTTGACAACACAAAATCTGTTCTGCGGATGTGAATGCTCACTCCAGAGATATTTACTCTATGTACATCTCAAACCATAGAGTAAATATCTCTGGACTGAGCATTGCGTTCTGCGCATGTTGTCAACATTAAACCAGGATTGTCACGTGTTTTCGGGACTTCGCTGTGCGTGTGTGCTTTCTGCAGCGTTTGAAGTTCATAATATCAAGAGTGAATTACTGTTGTTGCTGCGGATGCAAAGAAAAATAGGTGAAAGGAGGGATAGTAACTTTTCAGGGGTACATACCATGTAGCTCTAATTATAGTTATCATATTAGTAAGAGACACTGTTTATGTTTAAAAATTTCGAGACGCATTATGTTGTGGGTTGGCAGGAGAGCCAACACCGGGTACTAGTGGAAGCCGAAAGGCACGCGTTTTATCTCACGCAGGCTGGCGTGAGGTCTGGAACTGGACAAGGAATTTAGACTTTAGAAAAACGGACGTAGCTGGTGGAATACTTAACTTTAATCCATAACTGGTGAACGTCGCTCTTGACGGTACATTATTCACAATATCAATAGTAACTGGTACGGGCGCCTTGCTAAGTCGTAGCAAATGACGTAGCTGAAGGCTACGCTAACTATCGTCTCGGCAAATGAGAGCGTATTTTGTCAGTGAACCATCGCTAGCAAAGCCGGTTGTACAACTGGGGCGAGTGCTAAGAAGTCTCTCTAGACCTGCCGTGTGGCGGCGCTCGGTCTGCAATCACTGACAGTGGCGACACGCGGGTCCGTCGTATACTAGCGGATCGCGGCCGATTTAAAGGCTACCACCTAGCAAGTGTGGTGTCTGGCGGTGACACCGCACATTATAATTAAGGCTTGATTCTTTAGACCTATTTTTCTACGATTTTATGGCTATATAATAGATATTACGGCTCGTACAAAAGCTTACAAACAATCGCTTCCTCTCGTAAATTTGCTAGTGGAACACGAAAGGGATTGGTAGTTGTTTCAGCAAATACTATCCTCCTTGCATTTATCAGTGACTTGTCGATTATGTATATAGATTACTTGTCGATTATGTATATAGATTACTATTTATTTAATAAACTGGGAGCAAGTACGTAAAATGCGTTAAATAAATACTTCAAAGTGTCAACAGTAAGAAAAATTATGCTTTAGGTCGCAAAAACGAGAAAATAAATACTCAGAAATAGCAGGAAAAAAGGACAAATTATCAGGGATATAATCGCTAATGTGTCAAAAATTCGGTGTTTTCGAACACTTGTAAAATTACTAGAGTACTGTCAGGTCGTTTTGCAAGAATATCACTGCAAATATGTACGTCAGGTTCAGTAATACTATAAGGTGCCGTGTCATACCTAAAACTACCAAAAATCGAGTGCATCTGAACTGTGAAACCTATCGCAAAGAAACAGGGTGTAATATCACTTGCGTCCGCAGCTCGTAGTCGTGCGGTAGCGTTCTAGCTTCCCACGCCAGGGTTCCCGGGTTCGATTACCGGCGGGGTCAGGGATTTTCTCTGCCTCGTGATGACTGGGTATTGTGTGATGTCCTCAGGTTAGTTAGATTTAAGTAGTTCTACGTTCTACGGGACTGATGACCATAGATGTTAAGTCCCATAGTGCTCAGAGCCATTTTTGTAATATCACTTGCTCTTAAAAGTTACGAAGCTGGTTTATTCCCGGTATCAAATGGATACTGTTAAAATGTCTGCGCAACATATACAAATAATCCACGACACGTACGAAAAAAATCCGTCTGTACTAGGGATGTAGTGACATTCTAAATATACAGGGCGCTATACGGACAAACACGCGACGTCCCAAGAACACGTGACCAGGCCGGCAATGTATGTTGACAACACAAAATCTGTTCTGCGCATGTGAATGCTCACTCCAGAGATATTTACTCTATGCCTCAAACGACAGACCTCCTGCAATCTTCGCGTGCCAAGCAGCGACGACAAAAATAAGCACATCTTCCTGCGATACATGTACTCTTGCCAAAGACTGCGTGCGAATAATGAGCAATTCAAAATTGCCTCTTAACGTCTGAGACATCCAAAGTACATACTGTGGTGTCACCGCCAGACACCACACTTGCTAGGTGGTAGCTTAAATCGGCCGCGGTCCATTAGTACATGTCGGATCCGCGTGTCGCCACTGTCAGTACTTGCAGACCTAGCGCCACCACATGGCAGGTCTAGAAAGGCGGACTAGCACTCGCCCCAGTTGTACGACGACTTTGCTAGCGACTATACTGACGAAGCCTTACTCTCATTTGCCGAGAGACAGTTAGAATAGCCATCAGCTAAGTCCATGGCTACGACCTAGCAAGGCGCCATTTGTAACATTGCATGTATCTTAATGAGTCTCACTTGTATCATCAAGATTGCTGTATACCAAAGGATGCATAAAAGTTAAGTGTTCTAGTAGCTAAGTTCTTTTCTTTATCGCATTCACTAATTATCCCGTTCCAGAAATCACGCCAGTCGGTGTGTGTGTACGCGTGCCTTTCTATCGGCTACCCGTCACTGTGGACTGGCTGCCTTGACTGTCCACAACACATACAAATTGCAGAAATGTAAATAACAAACTTCATACAGATCTTTTCCAATAGACCTTGCAGCCCTCACCAGCACAATTCATACTCGTAAACTTCACCGACCTCTCCAATAGTCACACACAAAGTGCATAATTTAAAATAAATGCTGAACTAACAGAATATTGCGTTCCTATACCACAACGGAAATCTGTCGTCGGAAATACGTAACAGATTTAGTAGGCCTAGGAATCTGAATACCACTGTCGATATTTTCCTTTCAGAATTTTCTTAGGTACGTCAACTCCAGGAGCAGTTTCCGGTTCTTGCTGACTTCCCGTAGCTTGCATCCTGATAGCAGACTTACTTGGAGAAAATTAGATACTAGTTAGATACAGTTCGTTGGTACCGGCTTCGCACGTACATCTCGAAGCATTATCTCGCAAAGAAACACCTCGGGGATTGTTAGGATGCCGTGCTCCTCTATTGTTGTAACAAACTTTATGCACTCATAGAACTTGTAAGGAATTCACAAAATGTTTCGACTGCTTCTCCTCCAAAATGTGAAACTAATGATGCGCAGACCTCATCAAATTGGCAGCTGCATGGGTTTTGTACAAAACAGTTTAGTGAGAAGATTTGGTAAAAGGATTTCTTTTGTCTGGCAATAGAATGCTCCCTATATAAGTATGCCAGTGTATTCATAATAACGTCTGTGTACGGAAAATACGACATGTGTATGAATAGTTCAACGACAAAGTGCGGGGAGAAGTGTCCATGTTTCTGTTCACTCGCTGGGTTCTCGATGTTTTCACATTTTCGAAGTTGTTTCGGATTTACGCTTGTGGACAAACACTATGGAAGTATTTCTTGCATCACCTCTTACAATTAACAGTTTTTGTTACAGTCATTGAATAACTAAGCTAAATTTGCCTGATTGCTCTTGATTTCTGTCAGAAATATAATCAATAATTTATGTCAATTTGTTTTTGCTCTTAATTTTTGTTTCTCTAAAAATGTTTGTTTTTTTATAATTTAACACTTTCTTGAAATATGAGTGTAAGTGGATATGTCAGCTATTCTGTTTGCTATTCTGAAATATGAATACGAATGTTTGAAAGTAACACAGAATATTAATGTTGTAACATAACACTGATGGATTTTAGTGTTTGTATTGCCTTATATGAACACACTGTTGCATTTAATACCTTGTTGCTCCACCATGCACCTTAATCACCGCTTGGCGTCGTGAAGGCATTGAAAGAATTAACTTTTTAATGTACTACTCACTCAGTTCATGAAACCACACACACACACAAGGGTCTCGAACAGCTCCCGTTTATTCTGCGGCTTCTTTCTGGTGATAACATTTCCCATAACCTTCCAGCAGTTCCAAATAGGACTGAGATTAGGCCTGTTTCCAGGCCACTCTAATACTCTAACCCCAGTTTTTCGAAGGAAATATTTTATCAGAAATGTAGAATGACGTCATAATTAACCAAGAAAGCAATCTGCTTCGTGTTTGGGACAAATATTAGTCGTAGGACGCATCTTCAAAGCTCTATGTCAAGGAGCGGAGTCATCCTGAAAATGAAATTGGAAACACCTCCAAACTGATCTCTAATCATTGGCATAAGCATCCTTTCAAGGATGCTTATGTAGGCATCTGCGTTGGCAGCGCCATTGATGAAGTCCAGACGACCTGCTCTGTGACGGGAAATGCACCCCCAGACCATCTGTCCTTGTGGGTGTTTGACTGTGTGCGTTATGCATGATGGCAAAAATTATTCACCTTTTCTTCGACGCACGAACACATTTCCATCTGAGTCATGCAGATTAAATTTGGACTCGTCTGAAAAGTGTACTTTGTTCCACATTTCAGGAGTCCATGTCGCATGTGCCTTTGCCCATTGTAATAGCTGTTGTCGAATTATCTTGGTCAATAAAGGCACGGACTGAGAATCCAGCCACCAGTAGTCTATTTCTTACAGTTCTACTGGTAACCTAGATCTCGCACATTTCTTCCCAGTCTCGCTTTAGTTCAGTTGATGACAGGCGATGATCGTTGACCGAAAGCCTTTTCAATACCCTGTCCTGTTTGGCAGTAGACACCCTTTTCCGACCTCTTCCTTTCGCAGGAGCAACATTTCCTTTTTCCCCTGTATTTTTCCAGTAACCTCTAAATCGTAGACTGATTAAATCCTCTCTTAGAGGATCTCCCTCGGGTGCTGAGACCAACAGACCAATAACCAAGTATAGCAGCTTTCTTTTCTGGCGTTAATTCAACTGACCTGCCCATTTTCTCACAGCAAAGTCTCAACTCACAATGACAGTATAAACACTGGTTTCATTGTAAAACCAAACGACAACAACAAAACGTTGTGTATTGTTGGAAAACATGCGTGAAGAAGTCAGATTATTAAGGCAGGAATATGTCAACAAAGTTTAGCAACAATGGGACCGGTGTAACCTGAAGCAAACTGCTGCAAAAGACAAAAAGACGAAGTAATTCATGGTGATGCAATAAATATTTACACCACTGTCGCCGCCATGCACTGTTGCCATTTTTCGGGGTGCACTCAGCCTCGTGATGCCAATTGAGGAGCTACTCAAACCAATAGTAGCGGCTTCGGTCTAGAATACCATCATAACGACCGGGAGAGGGGTGTGCTGACCCCATGCCCCTCCTATCCACATCCTCCTCTGAGGATGACATGGCGGCGGTCGAACGGTCCTGGTAGGCCACTCGTGTCCTGAAGACAGAATATATATATATATATATATATATATATATATATATATATATATATATATATAACAGCTATATGCAATTTTAGGCGTTTTCCATTATTGTTTACTTTTTCTATCAGTGTTAATAGCACTTGTACACACACACACACACACACACACACACACACACACACACACACACATATATATATATATATATATATATATATATATTGTGTGTGTGTGTGTGTGTGTGTGTGTGTACAAGTGCTATTAACACTGATAGAAAAAATAAACAATAATGGAAAACGCCTAAAATTGCATATAGCTGTTGTATATATGTCTTCAGGACACGAGTGGCCTACCAGGACCATCCGACCGCCGCCATGTCATCCTCACACACACACACACACACACATATATATATTGTGTGTGTGTGTGTGTGTAAAATTGCTATTAACACTGATAGAAAAAATAAACAATAATGGAAAACGCCTAAAATTGCATATAGCTGTTGTGTGACCGTGTCGAAGTTATGCAGAATCACTCTGTAGGAAATATCGCGAGCTGTCGTCACTACTGTGTACCTAAACTATAGTAAAATCCAATGCAGTGACATATTTCCTATAGGGAAAGTTTCTACTCCGAATAATAGCCCATGATGGTGCCAAACATGGAGTGTTAGTGACTTAGCAATTATTTATTTGTTTCTTTCCCTATTGGACACTGAGGCACGATGATATGCATAAAATAGTGTATTAAAATACTTCCACAAAATTTTCAATAAAGCACTTTAGTACAGCGCGAGACATAGAACAACAATTAACTACAGATTACAAATATTGGTTGATTTACAGATCCATGTTTCTCACAAAGTAGTAATGACTTATCAGTTGAAACGTGGCAAACGAGGCCATTCATGAAATATGTTCATAGATTCATTCAGTGGTGTCAGCACACATGCTCTTCGATTACGCTATCACTACCACGTCGACTTTGCAAGAGTAATGCAGTGGCTCGGTTTGCAGTTTCAAGTAGATGTTATTGGGAGCAGATCAGTCTGATTCTGTTTAATATTCTGAGCCAAATATCTTATTATTACTTTTTTCTGGAACTAAACCTCTCAATTTAGATTCTAACATAGGCATTATTTGCAGTCAGTGACTTGTTAATGTTCACTGAACTATTAAATTTCGGGCATGCAGCCAGGCAAATAAAATTTCTTCCACTAATAATTCGGCCGCGTATTGTCCGACCATCCTCAGTAATTATACTCTTGGTATACCTGTATTTACTGAGCGGTCCACACAATTCTGACAGGCGTAACTCAGTTACTGAGGCACTTTTTGATATACAAATCACTTGCTAAACACGTAAGCAACACAGTCTCAAATGTCTGAACAACTTTCTACTACTGGCCTTATTAATAACTGACAATGTAAACCGGCTGTCCTTTGTTTCAATGGTTAGAGTGTTAATGAATTAACAAGCAATCAAGTACACAATACACTGCTAGGCTAGGTACATCGTATATTAGATATACTCAATTACAGTCGAACACCACTTCTTGCATCACAATCAAGACTTTAAGAAAGAATCTAGTGAACAAATCGTCTATGTAGGAAGCAGCGGTTCCGCCTAAACTTCTATCGTTGCTCGTGTTGTATCTTCTCTTACTCACGTCACTGCTTTTCATCCGATTGAGTGAACCAACTTCAGTAATGGCAGACAAAGCCCTGAAAGACTTTCTGTTGACACGTCAACATTAGTTCGATTCCCGAATCGTGTTACCTAAAAGAGCTATTGTCACACAACAATTTCCAATGTAGCATCAGTTTCTACTGTCAACGTAAGAACGAACGCTAACCCTGTACTGACTGCTTCTCTATTAGAAGATCGCAGGACCTGACAATGCGATCACACCTGTGGTCAAAATATTTCAATAAGCATTGTTACTGTGACTTTGGCTTTAGTTACGCTTAACCATCGGGATTTTATTTAGACGCTTATAGCGCTCTAGCGTATATCTAGTTCCTCTAGACGTGAAAAACAGTAATCGATAATGATAGTTTACGAGTAAAAATTCAATCAGCTGGTATTAATTTATCTTATTTATAAGCAAAATCCTATTTTAGTAAGTACTTCTGTCAAATAAATGATTTAACAACAATATCGTATTTTCTTTAAACACCTTCCCATTACCACTACACAAAACCTGTTATATGGAAATAATGTTGGATTTTATGCGCAACTTCCGCATTGGGGCTAAATCTCAAACTAATTACAATTTATTTCCCTTTTGAATTTAATATTAGTTGCAATTAAATGGGCTCCGCTGCGTGCTTTTACGAGGGTTGGAACTCAAATAGTGATAAATATTTAATCACAACCGATACAAATTAGTTACGTGTTTGCACCTGTTACTGTCCTTCAAAGTAGTCACCAGCGTTGCGTAGAACCTGTTGCCAGCGATGTGGAGGGCGTAGTATACCGTTAGCAGAGCATGTTCTGTTGATGGTGCAAATGGAGCGGTCTCAAGTTACGGTGATTCTCGTGTAGAACTGTGATGGTGTTATCCTAACGCATTACGTTCCTCCGGGGCAGACCGTCAGTGCACAGTATTACTGTTCGTTTTTGGAGCATCACCTGCGACCAGCTTTGCGAAAGAAGCGGCGACACTTTTTGCGCAACCCACCCATAATTTTGCGCGACAATGCGCTGGTGCCTACTGTGCAAGCTGTGGCTGCTCTGTTCGGTCGATGTTGACTGGGAAGTACTGTACCGTTCACCATGCTCTCCGGACTTAAGTCCTTGTGACTTTCATTTGATCCCGAAAATGAAGGAAGCACTTCGTGGCATGCGCTTCAGAACCGTTTCAGAGATTTGACAGGCAGTAGACCGCTCCATTCGCACCACAACAGAGCAGGCTCTGCTAACGCTATACTACGCCTTCCACATCGCTGGCAACGGGTTCCACACAACGCTGGTGACTTCTTTGAAGGACAGTAACAGATGCAAACACGTAACTCTTTTGTATCGGTTGTGAATAAATAATTGCCACTATTTGAGTTCCATCCCTCGTATAACGTCGACGAACTTTATCGCCAGCTATTCGCTTCTTGAAACTTACCGAAACACGAATAATACAGATTATGCTTATCCATTACGGATATTTTAGAACCGTGACTGTATATTAATGTAAATAAGTTATACACAACTGCAACCAGTCACTTTTTTCAATAATAATGCTTTATTACATTAACCGGTTTTCGAACCCTTTCAGGTTCATCTTCAGATGATTTCGGGAGGATCCGGGAAGTTACATCATTACTGGTAGTAGCGTAATGCTGGGTGCTGGTTCTATGGCAGAAAGATGGGTCACACTTTAATGTATCGCCATGACTATAGCTTATTTGTCGATATGGATGTAAATTTAGTTTTTACTTACTGTGACAGTATAGGCGGCTTTTTTCGTTTCTGTCTGCCTCCATTTTGGTGTCCTGAACACTTTCACACGAACTATATTAGTTCACACTTTAACAGTGACACTTTACCAGCATCCAGCATGCGCTTTACAACTGTTGCTTATAACAAAGATCTTGACAGAGAGATATGGCATAAGCCTACTTTGTACAGAGATGTGATTTGTTGTTCTTTACATGTGTTAAAGTCGATAAAAGGGCAAGTTTTTTATCAGAATGGCGATAACATGAGAGCACTAGATAAAATAATAATAAATTACTACAAGAAAAAATTTCAGGTGATCTGATATGTTATTTCTACTTGTATGTTACAGGCAGTTTTTTATGTGTATATATATATATATATATATATATATATATATATCAATTATCATGTTTGGCATTAACATGAATCCCAAGGAATCAATAATACAGAGTTATTGGTTCTGCAGTGAGGTGCAGTTGTCTGTATGACTAGGACCTGTATATTTAAATTAATAACAAATCTTCAGATGAAATGTTGGCTTATTTCTGTTGTTACGTTAACGTGATCTGTAATATTATCAAGAGCAGATTCTGTTTATTTTAGCTAAAGGTATATGTATAAGAGTTAAAGTGATTGTAATGGATTAAAGCTGTTTGTATGGCTGTACGTTTAATAACTTATAAATCATGAACAAAAATTCTTTAACTGTTGACTTATTTTTATTCTAACATTAGAGTGATCTGGGATATTGGTAAAGGCAGCTTCTGTTTGTTCCAACTAGAATTAATATGTATAAAGTACTGATTTATGTTAGCAATGGAGGGCTTTAACATTTAGAGATATGGTACATGTCTTATTCTGTGGTAGTATATTACATTGACACCGGTATGTTTAGGATGTAAGGAGAGGCGGGGTGGGTCATTCGGAGGGGGTGGGGGGGTTGAGGAGCCGGTGTAGGGTTCGTTGGGTGGTTACTTGTTTTGAACTAGTAGATCTTCAAAGTTCTGAAGGAAAAATTTGTTTCTCAGTTCAGTTTGATCATTGAGTAGGTAGTCAGGTGCTGTATTTGTGTAGATAAGTATTTTAATTTCTTCAAGAAGGTCAAGTATTGCGCCTTTGTTGGCAAAATGTAGTATTCGGAGATTCTGTTCTATGTTGTTTGCAGAATGATTGTGTTGGGCAAGATGTGAGGCAAAGCTGGACTTGTTCAGGTTGTTAAGACGGAGTGCATCAATGTGTTCTTTAAATCTTGTTGTGAAGCTTCTACCAGTTTGTCCAATGTAGAAGCTTGGACATGAGTTGCAAGTGAGCTTGTACACACCTGACTTTTGATATTTTTGTATAGTGGTTTTGGTGCTGTGTATGATTTTGTACTTTGTTGTTGGTGAAGAAACTTATTTGCATGTTGTATGTCTTGAAGAGGTTGGCAATTTGGTGAGAAATCTTCCCTAGGAAAGGAAGGCTAACAAATGTGGTTTTCTTGTTTGTGGATGGTTGTTCACCAAAACTAAATCAACCAACTGCTGAAGCTATAGTCATGGCGATACATTAAAGTGTGACCCATCTTTCTGCCATAGAACCAGCACCCAGCATTATGCTACTACCTGTAATGATGTAACTTCCCGGATCCTCCCGAAATCATCTGAAGATGAACCTGAAAGGGTTCGAAAACCGGTTAATGTAATAAAGCATTATTATTGAAAAAAGTGACTGGTTGCAGTTGTGTATAACTTATTTACACGAATAATACAGTTCCTTTACACCAATGCTCTGCCCGCAGATCGTGGTCGCGCGGTAGTGCTCTCGCTTCCCGATCCTGGTGTCCCGGGTTCGATTTCCGGCGGGGAACGAGTGGGTGTTGTTGTGTCGTCTTCATCATCATCATTCATCCCCGTTACGGTCGGAGGAAGGCAATGGCAAACCACCTCCAGTGGGACCGTGCCTAGAACGGTCCTACGCTCTGTTACGGCGTATGGGACTTCATCATCACCAATGCTCTGTAAATAAGTGAGTCTGCTAGACATACGGAGGTAAAACCAAAATAAGGGAGATGCTGCTGTAGAATAAGGCTGTACGTTGTTATGAAGCCAGAGTAGGCTGGGCCTGCCGCCATCTTAGATAGCCCAAACATTAGCAGACTACTGTTAACTACCGCTTCTTGTTCAAAAACGTTCAAACGTCTGTGAAATCTTATGAGACTTAACTGCTAAGGTCATCAGTCCCTAAAATTACACACTACCTTACCTAAATTATCCTAAGGACAAACACATACACCCATGCCCGAGGGAGGACTCGAACGTCTGCCGGGACCAGCAGCACAATCCATGACTGCAGCGCCCTAGACCGCTCGGCTAATCCTGCGCGTCGCTTCTTGTTCATTAGCTCTGTTGTGTGCACGCCAGAGTTGTTTAATTACTAAAAATTGCAGTGTTGAAATGAACAACACAGTGTCGGGAATGCAATTTCGAACGTTTTTCTGTTCTTAAATGCGTACTTGCTCTAATAATACGACACATTTCGCGTCGTTGATGTAACTTGTTCCTTGTTGGTATGTTTCGAACAACCGAGAAGTGAAGGACGTAATGTTAAAACCATGCTTTGGTAATCCATTTTACTCCACTTTTTCTATATTTTTATCGATAGCAAATTAAGCTGGAACTCCAAAACGAACACTTATCTGCTTCTTATTGGTTGCATTTTCTGCTCCCAACTCGTATGTACAACATTTTTAATGTTTACGTTCGCAAAAAACTTAGTTACGTGTTCTTTGCTAGACTATAAATGTCTGCAACGAGGGAAGACGCAAGACTTGCTATCGTATCCTGTGCATGTCAACAAAGTGAACCATTATGAAATGTCAAGAGAACTGCACAGAGATGTACCTCCATGCAGAATAGAGTTCTTGTCTTATCAGATTGTCATTGCATTAGTTTCGCCGTAGTATATACATCTTCTCACTTCTTACCTACACTGTGTCATTCAGTGTGTGATCAATAGTAGCAATTTTCAGTGTAAGAAATGATATAGTTTTCAAACATGTATGTTTCAAATTTTACTTTACTGTCTGTCAGGCATTTTATATCGCTGGATAAGTGATCAAAACTTCTGGACACAGAACTGTGAAAACGTGTTAGTGCTACAGACAAACTTAATATGACCTCATGAATGTCCTTTCCTTCTTCTGGTATTGTAATTATCTACATCATCTTCCCTGTTGAAGTGCACTGAATTAATTACAACAAATTCACAAGTAAGCAACTATACTGTGAAGCGGTTACATAGTTACATGCACGCCAAGCACCAACCCGGCACGACGAAAAAGGTGTTCACGGAAGTTTTCGGCCAAACCCTTCTTCAGAAAGGAAGCAAAGCGCGTTACACACACACACACACACACACACACACACACACACACACACACACACAAATCTCACACACCCATGACCGCTGTCTCCGACTGCTCTAGCAGCAATCATTTTTAAAAATTGAAAAAAAAATGTGAAAAATGAGTAATTGAGGCAGTAGTAATTTAGGACATGAGATGATGCACCAACAACCATTGCAGTCACGTAGCCGTTTGTTGTGCGGCGATGAGGCCATTGATGCAGTGTGACATTCAAGTCGGGGCGTTTGCTGTTTGGAAGACAATGAAAAAATACAGGAAACAATAAAACTATACAGTGCAACCATAATTCATCTATACAAAAGAAAATACTGCTTGAACAGCTCCGTTTGCGAAGAAAATATAACTCCTTAAAATTTTAGATTACGACAAGAACGATTAGTACATCTGTAAACGAAGCAAGCTGGCATTTTTGATGAAACAACTACGTCTCCACATAATTAAAGCACCGGATGTTGTTTGGGATACAACCACAAAAGTCGATAGATATCCTCAACGGTCGACACTGTTCACGAGTAGGTCAAAGTGACATCGCGGGGAAGTATCACCACAGTGAAACATGGAGGTACAAGGTAATATCAAGCTTGAACGTAGTAGTACAGCTAGAAATTCTGAAAAGAAAAATGCAATGGCTCTGTCTAGATGTAGGGGTGAGGGGGGGGGGGCGGTATCACTGAAGTGAAGGGGAAAGAAGACAAGTATTTCTGGTCAGGGGACAGTAGGATAATCTCAACAGTAGTAGCAATCGATATAACTGGAGCAGGATTCGTTATGAATAGGAAAGAAGGGCCGGGAGTGAACTACTGTAAACGGTTGAGTGACAACGTTGCTCTTATAAGATTTGACCGCAAACCAATGCCGACAGCGATAAGTATACATGCCAACGTCGCAAGCAGAAGATGGGGGGAGAGAGAAAGTACGTGAGGGTACTGGAGGGTACTTCGGTACGTAATGGTCTGTGCACCGCCGCTGCAACCGTACTGCCTCTGCAGAGCTTTTCATTTCAGTTTACTGTTTTAATTACCTATAGAATCCAGATTATGTTTCTGCGATCTTCCTAAACCGTCTTCCTCAAAACCTGTGTTCGCAGTATGATGGTCAAGAATTCTTTGTGTCGCATCGTGACGCCAACAAATATGGTTGCTTCTCTTTGCTATGTCAGTGATCAGTTCTCTTGTTTCATCTACTACTTTGAGGACACTTACTTTTTCTCTCTCCAGCGTGTTTTCAGCATCCTTCTCCTTTCTACATTTACACTGGTTCCATACGTTGTATATTCTGTTTCATTATGACCCATGTTTCACAGCCATCTAACAGAGCACTCGAGACAAATTTTTTGTGAATTCTTTCCTAGCTATTATATTGCTTGTCAGCAGCGTTTTTGTCTGCTAAGCGTCGGCAACTCACCTTCTCATTTCCGTGCTGCACCCCTTGTCAAACAGTCACAATGCTTCCTAAGCAGCAGAACTAGATGTATTCTTGTGTGGCTTTATCATCTATCTGGATGTTTGTTTGTGTCTCTGCGCTGGTTTTCTTGCAACCATTTCTTTGGTTTTTGAGATTTTCAGTCTCAATTTTTCTTCCATTATGCAGCTGTATGCATTTCAAATATCCCGCAGACATCTCAGGAATTCGCCGTACGTTTAGGACCAGATATCGGTTTCTGTTGTGCAGTGCTTGGTCTTTAAATAAAACTATCTGACATATTTAAGAGTAGAAGGTTGCGAACTTTGTCCAGCCAGCTTCAAGCATTTCGAGGATTCTATTCTGCGTAATAATCTCAAATGTAATCTCCATTGCACTATGCTATAAACATCAGGTACGGACTACATACACCCTGCTCGAATTGTATATTGGAATCGCGATCAAGAAACTGAGCTCATTTACGTCCTTTTGGGAAGTTCTGACGCTCATTTATAGCAACAGTACACATTTTTTCATTCAGTTTTCTTCTTTTCCAGATTGTTCTGACAGTCTGAAAGTAATATTGTAGGACTGCTCTTGTTAGTTTTACTGACAATGACAAAACAGTTACGCGATTTCACAACGGTGCCTTTGGGAACACATTATACTTACATTACATATTCTGGCTTCCCGTATGTTCATGGAGAAGGAGATGATTTTGCGCTCGGTGGACTTTTTTCTGGGGGGGGGGGGGGGGGGGGGGGGAATGGGAGGTGGCTTCCTCTAACCTTCGGTTGGTACGCTCTCGGTACGACATTCACCTACCAAGCTGCTTCTGAATAGTCATGGCCATTCTTGTTCTGGTGTTATACCGGTTCTCTCCGTCAAAAGGAAATTCTGTGTAACACTTCGTTAGCTATACAGGGTGAAGCGAAATTCGCGCACTCGGGCTTCGCAACGCGACTCCTCACATGCCAACGATAAAAAATGTCTCAGAGAGTACATCCGGCAGAAAAAGGTCGTTAAAAAGTAGCAATCTGGCAACACTGTAACCACATGTACCGTAACTACCTCTATCAGCACATCCTGCACCTGCGGTACAGCTGATGCAGTAGCTAGAGTTTTGGGTTAGCATGCATTAGGTTGAGGGTTCGATCATGTGTTTTTTTTTTTTTTAATTTGATAATTCATTCTGGCATTTCACACTGTAATATACATCGTTTCTTATGTCACATGTATCCTAAATTTACAACATTTTGTAACGCTGAACATAACAATTACGTGGTTAGACAAATAAGAAATAGATAGTTGAAACAAATGTCCTGTCATAGGACAGAATAACTGCAAAAACAATATCAATTTCGATACGCTAAGGATGGTAGCACAGTACAATAAGACAACATCTACATCAGTTTCGAGATGCTAATGATGATAGCACAGTACAATAAGACAACATCTACTTGTCATTTACACTACATGTAATATGGGCGCTCAGATGTAGCACATTACCAACCACTGACAATAATAATGTCCATATTAATGACCGCATGACCTTCACAACAGAATACGTTGTCCCCAGAACAACAAATGCTCAAAGCAACCTTCCTGCACCTCCAAGCATTGCGTAACCCATCGGATCATGCAGCTCTGGACCCTTCGCAGCAAAGCTGCTTCCACAGTAACATGAGTTGCCAGATTGCCACTCTTTAACGTCCTTTTTCTGCCGGATGTACATGCCGGACGAAATTTTCTGACAGACATTTTCATATCGCTGCCATGAGAGGAGTCGGTCTGCGAAGCCCGTGCGCGCGAATTTCACTTCGCCCTCTGGAGCACACACACATTACATAACAACGAAGTGTTCGTATCGAATTGAAACATTCGCTGATATGAAGTGTAAGTGTTATGGGACGAAGGGGATGATACAGCGTTTCCCGTCACTGAAGGCGAGTTTCCCTCACAATCACGCTGTACCGAAGGGTATTTGTGTTTATCTGGGTCTTACGTAAATGTTTTCTTGCCACCAGTAGTTTCTTGCCATCAGTCATCATGCCATACGTATTGTCTACCGTTAAGCAAATGGCCTGAAATCCTAGACAGGTACTGTCGAAGAACGGCCGTGTCTCCCGGAGACGCTATGCGTAGTCTGAGTGACTACGATACAGTTCCTAGCTCCCCGCAGGTAGCCGGTAACTACACTATTCAACTGAAAATCTGTTTACAGTTGGTCCAAAGTGTTTGGATAAACTAGTCGCGTACCTGAGGTGATGTGGCGGTTTCAGTTTAGGACTGTATTGTAACCGGCAGAATTCCCATGTTGATAGACTGCTTTGTATTTGCTTCGTCGTATTTTAGTTTCGCGAGTTCTCCTTTTCGTTTCATTGGGATGTACTCGAGTGCCGTCTGCTGGCGGGAGAAACATTTCGGACGCAGGATTCCGAGCGTCCGTAACTTGGAGGCAAACAGCGGCTTTCGCGACGGTCGTCCCACGCGGTTCGCCCAATACTGCCCACAGGCGGGGAGATCGATCCGCGCTCTGCAAACAAACGCCGAAACTCCGGCCGCGCCGCCTCATCCCAAACCGCTACCTGACGTCCGCTTCTTACGACTTAGGTCTCTCCGAGGCGAGGCGGCCTCAGCGGATAAGCATGACTGGATGGAGTAGCGAACAGATCTGGCCTTTCGTGTTGCAGTTTCACTGTAAACCTTTTTCCGTTGAAAAATGGAAACTGAAAGTGAAAGTGAAGCATTACAATGCAGGTGTTAGTGAGTGCACGAGAACGATAACCAGCCAGTGACAGCCACTGAAGCTCTGGGCTATCAACTCGAGGAATGTTCAATAGAGAATGACGCGACGCTAAGGGGTAAATTAAAATTTCTTAAGAGGGGTAGGACGTCAAACGGGCCGACGTCGAGCAGTAGAGCCATCAGAGGACATTTTAATTTCCACTGTCTATACTCGCAGACAAGTGCGAGAATTATCGCACAATTAGCTTAACAGCTCATGCATCGAAGCTGCTTACAAGAATAATATACAGAAGAATGGAAAAGAAAATTGAGAACGCGCTAGGTGACGATCAATTTGGCTTTAGGAAAAGTAAAGGGACGAGAGAGGCAATTCTGACGTTACGGCTAAAAATGGAAGCAAAAATCAAGACACTTTCATAGGATTTGTCGACCTGGGAAAAGCTTTCGAC
The DNA here is from genome assembly GCF_023864275.1 of Schistocerca cancellata. Taxonomy (NCBI): domain Eukaryota; kingdom Metazoa; phylum Arthropoda; class Insecta; order Orthoptera; family Acrididae; genus Schistocerca; species Schistocerca cancellata. The sequence continues at coordinate 1,700,161 of NW_026047103.1, forward strand.
AACATAAAATGGTGCAAGCTGTTCGAGATTCTGAAAAAAGTAGGAGTAAGCTATAGGGAGAGACGGGTCATATACAATATGTACAACAACCAAGAGGGAATAATAAGAGCGGACGATCAAGAACGAAGTGCTCGTATTAAGAAGGGTGTTAAGACAAGGCTGTAGCCTTTCGCCCCTACTCTTCAATCTGTACATCGAGGAAGCAATGATGGAAATAAAAGAAAGGTTCAGGAGTGGAATTAAAATACAAGGTGAAAGGATATCAATGATACGATTCGCTGATGACATTGCTATCCTGATTGAAAGTGAAGAAGAGTTAAATGATCTGCTGAACGGAATGAACAGTCTAATGAGTACACAGTATGGTTTGAGAGTAAATCGGAGAAAGACGAAGGTAATGAGAAGTAGTAGAAATGAGAACAGCGAGAAACTTAACATCAGGATTGATGATCACGAAGTCAATGAAGTTAAGGAATTCTGCTACCTAGGCAGTAAAATAACCAACGACGGACGGAGCAAGGAGGACATCAAAAGCAGACTCGCTATGGCAAAATAGGCATTTCTAGCCAAGAGAAGTCTACTAATATCAAATACCGGCCTTAATTTGAGGAAGAAATTTCTGAGGATGTACGTCTGGAGTACAGCATTGTAGGGTAGTGAAACATGGACTGTGGGAAAACCGGAACAGGAGAGAATCGAAGCATTTGAGACGTGGCGCTAGAGACGAATGTTGAAAATTAGGTGGACTGATAAGGTAAGGAATGAGGAGGTTCTACGCAGAATCGGAGAGGAAAGGAATATGTGGAAAACACTGATAAGGAGAAGGGACAGGATGATAGGACATCTGCTAAGACATGAGGGAATGACTTCCATGGTACTAGAGGGAGCAGTAGAGGGCAAAAACTGTAGAGGAAGACAGAGATTGGAATACGTCAAGCAAATAATTGAGGACGTAAGTTGCAAGCGCTATTCTGAGATGAAGAGGTTAGCACAGGAAAGGAACTCGTGGCGGGCCGCATCAAACCAGTCAGTAGACTGATGACCAAAAAAAAATACTTTTACAAATAAATTCATAAAACTTTGTCAGCTTGATCAGAAAGGATTCAGGATTCACACTCATAGTAGTGGAAGTTCATGTGAACAAAATAAAATTTTTTATATGTGAAATTTCATCATTTTTTCCCTTACTATTGGCTGCATTTGTTGCTATAGGTACACTTTTCTTCATAGGCAGAGAGATTCTCCGACGAATACTGCACAGCACACAAACCATACTGACAGGTGTATGAATCTCTCGAATTTTCAAAGTCTTAAAGACTGAGGTAAAAACTGAGATAATTACTATAAAATTTGAGGTTTTTCTAAACATGGAGTTTAAAATATATCAGCTAATTCATTTTTGCATAAATTAAATAAAGTATAGAGTTTCATACACCTCTAGAATGAAATTTTCACTCTACAGCGGAGTGTGCGCTCATATGAAACTTCCTGGCAGATTAAAACTGCCTGCCGGACCGAGACTCGAACTCGGAACCTTTGCCTTTCGCGGGCAAGTGCTCTACCAACTAAGCTACCCAAGCACGACTCACGCCCCGTCCTCAGAGGCTGTGGCTAAGCCATGTCTCCGCAATATCCTTTCTTCTAGGCGTGCTAGTTCTGCAGGGTTCGCAGGAGAGCTTCTGTGAAGTTTGGAAGGTAGGAGACCAGGTACTGGCGGGATTAAAGCTGTGAGAACCGGGTGTGAGTCGTGTTTGGGTGGCTCAGTTGGTAGAGCACTTGCCCGCGAAAGGCGAAGGTCTCGAGTTCGAGTCTCAGTCTGGCACACAGTTTTAATCTACCAGGAAGTTTCATTTCATACACCTGTAGGTATGGTTTGTATGCTGTGCAAAATTCATCGAAGAGTCTCTCTTACTTATGAAGAAGAGTGTACCTATAGCAACAAATGCAGCCAATAGTAAGTGAAAAATGATGAAATTTAACAAGTAAATTTTTTTTTGTTATGTTTTTGAGTTTACACTGCTATGAGTATAAATCCTGAAACCTTCCTGGTCATACTACGTTTTATGTATTTATTTGTAAAAGTATAGACACTGGGAATTAAAATGTCCTGTGGTGCCTCTCCTACTCCACGTCGGCCAGTTTGACGTCCTACCTCCCTTAATAAAATTGTGCTCTGCTTATGTTCGTCTGAGGGCAGATTTACTTACCTAAGATGCGTCACCTTACTTTATAATAAAACTGTAGAATGGCAACTGACAACCGGTCAGAATTCCCGTAACTGCTACGTTGAAACACACGTGGAGGTTTTCAACCACTAACTCAACTTCAAGCGATTTCAGTTTTCGCAAATGAAATTTGTTGCCCAATCAACAGACGATATTGTTTCTGGTGATCAACGCAAGTAATTGTGCAGCAATAAATGATATGGCTCGAGCCACAAACGGTTAATAACAATGCACCCTCACTCAAACCGACACACAGATTAAGTGTCCTGTAGGTCGATTAGAAATGGAATTCAAATATCTTACGCACTATCTGCTGTCGCACATTGTAAATCTTATCAGTGTCTAAAGTGGGGCTGAATAAATTTAAGTTCTACAACTGTCCCAGAAATACGTCGAAAACTACACAGAATTCATCGGATACTACACGGAACGGAAATATTCTCAAACAGCTGGACCACAGCTCATCCCGAAGCTTGGACCTTACCGACCTCGAAAATCAGAGAGACAGACGGTGGGGTTGGGAAGTACAGACATTCACGAGACTATAATGGAGACACATGCCATGAGGAACCTCAAATCTTGTAAACTCTAAAGCCTTGATCACCACCTCCAGAAACTAACCCTTACTCCCACCCGCAGAAAAGTGCATCAAACGACGTCCCCGACTGGTCCCTCATGTAATCACCAGCATAAATTAACTTCTTATACATACATTGAACTGAAATTCCGACTGCGCCATTAACTGCGAGCTAAAATTTTACTTCAAGAACGTATATCATAATAATTTTAAGCATTGACCAATTTTTGCCCATAAATTGTTTATTTATTCACATTTTCAGATTCCAACGGCGAAAATTGTTTTTGTCCTTCGAATCTTTGTTATTTAGTTTACTATTACAAATGGTACATCATTTTCATCAGATTTTCTCTCTTCTTTTCATTGCTGTAATCAGATTTCAAGTATTTTCAATTAAATTCAAACTGTCGGTGAAACTATATGTACAATATTAAACAATAAAAGGGGTTAATAAAAAATACTCTTACAGTCTAAATTGATTGTCTAGCTCTTCATCTACATCTATAGTCAGCAAAACACCGTGAGGAGCAAGGCAGAGCGTACGTCTCAATGTACCAGCTATTCGGTTTCTTCCAGTTCCACTCACGAATAGAGTGTGGGAAGATGACTGACTGAATGCTCCTCCGCGTGCGGTAATTGTTTTAATCTTCTTAGCCCCACGATCTGTATGTGAGCGATCTGCAGGGGATTGTAGTATATTCCCAGCTCCATCATTTGAAGCCAATTCTTGAAACTGTGTTAGTAGACTTTCTTGGGATAGTTTACGTCTATCTTCAAGAGTCTTCCAGTTCAGTTCCTTCAGTACCTCTGTCACAATCTTCCACGGATTAAACAAACCTGTGGCCATTCGTGCTGCCCTTCTCTGTACACGTTCAGTATCCCCTGTTAGTCCTATTTGGTACGAGTCCCCCACACTTGAGCAATATTCTAGAACCGGTCGCACGAGTGATTTGTAAGCAATCTTTTTTGTAGACTCACTGCACGTCGCCAGTATTCTACTAATAAACCTAAGTCCACCACCTGATTTACCCACCATTGAACCCATTTAATGATTTAATTTCATACTCCTACAAACTCTCAGACTCAGGCATTTGCATGTGTTGGCCGATTCCAACAAACTCATAATTACAGGATATTGCGTCTTTTCGTTTTGTGAAGTGCAAAACGTTACTAGTACTCACTGTCGAAACATTCTGCCAAGCTGTCTATGTATCAGTCTTGGTCTATAAATTATGTTAAATTTGATTAATTTACAATTTTAATGATGATCTCATATTAATTATTACAGTTATGGTCCATGTGATTACCTCAGTCGATTTCACTTATAAAAAGCAAAAATTTAGTCACTGAACCTCTTTGGTGGTGTGATTCCGTTAGACGCTATAACGTTCATACATTACAAATAAATCCACTTGTCTTTAACTTCTTTTATATAAAACATTCAAATGGTATCTTTATATCACTAGATTCGTCATCAAATCCTCTTTCAAAATATACCTGGTGTGTCATTTACAAACAAATGGTGCTGCCCTTTACCATTTACAAAGAAATTGTGCCGTTCTTGTATGCCATAACGCAAAATGCATGTTACGCTGGTTGCAATACACTCTGATTTCCTTTTTTCGTGTTTAACATCATATGCAAAATTTTATTACTTGTTAAGAAAAACGTTGCGACAGAATCCTGCATACACCACAGCCCTTAAACTACACTCATAGAGTTAGTGTGATAGCGATACCTACAGTAAAATTTAGCAAACAGGAAGACGTAATTATTGTGGCATTCGTACGTTTAATTACTTCGACAAAAATATAATACACTGCAACATAAATGACTCATAGAAGATCGCATTTATATTGCCGCCGGAAATAGTTTAATTATAAACGCTCATGTAACCTGTTTTTAATCAACAAAGAAAAAGAGAGGTGTTATAGGTCTGACACCTGTGGCTGTCTGCATCATCAGAACTGTCACATATGTACCACAATATTGCTGTTAATGAAATGAAATTCTTATAAATAAAATATAGGCCTAGTTTTACGCACATTCTTTTTTAGCAATGGAGTTACACATATCGAGAAGAGAAAAGTAGGAATGAAGAGCAAATGCAAATGTGAACGCTTGTTAACCTGTCACAAGATTTATTCCAAAATAGTTTACAGTTGACGATTTTCTCGTTTTGCTATTATTTCCGTTATGGCTATGGTTAATTGTTTTTAACACAACGTTTGAGGAACATATTATGAGCTACTTTTGCTACACGCTGAAGTATTCTGTCATCTGTGTGATCTACGTGACTTCAAGAAATGAAGTCCCTTAGGAATAAGTCTTCGCCTTTAATTACAACAGCTAATCTTATAAATTAATCTCTATGGGATGAGTATCTCATGAAACTGTGTTCATTTTCTCCTGACAGCACGTTCCTAAGAACCAAATAAGTAAAAATAACAGCATTATTAATCTCATTATTAGGACAATGTAGTCCACCTCTGTGCACCTATCTCATAAGTTCATAGCCTTCATCATTTTCTGTTACTAATAATGTTTTATCTAGCACTAAATAAGTTTCAGATATCTGACGTATCAGCTTCGTAAGAACAGCTTTGGCACAGTAACCTGACAACTATGTGAAAACAGACAAGCATTCCTGAACACATTGAATTTGTTGTTCTCTGAAACCCATTACACTGTCAAAGTTTGGTGGTAAGATGACATCATCTACACAGTCAGTTTCAGAAAAATCTAAGTATCAAATATTGAGATCTTGCCGTTGTTCGATATTTGCCATCTCTTGCTTTTAGAGCATGTGTCTGAAACTTTCCTGGCACAAGATATTTAAAATTCAAGACCTCAGTGCAATACTCGGTCATTTCTAAAAGATCATGAGTGGTATGTGATATGGCTAAATGTGTGTCCTTGGATAACCCAAATGCAGAAACGTGACAATGTTTCCTTATATCCAGCCACGATAAAAATCTTTCTAAACGTTTGATATTTTGGTCACTTGTGCCAGGTAGTGGTTTCTACAGTGAATCTTTGAAACAGATATCTCTACCAGGTGAACTAATAGTTAAAATGCTCCACAACGTACAAATTAGTTTAATGAATTTAGCACTGCTCTCAAAACTTTCAGTAAGGTGATGTTCCGCCAAAGCTAACAAACCATGGACAGTCATCTCACTGAAACTATTAAGAACAAGTTTGACACTTTGTCGCTACAGGTTCCATGAGTAAATAGATTTTAATTTTATTGGCAAATGTTATTATCTGCGTGCACTGTAGAGAACTTAGCCATAAGCAGGTGTGTACTTTCTGAAACAGTTTCACACTTGGGCACTTTATTGTCTGATCAGGATATTTTTACTTATCAACTGTTTCTGTTACATTTTAAAATGCGAACTGAATGTACAAAATAAAACAAAGGGGTTGAGTGTCATCACAGAGGTTTCTGTAAACAATTGCCATTTCAGGATGTGAAGCAAAGAATGACATTGGCCATCTGTTAATTTAGATGTTTTCACAAACAAAAGAGGTTATCTTAAAACCTATTGCATGTGTCCAAAAATTATTTTCTTAATTAGAGAAAAGAGTTCGTCACCATTTATGTTTCTCACTGGAAGGATATGAATTAAATCTTTTAATGTAGAAAACAAAATTTTTATCATAAAAACCCGAGAACTAGTTGCCACATTTTTAGAACTGCAAGCCCGTATAAGGCTTCAAGTGAATTTCATCAGCCATCAGTGAAACAACACGATCTGATTCACAAAGAAACTGGACCTTCTGTTTTGTATACAACAGAAAATTGCCTTCTTGTTGCTCAGCTGCTGGGTTTGTTTGAAAATGTGAACAAATCTTGTGCAGTCCATTAAGATGGGGTAGAACAAGATAGTGTGTTCTTCTAATAAAGTTGTAAGCATGGGTGATATTGAAAATAAAATACTACAAAATTAATACAATCTGATGAGTATCTGTAATGATTCTTTTGGACACCCATTAAATTCACTTGCTCACACAAAACATTAATGTTTTATTTTAGTCTTACCGAAAATATTGTTTTTTTTCTAATAATTGGTGATGAATAGCAAGTGGTCTGTTATTGAACTATCATTGTTTTTTCTCCTGAAGTTTCCCAAGTAATCACTAGAATCAATTAAGTCATTCAAATGGTCTATAGTTGATGGGAACTTCATGGTACCAATTTTTGTGAGTACACTTTTACTGGCAAATAACTGCATACTATGGTCAATATTCACCACAACTGAACACAAGATTGTAGTAATACCTTTTGTTTCCATTAGAGAAAAACTAATGGTACTATTTGACTTTGTAATATGCCAGTCTTTGGGAAGCTTGATCCCCTTTAAGCACTTAAGAAAGCCATTAAAGTTCACGAAACCTCTTTGCTGTTCATACTGGGATACACTGGCTGCAGTTGCTATTTCAAAATTTCTTTTTCTTGAACCAGAAGTTGATGAAACTTACTTCGAATAGTTAGGCTCGCAAGCCTTGAAATAATGAGGAAAACATTTATCAGCTACGTATGATAAAGCCCACGGGAAATCATGCCACTAAGTGCTAACGCAAACTTGGGATTAGTGTCGGTTACTTTCAGAATCATCTCAGTGTTGTAAGTTATAAAGCTAAAGATAGTCCTACATAAGTACATCACAGTCTGCCGATGAGTGAATACCGTACACGTTTATTTCAGTATATACTATTTGATCGTGAGACTTGAGCTACAGAAATGTAGCCGAGCGGTTCTAGGCGCTTCAGTCTGGAACCGCTACGGTCGCAGGTTCGAATCCTGCCTCGGGCATGGATGTGTGTGATGTCCTTAGGTTAGTTAGGTTTCAGTAGTTCTACGTTCTAGGGGACTGATGACCTGGGAATTTAAGTCCCATAGTGCTCAAAGCCATCTGAACCATTTGAGATTTTGATGTAGTCTCTCGAAACGTTGAAAAAGTTTTGTGCGCCACGGCGAAGAAGAAATTCTGAAAATTAGCCACAAGTAGCGGCGTTTTCCTAAAAACACAGAGCTCCAACAGAAATGGGTAGCTTCGGCCAAAATCACGTTGTTATCTAACGACCAGACATCATGCTAACTTAAAACACACGATAAGTTGCTCATGCTCTGTATATTAAAGTACACACACCCTGAGACTGTCTAACTGAAATGCAAAGACGCTGAGCTTACCTTCAAATTCTGTGTAACTTGGAAATTTTCACCGTCTATTGCAGCTACCATTTCTACTGGAGCTCAGTGTTTTTAGGAAAACACCGCTACTTGTGAGCAATTTCCATAATTTCCTCTCAAACGTGGCGCATAAAACCTTTACACCGTTTGGAGTGACTACATCGAAACCTCAGAATTAAAAACAGATGCATTTCTGCAGCTCAACTCTCACGATCAAATAGTATATTTTGAAATAAACGTGGACGGTAACCAAAGCTTTGTTTACTGGGTAGGTTACCCAACATAAACACTTTATTCCGAATTCAAAAAAATGGCTCAAATAGCTCTGAGCACTAGGGGACTCAACTTCTTAGGTCATCAGTCCCCTAGAACTTAGAACTACTTAAAGGCAGCCGGCCGGAGTGGCCGTGCTGTTCTAGGCGCTGCAGTGTGGAGCCGAGCGACCGCTACGCTCGCCGGTTCGAATCCTGCCTCGGGCATGGATGTATGTGATATCCTTAGGTTAGTTAGTTTTAATTAGTTCTAAGTTCTAGGCGACTGATGACCTCAGAAGTTAAGTCGCATAGTGCTCAGAGCCATTTGAACCGTTTGAACTTAAAGGCAGGATTCAAACCTGCGACCGTAGCGGTAGCGCGGTTCCAGACTGTAGCGCCTAGAACCACTCGGCCACCCCGGCCGGCTATTCCGAATTGCTTATAAAGATTAATCCATAGAAATTAACCACATTATTATGCAATATATATTTATTTTTCACCACGTATAGTTTTTCCACCGTCGCTCTTTTTTTATTGCAGTGCTTCACATATTAAATGAAATCAACAACGCGTTAAATCGGTTGCGTCAGTTGCATTGTTGGTAGGGCCACTATATCCAGCTGTGGCCACCAGTTGCGCTAGTTGTAGCAGAATCTGTTCGCCCACAGACGGCCAACCGGAAATCACGTCACATAGCCTACTCCGTCTTGATGCTGAGGCCTGTATGTTCGAAGGTGTGAGCTCCGCTCACCTGAAGCGAGGCGTTGAACGGCGGAAAACGAAGCCCCAGCGACAGGCAAGAAACCGTGCCGTGCTAGCAGCTAGCGTGATACAAACTTTGCGTTCGACCAAGAGGCCGATACGACTTGTGTTACAATGATGAATATTTTTTGTCTCAATTTCTCGCGTTAGAATTTAATTTCGTGACATTATTTTAGCTTAAACAATTAGGTGTCCACAGCCACTTTTCTTTTTAAAAATTTTCGTTATCACAATGAAAAAAAAACATTTAATGTAAAGAAACAGTTTTTACTATTATAGTTTTAAAATAATATATTGTATCATAATATGTGTGACGCCAACGAGGAGACCATAAGAACTTGCCCTTACCGATTTGATTCATATTGACGCTATGTTTAGGGTACATCTAGGACTCCAACATACGTAAACAGGAAGATGCAACTCTCAACTGTTTTCGAGAAAAATCGTGTTAGGAAACTTAAGGCGCGCTTGTATGCTTTGCATGGGCGCTTGTATTCAAGGCGTCATCAGCCGAGCGTTTAAGTGCTTAGTTTCATCAGTGTGAGTTCTGTGCCTCGAATCTCGCTGCCGGTACTTGCGATTTTTTTCCATTCTCGCTACCAACAGATTCGTCGCTTTCATAATCCTTATCCTAGAAAAAGGAACAAAAATATTTATTGGTGAGGAGACTGGAAGTAAGAAGATGATACACAAGAAATTTCAATCAGTTCAGCACAGTCATTTTATGTATGTTATTGTAACTACATTTATGACGAATAGAATGTGTAATACACAGAGCACAACAAGAGAATAGAAGCTTTCGAAATGTGGTGCTACAGAAGAATGCTGAAGATAAGGTGGGTAGATCACGTAACTAATGAGGAGGTATTGAATAGGATTGGGGAGAAGAGAAGTTTGTGGCACAACTTGACTAGAAGAAGGGATCGGTTGGTAGGACATGTTTTGAGGCATCAAGGGATCACAAATTTAGCATTGGAGGGCAGTGTGGAGGGTAAAAATCGTAGAGGGAGACCAAGAGATGAATACACTAAGCAGATTCAGAAGGATGTAGGTTGCAGTAGATACTGGGAGATGAAGAAGCTTGCACAGGATAGAGTAGCATGGAGAGCTGCATCAAACCAGTCTCAGGACTGAAGACCACAACAACAACAAACACGAATCGGGATGATACTGGCCCTAGAAACTTGGGAAGGAATAAATTGTATCATACAGCAGATGTAATTAGTACTAATTTTTTGCATGTGCATGTTCTCTCGTACTTGGGTTTTCTATTCTTGAACGGTTATCTCTCATCACAAACTTTCGTGGTGTACCGAACCTAACTTTTGATAGAATTACGTGGGAGTGAAAACAGGAAGTATCAACACTGCGATGCCAGCCAGAGCCCACGCGCGTACGAAACTACAACAGTACTGACGACCATACAAACTAGACAAGCACAGTATGTCGTGGTCGTACCCTACAACACTGTCAGTATGAATCTTGTGAAGGAAATTTCGTACGCTCCCCTTGTAGCTATTAACAACAGCAGAACACATATTTGCAGGGTGTTTATTAATTCATGTTACACACTTCTAGAGGCTGTAGAGGGGCTCAAGTTTTACGTGGTAACCTGTGTCCGGAAACATCATACAATGACGCTAGAGTGGAGCATCAAAGTTATAGACGCCAGCGACTGTAAATGTACTTATGTGCAGGATTATTCCATGACTATTTTAAAAATTTTCCAGGATAATCTAGAAGGATAAATGCATCAATTTGAGGTGAAGGTCCCTGTACCAGAAACGAAGGTGTCGAAAGTTAAAAGCGAAAATCATTATGATACCTCTGAGAGCGGAACACATGTACTGCTGGTACGGTAAGAATATAGGGTTTGCAACTTTCATAGGTGGTAGCATGGACCCAGGCAAGGAAAAATGTCCAGTAAACACGGGCAATAAAATCCATACCTGAGGAGGTATGAGTCTCTACATCCTCTAGAAGATTTTGGAGTTTATTGCAACAAGTGGTATTCTTTTTTGATTACCTTATTTTCATAACTGTTTCATATCATCAAAGCTACATGTACGTCTATACATTACAAACCACCGTGAGGTGCATGGCTGAGGGTACGTTCCAAAATACGAGTTATTAGTCTTCCTTCCTGTTCCATTCACGCATGGAGCTCGGGAAGAATAATTGGTTGATTGCCTCTGTGGGGGCAGCAGTTATTCTAATTTTATCCTCACGATCCCTACGTGAGAGACCCGTTGGGAGTTACAGTATATTCCTATTTCTGTATCTGAAATCACCTGCTACAGTAATGGACTGCAAGGTTCGTCCGTGCCCTTTCAGTAGCTTCGCATACCTTCTCAGGTACAGTTGCACAATTTCTACTCGAAGAAATATATAAGAGAATGTATTTATACTTTTACAATAAATTATCAAGCTATTTTGTACAATGACATCCAATACTCAACTGAAAAGTACCCAGTACCAATTCCCGTAATGAATATTTTTCCTGTACTGACTCGCATTTTAATAGATTCGGCCAGTTTCGTCAATGTTCTTGTATTTTGTGACGATGGAGGATCGAGGAACTTCGATGTCTTTCCTTGATCTATGAGAATACCTTTTAACACTAATTACTGGATTCAAGCCAGTTGTATCTGATGCTGCAGAAAGAATGGTTCTCAAACTATTTATTTGGGAAAAGACCATAATTGTTTTGTATGGAAGAATGAATAGTACCTATTTCATCTTTGTCCGTTTCCTCCTTCTTTGGATGGAGGCAATTTTAGGGGATACGATTTTCTCTCACAGTCACAGTGCCGCCATAAACTCTTCAAGTAAAATTCAGAAATAAAAACTTGCACAGCAGTTGTCAAACTAGAGGTAAAATTATAAAAATGCTCACATCAGTGCTTAGCGTTACTTTTATGTAGTGCTGAAAACGTGGCACGTGTACCTGCGACACAAATAATGCTCGTCAGTAAATGACTTTTGAATGCTGGTTTATCAGGGAAATATTTACAGTTTTTGAAAATGAAAGATAAAATTTATTTATTATTGTACTTATTGTAAATGCATGATGGAATGAGATTCCGGCTGTAGAAAAAATGTTGACATTCTGCTACCAATTGCTCCAAGTAGTGGACACTGCTTCTCAAAACTAATAAAAAAATACAGAAAGAACAGACGTCCAGTAATCATTAAAAAAGCATAACAAAGTTATAGAAGTTCACTGTTGTCCAAAAGATCAATAAAAGTCCAGTGCAGTCACGTGTACCATTAATGTAAAGCTTGGCACTAATGGGCTAACGTGTAAGAAACACGCAGCGCGACTTTCACTGTTGTCGATCGTGGTTGCCGCCCATGAGAGCCGGGAGAGTTGGTGATGTCCGGTATCGCACCTGAAGACAGTGGAGGTGAAGCGCGATGCACACAGTTCAAACACGGTCTACATTGTTTACACAGGGTTGTTGTTGTTGTGGTCTTCAGTCCTGAGACTGGTTTGATGCAGCTCTCCATGCTACCCTATCCTGTGCAAGCTTCTTCATCTCCCAGTACCTACTGCAACCTACATCCTTCTGAATCTGCTTAGTGTATTGATCTCTTGGTCTCCCTCTACGATTTTTAACCTCCACGCTGCCCTCCAATGCTAAATTTGTGATCCCTCGATGCCTCAGAACATGTCCTACCAACCGATCCCTTCTTCTAGTCAAGTTGTGCCACAAACTTCTCTTCTCCCCAATCCTATTCAATACCTCCTCATTAGTTACGTGATCTACCCACCTTATCTTCAGCATTCTTCTGTAGCACCACATTTCGAAAGCTTCTATTCTCTTCTTGTCCAAACTAGTTATCGTCCATGTCTCACTTCCATACATGGCTACACTCCATACAAATACTTTCAGAAACGACTTCCTGACACCTAAATCTATATTCGATGTTAACAAATTTCTCTTCTTGAGAAACGCTTTCCTTGCCATTGCCAGTCTACATTTTATATCCTCTCTACTTCGACCATCATCGCTTATTTTACTCCCTAAATAGCAAAACTCCTTTACTACTTTAAGTGTCTCATTTCCTAATCTAATTCCCTCAGCATCACCCGACTTAATTTGACTACATTCCATTATTTTCGTTTTGCTTTTGTTGATGTTCATCTTATATCCTCCTTTCAAGACATTGTCCATTCCGTTCAACTGCTCTTCCAAGTCCTTTGCTGTCTCTGACAGAATTACAATGTCATCGGCGAACCTCAAAGTTTTTACTTCTTCTCCATGAATTTTAATACCTACTCCGAATTTTTCTTTTGTTTCCTTTACTGCTTGCTCAATATACAGATTGAATAACATCGGGGAGAGGCTACAACCCTGTCTCACTCCTTTCCCAACCACTGCTTCCCTTTCATGCCCCTCGTCTCTTATAACTGCCATCTGGTTTCTGTACAAATTGTAAATAGCCTTTCGCTCCCTGTATTTTACCCCTACCACCTTAAGAATTTGAAAGAGAGTATTCCAGTCAACATTGTCAAAAGCTTTCTCTAAGTCTACAAATGCTAGAAACGTAGGCTTGCCTTTTCTTAATCTTTCTTCCAAGATAAGTCGTAAGGTCAGTATTGCCTCACGTGTTCCAACATTTCTACGAAATCCAAACTGATCTTCCCCGAGGTCGGCTTCTACCAGTTTTTCCATTCGTCTGTAAAGAATTCGCGTTAGTATTTTGCAGCTCTGACTTATTAAACTGATTGTTCGGTAATTTTCACATCTGTCAACACCTGCTTTCTTTGGGATTAGAATTATTATATTCTTCTTGAAGTCTGAGGGTATTTCACCTGTCTCATACATCGTGCTCACCAGATGGTAGATTTTTGTCATGACTGGCTCTCCCGAGGCCATCAGTAGTTCTAATGGAATGTTGTCTACTCCCGGGGCCTTGTTTTGACTCAGCTCTTTCAGTGCTCTGTCAAACTCTTCACGCAGTATCTTATCTCCCATTTCATCTTCATCTACATCCTCTTCCATTTCCATAATATTGTCCTCAAGTACATCGCCCTTGTATAAACCCTCTATATACTCCTTCCACCTTTCTGCTTTCCCTTCTTTGCTTAGAACTGGGTTGCCATCCGAGCTCTTGATATTCATACAAGTGGTTCTCTTCTCTCCAAAGGTCTCTTTAATTTTCCTGTAGGCAGTATCTATCTTACCCCTAGTGAGACAAGCCTCTACATCCTTACATTTGTCCTCTAACCATCCCTGCTTAGCCATTTTGCACTTCCTGTCGATTTCATTTTTGAGACGTTTGTATTCCTTTTCGCCTGCTTCATTTACTGCATTTTTATATTTTCTCCTTTCATCAATTAAATTCAATATTTCTTCTGTTACCCAAGGATTTCTATTAGCCCGCGTCTTTTTACCTACTTGATCCTCTGCTGCCTTCACTACTTCATCCCTCAGAGCTACCCATTCTTCTTCTACTGTATTTCTTTCCCCCATTCCTGTCAATTGTTCCCTAATGCTCTCCCTGAAACTCTCTACAACCTCTGGTTCTTTCAGTTTATCCATGTCCCATCTCCTTAAATTCCCACCTTTTTGCAGTTTCTTCAGTTTCAATCTGCAGTTCATAACCAATAGATTGTGGTCAGAATCTACATCTGCCCCAGGAAATGTCTTAAAATTTAAAACCTGGTTCCTAAATCTCTGTCTTACCATTATATAATCTATCTGATACGTTTTAGTATCTCCAGGCTTCTTCCATGTATACAGCCTCCTTTCATGATTCTTGAACCAACTGTTAGCTATGATTAAGTTATGCTCTGTGCAAAATTCTACAAGGCGGCGTCCTCTTTCATTCCTTCCCCCCAATCCATATTCACCTACTATGTTTCCTTCTCTCCCTTTTCCTACTGACGAATTCCAGTCACCCATGACTATTAAATTTTCGTCTCCCTTCACTACCTGAATAATTTCTTTTATCTCGTCATACATTTCATCTATTTCTTCATCATCTGCAGAGCTAGTTGGCATATAAACTTGTACTACTGTAGTAGGCATGGGCTTTGTGTCTATCTTGGCCACAATAATGCGTTCACTATGCTGTTTGTAGTAGCTTACCCGCACTCCTATTTTCCTATTCATTATTAAACCTACTCCTGCATTACCCCTATTTGATTTTGTATTTATAACCCTGTAATCACCTGACCAAAAGTCTTGTTCCTCCTGCCACCGAACTTCACTAATTCCCACTATATCTAACTTTAACCTATCCATTTCCCTTTTTAAATTTTCTAACCTACCTGCCCGATTAAGGGATCTGACATTCCACGCTCCGATCCGTAGAACGCCAGTTTTCTTTCTCCTGATAACGACGTCCTCCTGAGTAGTCCCCGCCCGGAGATCCGAATGGGGGACTATTTTACCTCCGGAATATTTTACCCAAGAGGACGCCATCATCATTTAATCATACAGTAGAGCTGCATGTCCTCGGGAAAAATTACGGCTGTAGTTTCCCCTTTCTTTCAGCCGTTCGCAGTACCAGCACAGCAAGGCCGTTTTGGTTAATGTTACAAGGCCAGATCAGTCAATCATCCAGACTGTTGCCCCTGCAACTACTGAAGAGGCTGCTGCCCCTCTTCAGGAACCACATGTTTGTCTGGCCTCTCAACAGATACCCGTCCGTTGTGGTTGCACCTACGGTACGGCCATCTGTATCGCTGAGGCACGCAAGTCTCCCCACCAACGGCAAGGTCCATGGTTCATGGGGTAGACAATCAATTTCAAATGAATGTGGTGCCAGCTACTTTCTGCTGCTACGAAAGAAACCATCAACGTTGCTGCATGCATTGTGAGAGAGGGTCAACGAATAACTTTAAGAACCGTTTCTGAAATACTGCAAATTTCGTTTGGTGCCACCCACAAGTTGGTGACTGAAAATCTGCAAGGGAGACGTATTTGTGGGCTGTGGGCCGCAATACTGCTGATTGCCGAAGAAAAGGATATTTGCTTGTACGCCTGAATGCTATTGAAGTTGGTTTCAGTGGGAGAGCCAGAGTTTCTTTCACAGTTAATCACTGGTGATGGTAGTTGACTACATCATTTTGATCATGAGAGCAAACAGTAAAGCTCTGTGTGGATATTTTGCTCACAACCCCCCCCCCCCCACACACACACAAAAAAGTATAAAAGTAGTGGAAGGTTGGGAAAGTTATAGAGATCTCACTTTTTGATATTCGTGGACTGGCATATCAGCATGTTCTACCTACATCAGTAACTGGACAGCACTACACACTTATCCTGAAAACTTCGCAAGTCCAAATCAGGCATAAGATTTAACACAGCCTTCAAGGAGGCTGCCTCATACACCACGACAATGTATGGTGACATACTGTAATTGTTATTAATGAATATGCTGCACCACCCCTTCCCTATAGTTCGGATATAGGCTCACGTGGTTCCTTTCTGTTCCCTGACCTGAAGAAACAACTTCGTGGGTGGCATTTTTCATCGCTGGAAGCGGTATTTGATGCTGCGGGCCGGCCGGAGTGGCCAAGCGGTTCTAGCCGCTACAGTCTGCAACCGCGCTACCGCTACGGTCGCAGGTTCGAATCCTGCCTCGGACAAGTTCTAGGGGACTGATGACCTCAGCAGTTAAGTCCCATAGTTCTCAGAGCCATTTGAACCATTTTTGAAGGCTGCGAGTCGATTTTGAAAGACGATTCAAAAAATAGTTTTCTGCGTATCTTTGTACACTGGCAGAAATGCTAGGACAAATGCATCGAATCCAAAGGAGGCTATTTTTAGAAGGACCATCAAAATTACGAGTACAAGTAAAGGTGATTTGTAAAGAAAATTATGACCATTCTTTATTGAACAGCGCTAGAATATTGGATTTTCTTCCATTTTCTTAGATTATCTGAGTTGACAAGCGCCACATAGCTCCTACACGAAGATCTCGACCCCAAATTCTGTGTTGCATAAACTGTTTGGGACCTTCAATAGGCCAAACAATAGCTCGTCCAGGAAAAATTATTTCAAGATAAACACGTTCACCACGCATCGAACATATTTTCCTCTTTTTTTCAGTATATGAAACGGTTGCGTAAAGTCCTTCCTCGCTTTATGTATTAATGTCTTTTCTAGTTTATTTTTGCTGCTATCGGACTATTAGACTAAATAATGGGAGCTTTACATAGAGATAACGCTTCATTACGTAATTAACATGACTATGTGCCTCAAAATAATACCAGTCTCTTATACTCCTCAAATATTTAGGTTCCTTAATTAAAGAGTGAAAAATGTCACTTTGAAATAAGAAAGGTAGGTGAAATTACTTGGGCATATTGTTCTTTTTGAACTAACACACTTACCTGACGATGCCAATGTTCATTCAGTCACTTTTGGCGGTTTTGTTGGATTCACAATCACACAAAAATAACCATCGCTACATTGCGTTTCCACATTAATTAAGCAGGTAATAGTTGATCGTGGAAGCCCATATTTTTACGTTCTACTATCGATATGTTTCTCGACGACAATGACTCTTTCCCAAACATGACATTGTAACAAACACAAATCTGTTAATTCGTTCCAGATGCCTTTCAGCAAAATGACTGTGATAAAATGCCTTTAAGCACAATTAGACTTAACATGTGAGGTCATCAGTCTCCTAGACTTAGAACTACTTAAACCTAACTAACCTAAGGACATCACACACATCCATGTTCGAGGCAGGATTCGAACCTGCGGTTTCGGATTGAAGCGCCTAGAACCGCTTGGCCACAGTGGCCGGATAACTGTAACACCTTTCTTCTACAAACCGATGTAACAGTTTTAACTATTAATTCCAATTTCTACCAAATTCTCCACATTTCTTATTTGCGATGCGAAGGGCACGGCCGTTCTGTGTGGAATGGAAGCCGAACACCGACTCTTCTCCCCACATCAAGACAGCACGTGACCACTATAGTGCGATTAAAATTATTTGGCACAAAATGTCCTCCACCTACCGCTGCAGTGTTACCACATTGGCTGCCGCTCAGTTAAAGGCGATAGGCAAACATGGCAGATCGCCCCCAAGTGCTGAAGTGCTGTTGACGTCAGGCGGAGGGATGCCGTAAACGGCTGAATGGCTGCTGTCAGGTAGGGCGGGAACGCGAGATGTTCTGTCCACAGTTGGTTGTAAGTGACCAATGACTGAACTGTGGCAAGACGATGCGTTTTGTAGCCCTGAATTATCAGTCATGTCCTCACCTAACCACAACCTCGCGATGTGCAACATACCAGAGAAACCGACGGTCAACAATCTGCAGCAAAACTATTGATCACGCTAGCTCTGTTCACGGCGATTAAAGCTGAACTACATGAGCAAAATTAAGACAGGAGAATTTCAGTTTTTAGCACTAAAAGACAGCTGTAACTTATCGCTTTCACTACTCCGACAGTGGCTACGTGAGTTTATACGATACCAACCAATGAGCAGTCCTGCCTGGCACTAAGTTACAGGTTGTAGGCGATACAGGCAGATTACAAACGGAAAATGAATGATTAAAAATAAAAGGGCAAATGCAGAAGTTAGTACGATGATAGAAATGTGACAGAGGATTAAAAATATAAAAAAATCATTTAAACCAATTCATTGAAAATAATAATGTTCAGGTTCACTTTGATAAAAATTTACAAATAAAATATTGTTTCACCTAACGAGATTCAAATACACAATCTTCTGCATGTGCTACGACTTCACTTCCCATTATGGTGCAACATATTTCTCTTTATACAACCAGTTGCAACGATGATTAACAGCATTCCGAAAATTCTGCCTCGTGCAATGTTGTATGAAGCTTTTTACCCTAGACAAATCGCTGTGACGGTAATAAAAGAATACGTCACGCAGAATCGCATCTTGTGCGAAAGGATCCGTTAGTGTTTGGGTAGTGGTGTGTACTAAACATCCGTATTTCGTTAGTATGGCTTTATGTGTGAGTGTGAGTGTGTGTGTTAGTGTGTGAGTCGTTTTTGTGTTGTTGTCACCTTTGATGAAATGTGAAATAAAAGAGCCAGACCTTGGAGTCAGGGCCGAAATACATAAAGAACATATGCAAGACAAGGAATTAGAAGCGAACTGGCCACTCGTTGTGGCAGTTTGACAACGGGGAACAGTTTGGGCGTAACGTTGTGCTGGTCGAATGAAAGCTGGTCGAACGCGTGATGTACGAATGGTCAAGTTGTTTTGATCAGAATGTATCGTTGCGGCATTGTTATCGTTATATGGCAAGACAATTATTCAACAGAGAAACGCGCGCTCAACTCCGAACGTTCCAGAAGCATGCAATTAAGTAAGGAGCACAACATAGACAAGTTATAACAGCAAAGGCAGCATTACTCCTTGCAGCTGTAGCCTCAACGTAATTTTGAACAAATTTTTCACCATCTAGTACAGTACTACACTTCATAATCACAACCATTTAACAGCTCCGTTTTCTCCTTTGCTGTGTACAAGTCTTGTTCACATCATGCTGTCGAGATAAAACCAGTCGTTCATGATATCGACCAGTGATTCATCTGTCCCGCTAATGTCCATCTGTATAACTTCAATCGAAAGCGTCTTCTTTCGCGTCATGTCCTTTCAGTTCCTGTTGACGTTGCCCTCATTCGTTCCATCGTTAAAATGTTCTGTTCAACTTTAGAATTCTGACTTCCTCACGTAGTGCTGTCTTCAATCCATCCATCCCTTTTCCTTAATTTCAAAAACTGGAAATTTCGATGAATCACTCTTAGTGTAGATGAATGTTTTTCTAACACAGATTAGGATTTATTTCAAGTACCTGGTTTCCGTTTTCCTGCTATTTTGGGATATGTTGAAATAAGTGTGACTTCTTCTGAACCCCACGTACAACCCCTTTCACGGATAGATTGGATCAAGAAATTACACTTTCAGTGGAGCCAAAGCTTTCCATGGTGTAATTACATTGATGAATATTGCCATCTATCCATTTGTCCAGTCTTAATAGTACTTCCTGCGTGGGCATTATCATCAGTCAACGCCAAGGTATCAAGCAACGCATGGGATTTCTCGTTGTTGAAACTTCCTGACAGATCAAAACTGTGAGCCGTACCGTGACTCGAACTCGGGACCTTTGCCTTTCGCGGGCAAGTGCTCTACCATATTTCTTTCTTGATGTTCTTCGTCATGTCATCCACGACAGGGGTGAACAGTAGTGGCGACAGAATGCCAACGTCGTGGATTCCACATTCGGTCCCACAACAGGATGAATGATATTTTCCAAACCGCACACAGCTATTACAGTGACTGTACATGATTTGACTCTACATCTACATCTACATCTACATCCATACTCCGCAAGCCACCTGACGGTGTGTGTTCTATTCCAGTCTCGTATTGTTCGTGGAAAGAAGGATTGTCGGTATGCCTCTGTGTGGGCTCTGATCTCTCTGATTTTATCCTCATGGTCTCTGCGCGAGATATACGTAGGAGGGAGCAATATACTGCTTGACTCTTCGGTGACGGTATGTTCTCGAAACTTTGACAAAAGCCCGTACCGAGCTACTGAGCGTCTCTCCTGCAGAGTCTTCCACTGGAGTTTATCTATGATCTCCGTAACGCTTTCGCGATTACTAAATGATCCTGTAACTAAGCGCGCTGTTCTCCGTTGGATCTTCTCTATATCTTCTATCAACCCTATCTGGTACGGATCCCACACTGCTGAGCAATATTCAAGCAGTGGGCGAACAAGCGTACTGCAACCTACTTCCTTTGTTTTCGGATTGCATTTCCTTAGGATTCTTCCAATGAATCTCAGTCTGGCATCTGCTTTACCGACGATCAACATTATATGATCATTCCATTGTAAATCACTCCTAATGCGTACTCCCAGATAATGTATGGTATTAACTGCTTCCAGTTGCTGACCTGCTATTTTGTAGCTAAATGATAAAGGATCTATCTTTCTTTGTATTCGAAGCACATTACACTTGTCTACATTGAGATTCAATTGCCATTCCCTGCACCATGCGTCAATTCGCTGCAGATCCTCCTGCATTTCAGTATAATTTTCCATTGATAGAACCTCTCGATACACCACAGCATCATCTGCAAAAAGCCTCAGTGAACTTCCGATGTCATCCACCAGGTCATTTATGTATATTGTGAATAGCAACGGTTCTATGACACTCCCCTGCGGCACACCTGAAATCACTATTACTTAAGAAGACTTCTCTGCATTGAGAATAACATGCTGCGTCCTGTTATCTAGGAATTCATCAATCCAATCACACAATTGGTCTGATAGTCCATATGCTCTTACTTTGTTCACTCCTCTTCACTGAACCTTCAGGCAGGTTTTCTTTTCGTCGATGTCAAACGTCTTCTCGCTATCGAGCAATTTGGGTCATTTATGCACCATTATTCTATATTCAGGGTTATTATTTAATTAAACGACAGATAAAAAGTAAAAAGAAAAAAATGTTGGCATTTAGTTGCATATCGTCACTGAATTTATCATAAGAGGACCAAAATAGTAAGTAATAAACATAAAAAAAGCGGTCAGCTGAAGTTCCTCTCCATTTAATCTTATAGGCTACAGGTTTTGATAATATAACCTCATGAGGCCTTGAACAACAGATTTTCAGCAGTATTAGCAACAAGAATTACATAGAAGAAGGCTACCATGTGCAAATATATAAAATCATGTTTGTCACTAATCAGTAAGTTCTGAGTAGGTGTGCCATATGAAGCCACCATATAAGGGCTTCCACAAGCTATGTTTATTATGTAGATATAAAAAATTAGAAGCATCTAAAAGTGGATAAAACGTTGATAAAGTGTATATTCTCAATATACCCCCGAACTGTTAAAAAGTCAATAAAATTAGTGAACCAAAACCTGGGAGAAAAGCTCACTGCTAGGAAACCCCAAACATAGGTAAACATAACTTTACAAATGGGAACGTCGTATGACTACAAATAAGCAATTCAACCTGCTTATTCGTTTTCTGAAAATGCAGTAAAATAAGTGTCAGGATCTAGAAAGAATGAAATGTTCTATATGTCTCGAGCATGTGTATTATTAATAGTACAGTCCTCACAGTGATACGTTGTCATGTCAATAAGACGAAGTTGGTATAAAGTATGTCACACACAGAAGAGTTGTCTTCAATCAGAACGATGTGTCGTATACTGTACCCTCATGAAGTAAGGAAACAGAAATAAGTTAACAAGTACTAATTTAAAGAAAGGCTTTATTCCATAGGGGTTGTGTGACAAAAGTGACGTTAATGCGCATATGCATTACAAATGCGCTAATTATGACAATAACTCACACAATGAAATTCCAAAACTGGCCCACACGGAGAATACACATTGCGCGAACATAGGCCTCATACAGGGATTAAGTAGCAAATTATTCTGATACCAACAATCATAGTCACCTCTATCGTGGGATACCTGCCCTTCATTTTGCATTTGGAGACGCCTTATGTGTGTGACATACCTTATATGTATTGCGTTCTAATGACTTGATAGCGTATCACCGTGAGGATCCAACCACACGCACACGCACACACACACACACACACACACACACACACATGCATATAGTTCACACATATGTCATTTTTATTCTTTATGTTCCTGACACTGATTCTGCTCTGGTATTTGATAACGAATAAGCAGCTTTAATTGCATATTTGTAATCACATGACATTTCCATTCTTGAAGGTATACCTACCTATGTTTATTACGTACTAGTAGTGAGCCTTGTCTTCCATCTTTTAGTTTACTCATTTTGTTGTCATTTTAGACTTTTGGTGCCGTAATTAGAACATACGTTATATCAACGGCTTAACCACTTTTCGAGGTTGCTCTTTTTTTTTATTTCTGCATAATTAACATAGCTTGTGGAACCTTCGCATAGAGTAGGTTCATACTGCAGACCTACTCACATTTTATTGATGAGTCACGAATACGATTTCATGAATCTCCAGATAGTAAACTTATTCATTGTAATTCTTGTAGTTATTACTGCTGAAAATCTGTGAAATCTAATGATGGTGTATTGTTTCGGAGAAACCGTTAGCCTATATAATAAAATGGAGAAGAACATGCTTTTTAGATATTTATTACATACATATAGCCTGCTGCCCCACCATCCATCATAGCAAGGATTGATCCACCTAAATTAAGACATAGTGCAGTTGGATGTCTCCATTCAGGCACTGATTATTATAGAAGACGCGTTAGCCCGGACTGGACATTGATAATTGAATCACAGGATCAATACCACGTTGGATGTACAGTCCCAGAATTCGTGTGATATGATTTACGGAGACCTAAATCGCCCTGGTCTCACCAGTCTTCACCAAAACAATTCCACCAATACTAACACGTGCAGCTGGGAAACTTACGCAGTGAACCTATGGTAAAACTCTTGAACGGGAAGCAGAGAATTGATAGAGATGTATCAGTTTAGCCAAACGCTCCGATCTTAAGATATATTTTATTCTCGTTCAGATTTTAAAATAACTGTTGTTATATTATTCGAAGTGACATTTGCGGTATTCAGAAGTCGACTGAAACATTCTAATCTGTTTATCCAGATAATACAAAATGAAACCTGTAGCTCCTGCTCAGCCTACACTCTCCCTGAATGATTCTCAAGAAATCTTGTAAATATTTCTGTAAAATCTCTTGAGGGATTAGTCAGCGTAACATGAAGAAAGCGGTTCTAAAGTAAACCATCGTTCACTGCTTGTATAGGGTTATGCTGTCGTTTCATCTTCAATAACACTCTCTCATAAATGCCACGTAGCGACCGAAACAAGCCATTAACACGACGACGTGACTATGAAAACCGTAACTGCTATTTTGAACGGCGTCCATGTGTGATTACATTTTCCGACGTTTGATCGTAACCGTATTGTAGCTGAAAGAAACGTGTAGTTAGTAGGTGTGAGAATCAGTACTTGTCTCTGTACGATGGAAAATATAGTTTCGCAAATATCGGTTCCTCTGAAATGCACACCATATATACTATAGAGCGAATATGTGCCAGCAAAGAATTTCATTTAAAGCTTTGTACGGAACAAAAAAGTAGATGGGGGCTTTCATCGGATTATAATGAAAAATTGCTGCGCCACGTTGATTTTCTCGATTAATGAAATTTGCGTTCCATGTAGAAGTTAAATTAGCCCCGGAGGTCCAATTGATCCCCAAAGCCCCCCGAAGCGCCGTACGGCCCTCCCGTCTCTCTCCATCTGCTGCAGCAGAGCCCTCTGTCACGCGAAGCTGCAAACAAAAAGCGATCAAAGCTGACATCATGGAGCAAATTTCGTCGTTACCCGCCATATTCACAGAAGCCGTCTCCGTGGCAGTGCACTAACAGTGTGCGTTTATGGAGTGTTTTGCAGAAGAAGTAGGCAACCTAAATTCGTAAGTAGAAATTTTACAAATTTACTGAACACTAGCAGAACGAAATGTGATAATTTTACGCTTCGTAGGCGCCGAAATTATTATAGACAGCTGAAAAACAGAAAAACAAAAGATGGAATCGACAGTAGCCAGTGTGAGAAAAGCCTCCTACAGGGAGTGAGGAAAATAGATTATGTCCTAGAGCAACATGACTCGGTGGAAGTTGAATTTTGATTCTCTCGGATTAAAACGATAAACGCCTTTAAAAAACGCTGCGTCAGTCACCTTCGTTTGTAAAGATGAGTGTGATCAACATGGTTCTTTACGGATTAATTAATCAACAATATTTGATGTAACACAAACCGTATCTTGAGAGCATAATTTCTCGTTAATAGTGTTAGTCATCATTTTTGTCTTTGTGTTATTTTATATATTATGGTGGTCAGAAGTTCACAATTTTGTCTTCGTAGACGAATAGTTCGGTAGTTTCAACATTTATCGGCACGTGCCTTGTTTGGTAGTGTGATGATATGACGTGTAAAGAAAACAATGTAATGGTAAGTAACCGGTTGCATCCTTTAGATTTAAGTTGCAGATGTGAAGCAAGTGACATGTGGAAACAGCTTTCGAGATCACTAGGCTGACCGATAACGTTTGCAAAGAGTTTTCCCACGCATGGATCTGCTGGGGTTTGGATTATAGGTTGGAGTTATAGTACAGAATACATAGCAGTCCTGGTTTGTGACTGATTTGTATCACTCCGATTAACAATTGACCCACAAGGTATCGAGTGGGATTATGGTAGGAAAGGTGAGAAATTAAACGTTAAGTGTAAGATGTGTAGAGCAATTTCAACCGAAATTAATACGTATATCGCTCAATATCTGAGGAAACTTGCCAAGCAACCCTAAGTTTGATAGCAAAAAGGCGATGATGTAAACAATCGGAAATGATCTACTGTATTAATGAGCCTTTATGATTTTGTATTCCATGGCTGACACAATGTCAAACAATGCCACCAAACTATGTTAAAGATACGTTTATTACCCACAGCCGGTTTCGTTCTAATGTAAATCGTCAGGTGCCACTGAAAATTTGCCAACAGTCTTTGTAGGTAGTTCTCACAGAATTACTGTTCAGAAACGCAGCAGCCACAGAGCAACGACGCTGCCATCATCAGGGTGCACACAGCTTTGACAGTGTGAGATGGTGTGAATATATTCTAAAAATATGAACACCCTTTTTTATTATTCTCACTGTTACTGAGGTTTTCTTACAATATAAATGCCTTTTACTTTAATTGTATAATAATTAGGGTATTTTAAAAGCACAATTCTCTGGTGGCAACCACAGAGCCATGACACACTAATCACCAGGCAGCAGCTACACACGTATGCACCTACTGCTCTTGTCAAGATATTTTAAAATTGTTATTATTATTTTAAGAAAATATGGATTACTGTTTATGTAATTTAGAACGCCATAGAGTAACTA
Source organism: Schistocerca cancellata (assembly GCF_023864275.1). Lineage (NCBI taxonomy): Eukaryota > Metazoa > Arthropoda > Insecta > Orthoptera > Acrididae > Schistocerca > Schistocerca cancellata. Next base: position 1,726,077 of record NW_026047103.1, read on the forward strand.
CAACATTAATTTTAAAAACATAAGCTTAGCAGCTGTGAGGTGCCGGTTGAGCTGCGACCTACAGAGAAGGGAATATCTCCCTAAGATCATGCAAATTTAAGAAAAGTATGATGTCGCTCAACGGAAACGTCTTATAAAATAATAACTATTAGAAGCGGCCCAGTCTATCAAGAAAACACAAATAGCGAACCCAGTTCCCTCCGAGCAGCCATAGCATACGGATCTCCGTACCGGCACGTTCACAGGAGCTCAGTCCGTCAGTTCACCTGATGATGGGATGGCGACTTGTATGATCGCCGAAATATTGTGCCCGTTGGACACTATAGACCGGCAGTACACCCATGGATATTTTGATTAACATGATTATTATTATTACATACTATTATTATAACTCGTTGTTATTGTTGTGGTGTTCAGTCCTGAGACTGGTCTGATGCAGCTTTCCATGCCAATCTATCCTGTGCAAGCTTCTTCATCTCCCAGTACCTACAGCAGCCTACATCATTCTGAATCTGCTTAGTGTATTCATCTCTTGGTCTCCCTCTACGATTTTTACCCTCCACGCTGCCCTCCAATGCTAAATTTGTGATCCCTTGATGCCTCAGGACATGTCCTTCCAACCGATCCCTTCTTATAATCAAGTTGTGCCACAAACTTCTCTTCTCCCCAATCCTATTCAATACCTCCTCATTAGTTACGTGATCTACCCACCAATCTTCAGCATTCTTCTGTAGCACCACATCTCGAAAGCTTCTATTCTCTTCTTGTCCAAACTATTTATTGTCCATGTTTCACTTCCATACATGGCTACACTCCATACAAATACTTTCAGAAACGACTTCCTGACACTTAAATCTAGACTCAATGTTAAGAAATTTCTCTTCTTCAGAAACGCTTTCCTTGCCATTGCCAGTCTACATTTTATATCCTCTCTACTTCGACCATCATCAGTTACTTTGCTCCCCAAATAGCAAAACTCCTTTACTATTTTAAGTGTCTCATTACCTAATCTAATTCACTCAACAGTAGGGAAATGTTCCAAAACTGATAACGAATTTCTGCTGAATATTTACAAATAAACAAACGTTGTTACGAGATACAAATCCTGCGTGCCATATCCTGAACAAACGTGAAACTAATGCAACAAAATATTGGAATGTACTGAAACTTCCTGGCAGATTAAAACTGTGTGCCGCATTGAGACTCGAACTCGGCACACAGTTTTAATCTGCCAGGAAGTTTCATATCAGCGCACACTCCGCTGCAGAGTGAAAATCTCATATTGGAAAGTACTATTTAGCGCTATAGGGGGCAAATATTCCACTATCAGTCTTTTGACGTTTAAATAGCATCGGTTCGAGGTAGTTAGGACGTGAATAAAAGAGAGAAGAAAAAAAAACATTTACGGAATCTCGATATTTTACTTTTCATCCAGTGCGGACGTTAGCTAAACAATACCTGTATTCAATGACTGACCACTCAGAAGACTGAAATTTGCTGTGGTAGATCGTGATAATCTTAAGGTGAGAAAATTATAGGCACATCTGTGTCTGGCGCTACAAGTGTCCTGCACGCAGAGAAATATTACAGGTTGCATGTGTCGTATGCGACAGGCGTGACGCGGTGGTAAAAACGTCACCACGATATCCGGGTAGGTCCTGTAAATATACGATTTTTAACGATTCGGGTGCCTGTTCGGTGTGCGCAATTAGGTGATTAACTGTAAGGTGAGCTCGCACTCTGTGACCTTGGGGAGCAGCAACACCGCGGCGTGTCACAGTACAGAGACCTGTCCGAGGCCCACCCAGCACACCCCAGCGGCCTGCGGCTCACAGCAGCAGCAGCAGAAGGCGACGCAGCGCCGCTCCAGGCAGGGAGATCCCGTTTTCCAGCCGACTGCTATCGACACTCACGCTCGGCTGGCTGGAAATTTCTGTGGGACTGTGACGGGGCTCCTGCGCTCTCCAGCGACAACAGCCGCGCCTCCCTCGCTCCACTTCTCCCGTCACAAACGTATCAGTGCGCTCGCGAAAACACGTAAATTAGTCCGTCACCGGGACATATCGACTGTACTCTTGTCCTACTGACCGGCAGTCCTCTGCCGCAGTATTCACACGTTTCTGGCTGAGTTTGCGTGAAGACAACTTTTCCGTTCAACAGCAGTGCTATTATTCTGATAAGGGTAAAGCGTGTAGCTAGGCCGAGAGCCCCACCAGCGGACAATCGGGTCGCCTGGTGTGAGTCTTTTCAGTTGACGCCATTTCCGCCACTTGTGTATCGGTGGGGATGAAATGATGATGAAGATAACGCCCAGTCCCCGAGAGGAGAAAATCTCTGATCCGCCCGGGAAACAAACCCGAGTCCCTCACGTTGCATTCTGCTGCGCTCACCGCTCAGCTATGCAGGCGAACTTGTGTTACTGAAATGATGGAGAGCTACGATCTGGGAGTAGTAACGGGCTGAGCTCAAAGAAAATAATCCTTAAACATATTTGTTTAGCACAGAGGCCAAATTTTAAAGCTTCTGTGATTTTACAGAGACTTTCAAAATCAAACAAACAGTTTTAAATGTGTAAAATTCGAAAATTGCCCGAGACGCACTGGGGCCTCATAATACAGGGTGATTCAAAAAGAATACCACAACTTTAGGAATTTAAAACTCTGCATTGACAAAAGGCAGAGCTAAGCACTATCTGTCGGCGAATTAAGGGAGCTATAAAGTTTCATTTAGTTGTACATTTGTTCGCTTGAGGCGCTGTTCACTAGGCGTCAGCGTCAGTTGATGCTAAGATGGCGACCACTCAACAGAAACCTTTTTGTGTTATTGAGTACGGCAGAAGTGAATCGGCGACAGTTGTTCAGCGTGCATTTCGAACGACGTATGGTGTTAAACCTCCTGATAGGTGGTGTATTAAACGTTGGTATAAACAGTCAACTACCTGAGGCGATGGATCGGCCGCCAGGCAGCCCGTGACAGAGCACTTCATCACTGGCCTCCAAGAAGCCCTGATCTTACCCCCTGCGATTTTTTCTTATGGGGGTATGTTAAGGATATGGTGTTTCGGCCACCTCTCCCAGCCACCATTGATGATTTGAAACGAGAAATAACAGCAGCTATCCAAACTTTTACGCCTGATATGCTACAGAGACTGTGGAACGAGTTGGAGTATCGGGTTGGTATTGCTCGAGTGTCTGGAGGGGGCCATATTGACCATCTCTGAACTTGTTTCTGAGTAAAGAAAAACCTTTTTAAATACTCTTTGTAATGATGTATAACAGAAGCTTATATTATGTTTCTTTCATTAAATACACTTTTTTAAAGTTGTGGTATTCTTTTTTAATCACCCTGTAGTTTTGGTTATCTGCAAATCGATAGTGAAAATGCCACAATGCGCATATACATTAATTATTAAAAAAAATTTCAAGATAACAGCATACGGAAGATAACAAATACTCCCATACTATTTTCAAAATAAGAAAGTGAACATTAGCAAATCAACAAAAATGAGTAATTATTGACAGCAGGAAACAGGTCTAGGCAAATCGACAAAGATCAGCAATTATTGACATCTGGACCCAAGAACAAATCCTAAGCAAATACAGGGGCTCAAGGCATCGATGCACGGCAACCGGCGTAACTCGGCCCAAGGCCCAATGGTTGTTCGATTGAGCACAGATTCTACAGCATACGCACAGAAAGTACATTAAATTTACTAAACTCAGACACACATCAGAAAAATTTTGATTGACTTCTCATGGTTAGGATTCACAGTCGAACAATATTTCTAAAAAGACTTTATAGTTGCCGTTGACTCTGTGAAATATTTATTATTACGACTGCAATTTCGGCCTTAGGCCCATTTTCACGTAACACTGCAAAAGTTAAATCCTGATACTTTTATATTCTGACAGAATGTAACTTTTGCAGTGTTACCTGAAAATGGCCCTAAGGCATAAATTGCAGTCGTAATAATAAATATTTCATATAGTCAACGGCAACTATGATGTCTTTAAAAAAAAAAAAAAAAAACTTAATCACCTCAGTTCCGAGAGTTCCGGAACCTGTACAGAAAACTGGAATAGAGATCAGCATAAGCATCATTTCCGTCCTTTTTATTCCTCACATTGCATGTTGTACCACCATAGTGCGAGACCTTTAGAGGTGGTGGTCCAGATTTCTGTACACACCGGTACCTCTAATACCCAGTAGCACGTCCATATGCGTTGATGCATGCCTGTATTCGTCGTCGCATACTATCCACAAGTTTATTAAGGCACTGTTGGTCCAGATTCGGCGTACATCCCTCAGAGTGGTTGGTGGGTCACGTCGTCCATAAATAGCCCTTCTCACTCTATCCCAGGCATATATGAAACATTCTCCGTTTTCTTGCCACGTCAGTTAGGGTTAAAATCTGAAGACAGTCACTTGTTCCTGACGGTGACGATGGACGCTATCGTTGAAAGCTTGAGATTTTATCCCGAATGGATGCGGCAACAAAACTGAGAATGTTTTATATAGAAGTGTCGTCTCTATTCTCCTATCCCAGGCATGTTCGATAGGGTTCGTGTCTGGAGGACATGCTGACCACTCTAGTCAAGCGATGCCGTTATCCTGAAGGAAGTCATACACAAGATGTGCACCATGGGGGCGCGAATTGTCGTCCATGTAGACGAATGCCTCGCCAATATGCCGCCGATATGGTTGCACTATCGTTCGGAGGATGGCTTTCACGTATCGTACAGCCGTTACGACGCCTTCCATGACCACCAGCGGCGTACGTCTGCCCCACATTGTGCCCCCCAAAACAGCAGGGAACTTCCACCTTGCTGCACTAACTGGACAGTGTGTCTAAGGTTTTCAGCCTAACCGGGTTGCCTCCAAACACGACTGCGGCGATTGTCTGGTTGAAGGCATATGCAACAGTCATCGGTGAAGAGAACGTGATGCCAGTCCTGAGCGGCCCATTCGGCAAGTTGTTGGGCTCATCTGTACCACGCTGCACGGTGTCGTGGTTGCAAAGATGGACCTCGCAATGGACGTCGGGAGTCAAATTGCGCATCATGAAACCTTTTGCATACAGTTTGAGTCGTAACACGACATTAGCTGCACGAAAGGCATTATTCAACATGGTGGCGTTGCTGTCAGTGTTCCTCATAGCCATAATCCGTAGGTAGCGGTCATGCAATGCAGTGGTAGCCCTTGGGCGGCCTGAGCGATGCGTGTCATCGACATTTCCTGTCTCTCTGTATCTCCTCCATGTCCGAACAACATCGCTTTGGTTCACTCCGAGACCCCTGGAGACTTCCGTTGTTGAGAGCCCTTCCTGGCACAAAGTAACAATACGGACGCGATCGAGCTGCGGTATTGACCGTCTACGCATGGTTGAACTACAGTCAACACGAGCCGTGTACCTCTTTCCTGATGGAATGACTGGAACTGATCGGTTGTCGGACCCCCTCCGTCTAATAGGCGTTGCTCATGCATGGTTGTTTACATCTTTGGGTGGGTTTAATGTCATCTCTGAACCGCCAAAGGTCAACGTCTATCTTCAGGCGTTTTGCGAACCGGGGTGATGCAAAATTTTTTTGATGTGTGTAAATGGAAAATACTATCACAGGTGATATGAGGGCAGACAGCTGAGCCAGTTTGGTACACAGGTACTTCCGCTTAACAGACTAAATTTAGGTAACTACATAAATTGTAGCACACATTGCCCTTTTAACCTGAACTGGCAATGAAAAATAGTAAAGATACCTACGCAGGACTGTGCGCGCACTGGTAGTGCGGTTAAGGCAGATTTTCTGAGATCAGCGTTACTGACAACTAAAAATTTTAAACATACCTGAACCTCTACAAGACATGCACCAGTAGTGCAGGTAAAGGTCAGGGTTGTCAGGCAGTAATATTTTGTAACCGTACGTAAACCTATTCATCATTAGTGCATGTTTCCAAACAGAACAACACAAAATGGAAGGTCAATCGAATAAAGATTTAACACGGGCACGTCATTATTACCGCGGTGCTGATCAACCTTACCGCTTCCTCCTGGACAAGGGCCAGCAGTACAGGCAGTATCACCCTACGGCACAAGGGCTATCACAAACCACAGCGTCCTCTTTACAAGGACAATGAAGGACGATGTACAAGTATGTGGCGAAGTCTACTAACGGAGTCAGCAGGAAATTACAGCAGGCAAACTTCATAGTGTGGCCCCCTGCAACACAGGTAGAGGGCAGTGGCCACCCTCCAGTAGTCGCAGGTACGTTTCTCAAATTAAACATCTCCCAGCCAAATGCGGCAAGGGGACGTCCACGGCTGGCTGTCTTAGGCTGTGTGATCCAGACAGACTCCTTGCCGCACAGTCAGCGCCCAGCAACCAGGCGTCAAACGCGTCAGATTTGCCACACGACTGCCGCCTGCCGAGACGCGGAAGACCCTGCAGCTAGGCGAGGAATCTCAGACACGTTCCGTAGTAATGAGTGCACAGCTCAGTCACCTTGTAATCATTCGTCATAATGGTAGTATTTGTTGGAACAATTATAAACTATTAACGTATAGCAAGTAAAAGACATCGTTAAATGCTTGCAAAATCTTTGTTGATACAAAATCATCAACATCATAGCCTTGTTCATGTATAATCACGTGTTGATTATTTTGTTAGAAGTCATAGTAGTTTCTCGATAGTGTCTTTCATTTTCAGCAAACCATAAATATACAAGGTTGAAAAAATTAGATATAAAAAATATTAGCACCTTTGCAGCAGATAAAACACGTGAGAAATATGTCGCAGGTAGACAGTTTACCGATGGAGGCCCATCTAGGTTTCGACGGCAGTGATGTTAAGAAGCCGTTTTCAAACAGTGGCGTGATGAATCTTGTTTCATAGATGTCGCTGAAAGTGTTGTATCATTTACAATAACGTACAGCTGTTATCTGCGAGCTAATCTAACTACGAAACCACTATCCCGGAACCCAGTGCCACTTTTACGTTGCCTCTATAACGGCTTCCAGGGGCACCAAAAGTTTCATTTTTTGGTATTTGCGGTAGTCATTGACAGAATTTAAGGATTTAAAATGCGTAAAAATCCTTATTTCACTCCTCCGGTTTTTGAGAATGAGACCACTTAGCGGCTTCCAACAAACTTTAGACGCAGTTTCAAACATTTACAAAATAATGAAAGAGAAAAAGTTGTCGCTGACTAAATTTTCGCTTTTCATGGAGTGAAAGTTCAGCATCGTAAAGACGTTTTATTTTGTCCCTTCTTTACTACGAAGTCTATTCGCAACAAGGTATGCAGACAGTTGTCACATATACCAGTGAATTCAACTGCAAACTTTATCACTGTACAATTCGTAGTGCTGGATGTGTGACGTCATAGTGGTTCAGAGGCGCGAAAAACAAGCTTTTCTTAAAGTGGTGCGCAGACTACATAGAGTGTGTTCATCCAGGTTTTCTTTATTAGAGTACTTTGTAGCGTCAAACAAACTTTAAATATAATTTCAAACGTATCCTAAAGTGTTTCTCGCGTACGTGCTGAAAGTCAAATACACTGAAGCGCCAAAGAAACTGGTATATGCATGCGTGTTCAATTACAGATTACTGCTGCTACAATGGCAGGTTATCAAGATTTAAGTGAGTCTGAACGTGGTGTTATAATCGGCGCATGAGCGAAGGGATACAGCATCTCCGAGGTAGCGATGAATTGGGAATTTCCCCGTACAATCAGTTTAATAAGCCACAGCTGCAAAATACTAACACGAATTCTTTACAGACGAATGGAAAAACTAGTAGAAGCCGACCTCGGGGAAGATCAGTTAGGATTCCGTAGAAATACTGGAACACGTGAGGCAATACTGACCTTACGACTTATCTTAGAAGAAAGATTAAGGAAAGGCAAACCTACGTTTCTAGCATTTTTAGACTTAGAGAAAGCTTTTGAAAATGTTGACTGGAATACTCACATTCAAATTCTAAAGGTGGCAGGGGTAAAATACAGGGAGCGAAAGGCTATTTACAATTTGTACAGAAACCAGATGGCTGTTATAAGAGTCGAGGGGCATGAGAGGGAAGCAGCGGTTGGGAAGGGAGTGAGACAGGGTTGTAGCCTCTCCCCAATGTTATTCAATCTGTATATTGAGCAAGCAGTAAAGGAAACAAAAGAAAAATTTGGAGTAGGTATTAAAATCCATGGAGAAGAAATAAAAACTTTGAGGTTCGCCGATGACATTGTAATTCTGTCAGAGACAGCAAAGGACTTGGAAGAGCAATTGAACAGAATGGATGGTGTCTTGAAGAGAGGATATAAGATGAACATGAACAAAAGCAAAACGAGGATAATGGAATGAAGTCGAATCAAGTCGGGTGATGCTGAGGGTATTAGATTAGGAAATGAGACACTTCAAGTGGTAAAGGAGTTTTGCTATTTGGGGAGCAAAATAACTGATGATGTTCGGAGTAGAGAGGATATAAAATGTAGACTGGCAATGGCGACGAAAGCGTTTCTGAAGAAGAGAAATTTGTTAACATCGAGTATAGATTTAAGGGTCAGGAAGTCATTTCTGAAAGTATTTGTATGGAGTGTAGCCATGTATGGAAGTGAAACATGGACGGTAAATAGTTTGGACAAGAAGAGATTAGAAGCTTTTGAAATGTGGTGCTACAGAAGAATGCTGAAGATTAGATGGGTAGATCACATAACTAATGAGGAAGTATTGAATAGGATTGGGGAGAAGAGAAGTTTGTGGCACAACTTGACCAGAAGAAGGGATCGGTTGGCAGGACATGTTCTGAGGCATCAAGGGATCACCAATTTAGTATTGGAAGGCAGCGTGGAGGGTAAAAATCATAGGGGGAGACCAAGAGATGAATACACTAAGCAGATTCAAAAGGATGTAGGTTGCAGTAGGTACTGGGAGATGAAGAAGCTTGCACAGGATAGAGTAGCATGGAGAGCTGCATCAAACCAGTCTCAGGACTGAAGACAACAACAACAACAACAACCCGTACGTCCATTTCACGAATGAGCCGCGGAATATCAGAAATCCGGTAAAACATCAAATCTCCGACGTCGCTGCCGCCGAAAAATATCCTGCAAGAACGGGACCATCGACGATAGAAGAGAATCGTTCAACGTGACAGAATTGGAGCCCTTCCGCAAACTGCTGCAGATTTCACTGCTGGGCCATCAACAACTGTGAGGGTGCGAACCATTCAACGAAACATATTCAACGATATGGGCTTTAGGAGCCGATGACCCACTGTGTATCCTTGATGCCTCCACGACACAAAGCTTTACGCCTCCCCTGGGGCAATCAACACCGTCATTGGACTTTCGATGACTGGAAACATGTTGCCTGGTCGGACGAGTCTCGTTTCAGATAGTATCGAGCGGATGGACGTATACGGGCATGGAGACAACCTCACGAATCCACGGACCCTGCATGTCAGCAGGGGACTGTGGAGGCTCTGTAATGATGTGGGGCCCGTACAGTTGCAGTTAAATGTGACCTCTCATACGTCGAGATCGACTCTGACAGGTGAAACGTACCTAAGCATTCTGTATAATCACCTACATCCATTCATATCCACTGTACATTCAGACAGACTCGGGAAATTCCAGCAGGACAATGCGATACCCCACAAGTCCAGAATTGGTACAGAGTGGCTCCAGGAATACTCTTCTGAGTTTAAACACTTTCGATGGCTGCCAAACTCCCCAGACGTGAAGATTATTGAACATCTATGGGATGCCTTCCAACGTGCTGTCCAGAAGAGATCTCCACCCCCTTGCACTCTTACTCATTTATGGACAGCTCTGCAGGATTCATGGTGTCAGTTCCGTACAGCACTACTTTAGACATTAGTCGCGTCCATGCCACTTCGTGTTGTGGCCCTTCTGCGTGCTCGCGGGGGCTCTACACCAGATCAGGCAGGTATACCAGTGTCTTTGGCTCTACAGTGTAGCTGAAGTGCGGTGTCCTGACATACAGGTGGTTAGTACATTATCAAAAACTGCGTTTCGTATACGGTGCTGGGATTGTACTCTTAGTCATTGTCAGTGCCAATGATTCAGAAATGATTTCTGAATTTTATTACTGAAGAGAAACGCCAGCTGCTCTAGAAGTCTGTTTCGGAGATCCACGTAGAGACCACGCGTCTATTGATCCCACTCGAGAGAACCGGTATGCTGATTTTCATACGGCAGTCCTGACCGTTTTCCCCGTAAATCAATGAAGTTAAATTCTTATCCCTTCACTATGGCCACATCTGATTACTCTCCGAATTCCTCATTGCTTGACACCGTGTCCCGTGTAGAATGATGCACATGTGAAACAGACCCAAGTCTCAAATGTAATGTTTTGTGAGCTGTTGGCTTTCGTTGTCTGCCTCTTCAGTTTTAGAGTCGCAGGTGGGGATTCGTCTGAATGGATGCGTGTAAGATCGTGAAACACACGTTGGATGATGTTACCTCCATCCAGAGCGCGGATTCTAGCCGGGAAGGACACAGGTCTGTATCTAGTAAGGTACCTCTCGTTACAGAATACTATGCGTGGATATCTTCTAAATATTTTCTCAGTTTTTGTTAAACAGTAAGTGTAATTCTTTGTAACAGATGCGATACACTCGCTAATCGTCAATAAAGAACTCAAGCGAGTGTAAGTGTGCTAACAGATACAAGCGAAATTACTTCTCGGCTTTTCACCTACGAACAGTACGCGGGAAAAATGAACTAATTCTTTCCGTGCGAGCTCCGATTGTTTTTATTACATCACGAGGCTCGTTTCTCACAGTGTAGGTCGAAATCAACAAACTATTTTTGCCGCTCGAAGGAGATAGCCTGTGATGGAAGTTTCGTGACACGATCTCGTCTCAACCCAAATTGTTTTTCATATAGGTGTCGCTGCGTCCCATATTTCGCGATAATGCTAAACAAATTGCCCATCTTTTCACTTTTTTAATGACCTCCGTCAATCGTATAAGGTATGGATCCAATACCACGCAACAGTTATTCCAGAAGAAGCCGCACAAGTATAGTCTACGCAATGTCTTTCGTAGATTTGTTGCATCTTCTGAGTGTTCTAGCAGTAAAATACAGTTTTTGGTTGACCGCCCCCCCCCCCACAACATTTTTTGTGTAATGGTTCCAGTTTCAGTTATTCGTAACTGTAGTCGTCAGGTATTCAGTCGAATATATACTCATAACATGGTGAAATTATAATGAAATATATACCTTTGCCCGCATCTCGTGGTCGTGCGGTAGCGTTCTCGCTTCCCACGCCCGGGTTCCCGGGTTCGATTCCCGGCGGGGTCAGGGATTTTCTCTGCCTCGTGATGGCTGGGTGTTGTGTGCTGTCCTTAGGTTAGTTAGGTTTAAGTAGTTCTAAGTTCTAGGGGACTTATGACCACAGCAGTTGAGTCCCATAGTGCTCAGAGCCATTTGCACCATTTTTTTTATATACCTTTAGCTGCGTACAGGCGGTGATAGATATCAACGGGGACAGTTAAAAAGTGTTGCACTCACATTGCCGAACTCTTACGGGAATCTGTAGATTAACTGCCGCAGGTAATGAAATGAAATGAAATGTCATGTGGCTAGAGCCTCCCGTCGGGTAGACCGTTCGCCTGGTGCAGGTCTTTCGATTTGACGCCACTTCGGCGACCTGCGCGGCGATGGCGATGAAATGATGTGATTAGGACAATTTCTGTGGATAATTTCTGGCAAATACCAGAATGGCCCCTACTAAGACTGGTTCTATATTTGTCAAACTAGTTATTTAGGTATAATAATTCCTGTACATGTGGACTTTATTTTTCAATTCTTGAATTGTAACACGGCCGCAGGTCCAACATCCTTGTAAAATGATTCACGGGTCGGGCGTCAGTGTCGCCTTGTGCGCCGAGCGATCGGGTAGTAGTTAACTTCCGACTGTGCCGCAACGCCGCTTGCGAAGCTACTCACAAGGGAACCTCCCCCATCGCACCCCCCTCAGATTCAGTTATAAGTTGGCACAGTGGATAGACCTTGAAAAACTGAACACAGATCAATCGAGAAAATAGGAAGAAGCTGTGTGGAACTATGAAAAAATAAGTAAAATATACAGTTTGAGTAGTCCATATGCAAGATAGGCAACATCTAGGAAAGTCTGAGTTCAAGAGCGCCGTGGGCTCGTGGTTAGCGTGAGCAGCTGCGGAACGAGCGGTCCTCGATTCAAGTCCTGCCTCCAGTGAAAAGTTTAATATTTTATTTTCAGTTTATGTGACAAATTCTTATGTTTTAATCACTTTTTTGGGAGTGATTATCACACCCACAAGAAAACCTAAATCGGGCAAGGTAGAAGAATCTATTTACCCATTTGCCAAGTGTACAAGTTAGGTGGGTCGACAACATATTCCTGTCATGTGACGCACATGCCTTCACCAGTGTCGTATAGAATATATCAGACGTGTTTTCCTGTGGAGGAATCGGTTGACCTAAGACTTTGCGATCAAATGTTCCCATTGGAGAGGCACGTCCTTTCGTCTACTAATCGCACGGTTTTGCGGTGCGGTCGCAAAATACAGACACTAAACTTATTACAGTGAACAGAGACGTCAATGAACGAACGGACAGATCATGACTTTACGAAAATAATAAATTAAAATTTTAACTCGAGGGCGGACTTGAAACGTTGACCTTTCGATCCGCAGCTGCTGACGCTGACCACGGGACCACGGTGCTCTTGAACTCATACTCTCCTAGTTGTTGCTTATCCTGCATATAGACAACTCTGTTTGTATATTTTGCTTATTTTTCACAGTTCCATACAACTTCTTCCTGTTTTCTCGATTGATTTTTCAAGTCCTATCCACTGTGACAACTTATAAGTAAATCTGAGGGGGGTGCGATGGGGAGGTTCCCTCGTGAGTGTTGTTGGTGTATCGGCCGGAGTCACATCGTAGCTGCGCAGCGGAGTTTGTTGTTGTTTTTCTCTCGGCGGCGGTGTTTTCTGCCCGCGCCATGGTGCCTGTGGAGTCTCCTAAGTCTGTTCATCGTTCGTTTCAGTTTTGACAAGAGTACGCGTCCTGCTCAACTCCGCTCCTTGGAAATTCACGACTGGTTGGCTGATGTTATCCGTGTTACACCTGATCAGGTGGTTACTGCTTACTTTGATTCTGATCTGTATGCATTCTTTGTGAAGTTTTAGGACCGCGTTCAAGTAGAACGGCTCCTTTCTCGGGTTGGTTCTAAACTGTTCTTTACACATCAAGATGGTTCCTTTAGTCAAGTCCTCCTTGAAAATGCGGCACTCGAGTATACTCCGGATAGAGTTAACAACCTTCCTGCTGAAGTGGAAAATTAATTTCTTAAAATAGCCTTGGTTCCATTTGGAGTAACACGGCTTTATCCGATGGGAACGCTGGCCAGCACAACATCGCTTCCAGTGTTATAATGGTATCCGGACTGTAGAGATGTGCGTTAGAAACAATATTCCTTCCCACTTAACTGTTTGTGGTTACCGGATCCATGTTACGTATGCAGGAAAAGAAGAAACTTGTTGTCCTTGTAACGAATGCGGTCATCTCAGATCCGATTGCCCGCGCCGAACTTCTGTTCTGACGTCGTCTTATCAAAATCGTCTTCCTTTAACATTGGCAGACATAGTGTCTTCGCACTCAACTGACAGTCAATCTCCAGCTTTAAGCGATTTTGGGGCAACATCACCCCCTACTTCTCGTGAATTTCCACCGTTACCGGCGAGTCCCAGTGCTGCCTCTGTCCATGAGGGGACGACGGCTCCTGCAGCGCAAGTCAAACTCCGGCGGACTGAGGACGGGGTACACATTTCGAGAGCGCCCCACTCCAGTCTCGTTCCTCTGATACGGCGTTGACAGAGGGTGCACCTCCTGGCGGTAATGAGTTGTCTACTGACATTAATTGTGATTCCAGTATTACCAGAGATGATGTAGCTGCTTCTGTTGATATTGAAATGTGTGTTGTATCTGCGTCCCCCACTTCACCCGTAGACGCGACTGTTCCCTTGAGGTCAGATGTTCCCGCAGATATGTTGTCTGGGGGCCAACCTTTACAGTGTTCCAACCTGAGACGGTGGGGCAACGGGATTCTACGGGTTGTCATCCCGATGATCAGGTGATGCAATCCGACACCGGCACCGCATTACCTGTCTCTTCTGTACCTGATGTTGCTGTAAGTCGTTCTGAGTTGTGCTCCCCGATTTCCGATCAGTGCAATGGAGATGGCTGCTTTATCAAATCTGAGCTTGACTTGCCCCCAATCCTTCCACATCAAGAGTGTATGTTTTCACGGAGCGGTGTGAAACACCTTTTTCAGTCTGCACGTGCTGCAGCACGTCGTAAAAAGAAAAACGAATATTCCTCGGCCTCCGGTGGGAAGGATTAGAATTATACGAGGGCTATCCACAAAGTACATTACGTTTTGGAATTAAAAATAAGTAATTGGAAATTTTTTTTATTATATACAGACGAAAGCTACACTTAAATACTACTTTTCTACATAGTTGCCATTTAAATTACGGCACTTATCGTAGCGATGGACGAGCTTGGAAATTCCTTCGTCGTAAAATTCGGCCGACTGCGCCTTCAACCACGTGGTTAATCAGTAATCCGGTAGAAATACGATTTTTGTGGATTTCCTGGAAAGAGGCACTACAATAAACTCTCAAAGTTATTGCAAAACTCTGCACAACCTCAGAAGAGCAATACAAAGCAAGCGCAGGGAAAAGTTGGGCTCAAAGATCTTGCTGATTCACGACAACGCCCGGGCCCACACGGCAAATGCCACTCGTGAAGTTCTCGAATCTTTTAAGTGGGAGCTGTTTCCTCATCCGCCGTGCAGTCCCGACCTGGCACCGAGCGACTTCCACTTATTCCCAGCATTGAAGAAGTGGTTGGCTATGCAGCGTTTTGATGACGACGCACAGCTTCAAGAAGAGGTAACCACGTGGTTGAAGGCGCAGGCAGCCTAATTTTACGACGAAGGAATTTCCAAGCTCGTCCATCGCTACGATAAGTGCCTTACTTTAAATGGCAGCTATGTAGAAAAGTACTATTGAACTGTGGCTTTCATCTGTATATAAAAAAAAAAGATTTTCCCATACTTTATTTATTTTTAATTCCAAAACGTAATGTGCTTTGTGGATAGCCCTCGTACCTTCCTTCCACCGCCTCCGGACGTTGAGGAGAGAAGAGCGTGATGAGTGAATTTTCCTTAGTGCTGTTTCATTGACCTTACATGTGCCAACGGATGCAGACATATACATTTCTAACCCTCAATGTTAATATGATTTGTTCCCAATTACGGCTTGCTGCGTTACTCCAGTTTATTTACGATTCCCAAGCTGATATCGAGTGTTTACAAGTGGTATTATTTGATGTGTTGTTTACAAGAGGTGTTATCTGATGTGTTTTGTCTTCTGGATACTTTGTTTTTCAATGTCGCGCCTGAAAATTGTACCGGTATGGCTTTGCTTTATGGAGATGGAACCCCGCTGGCGGACTTCGAAACGCTAGATGATGGTTGCCGTATAGCCTGTAGTTTCTTTACGCTCCGTATGGATCTGATCGTTCATCCGACCGCGCGCAGTTTTGTGAGGAAGAAGTTGTTTATTTACTGCGACGGAACCCACGCAAGGTTTTGTTGGGGAGCGATTTTAACTGCGTCTTACGTCGTGTAGATCAGACCCCAATTATACATATTGTCGTGAACTTAATGATATGGCGACGTCTTTGCATCTCCAAGATTCCTGAGTTTGCAGATATCCTACATCGGTGCAGTTTAGGTTTTTTACAGCTGCTTCAAGTCTACTAATACCAAACACCGGCCTTAATTTGAGGAAGAAATTTCTGAGGATGTATGTCTGGAGTACAGCATTGTATGGTAGTGAAACATGGTCTGTGGGAAAACCGGAACAGAAGAGAATCGAAGCATTTGAGATGTGCTGCTATAGACGAATGTTGAAAATTAGGTGGACTGATAAGGTAAGGAATGAGGAGGTTCTACGCAGAATCGGAGAGAAAGACACTGATAAGGAGAGACACCACACTTGGTAGGTCGTAGCCTTTAAATCGGCCGCGGTCCGTAAGTATACGTCGGACCCGCGTGTCGCCACTATCAGTGATTGCAGACCGAGCGCCGCCACACGGCAGGTCTAGAGAGACTTCCTAGCACTCGCCCAGTTGTACAACCGACTTTGCTAGTGATGGTTCACTGACAAAGTATGCTCTCATTTGCCGAGACGATAGTTAGCATAGCCTTCAGCTACGTCATTTGCTACGACCTAGCAAGGCGCCATTACCAGGTACTACTGATGCTGTAATCATGTACCGTAAAGAGCGACGCTCACCATTTATGGATTAAAGTTAGGTATTCCAGCAGCTACGTACGTTTTTTGCTAAAGTCTAATTTCCTTGTCCTGTTCCAGACCTCACGCCAGCCTGCGTGAGCTAAAACGCGTGCCTTTCGGCTTCCTCTAAGAATACGGTGTTGGCTCTCCTGCCAACCCACAACCGAGAAGGGACGGGATGATAGGACATCTGCTAAGACATGAGGGAATGATTTCCATGATACTAGAGGGAGCTGTAGAGGGCAAAAACTGTAGAGGAAGACTGGAATACGTCAACCAAATAATTGAGGACGTAGGTTGCAAGTGCTACTCTGAGATGAAGAGGTTAGCAGAAGAAAGGAATTCGTGGCGGGCCGCATCAAACCAGTCAAAAAAAAACTTCAAGTAGCCGATGAGACCGATTTCATTTATCTGCACCCATCTGTAGTCAGCATCTCTCGATTGATGTAATTCCTGCCAGTTTCACTGATCACTGTGCTGTTTCAATGACTTTTAACCACGTCCCGCAGCGGGTCCATCTTTCGTGCCCTTTATAGAAGCTAAACAGTCTAAACCTCACGGATCCCTCTCAATACATCATCGCAGACGGCGGACAATCCAGTCCCAGGCGCGCTACCCCTCAATTCTAGAATGGTGGGTTACCTTTGCTAAACCTCGGATTCGAAATACACTCGAGCATTTTAGCGCTGAAAAAGCGGCTGAAATAAGGTGAACTAGGGAATTTTATTATGCTTCTCCTTCGCGATTTTTACGATAATGATCGTGATGCGCCCTTGAGAGTCATAGACGTCCACCGTGTGAAGGCAAAACTACAACTCAAACGTAGGCAAATGGATGGTTTGCCATTGCGTTTACAGCCTCGTTCAATAGTACAGGTTGAGCTGGCTTCTCTCTATCATCGTCTTCGGCTTCACAAGCGATATCAGAGGACGTGTCTTACTACCATTCGCTCTCTAGATGAACGTGAGTGGTCCTCCCAATCTGATATCATGGGTGAACTTTCCCAGTACTTTTCCAAACTTAATACCGAAGTGGATTCAGACGGTCTACCGTCTGTTGATTTTACCTCCCTCCTTGATAGTGTTGTTACTCCAGTTCTCCAGGAAGGGTTTTTGTCCGTATCCCATCGCGATGATATACTAGTTCTCCCTCCCTCTCCTGGGGATTTTACCTTTGCCAGTATTTCTAGATTTTTCTCTGTCAGGTGGTCCCATATAACCTCCATCCCATAGGCCAGGATTGGCAAGATTTTTGCGTTGAATAATTTCATGACCGTTACTAGACTGAGTAGGCGGATGTTTTTGATGTCCCGTATTGCTATTATTCCTTAGGCTGCACGTTCTGTTGTATGTTTTGTGAAGCATGTGGCTGTTGGTTGCAATGTCACCCCTAGGTATTTAAAGTCTGATGAGATTTTTATTTTTTGTCCTCTGATGTTGATTTCCGAATTCTTCGGTTTTCTTCCTCTTTTTCTGAAAATCACCATTTCTGTCTTTCTTATGTTGTTGTGTAGTTTGTGTTCACTGCACCATTTATCTACTTTCGTAATGGTTTTCTGCAGCTTCTGTATATCTGTTGATCCTACGGCTATGTCGTCAGCATATGCATATATGTGTACATCTTCTTCATTCTCTCCTATTCGCAGTACTTCTTCAGTGGCAAGATTGTACAGCAAAGGGCTCATTGGGTCACCCTGTAAGACTCGGTTAGATTGCAGAACGAGGTTCGAAAAAGAGAGGTTGGCTGACATTGTGATTAAGTTGTATTCGAGGATTGACTTGATTGTTCTTGCCCGTACGCTATCTTCTCCCATTGTGTTTTCCAGTTTTCGGACTATGAGATCTCTTTCCAGTAGGTCAAAGGCTTCGGTAAAACCTATGAACACTTGTAGCGCTTCGTCGGTGTTGTTTAGAAGAAGCCCGACTGCCGTAAGTGTTGGTGTTCCAGATCTGGAGCACATTTGTCGTTGTGGGAGGTGACTGTCCACATAGAGTTTGACTTTTTGTGTAACTATCTTTGAAAACATCTTGAACTGAGTATTTTCCAAGGCTATGCCTCTGTACTTGTTTGTGTTCGTAGGGTCTCCTCTACCTTTGCAGAGAACTTGTATTATCGAGTGTCTCCATTGAGTCGGAATTCTTCCAAGTTCCAGGCATGTGTTGAATAATTTGATCCATACGTGCTGGAGAGCGTCTTTCGCATCTTTTATGTGTTCATTATATATATTATCGCGTCCTGCTGCTTTCTTGTTCTTCGGTGTTTTTATTACTTCTTTCACATCTTCTTCATTTAGGGGTTCCCATACATTGTCTTTTTCCTTTGTTTGATGTTGTTTCTCTTTCTTTGGGGGTGTTTTGATTACTCGTTTGTACAGTATCTTCTGAAGTGGTCTTCCCATTCCTTCATGTCTATATTTGAGCCAGTCTTCATGGTCTTGCTGCTATGTATAGGTCTTTCTCTGCTTCATCCGCTTCTCTTTTTTCTTCTCTTTTATTAGTTTTTTGTAGATTCTCCTCTCTTCTGCATATAGTTTGCATGTTTCCTCGTCGTGCTGGTTTCTTAGTCTGTGGAGCGTTCTTAGGACAGTGTTCCTTTTGCTGCAACATTCAGCATCGAACCATTTGTCGTCCTTGTTTTTGGATTTGTTTGTATCACTGAATTTGTTATGAGATGATCTATTTTGTCTGTTGCTTTTTCAATGTCTCCTTCCTCTATTGAAGTTTCTATTTGTGTTATTTGTTCTTGCTGGTTTGTTAATTTTTCTTTATCTATTTTTCCTTGTGTCATTTGGTGGGTCTTTCTTGCTGGTGGTGGCGTGACGTTATTTATTTTTATCTTCATTGGAATGTGCTTTCGTATATGAATGATGGTGTCATGCCATATTGGTAGAATAGTTCCTTTTATTTCTCCTCTTTTTAATGCAATATCAATGATGCTTTTCCCATTGTGGCATATGTATGTAGGTATCTGTCTATCGTTCAGTTGGGTGAAACCATCTTCTTCTACGGTTTCAATGACTAGTCTTGTATTATAGTTCTCCGTGTCTATTCTGCAGTTGAGATCGCCTGCAATAATGGTGGTGTGTCAATTATTTCTACAACATTTGTGTGCGGTTTAAAATAGGCTGCAATTATATTTATGTTTGCTGCTTCTACTAGCATACTTTTTTCTTGTTTTATGATTTTTTTTTGGTGGGAGTCATACAGGGTTTCAGTAGTATAGATATTCCTCGCATGGGTCGTCCTCTTTCTACCTTCTTTGCCGTTAAGTGAAAATTGTAGAAATCTTAATGTTGCCAGCTGTCCATCAGGAAGGTCTCTGTTAGAATTTGCAAGATCCTAGTTTTGCAGTGTGTCTGTTGGTGTTAGGTTAAGAGCACTTTTTATTCCCTCTGTGTTCCACAAGACTGGTTTTATATCTTGTTGTTCTGATTTTCTTCAGTGTTTTTATTACTTCGTTTACGTCTCCTTCATTTAGAGGTTTCCATACATTGTCTTATTCCTTTGTTTGATGTTGTTTCTCTTTTACATTCGATTTTGGCCCCTGATAGGAGATACGATAACTTCTATGGTTAATGAAGTTTTACGCGCAGGCCTTATCCCGCCCAGATTTAAGGATGCTAAAACTGTCCTGATCCCCAAGAAATCCGGTGCCTTTGCGTGTCGATCAGTTCCTCCCAATAACATTATAAAATAGTGGCGCGAGTGGTAAGTAGCACACTATCGGTATTGTTGGCTACCATCATCGCGAGCCATCAAAGTGGTCTTCCGGGTCGTACTCTCCTGACTCCCGTTGCTCAATGTCGTGATCTAGTTTCGATTGCTTCCACCATTGCAATGCCAATCGCTTTGCTTTTCGTTGATTTTTGCCAAGCGTTCGTCCGCGTTAATCATGGATTTCTTTTGCGAGTATTGCGACTGTTGGTTTTAACGATGCTGCTCTACTGCTGTTTAGCTCTCTAATTACTGGTATTCGGGTGTCCATTGACGTTAACGGCCGTCGTACTTCCCCCATCGTGGTGTGTCAGGACGACCCTCTAGGTGTCTATTATCTATGTCGCTCTACGTTCTGTTTCTGGAACCCTTATTGCAATATATAGCTGCTCGTTTGGGTGGCTGGTCTCTTTTGGGAGAAAGGTTTACCGTTCGTGCATATGCTGATGACGTTATGGTTGTTCTGCGTACCACAGTTGCTGAAGGAAGTTCTGGATGCCTTTTGTCGTCTTACGGGGGCGCGGGGCTATGAGCAGAAATGTCGCTTACTCAGTTTGCGATGATTTGACGCTGTTGAAATTCCATGGGCTTTGAACGTCACCCTATGTCAATCGTTAGATGTTATAGTTGACAGTTGTCCGCTATAGATGGCTACGATAAACTGGGTCTGTCACGGATAAGATTCAGGGAGCAATCATTGAAAACGAGCGTCGCTCTCTCTCACTTCTTCATGAGGTCCGGTCCATTGAAACGTGTGTGTTAAGTAAGGCTTATTTTATTGCACAAATCTTTCGCCTTCCTGCTAGGATTTACCGTAATTTGCAAAGTTTAACTGACACGTTTATGTGGCGCAAGTCTATATCCGGAGTGCGTTGTGGGGTAATGGTGCGCCCCCTTATGCTGGGAGGTTTGGGCTTTCCTGACATTCGAGTTAAGGCTTCTGCCTTATTCATCGGTCGCACCGTTTTAACATGTCTACGCCGCCCCCCCCCCCCCCCCCCAGTCCCTTACAGCTCGCCTTCGTTACTGTATCCGACAGGCTAGTTTAACACCTCCAGTAGATATTGGTAGAATTAGATATAAACTAAGGCAGGTTAAGGAACTTTTCTTGAAATCAGTTATTTAGGAATAAATATCCTTCACCAAACGCATCTCTCCTTAAAAATGCTGTTATGCCGCTGGTGGTACCAAGTTGTTCATGATATTGTACCTACCAACGTGCAACTTTTTCGTATTGCCCTCAGTGTGAGGGATCCTGCAATCGTTGCCATGAAAGTGATACACTGCCATCGGTTGATCTCCTGCGGTCATGGCCATTGGAGATGGATTCGCCGACAACTGGCTTTTCTCCTCAGGACGTCGGAGGCGGCTATCTCGGGGGAGATTCTCGTGCGTCCCGATTCAACCTTCTTTTCCCGATCTAAGAACAATGCCATCATGAGGCTTGTTGGACATTATGCCCAGTACGTGATGACGCAGATCCGAGTGCTTTTTCCCAATATATTGCCACAGCCCATTGGACGTGGCTCAGGATGCCACGTTATCCTACCTTTTTTCTAATATGCTGTATCTTGTTTTTCATCGACAAGGAATTGGGTGAGTTGAAATCCCTCATTTTTGGATTTAAATGTTACACGATGTAGAAGTAACGGAGTAAAAATGGTGTGGGCACGTAAAAATTAACGCCATATTCCTACATATACGCTTTCCCGATTTAACCCTTTTGTTTTTGTCAAAATAACGTCTTTTTTATTTTTAATTGATTGCCTTAAATAAGTGCTTTGGACGGAGAAAAAAAAACGGGAAGAAGACAGTAACGTAATCAACAGGCCATGGGATCAATTTCCTATAGCGGCAACGTTTTTATTTTCAGGTTTTGTGTTACTTACACTATAAATAAACCGAGATGCTAAATATAATGAACTATTAATATTATCATTGAATTCTTTAAAAGGAAAAGCGAACGGAAATTTAGGAGGGCAAATAAATTTTCAAGAAGTGATTGACGCTGAAAATAATGTTGCAAGAAGCGATTAAAGTTAAAGCGTACAGGAATTCGTATTCTATTAGTTTCATTTCGAATTTCGAGCAGTGTTGCACTTGGTTTGCTACAAACTGTGCGCGCGGGATTAGCCGAGCGGTCTGATGCGCTGCAGTCATGGACTGTGTGGCTGGTCCCGGCGGAGGTTCGAGTCCTCCCTCGGGCATGGGAGTGTGTGTTTGTCCTTAGGCTAATTTAGGTTAAGTAGGGTATAAGCTTAGGGACTGATGACCTTAGCAGTTAAGTCCCATAAGATTTCACACACATTCGAACATTTTTACAAACTGTCCAATGAGGAAAAAAAATGGCTGTCGGATAGAGCGTAAAAAAAAAAAATTGGCGGAACGCTTAGAAGAAGCAAAATATGTACTGAAGAGGCTGCCTGCACTGCTCTTGTCCGTCCTCTTTTTGAGTATTTCTGTGCAGCGTGGGATCTGTGTAAAAAAAAAAGAAAAAAATGGCCCAGTCGGATAGAGCGTCTGCCATGTAAGCAGGAGATGACGGGTTCGAGTCCCGGCCTGGGAACATATTTTTCAACTGTCCCCGTTGATATTTATCAACGCCTGTAAGCAGCTAAAGGTCTAGATTTCATTACATTTACATTCTTCGAGAGCTGCAACATCACCAATTATATCTGTACAGATACCAGCTTCACATAACATGGCGCGTCAGGCGTCCATCACTTTGCGTGATTTCTGTGGATAATTTCAGGCAAATACCAGACTGGCCCCTACTAAGGCTGGTTCTATATTTGTCAAACTAGTTACGTAGGTATGATAATTTCTGTACATGTGGACTTTATTTTCCAGTTCTTGAATTGTAACACCACCACAGGTCCACCATCCTTGTAAAATGATTCAAGGGTCGAGCTACTACTACTGCTACAACATGTTTCTGCACTGGTATCACTGTCTAATAAAAAGTTTTAAACATCTATTGTATTAAAGCTATTACAAAATACTTTATTGAACAACTGCAGTAACTATACATGAACTCTGGAAGATGCTTTCACGAGAGCCGTTTTCCAGTCACTATTCTAATACGTTAAATGGGATTGGTCTGTGTGATGAGGTGTACCGCAAGAAGCAGCACATCGTCGATATTAAAAGGATGATGGACGGCGGCAGGTGTTCCGAGAAGTGGGTGTCGTTCTCTGCCGACACAAAGTGCCTCCATCCTGATACGGCCGGCACTAAAAATTTCGTCATATTGCGGGCGACGCGCGGGAATTAATGTGGATGCATCAGGTAGCAGCATTAGGGCGCGTATCTGCGGCCCTACAATGGAGCCCTAAGCGTTTCTCGATATCCCGCGGCAGAGATTTATTGGCCCTTCTTCTCCGCAGTCAGGTGCTCGCGTCCCACCATCAACAGGGCGCGCGGGCCGAGGGCCCGTCTATTAGGGCCTCCCGCGTCTAAGCCCTTCAGGCCCTTTCAGAGGCCTCGCCGTTCCGAGAGATGGAGCGGCACTGCTGGGCTGAGGGGTGGGGAGGGGGGAACACTTGTCTGACGACTGTGCTGCAGCGCGGCTCCAGTGAAGAGTGGCCGCGGTCCAAGTACAGGTGTGGGCCACATGCCAGTCAAGTGTTCATCTCTCTGCCTGCAGTAGAGTGCTACTATTAGAATCAGTATGTAACACGAGAGGAGGTTAATGTTACGAGAATTTATTTCTGCGGTACGTTAACCGAAAATCTGTGTGGCCGACGGAAGTAAGAGTTTCAAAGTGAGACATACCACAACTAATCACGAAGTTTTGACCATCGTGTCGTAAAAATAAAGCTATTTAATTAATTTTCTGTCTGATAGCAGGTAGAGGGCTGCAGTTCTGGCAGATACCCTGATTCCTGCGTCCTAGTACCGTATCACGCCACACCTGTAGAGTAGCCGAAATGAACGGAGATGGGCCGTCATATCAACTTGTTTTGCCTCCACTACCAGTTTCCTGGGCTACTGAAAATCCAGGGATATGAGTGTCCACCAGAATTGCACCGTGTACCTGGTATCAAATGAAAAGTTAATGACTTTATTTTTTCGAAGTGGTAATTAAGACTTTGTAATCAACCCTCGTAAAAATATCTGATAATAAACCTCCTAATTAAAACTGTGGCGTAGCGTAAATAGATTCTGATCAGATACGTAAGCAAGCCGACACAGATTCTATTATATATATATATATATATATATATATATATATATATATATATATATATATATATATATATATATATATATTGTGTAGGCAGAGCTGAACCGCTTTCAACAGTGTTAAGAACTGCTTTGTAAAATACACAGCTGTCCTACTATTTTTATTGAAGACAATCAACCTTGTTCCAATTTATTTGTTTATTCAGCGTATGGCTCATAAAATCGCAGTAAAAATTACAGAAACAACACGATTTAAAAAAAAATCACATATGAATAAACAGAACAATAAATAACAGTTTGTGTATAAGGACACCACCAATTGTAAATTAATACTCACAGAAGAACAATCACAAACAAACGTCGAGCTTAGATAATATATAATCGATTGCCTCTCGGATCGCCATTACGAAATCCTGTGGGTTGCCCTCATATGCCCTTAGTGAGCATTCCTGCACGATGAGTTTGACCGTCTGTCTCTCAGCGCCACAGTCGCAAGCGGCCGAAGAAAGTTTACCCCATCTGTGTAAGGAGTCGGCGCATCTCCCACAGTTGGTTCTGATGAGATTAAGAGTTGACCAAACTTTGCGAGGTCAATCAAATCCTTTTGGTTTACTAAGGATGCACGGCATACTGGGGCAGTTTACTGCCGTTCTGCTCTCCCATTCCTCTTTCCATCGGTCATTTATTTTGAAGTTGGTTTGGTGCAGCGCCTCTGTGGTCTTTAGTGGAAGATTCCTAGACCGGAGTCGGTTTCCTCGGATGTCTTGAGTATCTTCATGGATCTATAATTTAGGGTTGGTCATGATTTTTTGAAATTCTCTAACCAGAGCGTGTTCTCGGCTTAGGTTAGGAGGGGCTATGTTACTGAGAACGGGCAGCCACACTGTAGGAGTTGGCCTGATGGTTCATGATATAATACGCATTGTTGCATTAAGTTGGCTACCTACCATGTGTGTGTGTGTTTGCTGTTGAGCCACAATGGGGCACAGTATTCTGCCACTGGATACACCAAGCCAAGTGCGGATTTTCTCAAGGTAGATGCTGTGGAGCCCCAAGTGGTGCCACAGAGCTTCTGCAATATGTTGTTGGGTGTCTTGAGTTTCGCTGCAGTTTTAGTCAGGTGTTCTTTGAATGTTATTGTCCTGTCTAGGGTAACCCCAAGGTACTTTGGGTTCTTGTTGTGATTTAGTATTTTCCCGTCTAGATATACATGTAGTTCTCTGTTGGCCATTTTGTTGCTCAAATGGAAGGCAGACACTTGCGTCTTTGTAGCACTAGGTTGTAGCCTCCAATAGCAGATCATCTTCAGATCTCCTGCACCAAAAGGAGAAAATCAAATAACGGGTTTGAACAGTTCTAATACATAGCCACCGTGTGTATATACCGTTATTCATTATTACAGGATGGTGTTTGCAAAAAGCAACTCAACTACGTATTATCACAGTTGCAATGCCGAATGTAACTTGCAGAATGTTCCACAGTTATGTCCACACAATATTATAAATGGTCATTTCCATCCTGTTGTCACTTTTTAACTGAATAGGACAGATAATCTACCACAAAAGCTCTAAAAATTCCAGAGATGTGGTGGGTATCGGTGTAGTCAGTCTGCAACATATCAAATATGCCAATATTGGTCCATAGCTCAACTAATGACCGCCTGCAGAAAGCTTTCCATTATTATTTATTCACTAATTGGCATCAGTTAAGTTTTCGATCCTTGACCAACATCAATTGAAGCAAATTCGAACATCCATAGGTAATTAATATCATTAAAATAAAACTGCCATGAAGTATTCAGGAGATACGTTTTACTGATAAACAGTTGATAACGGTAATGCAACCGTCTGTAAGTTACAACTGACATAGAAACTGTGACAATGAAGAGCTGAGGTGCTTTTTGTACGTAACTTTTTGTTATGATAATGTTAGTCTACTTGTAATGAATACACACATTTTAGAGCTGTACACACTTGTTATTAGGTTCCTCCCTTTTGCAGCGGAAGATCCAAAGATGGTATGATGTTGAGACAAAACTGATTGTCTTCTATAAGAAATAAAAGGATGGTATATGGGAAGAAACATTGGTAATAGATGAAATATTCCTGTTTTGATCGATGAAAAAACGAAGTACAAAAATGTTCAGGGAAATTCAGGAATACAGAAATACAAGTCACTTAGGAACGGAATAAACAGCAAGTGCAGGGACGCTAAGGCGAAATGACTGTAGGAAGGACTGGGTGAGCACATCGAAACGTTAAAACAGTCTTCGGTGTTATTAAAATCAGTGGTGGTAACGTTAAGAGTGCAACGGGAATTCCATTGTTAAATCCAGAGGAGAGAGCGATTGGCTGGAAAGAAGACATTGAAGGCGTACATCAGGGGAAGACTCCTCTGCTTCCGTGATAGAAGAAGAAACAGGAACCGATATAGAGGAGGTAGGGGATCCAGTATTAGAATCGGAATTTGGGAGAGCTTTGGAAAGCTAACGATCTACTGAAACAGAATGGGTAGTTAACATTCCATCAGAATTCCTAAAATCATTGGGCGAAGTGGCAACAAATCGACCATCCACGTTGGTGTGTACAATGTTTGAGACTGCCGATAAACCATCTGACATTTCGATAAACAACATCCACACAATCACAGAGACAAACATATGCAAAAATTATCACACATCAGCGTAACAACTGAGCCATCCAAGTTGCTGATAAGAACAATATGTGGAAGATTGGAGAATAAAACTGAGGTTGTGATAGACGACGATCATTTTGACTTTAGGAAAGGTAAATGCAGCAGAGAGGCAATTCTGATGTTACAGTTGATAATGAAACCAAGATTCAAGAAAAATGCAAACACGTTCATAGTATTCGTTGACATGGAACAAGCGTTTGACACTGAAAAATGTGCAAGATGATCGAAATTCTGAAAAAATAGGGCTAAGCTACAGGGAAACACGGTTAATATACTCGTAGAATATGTACAAGAACCAAGAGGGAGCAATAAGAATGGAAGACGAAGAAGGGAAGAGCTAGGTTTGAAAAGGATGTAAGACAGGGATGTAGTCTTTCGCTCCTACTGTTAAGTCTAAACACCGGTGAAGCAATTACGAAAATAAAAGAAAGTTCAAAACTGGAATTAAATGTGAAGGTTGATGAATATGAACGATAAGATTCACTGATGACATTGCCGTACTCAGTGATTGTGAAGAACACTTGCAGGATCGGCTGAAAAGAATGAACGGTCTAAGACGTACACAATGTAGACTAAGAGTAAATCGAAGAAAGACGAAAGCAATGAGAAGTAGCAGAAATGATAACAGCAAAAAACTTAACGGCAGGATTGGTGGTCACGAAATAGATGAAGTTAAGGAATTTTGCTACCTAGGCAGCAAAATAATCCATGAGGATCAGAGCAAGGAAATTAGCAATTGCAAAAAGGGCAGTCCTGGCGAAGAGAAGTCGACTAGCATCAGACATAGACCTTAATTTGAGGATGAAATTTATGGGAATGTACGTTCGGAGCACAGCGTTGCATGATAGTAAAACATGAACAGTGGGAACATAGGCACAAGAACTGAAACATTTGGGATGTGATGTTACAGAAGAATACTGAAAATTATGTGGACTGATAAGGTCATAAATGAGGAGGTTTTTATGAGTAGGAACAATCCATCGTCAGCAGCATCCATATTTTAAAATTAACTTCTCGACTAGTTTCTTCAAATTAATTTATCATCCTCAGAAGAGCATACAATTAAGCTTTTGCATCGGAAAGCAATCATCAAACTCTGGACGATGGAGTCCCACAAAAATAGGTTGTTGTTGTTGTGTTGTTATGGTCTTCAGTCCTGAGACTGGTTTGATGCAGCTCTCCATGCTACTCTATCCTGTGCAAGCTTCTTCATCTCCCAGTATCTACTGCAACCTACATCCTTCTGAATCTGCTTAGTGTATTCATCTCTTGGTCTCCCTCTACGATTTTTACCCTCCACACTGCCCTCCAATGCTAAATTTGTGATCCCTTGATGCCTCAAAACATGTCCTACCAACCGATCCCTTCTTCTAGTCAAGTTGTGCCACAAACTTCTCTTCTCCCCAATCCTATTCAAAACCTCCTCATTAGTTACGTGATCTACCCACCTTATCTTCAGCATTCTTCTGTAGCACCACATTTCGAAAGCTTCTATTCTCTTCTTGTCCAAACTAGTTATCGTCCATGTTTCACTTCCATACATGGCTACACTCCATACAAATACTTTCAGAAACGACTTTCTGACACTTAAATCTATACTCGATGTTAACAAATTCCTCTTCTTGAGAAACGCTTTCCTTGCCATTGCCAGTCTACATTTTATATCCTCTCTACTTCGACCATCATCGGTTATTTTACTCCCTAAATAGCAAAACTCCTTTACTACTTTAAGTGTCTCATTTCCTAATCTAATTCCCTCAGCATCACCCGACTTAATTTGACTACATTCCATTACCCTCGTTTTGCTTTTGTTGATGTTCATCTCATATCCTCCTTTCAAGACACTGTCAATTCCGTTCAACTGCTCTTCCAAGTCCTTTGCTGTCTCTGACAGAATTACAATGTCATCGGCGAACCTCAAAGTTTTTACTTCTTCTCCATGAACTTTAATACCTACTCCGAATTTTTCTTTTGTTTCCTTTACTGCTTGCTCAATATACAGATTGAATAACATCGGGGAGAGGCTACAACCCTGTCTTACTCCTTTCCCAACCACTGCTTCCCTTTCATGCCCCTCGACTCTTATAACTGCCATCTGGTTTCTGTACAAACTGTAAATAGCCTTTCGCTCCCTGTATTTTACCCCTGCCATCTTCAGAATTTGAAAGAGAGTATTCCAGTTAACATTGTCAAAAGCTTTCTCTAAGTCTACAAATGCTAGAAATGTAGGTTTGCCTTTTCTTAATCTTTCTTCTAAGATAAGTCGTAAGGTCAGTATTGCCTCACGTGTTCCAACATTTCTACGGAATCCAAACTGATCTTCCCCGAGGTCGGCTTCTACCAGTTTTTCCATTCGTCTGTAAAGAATTCGCGTTAGTATTTTGCAGCTGTGACTTATTAAACTGATAGTTCGGTAATTTTCACATCTGTCAACACCTGCTTTCTTTGGGATTGGAATTATTATATTTTTCTTGAAGTCTGAGGGTATTTCGCCTGTCTCATACATCGTGCTCACCAGATGGTAGAGTTTTTTCATGACTGGCTCTCCCGAGGCCATCAGTAGTTGGATCACAATTAACAGCAGAATAATAACAATAATGTACAATAATAGACAGGATATGAACGTACCTTTGCTATAATTTTTACATAGTACTGTCAAACAGTTAAAAAGTGACGTAAAATATGCGAAGATGTCGTGACAAATAAATTCGCATCTTAAGTAAAAAATTAAAAAAACCACGAATCATATGATGCTTATCACCTGCAGACTGATAGTTTGACTATAAAATATTTCATTTATGTATGTATCACCATTGCTATTCAATTGTGCTCTTGAATATGTAATGAGAGAATGGTACAAGGAAAATCATATGAATATTAAAATTGGAACTAAGAAAGATAAAATAAACCTAAATTGCTTGGGATTTGCTGATGACCTAGCATTACTAACTAATAATATTCAGGAAGCCACGAAACAAATAACAAGCTT
Organism: Schistocerca cancellata; assembly: GCF_023864275.1. Lineage (NCBI taxonomy): Eukaryota > Metazoa > Arthropoda > Insecta > Orthoptera > Acrididae > Schistocerca > Schistocerca cancellata. The sequence continues at coordinate 1,756,020 of NW_026047103.1, forward strand.
ACAAAATATAGCACAATAATTAGGACTCCAGATATCATTTGAAAAGACTGAAATAATGGTAACGGATCCACTTGTAATAGATCACATCACAGTGAACAATAGGGAAATTAAAATAGTGAAACAATTTAAATACCTGGGTGAAATTATAACACATAAATTGGACGAGAAACCTGCATGGCGAGCAAAAACTAATAAAATGATAAAAGCTCAAAAACTAACATGGTCTACGTACAATAAAAAATGTCTATCAATTAAAACAAAATTAAAACATTACAAGACGGTGGTTCAACCAGAGGTTACATACGGAAGTGAAACTCTTTTTAAAGTCACCCAGAAAAACAGAATTGACAAAATTTTAAAAGTAGAGAGAAGAATTGCTAGAACATGCATAAATAAGAAATATCAAAAAGCTGGGCAATGGCGGATAGTTCCAAATGAAGTGGTATACAGAGAACTGGAGCCCATCACCGATACTATACGAAAGAAAAGGATCTCTTTTTGTGGTCACATTCTGAGGACACCAGAAACCTGATTATCAAGGAAAATTATTGAGAAACTCCGGAATTTGAAACAACAAGGAGGATGGCTTAAGGAAATAAGAGAGGATATGGAAGAACTGGAAATAATTTGGATGATTTGCAGAACAAAACGCCCAATTTAAAGAAGTTGAGGGACACAGAAATAAGATTTAAACCAAAAATTGACAAACGACATACAATGAAAAGGATATTTACAGATGAGGAACGACGAAAAGCATCGGAACGAATGAAGAGATACTGGGCCACTCGGAAGGGGAAAATACCAAAGAAGAGGACCAGAAATGATTGACTGAAGTGGTCCAATGAGGCCGTAAAAGCAGAAGAAGAAGAAGAAGAAGCAACGAGCGCTAGTGTGCCTAAAAGCTAACGAATACTAAGTACAGTGAGGGCGAACGTATCTGCAACACAGTGAAAACGAAACTGAAACACCATTAAGGCCTAATGTCACGTGATAATCGAGAGTATAAATTTTTACACAAAAACGACATGGCTTGTGAAAAGGTCTGAAAAATGGGTGCAGTGATCAGGGTTATCTAATAATTAGCCGATGGTGGCATCGTTGGCCTTTGGAGAAGACACACTACACCCAGCTGTCCATTGTCTTGACGCAGAGGCCGGCCGCTCCACACGAGTTTTCAGCGACGCAGGTAAAAGTGGGCCCGGACCGCTCCCGGCTGACACATCTTCTACATGGCGAGTGCGAGGACCCACCAGTGCGTGTTTACAAGTTGTCTCTCGTTTTATGACCTCTGCCTGTAACTCTGACAAATGTTAGCTGCAGCAGAACACGCCTCTGTTAGTAACTTAAGATCTTAGCCAGATAACGGCGTAACGTAGAAAAATATATTAGGCACACTAAACACTATATAACCACGTGGACCGCGGTTCTGACTAGCCATCACAGTTAAAACATACTTAAAAACAAAAATACATTACACTGAAATGCTCTAAGACATCTTGATTACATAACAAAGTCGACGAAAGAAATGAACAAACCCATGCAAATGGTCGTCATTAAAATGCAGTAGGAAGCATTAAGCAAATAGATTAGAAGGAATTTGAATCGACGAGTGCAAATGGTAGTTTTTGCTATGTGATACAAACCACTGGTTGAACTATAAGGCAGGTTAAAATCATTTGAAACACAATCAGGAAACAACCTCTTTCTAAGCAAGTGCTGATCATTCAGGAGAGCTTTGGAGCCCAGACGAGGATACTTAAAAATTTGTATCTCTTCTACAAGATTCATTTTGCACCCTTTGTCCGCTACGTGCAAGATTTCCATATTAAGTAAGGAAAGCGGTGGATGCAATGGCTTTTCAGCCTTAAAATGTTCTGCGAACGTTGACTTACAAGCATTCTCACCGACTATTTTCAATAAATGTTCACGGAACCGACTCTTCAATCCTCCTTATCTTTCTCTCATACAAAATCCTGGCCATACGTTGCACTGAATTTTGTATAGCCCAGTTTTTAGGTATTTATCTACAGGAGGTCTCTCGCTGTGCATAAAAAGAAGCTTAGAGAGGTGAACGCACATTGAGGTCGTATTGTTCAAATAATCTCGCACTCCGATGGAAAATATCACCTACGAACGGAATGGAAAAAAATATTTCTTTGCAGTATGACCATCTTTATTCGGTAAAGATTTATTAGAAATCTTATTAGTTCTTGCCGTGTAAAGTTTTTCCTCGAAATTGGTTTGATAGCCGTTACTGGTAGCAATATGGTTGAGGTTATTAAGTTCCGTGACAACTGCAGACGGTTTTAAAGGGACCTCAAACACCCGGTCAACCATAGCACGAAAAAATCCCACTTTATACGTATAGATATGACAGGAAGACACATGGATGACATTATCAGTCGTAGTAAAAGCTAATTTTCCTATCTTTTTGCCGCAGTTTCAGGTCAATGAAGCTAATTTCATGACACTGATTCTCAACTTCGTATGTGAACGTAATTTTCGGGTGGAAGCGATTCAAAAATGGTTCAAATGGCTCTGAGCACTGTGGGACTTAACTGCTGAGGTCATCAGTCCCCTAGAATTTAGAACTACTTAAACTTAACTAACCTAAGGACATCACACACATCCATGCCCGAGGCAGGATTCGAACCTGCGACCGTGACGGTCGCGCGGTTCCAGACCGCAGCGCCAGGAACCGCTCGGCCACTCGGGCCGGCATGACCAAACAACGAGGTCAGCGGTACCGTCGTGTTAGGGAAGGAAACATCCCCGCATCTGCCTGAAGCGATTTAGGGAAATCACGGAAAACCTAAATCGGGACGGCCCGACTCGGATTTGAACCGTTGTCCTCCCGAATGTGAGTCGAATGTGCTAACAAATGTGCCACCTCGCTCGATTCACAGTCTGTAGTTTCTTAATTTTGTTGACATTGTTTTCTGTAATTATGTCTCCTCAATCGTAATGTTAGTGTAGTGATTGATACTATCGAGGGATGCAAACAAATGGCCAGAAGGAAATGTAATATCTTTTAATGAATTAATTGTTTCTTTCCTATTTTAAACAGGAAGTTTCAAATGCGTAAAATTTTTTTTAAGAAGAAGTAACAGTTTCTAAGATAGAAAGTAGCCAGGGCCTGAAATTCCATTGACAATCAGACGAATCGACCATTGTTCTTTATGTATCTGAACTTGTGATAGCAGGGTTCGAGTCCTGATGTTCGAAAACAGAGGAAAAAAGAGACTCACACGTGATGACGGCATATTTGAGTTGTTTATGTAAACTGGTCGTGGGGTTTCTGCTGTTGGAATGAATATTATTCTTAGAGAAGAAAGCTGACATTTTGGTAACATAATCGTCTCTATACAAGACTACAGAGGACTTCACTTCATCTGCCTTGATGACGGGTGAATTTTCATCGCTAAACATTTATTACTATGCTTAACTGTAGCAAGGAGATTATTCATGACCTGTCTGCTATTTTTCATCTCTTTAGTGACGACATCGTAAACTTTACTCTCTATCTTGGCTTGTCCGCACCTATCTAACTTAACAGCGTCTATAGCAGGTTTCACATAGACAACAAGCTTAGTATCAGTGGCCTGTTGTAAGGGGGTATTTATATTATGCTTGAGACTTTTAATTATAACATCAAGTTCAGTCAAATGAAGGTACGTCTATACTCTGATTATTACTGTACTCTTATCGTTATTAATCTGCTGTTAATTGTAATCCAATACTGGTAATTATTAAATCCTTATTCTATACCCACTTACTTTTTATTTAATTTTATTTTATTATATATATATATATATATATATATATATATATATATATATATATATATATATATATATATACTTTTTTGTTTTGTTTTGAGGACTCCATCGTCTAGCGTTTGCTTGACGATTGCTTTCCTATGTAAGCTTAATTGTATGATGTTCTGAGGACGGCAAATTAATTTGCCAAAACTGTTTAACTTAATAAAAATTGGTGCAGCTGACGACTGATTATTCCTATTCTTAAGATATGCTTCACTGCTGTTGATTGAGAGCCACGAATAAAACTTTAATGAGGAGATTCTCCGCAGAATTGGCGAGGAAAGAGATATGTGGAAAACACTGACAAAAAGAAGAAGCCGGATGGTAGGACATCTGTTAAGACATCATGGAATAGGTTACGCGCTACTAGAGGAAGCTATGGAGGGTAAAACCTATTGATCAGGACTGAGATTGGAATATATCTACAAAATAATTGACAACGTAGGTTGAATTTGTGGGAGGCCGCATCAAAGCAGTCAGAAGACTGATGACTTAAAGAAGAAGAAAAATAGTTTCCATAACAAATTCCACGACAAAGAAAAAAGAAATGACACACCAAGAGGGATTTATTCGAGTGAAACGGAAATCTGTGGGTGTGATGTACATGTACAGAAAAACGCCGAGTTGGTTCGAGGCCGCATCCCATAATGCTCCAAATGTGTGGACATTGTCCAGCTGATGGAAGCTCAGGATGTCTTGCCTTTTTTTTTTTTCGTCATCAATGTACTCACTACTGACTGGTTTGATGCGGCCCGCCACGAATTCCTTTCCTGTGCTAACCTCTTCATCTCAGAGTAGAACTTGCAACCTACGTCCTCAATTATTTGCTTGACGTATTCCAATCTCTGTGTTCCTCTACAGTTTTTGCCCTCTACAGCTCCCTCTAGTACCATGGAAGTCATTCCCTCATGTGTTAGCAGATGTCCTATCATCCTGTCCCTTCTCCTTATCAGTGTTTTCCACATATTCCTTTCCTCTCCGATTCTGCGTAGAACCTCCTCACTCCTTACCTTATCAGTCCACCTAATTTTCAACATTCGTCTATAGCACCACATCTCAAATGCTTCGATTCTCTTCTGTTGCGGTTTTCCCACAGTCCATGTTTCACTACCATACAATGCTGTACTCCAGACGTACATCCTCAGAAATTTCTTCCTCAAATTAAGGCCGGTATTTGATATTAGTAGACTTCTCTCGGCCAGAAATGCCTTTTTTGCCATAGCGAGTCTGCTTTTTATGTCCTCCTTGCTCCGTCCGTCATTGGTTATTTTACTGCCTAGGCAGCAGAATTCCTTAACTTCATTGACTTCGTGACCATCAATCCTGATGTTAAGTTTCTAGCTGTTCTCGTTTCTACTACTTCTCATTACCTTCGTCTTTCTACGATTTACTCTCAAACCATACTGTGTACTCATTAGACTGTTCATTCCGTTCAGCAGATCATTTAATTCTTCTTCACTTTCACTCAGGACAGCAATGTCATCAGCGAATCGTATCATTGATATCCTTTCACCTTGTATTTTAATTCCACTCCTGAACCTTTCTTTTATTTCCATCATTGCTTCTTCCATGTACAGATTGAAGAGTAGGGGCGAAAGGCTACAGCCTTGTCTTAAACCTTTCTTAATACGAGCACTTCGTTCTTGATCGTCCACTCTTATTATTTCATCTTGGTTGTTGTACATATTGTATATGACCCGTCTCTCCCAATAGCTTACCCCAACATTTTTCAGAATCTCGAAAAGCTTGCACCATTTTATATTGTCGAACGCTTTTTCCAGGTCGACAAATCCTATGAAAGTGTCTTGATTTTTCTTTAGCCTTGCTTCCATTATTAGCCGTAACGTCAGAATTGCCTCTCTCGTCCCTTTACTTTTCCTAAAGCCAAACTGATCGTCACCTAGCGCATTCTCAATTTTCTTTTCCATTCTTCTGTATATTATTCTTGTAAGCAGCTTCGATGCATGAGCTGTTAAGCTGCTTGTGCGATAATTCTCGCACTCGTCAGCTCTTGCCGTCTTCGGAATTGTGTGGATGATGCTTTTCCGAAAGTCAGATGGTATATCGCCAGACTCCTATATTCTACACACCAACGTGAATAGTCGTTTTGTTGCCACTTCCCCCAATGACTTTAGAAATTCTGATGGAATGTTATCTATCCCTTCTGCCTTATTTGACCTGAAGTCCTTCGAAGCTCTTTTAAATTCCGATTCTAATACTGGATCCCCTATCTCTTCTAAATCGACTCCTGTTTCTTCTTCTATCACATCAGAGAAATCTTTACCCTCATAGAAACTTTCAATGTATTCTTTGCACCTATCTGCTCTCTTCTCTGCATTGAACAGTGGTATTCCCGTTGCACTCTTAATGTTACCACCGTTGCTTTTAATGTCACCAAAGGTTGTTTTGACTTTCCTGTATGCTGAGTCTGTCCTTCCGACAATCATACCTTTTTCGATGTCTTCACATTTATCCTGCAGCCATTTCGTCTTAGCTTCCCTGCACTTCCTATTTATTTCATTCCTCAGCGACTTGTATTTCTGTATTCCAGATTTTCCCGGAACATGTTTGTACTTCCTCCTTTCATCAATCAACTGAAGTATTTCTTCTGTTACCCATGGTTTCTTCGCAGCTACCTTCTTTGTACCTACGTTTTCCTTCCCAACTTCTGTGATGGCCCTTTTTAGAGACGTCCATTCCTCTTCAACTGTGCTGCCTACTGCGCTATTCCTTATTGCTGTATCTATAGCGTTAGAGAACTTCAAACGTATCTCGTCATTCCTTAGTACTTCCGTATCCCACTTCTTTGCGTATTGATTGTTCCTGACTAATGTCTTGAACTTCAGCCAACTCTTCATTTCGATTCTGACCAGTTTATTTACTCATTAGCTATAAAGGGCAACAAAACGGGGCGTAGAGTACGGTCGTCGTACGGCCGTGCTGTAACGATGCTGCAGACGGCAACCAAATTTGTCCTGCTACGAAAATAAATGGCGCCCCATACTTCCGCTCCCAGTTATCGCGCCGTATGGCGGGCGACAGCCAGAATGGCATCCAGTCACTGTCCAGGCGTCTCCAGAGACGGCTTTAGTAGTCATCAGGGCTAAGGTCGAAACGGAACTAATGACTGAAGACAATTCTACTCCAGACAATGAGAATTCAGCCTTAGACATGTCAAGAGCCGCCCAGAAAAGAGGTGGCCTGACGACACCGGGGGCCGAGCGGTTCTAGGCGCTTCAGTCTGGAACTGCGCGACCGCTACGGCCGCAGGTTCGAATCCTGCCTCGGGCATGGATGTGTGCGATGTGCTTAGGTTACTTAGGTTTAAGCAGTTCTAAGTTCTAGGGGACTGATGGCCTCAGCAGTTAAGTCACATAGTGCTCAGAGCCATTAGAACCATATAAATAGTATTTTATGGAGCTGGTAAGCGGCAGGTGGTTTGGTTATTTAACAGTAGATCTTACAGTGGACATTCGGGGCTTGGAAGCCACATGCAGCTGCTAGGTCGAGTAACATCTCAAAGCACTTACAGGGGAAACAATGCTGGTGTGCAGACAATGCTTTCGGCCGAAGAGGTGAAAGACAGCCTACCTTGATTTACCAGTTATGCTTTTCTGGCGACGGCTTGGACAGGGGCACAAGAGAGAAACAAGATCACCCAACTGAGGCTTTTCGACAGTGTCGTTAACATCCATTGTGTATAAATCTTGTACCCATAGAAAGTTTCCATGTTTGTCCTGGAACGGAAGCTTTAGACGCAGTGGTATGATCCCTCTGCCTGCCCAGTTTTTGGAAAGCGTTCGATCTTCGGGAGATTTTAGTAGGGGATGCAACATTTATGGTGGCCCTGAAATTATGTTGAGACGCAAAAGCACATCTCTTAGTTTAGCCGAAGTTGGAAATGCTTTAACGTTTGGCCGCTCAAGATAATCAGCTCTGTGACAAATGTGTTGTTCACTATAGGCCTAAACGACAAATCTAAAAACAACCTGCCTAAAGTGGCCGTGGTGACAGAATTTGGGAGCATAACATTTTCTCTTTTCACTCGAAGATTTACCAGTCAGATTTGGCTGCTTCTCCAGCAGGGAAGAGAATATTTGGTTCGGATGGATTGAGAGGTTGAGCAGACGAGCTAGAGGGGAGACGTGGCACTTGTCATTGGCACGAAATCCTTGTGGGTTCGGTTGAACTTTTCGAGTGTACTGAGTTTTGATGGGAAGGTGATGGGGGGAGAAGTGGACTTTTGATTCAGACTCCAGTTTGGAGAGGAAATTTTGGTCTTATACTTGGGACACTCATCCTGAGCGTGACTTCGTGCTGGCGCTAGTCTTGACTGAGGAGACTGTGGTGAAGTATTAGCTGTACCACCAGTTTGGACCTCAGTCACCTCGGACAGCTCAGTGTGCCAATAACAATCTTACTTGTACCAGGTCTACCGTTGTGACATGTGATCTCCTTGTGCTCAGTGCTGTAGAAGTCAGCCAAGTTGGTCCACAGTATGACCACAAAATGGAAGTGTCGCAAGCTGAAATCTGCCGAGATTTATTTCTATCCATCTGACAGATCCCGTGTACAAAACCCCCTGTACAAAACTTTGCATATTTCGTGCCCACAATAAAGAATTACAGTCGTAAAACATTACTACTCGGTTGATCTCTGCACCACGGCCATTACGTGAGGCAGCGCTACACTCCAAGGGGCCTTCCGGTGTGGCCGAGCGGTTCTAGGGCCTTCAGTCTGGAACCACGAGACCGCTATGGGTCGCAGGTTCGAATCCAGCCTTCGGCATGGATGTGTGTGATGTCCTTAGGTTAGTTAGGTTTAAGTAGTTCTAACAAGGGAACCTCCCCATCGCACCCCCCTCAGACTTAGTTATAAGTTGGCACAGTGGATAGGCCTTGAAAAACTGAACACAGATCATTCGAGAAAACAGGAAGAAGTTGTGTGGAACTATGAAAAAAATAAGCAAAATATACAAACTGAGTAGTCCATGTGAGAGATATGCAACATCAAGGACAAACGTGAGCTTAGGGGCGCCGTGGTCCTATGGTTAGCGTGAGGAATTGCGAAGCGAGAGGTCCTGGGTTCAAGTCTTCCCTTGTATGAAAATTTTTCTTCCTTTATTTTCGCAAAGTTATGATCTGTCCGTTCGTTCATTGACGCCTCTATCCACTGTAATAAGTTTAGTGTCTATGTTTTGCGACCGCACCGCAAACTTACAGTTCGGAAAATATTCATTGACCTTGTTATTGAAGCCGCGAGCTATATTTGCTGGATTCATATTGTTCACGGAATACATCTCACGTATTTAATGCACTCCCGTCCAAAGTAGCGACCAGTCAACTGCCAGCCAGGGAGCCTCGTTAGCAGGAATACTCTCTCTTCCGTGCGCTGTTGTCGACTGACGTAGTGTGTTTCGATGTTTGTTTAGTCATCCTCATGCTACGGCGCAGTTACCTCGCATCGGACGGACGGACAGATAATAATTGTCTGAAAATAAAAAAAATAAACTCTTCGCTTGAGGGAAAACTTGAACCAAGGAGCTCTTGTTCCGTAGCTGCTCACGCTAACCACGGGACCACGACGCTACTGAGCTCATGTTATCCTTGATGTTGCCTATCTTTCACATGGACTACTCAATTTGTATATTTTGCTATTTTTTCATAGTTCCACACAACCTCTTCCTGTTTACTCGATTGATCCGTGTTCAGTTTTTCAAGGCCTATCCACTGTGCCAGCTTATAACTAAATCTGAGGGGGGTGCGATGGGGAGGTTCCCTTGTAAGTTCTAAAGGATTGATGACCTCAGATGTTAAGTCCCATAATGCTCAGAGCCATTACAACCATTTTGAACACATCAAGGAAAGGGTGGTCTCGCTACTTGTTCTCAGTTCACCAACGTGGTTACTTCTGTGTAGAATAAATCCATCAAAGTCTAGTCAGCCTTAGACAATTTCAGATTGCATTATCTATGTTTCGAGCCAAGTTAGGTAGTTTACACAGATAAATCTTAGTATTTGCGAACTAAACGCCACCCATTAGACTGCTAATTGTTTGTTGCTTCTATTTGTGTTACCAGTAGTTCATAATTTATTTCTCATCTCGCTTAACTTGTATTGGTTGTCCTATTTTATGATTAATAAACTCTTTCCAGTCTTACAAAAGATTAATCCAATGTTGATACATTAATCACCTATCAATAATTGACTACAATAATGACATGGCAACCATTTCATTATATTCTTTGAGCATTCAAGCTTTATTTAAGATTCAGATAAAAGTTTAACCTCCAATACCGGCTAGCAACAACAACTGTCAGAGGTCAGAATCAATTTAGCAGATGCATGGGCCAGGTAGACAAGTAGAAGGCTCACATGTTAAAGCAGTTGCAGTCAGGGGGTAAATTTTCTTTCAGATGAAACTGCAAGACCAGGGTAATATGCAATTTAGCGACTGCTGTCTAGGATCCTAAATTCGTAGCACCTTCTGTGACCATCAGATGTGATTTCCATTACAAGGTTTCTGTTTCCCATGTTGGTGCACTTAGGTAAATTAGGTTCACATAACCATAAGAATTGCTGGCGTGAAATACTTTTATGATATGTTAAATTTTTGTGTGTTGTTTGTTTCTATTTTTCTTTATTTTTCGTTGTGACTTTGTATCAGTTGTTGATTGTTCCTGACGGAGAACAGCGTTGTGTTAACTTGTGTTATGGTAGATTATTTGAGGCTCATGTATGTATCGTAGGTTAGGGTTATTTTATTTGACATGTGTTGTCATGGATCGAGAATTAGTGGCTCGGTTGAGCTAAATTCGCGGTATAATTGCGTGGCATTGCGATGAGTACCAATCGAAACCTCTCGGTAGCAGAAATGTGAAAACATGCGTACCAGGAGCAAGACGCGCTTGCTCGAAAGTAGTGAGAGTATTCCAGTCTGGTCACAAATGGATCAATGTCGGAACAGTAGCACTGATCATGAGAAAGTTTTGGAGAATTGTCCTTCGATTATAGTAGCTGACCTTGCAGATATGCCAAACACAGATTTTTCTGACTGTGATGAGATAATACACTCAGGCATCGAGAGCAAACATGATACCACAGCAGAGCTCAATGTACTCTGCAGGCAAAGCAAAACGGACCTTTAGTGATAATGGCAGATCAGACTCATGAACTAAACGTCACAGAGGGATAGAATTGCTTTCTAGAGATGGGCAAAACTGTTCTTTTCAGAGATCGGATCAGAACTGTTCACTCTGTGAAATGAACCAGCTCTTTTTCATGACTCACCACTCATTCATAATAGAAAATAAATGGAAGGCACATTGCCCTTTAAACTTGGTTTATTCCAGTACTATACCTGTATTTTGATCTTATTTGATCCTATTTTGAAGTAACACAGATAATGAGTAAGAATTTTGTATTGTTTATTGAAATTTCCATGATATGACAAAGTTTTTGATTATTGATACATTTTGCACTATCGTGGTTTTTTGGGTGATCGGAAAATGTTGTAACTTGAGATTTACATTAACGATATATTTGGCTATAATGTATTAAAATTTCATTAACCTCGTACAAATATACCGCAAGCCATATATTTTTAAAGTGATCGTTTCCTTCCGAAGACGCCTAAAATCGCAAAATCCGTACCAGAATAAGAAAAAAAAATTGACTGTAAGACTTAAGTGCTGCATATAGCCTTTCGCAGAATAAAACAAGGAAAATATTGGTGTATCACATTTTGCAATACGTTTATCGGTTTGCTCGTAATTAAAGCATAAATTCGAGTGTCCATAATAAAAATCCTATAGTAAGAGGAGTCGTCAGGAACCTAATCTGACCCGTTTAAACAAATAAAACTAAAATAAAAACAAATATGTATACATAACATAATAATGTAATATACATAGCGGTATTACTACGAAGAACAATATCCAGTAGAGACGAACTCCGATGCAGAAGTGCTGAGTCAAGCAGGTCGAGCCGCGAGCTGTATTACTGCGTGAGCTAAGACCGCAGAGACCAGAGTGACACCTGAGTTGCTTTGCTCAACGCTCTGGCTAGAGTCGAGAACGGTGGGGTGAGCGTTGAGCGGGCGAGTTCCGAGGGTGGGTGGAGCGGTGAACGGCCACAAGTCACCCACTCCGAGACAAATCGTCCGTTCCCTTGCGAGCAGGTTGTTGCAAGTAGTTCTTATGTTCTCCGCTAGGAGGCTCTCTGTGCTGTTGCTCGCATCAACTGCTCAGAGGGCAGGACGTGCGACTGAAATGATCGCCGACGGAGTGCGATGCTAAGTTAAGCTGCGCCAGACACTGCAAGCGGCAGAGGAAGCACAGAGACGGCACGGGCACGGCGTATGTGAAACACAAAATCCAATGGGGCACTGCACAATGCAGGCAGCCAAGGTAGAAGCATGGCAGAGGCTGGCGCTGGCTGTGTTGTGTGGCGTGCACTGTGCTCTGACCAGTGGAGGCCCCACTGATATGCTCCGTCTCTCTCTCTCTCTCTCTCTGCTGTGGGAAACGTTTGGAGCTACCGTTCTTTTTTTCTGAATCACTGATTGTTCACTCCTTTGAAAGATTCAACTCTATGAATCAGTTCAGGAGCGGATCCCCCATCACTATTGCTTTCGGGTTGTCCTGGAGGCATTAATGGAGGATCTCAGTTCCAGACACTCATGCAGGGAACGCTGAGGAAGGGACAGGAAGCGGAGAAGAAGATTCAGGAGAGGGAGAGAAGACAGCCACGAAGGAGAAGAAGGAATTAACCGCAAAGGAGATGAAGGAGATGAAAGAATTAGTCACTAAGAAGACGAAGGAGATAGAGATGGTAGCTAACCAGCTTGTTCAATGTATAGAGCAGCTTAAAAAAGAAGTCTTGGGTGTAAGGAATAGCTATAAATCGTGAAGGAAACATCAACAGAGACGCGAGAATTGGTGAACGAGGCAACACGCGATTCCAGGGCGGCATGATTAGTAGCCCAAGGCGCACGCAAGGACTCTTTGTTAGCCAATGAGTAAATAAACTGGTCAAAATCGAAATTTGCAAAACAAAGGGTTCCTGCCACGCTCCAACAATAGGTAAGTAGGATCACCTAGGAGAGCAGGAAAAAATTAACGTGAACGTAAAGCGCATCGAACGGAACGAGAAGAAACAGGTAGATTACCAGAGGTCAAAGGAGATATGGTGCGGATCATCTCACAGCAAAGCGAGCCGGCAAATCACGTGGGGTAAGCAAGTGAGCCAAGTGCGCAACTACAGTCACGGACTGATGCGGCAGCTCTCCTTCGTGATCAGGGTAGAAGAGAAGAGTATGTATCACGACATCTACACGATTACTCTGCAATTCACATTTAAGTGCTTGGCACAGGGTTCATAGAATCACAATCACACTATCTCTCTACCATTCCACTCCCGAACAGCGCGCGGGAAAAACGAACACCTAAACCTTTCTGTTCGAGCTCTGAATTCTCGTATTTTATTTTGATGATCATTCCTACCTATGTAGGATGGGCTCAACAAAATATTTTCGCATTCGGAAGAGAAAATTGGTCACTGAAATTTCGTAAATAGATCTCGCCGCGATGAAAAACGTCTTTGCTTTAATGACTTCCATCCCAACTCGTGTATCATATCTGCCACACTCTCTCTCCTATTACGTGATAATACAAAACGAGCTGCCCTTTTTTGCACCCCTTCGATGTCCTCCGTCAATCCCACCTGGTAAGGATCCCACACCGCGCAGCGATATTCTAACATAGGACGAACGAGTGTAGTGTAAGCTGTCTCTTTAGTGGACTTGTTGCATCTTCTAAGTGTCCTGCCAATGAAACGCAACCTTAGGCTCGCCTTCCCCACAATATTATCTATGTGGTCTTTCCAACTGAAGTTGTTCGTAATTTTAACACACAGGTACTTAGTTGAATTAACAGCCTCGATAATTGTACTATTTATCGAGTAATCGAATTCCAACGGATTTCTTTTGGAACTCGTGTGGATCACCTCACACATTTCGTTATTTAGCGTCAACTGCCACCTGCCACACTATACAGCTATCTTTTCTAAATAGCTTTGCAACTGATACTGGTCTTCGGACGACCTTACTAGACTGTAAATTACAGCATCATCTCCGAACAACCTAAGAGAACTGCTCAGAATGTCACCCAGTTCATATATATAGATCAGGAACAGCAGAGGTCCCAGGACGCTTCCCTGGGGAACACGTGATATCACATCAGTTTTACTCGACCTTCTTGACAGGAAATCACGAATACAGTCGCACAAGTGTGACGATACCCCATAGGCCCGCAGCTTGATTAGAAGTCGCTTGTGAGGAACGGTGTCAAAAGCTTTCCGGAAATCTAGAAATACAGAATCAACTTGAGATCCCAGAAATACAGAATCAACTTGAGATCCCCTGTTGATAGCGGCCATTACTTCGTGCGAATAAAGGGCTAGCTGCGTTGCACAAGAACGATGTTTTCTGAAACCATGCTGATTACGTATCAATAGATCGTTCTCTTCGAGGTGATTCATAATGTTTGAATACAGTATATGCTCCAAAACCCTACTGCAAACCGACGTCAATGATATAGGTCTGTAGTTCGATGGATTACTCCAACTACCCTTCTTAAACACTGGTGCGACCTGCGCAATTTTGCAATCTGTAGGTACAGATCTATCGGTGAGCGAGCGGTTCTATCTGATTGCTAAGTAGGGAGCTATTGTATCAGCGTAATTTGAAAGGTACCTAATCCGTATACAATCTGGACCTGAAGACTTGCCCGTATCAAGCGGTGTGAGTTGCTTCGCAACCCCTAAGGTATCTACTTCTAAGAACTCATGCTATCAGCTGTTCGTGTTTCAAATTCTGGAATATTCCATTCTTGTTCCCTGGTGAAGGAATTTCGGAAAACTGCGTTCAATAACTCCGCTTTAGCGGCGCAGTCGTCGGTAACAGTACCATCGGCACTGCGCAGCGAAGGTATTGACTGCGCCTTGCCGCTTGTGAACTTTACATACGACCAGAATTTCTCCGGATTTTCTACCAAATTTCGAGGCAATGTTTCGTTGTGGAACCTATTAAAGGCATCTCGCATTGAAGTCCGTGCCAAATTTCGCGCGTCTGTAAATCTTAGCCAATCTTCGGGATTTCGCGTTCTTCTGAACTTCGCATGCTTTTTCCTTTGCCTCTGCAACAGCGTTCGGACGTGTTTTATGTACCGTGGGGGATCAGTTCCATCTCTTACCAATCTATGAGGTATGAATCTCTCAATTGCTGTTGCTACTATATCTTTGAATTTGAGCCACATCTCGTCTACATTTGCATAGTTAGTTCGGAAGGAATGGAGATTGTCTCTTAGGAAGGCTTCTAGTGACACTCTATCCGCTTTTTTAAATAAAATTATTTTGTGTTTGTTTCTGGTGGATTTGGAAGAAATGGTATGGAGCCTAGCTACAACAACCTTGCGATCACTAATCCCTGTATCAGTCATGATGCTCTCTATTAGCTCTGGATTTACAATTCGCGTGGGTTCGTGGACTAACTGCTCGAAATAATTTTCGGAGAAAGCATTTTGGACAATCTCGGAAGATATTTTCTGCCTACCACAGGTTTTGAACAACTATTTTTGGCAACATATCGAGGGAAGGTTGAAGTCCCCACCAACTATAACCGTATGAGTGGGGCATTTATCTGTTGCGAGACTCAAATTTTCTCTGAACTGTTCAGCAACTATACCATCGTAGTCTGGCGGTCGGTAGAAGGAGTCAATTATTAGTTGGGCTGTTAAGTATAACCTCCACCTATACCAATTCGCACGGAGTATCTACTAAGACCTCACTACAAGATAAACCACTCCTGACCGACACAAACACTCCACCACCAATTCTGCCTAATCTACCTTTTCTGAACACCGTCTGTGACTTCGTAAAAATTTCTGCAGAACTTATTTCAGGCTTTAGCCAGCTTTCTGTACCTGTAACGATTTCAGCTTCCGTGCTTTCTATTAGCGCTTGAAGCTCAGGGACTTTCCCAGCACAACTACAACAATTTGCAACTAGAATTCCGACTGTTCCTTGATCCAAGTACGTCATGTATTTGCATGCACCCTTTGAGATTGCAGCCCACCCCCTACTTTCCCGAGGCCTTCTAACGTAAACAACGGCCCAGTCTACGCCACACAGCCTCCGCTACCCGTGTAGCCACCAGATGAGTGTAGTGAACTCCTGACCTATTCAGCGGAACCCGAAACCCCATATGAGGCCGTATCAGCCGTACATAGGCGAATGCCGCTGGAGAACGCACCAGCCACCTTAGAGTTCACAGCAGAGCGCGCGCGGTCGGTGATGCAAAGTATGCTCGAAACGGAAAGAGAACACATTTGCGTACGTTTTTGGCGGATGAAAACATTACTCCGTGAAGCTGAGGACACAAGATGAGGCCTTAACAGTGCGCAACGGTCGTTTGGAGACCCATTTATGGAGACCAGTGCTGTAAAAACGAGGGAAAATTTACGCCCGGCCTCACAGCTTTACTTCTGCCAGTATCTCGTCTCCTACCTTCCAAACTGCCAGGAAGTTTCATATCAGCGCAAACTCCGCTGCAGAGTGAAAATCTCATTCTGGAAACATCCCCCAGGCTGTGGCTAAGCCATGTCTCCGCAGTATCCTTTCTTTCAGGAGGGCTAGTTCTGCAAGGTTCGCAGGAGAGCTTCTGTAAAGTTTGGAAGGTAGGAGACGAGATACTGGCAGAAGTAAAGCTGTGAGGCCGGGCGTGAGTCGTGCTTCGGTAGCTCAGATGATAGAGCACTTGCCCGCGAAAGGCAAAGGTCCCGAGTTCGAGTCTCGGTCGGGCACTCAGTTTTAATCTGCCAGGAAGTTTCATATCAGCGCACACTCCGCTGCAGAGTGAAAATCTCATTCTGGAGGAAATGTCGAACCATCCGACCAAGAATATTTCTAATCCATTCAAAATTTCCAAGAGTATAATGAGAGTAGCAGTACATTACGTCAAGAAACTTGGCTAGCCTAGTACGTTGAAGTGCTACCGCAACTGTGGCGACTGAAATACAAGATGCAGTTTATATGCGGATTTTTAGAGAGGTCGATTGCGAAACACATGCTCAGTAATGCGGAGTGCTCTTGTTCATACAAAGAGTTCAAGGAAGCGGTCCTGAACACAAGATGGTCGCAAGTCACACAAGGAAATGTGAAACTGGTCATGTAATTATTTCTATTTTGTTGTTAAATTTATTTTAGTTTTGATAGAGTTATACTTGTAAAGACACCCGACCAGTCAGTCGGCGAGACTCAGCGGAGCAGCGCCTCTGAGGAAGTCCAGCGCAGTCCTGGACGAAACGTAAGGAGCAGAAAAGTTCTTGGACCACGACCTCACATCCCGGAAAGTATATCAACAGCCACTTGTAAAGACATTTGTCATGCATATATGTAAATTCTATTTGAAAAATGTTCAATGCTAATGTTTTGTAGGTAGCAGAAGCAATATTACATTGCCCTAGGAAATAAACATAAAACATGACATAAGTTACTTGGTTGCTTAGATTTTGAGAATGAGTCTGTTTTTTAAATTATAATTATTGTCTGTTTATGTATTATGGATGACCGAAACCTTGTGGATGACTGATCAGGGGTAAATCACTGAGGTAGAGAACAGTTTGAACTCCACGGAACTGTAATCTGATGAGGGAGATTAGTCGTCTCTGAACTCAGAGGCGAAATTGAAGCAGTGAGTAAAATATATTGCGGCAAGACCTTTTTAACCGCTCAGTAACTGTTCGCCTGAAGGCCGTGGTGTAGCAACATTAGGATCCACACGAATCACAATACACTCAGCAATGTTCTTATGTTCTTCTTGCAGACATACAGCTTTGTATGAATGAGTGACCCCTGTCCTGAATGAGGTCAAAATAGGATGCCTTTTCCTGTGCAGCGTTGTTTAGTAAAGTCACCCCTATCACTTGTTGTTGTTGTTGTGGTATCCAGTCCAGAGACTGGTTTGATGCAGCTGTCCATGCTACTCTATCCTGTGCAAGCTTCTTCATCTCCCAGTACCTACAGCAACTTACATCCTTCTGAATCTGTTTAGTGTGTTCATCTCTTGGTCTCCCTCTGCGTTTTTTACCCTCCACGCTGCCCTCCAATACTAAATTGGTGATCCCTTGATGCCTCAGAATAAGCCCTCCCAACCTATCCCTTCTTCTAGTCAAGTTGTGCCATAAATTTCTCTTCTCTCCAAATCTATTCAATACCTCCTCATTAGTTATGTGATCTACCCATCTAATCTTCAGCATTCTTCTGTAGCACCACATTTCAAAAGCTTCTATTCTTTTCTTGTCTAAACTACTTATCGTCCATGTTCCACTTCCATACATGGCTATACTCCATAGAAATATTATCACAAACGGCTTCCTGACACTTTAGTCTACACTCGATATTAACAAATTTCTCTTCTTCAGAAACGCTTTCCTTGCCATTAGCAGTCTACATTTTATATCCTCTCTACTTCGACCATCGTGAGTTATTTTGCTCTCCAAATATATAAAAACTCATTTACTACTTTAAGCGTCTCATTTCCTAATCTAATTCCCGCAGCATCACCCGATTTGATTCGACTACATTCCATTATTCTCGTTTTCCTTTTGTTGATGTTCATCTTGTATCCTGCTTTCAAGACCATGTCTATTCCGTTCAGCTTCTCTTCCAGGTCCTTTGCTGTCTCTGACAGAATTACAGTTTCATCGGCGAACCTCAAAGTTTTTATTTCTTCTCCATAGATTTTAATTCCTACTCCAAATTTTTCTTGTTTCCTTTACTGCTTGCTCAATATGCAGATTGAGTAACATCGGGGCTAAGAGCTCAATATTATTTGATGATTTCCTCTGTTCTGAGTCATATTACATCGTTTTGAAGTGAGACACTATCCATGCGGAAATCAGTCATAGGTGGGGAGCAGTGAGAGAATACAAGTCACTCTCTCACTTATTTTCATTCTCAAGGCTATTCATTACGTTATTATTACACCCAGGATATCAGTTTCTCTGAGATGACAGAAAGTTATCAGTATCAGCAGGCACTGATGGCAGCATGTACAATGTTAATGCAAAAATGGGATCTTTGTGGTAGCTCTCCTTCTAATAGAATTTTCTGGAGTTGAGAACATGCTGGTGGTTTGGTTCTATGACAGCAAATCTTGCTGTGGACCTTCGGAGCTTTGAAGGCACCTACAACTGCTAGGGAGAGGAACATTTCAAATCACTTACGAGGGAACAGTGTTGGTGCCAAGAAATTGTCACAGGGGTGTGCAAACAAAGCTTTCGATAGAAGCCGGCCGCGGTGGTCTAGCGGTTCTGGCGCTGCAGTCCGGAACCGCGGGACTGCTACGGTCGCAGGTTCGAATCCTGCCTCGGGCATGGGTGTGTGTGATGTCCTTAGGTTAGTTAGGTTTAAGTAGTTCTAAGTTCTAGGGGACTAAGATGTTGGGTCCCATAGTGCTCAGAGCCATTTGAACCATTTTTGAACTTTCGATTGAAGAGGCGAAAAACAGCCTACGTGGAACTTTTTTTTGTTAGGGGTTTATGGCCACAGAAAGGACAGTGGCGCAGGAGAGAAGTGGGTCGCTCGGTATAGGCATTTCAACCAAGTCGTGAACGCCCATTGTGTATAGAGCTGGTGTCCATAAAAATCCATTACTTTTCGTCTTTGCCATGGACCAGACACTTTAAATGGATCCAAGAGGTGGTGTCGCTCAGTGCTTGCTATATTTTGGGAAGCCTGAATGCTTCGGAAGAATTTTCGGATAGAACGCAATGTTTATGGTGGCTCTGAAATGGTCTATGTCGGGACACAAAAACACTTTTCTTATTTAAGTCGAGGCACCTGGTCGGACAACCTGTAATGTTCCGCCTGTCAGGATAATCATCTCCGTGAAATAAAAGTTGTTCACTTTAGGGTGAAAGGAAAATTCTGTAAACGCGCTGCCTATAGTGGCCAAGGGGAACACAATTTGGGAGCAATAGCGTCATATGCTCCCTGTGCGGGAATTTACGAATCAGGATTTGGGTGCTTCCCCAGATGGGAAATGAATATTATTAACTTTTGTGAGGACTGATCGGGAGGTTGAGCAGGCGAGCTAGAGTGGAGACGTGGCGCTCGAGGAGTCTGGCAACTGATACAAAACCCATGTCGCGGTGGTAGCATTGGTGAACTGTTCGAGTTTATCGAGTATTGATGGAAATGTGACGAGGGTAGAAATGGTTTTCTGATTCACACTCCAGTCTGGAGATGCAATTCTGATCTTGACTCTTAATCACCCATAATTGATTGAGTAAAACAACGACTGGGCCTTCATTTAAATAGTTTTTCTACGCATTCAATTTTTATTTAAGGCTCTGATAAACGTGATAACCACCAACGCAGGCTGGCAATAGAGACCACTGTCAGAGGGCATATATAATTTAGCAGATGCAGGGCCAGGTACACAAGTGAAAGGTTTACAATTTAGAGCGATTGCTGTCAGTGTGTAAACTTGCAGTCTTCTGTAGTCTTTCAAAGCAGACCACAAAACCAGTGTTACTTTGCTCAGTGTGTTTAAGGTTCAGTACTCTCATTTTGGCTACTTGAGTAATGAGAATCTGGTAACTAGTTCAGAGTCTAATAACAGTTAAGAAACTGAAATTGGTGACAGCCTGCAAAAATTTACGACAAAGAAGATGTCGGAGGTTATCCAAGCCTTTACTCAGCAATGATAGTTTTTAAGGACAACGTTACTAAAATGAATGAAGGGGTGTACGTGTTGCAGAATAGTTTAAAGACGTGCATGACAGATGAGGACATAAAATCAAGACAGCAAACAATTTTTTTTTCGGGAATACCTTCATGCTTAGGAAATATCTAGAGTGCTAAACAATAAACGTTATGTTGCTGCTTCAAACAGTTATGATACAAAAGAAATTGATCACTGGAAGACTGATATCGACTGACACAGTTGATGTAGGATTTATTCTCTTTGCTAGAATAAAGTTTTCCAACTTAATGTGCTGCACATGTTGTCCACATCTTTGTTCCTTCATTAAAAAATCTTTGTTTGCAACTTTATTTGCTGCATAAAAATGTACCACAGAGGGAAGAAATTTTATTTTATTTTAAGTCCATAAAACGTTATGAGGAGAGCAAACACAAAATTATACGCATGATATTATTTCAGTGTTACGTAACTTTATTAAATACATTATTGTGACTCCAAACAACTATCATGAAGTTCGAAGCTTACCATAAATCTTGTTCCGTTACCTGGAGTTCCTTGACTGTTTTGATACAATTCGTCTAGGCACGTTACATCCAAATGTTTCAACATGTCGTGGTTTTCATCTTAGTTGGACTTCAAGTATATGATGTCTTGTCGACTGAGTAAAGAAACCCTCATTAACAACCTTACTTTTGAGTGTGGTAAAGACCACGTCTCAAAGACTTCGACGATCTCCTTCTTCCGTTTTTGTGGTAAACTGCTGAAAGAAATGAGTTCGAGAACTGTTGTTGCATGCAGAAGACGGGTGAAACTTAATATACGAGGACGTGCTGAAAAGTTACACGTCTGAATTTTGTATATGAAAATAGTTAAAGTTTTTTTTTTAAATATAACAGACGTTATTAGCTTTCTACATCCTAGTTCATCATGTTTGCATGTCTGCAGCCCTTCTGCCAGTAGAGGGCTCCCAATTGTAGCGTGTAACTTGGTGGTGTGTGATGTAAGTATGTGAATACGTGAGAGACAGAGTGCTGTGCTGGAGTTTCGAAGACGATGAGTTCGTCGGTACAAGGGGACAGCCTCTCCTTCAGGCTGACTAGGCCAGACCACACACGAGCCCTGAAACACCTGAAACAATGCTACGCCTTGGGTTCATTGTCAGCGATTGATCTCCATACAATTCAGACTTGGCCCCATCCAATTTGCAATTGTTTCCAAACTTAAAACAACACTTTCCAGGGCATCCCTTTGACAATGATGAAATGTTGCAAGCAGAGGTTAGGTTGTCGCTCCGTCATCAGAGTCAGACATTCTACAGTGGCGGTATCAACAAAGCTGGCAGCGGTAACTATGTTGAGAAATAAAAATATAGACATGAAGAATAAAGATGTACAGTGTTAACAACTATTGTGTTATTTGAAAAGCCTTAAGGGGCTCCGGAACGCCCTATACTTGCAATGTTAAAATAACGCTTATAAATTACATCTTTCCTCACAAAGTATTTGAGGTAGCAAGTTGAACTTTTTACAGATTATTTATTGGAATATGGGATACAACTTAACACAGGGATTTTACAAAATTTTGGTTCAGTTATTAAAGATGATTTTTTTCAATTGTAATGAAAATTCACCACATTTTTTGCAATTTTTTATTTATATATTAAAAAATATACAGTTTTTTTGGAAAAAGGCTGTGTTAAATTATGCAGAAGGTACTGTGTAACATTTACTGAAAGTTTGAAACAAATATGTTTGGAAGATCCTTAGAAAACATGTAATTAGTATGAGAAAATAAAAGTTTTGGGAATCGAGTGACAAAGATTGGATTACCTTTTTAGTGCATTCCAGGTCCATAGGATGGATTATCTTCATCCTCTGCAAACTCCTCCTCCAGCTTCCTCTTGTTCCTCCTCCTGTTTACTCTTGCTTGTATTTCTAGACTCTTTACAGCCCTGTCTGCAGCCCGAAGGCGTTTGTTGTCTAAAGCAAGCATCGCTCGTACCATGTTAGAACCTATCTTCATTCCCATATTTCTAAATACCCTGCACCTTACAATGTTGCCATCATTGAAAGTCGCAACAGCATCATACACACAGAAGTGAAGTATTTCTATTTCAACAAATACAGTCTTGGGGATTCTCGACCATATAACACTATTTACACTTTCATTGGGGTTTTGAGTCTTTCCGTGAATACACTTTTTCAACAGTTCAGGTGCTGCTAAGTCTCTGAAAATAGGTTAGCCACGACACATACGTTATCTCACATCACTAAAATGTACCTGATGAACACGGACGTTAATAATAACACCATTTGACAGCAGTTTAACAGCGCCACAGTGGGTCACGCCCATGTAGAACACATTTCAAAAAAAAATTTAAAAATAGTTGTAGTCTTCGGAATTGAATAAATTGTATATCTATTAAAAGGTAATAGTCTGCAGATTCAGAAAACGCAAAAAAGTAAAAATTAAACTTTTCATGATTTTGAGCCTTTCCGGAGCCCCTTAAGAGTTTTCACACACAAAATTTTGAGGAATTACGTTTCAGTACATACTCGAAAGTTAGTATGGACTGTGCCATTGTCTTTTGGATGCACGCAGCATCTTGAAACTGGTTTATTCAGTAACAGTATTCTGTTTCACGGGTGTCACAGAATGCAGGCTGTCGCTAGCTGGGGCAGTCAGAAGACGCGTACGCCTGCGCTCCCGGTGACGTCACAGGCGACGGAGCCAGACAAGGGCAGGATCTGAGCTGAGCGGGGCCACGGTTGACGCCTCACACACAGCATACCTAATGCACTGTGGCGCTGCACGGGGGATCTGAGATAGAGGAGACGCCCAGAGGGGGTCGCAGGAGCGCGGGAACACTGCTGCAACGATCATGTCGTGGGACGTACACACAGTGCTCATAAGGCGTTAGTTGTTTGCTGTCAGATTTGCTTGCTTATCAGCGAATGCACGAAAAGCTTAATGCTTAAGGCGATGATATGTGTGCAGCTTTCCATCACGATGTACAAAGTGTGAAGTTCACTAGAGCGAAGAAAATGTGTGTCATTTGTAAATTTTCCGTTTCTCTTTGATCTTACATAGCTTAAGACCAATTATGGAGCCCTTCATACCTTTAATAGTTAACAGTGTTGCGGCATAACGGAATAGGTCACAGTTAAAACGAATGATGGCTGTCCCATAAAAAATCTATAATATTATAAGCGACAGATACACGTCTTTTTTCGCTATGTCCATCAAATTAATTCCAAATAACGTTTGGCCTTTTCTCACAAAGCTCACCACCAATTTCCTTCCCAAAACTTGAAATTCCCCAGCTTGTTCTATACTGAATACGTCGTTAATTCCAAATCATCTCTTCCTCTTTCACGATTACTGATAAACCAGCAGTAACACATCATGCATAAGAAAAGGCCAGAAAAACTAAACTGAAAACTGCTATCGGAAAGAAAACTGATAATCCCATCTAATGTTAAAATTAGAAAATCAGTAGTCAAATTTCATTGCCTTAATTGCATGAACGCTTAGATTCAGTTGTGTTCAGGAACCTTAATCGTTTAGCAAATGTCTCTGAAGATTTTTCAAAGACAGCCAAAAATCAAAGTGAAGAGGTTCAGTGCGAAAAATTTTATGGAGCAGATTTCAAAAACAATCAATAAATTCTATTTTGGCGACACCCCTTCATGTAGACTTTACACCCTGTGGAGAGCTGGATAGGTTAGCGGCCTGTGAGATCTTGCAGTTGGACTGCAATGTTGCTGACACCAGTCCATCGCAGAGGCGAGCTATGTTTACTCTCGCTGCAGCCAAATGCTGCGCTATCGTGGTCCTCTATAAGCCCAAAAATACGACCAGGTGACAACTAAACTGAGGAGAGCTACTATAAACAACTCTAAGCTGTGGTGTGAGGGTTATTGCAGTTTATATCACGTGGGTGACTGGAGTGGCGTCGGAATTTGGGAAATAAACGAGGCTTGTTGGTTTTGTAGGAAGCTATTGGATCTGGAAGAGGAGATTTCTGCCCTTCAGGGGAAACAAGATAAGGCAAAACAAGATCTAGAAATGTTAAGAAGGGAGAAAGGAAAAGGGAGGTGGGAAGTGACAGCAAGTTATAGAAGAAGTAGGAACAGGACTTTCACAGACAGGATTGGTGTTGATGTGACAAGCAGGCTTTATCAGCTGTCACACTGACGAGCCACAAGTAGATGTAGGAGCAGACAGGACAAAACAAACTTTCAGAAAGTGTTTGAGAAGTAACAAGTCAGAAAAAGTTGTGAAAAAA
Organism: Schistocerca cancellata; assembly: GCF_023864275.1. Classification (NCBI taxonomy): domain Eukaryota; kingdom Metazoa; phylum Arthropoda; class Insecta; order Orthoptera; family Acrididae; genus Schistocerca; species Schistocerca cancellata. The sequence goes on from NW_026047103.1 coordinate 1,780,896, forward strand.
GAAAGTTTTGTTGTTAGGTATTTCACATGGTTGAGGTGTTGGCTAACTGTTCCGGATGAACTAGGGTCTGGTTACTAGGTCAAATCTTTTTTTAAACCTAGTGCAAGTGTGGGTAAGGTGATGAAGGATGCAGATTCAGTCTGCAGAGACCTCACAAAGGAAGATATCGTGGCAACATTGGGTGGAGCCAGCAACAACATCGACAGCGACCATAATTATTCAGCTGAGCGTGACCTGGTAGAGATAACTTCAGAAACCAGACATACTAGCGTTGGGTCTGTGTCTGTTCGTAGACTCCACGACTGGCCTCAATGAAGCTCTTCTATTAGGAGACTTAAGCTAGAGGAAGAACAGCTGCTTGCATCACGTATGGGGCCTCATATTCGTGTTGTTCCTGTAGACTTTCTCAGTAGGCGGGACTATACTAGGCATGGCCTTCACCTCAACAGAAAAAGGAAGGGAAAACTGTCACGGCTAATGATAAATACCTTAAGGTGCCTATCACAGGCGGTAAAGTACCAGTGGTTACAAGTAGCAGAACAGCAGCTTATTTCAGGGCAGGTAGGGCAGAAGCAAAATTACATTGACATTGATAAAACAGGCAGCCAGGAAGCAAATTTTAATATATACGATTCATGCAAGCAGCCCCTAGTTGAAACAGGAGATGTTCAGAAATTGACAGAAAAATTAGGTTCATCCAGTTGCAAATCAGCGAGAGCACAAAATCAGTTATCCGTATTGCATCAGAATAAGGAGTGACGGGTAAGCTTACTGAGATGCTTAATTTTGTTGCAGTATTAGAGTTGAGCAAACCAGTTGATATAATCTGGCTCTTGGGACATCATGTGACCACTGGTATAGGTATGTCAAACGTTACAGCATTTAAATTAGCCTCTTGCTTCTACCGAGAAAATATGGAGAAAGGAGGAATTGCCACATTTGCCGAGAAGTTTTTTAATTTCAAGAATACTGATATTAAAATATTTAGCTCAGAGCAGCACTTAGAAACTTGTGCAACAAAACTATTCTTTCATAATAAGGCGTCTATAATAATAAGTGTATATAGAGCACCTTCAGGAAACTTTAACCTCTTTGTAAAAACTTTGGATGCTCTGTTGTCCCACCTCACAGAGAAAAACAGGTAAATAGTGGTTGCTGGTGATTTTAACGTGAATTTATTGAAACGTGCAGTCAATGAACAGTTATTGCAATCAGTAACATTGTTTAATTCCTACTATGAATTTTGCATTTATGGTTTGTAAATGGTCTGGGACTGTTGTTGATATTACTTTGTAGACAAATCTATGGAAAAAAGTCATACCACAAAACCAATAGTAAATGGGCTATATGATCATGATATGCAGCATCTTATGTTAAAAGTGGCAATTTGTCAGGATATAAAATTTATTGAAAGTAATAGTCAAAAGTAGAGAAATTTAGAAGACTGCTCAAAGACATGAACTGGATCGATGTTTACAACACTTATGAATCAAATGGAAATTACAAAGCATTCATTAATAGAGTTACTTCCGCATTTTAAATTGTGTTCCCCTAAAGCAAACTCAGACTAAACAGAACTCTAGAAGTAAACCATAGATCACACAAGTAATAATGATATCATATGGGGCAAAAAGGTAACTGTATCTACTATCCAGGAACAGCTCTGATGTTAGCATTGTAATGTATTCCAAAGAATACTGCATAATACTGAAGTAAGTGATCCCCAAATCTAAACAACTTCACCCTGCAAAAAAGATAATTACATCAGGCAACAAAATGAAAACTATGTGGCATATTGTGCAGACAGCAGCAGGCGGGGACATAAAGGTAGAGGAACAGGTAACTCTAAAAATAAATGAGACATTTGTAAGAAGTACAAATTGTGTTGCACATCTCTTAAAGGATTACTTTGTTCTGTTACTGACAGCTTATCAGGTTCAGGTCAATGCAATGGAATATATGAGACCAGTCTCTACAAATAACTTCAGTAAAATCACTTCTCTCAAAAACAGTCGCCTCCGCTAATGAAGTAGTATCCATCATAAAATCCTTAAAAAAAACGTATTCTAGTGGTTAGGATAACATATCAACGATGTTAATTAAAGAGTGTTCGTGTGAGTTGAGTTTTATCTTAAGTCATTTCTGTAATCAATCTCTATCAGCATAGCATTTCCAGACTGACTAAAACATGGTGATTTTAGGCCTCTGTACAATAAATGGTTAAAGAGATACCGTCAACCTATCAACCAGTTTCACTTTTGCTGGACTTTACAAAAATATTTGAAAAGGTAATGTTTAAGCGTTTTCTTAAGCATCTGACTGTAAGTAATATATTGTCAAAGTCACAGTTCGAGTTTCTTAAGGGTTCCAATATGAAGGATGCTATTTACACGTACAATGTGGATGTACGTAATTTGTTGGATAACAGAGTCGAGACTACTGGCAGTTTCTGTGACCTGCCAAAAGCATTTGGCGGTGTGAATCACAGCATTCTCTTAAGTAAATTAGAATATTATGGTGTCACTGCCAGTACTGCAAAGTGGTTTGAGTCTTACGTAACTAACAGGAAACAAATGGCGTTGTTGCGAAATACCTGTGGAGTAAGGAGACAGTCTTCATCTGAATTGGAATTAATTGCGTATTGTGTTTCTCAAGGTTCCATCCAGAGCCAACTGCTATCACTTGTGTACATTAATGATCTCACTTGTGTCACATTACGAGATGCTAACTTTGTTTTGTTTGAGATGATAGAAACACTCCAATGAATAGCAAGTTAAGTACAAATTTGGAAATGGCTACATTAATAAATGGTTTAAGGCTAATTAACTCTCATTAAAAAATTGAAAAGACGGTGTATATGCAGTACAGGACCTGTGAGAGATTTCCTTCCATCATGTGTATAACATACGAAGACATGCAGATCGAAGAGTTTGACAGTGTAAAATTTCTGGGGTTACAGCTTTACAATAAATTCAGTTGGGAAGGACATACTGTAGAACTGCTAAACTCGTTAAACAAGTCTCTATTTACGATGCGAATGGTGTCAGATGTAGGAGATATAAATATAAAATAACTTGGAGACTTTGCTCACTCACATTCGATCACGTCATATCGAACCATATTTTGGGGTAACGTGTCAAACTGAGCAAAAGGACTTAGAGTGCTAAAGCATGTAGTAAGACTTATTTCTCGTGTAAATTCAATAACAATTTGTAGAAACCTGTTCAAGGAACTGGGCATTCTAACCACTGCCCCTCAGTATATTTAATTCTTAATGAAATTTGTTGCAAATAATAAGTTTATATTTCCAACCAAAAGTTCAATACATAGTATCAGTATCAGAAATGAGAACAATCTACATGAAGATCCAAAATCCCTTGCCTTGGTCCAAAAAGGGGTCCAGTATACAGGAACGCAAATTTTAAATGAATTGCCAGCAACCAGTAAAATCTTGCTTTCAGACGAAGCGCATTTTAAACAGAGTTTGAAACACTTTTTGGTAGGCTTTCCCTTCTACTCTATAGATGAATATCATAACAGGGGCTGTTTGACCAGCTTCAGTAAAAATGTCTGTTAGATTTCAGTTTTGAAGACACTTGGTCACAGTATTCAAGATTAGGTATTTGTTTATGATAAATTTATTAAAACTGCATAACCATGTTTCATTCTGAGAGTGTATTAATTCTGTAAGTATTGGCAGTTGCAGTTTAGTGTTACGTATTCACATACCTTGACAATCTCCTGACAGATTCTCAGTGAAGTGAGTATTAGATTCAAATATTCTACGTTTTTTTTTTGTTACATGTATCACACCCACGACAATCACTTCAGTTTTTGGTCTACGGACCGAAAACTGAATCTGGTCTAATCTAGTCACGTTGCTAGGACCTAGGAGTACCTTGTGTTCGGCTTCTACCGACACTGAAAGATACACCACGCCAGCCGACGGTCTCATGGTTGCCAATCAACTTCAATCACGTCTAACCCCAGCATCCGCTAAGTACCAGCCTATAAGCCAGTGATAGACCTGATGGCTTCAGGGCTGAAGCCAGAACCACTTCTAGCTTGTTTTATGCATCCGTTTTCCGTCGGAAAAAGTCTTTTTTCTTTTTCTTTTTTTACTAAAGAAAGATGTCTGAATACCATTTTTCTTTAAAATTCTGCTTATGCGGTCAGTGATGTCAGAAACGAACGGTAACCTGACGGAGTGAGAAGGCGGTTCCTCGTCACTCTTATAAGCCGTCTTGCACGCAAATCGATTGGGAATAAATTAAATCAGTGAACACAGACGAGAGGAATAAATGTAAGAGAACAGCCTTTTTTCCCATACCACGGTATATGGCAACTGATGTCCACTATCTACAGCACTATGGAAGCAAGAAGTGGCTTTCATTAAGCTGGTTTTGCGTGCCTCAGCTTATGATCTTCAGTCTCTACAACAAGGAAGAACTCAGAAGTAGACGTATTTCGGCGCCAGGTGCTCTCCACAGTTGCAACAACTACACAACCCGCTACACACAGCAGAGTAACTTGGCTCACACAGGTTGCTCGATACTTCAGCCCGGTCGTAAGTAACACACACTGCCTCCACGGTAGCAGCCGGTGCTCCACTTACGGCGAAGTGGAAGCCCCTTACTGGAGCGTTACTGGCGCCAGTTTGCCGCCAGTGCACACCTGGGATACCCGAGGAGCTGCCGCCGTATTTCTGCGAACCATCCACAGCACTCACACACACACACACACACACTCACACACACACACACACACTCACACTGTGTGTCAGACATTTTACATTCCGTCGGCGATGTTCACTGCTCGGAATTACAGAGTCTTCGGTTGACTGTAAACTGTACGAAAGAAAATTGTTTCACTCGATCTCTGAAGTTTATTAGTTCAGCTTATTTAACAGTAAAACCGTCCTGCAGTTTTCCAGCTGAGGAAATTCCATGAAATTTTGCTTCCATATCTACGTTCGTTCATCTACTTTCGTTAATTACCCTTTATTCCTAGATTTAGCTCCTGTAGATGACTCTGTATGGGGTTCAACATCACATGTGTCTGCTTAAAATTCAGAAACTCTGAATATCACGTTACTACCAACGTTCAAGACATTCAAAGCAGTCAACGTTTTAGATCCAGGGGTTAAATAAAATGACAGCTTCCGGACAAGCAGTCCTAAGTTGGTAACCAATTGTGATGTCTCAAGAACCATCACGCCAGATCTCTATTGGTGACTTTCGGACTATCTCAATTTTGGGAAACCTTGTTATGTTCTACAACACTAAGAAGAGCTATAAAAGTGGAGCTGCAACACGCTACACGTAAACATATCGTTTAATGTCGTCGTAGCACAGCTACATGTTTTAAGATAATGCGTTGGATGTGAATCCAATACATAAAATGCAAAAAATGGCATTCCCTGTTACCATATAACAGCCCAGTACTCTCACGGTACAGTCTCACCAATTAACGTGTGACACTATTCAAATGGTTCAAATGGCTCTGAGCACTATGAGACTTAAAACATCTGAGGTCATCAGTCCCATAGAACTTAGAGCTACTTAAACGTAACTAATCTAAGGACATCACACACAGCCATGCCCGAGGGAGGATTCGAACCTGCGACCGTAGGAGCCGCGTGGTTCCCGACCGAAGAGCTTAGAACCGCTCGGCCACCACGGCCGGCTCGACACTATTCACAAACCCCAGTTCGAAACTGTTGTTATTGCAGTCATTGTCAAGACGTCGTTGTACCATTTCTGGCACAGAATGTGTGGCGGTTCCTGTTTTACATAAATGATTTGAGTCTCTTTGAGACAACTTCAGCTTTCAGTTTACGGACGTGCAACAAAAATTAAAGTTTAACTCTGGTGATTCAGGACTGTTAGGGACCAGACAGGAAAATCAATTGGAAATATTAAATACCCGGCCCAAATAAACATGAATTCTACAATACGAATCATGCTGCATAATGTTTGTTATGTTCCCTGCCAATAAGCAAAAAGTACTCCTTTCCAAAAAAAGACTGAATAGCTGTCGTGCTTCACGCGCTCAGATTAAAAACACTATGCTTGTGAATTGATTGAACGTCAAACAAACACACATTCACGCATAGTGAGTATGTAAAGGACACGAGTCTCCGCAGAATATAACTAAAATATATCAGATAATAGTATTACAAACCATGTGTCTCATATTAATAAACTGACTTATTTGCGATGTCCTGCCGCAGTCCAAAATCGGTAACCACAACGACTGACTCTATATAGTAAATTTTTAGTCCTCATCTTCAGAACACAACGACTGGTTTGCGATCGCCTTGTGTCTCGGTCCACAGCCATTGTTTCGAGCCTCCACCACGTCTTTCGTCTCCTGGGTACTCTGTCCCCTGGGATGGGATGATATATGCCAGATCCACTTTCTTTCTTGGAACAGACTTTCACTAAATGATTAAAAAAAATATTATCTTCCGACTAGCTACCCGTTTTGCATTACTCAGCTCAGGTTTGTAAGTCACTATCCTAATCTTAAATCTGGAATTAATATTTCAGGGGAAATAAAAAAGAAACGTACGTAACTGAATAGTTACAACTGTATGCCGAAGTGGGATTCGAACCGGAACCTCGGCTTTCACGGGTAATGTTCCTACTGACATGGCGATCCATGTGTATCGCACGACCCATCCTCCCAGGCTTACTTCCGACGCTACGTTTCTGCTGCTACATTCCAAACAAATGGATAACGTCTCCTGTATACCAGCTGGACTAGCGTCCCTAGAAGAAAAGATATTTCGGTGGAACAGCATCGCCACGGCCTAGAGGACAATATCCAGAAAAAGTGTTCCTCTCTGCTGGGGCATGTGCGGTACTTTGAAACATCCTGGTAGATTAAAAGTACGTGCTGGACGAGGACTCGAACCAGCAACCCTCTGGATCGCACGAAGTGCTCCCACCGGCTGCGCTGTTTAGGCAGGAGTGACGACACGTCCCCTCAGATTCACTACCACCAGTATCAGTTTGCTACTGTCCAAAGTTCGCAGAACTTCTGACTCGAAAAAAGAAAAAAAATTCACCACCACTTTGATCGCTTTGGTTCCCGTGCAACTGCTGTTGAAGAAGGGATTTCCCTGCAACTGTAGAAGATGCAAAAGGCGATTCTCACATTCGCGAAAGCTTTAGTAATTCGAAGCTGAAAAATATTTCTACACACGATAGTTCTATTAAGTTACCAGCTCCTTCTATTACCCACTTTTATTCATAATATGTATTGTATAATATGTATTCATAATATGTTTGTAATATTTATTGTTGCACATGTTTTTCCTGTGCTGTACACATGTTTACATCGACTGTATAATATGTTGCAAGGTGCTCAAAATTCCGGGCAAAACAGGCGTAAACTAGAGGGAAGTATGGATAATACACAGCATGTACAAGAACCAAGAGAGCGCGCGGTGAGAATGGAAGATCAAGAACAAAGTTCTCGGATCAAAAAAGGGGTAAGACAGAGACGTAGTTTTCCGCCCTCCTGTTCAGTCCACACATCGAAGAAACAATATCGAAAATAAACGGTAGGTTCAAGAGTATGGTCACAATCCAGGGTGAAAGAATATCAGTTGTAAGATTCCGTCACGGAATTCCTTTCCGTAGTGGAAATGAAGAATTACAGGACGTGTTGAATGGAATATGAGAAAAGGATTTTTGTTTAACGTCCTGTCGACAAGGAGGTCATTGGAGACGGAACAGAAGCTCGAATTAGTGGAGGACGGGGAAGGAAAAATGCCGTGCCCTTTAGAAGGAACAATCCTAATGCTCGTCTGAAGCGATTTAGCGAAATTAGGAAACATCCAAATCAGAACAGCCCGTTTGGATGAAATTGACACCGAAATGCCGTGGTTGTCGTTGCGGCCCGATTCACGTATTAGTACTGCCTGTAATTGTCAGCCGTATTTTGTATCTGGTAACTGACAGTGGAATCCAAAACAGCCAACTATCGGTAAGCGCTTCTTAAGAGTGTATTTTTGCCGTAAGCGGTCAACTTTACTTAACTCACTGCCGAATTCTCCAAGGAAAATTTAAACTAAGCAGATTCTAAAATATTAATATCTCTGTAAGTATTTTTGTTTGTTACTGAGCAGGCAAAAAGTAACGAACGTGGGCATTTATCATAAAAGACAAGCTAGTGGTATCATGAGCTACAGTTTTGTTTCTGAACGAACTGGATAATGAACAGGACAGTGTATATTTACCCAGTGACAATGAGTTATTCAGTGCCAGTGACTTGCGAGCTATACGCAAATAGACAAGTGAAAATACGTTTTATATCACAAACCTTTTTCTTCGAGGAAAAAGAGATAGAGTGAATCGAGGAAGCCTGCTACGGTACGAGTGTTTGTGCACTATATAGGCCATTGTGCCGTTGCAAGCCAAATAGTGAAGTGCAGTACTTACCTTTTGTGCAATAAACTTAGAAGGCACCCAGTGGTCCCTTCCCACAGCAAAGGTGTACGGCAAGTTGAAACAAGTGCGGTTGGTTTTTCGCAAACTCTGCGAACACTGCACGAGACACTGAAAAGTATGGACCGGGACGCGCGGCATCGCTTTAGGCTAAGCGCAAATTGAGACGCGTATAGCGCGTCGCAGCGGGCCGCGCGTTTTTGTAACATCACAGGTTCGAACGAGACCGCGCAATTTGCGACGCGACGCGACTGGGACGCGACACGCGCCTGCGCCAGGTCGCGCAGCGCTGTGGTTGAGGCACAGCTTCTCGCGCCGCGCGTCGCGCGAGCCTGGCTAGCACCATGGGAAATTTGAGGTGGGGAGCGGAAGAGTGGCCCGGCCATGTGCTCACATCGGAACGGCGCATATGAGCGTGGTAGTACTGCCCACACGATAAATTTTGCCTTACCGTGTACTAAATTTTATTGCCTTTGGGTAGTGTTTCGTTTTTCGCCATTTAAACGCTCCAGCTTTCTTCGTTAGTACATTATACTTTTCTGTTATTTACATCTGTATAGTTTTGTTTTGTTTTGCTTTCCTTCTGTCAAGAAAAATGCAGACTTCAGTAACTGACGAGCCATTGGCCGCTGGAATTGCACCATATGCCTCCGCGATGTTTTCAGATCGCAAGAAGGGACAGAGGGCAGTGAATAAGGAAGCGAGGAATATTATAAACTCATGTGATTAAGAATCAAGGCAGGAAAGTAAAGCGAGGTTATATTCTCGCTGCCTAGTAAGCTAGCGTATCTGTACGATCTGTTACAAAAATTTAGAAAGGGATAATCTCCACAGGTGTGATCCCTTTGTGCTTGTGGTAAAAAACGTCCAAGATCTGAAGCATAGAAGTTTCACTGTGATTACTCTGATATGGATGTAATAATGTAATACTGTACTACATGTATGTGAACAACATATTTCCCACTGCAAGCTATAAACAGTCGAAAAGCAGTCACAAATAACAATGTTTTAATTGGTTCGCTGTGATGAGAAAAAGCATTTCAATTGTTGCATGGACATTATCAGCATTAATAAACAAATTATATAACAACAGGCTACACAAATGAAGAAAATGGTCGGTATTATTACGAAAGTAGGAATATCCTAAAAGAATGTTGTGATCAGATATATTTAATTTGTTGAAATGTACAGATGACGAAGGGAGATCTACTTTCATGACAATATTTTTCGTACTCCAACTCACAAGGTACACATTGCTAGCTTCTGCATTCCTGTCGCGCGCATTGTCCTCCGCTGCTGACAATACACTCATAATTGTGTTGTGCGACAGATCAACTGTTTATTTTTCTCAATAACAACTATTTTATTCGCGATCACGTATTGTCAGTTTGGCAAGCCCTAGGTGAGTAAACAGTATCTGGCATGTGCCTATCAATCCGCCTGAAGGAACGCTCGTCATTATTTTAATACTGCTCAGATCAAGAGAAGGAATAAAATCCTTTGGTAAGTTTCCATTCCAGTCGCTCAGTGTTAAAAATACGATGGGTTACTGGGATTCCACCAAAATTACTACAGAATTGGCAATCTATTTTTGTGTGAGTTGTTAACCTTTTCTCATTCGAAGAAGCATCACCGTTTGTGAGTAACGGCCACATTTCTCTTGGTGACTAGTTTAATTGTACTTCCTTTGTGACAGTGCAATTTGTCAAACTCATCTCACAGCAGCTATTGAGACAGAAATCCGAAACGGAGTGCCTCATTAAAGAAGTAATTGGCAATCACAGAGCTCCAAAGCTTACGAAAAACCTCATACTGTCGGTTTGCAGTAACATAAAAGGAGAAATTTCGTAATTATTTTCATACTAGGAAGCTCTTGTTTCGCTAGCTATCTATAACTCTTGCAAAATTACAGTCACTGAAGTGAAATAAATAAAAAAGTAAGTATAAGTACTGACATATAGATAAGAAAGTTCCGTGTGTTTAAGAATTAGCAAAACACTCTCCTCCTTGTGTGCTATCATTCGCCAAACTTTCGTTTCGATGTCTCGAGCTGTTTAGGAGATATGAGAGATGTTGCGAGTATTTCATTCTCGCTGGCGTTGAGTTCGGAGGTGAGCGCCCTACATAGGTTCCATTTTCTCGAGATCGGAGGCAGATATAGACCTCCTCCCAAGTCTAAACAAAAATTCAGCATGTTAGCTAAATTTCATACGCAGCAACATATGGCTTAATATTCACCAAACGCAAAATCATAGCGACCCGTAATTTTCATTGCAAACTTTTTCAGTTTTGCGTAGTGCCTTAGCAAAATGTGTACATCACAATAAGAAAGGTCATTAGCGAGGTGATGGACACTTCGCCACGAATCTGACATATAACGATACAAGTAAGGCAAAAATAATATATTTCCAGGGAATAGTGTCTGTAAAATCGTTTTAGAAATGTAACAGGTTGCGCGCGCTTCGGTTCCGTCAGCGCAGAGCGTCGCCAGTCGGCGCGTGCGAAGTACGGTGTACGGGTCGCAATATGCGCTGCACCCGCGTGACCCGTGCGGCAGGTCCGTGTCGCGCTGTAGTGTCGTGTCACGTCACACGTGCTACACGCGTCTCAATTTGCGCCTAGCCTAAAGAGGTTGTGAGACGGGGTGGGGGGAGGGGGGAAGTTTCATCGTTTGTCTTCCATTAATGACAACTCACGGGCGTACGAGGCCCGTACCGAAAACATGCTATTCTGACGCAGAAGTAACATGGAGTGGTGACGGTGCACTACAAAGACGGTGGTATTCATTTGCAACAAGGAACGTAAAACTATATTAAGGCTGTTGTAATGCAATGCAACGAGTAGAAGAGAAATGACATTTAAAACTTGTCTGAAACTGCACAATGCATGTAAACTGAAAAGCAAAAGAAACTGTTTCACCTGCCTAATATCGTATAGGGCCCCCGCGAGCACGCAGAAGTACCGCAGTACTATGTGACAGCGACTCGACTAATGTCTGAAGTAGTATTTCATGGAATTGGCACTATGAACCCTGCAGGATCGGCTTCATCAATCCCCTGCTGACACGTACGATCCACGGATTCGTAATGTTGTCTCCATACCCGTACACGTCCATCCGCTCGATACAAGCTGAAAAGAGACTCGTCCGACCAGGTAACACGTTTGCAGTCATCAACAGTCCAATGTCGGTGTCGATGGGCCCAGGCGAGGCGTAAAGCTTTCTGTAGTGCAGTCGTCAATGGTATACGAGTGGGCCTTCGGCTCCGAAAGCCCATATCGATGATGTTTCATTGAATGGTTCGCACGCTGATAGTTATTGATGGCTCAGCACTGAAATTCGCAGCAGTTTGCGGAAGGGCTGGACTTCTCTCACGTTGAACGATTCTCTTCAGTCGTCGTTGGTCCCTTTCTTGCAGGAACTTTTCCCGGCCGCAGCGATGTAGGGGATCTGATGTTTTAGCAGATTCCAGATATTCACGGTACACTCTTGAGATGGTCGTAAGCGAAAAATCCACATTTCATTCCCACCATCACGCCAGTATGTTCAGATTATATAAATGTCACGTTGTAAGAGGTCCGAGCAGCTGTAATTTCGATGTATTGCTCACGCGCTGCCTGAGATATGTAAGGTATAAGAGAATCTCAGACCAGAGAGCAGTGTTGACTGCAGTAGGAACTGTGTAGCTGTAGGAGTAAGTTGTTGCTAGCGAGCAGTCTGGTCTGGTGTATCGTGTTGGCTGGGCCGGTCGTGGTGCAGCGATGGCGGAGCCTGAGCATTATTGTATAAGGTAAAAGCCACCTCACGCATATGTAGTATTGTTATCTCAAGTCCCATGCAAATGTTTTAAAAATGTCCTAATAATAATCTTTCTCATAAAAAGTAACTTTTAACAACCATTCATTTCAATTTAAAGAATTTACTAATTTCTCCAATCCATGGTCATCCCGATCATTGCAAAAGAAAAATCAGTTGTTTCTTTTCATAAATGACAAATCTATCGGCCAGCATTGCACAGGGCTGTGCCAAAAAAAATTTATTGTAAGAGCAGATATCCATGCGTTATCCGGCGACTTCATTGAGGTAAGAATTTTTCTTTTTTATTCAGAATGATCTCAGGGCCATGATGCAGCACTGCTGATGTCCAAAATTTACCAGGTTAAATTCACAGTCAATTATTGAAAAGTTGTAAGTGAACGACAATTTAATTGAGAGGTTAGTTACATTGTATTATTGCAAGATTACAGAATTTATCTGAGGGAGGTTACACTGAATGTGAACGACATAATTATAATTTTTGCTGTTGAGAAGTTTAGGAATTTTTCTGTTGGGAGGTTACACTAAATGTGAATATTATTCATATTATTTTTTTTTTATTTTCTGTTTTGTGGTTATACTAGATGTGAAAGAATTTTGTGGGGAGGTTACAACGTCATCGAGCTCTTAGAGTCAATTTGTCACGAACATCAGTAACCTCTGTTCTGATTTGATGACAGAGGCTGGAGCTCACAACATTTATTGAAAATAGTTATTCTTTAAAATTTTGAGTCACGTGATCTACTATGACAGCTAAAATACTTAGAAATGCTTAAAAAATTAGTTAACTGAAGCAGTAAATATCTAACGTTTTGTATGTATTTGAAATGGCAGTTGTATGCTCTGCGGCAGCCCGATGCTCTGCAAGACTCTTCGTAACTACCACAGTTTTTTCCACCTGAAACTGCTCACAGCACTCTAGCGTTGTACTCGCACAACAATTTGTAACCAGCCGTATCTCTCTTTCGCACTGAACTGCTCTTTGATGACTTTAAGAGTTCCCTTTCCTTCGTTGCGCCACGAAACTCTTTTCTTCCTATCCTCTTCAGTAGCTGTTCATTCATACGTAATCATCAACGTTTTTCTGTGACACCATTTTTGCCAAGTTTCTAAGCTGCGCCAAGAAAAGTATCACTTTGTCGAAACCCCATAATTATCCCTCATTACGATCGATGAGTGTAACGTTACTCTTAGCCTAGGTATGCTTCGAGCAGCCAATTGTCAGCATAATCGAAAAAAAAAAAAAAAACGCCACAACTCGAAGTTGTATAGATCTAAGATGTATAGAGGTCTGGTGCCAGAATCCTGCAGTCATCAGACGAGAGATGGGCGGAATGACTTAGCTACGGTCGACAATGCGAAGAAAACGTCGTTGACTGTAACACATTTACTAAGCAGTAGTACAGGGTTGCGTTCCAATGTCCCGCGCCACAGCCATGCTGGCAGTGCAGCAGAACGCCAGCGTGCGCTCGTCTTCCAGTACCACCAGTGGAACGAAGCGTCGGGTGGCGGCTGTTGCGTCACGGGGCAACCGTCCACCCGTGGACTCTGGGGGCTTGCAGCTCTGCGAATTGACCTTCGGAGTATACTCGTTAACCTCGAAGATTTGCACTCCGGACTTAACGCCTCCGGTCCGCCTGAAGTGCTCACTGACTCGTAGGCGTCGGCTCTCGGACCCCGTTCGGGAGACAGGAGCCGGCAGTATTAGTGTCTGCCACGGAACGGGATGAGCAGCTGCAATGCAACCCTCCCAAAGGTGGCCCAATCACGCAGGTCAAGCCTTCAGCAGGCCTCCAGGGTGATGGCGGCCTCGGCAGTTGGCAGCACTGCTGGCAGCAGGAGCCTCCTTCCAGCCGGACTCGTGGTTCCATAGGCATGCCGAAGGTCGACCGCCACTGCCTTCCCTCTCACTGGACGGCAGCTACTGACACAAGGGCTGCGACGAAGCGCTGGGCAGTCGGTAATCAGCACTCGGCGTTGTTCAGATGTGTGTGAATTCCTAAGGGACCAAACTGCTGAGGCCATCGGTCCCTAGACTTAAACACTACTTAAACTAAGACGGCAAGAGCTGACAAGTGCGAGAATTATCGCACAATTAACTTAACAGCTCATGCATCCAAGCTGCTTACAAGAATAATATACAGAAGAATGGAAAAGAAAATTGAGAATGCGCTAGGTGACGATCAGCTTGGCTTTAGGAAAAGTAAAGGGACGAGAGAGGCAATTCTGACGTTACGGCTAATAATGGAAGCAAGGCTAAAGAAAAATCAAGACACTTTCATAGGATTTGTCGACCTGGAAAAAGGGTTCGACAATATAAAACGGTGCAAGCTGTTCGAGATTCTGAAAAAAGTAGGGGTAAGCTATAGGGAGAGACGGGTCATATACAATATGTACAACAACCAAGAGGGAATAATAAGACTGGACGATCAAGAACGAAGTGCTCGTATTAAGAAGGGTGTAAGACCAGGCTGTAGCATTTCGCCCCTACTCTTTAATCTGTACATCGAGGAAGAAATGATGGAAATAAAAGAAAGGTTCAGGAGGGGAATTAAAATACAAGGTGAAAGGATATCAATGATACGATTCACTGATGACATTGCTATCCTGAGTGAAAGTGAAGAAGAATTAAATGATCTGCTGAACGTAATCAACAGTCTAATGAGTACACAGTATGGTTTGAGAGTAAATCGGAGATAGACGAAGCTAATGAGAAGTAGTAGAAAGGAGAACAGCGAGAAACTTAACATCAGGATTGATGGTCACGAAGTCAATGTAGTTAAGGAATTGTGCTACCTAGGCAGTAAAATAACCAATGACGGACGGAGCAAGGAGGACATCAAAAGCAGACTCGCTATGCCAAAAAAGGCAATTCAGGCCAAGAGATGTCTACTAATATCAAATACTGGCCTTAATTTGAGGAAGAAATTTCTGAGGATATACGTCTGGAGTACAGCATTGTATGGTAGTGAAACATGCACTGTGGGAAAACCGGAACAGAAGAGAATCGAAGCATTTGAGATGTGGTGCTATAGACGAATGTTGAAAATTATGTGGACTGATAAGGTAAGGAATGAGGAGGTTCTACGCAGAATCGGAGAGGAAAGGAATATGTGGAAAACACTGACAAGGAGAAGGGACAGGATGATAGGACATCTGCTAAGACATGAGGGAATGACTTCCATGGTACTAGAGGGAGCTTTAGAGGGCAAAAACTGTAGAGGAAGACAGAGATTGGAATATGTCAAGCAAATAATTGAGGACGTAGGTTGCAAGTGCTACTCTGAGATGAAGAGGATAGCACAGGAACAGAATTAGTGGCGGGCCGCATCAAACCAGTCAGTAGGCTGACGACAAAAAAAAAAGAAAAAAACCAACTTTAACTTATGCGAAGAACAACAGAAACACCCGTGTGCACTCGAATCTCCGGCGGGACGGGACTCGCAATCCGTGGCATGGCGCCTCAAACCGCACGGTCACTCCGCGCGGCGCACTCGGCATTCCTTCATTCGTTATGAAAGGTGTGATATTAAAGTTGGCGCTACCAGAGCGCTGTGCAGCATTGGTGTTGGCTATGACATCATGTGCCCTGGTTTTACCTCGCTCTCAGCTCTCCCAGTGACGTCAGATTTTCGTAGCGTCACCTTTCAGAAGGTCTTTTCTACTGGCTCGACACCTGAATACTTAGTGTGGCCTTGTACGTAGCCTTCCTTACGAAACTCGGCTTTGTCACTAGTATGACGATATTCCTGGGCTTCCTTGAAGACATTACCCTCGGTCGTTCCCCCGTGCTGCAGTAGGTCCCGAGTTTGCCGCAGCTCGCTCAGCATTTTCCCGTGTAAGTAGGCTGTTTAGGTTTTTATATTGGTAACGCCAGGTAGCGCTCTATATGAAAATAACTGACTGTGCTGTGTGAAGTGTGTGGCTACTCTGCATTGTAGCAATATTGCTATTGTAGTGTTGGGCAGTTGTATGTGAACAGCGCGTAGCGTTGCGCAGTTGGAGGTGAGCCGCCAGTAGTGGTGGATGTGGGGAGAGAGATGGCGAAGTTTTGAGAGCGGACGATCTGGACGTGTGTCCGTCAGAGACAGTAAATTTGTAAGACTCGATGTCATGAACTGTGATATACTTATTATGACTTTTGAACACTATTAAGATAAATACATTGTTTGTTCTGTATCAAAATCTTTCATTTGCTAACTATGCCTATCAGTAGTTATTGACTTCACTAGTTACAATCTTTTATTTAGCTGGCAGTATTTGCGCTCGCTGTACTGCAGTAGTAGGAGAAACCAAGAGTTTTGTGAGGTAAGTGATTCATGAAAGGTATAGGTTATTGTTAGTCAGGGCCATTCTTTTGTAGGGATTACTGAAAGTCAGATTGCGTTGTGCTAAAAATATTGTGTGTCAGTTTATTGATGATCTAAATAAGCAAAGAGAGAAATGTCTGTGCAAGTTCAGTTTTGCTCAGCTGTTTGAAAATCAAATAACGTAAGAGGTTTATCAGCACTGTAATTCATTAATTTTCTAAAGGGGGCGTTTCACCCGTAGCTGGCGGTCTGCTGGTCACTGACGCAAGCGGTTCGCCTTTCGGGAGTTGCGGGAGTGTCCGTCGGGGAGCATATCTTAGAGCGTCACGGGTGTGTTGATGATGTTACCGTGACACCATATTTCACCTCAGATCAGCCCATCGCCGTTGTGGGCGTGGCACACCCCCTTTACACACATTTCACCCCTTCGTTTGACATCTCTGCGGTGGAGGTCCACTCTGCGACATCAGCCGCTGAAATGATGCTGTTTTCTCATGGGTGTCCGAGGAAAACATTTCACACACACCGCTGCTCAGAACAGACAAGGAATGGGCTGAGGAGGTGGCATAAATAGCGTCAACGAAAACACTTCTTGGTTTGGGACGTTGTTGTCAATAAATTTGGAGGCCGGAAACGACATTTCACAGTATGATGAGCAGATGACGGCGATCTCGACAACGCTGGAAAAACCGGAGGATGCAATCCTATTCTTATTGTGGCTCTGCAACTGCACAGAAGGCGATCCGATCGCATAGGAGAGTAGTGTGGCGCCAGGTTTTGCTCTGGTATACAGGGTGGCACCACTGAAGGAATCTCTATGTGATACGAAGGAATTTGTGTGTGATCAGAAGCAGCAAAGTGTGTTTATGCTTTTTCAAGCCTCCGTTTCGTGTCCTCTTGCAGCATGGTCGTGGACCGGTGCAATTTTGAAATTTGTGTGAATAAAACGGTACAGTGTCCCTCTAATATACCTCTAACATCCTGAATCCTACCCACGTACATTTATTGAGCTCGTTATAAATGCACCTGTCATACACTTCAAGTCACATTCAGCTGAGTGGTGCCTCCTGCTTGCTCCAGCGCCTGAGGGCGGGCAACCCTTTCGACGACACTTGTTGCTCATTCACAGCAAATACTTCCTTGCTACTCCAATCTATACTTCTCATCTTCTCCACTTCTGTTCTACTACTGCAACTAGGCATTCAGTTGTAGGAAACACAACAAACTGATAATTTCTGTCCAGTAGTTACTTTCTAGCTTGAGGTCGTCATCTAGCAGAACGTTTACAATTTCTCATGGCGCATACCACATGCGTACAATTGCGAAAATGCAATCCCTGATTGTTTATCACTATGCATATATGTGTCCCTGATGTAACACACAGCATTGTTAAGATTGGGACACGGTTGTAGACATGTAGTGTTCACCATGAAAAATTTTAAACATTCTGCTAGCTGTCGATCTCAAGGTTGAAATTAATGACGGAACATAAACAACAAAATTTTCGAACAGCTTGTCTGGTTTGTTAAAACAAAATATCTTTTATGAACGCTGCGAATCACGATTTTAAAAAGATTTAACATCGAAACTATCCTATGATGTCTCATTTTCTAATATAATTCCCCTACAAACCCGATTTCATTCGACTGCTGTCTATTAGCTTCCTAACGTGCACCGATGTGAACCTAATAAAGTCTTTTCAAAGCACTATGCATCCTGCTTGACTTCCAAACCCGGTACCATCTCCAACAGAATTGACTGTCATCGGTAAAACATAAGATTATTATTTACTTTTCCACAGCGGTCTTCATTTTCCAAGTGTCTCCCCTTGACAAGCTGCTATGCCTTCCGTGAAAATAACAAGTTACGTAATCTGACAAAATGATCGCTTCAATCATGGGCTTACGCGCATACAGTTTTTGACAATGAAATCTGATTTTTTTTTTGTCATCAGTCTACTGACTGGTTTGATACGGTCCGCCACGAATTCCTTTCCTGTGCTAACCTCTTCATCTCAGAGTAGCACTTGCAACCTACGTCCTCAATTATTTCCTTGACGTATTCCAATCTCTCTTCCTCTACAGTTTTTGCCCTCTACAGCTCCCTCTAGTACCATGGAAGTCATTCCCTCATGTCTTAGCAGATGTCCTATCATCCTGCCCCTTCTCCTTATCAGTGTTTTCCACATATTCCTTTCCTCTATGATTCTGCGTAGAACCTCCTCATTCCTTACCTCATCAGTCCATCTAATTTTCAACATTCTTCCATAGCACCACATCTCAAATGCTTCGATTCTCTTCTGTTCCGGTTTTCCCACAGTCCATGTTGCACTACCATACAATGCTGTAGTCCAGACGTACAACCTCAGAAATTTCTTCCACAAATTAAGGCCGGTATTTGATATTAGTAGATTTCTCTTGGCCAGAATTGCCTTTTTTGCAATAGCGAGTCTGCTTTTGATGTCCTCCTTGCTCCGTCCGTCACTGGTTATTTTACTGCCTAGGTAGCAGAATTCCTTAACTTCACTGACTTCGTGACCATCAATCCTGATGTTAAGTTTCTCGCTGTTCTCATTTCTACTACTTCTCATTACTTTCGTCTTTCTCTGATATACTCTCAAACCATACTGCGTACTCATTAGACTGTTGATTCCGTTCAGCAGATCATTTAATTCTTCCTCACTTTCACTCAGGATAGCAATGTCATCAGCGAATCGTATCATTGATATCCTTTCACCTTGTATTTTAATTCCACTCCTGAACCTTTCTTTTATTTCCATCGTTGCTTCCTCGATGTACAGATTGAAGAGTAGGGGCGAAAGGCTACAGCCTTGTCTTACACCCTTCTTAATACGAGCACTTCGTTCTTGATCGTCCATTCTTATTATTCCCTCTTGGTTGTTGTACATATTGTATATTACCCGTCTCTCCCTATAGCTAACCCCTACTTTTTTCAGAATCTCGAACAGCTTGCACCATTTTATATTGTGGAACACTTTTTCCAGGTCGACAAATCCTATGAAAGTGTCTTGATTTTTCTTTAGCCTTGCTTCCATTATTATCCGTAATGTCAGAATTGCCTCTCTCGTCCCTTTACTTTTCCTAAAGCCAAACTGATCGTCACCTAGCGCATTCTCAATTTTCTTTTCCATTCTTCTGTATATTATTCTTGTAAGCAGCTTCGATGCATGAGCTGTTAAGCTGATTGTGCTATAATTCTCGCACTTGTCAGCTCTTGCCGTCTTCGGAATTGTGTGGATGATGCTTTTCCGAAAGTCAGATGGTATATCGCCAGACTCATATATTCTACACACCAACTTGAATAGTCGTTTTGTTGCCACTTCCCCCAATGCATTTAGAAATTCTGATGGAATGTTATCTATCCCTTCTGCCTTATTTGACCGTAAGTCCTCCAAAGCTCTTTTAAATTCCTATTCTAATGCTGCATCCTCTATCTCTTCTAAATCGACTCCTGTTCCTTATTCTATTACATCAGACAAATCTTCACCCTCATAGAGGTTTTCAATGTATTCTTTCCACCTGTCTGCTTTCTCCTCTGCATTTAACAGTGGAATTCCCGTTGCACTCTTAATGTTACCACCGTTGCTTTTAATGTCACCAAAGGTTGTTTTGACTTTCCTGTGTGCTCTGTCTGTCGTTCCGACAATCATATCTTTGTGTCAGTGACACAAATAGCCTTTTCAGTCCCATAGCGTGGCAAAACTGAACGACTGCTCGCCGGCGCTGACAGGTGGCCCGTCCTGCGTTCAATTATTGGCAGCCCTGCACCCAGACGGGCCGTGTAGCTCGCCTCCAGCTGCTGCCACCTGTCCTTCAGCAGGGCGTCCTCCGTGACGGCCACCCGTGTCTTTTATTCATTGGAGCTCTCGTAACGGCCTGTGGACGTCCGATATATCTGGAAAATGGGATTTATGTATCTATCCCGCTTTTTTGGTCCACGCATGGCATTTATTTTAATGATTCACGGAGGCTGTCTCTGTCCACTGCTGTTACAATGAGACAGGTGTCTAATAAACCGTATTACTAAAAAAATCTCCTTGGCGTTTGTTATCGGTCATTATTACTGAACCTCACCGCAGACATATAGGTCGTGCCACGATGTAAATGTTGATATTCCTTTCTCACCCATAACCGGTTGTCGAAGTTGAGGCCTACTGTTGGTGAATATTTTGTAATAACGAATAGGACCCACCCAGTAATGAAAGAAGGTTTTGAAAACATACTCATCACGTATCTAAGATATTACTACGCATACTCAGAGTGTGCTAAGGGAAGTTTGATGAAGTGAGGATATATATGAACTATTACCGTCTACTTCTCTCTCTCTGACGCACTTAATGTTAACGGAATTCCCTCCCATGTACAAAGTTAATGCCTGTGTCCATTAAACAGTACGTCTGAAATGTGATAAGAAGCCTGCCGAAAAATAATAGCTGGTTTATGCAATTTTGTCATATGATGACGTGTTTGGAGACCGTGACTGTTATCTGAAGACATATGTTGATGGTGTTGAGACAGAATCCAGCCACAATTTTATTTTCAGTTCCTTTATTCAAATGGTACCGTCACCGGTTTCGAATCGTTACGATTCATCTTCAGACGGTTTTCATGCTTTCATGACAACAAGTGGTGTGTTTTTTACAGATTAATTGTCCTAAAGTATAAATAATACACAATTATTAGCACCCCACACAGATGGTTGCTTTAACGCAAAGAAATTTGTGGCTGGTTGCTGTCTCAACACCATCAACATTTGTCATAGATGGTGGTTCCGTTCGTTAACCACATCTCTATCTTAGGAAAATACTTCTCAAACCGTCAATATTTCTGAGATACTATTATACCTTTCCTTCCACTTTCTTACTCTTTTAAGATGTCTTCAAGGAATCAGGAAAACTTATTATTTAACGTCATCTGGAATACGGAATTATCGTAATATGAGCACAAATTTTTTTACGACATGCGTGAAATAAATCGACCGAGTCCTTTCCAAGGTAAGAACCCCGGCATTTGTCTTCGTAGATCTGAGGAAACTACGCAAAATCTAAGTCTGCCCGGTAAGACTCCTGTTGTTACTCTGAAAGATGTTCCCCCGTTTCTTAAGACGTGTCCTGCCACTTTCCACCTACCTATGTGAGCCGAGCATGGCTCGTGTTCCAGCCACCATGTATTTTACACCCTGTTTTTAACGTTCTTCCACCTCACTAAGTTAATTTAAATTACTACTGTCACTGAGTTGCTGCTTTGCCTGACTGTGACCGGCGCTACCAGCGCGTATCGATATATCCCCTCTCGTAGTATCTTTGCTCGACTGCTATTACTTCCTGGTCGTCGTCTGTCGTAGGGCCGGTGTGCCCCAAGGCTCTGTCCTCTGCCCCCTTCTGTACCTTTTGTACACGGCGGACATGCCGCAGCCGTCACCCCCCGTCCAGCTTCTCCAGTTTGCCGATGACACCGCCTTCCTTGCCCTTTCCCCCACCCTGCAACGCTCCCAACACCTTCTCCAATCCCATCTTGACCGGTTCACTGCTTGGTGCAACCAGTGGTTGTTCAAGGTCAATCCCTCCAACACCCAGGCGATCATTGTAGGCAAAACCACGCCTTCCTTCCGCCTCCTTGATTTCTATCTCACCGTCTATGGCCGTCTTATCGCCCTCACTCCCACCCTTAAGTACCTTGGCGTCACCCTCGACCGTCGCCTCTCCTGGACCCCCCATCTCCGGACAATCCAAGCCGAGGCACGTTCCCGACTCCGTCTCCTCAAGCTCCTTTCCGGCCGTGCGTGTGGTCTGGACCCCTCCACCATCCTCCACACCTATAAATCCCTCATCCGCCCTATCCATTGTTACGCCCATCCAGCCTGGATCTCCGCCCCCACCTACCTTTTATAAATCCCTCCAAATCCTTGAACGCCATGCTCTCCGCCTTGCCTATCGCATCCATCTCCCCTCCCCCACGTGGGTCCCGTATGATCTCATCCCCTTCCCCCACCTCCTCCTTTTCCTTGAAAGGATACGGATCCTGTACACCTCCCGCAAACTTGATCCTCCTCACCTACTCGTATCCCCGATCCTCTCACACCCCCGCCCACTGCCGCGCCTGTATTCCCACGTCCCACCCGGTCTCCATCTCTCCACCCTCCTTACCCTCTCCCAAGGTGGCTTCCGCCAGCTCCCCCTCCCTGATGATGTCCTCCTCCCCTCCAGCTACCCCTCCTATCAACTTTGATCCTACCCCCCACTTCCTGTGTCCTTTCCTTTAGGCACCCTCCCTCCCTCCCTTCCGTTCCCTTCTGTTTCCTTTCCCCCCTTTCTCCTCGCCTCTTCCCCCGGGCTTCCCCTCCCCCTTCCTCCCTCCCCCTCTCTCCTCTGCCCGTGGCATCTCTTCTCTCCCCTCTCCCATTCCCCTCCTCCTCCTCCTCCTCCTCCTCCACTCTTGGCAGGTCCCCGGACTCGTATAGGCTCAGTGGATTTTCGCGCGCCTAAGATCATCGCCATCTGTGTGTCGTGTGTGTGCCTCGATTTGTGTTTAGTGTTCTTTCGCCGTCACGCCTCCACTGTTCACGTGTGCCGTCGCAGTCATCCGTGTTATGTGCGCCGTGTCACCAAGTTTATTCGCGTCCAGCGTGAACGGCTTCATGTTTATTGTTTTTTTGTATCTCCGTTTTTTGCCCGCCGTTTTTATTGTATTGTCTGTATTACCTATATGTCATATTATTGTACCACTTAAGGCTGAACAGCAGCGTAATATGCTGCTGACAGCCCGCCTGTATGAGGTGATTAAAATTACAATAAAGGAAAAAAAAGCTGTCCTAGGCGAATTCGGGTTGCGAGTTCGGGTCTTCCAGCCAGTTCGAACGCGTCTCCAGCGCAGTCCGGGCCTGCCAGTCGGGGAGTTGCAATGCGGCACTAGTGCAGTCGGGTTGGAGCAGCAATGGGGTCTGCGTCGACATGGCTCGCCCGACCATTGCCGCCACGCAACACTTGATCCGGGCCACGGTCTTGGTGGATCGTCGGTCGGTCGTCCTACCGGACAACGCATTTGGGCTCGCTGATCGTTCATGAGTCGGCTGTGTGTGTGTGTGTGTGTGTGTGTGTGTGTGTGTGTGTGTGTGTGTGCATCGACTCCCGATTTGTCTTCCTGTGTGCTTAGTTACTGATGGGTATCGTTCAGGTCTTCGGGCAAGTGTTTGTCAGCTTGTGCGTGTAGTTGGCGTTATGTCCACTGACGACTATTTTAGATGTTGTCGGCATTCGGTGGGAGTCAGTCGGTTGCTGCGGACCAGGGAAGTTATCTCTGCGGGATGCAATCGGCTGGGTCTTCTGCCGGTCCCTGCGCAGTGTCGGAGCGTGTGTGGAGCTGTCCGATTGCTACGAGCTTCTTTGTTCACCGACCCAGGACGTCAAAGTTGAGTAGTGGTTTCAAGTACCCAAGCCACGTCCATTCTTATTGTGGTGGTTCGTTTCGGTGGTTCGCTGTTGGGGAGGTTTTCCTGTGAGCAACACCGAGTCTTTATATTGCTGAAATTTAGCTGCCATGCGGTGCAATTAACTATATTGGTTGACTACAATTCGAGTGCACCAGCGAAATTTTCTGCCTTGTTGCCGTTAGTGTTCTGGTTACCTGCCCTAGGCACTAACGTAGTTTTTAGGCAGTGTCTTTCGCTCTCCTGTTGTTGGTGCCCAACATGGTGTGTAGTTTTGGCAGCTCAGTTCACATACGCGTTGATCTCGGGATAATAATACTTGTAAATTTTTTAAGGCCTTGAATTCTCGCGTACTCCGTCCTGGCAAGCAAGCGGCCGGTCGGTCGGTCCGTGACTGTCCCCTGGTTTTAAGTGTAGCTCGACTCACCACCTGTCTCGCGTAAGTGAACGAGGGAGACCGATCCACTGGGGACCTCTGACTCTCGTTCTCTTAATTATTATTTTGACAGCGTTAATGTTGTTGTAATTTAACCGTAGTTTATACTTTTAATTTGGCATTGTTAGTTGTGGGCCTTCCTCTCTGGAAACATGTTCTCAGAGTTTCCTTCAAGTCCAAACATTATCGCATTCTGTTCTTGAAAGGTTATTGTAATTTCCTCTGAAAGACTGGGTTCCTTCCACTGTTGGTGTTACAAAAAGGAAATTTTTAAACTTAATATATTGTTTTACCGATTGTTGCAATACATATTTCCTTTATTTGCAGAATGTAACTTCAGCCATCTTATGGCGTCTGTTTATCTCTTTCTGTGCACCTTGTGGTCCATCAGCCCTGTTAGCATCTCAAAACACTGTGGCCTTCTGCCTTCAGTAATCATCATAGTAATTTGTAATTTTGAAGATTCAATCCGGCGGCCTTCAGCCGCTCCGCTTGCTGATCTCACATATTTATACGATTTATATTATTCGTAAATTTAACTGTGTGTCATGTCTGTTCAAAATTGAACTTATTCTAAAAAATGTGTTCGGAGGCCTTCAGCTGCGAAGCAAATTTAATTCTTTCAAACATGTATATGTGAAGAAAATGATAATAAATTACAATTGTGAAACGAATCCTACCGCAACTCCCTTGGCCCTTTTCACAATCCTAATTACCGGTGAGCACTGCGTGATGTAGCAGGCGTTTCACTGTGTTCAGTCCTTTCCTTGTTTTCCTTTCCTCTCTAACTGCACCGAGAACTCCATCGTTTCTCATCTTATCGGTTCACTGAATTTTCAGCAGCCTTCTGTAGCACTACAACAAAAATGTTTCGATTCTCTTCTTTTATCGTTGTCCCACGCTAGCGTAGTTGTAATCTGGCAACATGTACCGTTTAACAGAGTACTGGAATAACTCTCAATGTGAGTTGAGTGCTGACTGACCTCGATTCATATGCTGAGACCAATACTCACAGCAACAGCTGTTTAAGAGTGTTCTTATGGCTCTACGTACTACTTATCATTCATGAAAATCAACGTATCATAAATCGGCATATGTGAGCCATCCTCTGGCACGACGGGTACCACTGCTTCCTTGTCGCCGTCAGGCAATGTGAGTTATGTTTATTCGGTAACTCGTTCGTTATGGTCCTCAAAGATTTGTTATTTATGGACAGATTTCACTTCATTCGAGTCCAGGCTATGACTGCACAGTGCAAGACATTCTACGCCACGCATTGATCGTGTATTGTTGCCTAATCCTGATCTTGTATTGTTATTAGAGACATATTTATTAGTAATACTCCTTTTATGGTAGTTATATATGTGTGATATGCTATGGGAGATACTGTGTTCATTGCAGTTAAAAGCTGTTTAAACGCAGTTGAGATCGATTCTGGGTCGGACTTTGAAATAGTCTGGATAAAGCTGTCAACCGGACAAGGATTGACCATTGTATTAGGATGTTTTCATAGACCACCAGCATCCGCAACAAACGTCACAGAACGTTTTAGGTAAAGTCTTGAGTACATAGGAAATAAATACCCAAATTATCCGTTAGTTATAGGAGGAGACTTTTATCTGGCATCCATTGACTGGGAAAATTACACGTTTATCACACAGAGCAGAAGCAAAGACTCATGTGAAGTAATTCTAGGAGCGCTCTCGACATACAACCTTGAGCAATTGGTTAGAAAACCAACTCGAGAAGGGAACGTTAGATATCTTGGCGCCGGCCGAGGGGGCCGAGCGGTTCTAGGCGCTATAGTCCGGAACCGCGCGACCGCTACGGTCGCAGGTTCGAATCCTGCCTCAGGCATGGTTGTGTGTGATGTCCTTAGGTTAGTTAGCTTTGAGTAGTTCTAAGTTCTAGGGGACTGATGACCTGAGAAGTTGAGTCCCATAGTGCTCAGAGCCATTTGAACCAAGATATCTTGGCGACAAACAGACATGACCCTTTTGAGGAAGTTAATCTAGAAGAAGGTATTAGCGACCATAATGTCGTTGTGGCTTCTATGTTAGTGGACGTTGCAAAAAAACCAAAGAAACAGCGTAGAATTTTCTTGTTTGGGAAAGCAAATAAAAGTGTCATTAATGAATATCTTCATAGTCAGCTCCAAGCATTCACCGCGGGACACAAATATACCGACCATCTTTGGTCGGAATTTAAAGGTATTGCCCACTACGTGCTAGAGAAGTATTGCCTAGCAGAAATATAGGGGAGGGGAAAGGATCCACCTTGGTACAACAAACATATTAGGAAGTTGCTGAGAAAGCAGAGAATTTTGCACACTCGTGTTAAGCGTAGTTATGCCCCGCTGACAAACAGAAATTATGCGAAATGAAAGCAGCTGTCAAAAGGTCAATGAGAGATTCTTTTGATGAATTTGAAAGCAACATTTTATCTGAAAATTCTAAAAATAGCCCCAAAAAATGTTGGTCGTACGTAAAATCTATGAACGCTACAAATAATTCAGTACCTTCTATTTCTGACAGTATGGGGAATGTAACGGATGATGATAAACAGAAGGCCGAAATTCTAAACCTGGTTTTCAAAAACTCGTTTACGGTAGAGGACTGCAGCACCATTCCCAGTTTTAATTCTCGAACAAATGCAAGGATGGCTGAGACAGTGGTAGTGTATCTGAGATTTTAAAGCAGTTAAGATCCTTAGACGCCAGGAAGGCGTCTGGCTCAGACGGTATCCCCGTAAGATTTTATGTTGACTATGCTACAAATATAGCACCATTCTTATCCGACATCTATCAGAGATCATTGGAACAGTGGAAAGTTTCACTGGACTAGAAGAAAGCCAAGATCATAGAGATCTACGAAAAGGGTAGAAAATCGGATGCACATAATTACCGGCCAAATTCACTGACATCAATTTGTTGTAGAATTGTGGAACGTATTTTGTGTTCAGACATAATGACGTTTCTACACTCTGAGAATCCCAGCTCCAGAAACCAGCTGGGTTTTAGGAAACAGCGGCCATGCGAGACTCAAGTGGCCCTCTTTGTGCACGATATACAGCAGGCTCTAGATACCGGCTCTCACGTTGATGCCATATTTCTCGATTTCCGAAAGGCCTTCGACTCAGTTACGCACTGTCGCTTCCTACAAAAAGTGGGCGCCTACGGTCTGTCCAATGACATATGCGGTTGGATAGAAAGTTTTCTAATAGACAGGGAGCAGTATGTAGTCCTGAACGGGGTGACTTAGACAGAAACAAGCGTAACTGTGGGTATGCCCCAGGGCAGCGGAATACGAGGTGCATTCAAGTTCTAAGGCCTCCGATTTATTTCTAATTAACTACTCACCCGAAATCGGTGAAACTGGCGTTACTTATCGACATAATCGCCCTGCAGACGTACACGTTTTTCACAACGCTGACGCCATGATTCCATGGCAGCGGTGAAGGCTTCTTTAGGAGTCTGTTTTGACCACTGGAAAATCGCTGAGGCAATAGCAGCACGGCTGGTGAATGTGCGGCCACGGAGAGTGTCTTTCATTGTTGGAAAATGCCAAAAGTCACTAGGAGCCAGGTCAGGTGAGTAGGGAGCATGAGGAATCACTTCAAAGTTGTTATCACGAAGAAACCGTTGCGTAACTTTAGCTCGATGTGCGGGTGCGTTGTCTTGGTGAAACAGCACACGCGCAGCCCTTCCCGGACGTTTTTGTTGCAGTGCAGGAAGGAATTTGTTCTTCAAAACATTTTCGTAGGATGCACCTGTTACCGTAGTGCCCTTTGGAACGCAATGGGTAAGGATTGCGCCCTCCCTGTCCCAGAACATGGACACCACCTTTTTTCAGCATTGGCGGTTACCCGAAATTTTTTTGGTGGCGGTGAATCTGTGTGCTTCCATTGAGCTGACTGGCGCTTTGTTTCTGGATTGAAAAATGGCATCCACGTCTCATCCATTGTCACAACTGACGAAAAGAAAGTCCCATTCATGCTGTCGTTGCGCGTCAACATTGCTTGGCAACATGCCACACCGGCAACCATGTGGTCGTCCGTCAGCATTCGTGGCACCCACCTGGATGACACTTTTCGCATTTTCAGGTCGTCATGCAGGATTGTGTGCACAGAACCCACAGAAATGTCAACTCTGGAAGCGATCTGTTCAACAGTCATTCGGCGATCCCCCAAAACAATTCTCTCCATTTTGTCGATCATGTCGTCAGACCGGCTTGTGCGAGCCCGAGGTTGTTTCGGTTTGTTGTCACATGATGTTCTGCCTTCATTAAACTGTAGCACCCACGAATGCACTTTCGACACATCCATAACTGCATCACCACATGTCTCCTTCACCTATCGATGAATTTCAATTGGTTTCACACCACGCAAATTCAGAAAACGAATGACTGCACGCTGTTCAAGTAAGGAAAACGTCGCCATTTTAAGTATTTAAAACAGTTCTCAATCTCACCGCTGGCGGTAAAATTCCATCTGCCGTGTGGTGCTGCCATCGTATTGACAATGAATGCGGCCTCATTTTAAAACAATGCGCATGTTTCTATCTCTTTCCAGTCCGGAGAAAAAAAAATCGGAGGCCTTAGAACTTGAATGCACCTCGTAGGTCCGCTGCTTTTTACGATTTACATAAACGATCTGGTTGATGGCATTGATAGCGGCATTAGACCGTTTGCCGATGATGCTGTAGTCTACAGGAATGTAGTATCACACGAAAGTTGTGAACAAATCAATGAGGATTTGCAAAAAATTAATGCGTGGTGTAATGACTGGCAGTTATCTCTCACTATTAGTAAGTGTAACCTGCTACGTATAACAAGGCGAAAATCCCCATTGATGTACGAGTACAAAATAAATTCCCGGTCTTTGGAAACGGTAACATCCGTCAAGTATCTGAGTGTGACTGTTCGAAATGATCTCAAATGGAATGATCACATTACACAAGTAACGGGCAAGGCGAACTCTATAGATTGCGGTTTATTGGTAGAATCCTGAAGCGATGCAGTCCTTAAACAAAGGAAATTGCTTACAATACGTTAGTTCGTCCAGTCTTAGAGTACTGTTCGTCTGTATGGCACCCTTACCAGTTGCGTCTGATTCAAGAGATTGAGAAGGTCAAAAGAAGAGCGGCAAGCATCGTGACCGGTACACTTAGCCATCGCGGCAGCGTTTCAAATCTCACTGAAAGTTTGAAGTGGGAGACACTTGCAGATAGACGACGCGCTAAACGGAAGGTGCTGCTCACTAAATTCCGAAATCCTATCTTCGCCGAGGATGTATATATTCTACATCTACATCTACATTTACACTCCGTAAGCCACCCAACGGTGTGTGGCGGAGGGCACTTTACGTGCCACTGTCATTACCTCCCTTTCCTGTTCCAGTCGCGTATGGTTCGCGGGAAGAACGACTGTCTGAAAGTCTCCGTGCGCGCTCTAATCTCTCTAATTTTACATTCGTGATCTCCTCGGGAGGTATAAGTAGGGGGAAGCAATATATTCGATACCTCATCCAGAAACGCACCCTCTCGAAACCTGGCGAGCAAGCTACACCGCGATGCAGAGCGCCTCTCTTGCAGAGTCTGCCACTTGAGTTTGTTAAACATCTCCGTAACGCTGTCACAGTTACCAAATAACCCTGTGACGAAAAGCGCCGCTCTTCTTTGGATCTTCTCTATCTCCTCCGTCAACCCGATCTGGTGCGGATCCCACACTGATGAGCAATACTCAAGTATAGGTCGAACGAGTGTTTTGTAAGCCACCTCCTTTGTTGATGGACTACATTTTCTAAGGACTCTCCCAATGAATCTCAACCTGGTACCCGCCTTACCAACAATTAATTTTATATGATCATTCCACTTCAAATCGTTCCGCACGCATACTTCCGGATATTTTACAGAAGTAACTGCTACCAGTGTTTGTTCCGCTATCATATAATCATACAATAAAGGATCCTTCTTTCTATGTATTCTCAATACATTACAGTTGTCTATGTTAAGGGTCAGTTGCCACTCCCTGCACCAGGTGCCTATCCGCTGCAGATCTTCCTGCATTTCGCTACAATTTTCTAATGCTACTTTCAAATCGCGCAATGATCACCATTCAAAGATAAGGGAAATTAGAGCTCGTACTAAGGCGTTCAGACAGCAGTTTTTCCCTCGCGCGATCCACCAGTGGAACAGAGGGGGGGGGGGATTATGACTTTCGCGCGAATTGTGCCCTCCGCCACACACCGCTTGCTGGCTAGCGGAGTATATATTTAGATATGACAAAATACTCACACTTGTGCTGATGCTCGTCACGAAAGGTATGATGTAATCATATACTGGAACAGATATGTGATGTAATTTCTGCTTTCATTCGATTAGATCATAAAAACCTTCTTGGGAAGTTTGAGAAGTAATCGATTTGTTTTGAAACGTAGCAGTTAGCAGTACCGTTTGAGTCAATTACTTAACTAAATATCTATCTTGGGTATACATTTGTTAATGTAGGTACTGTTTATTATCTTGTCTGGTGTGAAAGTTTGGCAATAAACTCTAGTGTTCGTAATAACTGGCGGCATAATTAGGACCTGCATTTAGACTTTTCTGATTTTTAAAACGTTGACCACGATCATAGTACCGTTGATCATAGAGATTCCTAGTTAATTACTGGCAACACCGGACGAGACGACCGAAATATTGCACTTAGACGCCCAGATCGTAAATTGCTTTAACTGGCCGCATAACGTGTGGACGCTAAGTCGTTATTCAGTAGTTGTGCATCATCTTGTATGTCGAAACGGAAGAAGATTTTCTACTACATAACATTTGATATTTCCAGACGAACTGTGGTTCTTTAATCTCTTAAGAATTTTATGCGTCCTGAAAACGAAACTTTAAGTCAGTTTCCAACAACTAACATTTCAAAATGTATTTAACTTTTTAATTAGTTTTTGTTAATACAGCGGCTTGCAAATCTTAAGGACGAAAGTAACTTTTGTATGATGTCACCCTTTAATCAACATAGCTCGGTGAATCTTGGACCAAACATAAAAGGAACTGCTAAACTATATTAGAGACGGTAAGTAAAATAAATATATTGAGACTAACAGGAATATCACTTTTACTGGAAGCCACTAATTATGCTGAAGTCACCGCGTTTTATGTTGGTCCCTTCACGCTACAGTAGGCGTGATATTGTTCTTAGTAGCGTGGCTGACCACCACGGAGCATGCTCTAACTTGCTCCCACGGTGACGACAAGGTTAGCGAGAAATTGTTGTGGTAGGGCTTTCCATCCCCCTCCCCCCCCCCCCTCCCCAAGTCAGCGCAGTTGAGGACTGGTCGTTGTTGCATGTTGCCGGGCCACAATACATCCCCCCACCCCACCCCACACGTGCTCAATACGATTTAAGTGGTGAAAGGTCAGGCCTGTCCATTCGCCGAATGTCCTCTTCTTCCAAGAGATTGTCCAGCTACAATGTTCGATCTGTTCTACCTTTGTCATCCATAAAAATAGAGAAGAATTAAATGACGACCCACAAGAATGTATGAAGATTGTATCTGTTGTTTCGGACTCACGGGGAGCGTGCAAGGGATAAATCCCTGCAGCTGCACTATCGTCTGTGCCCACGGTGGCTCAGACGAGTAGAGCGTCTGCCATCTAATCAGGAGATCCCGGGTTCGAGTCCCAGTCGGGGCACACATTTTCAACTGTCCCCTTTGATGTATATGAACGCATGTCGGCAGCTTAGGGTCTTGTTATCACTTCAACAATAATGTTCCTGTCTGTTCTCTAAAAATTTAAACTGCGAAACGCAGTAAGAACACCAAGAAACGATAACAGTAGTAAGGTAAGACGTACACGATTCTGTGATTTCGGCCAGTCCCAAAAGAGAGGCGTCTAATCGTTTGCATCTTTCTTCGGACATAAAACATAAATTTTTGCCATTTTTGGCGTTTAATGAATACAGAAATTTCGAGACGGCAATTATATTCAGGGTCATTTGATTCTGCAAATCAATAATCGAGACTTTGTCACGGCTTGTTTCTGCTAATTCGTTTTCAGGAAACATGAGCATTATAAATCTTTTGATTACATGAAAATTAGAATATTACAAATTATACGTCCCCCGAAGAAGCTACCACTCCAAGTGCTTTTGTATTCACTCGTATAGATAATGTTTGAGATGCTGAGTAGATTATTATGGTAACTTGAAACACACATGTTGTAAGTAACAATACATTTTGTCAGAATTACTAGCATATTATGGACGGATTTCAGGCATTAATCTGCGTTTCTGTCAGATAACTAGTATGGCCTTGAAATCATAGGTGACTTATTAATGCATTGAAGTACGATTTGAATTGTCTTTTCCGCTCATACACTGTTAAATGAGGTTCGTAACGTAAACACCAGGGCAGTGGACCCACGTATTCTTGGTTTCTCGCCCCCTGGAATTCGAACTGCTAATTCGTCGACTACTCTCGCTGCCAACTCTGGTAGCCAGGTCATACTGTACGCCACAGGCCTGACATTATAGTCTTAATCGATTAATACTGTGTTTTCTTTCAATGAGACGTAATTTATAGCAACCAGCATAGTTTTCTGTCTGCAGCTCGTGGTCGTGCGGTAGCGTTCTCGCCTCTCGCGCCCGGATTCCCGGGTTCGATTCCCGGCGGTATGAGGGATTTTCTCTGCCTCGTGATGACTGGGTGTTGTGTGATGTCCTTAGGTTAGTTAGGTTTAAGTAGTTCTGAGTTCTAGGGGACTGATGACCATAGATGTTAAGTCCCACAGTGCTAAGGGCCAATCATACCAATCATAGCATAATTTTCTCTTACACCACTGGTCTGTCACAACAAGCGGTTCCGTCCACGAGGGCTTCATCAGTGCCACACACAGGAATGCGCGCCGTTGATAGTGTCGCAAGCAGTTGTCGCCTACAGTAGCTCACACAATAATGGTACACGAAGCGATTTCAACCAGTTATTCAACGGCAATATGTCACCATAGTCGAAAATTTTGTGCTGTGTTTAACAAAGGGACGTATGACTACTAACACCCGTCAGAAACAAGACTTGTGTTAAAAGACTTTTCGCTTCAATGTATGTTCTGAGTAGTTATTATGTTGTTGCTGAAATAATGTTTTTTTCTTCAAAATAAATGTGCTGGTAAAACACAATACGCGTATTCGGCTGAATGGTGAGTGTAATTCCTGTCCGTTCGTCATGGTTTATATTTCTGCGATTTGTATAAATCGCTTAAAGCGAACACCAGGTTGATCCTCATGATACGTCGCGCCCGATTTTCTTTCCAATTCTTCCCCGTTTTGAGCTTGTGCTCCGTCTCTAATCATCCATTCAGCGGCGGGAAAATATGTGCATTATGAATCAGTGATGATTTTTGACAGAATTACAATTAAATATGAAATTTGATAACCCAATATTCCTCTAACTCCGCCGATGCTTATTTTCCGTGATTTGCTGATTCTCTTCGTAGCCCTGTATTCCGGAGGATTTGATCTACAGGCATTCGTATCTTTTTTTCCGAACAAATCTTTTCAGAGTACACAGTTACAGAATAATATTTTTCATACGCACCAGATGTACTGTGTTGATCCTTCCAGTCTGAATTTCGCAAATACATTTTGAATTGCTCAGTTCCGTCATAGCCTTGGCCTCAACATTTGCGCACGTCTAACCTCCTGCGTCTTATAGATCTAATGAATTGTTGTAGCAGGTCCAGTGCTAGATTGATCTTCGACCTGGGTAAAAGGAGTTAATGATCTTCTTAGCTTTACCACAGAATGAATTCCAAAACTATCTTACATTATTTTGAAATAACGAAAATTTTTCTCTATTATTTGATTTTACGAATTTTTCCTCTTTTCCTTCATATTTCAATTAATACTTGTTTCTTTTTCTATTCCTTTTTTCATCTTATTGCACAGAGACGTGGAGCGGTCGCCCCACTCTCTGTACGCTCCTGACTCATGACAAATGCTGCCTTTAGTACATGAAATTTTACGATGGTCCGCATCAAAACGATTGCGGCAAATTGTCACATAGTTGATCCAGTAATCTTTCAGCATTTCACGGCATAAATATACAGCTGAACGTCCAAGAAGAATACGCAAGTGTGGTTCCTTACTAATGCGATCGTTTTCGTTATCCTCGTACGTTCTCGTTCACCCTGAAGCAGGGTCGCGATGGCGTTTCACGAGTCTTCCATGTTGTTCCAGAGATCTGCAGCCGCAGCATTTCGTACTGTAACACGGAGAACGGATATCGCAGCGGTGCGAACTAGTCCCCTTGTTTGCGCTGGGCGCCGCTGGAATTCCCAGTATGCGGGCAGCCGGGCCCAACTTCGCTCACTTCTCAGGGCCTAACTGGCTGCTGCAGTTCAACTGTGGCTGGCATGTTCCGAAACTTGGCGCCGCTCTGTGCTAACAGATCGCTGTTAGTGTTATTAACTCCACTAATTACTGTCGTAACAACGACCCAGCACTTCTGCTGCGGAATGACTGTGTTCTCTGCCGAATACTATCTTTGGTGACGGCGCATCATGCACAGAAATTTATTGTACCTATAAAT
This sequence comes from Schistocerca cancellata, assembly GCF_023864275.1. NCBI lineage: Eukaryota > Metazoa > Arthropoda > Insecta > Orthoptera > Acrididae > Schistocerca > Schistocerca cancellata. The sequence continues at coordinate 1,815,948 of NW_026047103.1, forward strand.
ACACAGTTTTACGTTTATCAAAGAGAACACATAAGAGCTCGTTTATATTTGCATTAATACTGCAAAAAAATTCTTCTTACCTTCTTTACTGCACATGGCGAATCGTCATGCTTCAGGCATACCCCCAAATGTACAAAAACCATTCCATAATGACGGTTCCGACTACTGCGATTCTAGAACGATGATGGAGATAAAGGAAGTGCTTTAGCACAAAGATGTTAAGGGTTTTGTGGCCAATTTTTGACAAGCTGCCTGTTGGTTTCTGTATAGGGTTCTTCGGCCGACGTTTGCTTGCGAATTTTTCTGACATTTCGCCAGCAAGATTGGCCGGCAACGTCAAAGCTTTACCCTCCATTGCTGGTGGTGTAATGGAGTCGAGATCGCAGCCACAAGTTATGTGTATCTGGTGCGCCTACGTCCCTGGCTCACCGACGTATAAAATGGCAAAACACTTGGCCTCTCTCTTCCAGTAGAACGTGGTGAATACTGACACATACACAGGGAACTCAGGATATCTCACTGGGAAGCTGAAGTAGCTAAAACTTGGACCAAATGACATCCACGTTAGCACTGCTCTCGTGTCTTCGTTTACCAAAGTGCCATTCAGTGGCTCTGGAGCACACTGGTTCCATTTTCATGCACGGCATCACAAAGCTCCTTCATTCATGTCTCACGAGCTGCTTCACGTGGAATGGCAACTTCTACGAACACTTTTAAAGAGTCGCCATGGGTGGTCCTCTTAATCCAGTGGTGGTCAACTTCTTCATGAAACATTTCGGAGCACAAGCAACGGATTTGACACCTTGTAAACCTAATGTGTGGTACAGATACGTTGACGATACCTTCGTTGTGCGGAGACATCGTGAGGAGCGGTTTGGTGATTTCCTAACACTAGCGAACAGCCACAACGCCAACATAAAATTTACCACGTAAGTACCAAAGAAGAAACATCTACCCTTTCTAGATGTTGTGGTCACAATGGTTTAGTGAAACCTGGGACAATGCGTGCATCGAAAACCGACACACACGTTCCGACCTCTGCATAAACGGTCAAATTACCACCCGAGCCAGAGAAAAAGCATGATAAATACGTAAGTCTGCAGGCTTTCGTAGCCGTTGTCGCTAAAGTTAAAATCTTCTGGGTTATTAGGCCGCGTCTTATTTTTCCTAAAATGATCGACGTTTCGACCCCTCTGCTGAGATCTTCCTCAGGATCTTTTGGTATCCACTGCTGCTAGAATATTAGCCTATGACTATGATTCTACCCCTCTGCTGGGACCTTCCTCAGGATCTTTTGGTGTCTACTACTGCTAGAATATTAGCCTACGAATATGGCCTACCGATGGCAGTCATATGAATTTTAACCAGTATTATCACTTCTCCAGCACGAACACGAGAAAACTCCCCTTTATAAGACGACGCGACACTCGTTTCTGTCAGTGTTCTAGCAGTAGTGGACACGAAAAGATCCTGAGGAAGATCCCAGCAGACGGGTCGAAAAGTCGATCATTTTAGAAGAAATATGACGCAGCCTCATAACCTAGAAGATTTTAACTTCAATGATAAATACGATCGTAACGCGAGCAAGAGGAAAATGTGAGCCACAGCACCTCAGACGCGAGATGCGGCAGTTGGAAAGCGTTCAGAGGAGCAATGGGTACTTCACAAGTTACACTATGTGATCAAAAGTATCCGGACACCTGGCTGAAAATCACTTACAAGATCGTGGCACCCTCCATCGGTAATGTTGGAATTCAGCATGGTGTTAGCCCACCCGTAGCCTTGATAACAGCTAACTCCTACGGGTCGTTGAACACATAACACATGGCTTCAACATAAACAAAGCTACAGGGGCAGTGTTCCTGGACATCGAAAAGGCTTTCGACCGTCTATGGCACAACGGCCTCATCCGCAAACTCAGCGACGCGGGATTCCCCGACGGGCTGCTGCGTCTAATACACTCATACCTCACAGACAGGAGTTTCAACACTGACGTGCAGGGAAAACAGTCAACACGACATGGTATACACGCGGGAGTACCCCAGGGAAGCATCCTAGGGCCCCTACTGTTTAACCTCTACATAAACGATCTCCCAACCACACACAACACAATGATGGCAATCTACGCGGATGACACAGCCATCCTTGCGCAAGATTGGAAACCATCAAATATTACGTCACGCCTACAGACTGCACTCAGAGTGGCTGAGCCTTGGTTGGAGAAATGGCGTGTTAGAGTAAACGTCGACAAGTGCGAAGCCGTTCTGTTCACGAGAAGACCGAAGCAACTGCGCAAACACCGCTACTGCAGACCAATAACTCTACATGCACGCCCAATACGTTTCCGCGAGAAAGTCAAAACCTCGGTGTCTGGCTGGACCGGAAATTACTCTGGGGGGACCACATACAACACATGACCAACCGAGCTAGCGCGAGGCTCAAACAGCTTTATCCTATGCTCAACAGGCGTAGCACACTGAACAGAAGGGTGTCGAGGTCCATGTACATGACACTTATCCGACCCCTGATGACGTACGCAGCTCCCGTCTGGGGATACGCTGCGCCTACACGCCTGCGCCGTCTGCAGCTCATACAAAACAAGGTACTCAAAATCATAAGCAATGCTCCACGATACACACGCATCGCGGACCTTCACCGGGAATACCGACTTGAGACTCCCACGGAGGTAATCCACAAACTCACCACAAGACTATACAGAAACTCCAGACATTCGCAGAACCCGTTTATTCTGAATCTGGGGAACTACGACCACAACCATAGATGGAAACATAAAAGACCAAAAGACATACTTGCAAGGACATAACATCTATGGCCAAGCTTACGCAAACATAACGGCACAGGCGAGCCCCTGCTAATCAGACGCATTTACTGGATATCCAGCTGAAATACACTGCCGAATAACTGGCACCATACAGGGAAGCCGTACCGTACACTGCATGCAAACAAGCCCCACACATCCCCCACACAGTGAGATGATCTATGGCCGATCTCCCACTACTGTATAACGATATTGATTGTTCCAGGAAAGTAGCAGCCGCAGCAACTGGGACACATCGCCATCGCCTGTCACGGTAATGATGCATGATACCTATACTAACAAATCCAACCTTGCATGAACTATCGCAGCTAGTAAGCCACTACTGCTCTTACTACCCATCCCACTGTCGCAGAGGTTTTTTTCCCACGGCACGAGCCATGGCACTTTTTTCCCTCTGCTCTTCAAATCGCTACCCTCACTCGCGTTTCGTCCACTATCTATCACCTGATGGACCGTGTTAATGCGTAGCCTTACCCAGACGCACGGACAACATCACAGCCCAGCATCCTGTGATCCACCCACTAGATAACTAACATGTTTACGGAGGTGACAGTAGAACTTTTGGTTTGGTCACCACGTTGGTGCGGGCGTGGAGGGGCCCCATCTCTAATTTTTTTCCACTCTCGCTGGCATGCTTGAAGGTTTCTTGTGGAATATACAGCCCATTCTTCACTGAGTGCTGCACGGAGGATAGGTATCGATGTAGGTCGGTGAATCCTAGTACGAAGTCGGCGTTCCAAAACGTCCCAAAGGTGTTCTATAGGACTCAGGTTAGGACTCTGTGCAAGCCAGTCCATTACAGGGATGTTATTGTCGTGTCAACCACTCCGCCACAGGCTGTGCATTATGAACAGCTGCTCGATAGTGTTGAAAGATGCAATCGCCATCCCCGAATTGCTTTTCAACAGTGGGAAGCGAGAAGGTGCTTAAAACATCAATGTAGGCCTGTGGTGTGATAGTGCAACGCAAAACAACAAGGGGTGCCAGTCCCCTCCATGGCCGGCCGGTGTGGCCGTGAGGTTCTAGGCGCTTCAGTCTGGAACCGCGTGACCGCTACGGTCGCAGGTTCCAATCCTGCCTCGGGCATGGATGTGTGTGATGTCCATAGGTTAGTTAGGTTTAAGTAGTTCTAAGTACTAGGGGACTGATGACCACAGATTTTAAGTCCCATAGTGCTCAGAGCCACTTGATTTTTCCTCTCCATGAAAGCCCGCATCTCGTGGTCGTGCGATAGCGTTCTCGCTTCCCACGCCCGGGTTCCCGGGTTCGATTCCCGGCGGGGTCAGGGATTTTCTCTGCCTCGTAATGGCTGGGTGTTGTGTGATGTCCTTAGGTTAGTTAGGTTTAAGTAGTTCTAAGTTCTAGGGGACTGATGACCATAGATGTTAAGTCCCATAGTGCTCAGAGCCATTTGCATTTGCACCTCCACGAAAAACATGACCATACCAAAACATCACCGCCTCCGAATTTTACTGTTAGTACTACACACGCTGGCAGAATGTGTACACCGAGCATTCGCCACACCCACACCCTGCCATCGTTTAGCATTTACCGGCGTGATGTGTGGCTTATGAGCAGCCGCTTCACCATGAAATCAAGTTTTCTCACCTGCTGCCTAGCTTTCATAGTTCTTGCAGTGAATCCTGATGCAGTTTGCAATTCCTGTGTGATGGTCTGGATTGATATCTGCCTAGTGCACAATACGACCCTCTTCAGCTGTCGGCGGTCTCTGTCAGTCAACAGACGTGGTCGTCCTGTACGCTTTTCTGCTGTACGTACGTGTCCCTTCACGTTTACTCTTCACTATAACATCGGAAACAGTGGACCTAGGGATGTTTAGGAGTGCGGAAATCTCGCGTACAGGCATATGACACAAATGACACCTGAATAATACAGTATGTTATAAAAAAAGATTGAATTTAAGCGTTCCAACTTAGAAATAAATCAATAAACCGTCATAATAAGAGCTGATTTACCACAAGAGTGAGAGTGTTGCGTAGGTTACTGACTTACGGACGCAGTCACCAATATTTTGGACCAGTAAAAATGGTCTAGTACTGAAAACAGTAAAACTTACGTTTGAAAAGAAGATCAGCTGAGAGAAATTTTCTCTGAAGAACTGTCAGGTCACAAAAGTATCAACTGCACATTCACTTAAAAAACCTTCAGCATTAATTTACAATTCGTAGTTCTATTTTCACCCACGTTTAATAAGCGTCCTCTCGTTACAGCTGATGCTACTATGAAAGTAGCATTACTGTTGGCTGCAAAAGCGGGGCAGTTTTGAACATTGCAAAAAAGCTAATTATTTTGATAGATTCATAGAATCGAAATTAATGTTAACCTAGTCTGCAATTCCAAATATTTTGAAAACTTCGGTGTGTAACCATCAACACCAACAGCACATAACAAGAGTGAATCTCTGCTTTCGTTGTCGTCGATAGTAGATGCATAAATTTACGTCTTTAAAGGTACGGTGACCTTGAACAAGAGACTCAGTGATCCAAGCTGACGGCAAGGCGTAGGAAGCCCGATGAAAAGAACCGAAATAGGTGGAATCACTATGATCGAAGACACGGGAATATGAAATTTTCTTTCGATCTGTGACTGTATTACATATGAAACAACCAGGAATAGTAATGAGCCTTATCTCGGAAATTATCAGGTATAATCTTTGCAAGAAGTAACATGGTGAAGAGATGGAAGAATAAATTCAAACAAAATAGTTGGGAGCACCAACAAAAACGTGGTGAGATTTGTACTGGAAAAAATATGTAGCACATCTTATGATATAATTTAAGATAATACTCAAGGCAATCTAGCAAATACAGTAATTTCGGTTGACTTAAGACATGTGAGAATAAAGATGAAAATTAAGCGCATCAGTTCTATGAAATGAAATGCCAGGAAGTGTTATGTAGTATCTGTGTAAGAAGAGCTTTCTTGTGACGTGGGGCTACTTGTTTGCTATGGTGGGGCTGTGGGGTGATGGCGAGTGGTAATGCAGCCCACTATATGGAGAAAAACCTTTCACTATGGGATGCTGCGACCAGTGACAATAAAATGCGTCTTATGTGATTAGTTACCGCTTCGGCGTTGCAAGTAAAGCAGCTCTACAGAGGTGATTTCCTCTAGAACTATGGATCTTAAAAGATGAAAATGAAATTAATTAAATAGACTATGTGAAAATTAAAAGCAGGCTTCGGAACTAAGGACTTGAGATCCTGTCGAGATTGCAGCTCGGACCATTTCCTGTCCTCCGAAGTTTCGGGACTGCACCCGGATGACGTCGACTGCTACCCAAATTATTATTAAAAGTGCCATTTGTGTGACAAGAAATCGACGTCAACAGGTCGAATTCCGAAACTTCATCGAATACCCTTTACGCCGGAAAAATTTTAAGAATTGCACTTCCTGTTCATTTGAAAGATAAATATTATTTATTTAGTTATTTAACCTGATCTGATTAGCACTATCAGGCCCTCTCTTTCATCGCACCACAGTTCCACACAGACATTACGACTCTTACATCATAGTGACCTAAGAAATTACAATTTTAATGTGATAAATACTACGAAAACTGTTTGAGTGTCTATGAAGATAATGTAAGTGGTACTAATAATGAACCATAAAATGAATTCTGGCGTAAGTCTAGTACTGCTGTTGTTGCAGCCAAACATAATGATAATTATTATAATAGAATTATAATTATAATATAATAATAATATTAATAATAATGATGACAATAATAATAAAAATGATAGTGGCAGATATAAAAAGAATTTGTGGGTTTATAAGATTGATAATAATAATGATAATGGCAGATATAAAAAGAATGGGAAGGTCTACAAGACAGCCGTTTTCTGATGTAGCGAGATCTCGGAAAAGGGAATTTATGGAAATTCACCGATAAACTAGGTAGAGGAGATGCAACAAGACATCACCGGTATAACCAGCGAGAAACTGAACTAATTGTACCTAGGGAGGTATATTGTTGGAGGAAAGAGATGCAGAGACTTAGACCAAGAAATGTAGTAACGAAAGTAGTAAAACTGCTGTTTGGAGAAAAGAACAAATTCACAGAAACAAGTCCTGTCGTAACAAGGGAGTTCTTTCAAGTAATTAAGAAAACCGAGTCAGTGCGCGCATGTGGAAGCCAGTTTCTTTCTGAATTGAAATGGTACTACAGTGCCCAGGAAAGAGAAATAACTTTCAAAAGATGAATAGAACACTCTGACATTCTCTGGTAATGAAGGCAGAAATACAAGAAGGCACCAGCAGAGGATAGATGAGTCACACAAGTGCAAATAAAAGATGGGGACTTCCGAAATTAACGCAGAGCAAATGGAAGCGACTTCTTACATAGCCAAAAAAAAAAAAAAAAAAAAAACGATCACCGTGGTACCCCATCCTTAACATGGCGTACCATATGGCGAATAAAATAGAGAAAGAAATAAAAAACAAAAATCGTGCTGTAGAAGACATGTTTATGAGTTCATTGATGAAATCGATGAAGCTTTGGGGTACACCTCATGAAGCTAAAATGAAACGATTAACTTTCGTCAACGTATTTCTCTTTCTGAGACAGATATAGGCCACTTACTATTAGCTTTCTATTCAATGGTTTCAAAAAGCCGTGTCATAGTATTCGCCATGGGTATATACAATATCACGAGAGAGTTGAACATAATATAATCGTTGTTAACTTTGAGAATATTAATACAGTTATCAGCAGGAGTAGTCATTGATGAGGCAGCCCTAGGACTCACTGCCTGCAGATGGATTAAGGCTCAAATCAATGGAGAAACCTCAAACGTTGCTGCACTATATGCATCAAGTTTCCAGCTTGACCAAACAAAAAATACGAACAGGAGGTGGATGTTTTTTTAAATATGTGGAAAACCCTGTAACCCAAAACATGGTTATAAGGAATTAAAAAAAAAAACATTTACTCATCTTTCGTCCTAGTTGTAATGTAAAACTTGAAAACTCTGACAGCAAGATGGTTACAAAATAACCATATCTTCGAAACATATTTTTTAGGTTATCAATCTTTTGACAGGTTTGATGCAGCCGGCCACTAATTTCACCCCTTTGCCAAACATTTTATGTGAGACCAGCACTTGCGAACTACGTCCTCAATTATTTGCTGGGCGTATCCAAATGTCTGTCTTCCTGTACACTTCTTACCCTGTAGAGCTCCCTCTAGTACCATGGAAGTTACTCCCTTAACTCTATAAAAACGTCCATTCATCTTGTCAGTCTTTTCCACTCCATCCTTTCTTCGGCGATTCTGCGGAGAACCTCCTCATTCCCTATCTCATCAGGCCACCTAAGTTTCAACATTCTTCTGTGGGAGACATTTCAAATGCTTCTGTTCTGTTTCGGTTTTCCCACAGACCATTTCTCATTGGCGTACAGCTGTGGTCCATACGTAAATTAGCAGAACTTTCTTCCTCATATTAAGACCTAGTAGGCTTCTCTTGTCCAGGAACGCCCTTTTTACCAGTGGTAGTCTGCTTTTTATGTCCTCCTTGCTCCGTCCGTCATGCGTTATTTTGCTGCATTGTAGCAGAATTCCTTAATTTCGTCTTGCTCGTAATCATTAATTACGACGTTAATTTTCTAGCTGTTCGCATTTCTGTACTTCTCATCACTTTCGTCTTTCTTCGATTTACTCTAAATCAGTATTCTGTACTCATTAGACGATTCATTTCAATCAACAGGTCATGCAGTCGCTCAGGATAGCAATGTCATCAGCGAATCTCTATACTGATATTCTTTCACGTTGAATTTGAATCCCACTCTCGAACCTTTCATTTGTTTCAGTCACTGCTTCTGATCTAGTAGTAGGTATGTCCACCTTTGGCGCGGATAACAGCGGCGACGCGTCCTGTCATGGAAGCAATGAGACCTTATCAGGTGGCTGGAGGAAGTTGGCACCAGATCTGAACGCAGAAGTCACCTAATTTCCGTAAATTTCGGAGTGGGGGCTGATGAGGTCTGACGCCCCGTTCAGTCCCATTCCTGATGTGTTCGACCGCGTTCAGATCTTGCGAGTCTGGGTGCCAGCACATCAATTAGAACTCGCCACTGTGTTCCTTTAACCGCTCCAACTCACTCCTGGCTCGGTAACATGGCCCATTGTCTTGTTGAAATGTGCCACTGCCGTCAGGAAACATGATCCTTCCGATGGAGTGTACGATCCTCCTTGGCCGTCACGGTGCTTCGCACGAGCTACACTGGACCCGTGGATGCCCACGTGAATGTTCCCCAGAGCATAATGGAGCCACCAGCAGCTTATCTCCGTCGCACAAGAGCTGCTCCTATGGACCGCGACAGATTCGCGCTCTCAGGATTTCGATATTGCACCATTTTACATTGTTGAACGCTTTTTCGAGGTCGACAGATCCTATGAACGTGTCTAGGTTCTTCTTTAGTCTTGCTTCCACTATCAATCGCAACGTCAGAACTGGCTCTCTCGGGCCTCTACCTTTCCTGAAACCAAACTGATCGTCATCGAACAGGTCCATTTTATTTTCCATTTTTCTTTATATTATTCTTGTCAGCAACTTGGATGCACGAGTAGTAAGCTGACAGTGTGAAAATAGTCGCTCTTGTCAACTCTTGCAATGTTGGGAAATGTGTGGATGATTGTTCCGCGAAAGTCTTATAGTATATCTCAAGTTTCATATATTACGTACGATCGTTATGTTACCATTTCTCCCAACGACTTTAGAAACTGCGATGGAATATTATCTATCCCTTCTGCCTTATTTGATTTTAAGTCGTCCAAAGCTCTTATAAATTCTGATTCTGATACTGGATTCCCTATCTCCTCCCTAGTGACTCCTTTTACTCCTCCCTACTGATGACTCCACCTTACGTACTCTTTCCACTGACCCGCTATCTCCTCTGCATTTAGCAAACGGCATTCTCATCGCTTTCTTAATGTTACTGCCATTGATTTTAATTCGCCGAAGACTGCTTTAACTTTTCTCTATGCTGGGTCAGTCCTTCCGACGATTATTTCTTTTTCGATTTCTTCACATTTTTCATGTAGCCATTTCGCCTTAGCTTCCCTGCGCCTCCTATTTATTTCATTTCTAAGTGACCTGTATTTCTGTGTTCCTGAATTTCTCTGAACATTTTTGTACTTCCTTCATTCATGGATCAGGTGAACTGTTAACCATCGTTTCTTCGCAGTTACCTTCCTTGTGCCTACGTTTTCCTCTGCAGCTTCTGTGACTGCCCTTTTATGAGATGCCCATTCCTCTTCAACTGAACTGGACTTCAGGATCTATTAAATACTGAGATCGAAGAAAACTACACAGCACAGAAGTTTATGATGAACCGGATGACGGAATTAAAGACTAAAATATAAGCCCATACAACGGTCTGGTCATCTGATATCGGAAAATGCAATTCTCTAATGGCGAGAAAAATTACCAAAACCTCTTTGTAGAGACAGGTTATGTTGACAGTATGAGAATAAAAATGATCAAATCGCTGTTACTGAAGACTGGAAGAAAGCAGCACGATATCTTAACGGGCTCCTAACACCGGTTGACGTTGTTAATGAATTTCTGAATTTCCACTTTTAGAAGCTTGTAAAAGAGAAATTCTTATGAAATATATAAATTCTTATGAATTTATATGGTAGCGTCTTTGATTGATAATCAAAACGTCTTCGGTCCCGGGTTCGATCCCCGTCACTGCCTAAATTTTGATAAATAATCAGCATTGGCGGCCGAAGACTTCCGGCACAAGAAGTCAGCCTCATTCTGCCAACGGCCCTGTCAAAGAGGGCGGAAGAGCTGATAGAGGTTCAGGGCACTCTCTTGTCCTAGGTGTGGGAAATTGCCCCTAAAGGCGGAAGAATCAGCAATGATCAACGACATGAGGATGCAGAAGGCAACGGAAACCACTGCATTAAAGACGCGTAACGTGTATCCACAGGACATGTGGCCTGTATTTGAAGAAGTGTCATGATGATCTCTCCATTGGCAAAAGATTCCGGAATAGTCCCCCATTCGGAGCTCCGGGAGGGGACTGCCAACGGGGAGGTTACCATGAGAAAAAGATTGAACAATCAACGAAAGGATAACGTTCTACGAGTCGAGGCGTGGAATGTCAGAAGCTTGAACGTGGTAGGGAAACTAGAAAATCTGAAAAGGGAAATGCAAAGGCTCAATCTAGACATAGTAGGTGTCAGTGAAGTGAAGTGGAAGGAAGACAATGATTTCTGGTCAGATGAGTATCGGGTAATATCAACAGCAGCAGAAAATGGTATAACAGGTGTAGGTTCCGTTATGAATAGGAAGGTAGGGCAGAGGGTGTGTTACTGTGAACAGTTCAGTGACCGGGTTCTTCTAATCAGAAGCGACAGCAGACCAACACCGAACAACGATAGTTCAGGTATACATGCCGACGTCGGAAGCTGAAGATGAACAGATAGAGAAAGTGTATGAGGATATTGAAAGTGTAATGCAGTATGTAAAAGTGGACGAAAATCAAATAGTCATGGGCGACTGGAATGCAGTTGTAGGGGAAGGAGTAGAAGAAAAGGTTACAGGAGAATATGGGCTTGGGACAAGGAATGAAAGAAGAGAAAGACTAATTGAGTTCTGTAACAAGTTTCAGCTAGTAATAGCGAATACCCTGTTCAAGAATCACAAGAGGAGGAGGTATACTTGGAAAAGGCCGGGAGAAACGGGAAGATTTCAATTAGATTACATCATGGTCAGACAGAGATTCCAAAATCAGATACTCGATTGTAAGGCGTACCCAGGTGCAGATATAGACTCAGATCACAATATAGTAGTGACGAAGGGTAGGCAGAAGTTCAAGACATTAGTCAGGAAGAATCAATACGCAAAGAAGTGGGATACGGATGTGCTAAGGAATGACGAGGTACGTTTGAAGTTCTCTAACGCTGTAGATACAGCAATAAGGAATAGCGCGGTAGGCAGTACAGTTGAAGAGGAATGGACATCTCTAAAAAGAGCCATCACAGAAGTTGGGAAGGTAAACATAGGTGCAAAGAAGGTAGCTGCGGAGAAACCATGGGTAACAGAAGAAATACTTCAGTTGATTGAGGAAAGGAGGACGTACAAACATGTTCCGGGAAAATCAGGAATACAGAAATACAAGTCGCTGAGGAATGAAATAAATAGGAAGTGCAGAGAAGCTAAGACGAAATGGCTGCAGGAACAATGTGAAGACATCGAAAAAGATATGACTGTCGGAAGGTCAGACTCAGCATACAGGAAAGTCAAAACAACCTTTGGTGACATTAAAAGCAACGGTGGTAACATTAAGAGTGCAACGGGAATTCCACTGTTAAATGCAGAGGAGAGAGCAGATAGGTGGAAAGAATACATTGAAAGCCTCTATGAGGGTCAAGATTTGTCTGATGTGATAGAAGAAGAAACAGGAGTCAATTTAGAAGAGATAGGGAATGCAGTATTAGAATCGGAATTTAAAAGAGCTTTGGAGAACTTACGGTCAAATAAGGTAGAAGGCATACATAACATTCCATCAGAATTTCTAAAATCATTGGGAGAAGTGGCAACAAAACGACTATTCACGTTGGTGTGTAGAATATATGAGTCTGGCCATATACCATCTGACTTTTGGAAAAGCATCATCCACACAATTCCGAAGACGGCAAGAGCTGACAAGTGCGAGAATTATCGCACAGTCAGCTTAACAGCTCACGCATCGAAGCTGCTTACAAGAATAATATACAGAAGAATGGAAAAGAAAATTGAGAATGCGCTAGGTGACGATCAGTTTGGCTTTAGGAAAAGTAAAGGGACGAGAGAGGCAATTCTGACGTTACGGCTAATAATGGAAGCAAGGCTAAAGAAAAATCAAGACACTTTCATAGGATTTGTCGACCTGGAAAAAGCGTTCGACAATATAAAATGGTGCAAGCTGTTCGTGATTCTGAAAAAAGTAGGGGTAAGCTATAGGTAGAGACGGGTCATATACAATATGTACAACAACCAAGAGGGAATAATAAGAGTGGACGATCAAGAACGAAGTGCTCGTATTAAGAAGGGTGTAAGACAAGGCTGTAGCCTTTCGCCCCTACTCTTCAATCTGTACATCGAGGAAGCAACGATGGAAATAAAAGAAAGGTTCAGGAGTGGAATTAAAATACAAGGTGAAAGGATATCAATGATACGATTCGCTGATGACATTGCTATCCTGAGTGAAAGTGAAGAAGAATTAAATGATCTGCTGAACGGAATGAACAGTCTAATGAGTACACAGTATCGTTTGAGAGTAAATCGGAGAAAGACGAAGGTAATGAGAAGTAGTAGAAATGAGAACAGCGAGAAACTTAACATCAGGATTGATGGTCACGAAGTCAATGAAGTTAAGGATTTCTGCTACCTAGGAAATAAAATAACCAATGACGGACGGAGCAAGGAGGACAACAAAAGCAGACTCGCTATGGCAAAATAGGCATTTCTGGCCAAGAGAACTCTACTAATATCTAATACCGGCCTTAATTTGAGGAAGAAATTTCTGAGGATGTACGTCTTGAGTACAGCATTGTATGGTAGTGAAACATGGACTGTGGGAAAACCGGAACAGAAGAGAATCGAAGCATTTGAGATGTGGTGCTATAGACGAATGTTGAAAATTAGATGGATTGATGAGGTAAGGAATGTGGAGGTTATATGCAGAATCGGAGAGGAAAGGAATATGTGGAAATCACTGATAAGGAGAAGGGACAGGATGATAGGACAACTGCTAAGACATGAGGGAATGACTCCCATGGTACTAGAGGGAGCTGTAGGGGGCAAAAACTGTAGAGGAAGACAGAGATTGGAATACGTCAAGCAAATAATTGAGGACGCAGGTTGCAAGTGCTACTCTGAGATGAAGAGGTTAGCACAGGAATGGAATTCGTGGCGGTCCTCATCAAACCAGTCAGTAGACAAAAAAGGAGAGAGAGAGAAAAATAACTACCTTTCAGAAATAATTTATCAGTCATTTCTATTTCTATTAATGAATAACTATTTTGCGTTTGATTTCTCCAAGGGTACGTCGAACCTGCGCATTAATGTACGTCTTTGACTTATTTTTTAACTTGGAGAGTTTGAGGAAAATAGCAAACCTCGACACTGATAATTGCAACTCTATAATTGCAAATCTCGTGACCACGGCTAGCAGAGCTTACGGCGGGGACAATATGCGCATCCGTTTTACCGCCGATGTAAATATATTTCACTAGATGTCTGTACGTCGTGTGACGCCATTAGTCTTCGATATCACTCACAATTGACAATACTTATTGCCTTCAGCACTATTTGCAACTTGAAAGAATTACGATGTGTCAAAACGAGCTGGAATGAAAAAGTATGGGGCCCCACCTGATCGACTCTTCGCTGTTGAAAAGAGTGCGGCGTGATAAATCACGGAGGATCTCTCTCTGGCTGGGCGACATTTGCGTGATGTACTGGCCTAATATTTTCTCCCTTCGTGTCCCGAAACGAGCCCGACCTGTTGGCACAGCCGCGGATCACTGAACGAAATTGGCAACGACGCGCATCCCCAGAAGCAGTGTTTTAAATATGGAAGTGTCAAGCTCGCGTCTCTTAAAATACGTTTTTCAATATGGCACGCACTACTGGCGTAAGGCTGTCTGAGAATGGAAGGACCGCTCAAAATAAGGGTTGAACATCATTGTATCACACTTGCCAACAAAATAATTTTATTTACGAGGCCAACAGGACCTTGACATTGTTAATTTCAATAAAATTACTTAAAAATTACTGATAATCGATGAAGAATTTATAAGATAATTCAGTGAGATCAGTTAATGAAAGGTTATAGTGTTAATTCATATATATTTGATCTCAACTCCCCAAAAGTCATTCGTGGGAACATGAAGTATGAAAATTTAAATTTACAACGAACTTTACTCCCTCTCCAGATATATGGAAATCTTGTGTGCCTCTGGTTGCTATTGTTATAATATTTACAGAAAATTTTAACAAGACAAGCAAGATATTTCAGCAACAGAAGTTGCAGAACAGTCTCTTCGAAGGTTGTGAGAAGACAGCCTTCACATAGGTAGTTCACATTCATTTCATGAATGTGTTTGACTAAAATAATTGAAGTTTACCTGAGGATGGATTCATTAAAAGGGAACAAAAACAATTAAAGCTCCTTGATATGAAACCACCACACGTCGGGCAATATGGTCCTGACGAATGGACCCGAAACTTAGCTCACTGCACTACTCCTCTAAGCAATCAATGGAATCACGCCCAAAGGCACAAACATTCAATGATACCCTGATGCAAAAGAGAAGTAACCTTTAAGTAAAACGAGTAAAAACTTAAGTCATCAGACTACACGCAGTCATTTCGGAGAAAACAGTTGTGAAAAGTTGATAAAAGATAAGGTAACTGGCCAACCCAA
Organism: Schistocerca cancellata; assembly: GCF_023864275.1. Taxonomy (NCBI): domain Eukaryota; kingdom Metazoa; phylum Arthropoda; class Insecta; order Orthoptera; family Acrididae; genus Schistocerca; species Schistocerca cancellata. The sequence continues at coordinate 1,831,231 of NW_026047103.1, forward strand.
CCAACTGCCCACTGTAGAGTGTACGGGAACTTCTGACACCAGTTGTAAATGTATACAGGGTTTGGGAAAGGGGGGAGGTAGTTGTTACATATGCCTCGTGGCGACAGGATGCTGGAGGTAGAGTGGTCAGTGGGCATCCAGAGCTGCCGTTAAATGACAAAACAGCAAATTAGGTACAATAAAGAGGATGTATTTCAATGTGCGGTGTACAAGGGGCGCGCCTAGGGTCGGAAGTTGCCAGGTTTAAGCCAGTCTGGGTGGTCGAACAATTAACTGAAATGGGCAACGGAAGTGGAAGCGGTTCATGTTAACTTACGTTATGGCCGTTACGTTGGTGGCCGGGCGTGAAGGGAAAGGCTCTGCCCTCCTAGAAGACACCTGTTCTGCTCGAGGTCTGGATTACAAGAGAGAGAAGCAACTGTGTTCTGCACCGCAGAACACTCAAGGGTCCACACACGTGATCCGTATCCCGCGCACGCTATTGGCGTAAACCAATGGCGTTAATTCAGTAGCAGTTTCAGGAGAGGGCTCAAGGTGTCTCTTGTCAGTAGCTTTAACTGGACAGAACTGCCCCGGTTTTGAAAGACAAGCATGTCGTGTCACGTAGGGACGGCGTAAGTTACTCGAGGAGAACACTTGTAAAGATTTGACTGGGCCTTTGAAATAATTTTTTTTAAACCAATTCCCTAAACTATTCCTTGACTGGATGCCACCATGTACGTTCCTCCCCCCTTCCAGAGGTGACAAACATTGTTCACAAAATGGCGTCAGTCACTCCCTGGAAAGATGGTCTGCCCTAGCAGGGCCTTAATACAAGGGGAACGATCTGTTACAATATTTCATTTAGTGTATGTAAGTGGGAGGGGAATTCATGCAATCAGGTTTATCAAATTTCATGAGTTAAGAAAACAGTAAAATATTAACTGTTCAAATTACAATAAATATTTCCTGTGATAGTTGAAATCATCACTGTCCATATAATCAGATCTTAAAGCATACGATGTTAAAATCATACCAGGAAGCTTCACAAAAGAGGAATAAACTATATTCGTTTCTGTTAGGTTGAGGGAAAAATCTGCTATTATAACTACATAGCTAATTCTATGGTAATCAAAATATTTGGGTAAAAAACCATAATAAATTGACTTACTGCAGAACATTAACACCTGGCCTGGTTAGAATTGGATTAAGTCCATTTCAACCTTAGTAAAATCTTACTATGACATCCGACTATTTCTGAGGGTAGTAGTTGTACAAAGTTGCTCAGGCTATGAAATATTAACACATTTCAGTAGAATGGAGGATTCCAGTACAAAGTGCAAGATATAGGGTACCATAAAGCACACATAATACAAAACTTGTCCGTATTAACCCATGTTAAAATATGAACTACAAAGCCTTTTCTTATACTGGCAAAACACTAGAATTAAGGATGAAATCCGATGACTGTCATATGTCATAAACGAAGTTTTAGGCATGGAGAACACACAGTCAACGTTCTACAAAATATAATTAAAATGTGGGTCCACAGTGACTGTCGTGTCACCGCCAGACACCACACTTGCTAGGTGGTAGCCCTTAAATCTGCCGCGGTCTGTTGGTATACATCGGACCCGCGTGTCGCCACTATCAGTGATTGCAGACCGAGCGCCGCCACACGGCAGGTCTAGAGAGACTTCCTAACACTCGCCCCAGTTGTACAGCCGACCTTACTAGCGATGGTTCACTGACAAAATACGCTCTCATTTGCCGAGATGATAGTTAGCATAGCCTTCAGCTACGTCATTTGCTACGACCTAGCAAGGCGCAATTGCCAGATACTATTGAGATTATGAATAATGTACCATCAAGAGCGATGTTCACCATTTATGGATTAAAGTTAAGTATTCCAGCAGCATCGTACGTTTTTTGCTAAAGTCTAATTTCCTTGTCCTGTTCCAGACCTCACGCCAGCCTGCGTGAGCTAAAACGCGTGCCTTTCGGCTTCCTCTAATGTTACGGTGTTGGTCTCCTGCCAACCCACAACAGTGACAAAACAGCTAACAATACTCTCGTCCTATTAATAAAACTTCATATAAAGGAAGGCAAATAATGCAGTGAGTTTTTAATCAGTTCACAAAATACGAAAAGATTCACAGCTAGAATGTGGTTCTGTGTCACAGAAGAGCACGCATTGTTTGTAAACAAAGTTTCGACTGACGGGAGAAGAGCACATGGCTTATCCGGCGTGGAAGTGTGACGTCGACAAGCTTTAATGGCGCTTCTCTCTAGCGGGTGATGGAGGGGTATTATCTGTGGCATAACGCACGTCTTGCAGGAGTGGAAAGATCGGCGAGGTAAGCGCAAGGGATGAGGAATGGTGAGAGGGGAGGGGAGGGGAACGGGAGGCGGCCTGTGCTTGCTAAGGCGATCTTGAAACAAACGTTTTTTGAAGCGCAGTGCCGGCCTGAGTGGCCGAGCGGTTCTAGGCGCTACAGTCTGGAACCGCGCGACGGCTGCGGTCGCAGGTTCGAATCCCATAGTGCTCAGAGCCATTTGAAGCATTTATTTTTGAAGCGCAGCTGGCGGCTTGTAGCAGCGAGGTTTAGTGGTTTTGCAAGGGATTAGCGGGATCCGATGCTTTAGTGATAGATGTTGTGGCTTAGGAGGAAAAGGGATCTGACTAATGAGAAAAAATCATGTTGTGTTTAACGCAGGGTTGTTTCTGGATATATTCATGGACAGCCGTCCGTGATCGCAACGTCAGGATAGCCTGACATATTGGCCATTTACGCCGAGAGGTCCACGCGCGGTGAACCGGAAGCGTGCTTACGTTAAAGGATAAGGGATTGGGTATACTCAGGAACAAGTTCTTGGGGTAGGCAATATGTGTGAGTAGCATTGGCTACCGACCAGGGTGCAGACGAAGGCGGGACTCCTCGTGATGTGTCAATGATGTATAGATGAAAGAGATAGGTAAGCGATCGGTTTACGAAAGCGAAAACTGAAAGAATAAACCAATCAGCCGGGTACACTGCAGGCGCCAACCGCAAAGTGTAAGGCACACTGCCCAGGAGGAGGGAGGGAGGTACAAAGTAATGGTTGAGGTTGGAACAAACAGACGAGCGACTTAGAGCAATGGTAGTAACCCAGTGCAATGCAATGCATGGGTGAGGGAGGAACTGTGCTCTCTCTCCATAGGGGCGATTACGTCTTTCTGGAGGTTTACTACTACAAAATATTCATTGACTGGCTGCCGCCATGTACACTACTTACACATGACAGTGAAGTTAAATGGGCAACATACATTGAGCTTGACGCTACAAAATTGATATAGTAAAAATTTAACTGTCGCGTGGGACGGGAGACATAGGTGCAAGGAAGATGCGAAAGGTTGGCTGATGAAGCTCGCCTATGTAAACACAAGATTCGCTTGGAGGTATAACCCGCCAAGATACATGCATCAAGATTTGGCCCGGTAGGCAACATGAGCTTGCGGGCTCCAAATAAGTAAAAAAAGCGACTTGGTGATTTAGTTCACAACATATCAGACAAAAAAAAGCTTTGAATGACCTAAATAATGCGCGCGAAGAATTAAAGAAATTTCAGAACCCCAATACTTTAACACCTAATATCGAATCATAACTTTAAGACAATTAGCAAATGGAAGCCGTTATGTTTTAATACGACGCATATTCTCCTCAGATCGCTTGACCTGACACAGGTTCAAATGGCTCTGAGGACTATGGGACTTAACTTCTGAGGTGATCAGTCCTCTAGAACTTAGAACTACTTAAACCTAACTAACCTAAGGACATCACACACACCCATGCCCGAGGCAGGATTCGAACCTGTGACCGTAGCGGTCGCGCGGTTCCAGACTGTAGCGCCTAGAACCGCTCGGCCACACTGGCCGGCCCTGGCACAGGAACGGAGAACAACAACAACAACAAACGGCTGAACCGAATCCGCTATAGAAGCAGCAGGCCACAAACACGCGCAGAATCCCGCGTGGTCTCAGCACCGAAGTAGCCAACTGAAAGTAGCTCACTGGGCATACAGAGCCTCTGTTGCGATGGCAAACAGTGGGAACACTAGGAGCCGCCTGAAGACGTGTGGAAGGCGACGACCCGCCGCTCGCCCCCAGACCTGGTCGGCCAAAGGAATAATGTGTCTACTCTCGTTTCCGGTAGATGTCTCTCGCGTCCGAAATATGCTCAGCAAGACCGACTTGGAAGTCACACAGGTGGCAGAAGAAACAGACGGTCCGTTGCCCTGCAGACCTGCGCTGTCCACCTACTCACTGTTTTTAAACTATCTCTGCCAACAGATGAACACGATTCTTACTTCACATAACCCATTAAACATAAAGTTTGTTAACTTCTGGAATAGAAATGGAGGAATGAATAAGGATAAGATAGACGTGACAATGAACCGAAGTAGTTTCAAGATCCAATAAAGTCAACTGACGCTCAAAATGTATTTAGAATGTCCGTATAAATATATTACAAACTCGGTAACAGCCACGGGAAGGTAATTTCGAGCTAATGATGGAGGTCGCTGGTATCGGCATTATTTACAGCCATTTGGAGTCCATTCTCCACGGTAATGAGAGCATCATAGGGGTAAAAAGGCTTTGAAATGCTTTACTTCATTCTTACAAATTAGATATGAAATAGTGCTCCATTGTAGCAACCGAGTTTCCCGCTGTCTAAGTACTGATAGCAAATTTAAAAGAAAGTAACTCATGTTTCTGACTGACTTTGACATCTTGCGGCTCTTGGAATCGATTCTGATGTTGACTAGAGAAACTACAACAAAATCCAGTAGTACGTCTTGCTATGCTTAGTAAGCGATTTTTCGATCTGAGATGCGCTAAACGTAGTGAAGAAAGCTGTCCGTGGCATCCACCTGTTATCAATGAGAAATAATTTTTCGGATATTCTGTTTCCAAAATTGAATTTCTCGAATTCGATACAGTCTTGTGTTCTGAACATGAATACGCCAGGAAAAATACACCGTTTCTTAGTATACGAATCCGTCTTTCGTCACAGAGTATCATAATTCATTTAACGAAAGTATCTAAATATTATTTAAAATCTTCTGACAGTTTTACATGCTTTATCGACATTATTTGAATATGCAGAGGTGGCGAGAAAGATGTAGACACTGTTGGATAGTCGATAGTAATGGCACAAAATGACATACCGTTACAATTGTTGCACTGGAGAAGGTTATTTTGTGCCTCCAAAGTAACGCCCATTAGCGGACAAACAACGTCGATGCCACCGAGCTGTTGACCGAACTACGGCTCTCAGAAAAGGTAGCCTCACAGGACGCCTCGACGGTTTCTCGTGGCTCGTTCAGTGAAAATGGTTCAAATGGCTCTGAGCACTGTGGGACTTAACTTCTAAGGTCATCAGTCCCTACTTAAATCTAAATAACCTAAGGACATCACACATATCCATGCCCGACGCAGGATTCGAACCTGCGAATCTAGCGGTCGCGCGGTTCCAGACTGTAGCGCCTAGAACTGCTCGGCCACCCCTGCCGGACGTTCAGTGAAATTGGGTCCTTTGCAAAAACAGACATAATGTCTTATGGGATAACAGCAATCAGTGATTTTATAATGTTACTTAAAATCCGTCTTGATTGCAAATTTTTTATTATTCATATGACCGGTTTCGGTTCATTCAAAACCATCTTCAGATCTGATATTTCAGTTACTCCTGTAACTGAAATATCAGATCTGAAGATGGTTCTGAATCAACCGAAACCGGTCATATAAATAATAAAAAATTTGCAATCAAGACGGATTTTAAGTAATAAATTGGGTCCTGTTGGTAAACTTCATCGTTTAACGTCCCCCACAGATAGAAGTCAAGAGGTGCAGGGTCTGGTGAGTACCCAACAGCTACTCCTTGACCTCTCCATCGTCCATCAAAGGGGGCTGCGACATCCCTGTGGTAGTAAGGCGGAGTGCAATCTTGTTGAAGGCAAAGTCTTTCACTTCGAAACACCTCTCGGATGGCAGGTAAAGCCGATTTTTGCAGAATATGAAGATGTACCTCACCAGTTACGACGTCTTCATAGAAGAATGGGTCAATCAAACCGAGCAGTGACAGGCCATACCATACATTAACACCCATTAGATTAACATGTTTGTTCGCGTAAACGTCAGTATTTTCAAGAGCGCGGTACACGCAGTTGTGAAGGTTTACAGTACCGTTCAGTTTAAATTGAGCCCCGTCAGAACAGATAACTATCCGTGCAAACCGTTCATCCTCGCGAAGCATGCCATCGAGCCACTCGCAGTACTCCATCTTAGCGTGTAGCGAGCTTGGAACGTACACTTCCCACTTAGCGACCTTCAGACTAAGCTACCGCGCAAACTTGGCATGATATGTCATTTTGTTTCAAATATATTAACTATAAAAGACTGTTTACATTTGTCTGTAACCGTATGTATAGCTGCAGTGTTATTAAGAAACATTAACTGTGATGAACTCCTGCAACATACTTTTCGTAAAGTTAATGTTAATGTAGGATTCAAGAATAGCAACACGTTGTCAAAGTTGCTGACACATTCACCTGAACATTTCTGTCCGTTACAAAAATCTGGCGTATACAAAATAACTTGAGCTGAAAGTGAATCCATATAGATAGCCCAACTGGTAGAACGTTTAGAGAAAGATATAGGGAACGTACTGTCCTACATACTATTAAACACTCGACATTCAAAGAACATTAAAAAACTGTGAAACATACTGTCATAGGTATAGACGAGAATGTAAAAGTTTAGCGCTTCGTAGATAAAGGAGGTACAATGGACATAGTAGAAGACCTTGTAATTTATATCCATTCCCAGAGAGAACCGAAATTTTTGCTGAACTAACAAACTGAGTCGAATAACAAACTATTCTTTCACTCTTTTCATAATTTTTTGTGCATATAAACCATATTTTGTGCCATGTATGTTAGAACTACCTTGACATTCGAAAACATCTTTATTAATATAGTACAGACACTGTAATCTTGATGTATTGACCCGCATGGTTTTAATGTGAACCACTGCGAATTTCCACTTACTGCTTTACAGTATTTGACTACGCCCCATTTATTGGGTTTCAGCATCTTATCCAAATATTTCAGCTACGATATTCCTTATACATGGCTTTAGTTTCGATTGCTCTTATCGACTGTGAGATACTCTTACATAGTCAGTTTGATGTCGACTGACTTCTTTGCGTATTCGCTGACGCATATCTTTGGATGTTGTATTTGAATCTTTCTCCAGTCAGTTGGTAGTTGATGCTTGGAGTGCTGACACATACGTTTCAGGTACTTCCAACATTCATTTACGGTGGTTATTAGAGTTGTTAATGCTGGTATTCACTGTATTTATGTCGTTCTGCAAATTATCTGCATATCCTGTAATGCTGGCAATATATATATATATATATATATATATATATATATATATATATATATATAGGGATCTTATTAATACGTACCGCATCAACAACAGTGAGTATTTCAGTTTTTTCCGTGTTTTTGTGTGTACGAGGGTTGTTCAGAAATTTAAGTTCCGATCGGTCGCGAAATGGAAACCACTGAGAAAATCCGGCAAAGCTCTGCACAGGTGTGTTTGGCAGTGTCTCTAGTATGCCCGTCGATCGTGTCGCGTCTCTCTTTTCAGTTTTGAGTGAGCAGTGAGCACGTAAAGATGCATAGGGAATAGCGTCTCCCAACAAGTATGAGGGCCTGGTTAGAGATTTCGCCTATGTCATGCAACCCACATAACACATCTGTCGAGCAGTTCCTTCTTCATGCCAATTCTCGGCCGCACACTGCTGGGGCAATGAAGATGCCCCTGCAGCATTTTCGATGAGAAGTGTTTGATCACCCGCAATACAGTCCGTAATTGGCTCCCCGTGAGTCTCATCACTGCTCACAAGAACCGCTGGCTATAAGGACAAAATTTTTCCACAGACAGCGAGCTGCAGACCAGTGCAGATAACTGGCCGAAAGTGCAGACGGCTGCTTTCTATGATGAGGATATTGGAAAGTTGATTCAACACTACGATAACACTCGAAGTTGGAGCGGCGACTATGTAGGGAAGTAGGTGGAAGGTGAACCTAACTGTTGTAAATAAAACGTTTCTGGTTTTCACTGTGGTTTCCATTTCGCGACAGATCGGAACTTACGTTCTGGACAACCCTCGTATTTGGCGTAAGAGTAGGGAAGGCTTTTCGATACTGACTTATAGCTGCCTGATAAGTACAGTAATAGTTCAGGTCTCTGCTTGTTCTCACATTAGTGGTACACCATTTGTAACTGTACGTTGTTTGGTGTTTGTACAAGCTATCGTGTGCCTGTACGGTTACGATAACTCTTATATTATCCCTTCTTCATTCCTCCTTTCACCCACTATATATTTCGTACTGCGTTCTTGTTTTTTCATAGCTGTTTTAGTATTGACTAAGTACGTGCCTCTTGCCCACTCTCACTGGTAGTATGTTGTTCCATGATAACAATTGTTACTGGACTTGGTATGGATTATTTGTTTACGCTTTGGTTCATACCTGATAAGTAGTCTGTATCGTGTTTTACAGCATTTTTCAAGTAATGATCCATGTTGACGTGTACGATGCTGTTTCTTTCACTTGCAATTATTTTGCTCGTATGTGCCACATTCAGTGATTATGCACCCATTTTCGAGTTTACATGAGTAAGTATTTTCCATCTCTCAGATTCCTCTGGACAGGACTATGGCATCCCCAGTGTTGGAACTGTAATAGTGGATGCATTTTCAGTTCGTAGACTGCTATTATATGGTCACAGTCTCACATCAAACGTAAGTACAAAATTCGCTTACGATTCAATTATTGGCATATTGTGTGGGCTCCTTACTGGTCAATTGATATATTGGTTTATGAGACGATATGTACGGCCAGTATGGCTCTTTCGAAACTTGATTGCACAGATGTTATGGTTTTTTTAGTTTTGATGTGGTTCAAAGACCGAGGTTTGTATTGGTTACAATAAATTTACTCATAAGTATATGCAATTTAAAATTTGTTGTATTTTTACCTGTTTACTTGGGTTTATACATATGAGTACTTTTCAGGTGGGTTGCTGGTCAGGAAACTGGCGTGAACGTTGCTGCCATTAGCCTCTAGTTAGGTGTTTGGTGGTAGAACTGTATTTGATATTCTTAGAACTGTATATAGATATACACTCCTGGAAATTTAAATAAGAACACCGTGAATTCATTGTCCCAGGAAGGGGAAACTTTATTGACACATTCCTGGGGTCAGATACATCACATGATTACACTGACAGAACCACAGGCACATACACACAGGCAACAGAGCATGCACAATGTCGGCACTAGTACAGTGTATATCCACCTTTCGCAGCAATGCAGGCTGCTATTCTCCCATGGAGACGATCGTAGAGATGCTGGATGTAGTCCTGTGGAACGGCTTGCCATGCCATTTCCACCTGGCGCCTCAGTTGGACCAGCGTTCGTGCTGGACGTGCAGACCGCGTGAGACGACGCTTCATCCAGTCCCAAACATGCTCAATGGGGGACAGATCCGGAGACCTTGCTGGCCAGGGTAGTTGACTTACACCTTCTAGAGCACGTTGGGTGGCACGGGATACATGCGAACGTGCACTGTACTGTTGGAACAGCAAGTTCCCTTGCCGGTCTAGGAATGGTAGAACGATGGGTTCGATGACGGTTTGGATGTACCGTGCACTATTCAGTGTCCCCTCGACGATCACCAGTGGTGTACGGCCAGTGTAGGAGATCGCTCACCACACCATGATGCCAGGTGTTGGCCCTGTGTGCCTCGGTCGTATGCAGTCCTGATTGTGGTGCTCACCTGCACGGCGCCAAACACGCATACGACCATCATTGGCACCAAGGCAGAAGCGACTCTCATCGCTGAAGACGACACGTCTCCATTCGTCCCTCCATTCACGCCTGTCGCGACACCACTGGAGGCGGGTTGCACGATGTTGGGGCGTGAGCGGAAGACGGCCTAACGGTGTGCGGGACCGTAGCCCAGCTTCATGGAGACGGTTGCGAATGGTCCTCGCCGATACCCCAGGAGCAACAGTGTCCCTACTTTGCTGGGAGGTGGCGGTGCGGTCCCCTACGGCACTGCGTAGGATCCTACGGTCTTGGCGTGCATCCGTGCGTCGCTGCGGTCCGGTCCCAAGTCGACGGGCACGTGCACCTTCCGCAGACCACTGGCGACAACTTCGATGTACTGTGGAGACCTCACGCCCCACGTGTTGAGCAATTCGGTGGTACGTCCACCCGGCCTCCCGCATGCCCACTATACGCCCTCGCTCAAAGTCCGTCAACTGCACATACGGTTCACGTCCACGCTGTCGCGGAATGCTACCAGTGTTAAAGACTGCAATGGAGCTCCGTATGCCACGGCAAACCGGCTGACACTGACGGCGGCGGTGCACAAATGCTGCGCAGCTAGCGCCATTCGACGGCCAACACCGCGGTTCCTGGCGTGTCCGCCGTGCCGTGCGTGTGATCATTGCTTCTACAGCCCTGTCGCAGTGTCCGGAGCAAGTATGGTGGGTCTGACACACCGGTGTCAATGTGTTCTTTTTTTCCATTTCCAGGAGTGTATAAATGCATTTGCATATGTTACGATCTGATGTGGATCTTAAATTTTGTATATATGACATAGTGTATGTCCTTCATCTATGTACCACAAAGCATTTAATACTTAGACACGACACATAGGTCATGTTCCTTCTCTTTACTTGTTTGTGAGGTATTGTTTTCTTCCATTTATCACCTTCTACAGTTATTTTGTAGGTTATTTCGGAGGTTGTGCGGATAATATATTCCCGACTGGCCAATAAAAATCATGAATAGTTATTTAAAGAAGTTTTTGATAGATAGTATAATTGTATAACGTACTGAGTGGAAATCGTTTTGGTATATTTTGAACATGTGACAATGGATGTGTCTGTTCGTTCTATCAAATGTTCGGTGTAAATACACTTGTTGAGTCTTACCATTGTTTCTCATTCTGTTTTTAATCTGTTTTTATGTAACTTGATTGGTAAGTTGACACTACTATCGTTACCGTTTTATGCATACAGTCCTGAAGATGGAGGACTGAAGCGCTGAAACTGGTTGCAACAAAATAAAATAAAATGATAAGGACGGCTGTAGGTGTTTTATTTTGTCACAATTGTTACGGCCGTCGTCCCAAAGACCTGCTGCCCAAACGATGGACATACAAAAAAATGTATGATGTAGTGCTGGAGCGAACCGACACCATTAACCCTCAGGACTGTCCATAAATCCGTAAGAGTACGAGGGGGAGGGAATATCTACTGAACAGCGCGTTGCAAGGCATCCCAGATATACTCACTAATCTTCATGTCTGGGGAGTTTGGTGACTATCGGAAGTGGTTAAACTCAGAAAAGTGTTACTGTAGCCACTTTGTAGGAATTCCGAACGTGTGGAGTGTCGCATTATCCTGCTGGAACTGCCCAAGTCCTTCGGAATATACAATGGACATGGATGCACGCAGTTGATCAGACAGGAGTCTTACGCACGTGTCACCTGCAAGAGTCGTATGTAGACGTATCAGGGGTCCCATATCATTCCAACTGAACACGCCCCTCAACATTACACAGCCTCCACCAGCTCGTAGCCGGCTGTCATGCACGGTCCATGGGTTCATGAGGTTATTCCATACCCGTAAACGTTCATGCGCTCGATACAATTTGAAACGAGAATTGTCCAACCAAGCAACATGTTTTCAGTCATCAACAATTCAGTATCGGTGTTGACGGGCCCAGACGAGGCCTAAAGCTCTCTCCCGCGCAGTCATCAAGGGTACGCGACTGGGCCTTCGGCTCCGAAAGCCCACATCCATGATTTTTCATTGAATGGATCGCACGCTGACATTTGTTGATGGCCCACCATTGAAATCTGCAGCAATTTGAGGAAGGGTAGCACTTCTGTCGTGTTGAACGATTCTCTTTAGTCGTCGTTGGTCTCGTTCTTGCAGTATCTTTCTCCGGTCGCAGCGATGTCAGAGATTTGATGTTTTACCGTATTCCTGATATTCACTGTACACTCGTGAAATGGTCGTATGGGAAAGTCCCATTTCATGGCTACCTCGGAGATGCTGTGTCAAATCGCTCGGGCGCCGACTGTAATAACACGTTCAGACTCACTTAAATCTCTGTAACGTGCCACTGTAGCAGTTGTAACCGATCTAACAACTGCGCCAGACACTTTTTGTCTTATATCGGCGTTGCCCACGGCAGGGCAGTTTCTGGCTGTATTCGTATCTCTGTATTTGAATACGCGCGCCTGTACCAGCTTGTTTGGCGCTTCAGTGTAGAACCTGGTGCCACTGAACACAGTCCCTGAGGGTGTTGGAAGTTTACAGGTAATAGAGAAGTTTGTCAACAATCGTTCTTTCCACGTACCATTCACGGCTGGATCAGAGAATAGGCAAAATGATATTGGAAAAGAGAGTATCCTCCGCTAGGCACTGCATGCTGAGTGTAGATTTACATGTGGATGTAATTTGTAAAAAAATGGTCAATAGATTGCAGTGCAATAAAGCGGCTGGGGTGGATGGAATTAAGTCGGAACTCATCAAATACAGTGGAATGTCAGGTCTTAAATGGCTACACAGGATAAATGAAATGGCCTGGGAGTTGGGACAGGTTCCATCAGACTGGACAAAAGCAGTAATCACACCAATCTTCAAACATGGAAACAGAAAAGATTGTAACAACTACGGAGGTATCTCTTTAATCAGCGTTGTGGGTAAAATCTTCTCAGGTATTGTTGAAAGGAAAGTGCGAGTATTAGTTGAGGACCAATTGGATGAAAGTCAGTGTGGGTTTAGGCCTCTTAGAGGTTGTCAGGACCAGATCTTTAGCTTACGGAAAATAATGGAGAAGTGTTATGAGTGGAACAGGGAATTGTATCTATGCTTTATAGATCTAGAAAAGGCATATGACCGGGTTCCTAGGAGGAAGTTATTGTCTGTTCTACAAGATTATGGAATAGGAGGCAAACTTTTGCAAGCAACTAAAGGTCTTTACATGGATAGTCAGGCAGCAGTTAGAGTTGACGGTAAATTGAGTTCATGATTCAGAGTTGTTTCAGGGGTAAGACAAGGCTGCAACCTGTCTCCACTGTTATTGATATTATTTATGGATCATATGTTGAAAACAATAGACTGGCTGGGTGAGATTATGATATGTGAACACAAAATAAGCAGTCTTGCATATGCATATAACTTAGTTGTGATGGCAGATTCCATTGAAAGTTTGCAAAGTAATTTTCAGAGCTAGATCAGAAATGTAAGGACTATGTTATGAAGCTTAGCATCTCCAAAACGAAAGTAATGTCAGTGGGAAAGAAATATAAACGGATTGAGTGCCAAATACAAAGTTAGAACAGGTGGACGGTTTCAAGTACTTAGGATGCATATTCTCACAGGATGGCAACATAGTGAAAGAACTGGAAGCGAGGTGTAGCAAAGCTAATGCAGTGAGCGCTCAGCTACGATCTACTCTCTTCTACAAGAAGGAAGTCAGTACCAAGACTAAGTTATCTGTGCACCGTTCAATCTTTCGACCAACTTTGTTGTATGGGAGCGAAAGCTGGGTGGATTCAGGTTACCTTATCAACAAGGTTGAGGTTACGGATATGAAAGTAGCCAGGATGATTGCAGGTACTAGTAGATGGGAACAATGGCAGGAGGGTGTCCACAATGAGAAAATCAAAGAAAAACTGGGAATGAACTCTATAGATGTAGCAGTCAGGGCGAACAGGCTTAGATGGTGGGGTCATGTTACACGCATGGGAGAAGCAAGGTTACCCAAGAGACTCATGGATTCAGCAGTAGAGGGTAGGAGGAGTCGGGGCAGACCGAAGAGAAGGTACCTGGATTCGGTTAAGAATGATTTTGAAGTAATAGGTTTAACATCAGAAGAGGCACCAATGTTAGCATTGAATAGGGGATCATGGAGGAACTGTATAAGGGGGGCTATGCTCCAGACTGAACGCTGAAAGGCATAATCAGTCTTAAATGATGATGATGATGATGATGATGATGATGTAATTTGTAAATCCATAAGAGAACACATGAGATTCATTAATATGTGTTTTTTTTATTATAAGGAGAAAAACGGAAGTTTTGTGTGGTATGGTATAACATTTCCTGGTTACGTCTCCCTTCCGCCAGAGTGGTTACACCACCTGGCAGGGACGACATGCTGCTCTCCACAGTATTAGTGGAGGCCACGTGTGGCCGGGGGTGAAAGCCACCCCAGCCCCAGCCCTCCACCCCCGGCAGGCCAGGCCATTAGGCGCTGGCGCTCACCCCCCCCCCCCCCCCCGAGTGGCCGCTGCCGGCGCTGTTTTTGCCCGCCGGCTACTGGCGGTCATTAGGGGGACACCGGCAGTCACCCACACCGGCAGTCACCGCTACACAGGCTGCTGGAGCACCAGGTGTCCGGGGAGGCTCAGCGAAAGGCGTGCCGACCAGCCGGCAAAGATTTCCTCAGGCTTCTCGTGTCAGCGAAAACTGCGCTGCTGTTGCTAGAGTGTCAGTGGCATAAAAGGAACGGAAATCGCTAATCTCAGAAGAAAGCGTGTACACCGTTGCTCAAATACTGTAGGCTACTAGATGAGAAATTCAGTGACTTTTATGTAGAATAAATTACTAGCTAAATCCTCATGTCACATGCAATATCATAAGCAGTAGACGTTATATTTCTTCATTACAGATAAATGAAAGGGCAGAGTTTTTGTGAACTTCCGTCTTGGGGACTCGAGTCGTCTGCTTAACTCTGGTTTTTAGAAAACGTAGCAAGCAGCTTGTTCAGTACACTCATACACAATTAAAGTGATCTTTAATCTTAGATTTACGACAGCTGATTTAAATCTACTGGGCACCTCAAAGTGCATGGTGGTTTATACTACTGGATTAACCACATTTTCTCATTTTCTTGTTAATTCGTGACTGGTGCCAGGGATGAATGAATGTCGGTAACTTTCTGTATGCGCAAGAATTTCTCTGCTTCGCCCGCTGTGTCTGTTTCATGAGACAGCCGTGGGATGGACTAATTCATAGCTTGGTTCTTCTCGGAAAATACAATTTCTGGATCTTAAAATGGGCAACGCCCATCTTGCTGCTTTCGCCACATGTTACAATCACATGCTTGCTTTGCTCTTGTGCTAACTTAAAGGTTCGCTCCGATGGTCCATGTTCTACGGCAATATTTTTACAATTCGGCAGTATTGTGACATGGCAGGACGATGTTGGTGAGCTTGGAAGATGTTACATGTAGTTGCCGATGTACTACCGTGCTGTTGCCAGTGTTTTCCACCAGCGGTGGGAGGTAATTCATATCTCACGGTAATATCTACCTCTATCGTTGACTGTACATGCTTCCCTCTTATTCTCACCAACAGCGCTGCAGCCATGCGTCTGACAGAAAACTATATCGTTTGCCTTTTATTCGAACATGCTTTTTATTTGTTTATTGTAGTGAGTTTGCTGTGTACCGCAGTGGAGAAGTGGAAGAAACTGATTCATGTGCGACCAAAGCTACCGGATGTCGAGAGTAACGCTCACAAAGATCGCAATCCAAGCAGTTCGCAAGCCGTTGCCGATAAGAACGTAATCACGCTTGATGAAACGCACAAGACTCAGACGTTTTCACAACCATGCCAAATGCGAGGCAAAAAAATTTCCATCGGAACAGTGGCTTCTCATCCACATGGTTTGCATCTGATGCCACAACTTTAACACTCTGTCGAGGCGCATCTGAAGCAGAAATTCACAGTGTGAAAAGTGGTGTTTTCTTGTAGACAAACGTGAAATAAAATTAGAAATAGTACTTGTAACAACAACGACGCTGTACTATTGTACATATAAGTAATTTTTTCCATCTGATTTTTCCATAAGCTTGTGTAATTGATGTTCTGATTTCAACTTTTTTGTTTCACGCCATTGTGTTAAGGAAACTGTAAATAAGTTTCAAGGTGAATATTAATGTTGATGTCAAATGTCAAATAATGTTGTAACAGAATTGAAAAGTAACAAATGTTGAGACTGTTGTAAGATGTTTAAAATTGTAACTGTGCGGCTGGTCCATACGTAGGCAATGTGTTAGGATATGTAGAATACAAAACCTCGGGTGAATACCCGGTCTGTCAGGGAGCGGTAAAAGGTGGATGGCAAGCGAGTGCGGGAAAATGCGCGCGGGAACTGCACGGCACAACGGGCTCAGTAGTAGTAGTAGGAGTTTGGCACTGGTTTGAGCAACACCTTCTGGAGCGAGGAGGCTCTCCTGGAAGACGTAGCTTCACTGAGCCTCGGGTATGCCGTTCCAACGCCCACACAGTATGTCAAAATTTCATAGGCACTAAATGGAAAAGTATTGCGACGCTAAGAAGAATGAAAGTGCCGATAGATCAAGAGCCATAGCTGTGGTTGTATGTGTGCTCTGTGCCTCGCCGCCCGCCAACCGCCGCATCGATACTAGCAGACTGAAACTTTTAGTACTGTATTCGTGTGGATCAGAGAGTGAACTGTGTTTGGTGCAATAAAAATGCCCGATTTTAATCAGATTAATAGACAGTGCAAATGAGACTTACATCCACTCTGTAATAACAATGATCCGTCAAGAAAGTTCGAAATGCAATTCCACGTCAGGATGGATCAAAAGCAATCCAGAAGTTGCTACCAATTAGATAATAATACGGTCGCCAGCCTAATTAGGCATTAACTGAGTTTCTTCCCTATAGAAGTTGGTGTATATTCATGCAAAACAAGAAGTTGTAACACTGCATAATACTGTCGAATTTTAGAACCAGAAAATCTATTGAACTGATAGTTTCACGTTCTGTACTGATATGGATGTATACATAACACTACACTATAATGTATGCTACTGGCTTGAAGAAAAGTAAGCGTTTCTAATTCGATGCGCTCAGACTGCTTTTTCGACTGATATCTTGTTCCATCCAGGTTCATCCTACTTTCCGTCGGCTGAGTCCAATACAACTGCATGGTTGCTGGGCCACTGGTTTCATTATACTGTATTTGGAGGGAGCGATACTATCCCGCTCGCTTTCCACCAACATTCTCATTTGGTCACTGGACACTGCAAGTGTTTGTGCCTGCCATGGTATCGCAACCTTTCTTTGTCACCGTATCTGTCGACTAAGCCGGTCCTTGTGGTATTCTTGTCATGGCATCTTTTCTCAGTTTATTTCATTTTTATGGCACTCATGGCCTTGGATTTTTCAAAGAGAAAGTAGTTAAGGCAAAGGTTCTAGAGAAGAAGAATATTGGGGTTAGAGTCCAGGTCCGGCACGAATTTTCAACCCTCGCTGTTGCATTGTCGCAGTGCACTGTGCTTTTCCATTTCTTTTCACTTCAATTATTACGGTTTAAGAAACACAGCGCTACGGGAAGTAATCCATCAATCGCAAGCAACCAGCAAGTTAAATTCGATTCTTATTTTTTCACCGAGACGACGTAAGGATTCTGATACATGTTTGACTTTCTGTTTCCACTCTGTATCTGTTTTTCCGATGTGTTATTGAAACATCGGGGTAGAAAGCAACGTATTGCTTACAAAGGCGGCTAGGGGACTGGAGTTTTGGCTCCCTTGTATACGTGTCCTTGCAGAGCGTCGGGCGTGCGGCAGGCGGCCGCCTTCCCCAGAGTGCACTGAGGGCGGGAGGGAGGGGTAAGCGCTCCCGTTTCCCTGCCTCGCAGCAGACGCCGCTTCCGCTGCGACTCTCAATTTCCGGCTGGCTGGAGACCCCCGTGCCTGGCGCGCTGACTATTGGCAGCGGAGATCCGAGGATCAGTTCTGCACAGCGGCCACCGTGCAGCGGCGGCGCAGGATATTGCGTTACAATAGCAAGTGCCACCCTGCTAACTGGCTCTCCCCAGCGCTCTGAGTATCACGCGTCACAATTATATCAGAGGTAGAAGGCATACCCTACGTGTGCGTGCAAGCTCTTACTTCTCAGACCGAGTCAACGTCAAAGCTTATTGGTTCCCCAGTGTACATAATGTTTGTCTCTGGTATCGACGGAAATATTTAACATCTTCTTAATCTTTTGGAAGATCTTTGTGGGTAAACGGAAATTTTAATTTGACTTCTATTGTGGCGGTTTTGCATATCATCAGCATGGGCAAATGAAATTTATATGGATGATACGATACTCTATGGTATTCTGCGGTTTGAATTCACTCTGTTATTTAGCAGTTGCATTGACTTGATTTTGTAAATGATATTGACAATATTATACACATGTATAATGCATTATTCATACTTCAACTTCTCCCGAATAATTATTTTGTTCAAATTGCACAAGAATTCCACCTGACGTAGTGTAATAATGTTGACTGTAAGTTGTGTTCATATCACTAAAATTACAGATCGTACATCAGAGCTTTTATAATTTTTGTCTTCGATGGATTTAATTATTCTTAGCAAATACATCATGAAAAGGAACCACACACACCCGCACACAAAACTGACGTATGCTACCAGAAATATTTTTCTCCGTGATTCGTGCGCATTTTAATTTTGGCCTCATACATCAGCAATGAAATCTTGTTCAACAATAAATACCATCAGCACTGTTCTTAGAAAATGTAGTTTGATCAGATTAATTTCTTCTTTTATAAATAGAATTCAGTACCACCGGTGCACATTTATTTCTTACACATCGGAATATTGTTTGCTGTTTCAAGTAATTTAAATTTGCCGCTGAGATAAAAGTTAAGATGCAGGCCAACAAAAGATAGAGGATTTCTTTTTTAATTAAGATTTTCCTTTGCTCAATAAATAATTAATCATTTAAATTGATGTCACCAAAAATAATTGTCAATACTATTTTGCAAATTATTTTAAGACAAACCCTTCATATTTCGACCAGAAGTACAGACGAAGTTGCTATATAATCGCAACTAACAATGGCAGCGCTTCTTGCAGCTATGATAAAACAGTGCATACAAAATTATGATTAAAAGGCGAAGAGATTTTTCAATAATTAATCATAAATAGTTTTAGCGCATTTCGCTCTGTTTGTTTCTTTACCAGCAAATGAACATAAAAGTACAATCATTTTACGTTAAATGTTTTTCATTCAACACACCTCAAATCAATTCGCGTCTTGCGTCGGCGACGTACATCAGAAAGAGACGACAAAAGGGTACAAAACAAAAGAAAAGAATGACACAGATTAACAAAAGATGTGAGGCAAATATTGTCACAGTTTTACATAATTATCATCTTTTTAACAAATAATTACATAATTGAATGAATATTATTGAGTTACGTAATTTTCCACACGTTCATATTTCACTTGTAATAAATAAATATATATATATATATATATATATATATATATATATATATATATATATATATATATATATATATATATATGTGTGTGTGTGTGTGTCGTGGATGTTATACTATGTGCAATTGAACATCCTTTACACGTTCCTCATTAACCTGAATCTCCGATTCATACTATTTTTCTTAAGTATAGTATTTACACAATTTGTTATAATAGTTATTCTAGCAATATATGACGACGCCAAACTTTAAATTTCTAGTCCATCCAACCACCTGGCACGAATCCTGGTACGGACTCAGTTAACATTAACAGTTTGAGTCGCACAGTAGTCTATTGCAACCGTTTGTTGAGAGAGTAGGAGATCAACGAGATGCTCATGGAAAAGAACTTAGATGCACTACGTATGATTGACCAAGTGGAACTGTTGAAATATATTGCCACTAAATTTGGTTTCGGGGCTTCAGCGGTTTCGGATAGGGAGATTAACCAGAAAAACGAACACGAAAATCATGACGAAGGAAAGTTTAGAGTGTCGTGACACATATAAAAATAGAAAGAATGACTGACTACATGAACTTCTCATGTGGTGTAGTACAAAGTGAGAGAGGGCAGTGTTCCGATTTGAGACACCATATTGCAGACAGAAGCAACAGGTTTAAACAAGAAACCTTCCAAGGAGGATGTTAACTTCACAGCCAGACAGGATTAGTTAGAAAAGTGGAAAGATGGACATATATCAGTGACTGAGGAAGTAGATCTTCAATCTAAAGACATTACAAAACATTAAGAGGAAACAACATACATTTACAAAATAGTTTATTGGAATGCCAGTGGGGAACAGCTTTGGCTGCATGCCTGCTGGTGCGTCGTGAATCGCCTCCTCCACCGTGCTGCACATAAGCGACACACGAATATGCCTAAAATGATACATCATGTATAATGCAGTGTAAAGAAAGTGACAGTATTTTCTCGATATGTGAACAGAATATGTCTGAGAATAATATATAGTTTGTGTGTTTATATGAGCCGGCCGGTGTGGCTGAGCGGTTCTAGGCGCTACAGTCTGGAACCGCGCGACCGCTACGGTCGCAGGTTCGAATCCTGCCTCGGGCATGGGTGTGTCTGATGTTCTTAGGTTAGGTTAGGTTAGGTTTAAGTAGGTCTACGTTCTAGGGGACTGATGACCTCAGAAGTTAAGTCCCATAGTGCTCAGAGCCATTTGAACCATTTTTTTGTGTTTATGTGAAAATAATTATATAGTTTGTGTTCACAGCATTGCGCATATATGTTTTTATGTTTCTCCCGAATTTGCAGATAATCCTCATACTCTTAGAGCCATCCAGTTCGAATAAAATATGCTCCAAACGCAGATGATTAACCTATTGTGTGATTTCAGCTGATATTCTGAATCGGTAAACCCCCAGACCAATTCTTTAAAGAATCATAAGTCACCTCTCCATGTGTAAACTAGCTCCATTACAATAGAAGGTAATCTACGACATATGACATATAATGTCCTGAAATGCGTGGAATACAGTGATATAATTTTGCAAGGAAATTCAGTGGTATATGTGATTACTGTCAGAAAAATGTTTTGGGATTCGCGTTAGTAGTAAGGAAGTAATAAGAACTCACTTGGATAGGCGAGAGCGCTAATGCGCTGCTTCCTGGACTCGGGTAGGCGTGCCAGCCCCGGATCGAATCCGCCTGGCTGATTACCGATGACGGCCAGTATGTCGACCAGCCTGGATGTGGTTTTTAGGCAGTTTTCCACATCCTGCTAGGTGAATACCGGGCTGATCCCCACGTCCCGCCTCAGTTACACGACTGGCCGACATCTGAAACATGTTCGCACTGTTCCACGACTTACACTAGACGCAGTCAGCTGGGGTACACTAATTCTGTCCAGGGGGGTTCTGAGCGGCCGCAGAAAGGGCATCCGGCCTCCTTCTGCAACTAACACTGCCCAATCAATAGTGACAAGGCCGACCCCGTTTTGCAACGGTAACAAGGCCGCAAGAAAATGATGATGAGTAAAGAAGTAATAAATTAAAACATCGTGAAGAGATGCAGAAATTTTACTGCATGAACGGCAATACTTAGGTTAAGTGGTAAAGATTTATGCTTTCGTTGTTATGTGTGTGTGAGTGAAGGGGGTGGGGCAGTAGGAAAAAGTTTCGAATAGGTTTAAAATCACGTTTTAATTTCTTCTGGAAGCCACTAAATGCTCTCAACACTCAAACATAGGATGGATATGGTTTCGTTAATTTGTGCACCTTGAGTTGGGCTGTCTCAAGTTGTGCACGTCGCTTTTAACATTAATACGACTCATCATTTTTTTCCTCTGACTGAAGTAGTAATAAGTAGATTATAACAGCATTTTGATTTTCTAAGTTCGGTCAGTAATTATATGGAGTTATATTAGTGTTATTATAATAATAATTATTATTATTGTTATTACCCTCGGAAACCGTAAGGCAAGCAATCTGCAGTGAACGACAGTTACAAGTCTGCTATATATCGCTTATACAGCTTCTGGCCTACTTCAGAGAGGTATATAATCCTTGAACACGCAGGGACACAAAGAAAGACCGACAAAAACGACGAAAAGTACTTAGTAAGAAAATCATACGGACCAAGTTAGATGAAGAGGACACGTCTAGCACGAGGAGTACTTACACGTTGTTATCAAGCCGAGCCGACTTTCAAGACGCTTAGGACAAAGGAAGTACGTATAGGTCCTATTGTAGCTCATATGTCAGCAACAATGTCTACAGAATAAACAGCCCAATCAAACAATGGACAGACATTCTGGAGGGGAGACGCTCATTTGTTATTTGGTCAGCACAGCTTGGATCCTCTGCAGCGTCTCTAAATTATTTAAAAAGAATGCTGGATTGTTTCGTTACCTCTACATCTACATACATATTCCGCAAGCCACCGTGCGGTGCATGGCGGAGGATACCCTGTACCATCACCTTTCCTGTTCCACATGCAAATTCAGAGAGGGAAAGCATCTTTCATGCGATCTTCTTTACAGATGAACCACATTTCCAAAAATTATCCTAATAAACAGAAGCCGATAGTTTCGTTTCGCCACCACTAAACATTACAAATGGTTCAAATGGCTCTGAGCACTATGGGACTAAACATCTGAGGTCATCAGTCCCCTAGAACTTAGAACTACATAAACTTAACTAACCTAAGGACATCACACACATCCATGCCCGAGGCAGGATTCGAGCCCGCTAGATTTCTGGAACGATTTTGAATATGTGATTTAACCAACTTGGACTGAACGAGAGAAAATCTCATTTCTTAGAAGCCATTTAGCAGGTGACGCCATGCGTTGGTCAGCTGATGTTATGTTGAAGTGTAAAACATTAGCGGAATTTAAAACAGCTTTCATTAATGAGTATTGGTCTAGTAATAAGCAAAATGAAGTTTTGAGAGAATTTTGTAGTGGAAAACGCTTCAATGAAGGCAAGGAATCTATTAAAGAGTTTGCCAGGTCATGGATCTCACGTTTGTCACACTTGACGGAAAAACAAAAACCTGAAATGATAATACTATGTCTTGAAGCCAAACTGCCATGGTATTGGCAAACTAGAATTATATCTGCCCCTAGAGACAATCTTGATCGTTTCATTGAGTATTTGGAACGTGTAGAGCGTTTTGCTGCCAAGGAGGAGCAAGCACGTAATAACATAAATGGTAATAACAATAGTAGTTATTTTAAGAACGAGCAGAATGGCAATGTAAACATCAGAACAGTAGGTATTCGCCATCCTAAGAGAGGTAGGAATTGGAGAAATAATTATCAGAACCAACAGTGGCATCCAAATGATAGTGATTTTGTTCCGATTAAAATTATGCAGGTAAACAACAGTGCGGAAAGCAATGCTTTGCCAGTTAACTACAATGGAAATAAAGGAAACAGTAGTAGGCCGAGGCAGGAAAACAGTTCCCGTCTATGAGGACACTGGCGCTCACCAGGCGGCTGCTTTTCCTAAGCCAGTAATTACAGTAATTGGTAAGACAGATCAGAAAACTCAGTCTGAACATGTGGATGAAGGGTCGGTAGCATCTAAGGATACAGCAGAAATATTAGATCACTCACAGTATTTCATAGATACCGTGTTAGAGACGCTTTCTAAGTGGGAAGAGAAAGAGAAGGCGCAGCAGTGTAACGGTAGGGAAGAGCTACAAAATACTGAATTGTCAGGTGAAGAAGCAGAAGAAATCCATGCTTATATTTACGATGAGGATGATGTGCTCTTATCTAAAGTGCCTGTGCAGGATGTTGATACTGTACTAATAGATTTAGGACAGGAGGTAAGTGAGAATGTAGAGGATAGCCTGTTGGGGGTCGATGAACCCAGTAGCTGTGACCAGTTGTCACTTGAGAACGAACCCGACGATAATAGTGAAAGTGGTTTAGCTGTAACTAATATTATGCCCAGTCTGGAGGCGCAGAATCGCTCAGACTACAGTAATTTGGGTCATGTTCAGCAAACTGAATGTAATGAAGTCGTGCGGTGTTTCGATTTGAAATTAATAGACCGACTGGAAAAGGCAGCTGAAAATGTAATTCAGGAAACCCCTACACACTTTGAGCTAAATGTAATGAAGACAGATGTCGATCACTTTAGTTGGAGACAAATCCAAAAGGAACTATTGGATGAGTTTGAGGAACCACCTGTACAAACTAGAATAAGCCACCCTATAATAATAGTGAATATGTTGGGTATCAATGTACGTTGTCTCTTAGACAGTGGAAGTGAGGTGAGTGCGATATCTCAGTCCTTCTTTGATGCATTACCTGGTAAAGACAAGTTTACAATAATAAGGGTATCAGGACTAAGAATTAATTGATGCTACTGTCAAGGTGTCAAAAACGGTAAAACAAGAAGCTTTGCTGTCCTTTAACATTAATGGTAATTTAATTGATCATCCATGCTTCATTGTAAACAATCTCAGTATTGAGGTTTTAATTGGCATAGATTTCTTGTCGAAATATCAGAGTGTTGTTGACTTTGAAAGAAGCCAGTTAAAATTGGTCTTGCCGATAACCGGAGTAATTACGGTACATTTTATTGATAAACATGTAGTAACTAATGACGAAACTTGGGAGCTGCCTATACGAGTTCTGAATAATAGGAGATATTGGGACGAAGGTGTTAATCTTAGTAAAAGTAAGCTAAACACAGCAGAAGAAGAAGAAGCAATTATTTTGGACAAAATAGAAGCTAAATTGCAGGAAATCGATAAAATTTCAGCTATAGTCAGAAGGAAGAACTGAGACAGGTTTTAAAAAGGCTTCATAAGGTATTTTCAAATCGACCTGTCGTGGTGAAAGGTTATGAATGTCAATTAATGGTGAAACCTGGCCAAGTGTTTTTCAGGAAGCCATACCAAATACATGTAGCTAGGAAGGAGGCGGTTCGAAAGGGGATACAGAGAATGCTAGAGTGGGGTGTGATTGAAAAAGCGGTCAGTGAGTACAATAATCCTCTCGTTGGTTAAATGAAATAGTGGTTAGGGAAAGTTATAGACCGCAGAACATGGACAAGTTATTGCAAAAGTTCCGGGGAGTAAAATTCTTAACTTCTATGGACATCACGTGTGGATATTGGAATTTGCTACTGGCAGAAAGTTCAAGAAAGTACACAGCTTTCTTGTACGAAGGAGTTTGTTACCAATACCGTGTGGTACCTTTCGGACATAATTTCTCTGTTTGTGCCTTCGTACGTGTGATGTGCCATGTTTTAGGACCAGCCTTAATTAATAAAATCACAGTATCACAGTCTACATAGATGATCTGTTAACAGCAACTCCTACCTGGGAAGAACACATAGTTTTACTAGAGGAAGTGTTAGAGGCTATTGAGAGAGGTGGCATGAAACTAAAGATTGAAAAGACAGAGTGCGTTAAAGATGAAATAGGTTTCTTGGGATATATGATAAGTGGAAAAGGTATTCTGCCTGACCCAGGCAAGCTAGCAGTCATTGAAAAATTTGAGGCCCCCAGAAACAAGAAGCAGTTGAGATCGATGTTCGGTCTTTTCGGCTTCTATAGGCGTTTTATTAGTGATCAGGCTTTTATTGCGCCCTGTCTTCACCTCCTGCTGAAAAAGAATAGCCCTTGGGTTTGGACAGCAGAATGTCAACAGGCGTTTGAGGTGCTTAAGCAGTCTTTAATGAATAGTCCTATTTTACATCATCCTGATTTTAAAAAACCATTCTGTATGTCTGTTGATGCTAGTGGCTATGGTATAGCTGTGGAGGTATTCCAAGTAGAAATAGAGAACGAACAAGAAGTGCCAAGACTATAGCTTTCGCAAGTCGATCTTTACAGGCAGCAGAGAGAAATTATGGCATCTCAGAACTGGAAGCATTGGCAATTGTATTTGGGGTACAAAAATTTGAGCAGTATCTATTAGCTCACAAGATAATTGTTTACACTGACCATAAGGCGTTGACCTTTTTGAAAACCTGTAAGTTGAGGAATGCTCGTTTGGTAAGATGGTCATTGTATCTCCAGCAGTTTGACCTTGTGGTTAGATATATTCAAGGGAAAGACAATCTGGTAGCTGATGGGTTATCTAGAAGTGCGGAGCTCTGTGATGACGCGGGAATTACAGCAACAGACCTAAATGAAGTTCGAATGTTTGCATTGCCCGAAGTAAAGGAAGAAAGTGCATTAAAGAGGGTGATTAAGAACTTGAGACGTGAGCAGAATGCAGATGACAAGCTGAAATTAGTAAAGAGCTATTTGGGTGATGCGAACTATCATAAGGTTTCGCAATACTACTGTCTGCATAAAGGTATTCTGTTTAGGAGGAAAAAGGTAGGTGTTTCAGAGTGGAAGCTGTGCTTTTCCTCACAACATGTAGACTTACTAATCGACTATGTACACCTGAGGTATGGGCACTATGGTGCAAATAAGTGCATTGCAAAATTAAAAGAGCAAGTTGTGTTTGACAACATGTACCGCCGTGTTGCCAAGCGTCTAGCACCTTGTGTAGTGTGCCATAAACTCCGTGCTGCTAACACCAGAATACAAAGGGATATGCATTCAGTAGAGTAACTGAAACGCTAGAATTACTGGTTTGTGATTTGTTTGGCCCTCTTCCTGCTTCGAGAGGTGGATGCACCCATGTTTTTGTTGTTGTGGATGGATTTAGTAAATATGTTAAGCTATACCCAATTAAAAGAGCAAATGCAAAAACGTTGGTAGAAAACTTGGAAAAAGATTTCTTCGTGAACGTTGGCGTTCCGAAGAATTTGCTGTCAGACAATGGGCCTCAATTTACTTCTGATAGATTTAAAGAATGTCTGCATAAGGCGGGAGTGAAACATCTTAAAGTATCTGCGTATTTCCCCCAAGGAAATATGACTGAAGGTATTATGAGAGAATTGAATAGGCTTCGAAGGACTTATTGTGCTCGGAAACACTCAAGTTGGGCAGAGCGCATGAAGTATTTTGAGAATGTAATTAACAACTTAAGGCATGATGCAACTGGTTTTGTGCCTTGCGAATTGATGTTTGTTCAAGAACCGCACAATGTGGTTGCAGATATGGTAGAATTCTCTATTCTAACGCAAATATCCACAGGCGAAAAGAAGTTAAGGGCTAGGGCAAATATAAGAAAAAGAGCATTGGAAAGGAAGAAGCGTCATGACGCAAAAGTTGTTCCCACCAGTTTTGAAATAGGTCAGTTAGTCCTTGTCAAAACCAAGGAAAAATCAAAGAAAATAAATGCAGAAACAAAGAAATTCATGTTCGTATACCAAGGACCTTTCAGGATCATAGGAAAACCACATGCCAATGCATATAGGCTAGAATACCCTAAGAGTGAAAAGCTATTAGGTCTCAGGAACGTTATCGACCTAAAGAAGTTCATAGGTAGTGAATGAATTCTGTAGGTAGGAGGTTGTTCTGTAACCTCTACACAGTGTGGCAGCTGTGCAGTCCCCGCAGTGTGAGATCTTCTTTCCCATTTCAGATCTCACTCATTCTTTATTTTTTCTGTCTACCAAAGTTTCGACTCCCTCTTTGGAATACAAAAATTTTCCGTCATGGCTATTAAGCCATGAGTTCTGTAACCATTCTATCCACCGATCAGTGAAAAAGAAAATACCTAATGTGACAAACCTAAAAGTGACATATACAATAGAGAAGTATGACGTAATTAAGATACAAAGGTATTTGAGTAACAAGTAGGTATAGAACCCTGGTAATATTATAAGTACAAAGTTGTTTTATTGGACATGGTCCACCAACAGTAATTTAAAAGATATACAAATTCGTGTACAAGCAGGATCTGAAGTGTCAGTGAAACCTATTCTATGCTGTAGAGCTAACTAATTAATAGTAAAAGAGATTGCTTAGTGTTATGAAAAATATGCAGATAAGTTGTAAAAATGAACTCACCTTGTGTAGCAAGGAATGGCAGTGTAATAGAATTTAACAGTGTTTGTGGTTGAGACGTGAAGGACACGTCCTTGAAATATTTATAAGGTTGGAGCTGGCCGTTATTTGGTGTAGTGTGTGACAGAACACACCTACACGTATTGAGGTTATGAGTTGGAGGCGTGAATGCGACCATAGGTACCCTTATGGTAGGTGAGACAGAGCAGCTCATGGTGTCCTATAGCTTTAAGGAATTTAGCATTACGCTCGTCCATAATTACTTAATACACTTTAGTGGTAGGTCGAGAGAGACTACCAGTGGTTTCAGCATTCAATCAAGTGGAAATGGATTGCCACGTGAGCAAAATGATCAGCTGCAATACACTATAGATATGAAATAAATGTGCTACCCTAAGCGTTAAATGTTAATAGAGTGAGTGTTAAATAAGTACATACACTAGCAACATAACTGAGTAACATAATGACAGACGTGAAACATTATTTGTAGCTCAGCATAAATACACTTCGATGAAGTAAGTACATAATTGCAGATGTGGAACTGACACAGCAGCAGAGGACCAATAAGTGGATTTAGTAGTCAAATAAACGTAGTGTGTTTTGAACACTCAGAACTGTACAATTTCCACAAATTACTCACATTTACAAAGAAGCTGAGAAGACAAATACTAATCAAATATACTCATACTATCTCTAAGAATAAGGTAATCAAAGATGAGGCACCTAAGTAAACAAATACAGACTTATCAGGAATGTACCGAGCATTGGTTCAGTGTTCCCGCCCAGAAATATAAATTGAAATTAAATAGGGTTTATGAGTGTGTGCCTTCAGCATAAATTTATCTCTAGTACGTGAATAACGGCGTTTTGAGCCATTTGTTTATCGATTTTATGACAGTTAAGTAACTGCGAGAGTAAAATTGAAAAAGTTCTGTTAACTTTGTTCCAGTAACATATTGAAAGATAAAATGTATATATCCCCATTACATTGTGACCCACCCTTAGATATTAAGTGAGCAGAGTCTGAGGAACTCTTTTTGTTTGTTCTACAGGACAAACCAGATAATGGCAGCCCGGTAGCTGCGTGAAAGCGTAGAGTGACTGGGACACAACTCACAGTGACCCCTCCCCTTTCCCCATGTAATTTCGAGTGAACGTGAAGGACGCACACCATAGCAACTTCCCCTCCTCTACCCTTGTGAATGGAAGTGTGGAACGCCAGCCAAAGAGGCTACAACCACGTGTGTAAAACTGAAATTGTCATGATTTGTGAAATTTTCTTTCAGGTTTAGAAAAGACTGCTAAGATGTAATTATCTGTTTATGTATCATGAGTAACTGTGTTATTTTCTTTGAATTTGTGTATGTTAAAATGTATTTAACGGATTTAAGATTTTCATTGTTTTACATATTTTATGTGTTTGTTTGTCTAAGGCAATATGTATGCCAAAGTGTTTCATAGATTTTGCTTAAATTTTGAGTGATAATGTTGCTTATGAGGCAGTGAACATGCCAGCAATTTAAATACTTGAAGCAGGTAATAAGTTTTCTTTTAATATTTCTATATGTTTACATTTAAATTTTAATTTTTCATAGGGAGTTAAGCTGTACTCTTGCTTCCCTTTTTGTAATTAATTTTTTTCCATTTACATTAAAAAAATTAAGTAGAGGGTGATGTAGGGAAGCAGCCTACTCACGCCGTATAAAATTCACATCAGTCTTTCCATTGTATGCCAGCCAGTCCACTGCAACTAACTCTTAACGACATAAATGTTGCGCAATACTTTGAAAATCGAGTAAATAACCTAAAACGCTTGTCAGGAATAATACTAAATCAATATGTGTTGAATATCAGTTCAATAACTTTAACCATTTTCGAAATTTGGACGTTTTTTCTGTAAAAATCATTGGCGCAACAGAAAAGAGCTAGAAACTTAAAAATTTATATTTGGATTCCTTTTTCTTAATAATTTAGTAGAAACAGTATTCTGGATCTCACAAATTAAAATTTTGGTTGAAATTCATGATTTTCTGGTTTTTGTCTTAGAAATTAAGGAAGCAAGATAGATTAAGTAGGCGAATAAATAAGGCTAGGATGTTTAAATTTAAGTAGAAGGGAGATCCGCTATAATCATAAAAATGTGAGAAGTTTCAACTGAATAACTATAAAACTATAGCGATAGCGTATCTACAAAGGGCAAGTTCAGAGCTCGTCTACTGCATGTAGTGTAATTAAATTAATTCTCTCGCCCAAAATATTTGCCTTAGCCACGTTAGGCTTTTATTATGATTACTTACTTGTGTGCTGATTGCACAATCAAATTGAGAGCTTCATCGGCCATCATCAAAGGAAGCAATGATTTATTCGATAACTTAAAGTGGTGCATTACTAGCCCAACGGCTAGTCGGGAGAGCGGATTTGATCAGGCGTTCCCTTAGCTATCCGCACCGCGGCTTTATATATAAGAACGCTGCGCGAGAAAAGAAGGCCCCAGTTCTCTCCAGATGCTGATTAGTGCACCACCTGTGCCGGGAGTCGCGTCGCGTTGGCATCATTGCTATAAACAGCCTCGGATGCCGTAATAAATTACTCGTGATACGCGGAACCATGAAATCGTTTTCGAGTGAAGTGTTAATTCTGGGATGTCTTTAATGATCTATCTTCAGTTTGCGTATGTCGTGTTTTCACGTGCCGTCGCGGAACAGACATTTTAGCATAGCGCTTGATGAACATTATCATCAAATTATGACGAGCATTCATTTAAACATTTAATTTGAAAAGTTATAGTTGCATCAGCGCATTAGACTCTGAACTGCTCTGGTAGTCTGATTGTGCAGATTCTTTTTTTGGTCTGTGACTTTCAGAATATAGTGAACTTTTAGAGAGAATCGTTTTTGATTATGAATCCCAGACAATCTCCTAATTTCTCAGAGCTGTAAGCTGTAGCTATAAATTTATTTCTCAGATGAAGTGTACACTAGGAATTCTAATTACAGGCTTCACGTTTCGCTAATCACTTTCTGGTTGCCAATATTGTGGTTAGTGAGCCAGTGTTGAGAACGGCAAACAGCAGCATTAAATAAATAATATGAACATTTTATGACAAATAATCCTACCCGCCGCCCCACATATGGTGCATCGGCCGGGAAATGCATCTCTTCTACATTACATTCTACATTTATATCTACAATATTTCCACCCGCCGCCCCACAAGCTGGTACATATATAAATATATGTTTTATGTAACCTGTTATACCAATCCGTTTCCTTAAATATTAGCGAATGGCAACTGGCTAAACTTTAAATTGCATAGCATCTGCTAAGTTCCTTGTGCAGCTCTTTCTAGCAGTCTTTTATTAACACGTCTGAGCACGTGAAGAACATTCATCTTTAAGGATTAGTGTTTCTGCTGTAGTTTTTTTTTATGTAAGTGGTTCTACCATGTTATGTAATTGGATCTTAGTTTGGTACTAGTGTTGAAGTGTCATTAAGTCACCCTTTATTGGTAACTGTTTTCATTGTATGTAATTTGAGGGAAATTCTATATGGGAGTTTGAATTTATGAAGCTTGTCAGTAATTCTGTTTTCTTAATAAGGGAAAATTGAGTGAGGGGTATTAGTGCCCGGCAATGTTAAGTTTGTAATTGATCTTTTAATAAGTGCTTATTTAGCGGATTGAAATAGTAAGTCTTCTGCTTTATCTGATGCTTTACAAGCCAAAAGAATTAGAACTCCTGTCTCTTCAATGTCTTATTTTAGGATGTGGACAGTTCTTGAACAAACTACATTTTGTTGATAAAGTGAAGAAAAATTGAATTACTTCATCATTACAAAACATTTTAAAGCACTGAATTGGTGACAAAACTTCTATTTTCAAAAAATACACCGTTATCACATTGGAGATCCTGTCTTTTCTCAAAAGTCTGACTGTAGTTTTGAAGATGTCGCTTTTTTGTTTCATCCGAATTGACATTTTCTGGTTTATCATCGTGAGAGCAGTCAGTGACAAGTTCGCCACCTAACTGGTTTTTGTTCATCAAAACCGCTTCTGCACGAGCCTGAAGTTGTCTTGGTCGAAGATTGTCTTTCACCCGCATGGTCCACACAAGAATCTTCAGCATATTTCACATTAGCTGCTGGAGCTCAACAAATATTGCATCTTCTTTCTCCTTCTATATAATAGCCAGAATGTCGTGTACAAGAAAACTGTGGAATCATTATATTGACTTAACATATGTGCATAACTGCATTAGGAATCGTAACAATAAATTGCATGTTGTGGCTAACCTATATTATAAATTTCAGCGCCTTCATAATTATAATCAAGCAAAAATGTGATACATAGCAACGGAAGATTATACTTACTTCTAATTCCATAACACAATCTTATTCCAAAAAAGTGTTCAGTAATTGAAGCACCAGACACTGCCCTCTTCCTGCTTTATACTAGTAGAAATCTGTCTAAATATCAACTGCAGAGCATTCTTATCTGAGAGACCTAGAACAATAGACATTAAAAATTGTATGCATTGTTGCCACTGAACGTCACGTGCCATGATGCCACGGTCTCTGGGGTGGGATGAAGCTGCCCACACAACGAGAGCATGTCGGTTGGTCTGAATACTTAAAACATATGCACCTGCTATCTTCTTGTTGACGACGAATGTTGTGTTCTGGAACGATGTTTGTTGTTTTACTTTACCTGGATTTCTCACAGCCGTACAGCGGAATTGAGCTGTATTCACATACTCGCGTACATTCTTTCACAGTATTAGTTCACTACGCAACAGTAGCCAACCAGACATCTGTGTGCACAGAACCATCAATGTAAATGAAACTTTTACGTATTATATCCATTCGAACAAAGGGAATGGAAGTCCTCGAAAGTTCGGACCACTTGTGATTCTAATACTGGATCCACTGTTTCTTCCATATCGATATAGATTTCTTATTCCATCACCTCAGTAGACCGGTCTTCTCCAATGCAGATGCCCTAAACGTGCGATTAACACACATCATCTCTCTCCTCTGTCTTTAGCAATGTAATTTTTCATGAACTTTTAATATTGCAAATTTCGCATACAATTTCACTGACAATTGTTTTTAGTGTTCTGAATTATGCATCTCATAGGTACAGACAGTAATTTAAGGACTGTACAGTACCAAGTATTGGTCAGACCTATGATAAACGTTTAAAAAACTATTTTGCCTTTCAGGAGAATAATGCATCAGCACATCTCACCTACTTGGAGAACGCCTTCTGCCAAGAGGCGCTAATGAGTTGAAGGGAGTGAGGAAGTGTGTGTTCTTAGGAAGTCTTATGACCACGCCTAGGACCAACCGAAACATAAAGCACAACGTCAGAGTAACATTCTTCACTCAATATAAGGCCCCAGGGTGGCTGCCCTGCTACAGTGGAACAGCCATGGATAACAACTTCCTGATCATCTTGTGAACGGTGTATCAAGGTCGAGCAAAGGAAGTTTCGGTGGATGGAGTGGAGCACTACGGATTGGATTTTACACACAAGCAGATTGTGGTATAGCAGATATGCCCTTTCGAACAGGCTGTTTTACTTTTGATATTATTTTATTTTTATTTCACGTTAAAGTTACGATTTTCACTTACATGTTGTTAATTCTTTCATTTCCTATTGCCACTGAATCTGATTTTACACAGCGCCGCAAATACGCGATCTTTCTTTAGCATTAGTGATTTAAATAACGAAAAACTACATTAGATATTTACTTTCTTTGGATTAGCATAATGCATTTCGAGAATTTTTACATGCTGTTATTAGGGATAGTATTTTGGTTTTTCCACTTACCAGTATTGTGCCTCATGCATTACACACAGTAGCGCACACAGTCAAATAGTCACTTACACTGTTTGTTTTTGTAATCGAAACATGCTGCAGAGATATTGCGGCAGCTTGGTTTCACAAAGAGTTCACAGTCAGGAGATATTGATGCTCTGCGGATTACATTATACTCATAAAGTTCCCCACTACAAAAGTTATTTTTTATTATTGATTATTGAACTATCCATTACGTTTATATTTCCTTGCAGATATTGGTATTTTAAAGGTAGCAGTCTATTTAAAATACACAGGGTGTTACAAAAAGGTACCGCCAAACTTTCAGGAAACATTCCTCATACACAAATAAAGAAAAGATGTTGTGTGGACATGTGTCCGGAAACGCTTAATTTCCATGTTAGAGCTCATTTTAGTTTCGTCAGTATGTACTGTACTTCCTCGATTCACCGCCAGTTGGCCCAATTGAAGGCAGGTAATGTTTACTTCGGTGCTTCTGCTGACATCTGTGAACGTTTGGGCAGGCATTGTTGGTGATGTCTTGATTGGGTCCCATGTTCTTCCACCTACGCTCAATGCAGCACGATATGATTTCATACGGATACTCTACCTGTGCTGCTAGAACATGTGCCTTTACAAGTACGACACAACATGTGGTTCATGCACGATGGAGCTCCTGCACATTTCAGTCGAAGTGCTCGTACGCTTCTCAACAACAGATCCGGTGACCGATGGATTGGTAGAGGCGGACCAATTCTATGGCCACCACGCTCTCCTGACCTCAACCCGCTTGACTTTCATTTATGTGGGCATTTGAAAGCTCTTGTCTACGCAACCCCGGTACCAAATGTACAGACTCTTCGTGCTCGTATTGTGGACGGCTGTGATACAATACGCCATTCTCCAGGGCTGCATCAGCGCATCAGGGATTCCATGCGATGGAGGGTGGATGCGTGTATCCTCACTAACGGAGGACATTTTGAACATTTCCTGTAACAAAGTGTTTGAAGTCACGCTGGTACGTTCTGTTGCTGTGTGTTTCCATTCCATGATTAATGTGATTTGAAGAGAAGTAATAAAATGAGCTCTAACGTGGCAAGTAAGCGTTTCCGGAGACATGTCCACATAACATATTTTCTTTCTTTGTGTGTGAGGAATGTTTCCTGAAAGTTTGGCCGTACCTTTTCGTAACACTCTGTATTTCCATGTTGTTTAGAGGCTCAAATTACCGCACACTTTACGCAGTGTTGAATTCTTAAGGACATGATCCATGTACAGCTATAAAACCTAACCACGCCTGGTTTGTCATGTACCCAATTTGTCACGAAGTCACCCTGACAGAAAGTATATCAGCGTATAGCAGAACTGAATGCCCACATAAGAAATTGTATGAATAAAGGAATAAAAAAGCTATGTTAAAAAACACGAAGAGACGATGGAAATGGAAAAACGTTTAGAGTCTACTGTACAAGTTACAGTATAAAACACGTAGCAGTATCTGAAACCGTACGTATGCAGAAAATTTTTGTGTGTGTCGTTTTTCCCTCTCTCCAGTTGCGAATGGAACAGGAAAAGTAATGACTAGCAGTGGTACAAGGTACCCTCCATCACGCATCGTATGGTGAACTGCGTAGTGTATATGTAGATGCAGACGTAGACAGTTTGATAGGTATGCCATAAGGAAACCAGACACTGAATACATTTCGAATGTGATGCTGCAGATAATTGCTGTAAAAAGCTAATCGTAGCAATAGATTACCAAATTTGGCACAACAATCTTTAAAAGAAGTATTTATTTATCGTATGGCAAAACAGACATATAAGAAACAAACAGACAGTAAAAGAAGTAATTTGTAGCAATAGATTACGAAATATGGCACAATACAGTCCGAAGAAGTCATCTGCAGCAACAGATTACAAAATTTGACACAATAGTCGTTAAAAGATGTCATTTGTATCAATAGATTACGAAAATTGGCACAACAGAATTTGAAAGAAGTTATTTTATAATCCTTACTACATAATGGAAGAGTGTTACATCTGATACGTTCAACATTAGTATATGAAGGGCTTATTTCGATAGTGGTACAAGTCCATTACCTCCACTTTTCTGCCTATAATGCTTCTGAAATTAATGATCCAAACAAACAGAAGGAAAGGTTCATCTCTAGCAAGAAGCCATATGCTTGAATATTTCTGGTATCTCAGCTGCAAAGTTTTCAGGGCTCATTTAACTTTACGACTCTGTATCTCAAGATGAAAAAAAAAGTGGAATTTTGCCAGTATTGAAATAAGCCTTTCATATGCGGTACTGAAAAGGAAAGATGTGTCTAAAAGATTGCAGAAACTATAAACATGTTACACATCGTACAATCTTTGGAAAAGCAAGTAGAAGGGGAAAGAATTCTTGGTCCTTACTAGCGTATGTACCGTTCGCGTAATTAATATATGTCTTTTAAATCTATACTGCATAATGTTTTTTGCAACACCGAAACGAACAGCTGAGCAAAAAGAAAAAAAGAAAATGGAAATATTTGCAGAAACTACAAAGATGTTAGACATCGTATAACCGTCAATGCATGTCAGTTTCCTGTTGTTCGGGTGTCTGTCACAGTGCTTTCGAGTCTTGAAACAACTGAGACATACGCCCAAACAACACGGTATACCGATGCCTCTTCTTTAGTGTTCTTCTTCTTGTTTATCCCGGCTTATTGAGAACTCTTGTGAAGAGACAGGATACAAGTTCCGTAGTGGTGTAGGACAATCACTGAAGTTACACGAGAAATAATAATTTAACTTTTTAAACTGTCGGTTTATTGGCATTTATGGAAATAAAAACACTGTCATACTCTCATGCGGTCAGCAAGCTATGTGTAACGGGCCTTACTACGTCGCAAATCGTTCTAATGAATTAATTAAGCTGCTTTACATTGTTGCTACGCAACGTAATCAACAAGGTGATACGTGTCTCAATTAAAGCTGGACCTCGATATACTGAATAAACTTTCGGTTCATTTTTGTCAAAATCAGCACTTGTCTCAAAAGTTAATTTCCAACTTCGTGCATTAAGTCCAAACGCATTTGCAACTATCGCACGCGATTTACTGGACAGCTCGATCACGCACTGGCGTGTAACGTATTTCAAACCTAGCGCGCAGGTTTCAATTTTCCCTAATAGGTAAACGACTCTTTTGTAATAGCCTGATGTGTCTATCTCACATAAAGTTTGGATGAAACGCGATTTACTCTCCATTCGGGTCAAGATCACAAAATAAAATTCACCACTTAGGTCAGCGAACTGTACACGTGCGCTTTTGGCACTTTTAAGTGATAACTCGTCTCAGAGTAAAAGCCGCACATAAAGTCACACTTTTTGTATGTATACAAAATTCAAAACAGCTTAAAATTAAACAAATTATGGCATGTTATTACTAATTAAACATTTCCGATTCCGAATAAACTTCAAGAACTTGTATTTAATTGTTCGAATGGTTCAAATGGCTGTGAGGACTATGGGACTTAACAGCTGAGGTCATCAGTCCCCTAGAACTTACGAGGTGCATTCACGTTCTAAGGCCTCCGATTTTTTTCTCTGGACTGGAAAGAGATAGAAACATGCGCATTGTTTTAAAATGAGGCTGCGTTCATTTTCAATACGTCCCAGAGATGGCAGCACCATACAGCAGATGGAATTTTACCGCCAGCGGCGAGAATGAGAACTGTTTTAAATACTTAAAATGGAGACGTTTTCCTTACTTGAACAGCATGCAATCATTCGTTTTCTGAATTTGCGTGGTGTGAAACCAATTGAAATTCATCGACAGTTGAAGGAGACATGTGGTGATGGAGTTATGGATGTGTCGAAAGTGCGTTCGTGGGTGCGACAGTTTAATGAAGGCAGAACATCGTGTGACAACAAACCGAAACAACCTCGGGCTCGCACAAGCCGGTCTGACGACATGATCGAGAAAGTGGAGAGAATTGTTTTGGGGGATCGCCGAATGACTGTTGAACAGATCGCCTCCAGAGTTGGCATATCTGTGGGTTCTGTGCACACAATCCTGCATGACGACCTGAAAATGCGAAAAGTGTCATCCAGGTGGGTGCCACGAATGCTGACGAACGACCACATGGCTGCCCGTGTGGCATGTTGCCAAGCAATGTTGACGCGCAACGACAGCATGAATGGGTCTTTCTTTTCGTCGGTTGTGACAATGGATGAGACGTGGATGCCATTTTTCAATCCAGAAACAAAGCGCCAGTCAGCTCAATGGAAGCACACAGATTCACCGCCACCAAAAAAATTTCGGGTAACCGCCAGTACTGAAAAAATGATGGTGTCCATGTTCTGGGACAGCGAGGGCGTAATCCTTACCCATTGCGTTCCAAAGGGCATACGGTAACAGGGACATCCTACGAAAATGTTTTGAAGAACAAATTCCTTCCTTCACTGCAACAAAAACGTCCTGGAAGGGCTGCGCGTGTGCTGTTTCACCAAGACAACGCACACGCACATCGAGCTAACGTTACGCAACGGTTTCTTCGTGATAACAACTTTGAAGTGATTCCTCATGCTCCCTACTCACCTGACCTGGCTCCTAGTGACTTTTGGCTTTTTCCAACAATGAAAGACACTCTCCGTGGCCGCACATTCACCAGCCGTGCTGCTATTGCCTCAGCGATTTTCCAGTGGTCAAAACAGACTCCTAAAGAAGCCTTCGCCGCTGCCATGGAATCATGGCGTCAGCGTTGTGAAAAAAGTGTACGTCTGCAGTGTGATTACGTCGAGAAGTAACGCCAGTTTCATCGATTTCGGGTGAGTAGTTGATTAGAAAAAAAAATTGGAGGCCTTAGAACTTGAATGAACCTCGTTGAACTACTTCAGCCTAACTAACCTAAGGACATCACACACATCCATGCTCGAGGCAGGATTCGTACCTGCGACCGTATCGGTCGCGCCGTTCCAGATTGAAGCGCCTAGAACCGCTCGGCCACTGCGGCCGGCTATTTAATTGTCAATAAGATTTTATCGCCAGAGAGGAATTATTAGTTTGCTAAAACGGATTCAGATTACAGTCAACTCGTGTCTGGACGATGACGTCACGAATCGACACGTACTTGAAACGAACGAAATACCTGTACCGAAGAATACTGTCCGTTGAGTAATTTACTTTTATAACAAATTTGGTACCCCTTCCACCGCTACACAGGAAATGACATGCATTGATAGTATAAAATAATGCACTGATAATGGGTAGACACTAGCCGAAATCTACATTTGCCAAATAAAACCAGCAGAAAAAGACTTATTGCTGAGCTCTATCGTTTGTAAATCGATCGTATAACCAGTTGAGAAGTATATACAAAGGGAAATAATGCTATATTCCTAATGGCTTGCATGACGTTGACGTGATCAGTTTATTTCTGTTAAATGCTGTAAAGTGGTTTATTGCAAAATCGAACAGCTGTAAATTGGTAGCTGTTCTTGGGAGATGGTAACGGGGAGCTGCTTATGAATCTGTACAGGGACAGGGAGCTCGCAAGTTCAGCGAGGTGTACCCCTTTCTCATTTCGAGGCACCGTTTCGCTCGAGAACAGTTGCGCCAGCATTTCGAACGTTCCCCACTGTAGAGGTAGGCAGCCAGTGTGGGCGGAGAACTTGTCAGCTGTCAGAAACAGGCGCCGCCGGTAGAGGGCGGTTCCAGCGGGGGGCGGGCGCCGCGGAGAACCGGCGGAAAATTAAGCGCAGCTCCTCAAAGGAAATGAGCCAGCCGGTCACCGCGCCGCACACCGAGGTTCCCGTCCGCTCGCATACGCACCTCAGCACACGAGCGGGCGTGCTAAGTGGGCGGCAGGGCTCAGAGCGTAAAGCAACATCTCAACACACAAGTCGACCACCCTCTGGTCAGTGATGGGCATGTCAGACATTGGGCGACTTGATACAAAAACATACTTCCTCATACTGTCCTCGGAAGGACTGTACCTTACTCTTGATGTTACTGTCCAGGTTTCTAGTCAGAGTCATCTGAAATACTTTATATCTGGGCAGAGTACATTTCATTAAAAAACTAATATCGGCGAATTTCTGTTGTGTTTTCTGTTTCAGTTGGTAGAGTCCAATGTACATACAACCTGGGCACCTAGCTTGACAATGCATCACACAATCGGCAAACGTGTAAGCGTTAGTCGGGCAAACCTAAGAGTAGCATACATTCACTCTCGTGCTGACTAAAAAACATCCAAAGCTTGACAACGGCTGTTCGTTCGTCAACACGACCAAGGGCATGTGCGTTCTCACGTCTGCAGGACTCAAGCTTAGATTCCATATGGCAGATGGATAAGAACTCGGAATGAGATTTCCACTCTGCAGCGGAGTGTGCGTTGATATGAAACTTCCTGGCAGATTAAAACTGTGTGCCGGGCCGAGACTGGAACTCAGGACCTTTGCCTTTCGTGGGCAAGTGTTCTACCATCTGAGGTACCCAAGCACGACTCACGCCCCATCCTCACAGCTTTACTTCCGACAGTACCTCGTCTCCTACCTTCCAAACTACACAGAAGCTCTCTTGCGAACCTTGCAGGACTAGCACTCCTGAAAGAAAAGATATTGCGGAGACATGGCTTAGCCACAGCCTGGATGATGTTTCCAGAATGAGATTTCAACTCTGCAGCTGAGTGTGCGCTGATATGAAACTTCCTGGCGGATTAAAACTGTGTGCCGGACCGAGACTCGAACTCGGGGGGGGAGTCGTGCTTGCGTAGCTCAGATGGTAGAGCACTTGCCCGCGAAAGGCAAAGGTCCCGAGTTCGAGTCTCGGTCCAGCACACAGTTTTAATGTGCCAGGAAGTTTCAGTTATGAACTCGTTCGCCTGAAATTAGTCATATACCTTATATCATGTCGTCAAATATGGGGTGTCTAGGAAACCAGATTACCGTATCACTAGACAACACACAGATCGATATCTGTACGCACTCAGTCACCACCATCCTGTACAAAAACGTGGCGTACTGTATACCATCGTCCTTCCTGCTGAAGTCGTCTCAGACGCTGAAAGTCCGCCGCTAGAACTGACCCACCTCCGAAAAGTCTTCCGGGAAAACGGGTACAGCGACGGACAGGTGTCACAGGCTGTATCTGGTGTGGCTTGGTTCAAATGGCTCTGAGCACTATGGGACTTAACATCTATGGTCATCAGTCCCCTAGAACTTAGAACTACTTAAACCTAAATAACCTAAGGACATCACACACATCCATGCCCGAGGCAGGATTCGAACCTGCGACCGTAGCAGTCGCGCGGCTCCGGACCGAGCGCCTAGAACCGCGGCCGGCTATATCTGGTGTGACACCCCAGTAACACACCAACAGAGAAGAGAACACCACCGAAGAGGAATGATGGAAACTTGTGTTTTTGCCTTTCACTGGTACAGTGTCGGGAAAGATTAGCCGGCTGCTGAAGAGGTATAACATTTCATCGGTTTTCAGGCCCCCAGCAAAACTTCGACAGCTTATGAGGCTTGTAAAGGACTATCTAGGGCTTAGAACGCCTGGAGTGTACAAGATACCATGTCAGTGTGGCTGTTACTACGTCGGCCAAACAGTACGCACTGTGGAGCAACGACGGAAGGAACACGACAGGTGCTTACGCCTACGCTATCCAGAAAAATCAGCCGTGGCAGAACACGCCTTAGAAAATGGACACCGAATTCTATTCGACGAAACGTCTGTCATTATGAGGACGAAGGGATTTTCGGATAACGTCATAAAAGAAGCTATTGGAATAAAAACCTCTGAAAACACCATCAACAAGGACGGCGGTTTGCAGCTCCACACAGCCTGGGACCCGGCCATCGCGAGGTTAAAACGGGCGCGACGGACGCGGGATGAAAACATTACCATATATGGCGAGGAAGAGAGCACCAGTGACGTCACAGCCAGCAGTGTGGCTAAGTAACGACGCGGCCACGGTGACACAGCAGTCATTCTTATCGCTTGACAATGACTGACGAGAGCTAGGTCACCACCTGACACGGCTGGAAGCCCGAGAAAATTTTATTAACGTCCAAACAACTGTCGTATTGATGAGTTTTATTACAGAAACGTAAACGATAATACTTAGCTTTGACAGACTTTTGATACTATTTGGTAAGTGACCAAAGACTTTAGTGCCAGTATAATTCACCCCTTTCTGTGCCAAAGTTAGATTTAATCTTGAATAGAGAAGATCATCCTTTCCCCAAATATTGTAGTTATGCACACTGCTATTACTTTTGAATTGGGTTTGGTTGTTAATAACAAATTTCATAAGAGAGTATATATACTGAGAAGCTACTGTGAATATCCCTAGATCCTTAAATAAATGTCTGCAGGATGATCTTGGGTGGACTCTGTAACACCACAGCTCTTATGCTGTATGGATTTATTTTGCTTTATTTAATGTTACATTGTTGATCTTCTGTATATATGTTTGAATCGATAACATAAAATTGTGTACTCTTTTCTTTGTCAAACTTTTGATGTCGTGATTTGATTCTATGCAAAGTAGTGTATCTGCAATTTTTATTCTTTGTCCCATTTGGAGGGAACAAAACTTACTGTATATAATTGTAATTTTGTGTGAATAATTTTTTGTAGAAGTGTCAATATGTGAATATGTTCTGTTTTATTTAATGTATTTGTTTGCTGTTATATAAACTGCTGACCTTCACTTAGGGTTCTTAGTTAATTTGTATGTAAAAGGTGTAGTGGGTCCCCTCGGGAACGGAACTGTGTAGCGCGCGCAAATTGTGGTTGGCCTAGGTGGAAAAGGTGGAACTGATAGTCAGTCGGGGACGAGCCAGCAGTCAGGGACGAGCCAGCAGTCGGAGACGAGCTACGAGTCGGGGACTGCCAAGTAACCGATGCATATTGTGATGGTTCCGAGGGAGGCTTTTCCTGCCGCTTTCCAATGCCTCGGATGGATGGATAAATAGCTGGAACTATTCTGGAGTTTGTATATATCATCGCCACCAAGAAATGACAGAGTCCAGTAATTCTGCCTACAATTCCACCTACCAACATGCAGTTGCCACCACATTGCGCAATAATTGCAACGTAATACTATAATGATGTACAGTGAAGGATCAGCTTAATGGATGTGCTAATGTGCTGAAATATAAGGTAATTTGTATCTGAATTTATGTACCTACCTTGATTTTCTCCTCATCATAACACCTCTCAGGTTCCTTTCCGTTTGAACTAAAGTAATTACCGAGTGTCACTACTGAAAGAACATTTATGACCAGAGTTTTGCTAATTAATGCCTCTTGAACTTAGTAAAAAGAAAGTTAAAGTTAATGTGGCAATAGAGTAAGTTAAAGTAAATATTATTTTTCAAAATAATTTTCCTATTAAAACTGCTATTTGAAGTGCTGTTGCTAACTTCAATATTAAAAGTTCTTAAGACTGAGGCTTATAAGGCAAATGATCACATTATTGTCTGTAGAAAATTCTAAAAGGTGAGTCAATTTCTTGTAATTTGGTCAGCATTGTGTTTCGCTGTAGTAAAGGTGAGAAAGCTGCAGTTGTGAAACAATATATATTCATGTTTGCTAAGTGTTTGTGTATCTTATGTATTAGAAGTGTATGTTAATAGTAATGTTATAAAGACCATTCACTTTAAGTAAGCCTGAAAGTAATAGGGTGTTTCGGTATCTCTTATAATTTAGCAAATAGTTTGTGCTGCTCCAGTTCTAAGCTTCAATCTTAAAACATATGTGTGTCAGAGTTCATTGCACTCGCGTGTGGCTAGGTCTAGGTTGTGTTTGTCCATTATAGTTACTTATACCTACTTTCATAAACGAGAAAGTTAATCTTTCTCTTGCCTAATTAGGCTGGCGACCGTTTCCCTTATTCTATAAACAGTATAGCTAGGCAAAATTTTGTTTGTCGCTATTCCAATATTAACGAAATTCTGACTTTCATTTCCGATAAGCCACCTCCGTTAGGAACAGCACAGTCAATTTAACAAAATTCCTCTCAGTGGGTAACACTGCTCTGTTGCTTTGTGCCATAGTTGCTTTTACAAAATAGTTTTATGTCACAACCTGTTTCTAGCATTGAGGTTATGGTACAGTAGTAGCAGACAGGATAGTTATACGTGGCTCCGCGTGACAGGACGTTGTTCAGTTTGCACCTACAGACGGAAAAAATTATAAGTAGTTAGCATTTTACAAACATTGAGTGAACATAAAACGTCTAGCGGCACGAACCTGTACATTAGTTGACAGAACTAGTAGTGAAAGTTCAGTTAAATTAAAAATAAAAGGTATCAGTACTTAATAATAGCTAAAATGGACAGGAAATTAGAAATAAATCTAGACACGCGGGAGCAGAATGCAACCGAGAGCAGTTCAGGCAGCACACCAACAGATGGCATGACGTGGGAGTTAAATTACGTACGTTATCACGCAGACGTTAATAAACAGATCGAAGCTATGTGTGTAGCGCGTACTAAGCAAGACAATGTAGGCGATGTTGTCGAAGACAGTGGCTATGCTGATGAATCGAGGGATATGTTTGAATCACCAAAACCAGAAAGGGGTGTAGGATCTGAACACGAAAAGGCAGTAGAATCTAAAAGCGAAAAGACACTAAATCTGACTGACTTGCTTAAAATACTGTCTGCACAAAATGACAATATTAAGGCACAAGTTACAGCGCAAAATGACAGTATCAATGACAGTATGAAG
Source organism: Schistocerca cancellata (assembly GCF_023864275.1). Lineage (NCBI taxonomy): Eukaryota > Metazoa > Arthropoda > Insecta > Orthoptera > Acrididae > Schistocerca > Schistocerca cancellata. Next base: position 1,875,606 of record NW_026047103.1, read on the forward strand.
ACGCAAATTGCATCGCAAAACGCAGCACTAGGTAGTGATATCAGTAAACAAATGCAAGAGCAGGGCAAGAATCTTAGCAAACAGATTGAGAAGGTTGATGTAAAAGTAGACATTGTGAGTAAAGAAATTAAAAACCTCATAGCGAAATTACTGTCTTCAATGGTAATATTGCCAATGAACAAAGACAAATTGATGACATTAACGAAAGATTTGACACTGAAGTAATTAAAATTCAAGATCAAATAGAACCCTTAGTCTGTACTAAAGTGGATGAAAAGGTATTCGGTATTAAATCCGAAATACAAACAGAATGTAACATCGAATTTGCACAAATTAAGCAATCTGTAACAGAAACAAGTAGAGAATTAACCAAACAGATTGTTACTTGCGAAAAGAAGTGTGAACGTAACACTTGACAAATCCAAGGCAAAGTGTATGACTTGGAAAGGAAAATACAAACCGGACCTACACATTTTACTGAAAGAATGCCTCTCAGTAAAATATTAGAAGGCGAAGAGAAATTCGACCCTGCAAAGAGGCATAACGGATGGCACCCCCTAGACTTTGTAAAGAATTGCGAAAGAAATTTTCCTGAATATTTGTCTGATCAGGAAAAAATTAATGTTGTAATTAGTGCACTAACGGGAGAAGCAAAAAATGGGGGTTGAATCTGGATACTAACCAGATGTATTTTGAAACGTTTAAACAAAAATTTATTGACGAACACTGGTCAGAACAAAAACAAGACCAGTTGTTGCGTGAATTTCTAATGGCCAGGATGTATGACATCAGAGGTAGGCAAACCATGAAAGAATTCTGCGAATCATGGTACAGAAAACTGATACATTTGAAGGCTCGAAGAACTGAAGCTGAGATCGTTTGGGTTCTTTGGCAGAAACTGCCTGAGGATTCGAAACGATATGTTGGGAGTACACACAGAAGTTTTTCTGCGTTCTTGGAAAGGGTAGAGGATGAAGATCACTGGCGAAGAAATCGCGAGTACCGTCCCCATAATAACAATAATTATTCGCGAGAAAGTAATGACCAAGCTGAACGACAGGAAAACGATAGATTTCGTGTAAACGCGATTCAAAGAGGTCGTCCGAGAGGTAGAGGAAATTATACGACGCGCGGCAGAGGATACATACCACGGAATTCCCAAACTAGAGACGAAATGGAAAACTAAAAACCGCGTGTGTTACGGGCCGGATTCACGCGGAAACTGGTTTTGGGCCCAAAGAAAAGATGCCAAATATTAGATTCGAGAAGGAAAGATGTAAACTATGGGGCAGGAAGGTTAAGATCGCGCCTATAGCAGACGGGCGCGGAGTGATACATAGTGGCGTTCCCAGTGCAAAGTCAAGTGACCGTTCGTGCTCGGGCCAGCGGTTGCTGGAGCAGCGTACATTGCACTTGGCAGCAGACACAAATGGCAGACGTCAGAACAAGATGGCTGCCGTAGAGAGAGACAGAAGAGGCGGGATCGGACACTTCTGATGGCCGATTTCAGTAGTAGATGAATGTAGAAATGAAAATAAAGTTAATATGTCATATGATAAAGATAACTCGGTATGGGAATCGTGCGAAAAGACTTTATTAAAGAATAAAAGGGAGCCAGAAAATGCGAGTAAAAAGGAGAACATTTGTACTGTTAATGATGTGTATGAGGTAAAAGACGTAGATGTGGGGGAGGTTGTATGAATAAAGAGGAAAGGGAGGTAGAATATGCCACGCAAAAGACGTGTGCACAATTAAAAATAGGTGACAATGACGTAAAGGAGGACGTTAGTGAACATTGCATTATAAACAGTGCAGACAAAATTGTTGTTGATGGAAAGGTGTTTTATGATTCTAATGCAGAAGGGCCTAGTAGGAATTTCGCACGATTACCTGAGAATGATAACAAAGGGGAAAATGCAATGAAAGTTATTGAAGTATATGACGATTATACTAAGTATGAAGTTAAGGCTGAAATCGTTCAAAGTGATACAACAGAAGTGCCTGAGTCTCCAAACGATATATATTGTGTAGAAAATGAGTCGAAAAACAAAGTGGCTGAAAAATCTAGTGATAATCTGCTCCACTGTCTAAAAGTTGCTTTCCTGCTCGAATCTGATGACGAAGATGAAATCAGTGATAGCTCAGATGATGAAGGGTATATGAATACAGATAAGAATGAATATACTAACCTTGTGTATTGTTCAAAAGTAGAGTACTTAAGTAAATCTGATGGTGAGGAGGAGAGTAGTGATGACTCCGGTGAAGATGAATTTTCAGGAGTAGACGAAAGTGAAAATACTTTTACTGAAAGAGGGTACGAAAAAATTAGTGACATTTTTCCAAAGCAAGATACAGAAAGTAGAACCGGGCCAAAACCAAAGGAATTATTCAGTAATGAAATACAAGGGCATAATTTGCATGAACCTCCTGATAACACTATATTGGGGCAAGCTTTAACTAATGTTTTGAGTAAGTGTGAGGCACTGGAACAAAAAGAACCACCTGATAAAATAATAGCAAACAGGAGATGTTGTATCTTGCTAAGGACTTTGAAATTCCAAAAACTAAAAAGCCATCTGATGAAACAAAACGTTGTCAAGATCTGAATGGCTTAGTGAAATATGTAGCACAGAGGAGGCCTAAAAAGCCACCAGACTTAGTAACTATTTCATGAACCATAAAAGACTGCCTTGTTAATAAAGAGACTGGGGGCTGGACATTGTATGTATATACACTGTTAATATAATGCATGACTTTAGTATTATTGTATCTGAGTGTTACCTGAAAGTGAATTATTGTTTTGTTGATCTTGAGACCTGTGGCAGGTTGTTGCTTATTTATTGTAGTGTACTGTTTAACTTTGCTTAGAAACTGTTTATTTTCAATTGAATACTTACTGTTGCCAGTCTAATTATGAAGACAGGGCCATGTAGTGTGAGAAACCTGAAAACTTTATGAATAATGATGATTATGGTAACTTAACAAGAGTGCAAAGAACTCCACAAGATAATAATTTATTTCTAACATACGTAAAGACCAGAAAGGGCTTATGTTGGCACCATGTTGTGTATTTAAAGGCACATGTCCTCAGATGAGGTTTGTTCAAGCCTCAGGGGACATGCACTCTTTGCATTGTCAAGTGTCTGACGAGCACTAGGTACCTCAGTCGTTGCCAGCACTACTTCCGTTTCTTTTCGTGCTGTCAACCTTCCTCTTCATCATTTAGAACTTTTACTATCTTCTTTCCTTCTTCTCTATCAGAATAAACTGAATAGTGTAGAAATAATATAAGACACTGTGTGTTGTTTGAGGACAAGTAAATGAATAATTAAATTGGGTACACTAGAAAATGACCAAGAATAATGTAAGTATTGTAGATATTGTAAAGATAAAATATAATGGAAAAGTAAAGGGAAAAGTATAGATGAGAAAAGAATAGCTTACTGAAAAGAAAAGGCAAATGAATGCCATAATATGATTAAATGTAAATGTTTAAAAAAAAAGGGGCAAATATGGTGTTGAATAAAACTGAGGAGGTGAACCTGGCTAATGTATGTGAAATAGGTGTGTGAGGTATGTGTCTAGTGCCAGCAAAAGGGTTGGCAGAAATCACTTGCAATAGGATATGAAATTATTGTCCTGATCTTGATGTATGTAATGACCTAACTGGGTGTGGAAAAGCAATGGTAAAGCAGTAGTAAGAAATTCTTTATCCTGACTTGATCCCAAGTATGACATTTAATTTTTTCTCTATTAATGATGTGTATGTTACCTGATTTTGTCATGATGTAAAGAAAAATTTAATATTACCAGTGTCTAATTGCTGTTTCAAAGTTGCAGGTTTTATGTTTTATACCATTAAGGCAATTTGTACCAAAAGTGTGACAGAATGATGAAAAACTTGGAGATGATGACAATAAACTGCTCAAAAGTATGTTGTTGGGCAGCAAAACAATACAAAAGAATGAAAATGCAGTGGTCCTGAAGTTGGCGACTACCAAATATGCTATCTGAGCAGTAGCCAAACGACTTGCCATTGTGAGGGCAAGAAGTTGATAAGTGGCCATGAACTGCCAAAACTAGAGGATGGGGCAGTATGTCAATTTAAAAATGTGTCTTTTAGTGTTCTTAATCTAAATTGTGTTTTTGTGTCTAAATGTTTACATACAAACACTGCCAAACTAATAATGGGCAGAATGTGTAATATGGACTGCTAGTGCTGAGGCAAGCAGTGAACTAAGTTAGGTTTTTTGAGCAATATGTTATGAACTGACTATTCTTATTGAAGTCAGTGAAAGGTTATTATAAAATATATATGCATTCTTATTTAAATAGATGTAGATGTTTTTGATACTAGGTTTTTTGAAATAACTTAAAGTTTTGGACTGCATTGTTTTAAAACACTGCAGTGATGATTAAAGATAGGCTCTGAATATGTTAGTGTGTTTGTGTGCAACAAATATTTTGGACTGCTATTAATGAAGAGCAGCTTTAAAGTTAATTATTTTGAAACATCCTTGCAAAGTTACTTTTGTAGTTAAAGAGTCAGTTGGAAAAGGTTCTCATAGATGTTTGTGTAAATATTTGTGCATATGTGGACGCAAACTGAAATTTTCAACATTTCACTAATTGCTGAACCTTGTAAAATGTACTGTGACCATGAGTATGCTTGGGTGTCTGTGAATATTTACTTTCTTTAAAAATATTGAAAGACTAATTTCTGCTTTGCTAAGTTAGAATGTTCTGTATTGTTGTATATGTGTATTTTCTTTATTTTATTTAAAGGCTATACCATATATATGAATACATGAATATGCAGATTATTTTTGTAGTGTTTGTCGGTTACTTGAACTGTATGTGTATAAAATGAACATGTTTAAAAGTATCTTGTGTAATGATGATAATTAGTTTCCTTAAACCAGAGTGAAATTGGAAATTGCTTTAGATGCCTTATTTTGAAAATCTTTTGGAAGAAATGTATGCAATTTCTTAGTGTATATACTGTATGTTTGTAATGTGTGTGTTTGTTTTTTTTTCTCCCAACTGAAATTGGATGGAATAATTTTTTTTAGCCAACACCACTTAGGTGATATAGATGTTTCCTTGAAGTATCCCTTACAGGAAACTTCAACGAAACATGGGGCATGTGTAACACCACAGCTCTTATGCTGTATGGATTTATTTTGCTTTATTTAATGTTACATTGTTGATCTTCTGTATATGTGTTTGAATCGATAACATAAAATTGTGTACTCTTTTCTTTGTCAAACTTTTGATGTCGTGATTTGATTCTATGCAAAGTAGTGTATCTGCAATTTATATTCTTTGTCCCATTTGGAGGGAACAAAACTTACTGTATATAATTGTAATTTTGTGTGAATAATTTTTTGTAGAAGTGTCAATATGTGAATATGTTCTGTTTTATTTAATGTATTTGTTTGCTGTTATATAAACTGCTGACCTTCACTTAGGGTTCTTAGTTAATTTGTATGTAAAAGGTGCAGTGGGTCCCCTCGGGAATGGAACTGTGTAGCGCGCGCAAATTATGGTTGGCCTAGGTGGAAAAGGTGGAACTGATAGTCTGTCGGGGACGAGCCAGCAGTCAGGGACGAGCCAGCAGTCGGAGACGAGCTAGAGTCGGGGACTGCCAAGTAACCGATGCATATTGTGATGGTTCCGAGGGAGGCTTTTCCTGCCGCTTTCCAATGCCTCGGATGGATGGATAAATAGCTGGAACTATTCTGGAGTTTGTATATATCATCGCCACCAAGAAATGACAGAGTCCAGTAATTCTGCCTACAATTCCACCTACCAACATGCAGTTGCCACCACATTGCGCAATAATTGCAACGTAATACTATAATGATGTACAGTGAAGGATCAGCTTAATGGATGTGCTAATGTGCTGAAATATAAGGTAATTTGTATCTGAATTTATGTACCTACCTTGATTTTCTCCTCATCATAACACCTCTCAGGTTCCTTTCCGTTTGAACTAAAGTAATTACCGAGTGTCACTACTGAAAGAACATTTATGACCAGAGTTTTGCTAATTAATGCCTCTGGAACTTAGTAAAAAGAAAGTTAAAGTTAATGTGGCAATAGAGTAAGTTAAAGTAAATATTATTTTTCAAAATAATTTTCCTATTAAAACTGCTATTTGAAGTGCTGTTGCTAACTTCAATATTAAAAGTTCTTAAGACTGAGGCTTATAAGGCAAATGATCACATTATTGTCTGTAGTAAATTCTAAAAGGTGAGTCAGTTTCTTGCAATTTGGTCAGCATTGTGTTTCGCTGTAGTAAAGGTGAGAAAGCTGCAGTTGTGAAACAATATATATTCATGTTTGCTAAGTGTTTGTGTATCTTATGTATTAGAAGTGTATGTTAATAGTAATGTTATAAAGACCATTCACTTTAAGTAAGCCTGAAAGTAATAGGGTGTTTCGGTATCTCTTATAATTTAGCAAATAGTTTGTGCTGCTCCAGTTGTTAGCTTCAATCTTAAAACATATGTGTGTCAGAGTTCATTGCACTCGCGTGTGGCTAGGTCTAGGTTGTGTTTGTCCATTATAGTTACTTATACCTACTTTCATAAACGAGAAAGTTAATCTTTCTCTTGCCTAATTAGGCTGGCGACCGTTTCCCTTATTCTATAAACAGTATAGCTAGGCAAAATTTTGTTTGTCGCTATTCCAATATTAACGAAATTCTGACTTTCATTTCCGATAAGCCACCTCCGTTAGGAACAACACGGTCAACTTAACAATATTCCTCTCAGAGGGTAACACTGCTCTGTTGCTTTGTGCCATAGTTTCTTTTACAAAATAGTTTTATGTCACAACCTGTTTCTAGCATTGAGGTTATGGTACAGTAGTAGCAGACAGGAGTGTTATAACTCCAGCTATTATTCTGATTACACGCTTTTGTGCAATAAATACTTTATTCCTCAGTGATGAATTACACCAAAATATGATGCCATATGAAACAACGAGTGAAAATAGGCGTAGTAAGCTAATTTACTAAGATGTTTATCACCAAAATTTGCAATGACCCTTATTGCATAAGTAGCTGTACTCAAACGTTTCAGCAGATCATCAATGTGTTTCTTCCAATTTAATCTCTCATGAATGGACACACCTAAAGATTTGGAATATTCTACCTCAGCTATATGCTTCTGATTAAGGTCTATATTTATTAATGGCGTCATACCATTCACTGTATGGAACTGTATGCACTGTGTCTTATCAAAATTCAGTGAGAGTCTGTTTACAAGGAACCACTTAGTAATTTTCTGAAAGACGGTATTGACAATTTCATCAGTTAATTCTTGTTTGTCAGGTGTGGTTACTATACTTGTATCATCAGCAAAGAGAAATAACTTTGCCTCTTCATGAATATAGAATGGCAAGTCATTAATATATATTAAGAACAGCAAAGGACCCAAGACTGACCCTTGTGGAACCCCATTCTCGATAGTTCCCCAGTTTGAGGAATGTGCTGATCTTTGCATATTATGAGAACTACTTATTTCAACTTTCTGCACTCTTTCAGTTAGGTACGAATTAAACCATTTGTGCACTTCCCACTCAGGCCACAATACTTGAGCTTGTCTAGCAGAATTTCATGATTTACACAATCAAAAGCCTTTGAGAGATCACAAAAAATCCCAATAGGTGGTGTTTGGTTATTCACATCATTCTAAATTTGATTGGTGAAAGCATATATGGCATTTTCTGTTGAAAAACCTTTCTGGAAACCAAACTGACATTTTGTTAGTACTTCATTGTCACAGATATGTGAAGCTACTCTTGAATACATTACTTTCTCAAAAATTTTGGATAAATCTGTCAGAAGGGAGATTGGACGGTAATTGTTGACATCCGATCTATCCCCCTTTTTATGCAAAGGTATAACAATAGCATATTTCAGTCTATCAGGGAAAATGCCCTGTTCCAGAGTGCTATTACACAGGTGGCTGAGAATCTTACTTATCTGTTGAGAACAAGCTTTTAGTATATTGCTGGAAATGCCATCAATTCCATGTGAGTTTTTGCTTTTAAGCAAGTTTATTATTTTCCTGATTTCAGAGGGAGAAGTGGGTGAGATTTCAATTGTATCAAATTGCATAGGTATGGTCTCTTCCATTAACAGCCTAGCATCTTCTAATGAACAGCTGGATCCTACTACATCCACAACATTTAGAAAATGATTATTAAAAATAGTTTCAACTTCTGACTTTTTGTTCGTAAAGTATTCATTCAATTTGATGGTAATACTGTCTTCCTGTGGTCTTGGTTGACCTGTTTCTCTTTTAATAATATTCCAAATTGTTTTAATTTTATTATCAGAGTTGCTGATTTCAGACATGATACACCTAATTCTGGATTTTTTAATAACTTTTCTTAAGTAGTTTTTATAATGTTTGATAGTTTCTGGGTCACTACTCTTTCTTGCTGTCAGATACATTTCCCTTTTCCGGTTACAAGATATTTTTATACCCTTAGTAAGCCATGGTTTGTTACAAGGTTTCTTACGAGTATATTTAACTATTTTCTTGGGGAAGCAGTTTTCAAATGCATTTACAAAAATGTCATGAAATAAATTATATTTTAAATTGGCATCAGGTTCACGGTACACCTCATCCCAGTCTAACTGCTCTAGGCTTTCCCTGAAATTTGCAATTGTTATATCGTTGACTGAACGTACTACTTTGGAGGACTGTTTAGTATTGCTGAATGGAGCTATGTCATATATTGTAACTAGCTGCGCACCATGATCAGAAAGACCATTCTCAACAGGCTGAGCATTTATCTGGTTAAACTTATCTTGGTCTATAAAGAAGTTATCTAACAGTGAGGTGCTATCCTTTACCACCCGAGTAGGGAAATCAATAACGGGTGTCAAATTGAAGGAAACGAGTAATACTTAAAGGTCATTTTTCCTATTACCCTCTTTCAGAGAATCTACATTGAAGTCCCCACAAATAATAATTTGCTTCCCCCTGTCTGACAGATAGCACAACAAGGAGTCCAAATTTTTCAGAAATAGATGAAAATTTCCTGATGGGGACCTATATACAGTTACAATTATAAATGTGCCTTTATTTAATTTAAGCTCACAGGCACATGCTTCTATATGTTTCTCTACACAAAACTTTTTTGTTTCTATACTTTTTGCGCGATGATAACTTTTGACAAATATGGCAACTCCTCCTTTCTCCATATTTTCTCTCATTACATGTGCAGAGAGCTTATATCCACTTACATTTACCTTATCCATATCAGTAACAATGTGATGCTCAGACAGGCATAGTATATCTATTTCATCCTCAGCTTCTAAATCTTCTAAACAAACCAGAAGCTCATCTCTTTTATTCTTTCACTTAGCAAACAAAGGGCATAAACTCAACCTGCTGGAAGCCCTGGAAATTAACAAACATCTTGCTCACAATCCAGATCTCATCCTAAATGACCAGACACAACTCAACACTTCCCCTCTCCTAAACTTCATATAATCATCTTTGTTGTTCATTACTTCCCACAGTCTCTCTTCCTACATATTCCCATTTTCCTGTATTCATTAAGTTGTTTTGTTTGTTGAAGTTGTCTTTGTATTCCACATAGACTATAGTTTCAATAGTTAAGGCTTTCTTTTAACTGGTACTTGTATTACTGTCCATGTTTAACACCCCTTGTAGTTGTCTCATCAAATACTGTTCATATTTTACTTTGCTCACTTATTTAATGAAAACTGGTAGACAGCCTCTGCTTTGATTATAATGTAAATGTTAAAATGCAGTACCACCACACTTTCAAACTGTAGATTCCCTCAGACACCTCCATTTTCCTGCATTTATTAATTTCTGTTTATCTTATTGATATTGCTTAAGTTCCTTATGTATTCTGTATTTAAATTGATAACTGCCTCTTCTTTTAATTGGTTGTGTATCGCTCTCCATGTTTCATACCTCCCGATGCAGCCTTGTCTAGTACTGATTTTATTTTATTTTATTAGTTTTGTTTAGTAATAGAAACTGTTACGTAAGCAAACTATTCCTATTTTGTGCTAAAGGTTTTCCTGTATACTCCATTGTTATTTATGTACTGTTCAGTTTTTACTTTTTCATTGCAAAGATGTTACTGTATGTTTCTACTTCAGTCTAGATGTTTTACTTATCTTCCAATGTTGTCTACTAACACTTAACTTCTTTGGTGATAATACTCAGTAAATGTCTGAAGATGGCCTTGTAAGCCGAAAACCGGTTAACAGTAAAAGTAATATTGTAGAACAAAAGCAAACTGGTGCTTTTCATTTATTGAAGTATAGGTGTTAAACGTGGTGTAATTCGAGCTCCTAACTAATCAGACATGGAACTGCACAAACGGCCTGCATACGTCCTTGCAGAATCTGCTTTCTGCTGTTTGTATGAAAATCCACTACGCATCGACAGCGGGGTTTCGCGCTCTACTCGCACATCCACGGTAACCTGCGGTCGTGTACTGTCCTGCTGACCTGCGATACGTTACTGTTACAGTTGGCGTTATTCCACTCTGACCACCAAATTTACAGGTTTCTAGGATACTAACGCTTTAGTAGTATGCTAGATGTATTGGGTTGTTATTCGACGACAGAGTGCAGTTCGGCCCCAGAACGACTGCTCTGTCTGCTACCTGCTTTAAATCCAAGTTACTAGGACAGCCAGCTTTCTTACTGCGGACACTCCAGGGCCGCCACGCTACACGTGACCACCAAACGGCCTCCGCTGGCTCCGCTGACCTCTCTCCTGCGTTGGTGACGAGACAGGGTGCAAAACTATTTTATCCCGGCGCAGATGTCTGTACTTGGCCGGTGCATGCGCCCTGAGTAAGCAGTCAACTTCGACAGAGTTTATTGGACCAGGCACTGAATGCTTCTGCGTATCTTCGATCAGAAACTCTCGTTGCAGCCGCCGCAACGATGGCGAAAACTTCGTGTTCGTGTTTCTGCGAGTGACCCCGTATCAAGTTGTGAACTCGGGACTTGGTTTTCATTTGCTGTACATCGGAGTCGACTATCTTTCCGACATAGTGCAATCTCGATTTTGCTTTTTGACCACCCGAGGCTCTGAGCACTATGGAACTTCCTTCTGAGGTCGTCAGTCCCCCAGAACTTAGAACTACTTGAACCTAAATAACCTAAGGACGTCACACACAATGCCTGAGGCAGGATTCGAACATGCGACCGTAGCGGTCGCGCGGTTCCAGACTGTAGCGCCTACAACCACTCGGCCATCCGGGCCGGCTTTGAGATCTAACAATGGAAGTCGCCGCAACAATATGGGTGTTGGCAAGCACGCACGTAACAGGCGGCCTGCAAGTGTTGACACAAACATATCGCCAGCCGCGGTGGCCGAGCGTTTCTAGGCGCTGCAGTCCGGAACCGCAAGACTCTATGGTCGCAGGTTCGAATCCTGCCTGCGGCATGAATGTGTGTGATGTCTTTAGGTTAGTGAGGTTTCAGTAGTTCTACGTTCTAGGGGACTGATGACCTCAGATGTTAAGTCCCATAGTGCTCAGAGCCATTTGAGCCACAAACATATCTCCACGGTTTTTTACGGGTACGCGTAGAAGATCACTGCATCACATCCACTAATAGATCAGTGTTACGTCATTTCTATGAAAAGATTTGGGTGTTGTAATCTTCACTGCTATGGGATCAGCAGCTGCAAACAACTTTTTTAATGACTTTGTAATGCTGTCAGCTGACATTTCCTTTAATTGATGTAGAACTTTACAATTTCGGTCTTGGACCATTTTCTAATATTTTGGAGCGGATTTATTAATGGCATATTAAGCTATGTACATCTTTACTCCTACGACTGCACATAATTATCGTAAAATACATTGGAAAAGGGTTTTCTTTATTTTGGGAGAACGTTACTTTTGGGCAGTTGCAACAAGTCTTCGCCGGTGGCGACACATACAATGTGCTGACATGAAGAATGTTTCCAACCGATTTCTCATACACAAACAGTAGTTGACCGGCGTTGCCTGGTGAAACGTTGTTGTGATGCCTCGTGTAAGGAGGAGAAATGCGTACCATCAAGTTTCCGACTTTGATAAAGGTCGGATTGTAGCCTATAGCGATTGCGGTTTATTGTATCGCGGCATTATTGCTCGCGTTGGTCGAGACCCAATGACTGTTAGCAGAATGTGGAATCGGTGGGTTCAGGAGGGTAATACGGAAGGTCGTGCTGGATTCCAACGCCCTCGTATCACTAGCAGTCGAGATGAGAGACACGTTATCCGCATGGCTGTAACGGATCGTGCAGCCACGTCTCTATCCCTGAGTCAGCAGATGGGGACGTTTGCGAGACAACAACCATCTGCACGAACAGTTAGACGACGTTTGCAGCAGCATGGACTATCAGCTCGGAGGCAATGGCTGCGGTTACCTCTGACGCTGCATCACAGACAGGAGCGCCTGCGATGGTGTACTCAACGACGAACCTGGGTGCACGATTGGCAAAACGTCATTTTTTCGGATGAATCCCGGTTCTGTTTGCAGCATCATGATGGTCGCATCCGTGTTTGTCAACATCGCGGTGAATGCACATTGGAAGCGTGTATTCGTCATCGCCATACTGGCTTATCACCCAGCGTGATGGTGTGGGGTGCTATCGGTTACACGTCTCGGTCACCTTTCGTTCGCATGGACGGCACTTTGAACAGTGGACGTTACATTTCAGATGTGTTACGAGCCGTGGCTCTACCCTTCATTCGATCCCTGCTAAACCCTACATTTCACTGTACGGGCCTTTCTGGATACAGAAAATTTTCGACTGCTGCCCTGGCCAGCACATTCTCCAGATCTCTCACAAACTGAAAACGTCTCGTCAATGGTGGCCGAGCAACTGGCTGGTCACAATACGCCATTCACCACTCTTGATGAACTGTGGTATCGTGTTGAAGCTGCATGGGCAGCTGTACCTGTACACGCCATCCAAGCTCTGTTTGACTCAATTCCCAGGCGTATCAAGAGCGTTATTGCGGCCGAATGTGGTTGTTCTGGGCACTGATTTCTCAGGATCTATGCACCCAAATAGCGTGAAAATGTAATCACATGTCAGTTCGAGTATAATATATTTGTCCAATGAATACTCTTTTATCACCTGCATTTCTTCCTGGTGTAGCAATTTTAATGGCCAGTAGTGTATAAAACGAAACAGAAATTCACAAAAAAAAGTAAAAATACCAGTCAAATTAATGTCTCTAAGTAAAGCACATTCTATGCTGATTAAGGTGAGGTCGTTTAGACGCTCATGTCCCATGATGCCCTTAACTCCCTTTTAATGTGCTTTAATGTTGAAATCGAACGTTCTCTATTGAAGTTGGTGATAATCAGAGACAAGTAATGCGGAAGAGTGTTTCTACATTTGGGAAACACAATCCCTATAAATTATTATTAGAAGTTTATGTAACTGCGGTTCCAAGGTTTCGTATCTTTTGCTGTCAGTAGCAGAAGGCACATTTCTTTTGAGCAGCTCAGCAAACTGCCCCATCACTTTGACTTTCTTCCAAATCGTCTGTGTAAGCATTGGGTTTATTTCAAGGTCCCTTCTGCTGTTAAAGAGTCATATATCCAAAGAATTCCTAATACGGTAGTTACTTTATGGTTCGCTTCCATACGTTTACCGCATGCGTTCAGCACGTTATTAGTTACGACAACAAAATAGCTGAATTTAGAAATTGGCTTACGCCGTCTTGAAATCTGTTCCTTTAGTTCTGCACAGTCGGTTAGCACTCCGGCTTATACTTCAATATCTGAAATGTGGAACTCCTTGCTTGGACGTACCCTTGTTTCATAAAACGCAAGTCCTGTCTTAAGGTCTTGATTATATGACTAGAGCGAAGAGATAGTGGCTTGCAAGCGTTGTAGAATTTTGTCCCGAACAGTATTAGGACGGCTAAGCTCATTACATGTTTTCTAGACCGTATATATTCCATGCATTGGTTGCATTATGATATCTACATTTTCTTGCATAGTTATGGTCACACAATCATTTAAACAGTAAATTCTTTTTGCACCACGAGAAAATATAAACGCTACCTCAGCGCAATCACATTTTTATACAAATTCGATTCATTATATTTGTGTAAAATAATAAAGTTAATACTGTGACGGGAATGAGGCATTCAAGGATCAGAAATTAAATCTAAATAAATCTGACTTTGGCACAGAAAGGGGTAAATTATGCTGCCACAAAAGTCTTTGGTCACCTACCAAACAGCATCAAAAGCCTGACAGATAGCCCACCAACATTTAGAAATAAATTAAAAGAATTTCTAGATGACAACTCCTTCTACTCATTGGCTGAATTTTTGGATATAAATTAAGGGAGGAAAAAAAAAACCAACGTAAACATTAGTGTCATGCAATATTTTGTGTAATGTAATGTCTTGTACAGACATCTTTTATTAACCTGACACGTTCCACATCATTACTAAGTGTCGTATTCATGATCTATGGAACAAGTATTAATGTGATCTAATCTAATTTTATCTAAAGAAATATATTTAAACAAAATTAAAAGATTAAACGTAAAGATCACAATAATTTTGATAAGGACTTTAAAAAAATTAATGTTCTACAAGGCTGATCGCGCGACCTTTAGGTTACCAGCTACAGCCTTAGTCATTATGCTACGAAGCTACTGGATAAACTCATGTTGTTCTGAATCGTTTAGTGTCTCATGAGACATTGTTTTCGTGAAATGTTCACGAAGTATTGTCCACCGGGGTGTATGGCTGCACGGTGTTAAACCTGGCAATCAAACCTCCACCACTGTATGGGTGGTCTCAAAAAGTTAATCCCACCCTTGTGTTTCACTAGCAAATAAATCTTTATTGTTTTCAAAAGTAAATGAATTATAAGGAATTTTTCTGTCACATTAAGCACACAGTATTGATTCCGAGATGCTTATTATGTTCTACATGTAACCTACTTGGTTTTTTCGACTTGGTAGCGTATATAAACAGAACAAATAAGAGTACCTTATTATCCAGTGATTCTCGTTTTCCTGCCCACAAAATTCCGAAGTTCCCAATCACAAGATAAAATTATGTTTCACTCTCTTAATATGTCCTGTTTTTTTTTTTCCAGTCAGTTTTCTGACTGGTTTGGTGCGGCCCGCCACGAATTTCTCTTCCATGCCAACCTCTTCATGTCTCACATCTCAGGGCAGCAGTTGCATTCTACGTCCTCAATAGTCTGCTGGATGTATTCCAGTCTCTGTCTTTCCCTGCAGTTTTTTCCCTCTAGAGCTCCCTGTAGCTCTAGTAACATGGAAGTCGTTCGCTGATGTTTTAACAGATATCGTATTATCCTGTCTCTTCTCCTTGTCAGTGTTTTCAACATATTCTTTTCTTCTCCGATTCTTCACAGAACCTCCTCATTTCTTACATTATTTTCAACATCCATCTGTGGCACCACATTTCCTCTACTGTTGCGAAATTAAAAGTCTAATTGCGTTGCGCGTAGCATTAATGTAGCGTTGGGCAACAATGGAACGACGAACTCACTAAACTTGAAAGCCCGAAGTACGCCATCTGGTTGTTAGTCTGTAGGTGCTGGTGAGCGTCCTGTGAATTCCAGTGTTTTCGACGGAAAGAAATACAAGAGAGCAAATATGAGAGAGGGGCCTTATGATAGCAGCAGGGCGTTTCCCGCGCAGCTCATCGGGCGCGACTGGCGGCCGGAGCTGATAGAAGGGCTACACGACTGAGTTAATTTAGCAACAATAGCCAGAGCGGGCTGAAACGTGTTTTCCTTAATTAAGTTTACTGCGCAAACAGGGGCGGCGGAGCGGGGAACCCCCCGGCCGCCCGCCCGCCCGCCTGCTCCGGACAGAGTCGGACGCGCCCTTCCTTGCCCCTTTTCGCACTGCGTTGTGGGGTGTGTTTAGTGACCCGGCGGCCGGCAGCGCGAAAGAGGGCGGTGAACAGTAGGCGGGAGTGGGCGGCGGCGCCCTGCACAGTGGGGCGGGGGTGGGTGCGCGCCGCAGGGGGCCGCGGCTTACTGAGATCAGAGGCCGGGCCCCGCGCCGCCCTCGTCGGCTAATGAACGCGCCGCCACTCACCTGGCGGCGCGCTCTCCCCCCGGCGGTCCGAAATGAAAACAGACTTTGACGCGGCTCGGCGCGCAGCGGCTGAACTCCCAAACACGAAACCGTTTGCCGGCGCCCCGTCACTGAGGACAATGGTGCCTGCGCTTATCTCGATATCGAATGCACAGTGCTCGACGTGCGTACAGACGCACGTTCCACTCTTTATTTTTGACATTTTCTCCGAACCTGATCACATAGATCCGAGTCGAAAAACACTGATTATGCAGCATCACATAAAATATACAGGGTGTTTCAAAAATGACCGGTATATTTGAAACGGCAATAAAAACTAAACGAGCAGCGATAGAAATACACCGTTTGTTGCAATATGCTTGGGACAACAGTACATTTTCAGGCGGACAAACTTTCGAAATTACAGTAGCTACAATTTTCAACAACAGATGGCGCTGCGGTCTGGGAAACTCCATAGTACGATATTTTCCACATATCCACCATGCGTAGCAATAATATGGCGTAGTCTCTGAATGAAATTACCCGAAACCTTTGACAACGTGTCTGGCGGAATGGCTTCACATGCAGATGAGATGTACTGCTTCAGCTGTTCAATTGTTTCTGGATTCTGCCGGTACACCTGCTCTTTCAAGTGTCCCCACAGAAAGAAGTCACAGGGGTTCATGTCTGGCGAATAGGGAGGCCAATCCCCGCCGCCTCCTGTATGTTTCGGATAGCCCAAAGCAATCACACGATCATCGAAATATTCATTCAGGAAATTAAAGACGTCGGCCGCGCGATGTGGCCGGGCACCATCTTGCATAAACCACGAGGTGTTCGCAGTGTCGTCTAAGGCAGTTTCTACCGCCACAAATTCACGAAGAATGTCCAGATAGCGTGATGCAGTAATCGTTTCGGATCTGAAAAATGGGCCAATGATTCCTTTGGAAGAAATGGCGGCCCAGACCAGTACCTTTTCAGGATGCAGGGACGATGGGACTGCAACATGGGGCTTTTCGGTTCCCCATATGCGCCAGTTCTGTTTATTGACGAAGCCGTCCAGGTAAAAATAAGCTTCGTCAGTAAATCAAATGCTGCCCACATGCATATCGCCGCCATCAATCCTGTGCACTATATCGTTAGCGAATGTCTCTCGTGCTGCAATGGTAGCAGCGCTGAGGGGTTGCCGCGTTTGAATTTTGTACAGATAGAGGTGTAAACTCTGGCGAATGAGACGATACGTGGACGTTGGCGTCATTTGGACCGCAGCTGCAACACGGCGAACGAAAACCCGAGGCAGCTGTCGGACCACCTGCTGCACTAGCTGCGCGTTGCCCTCTGTGGTTGCCGTACGCGGTCGACCTACCTTTCCAGCACGTCCATCCGTCACGTTCCCAGTCCGTTGAAATTTTTCAAACAGATCCTTTATTGTATCGCTTTTCGGTCCTTTGGTTACATTAAACCTCCGTTGAAAACTTCGTCTTCTTGCAACAACACTGTGTTCTAGGCGGCGGAATTCCAACACCAGAAAAATCCTCTGTTCTAAGGAATAAACCATGTTGTCTACAGCACACTTGCCCGTTGTGAACAGCACACGCTTACAGCAGAAAGACGACGTACAGAATGGCGCACCCACAGACTGCGTTGTCTTCTATATCTTTCACATCACTTGCAGCGCCATCTGTTGTTGAAAATTGTAACTACTGTAATTTCGAAAGTTTGTCAGCCTGAAAATGTACTGTTGTCTCAAGCATATTGCAACAAACGGTGTATTTCTATCGCTGCTCGTTTAGTTTTTATTGCCGTTTCAAATATACCGGTCATTTTTGATACACCCTGTACAACCAGTATGGTGCTTACACTGTGCTTCAAACATACACTGCGCACCACTATTAAGGGATCGCTTTTTCAAAGCCCCGCAACTCTCCACCATTGAGATGCAGAAGTCTGACATTTGACTGAAAGGAGGTGAAAAGGCGTGGCGCCCTGTGACGTCAGCATCGGCCTCGCCGACGCTTCAGACAGCAAGGTTCAGAAATGCCTCTGAGCACTACGAGACTTAACTGCTGTGGTCATCAGTCCCCTAGAACTTAGAACTACTTAAACCTAACTAACATAAGGACATCACAAACATCCATGCCCGAGGCAGGATAAGAACTTGCGACCGTAGCGATCGCGCGGTTCCAGACTGTAGCACCTAGAACCGCTTGGCCACTCTGGCCGGCGACAGCGACGTGTCGACACATGCGAAGAAACGGCCAAAGCTCAGAAACTCCTGTGACGTGCAAGGCGGATTAATGGTGCCGTCACCGAATTTTACCCCCAATACCCCCCAATGCTACTGTAATGTGTTAGACGATGTGAAGGTCGTCACACCGCCTCTTACCAACAGTCCGCACTTTTGACGTCTCTGCGATGGAGATCAGAACTGCGATGGAGGTCAGGTCTGCGACGCCCTGCCTTCACATCACGCCGTTTTCTTATGGGTGGCCGAGGAAAACATTTCAGAGACACAGCTACTCAGAACCGACACGAAAATGCCTCAGGAGGTGACATAAGCGAAATCAATCCCTTGCGTCGTTGATTCCCACACATTTCGTGGTCGGAAACCGGAGTTCGCAGTGCGATGGGCTACAGGACAACATTCTTGAACGCGTCGGCACTGCTGACATCCCCTGCACAATTCAACCCTTCACTAAGGAGATCTTAGGGCTACAACTCGATTGAAAGTGGTGTGACCCCTTTGAAGTATAGCGCGACTACTGCTTTTGCCCTGGCATATGCGAAAGGCATGTACAAAAGCCAAGAGGGAATAATAACAGTAGACGACCAAGAACGAAGTACTCCGATTGAAAAGGGTGCAAGACAGGCATGTAGTCTTTCGCCTCTATTGCTTAATCTGTACAACGGAGAATCAATCATAGAAATGAAAGAGAGATTCAGGAGTGCAATTAAAATTCGTGATGAGAGGATATCAATGATACGATTCGCTGATGAAATTTCCATACTGAGTGAAAGTGAAGAAGAATTACATGATCTGCTGAATGGAATGAACTGTGTGATGAGTACAGAGTATGGATTGAGAGTTAATCGAAGAGAAGACGAAAGGTACGTGAGGTAGCAGTAATTAGAAGAGCGAGGAAGTTAACATCAGGGTTGATGGACACGAAGTAGATAATGTTAAACAATTCTGCTACTTAGGAAGCAAAATAATGCATGACGGACGGAGCAAGGAGGACATCGAAAACAGGATACCATTGGCAAAAAGGGTATTCCTGGCCGAGAGAAGTCTACCAGCGTCACACATAGGTCTTAATTTTAGAAAGAAATGTCTGAGAATGTACTTTCGGAGCACAACATTGTATGGTAGAGAAACATGGACTACTGGGAAACCGGAACAGAAGAGAATCGAAGCATTCGAGATGTACTACTACAGACGAATGTTGAAAATTAGGTGGAGTGATAAGGTAAGGAATGAAGAGATTCTGAGCAGAATCGGAGAGGAAAAGAATATGTCGAAAACACTGACAAGGAGAAGGGACAGGATGATAGGACATCTGTTAAGATGCAAGGGAATGATTTCCATGTTACTGGAGGGAGCTATAGAGAGCCAACACTGTAGAGGAAGGCACAGATTAGAATACATACAGCAAATAATTGAGGACGTAGGTTGCAAATGCTGCTCAGAGATGAAGAGGTTGTCACAAGAGAGGAATTTGTGGCGGGTCGCATCAAACGAGGCAGAAGGCTGATGATTAAAAAAAAAGAAAAGAATGGGGTGGACCCACTAGGTATTGTTCAAAACCATTACATGAAATCTGAACGTCATACGAAGCAGCAGGGGTTGCTTATGGCTTTTCAGCCCTCCTGGTCCGCGTCCTCTTGTGGCGTGATCAGAAACTGACATTGACATGTGCGGAAATAGAAGGGCAAAGGGTGGTTCTAAGTGCTCTCCCCTCCGTTCGGCAACACACTCGGATCCGTCTGCGCCTTTCCACATCCATACTCCGCAAGCCACCTGACGGTGTGTGGCGGAGGGTACCTTGAGTACCTCTATCGGTTCTCCCTTCTATTCCAGTCTCGTATTGTTCGTGGAAAGAAGGATTGTCGGTATGCTTCTGTGTGGGCTCTAATCTCTCTGATTTTATCCTCATGGCCTCTTCGCGAGATATACGTAGGAGGGAGGAATATACTGCTTGACTCTTCGGTGAAGGTATGTTCTCGAAACTTTGACAAAAGCCCGTACCGAGCTACTGAGCGTCTCTCCTGCAGAGTCTTCCACTGGAGTTTATCTATTGTCTCCGTAACGCTTTCGCGATTACTAGATGATCCTGTAACGAAGCGCGCTGCTCTCCGTTGGATCTTCTCTATGTCTTGTATCAAACCTATCTGGTACGGATCCCACGCTGCTGAGCAGTATTCAAGCAGTGCGCGAACAAGCGTACTGTAACCTACTTCCTTTGTTTTCGGATTGCATTTCCTTAGGATTCTTGCAATGAATCTCAGTCTGGCATCTGCTTTACCGACGATCAACATTATATGATCATTCCATTTTAAATCACTCCTAATGCGTACTCCCATATAATTTATGGTATTAACTGCTTCCAGTTGCTGACCTGCTATTTTGTAGCTAAATGATAAAGGATCTATCTTTCTGTGTATTCAAAGTACGTTACACTTGTCTACATTGAGTTTCAATTGCCATTCCCTGCACCATGCGTCAATTCGCTGCAGATCCTCCTGCATTTCAGTACAATTTTCCATTGTTACAACCTCTCGATATACCACAGCATCATCTGCAAAAAGCCTCAGTGAACTTCCGATGTCATCCACCAAGTCATTTATGTATATTGTGAATAGCAAGGGTCCTATGACACTTCCCTACGGCACACCTGAAATCACTCTTACTTCGGAAGACTTCTCTCCATTGAGAATAACATGCTGCGTCCTGTTATCTAGGAACTCCTCAATCCAATCACACAATTGGTCTGATAGTCCATATGCTCTTACTTTGTTCATTAAACTTTCTTGAGCACTTTAAAAATATGGCTGTTCAGAGATTTCATTCAGCTGACTGGCACACTGCTCCTACTGTAGCGCATGAGCGGAGGCAATCCCGTCGATATACTTAAGATTCTGCATGCCAAGAAGCAGGCGGCAGAGCAGCAATGGGGATCCACTCAGCTGAATGAGTACAGAAACCTCTACACAGGTAAGTGTTTATGGTGGCAACGAAGGTACACTGGTGGCACCGAAGGTCTTGCTGGTCTATGGTGTCTTAGAGGGATCCTATGCTTTTTGTATTCACGCGTGTATCAATGTTGCACCCCCCTCCCCCCCCCCCAGTCCTTCTCACACAGATCACGCCAAAGATGGCGCTCAATAGGAATGCTGAAAAATCATCACTACCGTTGAGAGGTGGCATGAGCCCCCTCTCATATTTCTATCTTACGATTCTCATCTCTAATTGCATGCGTTGGAAAGTTGCTATTCCTTCACACGCGGACTTCCCACGCAGCGTCTCTCGTCACCCGGGTGGTCCGGTGACAGGCGGGCTCTGCTGATCTGGAAAGCTTTAAGCCGACGGGTGTGAGGAAGTCGAGTGAATGCTTTGCAGACACCGACATTGTCAAGAGGCACGCCCGCAGAGCTTGAAGTAGCGGCTGGGCTAGAGGTTCCGTTACTTCGCAGAAACTTAGCGAAAACACTTTCTCGCGGGCTACCAGCGAGGCGTGGGAATGACTTGTGTACCCAGGCAGCTGTGGCGGGAAAATTCCCGCACTTTCTGCAAAATTGTAACTGTGATTGGCTTGCTCAGGGCATAGCTCCGTGACGTAGCAAGATCGGCGCAGAAATTGGCGCCAAGAATCTCCATTGGTGGAATGGTAGCGTTCCGGCAATGGAGTGGAATTTTCCGCCGGTTTTCGAGTTGCTGATTGGAACGTTTAACCACGGCCACTGTCGTGGGGGCGGGAATGTTCTGTGTTCGGTTTTTGTACGGGTGCTCTTGAAAGTAGTTGGCTCTCGCCTTTCGGTCGAGGACGTCGAAGCAACCAGCCAACGGCTCCGGTACGGCAGATCGTGTCCTGGGAGTCAAGAAGTCGGTTTGGTAATGTATGTCCGCAGCACCGGCAGATAGGGATTTTCCTAGGTGACAATCAGAGCTCAGCAGAGCGCGCCTGTTCGTCTTTTTTCTAACTTTGTTCTGTCTTGGGTAGCAGCAATTAATGTTGGGTTGGCTATGTGTTTTCTCTAAGAATTGAGTTGCTAGGAATTGGCTGCACATATCACTTCGTCATAATCCTCACAATCTAGTTTAGGGACAACTTCACATTCACAGCGTTTGTTTAAGTATCCAGTTAGAGCCAATTTGATGTATTGTTAATGTTTCATGTGTTGTTGTTTATTATTTTGTGTTTAGTCTTAATAAATCATATTGTTATTTTGGACAGAACTTTCATTCTGTTAATAGGTAGAGCAACCCCATCATTCCTCACTATGTTAATGAAACCTTCGTTTAATTAACTTATTTATCAAATTAAATTATTGCAGGTGCCAAACTCTCTTCTACTCCACTGGCAGGGTTGATTAGAGTCAGTTCGCGTATTTTTTTTATCCTTGTGCAACAGCAAAAGTTGGAGTTAGAATAGGGGGGCTTAGAGCATCATGTACATATGTAGATTCTAGAAGAATTGAGTGTTAAATACACTGCTAGCCCCGGCACCTCGCATAAAATGGCGACCCTTAGCCTCGGATCTTTCCTGGGATCTTCTGATAAGCAAGTATTATTAGTAGTAGGGACACTCAGAATTTTTTTTGCTTAAAATTTTTTATTGACTAATACCCAAGTTTTTTCTGGTAGTTCAGCGTTTAGTTTTAAGTAGCGGCGCATGATTACTGTTTTTGTTTTCAGTGTATATATATTTTTTTGTCATTGTTTTTGTGTTCATTTGATGGTGTGTCCGTATCACATCACACTTTGTTGGGTTTATGTGCGGTTTCTGTACCACAACAAATCGTGCGTATAATTGCAGCGTTGGAGCGGCGTTGTTGAAACTTTATGTCTATGTGTAAAAATATATGGAGTAGATTAATTTTATTGTGCATTTTAGATAAATTTGTTTTTCATGAATGATAACGAGAAGTAAGGCACGACTATTATCGAGCGACGCTAAAACAAAAGAGGATAGCATAATGGATAAGGGGCAGTTTACCGACGGGAATAGGTTCGGAGATGAGATGGGCACATTTTTAGCAGGACAGGACGCCAGTGTCATTGATGAGGAAGGTGATTTGGACGCGATCTTAGAGCAGCGTTGCGGCCGTGATTATGATAGTGAGGTAGACGATGAAACAGAGACAGTCACACAGGTCGAAACGGTAGCAGAAGTTTATAATCAAACGAACGAGAGCAGACAGGGGCCAGCTCGGCCACGTCAGAGCTCTAGCGCCCAGGTGTCCAGAGTTACATTACCCATGGGTGACGAGGATCAAAATGATGACATTAACCCAATACTGAGCTTCCTACGATCAATGAAAGAAGAAGCTGACGAACAACGTAAGAGGGAGAAGGAAGAAGCTGACGAACAGCGTAAGAGGGGGAAGGAAGAAGAGGAGAAACAACGTAAGAGGGAGAAGGAAGAAGCTGACGAACAACGTAAGAGGGAGAAGGAAGAAGCTGACGAACAGCGTAAGAGGGAGAAGGAAGAAGAGGAGAAACAACGTAAGAGGGAGAAGGAAGAGGCTGACGAACAGCGTAAGAGGGAGAAGGAAGAAGAGGAGAAACAACGTAAGAAGGAGAAGGAAGAAGCTGACGAACAGCGTAAGAGGGAGAAGGAAGAAGAGGAGAAACAACGTAAGAGGGAGAAGGAAGAAGCTGACCAACAGCTTAAGAGGGAGAAGGAAGAAGAGGAGAAACAACGTAAGAGGGAGAAGGAAGAAGCTGATGAACAGCGTAAGAAGGACACTGAGGCAATAATTTCGCATATAGGGGAAATTCGTGGGGAATTACTAACAATAAAGAAAGAATGTGGAGAAGTAAAACAATGGCTGCACAAAAAGTAGCAGGCCTGGCCAAAACGGCAGCAACAGGGGCAATGAAAATCGCAAAAGTAACTTCTCAACTCGTACGGCGCTTGCGACGTGCGACACAAGCTCACTCAAAATCTCTAGCGTTCTTAAAAACCCAAGGTAGTATCGCGGTTACGAACATCACGAAACGAATGAAAGAAGTAGAGAGTCGAATAGCAAAACTAGAGCGAAACGGGCACACAAGAACTGCGCGTTCGGATACCAATGATGGAGTACACAGAATTGTGTCTCCGAGGAAAAGCCCGCCGTGCTCTAGCCCAGTGGCAGAGTGCGGAACTAACAATGCACACGCAGAAACACCTAGTAATAGCTCCAATAATTGTAGCCCACTTAGGAGAGTGAATTCTGAGTGCCACTGCCACTGTGATACAGAGGTAGCACATCACAGTTATCAGCAAGATAGACCAGGACACTCAGCAGACGTGCAAGTATCGGTAACGAGTGACAACACCAGTGCGAGGATCGGACAGGATTTTGATCACAATCACTTCCTGTCGATACTAAAATTCCAAAAGTTCAGAGATAATGGAGGGTCGATGCATCCGAAGAGCTGGGTGATACAGTTTACAAATTCATTACCGTCATCATGGCCAACCCTGGCAAAATTAGAATTCATGTGTGGACACATCGAAGGCCAAGTCGCGGAAAAGATGCGGGGTGTGGCAGCGACGTGTCAGACTTATCAGGAATTTGTTGATGCGTTCCTGGGGATTTACTGGTCAAAGGAAACGCAAGACAGGAATAAAGAGGAAATAACATTTTGTCCTGAACTGGAAGTGTCCGGGCAAAGGAGCGCAACCAAATTCTTTGATGATTTACTCAAGAAGAATCAATTTTTAGATAGTCCATATAGCAAGGGAGAAATCATCAAATTTTGTTTTTCCAAATTGCCTGTTAGGTATCAACAGACACTTGTCGGCAAGTGCGGATCTGACGTAGAAGCATTCAAGAGTCTATTGCGCGAACTCGAAGTAGTCTTCGATAAACAAGACGCAAAGGACAGGAAGAAGGCGCAAAATAACAAATACCACGGGCCAGCAAGGGCAGACGACAACAGATCGCATAATCGCGCTCGTCAGTTAGGAAACCAGGGTTACGGAAATCAAGGTTACGCAATTCAAGATTATGGAAACCAGAGACACGGAAACCAGAACGTCAGGGAACAGGGTCAATCTAGACGAGGAATCTGGGACAGGAGGAATAACGAACGGCAAAGCGACCGTAACTGGAGAGAGCGAAATCAAGGACCACAGGAGAACCAGGAAATTGAAATTAGACCTGAAAATCCTAATGCACGTCAGAGGAGGGGGAGTCTGACAAGGGATTGGCGCTAGTCCATAGGACTCCATCACATCTCTCACACATAGAAGTTCGTGGAATAATAGTGGATTAAGTGGTGTACATAATAGAATAGGCAAATATATGAACCTTTTTTTTGGGGAAGAATAATCGTTGGATTAATAGATTAAGATTGTTAAAGTATTAACACGCCGCGTTTTCTCGCATAAGAATTTACTGCTGTTAACTTTTTTGTCTATGTTCGGGATCTCCTCTGTCGTTGCGATAAGAGGCACTACCTTTCCATGAGCAATGTTTTTGTCCTTTCCTATCTGGTGTCCATGTTAAGGGATAAGGATGAGTGACGAGATGTCGCACAAACGGGCGCATACTAGAACGTGCTCTTAGAAGCGTTCTGAGAAGCCGTGATACGCTCCATAGCGGCCACAGCCAGTTCGTGAGACGTTCATACCAATGCTTGCAGGCACGCATCAGTGCACTGCAAGATTGTGGTATATTCCGTGATTTCGAGGATGAATATGGGCAGTATAGTTTTTTTTGTAGGGCTGCGCCAGCATCGTTGTCTCGCAAGTCGGGGTGAACCTGTGAGCGTTTGACTCCAATGGTGCCCTAGGGCCTAGACGGTAGAAATGCGGGCATAAAGCCTACCATGCCAATGTGCTGGTTGGGGATTTAGCATGCTGCTTGCGACTGTCACAGATGAATAACCAGTGACTCATACTAGGATATTCGTGACATACTGTGTAGCTGGCGTGTGGTGGGCGACTGAATCCTCAACAGGAACCAGACTTGGCTGGGTCAAATTACATTGCCTCTGGAAAGGTGCGCTTTCATTGCTAAGACTGCATCACATACAAAATTAAGTTCAACTATAAATTTATTGTCTTGTATAGCCATGGCTAACCCAGTCTCCGGAGTTTCAGTGAGGCGTAATGAAAACTTGGAGGCCATGTCGTAAGGCGCGCACATCACTGTCGTCAATAGCGGCGAGCAGCGAGACATCTCAGCATAACAGTAATTATGTAAGAGTATTGTATAAGGTAAACAAAAAAAAATAAATAAATAAAATAAATAAATAAATAAATAAAAAGGGAAAGTACGTTATACTAGGATAAGTTAAACTGTAGGATTTAACAATAACTAGATCCTTAATAGTGTGGCGGTTTTCTACCACAAGTGTGGCGCGCGCCTGTTGGGATGCTATTTTTTCAGGTCATCAAATCACAGACCCGAGATGGAGGGACGACCGGCAAGCGAAGTTGCATGTTCTTTATAGCTCAGTAAAACTTAGACCTGCATAACAACATAATTGAATAAAAAGACATAGAATGTAGATCGTTGGCAAATGGTAGTTAATTCTTGAGCATGTCTACTGTCGATCTATATAATTAATAGTAATATTAGTGCGGGCCCGCACATTTAGTTCTTCATCCAATATAGCGTCACACACCATGTACAATAGTGAGATCGGTCTCTACACAAATATCAAGATAAATTATTTCCATTTTTTGTTATGATAGCTACAGATAAATAACTATAAAATTAAAATTACAGTGTCTGAAATGACAGACCATCAATGTATCGTTATGTAAATTTATTATAACATAGAAGGTCATGGGGAAAAGTTAGGCATAGGATTTTTGTAAGAATTGTGCAGAGGACAGGGATCGTGGCAACGCAGAGGCCAGCCGGAGGTCATCGGCTACCTGCAGGAGGAGAGCGTCGGCGCGCTACCTGACGTGAGGGGCGCGAGGGCGTCCGGTCCTACAAGCTGACAGTCACCGGGCCGTGTACCTGAGGGATTAGGCGGGATCCTCGCCGGGCCACAAGCGAAAGTGAGGCTGGCCGTTGACACTGACACGCGACCTACGCGCGACAGCCCGTTAGCTCTCCGGACGCGGCGGCCGTTTGGAGGGATTCCCTGCGGCAGGCCACGTTGTCGTGAGTACACGAAGAAGATCACATATCGTGTCAGAACCTGCGCCTCATGTGCCTCAGGACAGAAAGGGACGCTATATACTCTCCTGTTTGGGTTTTTACAACTCACTAGCATAGGCCGATCTGCATACACAAAGCAGTATCGTGCCACACTAACAAATGTATGGTCTCATTTCTAACTTATCCTCTCTATTAGAGAGCAGTTTTAGCAATCGTCGCTCCTAGTTCCATCCTGTATGGATGACCACACACACTTGTGGAGTCACTCCACGTGCCATCATCCCTCGTCGAACTGCAATATTGGGAAACGTAAAGTACTGTCCAGCGAGAGAAGAGACCTACACTAGTGATGCATCCCAACAAGTAGACCTCAGAGACAATTAATCGGCGTGAGGAGGGCCTATCACTGTGTCTTCCTACCATACTGCCGTGATCATATGCGTGGGTCTGACTACAATCTCAACAGCGTACTGCAGACGCTCCAGCACTCCCTATTGCTGTCGCAACAACGTAGCAACAACACCCGACGTTTAGCCCTATGTGATGTCAGTACTGTGGCCCCATCCCAAAAGCCCCCCTCCAATGCTCAAGAGATGGAACCACGTGCATCAATGCATATGACTCAACATGCCAACCCCCTCAGTGCAACTAATGAATTTGTGAAGTGCTTCGAACATTTCTAACAATGTGATTTAGTGCTTCATTCTCAGCACAGTCGTGAACAGTGTGCAATGTGCACGCACAACTTAATGTCCCATGAACCTTGTTTTTTTAAATTTCTTTCTCTAGTGTTGTTTTTGTAATGTATGTGATACCTTGTATGTGTTTGTTTTACACTGTAATTATTATTACAAATTACTGTATTGTTCTCCACACCATTTTTTATCTTGTATTTATTGTTGAGTGTATGGAAACAGTGTGCCTGAAGTCCCCATAAACTGAAGCAGATACCACCACTGTCATTGTGAATGGACCATCAGTTCAGGGAACATTTTGTAAAGGTTATTCTTGCTGCAGGGAGACAGAATGAATCGGAGGTTGTAATTAGATTCTGAAAGCTCACAAAGAGATTGTTAACTTAAATAGTATCATGTGTGAGTGAGTTCAGGTTAGTTTAATGATTAAAATTATTGTAACATCTTGGGCATTTAATTGCGGAGCACGCCAACTCTGATTGTAAAGAATAAATTGCTCCATATTTGGCTCACATGCCCGGGCCATATTTAGAGAGTGAATGTCTGTGTGAATCGGTGTTTGGAAGGGGCTCCCTGGGTATGGATGTGTGATGTGAGTGTTAGTGTTCCATATTAAGAAGGTGAAGTTGGCTACATCATAAATAATCCTCCCTCTAAGAGCTGCATTTTTCAGTTGCAGTTATTTTCTTTATAGAGTGCGGCATGTGCAGTCAGTATGCGAGATTGTTCTTGGGCGATTCACTCACTACCTTGCTCCTAAGTGAGCCAACCACTCACCAATTACAATCTAAAATGGCGTAGGGGCTATGAGAGGTGGCATGAGCCCCCTCTCATATTTCTATCTTACGATTCTCATCTCTAATTGCATGCGTTGGAAAGTTGCTATTCCTTCACACGCGGACTTCCCACGCAGCGTCTCTCGTCACCCGGGTGGTCCGGTGACAGGCGGGCTCTGCTGATCTGGAAAGCTTTAAGCCGACGGGTGTGAGGAAGTCGAGTGAATGCTTTGCAGACACCGACATTGTCAAGAGGCACGCCCGCAGAGCTTGAAGTAGCGGCTGGGCTAGAGGTTCCGTTACTTCGCAGAAACTTAGCGAAAACACTTTCTCGCGGGCTACCAGCGAGGCGTGGGAATGACTTGTGTACCCAGGCAGCTGTGGCGGGAAAATTCCCGCACTTTCTGCAAAATTGTAACTGTGATTGGCTTGCTCAGGGCATAGCTCCGTGACGTAGCAAGATCGGCGCAGAAATTGGCGCCAAGAATCTCCATTGGTGGAATGGTAGCGTTCCGGCAATGGAGTGGAATTTTCCGCCGGTTTTCGAGTTGCTGATTGGAACGTTTAACCACGGCCACTGTCGTGGGGGCGGGAATGTTCTGTGTTCGGTTTTTGTACGGGTGCTCTTGAAAGTAGTTGGCTCTCGCCTTTCGGTCGAGGACGTCGAAGCAACCAGCCAACGGCTCCGGTACGGCAGATCGTGTCCTGGGAGTCAAGAAGTCGGTTTGGTAATGTATGTCCGCAGCACCGGCAGATAGGGATTTTCCTAGGTGACAATCAGAGCTCAGCAGAGCGCGCCTGTTCGTCTTTTTTCTAACTTTGTTCTGTCTTGGGTAGCAGCAATTAATGTTGGGTTGGCTATGTGTTTTCTCTAAGAATTGAGTTGCTAGGAATTGGCTGCACATATCACTTCGTCATAATCCTCACAATCTAGTTTAGGGACAACTTCACATTCACAGCGTTTGTTTAAGTATCCAGTTAGAGCCAATTTGATGTATTGTTAATGTTTCATGTGTTGTTGTTTATTATTTTGTGTTTAGTCTTAATAAATCATATTGTTATTTTGGACAGAACTTTCATTCTGTTAATAGGTAGAGCAACCCCATCATTCCTCACTATGTTAATGAAACCTTCGTTTAATTAACTTATTTATCAAATTAAATTATTGCAGGTGCCAAACTCTCTTCTACTCCACTGGCAGGGTTGATTAGAGTCAGTTCGCGTATTTTTTTTATCCTTGTGCAACAGCAAAAGTTGGAGTTAGAATAGGGGGGCTTAGAGCATCATGTACATATGTAGATTCTAGAAGAATTGAGTGTTAAATACACTGCTAGCCCCGGCACCTCGCACCGTATACTGATACGGACCACGTTCAAATTTCATCGAATGGTTTCGAACAGTCCCTCGGGTTCCACCCTGTAAGCGAGAGCGAAAACAGGGTTCGTGCTACACTCAAGAGGAGTCACATCAGGTTCAACGGGTTTGCAGCCCTGTGATCTCTTTAGAGAACTGTCCAATCGTGCAAGGGATGTCAGCTGTGTCAAACGTGTTCAAGAACGTCCTACCGTTGCCCATCGCACTGTGAAGCATCGATTCCGACAGCTTGTGCGAGGCTTTTTCGTGTCGATTCTGCGTAGCGGTCCCCTGCCCATAAGAGAACCGCGTGATGTCAACGCTGGGCGTTGCTGCTGTAACTTCCGTCTCAGAACCGGCGTCCGCAGCTCGTGGTCGTGCGGTAGCGTTCTCGCTTCCCACGCCCGGGTTCCCGGGTTCGATTCCCGGCGGGGTCAGGGATTTTCTCTGGCTCGTGATGACTGGGTGTTGTGTGATGTCCTTAGGTTAGTTAGGTTTAAGTAGTTCTAAGTTCTAGGGGACTGATGACCATAGATGTTAGGTCCCATAGTGCTCAGAGCCATTTGAACCATTTTTCAGAACCGGCAAAAGAAGTGGTAAGAGGCCGTGTGATGCCGTCGCCATCGTGTGACGCGGTCGCTGTGGCGCTGGGCAGGATTTTGGTGAAATTCAGTGCCTGCGTCACACGATAAACCCACACCGGAAGTCACACGAACGTCTGAGGTCCGGCCTTTTTCTCGCGTGCGTCGACGCCTTGCTGCCAGAAGCGCGACGTAGCAGGGCCCCACGCTTTTGGATTGTTACAGAGGAATGCTGCATGCACCTTTCGGCCAAATGTCAATGTTCTGCCTCGCAATGGCAGACAATTACCGGGTATGAAAGAAGTTTCCCTTTAATTGCGTAGGGGAGTGTAGTTGTTCTGGTCGCGAGAACCGCAGTTGAAATCTGCGGCCGGACGTCCAGAGTTAAGTCTCCCGTGATTTCACTAAATAGGTCGGGGCAAAATTCGAGGAAGGCTACTTCGAAAGGGCGCGGGCGATTTCTTTCCCCAGCCTTAAAACATTCGGCCATGGGCGCCGTCTCTCAAGATCTACACGACGCCGGGACGTTAAACCTTAATCTTCTTCCCTTCTCCAGTTTCTCTGGTCATGCTTCCGCATTATTCACACCTTAAAAAAGCATATTTGTCGCTTCGGGTCTCACTGTAAGGTGCATAAATGATACTGGACGGTCAAGTCACTCTCTACGGCTGACAAGTCATGGTGGTGCAGCGACGGGTATTGCATACTATCCAGTATGGAATCAGTGCACTAATTGGGATTGATGAGCTGGTCTGCCAGAAATGATGAAAGCGGCTATCGTTTGGAAGTTCCCATTGAGCACACGATAAAAATAACTTGCTCGATTTGTTGATGTATCAAGGTGGACTGTCCAACTTGTCAACGAAGGATGGTATACTACCTGCAGCCAGGTGGTGTTAAGTTCCTATGGGAGCAAACTGCTGAGGTCATATATAGTTCATATGGCTCTGTGCACTATGGGACTTAACTTCTGTGGTCATCAGTCCCCTAGAACTTAGAACTACTTAAACCTAACTAACCTAAGGACATCACACACATCCATGCCCGAGGCAGGATTCGATCCTGCGAGCGTTACGGCCGCGCGGTTCCAGACTGTAGCGCCTAGAACCACTCGGCCACTCCGGCCGGCTGCTGAGGTCATCGGTCCCTAGGCTTACACAGTACTTGATCTAACTAACTTGCGCTAAGGACAACACACACACACACACACACACACACACACGAGGGAGGACTGGAACCTCCGACGGGGTGGGGGGGAAGGAGAGGGGAGGGGCAGCGCAAACCGTGGCAAGGCGGCCAAGACCGTGCGGCTACCCCGCGCGGTCCGGAGCCATGCAAGTGAGAACAGTTATCAGGAAAGCATGCTAACCGACAGGGACTAGAGAGTATTGTCGTGCCTTTCAATGACCGTCCGCTTCAGATCTGGCCGGGATTCATGCTGTAAGTGAATGATGACCCACATCGACCAGCTTCCGAGCTAACATTGGAAGAGGAACTGCAGGCAGTGGAAACTGAACGTCTGGTATCTAGCAAAAACCGTTGTTCATAGCAGCTCATAGAGCTGTACGTCTTCAGTGGGCCAAACAACACTGAAACTGGACGGTAGTTGGCTGGTGGCTATCAGAGTGGGCCGGCGGCTCACCCTTTGCAAACAATGCGAGACGTCGTGTTCATGGACGAGCCAGTGATGCGTTTAATCCAAACTGTGTCGGGAGTGTAGCTCAGGCCACAGGTGATTCAGTAATGATTTGGTGGTGCTTGCTTTGGACTCACTTATTCCGGTTGCCTCGACCATGAAACAGCGTGTTTATTTCTTTACTCTCAGTGATTAAGCACTGCCATTTCATCAACATCTTCATGATGAGCGTGCTGTGGACACTCCTGCTCTGCAAGAAGACCACATCCGTCTTCACAGGTCTGCAGGCACGCGCTCCCAGTCCGATACTCAGTGATCTTATTGCACTTCCGCTGGACCTCTAAGTATCAAGATGTTTATCCCATAGATAATGTCTGGGACTCTCCGGAATAGCAGTTGAAACGTAACCGTCAACATCGGCCACAAGTAGATAATTGTTGAGGATCTGATCGTCAGAGAGTCGCTTTACCTGATTTTGAACAGCTTGACATACGACTGGATTCTGTCTCTCTCTCTCGCCTGATTATAGCCGTCATCAATGATAGAGTTGGTATTAGTCGGCATTAGGGTCAGGTCTCCTTGAGATGGCTGAGTTTGGCATGCAGACACGTAAACACTCTGTAAGCCTCTATTCAGTGCACAGCAGTTGTTGTACCGTGAGAGGCACCCACATGCCTTGCTCATACTGTGGCATCAAGCAGTCAGGCCTGCAAGATCAGTGGTCTGCCAAGCGAGTGGATTCATTCTTATCTGTCGAGTAACATGAATTCTAGTACTCACAATTAAGTTACAAATTATCCTCCTGTATGAATAATGCGCAACGGAAACGCACATCTGACTATCAGTAATTTTCAGAACTCTGACTGTTCACTACGCACTGGCAATACCACATTTTCTTTTTTTTTTTTTTTTTTATTTAACGGCTTTTATCAACACGTGGCCATCGCACTGAATGTGAGTGGCACACACATTATAAATTCTGGATATCATGACAACATACAATTCGAAGGAAAAGGCCACCAATCCTTTTCTTTTCACTATCTTATTTATTCCGATAAATTCTATAACCTAAACACACAAATTCTATAACCTACAACAATAACACGTGAGAAATTCCGCCCAGTGGGCATGGCTTTACATTGGTGATTCTCTATCTTATGGTCTCGTAATTATTCAACGCTACAGTGCACTTTCTGGATCGGATGGTGGATCTCTCACAACCATCATCACGAAACGTTCCTCCAGACCGAGCGGTACAAAAGGAACACACATAACCCATTACCTCTGCAGCTACCTAGCTACTCTCCCATGCAAACCACACTTACCCAAATTACATGACATACACCACACTACAACATGGAATACAACACAATAAATAGTCACAACATTATCACTTTCAGCTTTCCCACTTCAATTAGTATCTATCCCAGTTTCACACGACACTGCCCCACTTCGTAATTCTTCTTTCCTACTATGAACTCTGGAGATATATGCACGTCTTCCTGTGCAATGCATGCCAAGTGGCGTTGCTGGATAGACGGCTGACTCACCTTGCTTCTATCTCAGAGTATTATAGTTTGAATCAAGCGTCACACGGAAACATAACATGCAAAGTAATATTAAGAACATATTCATCACACACGCGAGTCCTCAACTGATACCATGGATGAGTACTTCTCTTTATCCTTTGTCTCATACACAGATTGAGACTCACACAGTACTCAACACATGGAAGTACTCGTCTCTAATTTCAAGTCCTGCACACGCCATTCCTTAAATATTTCAACTTATAGTACAAACGCTAGTAATTCAGCTTAACTTAAGCACGCGGAAGTATTTCAACTTATTGCTACACGTGGTTTCATTGTGACCGTTGGTCACTTCCGAAGATTACTACGATCCCATTAATATTACCTGCCTGGCATTTAATTCTCCCCACAAAAGTTCCTGAAATAGAGAAATTATCATTTCAAACTACTCTTAAATATTCCACATGCATACCATGTCTCCACTCTTTTGTCTTTACGGAGCACACCTATGACAGGTCTTAACAGCACAAGATCCAGCGGCAGAGTGCTGAAACATGGCCGTTCTTCAGGTTCTCTCGCACCTCTGCCGAAGTGGGGGAGCACCTTGCTACCGTATTCGTCAGCCACATTTCAGGCGCTCAAAGCTCAGGTAAATTTCATCTCTTTGGTCCCACCAAAGGTGGCCAAAGGATCGTCTCAAAGATGATCATATATTCACATTCACTATCTGCGGTTAGCAGACGACCATACATTCATTCATTTCACAGATCTCACCAAACTGGATGTAGGGATTTATTTTGTGGGGGTGCACATGTGGTCAATTAAATAAATAAATTGTCATTCTTTCCCACACTGGTATCCGGCTTCGCTGTATTAATTGAAATTGAGTTATTTTACACAAAAAAATGTGTTGTTCTGACAAAAATAATGAAGTATGTTGTACCTATTTTCAATGTCGGGCGGTACTGTACCCTTTCAACCGTACCAGTATTATCAGCCCTCTCTCCCACTCCATACGTGTATTCATCGAGGGAAGGGCGAACATCTGTTTTGTATTTGTACACACCGTGACCTCTTATACACGTACCTATACCAGATACACGTCGGTGACAATCTTCTTCTTCAAATAAACCAAACAGTGTTTCGCGAAACTACGTTTTCCTTCCGACGGATTCCCATTTATATACCCAGAACATTTCTGTTACACTTTTGTATGAAGAACACCAATCTTTGACAATCGTAGCACGCCTCTCAGAATTCATTCGATGTCTGTTACCATGCCTACTTGATAAGAATCTGATAATCTTTAACAATAATCTAGAACTGGCTGCAATAGCAACTTGTTTGCCATATCCTTTACAAACGCTCCGCTATTTAGCGGAACCTTTCTACAAACCTAGGTATTCCATTCGTTTTCGCTGACTTTAATTTTACGCGGTCGTTCGATATCACATCACATCCTATTGTTACCTCTAAATACTTACACCGTGCGATGTGCCCAGGACCTTCACCATTAATCTTGTTATCAGACACTATCGGACTCTCCCATTTTCTTGTATCCACCATATTACATTTAGACATATTTAAAGAGTGCTTACATTGCCCGGTGTGTTTACGCTCTCACAGTCAGGAGAATCAACCATAGAAATAAAAGAGAGATTCAGGAGTCCAATTAAAATTCATGATGAGAGGATATCAATGATACGATTCGCTGATGAAGAAGAATTACATGATCTGCTGAATGGAATGAACTGTGTGATGAGTACAGAGTATGGATTGAGAGTAAATCGAAGAGAAGACGAAAGGTACGAGAGGTAGCTGTAATTGCCGGCCGCGGTGGTCTCGCGGTTCTAGGCGCGCAGTCCGGAACCGCGCGACTGCTACGGTCGCAGGTTCGAATCCTGCCTCGGGCATGGATGTGTGTGATGTCCTTAGGTTTGTTAGGTTTAAGTAGTTCTAAGTTCTAGGGGACTGATGACCACAGCTGTTAAGTCCCATAGTGCTCAGAGCCATTTGAACCATTTTTGGTAGCTGTAATTAGAAGAGCGAGGAAGTTAACATCAGGGTTGATGGACACGAAGTAGATGAAGTTAAACAATTCTGCTACCTAG
Organism: Schistocerca cancellata; assembly: GCF_023864275.1. Classification (NCBI taxonomy): domain Eukaryota; kingdom Metazoa; phylum Arthropoda; class Insecta; order Orthoptera; family Acrididae; genus Schistocerca; species Schistocerca cancellata. The sequence continues at coordinate 1,911,712 of NW_026047103.1, forward strand.
GCAGCAAAATAATGCATGACGGACGGAGCAAGGAGGACATCGAAAACAGGATATCATTGGCAAAACGAGCATTTCTGGCCGAGAGAAGTCTACTAGCATCAAACATAGGCCTTAATTTTAGAAAGAAATGTCTGAGAATGTACTTTCGGAGCAGAACATTGTATGGTAGAGAAACATGGACTACTGGAAAACCGGAACAGAAGAGAATCGAAGAATTCGAGATGTACTACAACAGACGAATGTTGAAAATTAGGTGGAGTGATAAGGTAAGGAATGAAGAATTCATTCGACGTCTGTTACCATGCCTACTTGATAAGAATCTGATAATCTTTAACAATGATCTAGAACTGGCTGCAATAGCAACTAGTTTTCAACATCCTTCACAAACGCTCCGCTATTTAGCGGAACCTTTCTACAAACCTAGGTATTCCATTCGTTATCGGTGACATTAATTTTACGCGGTCGTTCGATATCACATCACATCCTGTTGTTCCCTCTAAATACTTACACCATGCGATGTGCCCAGGACCTTCACCATTAATCTTGTAATCAGACACTATCGGACTCTCCCATTTTCTTCTATCCACCATATTACATTTAGACATATTTAAAGAGTGCTTACATTGCCCGGTGTGTTTACGCTCTCACAGTCAGAGTAGTCCTGTGCAAGCAGCGAGGCGTGAAACAGTTGAAAACAGAGAAGGTCTGCAGTTTTCATCCCTCAGTGGCAAATTACGCGAAATTCATTTCAGCGAAATCGGACCAAAAGTAAATAGCGACTTTACGGAATGGCTTAATGACCGAGAGCACTTCGAGAGGAAGTAGAAAAATATGTTTTCTTTTACGTACACTGTGTGAACCTTCCATGCAGTCATAACAGGACAGCAACGAGTTTAGTAACGGAAGTCCTTGGATGGTGAGGAACAGCAGTGAGCAGTCGATTAGATGTTGTAGCGCTGGCCATTAGACATCACCAGGTTCCTCTAACGAAATTGGTGATGCAATGGACTGCGTCGTAATAAGCAAAGCAGTGATCACGAATGAGTAAATGAAGACACGATAAAATCAGTTTTCTTTGTAATTCTCCTTAACCATTTTGTAGATTTCCTGTAAGACCAATGTGGTTCTGACTCCGTTAATGTACCATTCGCTTGTGTAACTTAAAAAAAGTGGTATATGACTGACTTCCTGCTACCAGATATTTCATATAAATCTCCTAAAAATCTGAACGAAGTTTATTGTAAAGATGCATGACATAAAGTTGAAAGGTGGCTACACTGAGTCACGGCGCCAGAGATTGCGCCAAAGAGTATTATTCCGCCGCCTCCACTGGGGCAGTTGTAGTTCAGACGTTGTCGTGAGCAGTAGTAGTTCAGAGGTTGTCGAGAGCAGCACTAGTTGAAAGCATGTCCTGTGCAGTTATTGTTCTGTAGGGCGAGAGAATAGATGCTGTTCGGTTGGTGTAATGTATATATGGAAGATGTTGCAATGATCATAGTGTATTTTTCGTCATTATATATAGAGGTAACAAAAATTTTTTTTTATTTCAAATCTCCTTAATAATAATGCATCTTGGTCACAGGTTCACTCAACAAAGCATCTGGCTCGTGTTCATGTATTAGACTTGTAATTCTGGTTTCTATGTGCAATTATAGTATTTGTGGTTTTTCAATTAGTTCATCGTAAATGGTGCTTAAAATTTCTTGTCGTATTGAGGTAGAACCGTGCCAGATACATGTACGTTGAATCACACTACCACACACAGAACACTTACACTTGTGCTTTGTTGTTTCGTAGCTTTTATAGTTGCAGGGGACTTAATTAATCAATTGTGTTAACGGATATTTCCTTTCATTCTTTATTGTTATTTTATGCAGTCAGATTGCGTACTAATACTAGTCAGGGCCAACCCGTAACCGGACACACAGCTACTAAAATTACTTTTATTGTATTTATTTAATGAAGCCCCCATGCAAAGTGCCAAACTGCTACATTGCAGCATGGCTGGCTTAGACATACAGTCGTAGCTCTGTAACCCAAAATTTTACTCTACGCAATAACAAGAAATTTCGGCATATACAGAGAGAAATATATCCCTTTCTTGTGGTTTGAGCGGGTTAAGTCACTGGTACCAATGCCAATCGTATAAACATTGTGATACAACTGAAAGTAGGAATTCTAGTCTTGGAAACGCATGATCTAGCAAAAATTCCTTATATCTGTAGCTGATCCACATACCTTATTATTGAGTAACTTATCTCAAGGATGGTTTTACGTTTCTGTAGTCAGGTAGCCTTCTTTAGAGAAGTCATCTTCATCTTCTCTTTCGAATGGCTGAAATGCAAACTGTACATACAATCGAACGAGTTCGGCACACGACTTTACGACGAATAAAAGTAACCCCTACTAGAAAGGGCTTGAGCCGTATGCACCACCGTAAACAGGCAGCTTCGCTTGAGTGTAGCCTATGACGCCAGTTAACTAATGCAAACACAGTGCAGCATTATACATAACTGGGCTCCGTAAACAGTGATATGTCATGTCGATATCAAACACTACATTACTGCGCAGTGCAGTGCTTCATGCCATCCTATATTGTACAGTATCGATACTAACTCAGGAGTAAATGCTCAACCACAAAGACCAATGTGACTCACCGAACTGCAACCATCCGTTACAGAGTCACAGGAGGTTTTTAACGGCAGAAAATGTACTGCTTCATTTGAATATCTATACTTTGCGAATTACATAAATAATCGTTTTTAAGTACTGCTTAATTAAATATTTGTGTACAAAGCTATATGCACCTGCAGTTTTTCCAACGCCACTGGGATATCAGAATTGAGACAGACTTGATAATTACGTTGAGTCCATGATTAGTCTGATCAATGGAAAGAATAACGTTCACGAAAGCGTAAGAGCTCTCGGCGTAGAAAGATACCAAAGAGTGGTAAGGTACCTATAACATCCAAAATTTCAGTGCAGTCGCTTACCTCTACACGTATTTGTAACCCCTTAGGAGGTCGAAGGAAGACTAGTGTTTAGCTTACCGGCGACAACGAGGTCCTTAGAGATGGAGCACAAGCTACATCTACATCTACATCTACATGATTACTCTGCAATTCACATTTAAGTGCTTGGCAGAGGGTTCATGGAACCACGATCATACTATTTCGCTACCATTTCACTCACGAAGAGCGTGCGGGAAAAACGAACACCTAAACCTTTCTGTTCGAGCTCTGATTTCTCTTATTTTATTTTGATGATCATTCCTACCTTTGTAGGTTGGGCTCAACAAAATATTTTCGCATTCGGAAGAGAAAGTTGGTCACTGAAATTTCGTAAATAGATCTCGCCGCGACGAGAAACGTCTTTGCTTTAATGACTTCCATCCCAACTCGCGAATCATATCTGCCACACTCTCTCCCCTATTACGTGATAATACAAAACTAGCTGCCCTTTTTTGCACCCTTTCGATGTCCTCCGTCAATCCCAACTGGTAAGGATCCCACACCACGCAGCAATATTCTAACAGAGGAAGAACGAGTGTAGTGTAAGCTGTCTCTTTAATGGACTTGTTGCATCTTCTAAGTGTCCTGCAAATAAAACGCAACCTTTGGCTCGCCTTCCCCACAATATTATCTACGTGGTCTTTCCAACTGAAGTTGTTCGTTATTTTAACACCCAGGTACTTAGTTGAATTGACAGCCTTGAGAATTGTACTATTTATCGAGTAATCGAATTCCAACGGATTTCTTTTGGAACTCATGTGGATCACCTTACACTTTTCGTTATTTAGCGTCAACTGCCAGCTGCCACACCATACAGCAATCTTTTCTAAATCGCTTTGCAACTGATACTGGTCTTCGGATGACCTTACTAGACGGTAAATTACAGCATCATCTGCGAACAACCTAAGAGAACTGCTCAGATTGTCACCCAGGTCATTTATACAGATCAGGAACAGCAGAGGTCCCAGGACGCTACCCTGGGGAACACCTGATATGTCTCAATGATGTGGACTTTGTTCCTAGAATGATATTTTTTCAGTGGCTGCAACAGCAGGCTGTAGTAGACCCTCGTTTCGCATGTACCATTTTATTTACATACGAAGCAGGGTCCACACGCAATGGTGTGTTTAACTATCACAATAAACAATTTTGGTGTGAAATAAAGTCATGCTCTTCATGAGTCACCACATCAGCAACGTTTCTCACTGAATGTGTGGTTAGGGGTACTAGGCGAGCAACAAACTAGGCCACACATTGTTCCACCACAACATAATGGACGGAGGTACCTCTGCTTTCTGCGGAGTCATCTCCCAGCATTGCTTGAGGATGTTCCCCTTCAGCAACGTCAGAGTGTGTGGAACATGCATGACAGAGCTCCAGCACATGTTTTTACTGGTGTGAAACGGCATCCAACGCGCAGATACGGCCAAAGATGGATAGTTGGAGGCGGACCTGTACCTTGGCATCCAAGATCACCGGATCTAAATCCTTTGGATTTTTGTGTCTGGGGTCACCTCAAAAGCAAAGTGTACAGCACACCTGTTAACACGGTTGAAGAACTGGTGCAAAGAGTTGTACAAGCTTGTCAAATTTCCGGAATGATCCAGGGGTTTTCGAAAGGATTCGAAATTCATTGCAGAGACGAGCACAGTATTGCATCCAGATGCAAGGAAAACACTTGGAACACCTCCTTCAACAGATACCCTATACGTGAAATGTGAACTAATTGCGATGTACAACCCAATAGTAAAGTCTAAATTAGAAATCATGTGTACTAACTAGGACGATGCTTACAATGACGTCAGTGGCGGCTTGCAACCATACAGTCGTCATTATCTCGCAAGAGGCTCACTTGCGCACCCGTGTTTACTGGGACATTTGTACTTCTACTATCGTGTACTTTCAGCCGTAGAAGTTTGCGCCCTCCTTTTTGATACACCCTGTATAACATTGCAACCAAAACAGTCTTTATTCTGGAAATGGTATGTCTGTGTTTCTCATACTTCTATAATACAAAAATCGGTTGTGAACAACCAGCAACAAAACATCGCAATTCCTGTGTTTCGCCAAAGATGACAGCCGTCAGACGCATTGCAGAGCAGTTGTCATTCCTTCGGTGAAACGATTCAGGGAATACATTGAACGATTACACAAAAAAACACCTTCGCTTGTAATACAAAGGTAGATTATTAACTTTGGTGCATGTTCGAACGACACTAACGTAACACCATACTACACACACACCCATTACACTCCACAAATTCGCTTGACGTAACTCTCACATACCCGCAAGGGAAGAAGCCAGTGTCCGCGGCGGAAGGAGACCCTTTCGGACTTTGCGGCTTAACCCATTCCTTAGCAGCATCCCAGTCAACAACGCCATACGGTTCTACTCTATTAATCTTGGTAAGTAACAGTGAAGTACAGAACATAAATAAAAGCAAGACGTAACCTGTCCCTAAAGATAAATATTTTCATTTACACTGCTTTGTGTAGGTTGTCTATGCTACGAGGTAGACTTTAAACTTTGGTACATAATAATAAAGCATAGTTTCTTAAAGATATAAACACTCTAGACTGGAAAACAAGCTTTATTATTTTGTATTTTGCCAGTAACTCGTTTTGCCTTGTTTAAGGAATGTTAAGATTGGCTGGCATAACAGGTATTAAACACATATGCTGCCGTCCATGCAAATGTACACTCCTGGAAATTGAAATAAGAACACCGTGAATTCATTGTCCCAGGAAGGGGAAACTTTATTGACACATTCCTGGGGTCAGATACATCACATGATCACACTGACAGAACCACAGGCACATAGACACAGGCAACAGAGCATGCACAATGTCGGCACTAGTACAGTGTATATCCACCTTTCGCAGCAATGCAGACTGCTATTCTCCCATGGAGACGATCGTAGAGATGCTGGATGTAGTCCTGTGGAACGGCTTGCCATGCCATTTCCACCTGGCGCCTCAGTTGGACCAGCGTTCGTGCTGGACGTGCAGACCGCGTGAGACGACGCTTCATCCAGTCCCAAAAAATCTCAATGGGGGACAGATCCGGAGATCTTGCTGACCAGGGTAGTTGACTTACACTTTCTAGAGCACGTTGGGTGGCACGGGATACATGCGAACGTGCATTGTCCTGTTGGAACAGCAAGTTCCCTTGCCGGTCTAGGAATGGTAGAACGATGGGTTCGATGACGGTTTGGATGTACCGTGCACTATTCAGTGTCCCCTCGACGATCACCAGTGGTGTACGGCCAGTGTAGGAGATCGCTCCCCACACCATGATGCCGGGTGTTGGCCCTGTGTGCCTCGGTCGTATGCAGTCCTGATTGTGGCGCTCACCTGCACGGCGCCAAACACGCATACGACCATAATTGGCACCAAGGCAGAAGCGACTCTCATCGCTGAAGACGACACGTCTCCATTCGTCCCTCCATTCACGCCTGTCGCGACACCACTGGAGGCGGGCTGCACGATGTTGGGGCGTGAGCGGAAGACGGCCTAACGGTGTGCGGGACCGTAGCCCAGCTTCATGGAGACGGTTGCGAATGGTCCTCGCCGACACCCCAGGAGCAACAGTGTCCCTAATTTGCTGGGAAGTGGCGGTGAGGTCCCGTACGGCACTGCGTAGGATCCTACGGTCTTGGCGTGCATCCGTGCGTCGCTGCGGTCCGGTCCCAGGTCGACGGGCACGTGCACCTTCCGCCGACCACTGGCGACAACATCGATGTACTGTGGAGACCTCACGCCCCACGTGTTGAGCAATTCGGCGGTACGTCCACCCGGCCTCCCGCATGCCCACTATACGCCCGTTAACCGCACATACGGTTCACGTCCACGCTGTTGCGGCATGCTACCAGTGTTGAAGACTGCGATGGAGCTCTGTATGCCACGGCAAACTGGCTGACACTGACGGCGGCGGTGCACAAATGCTGCGCAGCTAGCGCCATTCGACGGCCAACACCACGGTTCTTGGTGTGTCCGCTGTGCCGTGCGTGTGATCATTGCTTGTACAGCCCTCTCGCAGTGTCCGGAGCAAGTATGGTGGGTCTGACACACCGGTGTCAATGTGTTCTTTTTTCCATTTCCAGGAGTGTATTAGCAGGCAAACACCTTTGTCAATATTTTAAGATCATTGCGTAGTGCGCTGGAATAAAATATTGTTGAGCACACGTGCTGTCACATTTAACGTATATAAAAAGAATCTTAACGGGATGTTGCCCTTGTGGAGTTTTAAGAGGGCAGAGTGGTGTTTGCCTGCTAAGACTATTGCATGGACGACAGCATATGTGTTTAGTACCTGTTGCGCTAAACCGTTTGAGGCTGCATTAAGCAAGGAGAAACGTGTTAATGGCAAAATATTTAAAAATAAAGCATGTTTTGCAGCCAATACTGTTTATCTCTTCGTAACATTTGTCAGTGGTTGCTGTACCACACGGTCACCAATTGGAAGAAATTCGATAAAATATAAGAACGTAACGTTACCAGTCATTAAATTTTAATTCTTTTGTGCCACGTTTCGGGTGTTTTGTTCTACCATAGGGAGTCAGATCCGGTTTTGAGCCCAGTTGGATTTCTCCTGAGTAAATTAACGATGTCGAAATATGTATAGTCTTGTGCATGTTCCGTGTGCACTTTCCTTGGGACCACAGGTTGTTTGCTTAACCCATTCTCTGTTTACAAACGTAAAGTTGCTTCTTTTAACAATTGTTATTTTTCGGCACAATTACCATTCCAAAATGAATTTAATTTTCAGTTGTAATTGTGTGTGATAGCGTCGCAATATAAACTGTTTTAAGAAATTACATTTGAACTGTTATCGACGTTTCCGGAGCGACCAAAATGCTGTTGCTTCCAAACATTATGTTGAGATTTTATTCGCAACGTAAACAGTCACAGAAACAGCCTATCAAACAAACATATGTGCGTCAGAAAAATTATAGCTTCTTCTTTTGCAGTTTCATTTATCAGTACAAGCACTTTCGTTGGCTAGACATCACTTTACATCAATTTTGAAATACTGCTGAATAATCAGTTACATATCTCATCATGTTAAATAAGAATAATAAAGTGGATGAAGACGCATCTCCTTACTATTGGAATTCAGCTGGCATTGTGGGTGTCCATTAGAGTGTCGCTGAAAAGCTACCCTGTGACTGCTACTCTGTCTGACGGAGCGTTGTCACATATTCCAATAATTAGTCCGTAAAACTCTCGTGTCTATCTGTTCGAACGAGCTTCACCAAAAATTCCGGATCAATCTTCATGGGGTTTTCGCACGTAAGTTGAGCATAGCTAAAGGAGCTGTACAGGCTTTATCTCGTCAAAATCGGACCATGGAAAAAGCAAACCGCGATTTGAAGTATTATCTAAAACCGTCGTATGGGTCTGTTTCTCTGTCTGAATCTACTGGATGAATTATGATGTTATGTTTGAACATGCTAATCACCAAAACTAATTCCCGATTTTCATGAAACAAAGCCTGTATGGTGCGCCAAGCTATGCTCAAGTTACCTGTGAAAAACCGTTGTAAGAGATTAGCATGTTCAGTCATAACATCATAATTCATGTAGTAATTTGGGTGAATGTAAATCTACGTGTTACGTTTTTACGGCTAAACACACGAACTGTTTCGATGAAATTTGCGCCGGCCGCTGTGGCCGAGCGGTTCTAGGCACTTCAGTCCGGAACTGATCTGCTGCTACGGTCGCAGGTCCGAATCTTGCCTCGGGCATGGATGTGTGTGATATCCTTAGGTTTAAGTAGTTCTAAGTCTAGGGGACTGATGACCGCAGCTGTTAAGTCCCATAGTGCTTAGAGCCATCTGAACCGCTTTTGATGAAATTTGCTATGGAGATATCTCAATATCTGAGGAAGAATATAGGCTCTTTAAAGTGTGTAGTACAAGATCAGTATGCATGTGACAGTACGCACTACCCAATACGTTATGGACGGGTCGACTCCCAGACACCTACAGTCGTCAGTTGAGATGGTCGGGGTGCAGTGGTGAGGTCCTAGTTGCGCTCGAGAGCGCCATTGACAATAACACATTTATTAGGCAGAAATACAGGATTATCTTCTGAAGTGACTTGCCACAATCAGGACAGTAAGTAGCACCTCATCGGTGGCAGAAATCTGGCGTGCTCTCATCTTGCAGTAGTACAACCAGCGCAGTCAAGCGTCATGCCATGGGTGGCCGTCGATTGCGGAATCCAGAGGCCTCTAGTTCGGCTTATTAATCTCCAAAGTGCTCTCATAAACGTCGAAGGCTTCCACTCAGAAGTCTCGACCCAAGTCCACCTCAAGTATTCACTGGCTCGCAGGGGTGGCTCTCCCCCCTCCATTTAAGATACAGTAGCTACCAGCACCGGTGCCTGCCTCAGGAAAGGAATGAGCAGCGGCGGGGCCCACCCACTCGAAGATGGAAGACAGACAGAATTCAGGTCACGCAGCTCAAGCCCTCAACAGACCCGCAGGGTGAAGATGGCCGCCCTGCCCTACCAGTGTGGCCTCGGAAGTGGCCAGTGCCGCTGGAGGCAGCAGAGTTGTTCCAGCCAGACTCAGCGTTCCGTAGATGATAGCAGGTAGCTAGACGTGGCGTGAGCCGATCTCTATAACCTCCTCTAATACCGGATAGCGGCAAGTGACGGAAGTGCTGACATTATGGACTGAGCAGTTGGCAGTTGGCACTCAGTAATCGGACATTTGTTAAGACAGGTGGGATGTTTATGTTGGTGGGATGGAGTATACACAGTATTTGAGAGTTGCTTTCCTGAAACGTTATCCAAAAAAACCATTACAAAGTAAGCCATGGATTACTAAGGGAATTAGGATATCGTGTAAGAGGAAGATGGAAATATATGGACATGCCAGAATAAGTCAGGATACGACGTTACTTGCTTACTACAAAAGATACTGTAATATTTTAAAGAAAGTCATTAAGAAGTCGAGAAGCTTATGTGTTCTGACAGAAATTAATAATGCGGAAAATAAGATAAAAACTACAGGGTTATTACAAATGATTGAAGCGATTTCACAGCTCTACAATAACTTTATTATTTGAGATATTTTCAAAATCCTTTGCACACACATACAAAAACTCAAAAAGTTTTTTTAGGCATTCACAAATGTTCGGTATGTGTCCCTTTAGTGATTCGGCAGACATCAAGCCGATAATCAAGTTCCTCCCACACTCGGCGCAGCATGTCCCCATCAATGAGTTCGAAAGCATCGTTGATGCGAGCTCGCAGTTCTGGCACGTTTCTTGGTAGAGGAGGTTTAAACACTGAATCTTTCACATAACCCCACAGAAAGAAATCGCATGGGGTTAAGTCGGGAGAGCGTGGAGGCCATGACATGAATTGCTGATCATGATCTCCACCACGACCGATCCATCGGTTTTCCAATCTCCTGTTTAAGAAATGCCGAACATCATGATGGAAGTGCGGTGGAGCACCATCCTGTTGAAAGATGAAGTCGGCGCTGTCGGTCTCCAGTAGTGGCATGAGCCAATTTTCCGCGGGCTACGCATGAAACTTGCCCGCACGCGTTCAACCGTTTCTTCGCTCACTGCACGCCGACCCGTTGATTTCCCCTTACACAGGCATCCAGAAGCTTTAAACTGCGCATACCATCGCCGAATGGAGTTAGCAGTTGGTGGATCTTTGTTGAACTTCGTCCTGAAGTGTCGTTGCACTGTTATGACTGACTGATGTGAGTGCATTTCAAGCACGACATACGCTTTCTCGGCTCCTGTCACCATTTTGTCTCACTGCGCTCTCGAGCGCTCTGACGGCAGAAACCTGAAGTGCGGCTTCAGCCGAACAAAACTTTATGAGTTTTTCTACGTATCTGTAGTGTGTCGTGACCATATGTCAATGAATGGAGCTACAGTGAATTTATGAAATCGCTTCAATCATTTCTAATAGCCCTGTATATGGAATATTGTCAAACTGGAGACAGGGCAGCCTGACAGTACACAGCATACAATACCAATAAAGCTAAATGATGATGTTGTGAGTGATAATTCACAAATTGCAAGTATTTTTAACAATCACTTTCTGCATGTAGCAGCAAAAATAGGGTTAAAGGGTTCAGCTGAAGAAGCAAAACAATATGTTAGAAATGTCATTACCCAGGACTATAGGCCTTTAGAATTAACACCAACACCCCCCACTAAGATTAAGGGAATTATAAAACAGAATTTAGAAGTGTTGTTCTAATTTAATAAGTGGAGTCTTTAGCGATATATGTAATGATTCGCTGGCACAGGGAATTTTTCCAGACAGATTGAAATACGCAATTGTCAAACCTGTTCATAAGAAAGGGGACTTAAATAATTATAGACCAATCTCACTGCTCACTTCATTTTCTAAAATATTCGAAAAAGTTATGTATTCAAGAGCAGTCTGACATTTAAGTGAAAATAATTTACTCAGCATGTCACAGTTCGGATTCCGGAAAAGTCGTTCGACTGAGAATGCTATCTACACATTTACCCATCAAACAGTTCAAGCCCTAAATAACAAATTATCGCTAGTTGGTATTTTTTGTGATCTCTCCAAGGCATTTGACTGCGTGGATCATGCCACACTCTTAGAAAAACTCAGGTTTTATGGAACTGAAGGCTATACGCACAGCCGGTTTGAATCATACTTAATAAACAAAAGCAAGAAGTTGAGCTGAACAGCACAAATAATGTTGTGAGGGTGGTAAATTCTAGTGAATGAAGAGTTATCACCAAAGGAGTGCCACAGGGTTCAATTTTAGGTCCTCTGCTGTTCCTTATTCACGTGAATGACCCCCCACTTAACGTTCAGCAGGCGGAACTAGTACTTTTTGCAGATGACACGAGTATTATAATAAATCCCATTCCAGAAAAAGATATTGTTAAGGATGTCTTTCAAAGAACATGGACTCTCTCTAAATTTTGGAAAAACTCACTATATCCAGTTCTGTACACCGAATACAGTCGTACCGACAATTGATGTAGCATGTGAACAGGGTTCAGTTGACAGGGTAGATTTCCCCAAAATTTTGGGTGTTCACATTGATGACAACTTGAACTGGAAGAAGCATATTACTGAGCTTCTCAAACAACTAAGTTCAGCTTATTTCGCTCTTCGTATAATTGCTAGTCTTGGTAATAAACAGATCAGCATCCTAACGTACTTTGCATATTTCCACTCAATAATGTCTTAGGGAATAGTTTTCTGGGGTAACTCACCATTTAAAGTATTGATTGCACAAATGAGAGTAGTGAGAATAATTAGTGGTGTTCAGCAAAGGACGTCATGCAGGCACCTTTTCAAGGAGTTAGGTATTTTAACTGCACCATCAGAGCACATACACTCCTGGAAATTGAAATAAGAACACCGTGAATTCATTGTCCCAGGAAGGGGAAACTTTATTGACACATTCCTGGGGTCAGATACATCACATGATCACACTGACAGAACCACAGGCACATAGACACAGGCAACAGAGCATGCACAATGTCGGCACTAGTACAGTGTATATCCACCTTTCGCAGCAATGCAGGCTGCTATTCTCCCATGGAGACGATCGTAGAGATGCTGGATGTAGTCCTGTGGAACGGCTTGCCATGCCATTTCCACCTGGCGCCTCAGTTGGACCAGCGTTCGTGCTGGACGTGCAGACCGCGTGAGACGACGCTTCATCCAGTCCCAAACATGCTCAATGGGGGACAGATCCGGAGATCTCGCTGGCCAGGGTAGTTGACTTACACCTTCTAGAGCACGTTGGGTGGCACGGGATACATGTGGACGTGCATTGTCCTTTTGGAACAGCAAGTTCCCTTGTCGGTCTAGGAATGGTAGAACGATGGGTTCGATGACGGTTTGGATGTACCGTGCACTATTCAGTGTCCCCTCGACGATCACCAGTGGTGTACGGCCAGTGTAGGAGATCGCTCCCCACACCATGATGCCGGGTGTTGACCCTGTGTGCCTCGGTCGTACGCAGTCCTGATTGTGGCGCTCACCTGCACGGCGCCAAACACGCATACGACCATCATTTGCACCAAGGCAGAAGCGACTCTCATCGCTGAAGACGACACGTCTCCATTCGTCCCTCCATTCACGCCTGCCGCGACACCACTGGAGGCGGGCTGCACGATGTTGGGGCGTGAGCGGAAGACGGCCTAACGGTGTGCGGGACCGTAGCCCAGCTTTATGGAGACGGTTGCGAATGGTCCTCGCCGATACCCCAGGAGCAACAGTGTCCCTAATTTGCTGGGAAGTGGCGGTGCGGTCCCCTACGGCACTGCGTAGGATCCTACGGTCTTGGCGTGCATCCGTGCGTCGCTGCGGTCCGGTCCCAGGTCGACGGGCACGTTCACCTTCCCCCGACCACTGGCGACAACATCGATGTACTGTGGAGACCTCACGCCCCACGTGTTGAGCAATTCGGTGGTACATCCGCCCGGCCTCCCGCATGCCCACTATACGTCCTCGCTCAAAGTCCGTCAACTGCACATACGGTTCACGTCCACGCTGTCGCGGCATGCTACCAGTGTTAAAGACTGCGATGGAGCTCCGTATGCCACGGCAAACTGGCTGACACTGACGGCGGCGGTGCACAAATGCTGCGCAGCTAGCGCCATTCGACGGCCAACACCGCGGTTCCTGGTGTGTCCGCTGTGCCGTGCGTGTGATCATTGCTTGTACAGCCCTCTCGCAGTGTCCGGAGCAAGTATGGTGGGTCTGACACACCGGTGTCAATGTGTTCTTTTTTCCATTTCCAGGAGTGTATATTCTCTAACGAAATTCGTTACAAATAACCCACCTCAATTCGCGAAGAACAGTGATGTTCACACGTACAACACTAGAGGGAAAAATGACCTTTCCTATCCGTCATTGAAGCTGTCAGTTGCTCAAAAAGGAGTACATTATTCAGTAACAAAAGTCTTTGATCATTTGCCCAACAGCATAAAGTGTTTGGCAGGTAGCAGATCAAGTTTTAAATGTAGCTTAAAATCATTTCTTTTGGACGACTCCTTCTATTCCATGGAGGAGTTTCTGTTTCAGAACTGGTAAAAAAAATATTAATAATTTGTACCTCTACATGTAGTTGCATGTGTAGAACTAAAAATTTCAGTAATATTAATATTAGCACTATTCATGTGTGTATATATAACTTGTAATTTGACTTGTTCACACATAATGTCGATAAAATAATCGGGAAAATGATCTACAGAACAATACATAACTAAAACTAAAATTAAAAACTAAAACTCCCATGCACTCTGGCGGTGGGATCTACTAGTGACTTCAGACTTTCGCAACTTCACCTTTCATGGGCTCTTTTCTTCTGGCCCGACACCTGAATACTTAGTGTTCCGTTGTACCTAGCCTTTCCTACGAGACTCTACTTTGTCACTAGTATGACAGTATCCCTCAGCTTCCGAAATGTCATTTTGCTTCCCTTACAGTCTTGGTGGCTCGTTCACTCCCCCGTGCTGCGATAGCGTCTGTGCTTGCCGCTACTTGCGCAGGATATCCACCTAGTTGGCGGTCTACTGATCACTGACACAGGCCTTTCGGCTTTCGGGAGCTGCCAAAGTAGAAGTTGGACGAATTTTTAGTGTCGGTCGGGAATGCTATTCTGGGGTATAACATCTTGATCCTCCTTCAAAAAATTCGTCTCGGATTTTTCGGTTTCAAGTACCTGTAATAAACTCATTATACGTATTTGGCGTCAGTAGTTACTTATTATAGAACTATAATTATTCTTCCAATACCATACAGCTTAGTTACATGATTTTCATAGGTTGATGTATGGAAGCGATAACAGAGGCCTTTGCACGCTAGCACATTTATTCATATACTTACCCGTATAGGTTACTCTGTCAGTTTGCACATAATTCCCTTGCTGTGTCTGAGCTTTATTTACAGACCAATCAATGGGTATTTGATATCGTCACAAGTCATACAATTTGTTGTTATTTTGCCATCCTGTAATTCCACTCTGATCACATCTGTTGATTTTCTCTGTTCATAACAGCTTACTGTAACATTTTCCTCTGAAAAAAAGTAAGTGTAGCCAGTGGGTGACTATTCTCTGGAACTGAGGAAACAGCGTTAACACTTGCTTCGGTTTTTATCGGGAATAACTGGACCGCACATGCCAGTACGTCAGCCTGTGTCACCTCCGAGCGGTTCTAGGCGCTTCAGTCTGGAACCGCGTGACCGCTACGGTCGCAGATTCGAATCCTGCCTCGGGCATAGATGTCTGTAATGTCCTTAGGTTAGTTAGGTTTAAGTAGTTTTAAGTTCTAGGGGGCTGCTGACCACTGCAGTTAAGTCCCATAGTGCTCAGGAGGAGTAATTTGAAGTTCGAGTTGAAACAAAGAAAATGAGTGACTTATTTCTGTTGCCGTCGCATATAAATGCTAATATCACAGATGAGTGATATTTAACCCACCTGTGAGCTACACTGGTACGATGAAAGTACATAGTGAACGCAATTACAGGAGAACCTTTTGAAACAGTGTAATTTCGTATGCGAAACAGACGGCTGTGAAACGGTGTAATTGCTCAGGTATGTCTCCACCTGTCGTCTGTAACGGTGCAAAAGCGTGGCGCCCTGCGACAGAACCCTCGCGCTCGGCGATGCTTCCAACAGCAAGGCGTCGAGATGCGCGAGGCAGAGGTCACAGGTCAAACCTTGGTGTGAGATGTAAGGAGGATTGAGGACGTCTCATTCACACCAAACTTCACCACCCTTCTTCTGAACGTCACCGTGGACGCGCCACACGGTGGGAAGCTCAAAGCACCCATTCTTACCAGTAATTCACCCCTTTGTTTGAAGCCTCTCCGATTGACGTCAGAAGCGCGATGACCAGCGTAAAAATCTCTCTGGGTTATTATGAGTGCCCGAGGAAAACATTTAGAACACATTGCCACCCACAATCTACACGAAAATGCCTCAGGAACCGGCATAAAGGGCGTCAGTGAAACTACCCCTTCCCTAGGGGTGTTCATTTTCACACATTTCTCGCTCGAAAAGTACAGTTTCCAGTGAGATGCAGAACAGGTCACGTTACTGGCACTTTCTTACTCTGTTGACGTACCCTGAAGGATTTAAAATTCTTCTAAGTCCATCGCGGTGCTGTAATCCCATATAGCGTGATCTCACCGGTCACAAGTTTTACTGGAAGCACTATGGACCGTTTAAAACCATTCGACGAAATTTGAATATGCTCCGAAGCAATAAAGCATGTTTACACTTTTCCATCCTTCCTTTTTTGAGGCCCCTTGTGGAGTATGTATAGGCGGATTCGACATAGAAACACACCTGTGTAAGACGGCAAAGGGTGTCTCTAAGACTTCGCAGTCGGGCAACACCATCAGAACCACCTGCGCACCTTTGTTGGGCACATTAAAAATGTTGTACAGACACATTCATCCACCGAACGCTACACACCAGGCAACCGTTGCGAGACGCCTCTGATTTCGTGTGCAGAGTATCTCTCTACAGAGACATGTTTTGAAACGCACAACAAAGTTTCTCAAGTAACACCAATGGTGTCGCCGAGGAGGGGTCTTACAGGAGGGTTGCCATTACATTTTCATTATGTCAAGTGTCGCACCCCTCCATCAAGCTTTTGCACCTTTACAAAGAAATGTTGGTGTCAATACTGAGCCAAATTTCAAATTCCTGCGTCATAATGGGAGACGATTACTGGAATTCAAAAAAACTTATCCTTTAGTTACGTTGCACAAGGTATTAATGGTACAGAATAAGAAAAGCGGGATAGTAGCTTAGTAACACCTATAGTCTTGAAATAGTCTAAAATAATGTTCTCCACAAATGGAACCATTTACGAAAACAGATACGACGCATGAATTCGCCAGAATTCGAACTACAGTGAAGGTGAGTAATAGAGAAAAAGTGGAATGTCTCACATCGTTGTCCCTATGACGGAATTTCGAAGTGTAAAAGTGCAAGTTGTCAGTGGTATGTTGTGAAGAAACGATAAACAGCGCTCCTGAAGATAAGCATACTTGATACAGTAACAAGAAACAAAAAAAAAAAAACGAAAAAAAAGGACTAAGAAAATACGGTATAGCAGTTAATGAAGCAACCATGCCTCTTGGGTAGCGGATAACAGTGATGAAGCTTTTATTCTAGATCGATTCCAGAGATTATAAATATCCTGCATCCAACCATCGGACCAAGTACGTGTTAATGTTTCATCTTAGTTCCTCATCAACTGTTACGGAGTAGGAAATCGTAAGGTGGCACTACGGACATCTTACTGTAGAAAAATAGAGGACGATTTGAGATAGAGATATAAAACATCCGGTTACCTAAGTATGAGTCAAATAGCACTGCAAATGACAGGTGAAAAATTAATAGCTCTGCTAAATTTATTATAATAGCAGGAAATATTACTGAGTCGTGTCACTACCGTTGCATATGATTATTGCAAGAATTATTGTGAACTTTTCAAAGGACATGTTTATACGCAGCCATCTGGACTATTTTTTGTCATATTTGGCTTACAGTAACGTATAATTCGTGGTGTTGTTATTGTAATTTGAAGTGTCTATCGGTTCCGCAGACAGACAATATTCCGTTAGAATAAGGCGGAAGCTGCATTGGTATTTGAGACTGTATATTTCAGGATCAACTCGTTATAAGAGTGGCCGGACAGAGACGGAATCTGTACCAAATTCCGTGCACGCGTTTGGGTGTTCTGAGGAGCAATGGATACTCCGCAAGTTATATTAGAAATGTATCAGAGCCAAACACTCGGCGAAGTAAGGAATCACAAAAAGAAATGTCGGGTACGGCCTTTCTGCCATACATTCCCAGAGAGACTGACAGTATCGGCCATATATTGCGCAAACACGGCGTAAAGACGGTTTTCAAACCGATAAGGAAGATCAAAGAGTGTCTTAGATCGGCAAAGGAGAAAAGCGACCAACTTGCAATGTCAGGAATATACCGTAAATGATACAAATGCGGAAAAGTTTAGACCGCAATGACTGGACGATCAATTAACACCAGAATCAAAGAACATAAGCGACATTGCAGGTTGGGGCAGGTGGAGAAATCAGCCGTGGCAGAGCACGCACTGAGTGACGCCGACCTCGTAATGAAGTTCGCCGACACGGAAGTTCTGGCTGTAGGGAAGCGCTTGTTCAGAGAAGCTGTACAAATACAAAAACACGCAAACAGTTTCAACAAGAAAGAGGAAAGCCTTAAGGTAAACGCATCCTGGCTTCCTGTACGGCAGCGAACGACTGTCGCAGGTAGCAAGAGGAGAACCGCACCGGAAATGACCGAGGAGAAGCCCTCGGACGTTGGTGCGTCCGGTACATTGTAAGTAGGCTGTTTAGGTTTTTCTGTTGGTAACGCCATGTAGCGTTCTATATGAAAATCACAGACTGTGCTGTGTGAAGGCTGTGGTTGATTTGCATTGTTGGAGTAACATTCGCCATTGTAGTGTTGGGCAGTTGGCTGTTAACAGCGCGTAGCGTTGCGCAGTTGGAGGTGAGCCGCCAGCAGTGGTGGATTTGGGGAGAGAGAGGGCGGCGTTTTGAGAGCGGATGATCTGGATGTGTTTCCGCCAGAAAGAGTAAATTTGTAAGACTGGATGTCTTGAACTGCTATATATATTATGACTTTTAAACACTATTAAGGTAAATACATTGTTTGTTCTCTATCAAAATCTATCATTTGGTAACTATGCCTATCAGTAGTTAGTGCCTTCAGTAGTCTGAATCTTTTATATAGCTGGCAGTAGTGGCGCTCGCTGTATTGCAGTAGTTCGAGTAACGAAGATTTTTGTGAGATAAGTGATTTGTGAAAGGTATAGGTTAATGTTAGTCAGGGCCATTCTTTTGTAGGGATTATTGAAAGTCAGATTGCGATGCGCTAAAAATATTGTGTGTCAGTTTAGAATTGATCGAATAGGCAAAGAGCGAAATGTCTAAGTACGTTCAGTTCTGCTTAACTGTTTGAAAATCAAATAATGTAAGAGGTTTATCAGCACAGTAATTCAATAAGTTTTCTAAGGGGACGTTTCAACATATAGTCTGCGGCCGCGAGCTCTGCTCCAGTTCACCACAGGCAATGGAGGGTGAAGCTTTGACAATGCCAGCCACTGTCTGGCGAATCGTCAGTAAAATCATTAGATGAACGTAGGCTGAAGAACCCGAGACAGAAGCCAACAGGTAGTTTGTCAACAAGTAGCCACGAAAGCCTTAACAATTTTGTAAACTCGAATGACTTGCTTGTGTGTGCCACTCGTACCTGGAGGTATTAACCAATCTGAAAACATGCTACTGGTAATACCTATTTGCCTTAAAATTAAGTATATGCTGATGTAATGTTGTTCAGTACACCGACACACATCTAGGACAAAGGAAGTCGGCCATCTACGCAGCTCCGTCATGAGGTCAACAGCTGCTAGTTGCAGTTCGTAACAATGTGGTGTGCTGAGTGACTGATATTTGTTTGCTTTGTTGTTTTGTATTTTGTTACGGCGACCCTCAGCCGTAGGGACCTACATAGTATGTTAAAAGTGTCGTTCGTTAGACTGTAGAAACCTGTAGAGTTGGCTCAGTTTTATGGAATACTAAAGAAGTTACTAGCACCCAGTTAGGTGACTGTACCATAATTTATCTGGGTATGACTTGCCATGTTTTCTATCTGTGTCAAATATGTGTAGTGCGTGCAGGAGGGTTGCTCACGAATCACACCAGTGCACCGAATTTCGGTGGGATATTATAGGACATAAGGATTAAATATGGTTTAATTCCTTTTTTTGCCTATTGTGTGTGTCGTTTTCTTCTTTTCCGATATAACGGTAGATGGAGTTTACACAAATGCCAGAAACACGGGCAGAGACTCCTAATGAAACAGTTAAAGTTTCACTGCGGCAGATATCAGGGTTGTTAAAACTACAATGTAACAGGGGCAAGAGAATGAAGCATTAGACAGGAGAACAGTGCAGTGGAGAACGTTTGGAGACAAGGACTCCCTGAATCACGACAAAATAAAACCGTACTGAGAGTTCCTGCCTATTCTATCGATCCTGTAGCAACTAACCTCACAGCACCAATTTCGGAGAAAGCAACTGAACATCTCTTTTTTTGTCAGTGATGTGGAGCTTACCACGAAATTAGGACAATGGTCGGAAGATACGTCCCTGAATATGAGTAAATTAAGGATAGTGGGTGACTCTAAACGTGCATTATGTGCTATGAGATCCTCAGTAAGACCTCAACATTTGATGAATTGACTAACGGTCTATTACAGTGCTACCGGGAGCAGAATAGCGCGAGGTTCTTTAGGCTCGATGGACTAGTGCAGAAACACGTTGAATCAGTGGACTCCTTGTCTGACAGGATTAGAAATCTGTACTCGCAAACGTGTAAAGTAGTGCAGAATGCGGATGCCGATAAAGTAATTCTTCGTTAGGCAGATAATAGGGCTCTGGGTGTTTCTGGGAGGTATGAAGCCAGAGTGATCACGGCTTTTTTTTTCCTGGAGTGAAGTGTCCTAGATGTGGGCGTGCAGGCCACATCGTGAAACACTTTCGTCAGCCCGAATGTTGGGAGGAGGGCCGTAAGGTGTGTTGGAAGAAAACACGAGACAACGAACATCCTAATAATCGTTCGTTGATAGGTAATGGCGGTACCGCATCCCTCGAACGCCATTCCCAGTAGAACACGAGACTGCAGAAACGTATGCAGAGACGGACCGTTGCTTGGTAGGCAAAGTAGGTTGTAGGGAACAGAAATTTTCTAGTGGACGCAGGTGCTCACATGTCACTCTGGATCTCTTGGGCAGAAAGAGCCTGCGGTCGCCACCGGAGTAGGTTACGCGGAGTAGGTGATAATGAAGTTAAGTAATTGACGACAACGCTGTTCAGTTTTATAGTCTAAAGTAGGTGGTTTATCGAGATCATGTAAAAGTATTAGTGCATTAGGTGAAGGGTATTGTGCGATCCTAGCACCCTGCTTTCTTGTTAAACATCACACAAAACCTGACCTTTCGCAGCGTAGAACTGAACTTGGTGGGACATTGTTTTCACTAGGGGCCACAGTTACAAATGTTACAATGTAACAAGGTTCACTGATCGTGGACTGGTAACAAATAAACTGCGGACGTGGCTACTAAAACTGAATTCACGTGATTTGATAGCG
Source organism: Schistocerca cancellata (assembly GCF_023864275.1). Lineage (NCBI taxonomy): Eukaryota > Metazoa > Arthropoda > Insecta > Orthoptera > Acrididae > Schistocerca > Schistocerca cancellata. Next base: position 1,932,917 of record NW_026047103.1, read on the forward strand.
CAAGGTGCAAGGAAATTGATCAGGTCGAGCATAGATACGGACTTATGTAACGGTTTATCATATTTTGTAGAGCCTGTGGAAACTAAAGAAGAATTGGGTAGGGCACACTGCTTTTTTATGCAGAAGTATAGCACGCGTCAGTGACATGGATGAAGATTTTGCGGTTCCGATCAGTCAGTTTTCGTAAAGACGAAATGAGACTGCCAAAGGGTTTACTAACTGATAATTTACGTATTTTGTAGGAAGATGACCTGGATAGGTCAAGTGAGGATCTCTGCCGCAAGCAAACCGTCAATGCATCTCCATTACGCGAGAAAGTGATAGATTTGGAGGGAAATGATAGAGAACAATGGAAGCTTTGTTATGACAGTTCATGGATATTTTAATCCGAGAGGTCCGTCACCAGCAACGCCGCTCACACAACACAGAATACCAACAGGTAGTAATGCTCTAGTGCACAGTAACCCACATCAAGTTCCGAAATACGTGCAACTGATAATGGAAGAATTTATAGATGAGTAGACAACTGACTGTATTATTGAGTGTAGTGACGTTCCCTGGGCCAGCGCCAGTAATTCTGGTCGCGAAAAAGTCACCTAACGTCTCTAAAAAATACAGATTTTGCTGTGACTACCGATACCTGAGTGCACGAACGACCAGTGATGTATATCCAGTACCAAACACGAGACTCTCGACAACTTGGGTGACTGTAACTATTTCTCAAGAATGGATTTGAAGAGCGGATACCATCAAATACAAGAAGCGTCAGAGGATCGATTAAAGAGAGCTTTTTTCGACCCGGGGGTCGTTTTCAGTATCGTCGAATATCACTTGGATTCCAGAATGCATCCGCCACTTTTCAGGGATTATTGGATGGTGTACTTAGGGTACTGAAACCTAAACAAAGTTTGACCTATCTGGATAATTTTATTATCATGTGACTTGAAGAGCATGTACGACATTTGGAGAAGGTATTCAAAAGACTAAAAACAGCACGACTAACGCTAAGAATTGTAAATGTATATTTGCAGCTACAGAATTAAATTATCTTGGACATATAATTAGTAAAGAAGTTGTCAAAACAATCTACGTTTGGTCTCAGCAGTTCAGAATTTTTCGCCACCGAAACAGTTAAGCAGCAGTAGAGTTTCATCGGTCACTGTAATTATTGTCGTCGATTCGTAAAGCACTTTGCTGCAATTGCCGTGCCTTTGAACCATTTGTTACGGAAAAGAACAACGAATGGTCTACTGAATGTCAGGCGGCGTTCAATACTCTGTGACGAGCACTGATATGAGATCTTGTTTTGAAGAAGAATTTATTCTGTTTTGCTCTGAATGTTGTCCTAAAGCACAATATAGATCTGGAAAGAGGGCCCTGTAGCGTACGCATACCGACCATTGAGCAAAGCAGAACAAAGTTATTCCGCGACTGAGAAGAGGAAGCTAGCATTAACCTATGATATTACATACTTCTGCAGTATTTTACACGGCCAAAACCTTAAGACAGTGACAGATCACGCAGCTCCCAAATGGTTATTAGGATTGGAGGACCCGTGCAGAAGAATCAGAAGGTAGACGCTCCATCTGAGTGAATTTGATTATGTGGCAATACACAGGCCGGTATAAGGGCGTGCTAACGTCGACAGAGTAGAAGAACTGCAGTTCTACAAACACAGGGCGAGACTGTTGCGAGAGGCTCAACCTGCTGATAACAATTCAAGTCGCACCCTCAGTTCTTGACGCACGACAGCTTGCTGAGCAAACCAGCATAGTGCGGACTATCAGTGGTAGGCAGTACCTCCAGCTTTCTGGAACAAAGTCTTCACACAGTTACATGTGCATGATGGCTGAAGAGTAACTGACACATTAATTGCCCAGAAATTTTGGTGAAGGAGGAAACGACATGTCGAGCAATATGTCAGAAACTGCGTACCAATGAACTTATCTCAGCCACCGACCAATTCTATTACAACGTCTACCGGAAGCATATAAACCGTCTGAGATGCTTGGACTGGACATTTTAGCCCCATTTAATAAAAAAACTTGTGTGAAATAAATACATATTGACTATAATAGACCATTTCCCGCGTTATGCAGTAATGGTTGCAATAGCTGACCAAAAAGGGAGTACAGTTGCTCTAGGGTTAGTTTCGCATTCTTGACACGTTCATTACAGATGAGGGTATCAGTTTCATATCCTATCTTATCTGCAACTGCGTCGATTGCTCCGAATTTGCAAGGTGCTAACAAGCTCCTGGGACGTATATTTAAATTTTGTAACTGCCGTATGCAATTCTGAAGTCCATACGGTTATTCGCCTTTCACCATTCGAAGTAAGGTATGGCAGAAGAATACCATCAGCCGGCCGGGGTGGCCGAGCGGTTCTAGGCGCTACAGTCTGGAACAGCGCGACCGCTAGGGTCGCAGGTTCGAATCCTGCCTCCGGCATGGATGTGTGTGATGTCCTTAGGTTAGTTAGGTTTAAGTAGTTCTAAGTCCGAAGTCTTGCAAACATTGCAGGCCCAGATTATATTGTCTCAGTGCTTATACAGTGTGCGTGTGTAATGAAGGAATGTGCTGCGCATTCCTGTCTGGGGCGCCCTGAAGTGCAGGTTCATCAGCGTAATTGGAAAGATTACCTGTCCTTAGAGCATAATAGTACCTTTCATTCGCGTCGTATGAGTGTTGTGTGTTTAACTGTAAATGGTAATGGCTATAACGGGTGTGTGTTTGGTGGAGTCATGTTGGTTTTGTATGATAATGATGAGAGGAGGGAGAGGGTGAAATCCGGTGCCAGCACACAGCCTACTCCTCTGGAAGAGCACCGAGTGGGCCCGCCGGGCTTTACGTCCCCATCCAACGGACGCATCGCCATCAACAGCGTCACTCATGAGGCCGTGCGGAGAGATTTGGAATTTAATCCAGTCTGGTGATCAGAAACGTTATATCGTTACCCCTCCTGTCCCTTCTGCCGTAAAGGCAAGGTGAAAGCAGCCCACAGCCATGGCGTGCTCAGGCTGTTACCCATGCAATTACTTGCCACGTCCGCAGTTGCTTAACTCCAGTGATCGGACAAGAACCGGCATATTCAACGACGGAAGGATAATGAATATGATGCATCCTGGCGAAGTGAAACTTCTGGCGCGGAGGACAGACGCCAGGAAGTCTTGCCTCACACAGCCGTGACGGACATTACTTAAACTTGCTGACTGCCACGCGGAGTTTGTGGCGCTGATGTCCTTTACGTAAGGGTAATGGATGAGGAAACACGGGAAACACGGTGTTTGGAAGGTCGCTGCTGTCGTCGGTACTTCAATAACGCAGCCCGTTTCCGCTGCCGTATATTAGCTTACGCTTTAATTAATGGAGCATCGCCCTGTCGAGACACGAGAGTGCAGCTACCAGGTTAATGGCATCCACCTCTCCTCCAGCGCCATCAACAAATGAGTCACAGAAATCTACCTTCCTCTGTCTAACACGTCATAGTCTATGTTTCCGAAGTACTAGTTCAAAAATATTTACGTCACCTGATAGCTAATATTTACATTGCTTTCTTCTTATTTTATGCAGAATAGTATTTCTCTGTGTTTGTTTCTTTATAATGCTTAGTCTTGGTTTTTGGAGACCAGGAATCTTTCTCATTATCTACCCTCTACTCTAATTGTACTTCAAAAGTATTTTGTTCTCTTACAACTTTTGGTCTAATTGTGGCTGACATTTTGTGCTAAGCAAAAGATTCACATTTTAGAGCCCATGTTTACTAGATATGTTTTTCTGTTCATACTGTCACCTTTAAAACCTGACTATCCCACTGTCTTAGCAACAACAGCACGGATATATGTATCCACTGTCAGAGGTAACAGGACTAATTTCGCTTTCAACTTTTGACTCGGCCGTTTCCTGACCACGGTCCCTTACCTCAAATTGATACTCTTACGTTTCATCGTCTTTTCTGAAAGTTTGTAATATCATCACGGAATGTTTTAAGCGATTTAAGGAATATAACTGGGATGAAATAACATAAGGTGTTCCACAGGGTTAGATCTTAGGTCCCTTTATGTTCTGTTCTTATCTGAACAAGAAGCTAAACTGACACTGTTTGCTGATGATAAATCATCATTATTAATCCAGTAAAGGAAACTCCAATAGAAAATGACACAAATAATGTCGCTGGAAAAGTTATTGATTGGTTTTCTGCGAACTCTGAACTCTGAAAAAACACAGTAAATCCAATTTTCTACTGCAAGGAGCACACATCAACAGAAGTCAGTAGCCAGGATAGAGCATACTAAGTTTTCGAGTGTACATATACATGAGAATCTTACTTGGAAAATTCATATTCTATATCTGCTAAAGTGACTAGGTTCAGCTATTTTTCCAATTAGAATATCTGTAATTTTGAGAATTTAGAAATTAGCAAGCTAACACACTTTGCATACTTTCACTTTCTAATGTCACACGGAATAATATTTTGGGGTAACTCAACACTTAGGAAAAAAGTATTCACTGCTCAAAAGAAAGTGGTTAGAATAATGTGTGGGGCTCATAGTCGCATATTTTGCAGGCATCTCTTTAAAAGGCTAGGAAATCTTAAAACAGTGTCACAGTATATTTACTCAGGAATGAAAATTGTTCTCAGCAACATGCGCGAGTTTAAAATAAATACTTACACTACCTTCTACTTAACCTGCCTTACCACAGGAGGAGTAAAATATGTAAAACGTTTCGATAAATTACCAGATGAAATAAAATGTCTGACAGACAGCAGTAATAGTTTAAAAAAATAGAAATCATATCTCCTTGACAACTCATTCTATATCATAGATGAATTCTGGAATAGGAATAAATAAATCTTTAGGTATAATATATGCACTTAGTGAAATTTAAGGGTATGGGGTAGGTAATAAAAATTTTAAGCCTAAAAAAACCTTGACTAATGTTTGCATTTCATATGCACTTGTCACGTTGCATAACGGTTACCGTGAGACTGATCAGTGGAACATGTAACTAACTGCCCTCCGTTGTGGTCGAGCGGTTCTAGGTGCTTTAGTCTGGAACCGCGCTGCTGCTACGGTCGCAGGTTCGAATCCTGCCTTGGGCATGGATGTGTGTGATGGCCTTAGCTTAGTTAGGTTTAAGTAGTTATAAGCGTAGGGGACTGATGACCTCACATTTCAAGTCCCATAGTGCTTAGAACCATTTGAACCATTTGAACATAGCTAACACCTGTGCGTCTGGCGGATAGTTGCTGTGCGGCTGTGCTTGCCCCACAAGCAAGTAGACATACGTGTCTCCCCGTTTGGTATGGGGATACACCCGGCATTCGCGACTTGACACCGGTGCACGCGGCTCCTTGCCTGTTTCTGCAACATCCGCAGGCGCACGGAAAGTCGCACACCTGTAGACGCACTTTAATGAGTAGCACAGCGGCCCCTCATTTTTGTATGGCCGTTTGTGAGTGAATGTGATTATCTTGTCCGAACTTCAGCACATTTTATCAGTAGTATAAAAACTTCGAAAAGTAACAACTCTGATTTACTTGTTAGTACCCACTTCTTGTTTACAGAAATACCTATGGTTGACTCTTTATGACTGATTAGCTGCACGTTTGAGAATGACGTAACAGTGTTAGTGAAGCATACACTAACCTATACTTAATCTGATACGAAATATTTTCAAATGACTGACGGCGTCGCCGTGTAGGATTTCGTAATTTACATTCATATTGTAATACCTGTAAAATGTTCAAAATGGTTCAAATGGCTCTGAGCGCTATGGGACTCAACATCTTAGGTTATAAGTCCCATAGAACTTAGAACTACTTAAACCTAACTAACCTAAGGACATCACACACACCCATGCCCGACGCAGGATTCGAACCTGCGACCGTAGCAGTCCCGCGGTTCCGGACTGCAGCGCCAGAACCGCTAGATCACCGCGGCCGGCCCTGTAAAATGTATTGGCAGTTTTTCAAATCTCATGATAAACTTGGAAACAAGGACAGACTGTTAAAAAAAGAAATTGTAAATTTGTAATATATAATGCCATAAGTAACAGAGCTTAATCTCATGTCAGAGCCACGTAAATGTACGATCTGATACTAAAAGCAGAAACTGACAGACAAAGGAAAATTACCCACGTCTTCTTCAGTTACTCGTTCACAGGTAAATGTTTATTACCTGTACACATAAAGCGTTTTGATTTCTTACATTCAAGAAGAAAAATAAATATAGAGAACTGAGAAAAGACATGGCGGAGAGTTGTACTGGGTGTTAATTTGTGCCACGGCTATTAATTCCGTACTTATTTTACTATCCGACTTCAACGAGGCCAGCGTTAGCTAGGTGCCTCTTTGAACCATACTGGCCCGCATCTCGTGGTCGTGCGGTAGCGTTCTCGCTTCCCACGCCCGGGTTCCCGGGTTCGATTCCCGGCGGGGTCAGGGATTTTCTCTGCCTCGTGATAGCTGGGTGTTGTGTGTTGTCCTTAGGTTAGTTAGGTTTAAGTAGTTCTAAGTTCTAGGGGACTGATAACCATAGATGTTAAGTCCCATAGTGCTCAGAGTCATTTCAACCACTTTTGAACCATACTGTCAGCAGCGTGCTCTGAGTCTAGAGGAACGGATCGTCTGAAGACAGCATTGGTTTTGCTGTAGTTTTCATGTAACTTTTTGTGCATGTAGTAAAGAGAATCCTGTTTATGGTAACTGCAGCATAATATTCTATTAATGCGTCATTATACACTGAAGAGCCAAAGGAACTAGTACACCTGCCTAATATCGGATAGGAGTCCCGCGAGCACTCAGAAGTGTCGCAAAACGACGTGGCATGGACTCCACAAATATCTCACGTAGTGCTACAGGGAACTGATACCATGAATCTTATCGAACGGTTCTGGCGCTACAGTCTGGAACCGCGTGACCGCTACGGTCGCAGGTTAGAATCCAATCTCGGGCATGGATGTGTGTGATGTCCTTAGGTTAGTTAGGTTTTAGTAGTTCTAAGTTCTAGGGGACTGATGACCTCAGAAGTTAAGTCCCATAGTGCTCAGAGCCATTCGAACCATGAATCATGCAGGGCCGTCCATAAATCGGTAAGAGCAGGAGGGCGTGGAGAGCTCTTCTGAATAGCACGTTGCAAGGAATCCAAAATATGCTCAATAATGTTCATGTCTGGTGAGTTTGGTGGCCAGCGAAAGTGTTCAAACTCACACGAGTATTCCTGGAGCTACTCTGTAACAATTCTGGACGTGTGTGGTGTCGCATTGTCCTGTCGGAATAGCCCATGTCTGTCGGAATGCACAATGGGCATGAATGTACGCAAGTGGCCAGACAGGATGCTTACTTACGTGTCACCTATCAGAGTCGTATCTAGACGTATCAGGGGTCCCATATCACTCAACCGCAGACGCCTCACACCATTACTAAGTCTCCACGAGCTTGACCAGCCTCCTGCTGACATGCAGGGTCCGTGGATTCATGACGTTGTGTCCATCCTTTCGATACTATTTGAAACGAGACTCGTCCGACTAGGCAACATGTTTCCAGTCATCAACAGTCCAGTGTAGGTGTTAACGTATAGCTTTGTGTCGTGCAGTCATCAACGGTACACGAAAGCCCATATCCATGATGTTTCGTTGATTGGTTCGCACGCTGAGACAGATTGATGGCCCAGGATTGAATTCTTCCGCAATTCTTCCGCTGAAGGGTGGCATTTCCGTCACGTTGAACGATTCTCTTCAGCCATCGTTGTTCCCGTTCTTTTTCCGGCCGCAGCGCAGTCGCAGATTTGATATTTTAGAGGATTCCTGATATTCATGGTACACTCGTGAAATGGTCGTACGGAAAAACCCCCACTTCCTCGTTACCTCGGAGATTCTGTGTCCTATCGCTCGTGAGCAGCTAAAACACCACGTTGAAACTCAGTTAAAACTTGATAGCCTGCCATTGTAGCAGCAATATCCGATCTAACAACTGCGCCAGACAATTGTCTTATATAGGCGTTGCCGACAGCAGCGTCGTATTCTGCTTGTTTACACATCTCTGTATTTGAATGCTTAACTAACTAGGGGTAAGATAGATACTGCCTACAGGAAAATTAAAGAGACCTTTGGAGAAAAGAGAACCACTTGTATGAATATTAAGAGCTCAGATGGAAACACCGTTCTAAGCAAAGAAGGGAAAGCAGAAAGATGGAAGGAGTATATAGAGGGTCTATACAAGGGCGATGTACTTGAGGACAATATTATGGAAATGGAAGAGGATGTAGATGAAGATGAAATGGGAGGTACGATACTACGTGAAGAGTTTGACAGAGCACTGAAAGACCTGAGTCGAAACAAGGCCCCGGGAGTAGACAACATTCCATTAGGACTACTGACGGCCTTGGGAGAGCCAGTCCTGACAAAACTCTACCATCTGGTGAGCAAGATGTATGAGACAGGCGACATACCCTCAGACTTCAAGAAGAATATAATAATTCCAGTCCCAAAGAAAGCAGGTGTTGACAGATGTGAAAATTACCGAACCATTAGTTCAATAAGTCACGGCTGCAAAATACTAACATGAATTCTTTACAGACGAATGGAAAAATTCGTAGAAGCCAACCTAGGGGAAGATCAGTTTGGATTCCGTAGAAATATTGGAACACGTGAGGCAATACTGACCCTACGACTTATCTTAGAAGCTAGATTAAGAAAAGGCAAACCTACGTTTATAACATTTGTAGACTTAGAGAAAGCTTTTGACAATGGTGACTGGAATACTCTCTTTCAAAATTTGAAGGTGGCAGGGGTAAAATACTGGGAGCGAAAGGCTATTTACAATTTGTATAGAAACCAAATGGCAGTTATAAGAGTTAAGGGGCATGAAAAGGAAGCAGTGGTTGGGAAGGGAGTGAGACAGGGTTGTAGCTCTCCCCTATGGTATTCAATCTGTATATTGAGCAAGCAGTAAAGAAAACAAAAGAAAAATTCGAAGTAGGAATTAAAATCCATGAAGAAGAAATAAAAACTTTGAGGTTCGCCGATGACATTGTAATTGTATCAGAGACAGCAAAGAACCTGGAAGAGCAGCTGAACGGAATGGGCAGTGTCTTGAAAGGAAGGTATAAGATGAACATCAACAAAACCAAAACGAGGAGAGTAGAATGTAGTCGAATTAGGTCGGGTGATGCTAAGGGTATTAGATTAGGAAATGAGACACTTAAAGTAGTAAAGGAGTTTTGCTATTTGGGGAGCCAAATAACTGATGATGGTCGAAGTAGAGACGATATAAAATGTAGACTGGCAATGGGAAGGAATGCGTTTCTGAAGAAAAGAAATTTGTTAACATCGAGTATAGATTTAAGTGTCAGGAAGTAGTTTCTGAAAGTATTTGTATGGAGTGTAGCCATGTATGGAAGTGAAACATGGACGATAACTATTTTAGACAAAAAGAGAATAGAAGCTTTCGAAATGTGGTGCTACAGAAGAATGCTGAAGATTAGATGGGTAGATCACATAACTAATGAGGAAGTATTGAATAGGATTGGGGAAAAGAGAAGTTTGTGGCACAACTTGACCAGAAGAAGGGATCGGTTGGTAGGACATGTTCTGAGGCATCAAGGTGTAACCTCCCCCACACTTATCGACCGTAATGACAGTGAAAAATTGAACCGCGTGTACCTAATGGAATTTCGGGAAAAGCAATCGTCACCGAAGTTAATCTGTCGGTAAACAGGGAGGAAAGTGTTACATCTAAATGAAAGGAAAAATGCAAATGAAACTGGTGGAAATTAATTTTGAAAAGGGGTAAAGTTAATAAAGAAAGTAAATGTGCGGCCGTTACGTTAACAATTAGCTAGCGGTAATTAGATATTTGAGATTTGGGGAAAATTATGGTCGCCAGTTCTAAGGACAATTACTATAGTAACTGAAAAAGAAAGGTTATTACACATATAATTAGCACTAGAAGCGTGGCAACTGAAGGTTGACACGTGTAGTGTGAAAACTGAAAGTTTGTCAGAAGTAATAAATTTCGCTACACACTGACTTAATTTAGCAAAAGAATTAATAAAACAGGAAAATCGAAAGTTAATTTAGTGACTGAAGTTAATAGTGAGCTTTCTTTCTGAAGAAGATCTAAATTCAGCAAAATACGGTTAGTCTTGGACTACCTCAACAATCATTTCAAAAGCTACTTGAATCTACGCAATTTAGAAATAAGAGATTTAACTTTGAACTTGAATTAAATGATTCTGAACAATTAACAATAGTAAAATTTAGTACGTACCAAGCTGAGCTGCAGTCACATGTAAGCTAAAATATGGTAACAAAAGTCGCACTCTTAATTTGTGCTTGTGTAATCTAAATATTGTAGCCAGCTATGAATACCTTAACTGAACTTTGAAATTAAAGCAGTGAAATCAATGATGCTGGCGTTTGAATTTCAACGACACTCGGGTTCATTCCGGAAAAGGAAGGGACCCTGCTTGGTAATTCAATTGGGACAATGAGCAACAAACTTTCATGCTAAGTGGCTGTAATTTTGTGATGCAACAATTTTAAAAGTTTGAAAAGCTGAGGTCTGCCATACAGTTCTAATACTTTACGTGCTTCCAGTCTTCCTTGTTGGTTGATTGAAGGTTTGAAGCCGTTGATCGAAGAGGTGGCGACAGTCACTCATTGTCGGCCGTCGCTGTTGCAGGAGCTGGATGTTGGCGCGCCTTCTTCTCGACACGGTCACCAGACGAAACGGGCTCTTGATGTGCGCCAGCTAATGCTTCCCGTCCGCGACACCATCTCAGAGACTATCATCGCAAGCCGAGCGAAATTACATGCTGCCAAACCCCGATAGCGCGGCAACTCGCGGGAGCTTCACACAACACACCTGCTCCACTCGCTACTCCCGCCACTCTGTCCCCTCTGCTCTGCCCGCGTTCCACGAGGCAGAGTTAACACTACCAAAGATTCTACACACTTTGATTCTTCACACGACCTATCGATGTAATCGTTCGATAGTAGTTTTCCCTAGGCAAGACCCAGCGTAAAAATACAAATAATATTTACGAAACAAACCAATTATACATCGACATAAATGAGTAAATATATATATACAAATAGTAAAACAATTACAATATGTAAAGACACAGAAATGTCATATATTCAGGTAACCAAAATAAGGAAAACAAATTTATAGTACAATAGATGGATATGCATTTCCGGCGTTACAAAGGGATCACCAATTTAGTATTGGAGGGCAGCGTAGAGGGTAAAAATCGTAGAGGGAGACCAAGAGATGAATACACCAAGCAGATTCAGAAGGATGTAGGTTGCAGTAGGTACTGGGAGATGTAGAAACTTGCACAGGATTCAGTAGCATGGAGAGCTGTATCAAACCATTCTCAGGATTGAAGACCACAACAACAACAACTAACCTAAGGACATCACACACATACATGCCCGAGGCATGATTCGAACCTGCGACCGTAGCGATCGCGCGGTTTCAAACTGAAGTGCTAGAACCGCTCGGCCACATCGGCCGGCTTAAGTACTCAGGCATACTACCAGAGTGGAGGTTTCTACGTAAAATGATTTTTCCCGAGAAAGAAGATTTTTCTGGTATTAGCTCTTTGCAATATATGATGCACCACGATTTTATACTGAACATTCATTTTACTCGGTGAAAATTTCCGCGACATATGTCTAGCTGCGCCGAAAATTTAGAACAAAAATGAAATAATTTCGTCAAATACTTTGCCACTGCTCCTAGTTAATTGATACTATTCTAAGACTGTATACGGTTTCTGACATTGACTTTAACTGATCTAAATTCCCACCATTATACAAGTATTAATAACCCTTAAGTGACCCGATATCTGTTAACTCTACACTGACACACTTTCGGCCGCTGCCCAACTCAAGTTTCACACCGAATCCAAATTCGAAGTAGAACAAACTATTAGCGCTTTTCATTACCATCACAGCTATAATAATACCAGTAGTTGGCTGCTTAAAAAACATCTTTGCAGTCACTCTGTAGTACTCTTGCTTGTTTTTGTTACTCTATAGATCCGGGCAGTCTGCAGCTCGTGGTCTTGCGGCAGCGTTCTCGGTTCCCGAGCACGGGGTCCCGGGTTCGATAGCCGGCGGGGTCAGGGATTTTCACTTGCCTCGAGATGACTGGGTGTTATTATGTCGTCTTCGCCATCATCATTCATCCCCACTATGGTCGGAGGAAGGCAACGGCAAACTTCCTCCATCAGGACCTTGCCTAGTGCGGCGGTGCGGGTCTCCCGCATCGCTCCCCTACGCCCTGTCAAGAAGCATGGGACTTCATTTCCATATATCCGGGCGCAGTATCGGCCATGTGGTTTCGGGTTTGCAGGCGGAGTTCAGCTGTGCTGGTTTCTACATATCAATAATCTGTTAACATACGATAATAAAAACCGATGAGCATGTAAACAAGTTGCTGGAGGCAGTAAAAGTTGATATTGGCCTATGTCCCTGCACTATTCAGCTTATTGCATCATCACGTCGGAGATGTTACTCAACCAGAGGATTGCCAAGGGCAGTAAATGAAAACAACTCCGTCGGAAAATTTTAATATTTTTTTATGAAACGAAGTGCCCTTAGAATTCATTCAGATATTTTGATTACTCTAATGACGTTTGAAGATGGTAGTTTGTTCACACGAATGGCGTATGTTTTAATGTGGTCAGATTATAAGGCGATTAATATTGTGAGTGCGGTGAGCGACGTTCCTGTTCATGTGGTCTTTAGTCCGGAGACTGGTTTGAGAAAACTTACTGTGTCCATCTGTCCTCCACAGTTTCTTCATCTCCGCATAGCTACTGCAACAAACATTTATTTGAACCTGCTACAGTGAAGCGTTGATCACCCTCTACAGCTTTTATTTACAGCTCTACTGTCCGTATTACAAAACTGATGATTCACTTAAGACTCAGGATGCGTATTATCGACCGATCATTTTCTTTAGTGACGTTGCGCCATAATTTTTGTCACATTTCCATTCAGTACTTCCCCATTAATTAGCCGATTTATCCACTTAATCTTCAGCAGTATTTTGTAGCACAAAATTTTTAAACCTTCTCTTCTTTTCGTGCCTGAACCGTTTTTCGTATACATTTCATTTCCGTACACGGTTCCACTCCAACACTTAACATAGTCGATGTTACCTAATTAAATTCGTTATTTTCAGAATGCAGTTCTTGCTATAACCATAATATATTAAGATACTTTAACTTATTTTGGCAATCGTCACTTATTTTGCTACCTAACTAACAAAAACGTCTATTACGTTTAGTGTCTCATTTTCTAATCTAATTCCATTAACATTACGTGACTTAATTCGACGACGTTCCATTACCATTTGGGAGTTTGTTATTTGCGCTTCTGGAATTTGTACATACTTTGGAAGTCTCAAATGTTAAGCGATAATTTCGAATCGCTTAGTGTTTGCGCACAGTCTTTGGTCAGAGTAGGTCTGTCGTTGGAAGATGTCTTTGTTTTGTCATCGCTGCTTGGCAGCGAGGAGTGCGAGAGTTATATCGTCGGAGTAGTAGCGAGGCCCGCACCGAGCAGAAGAGTCGTGGCAATGTCAACGTGAAGTTGAGTTCATCCGTGTTAAGTAACATGTCTTGTGTATGGTTATTGTGAAACAGAGGAGAAAGATTCGATTATACATTTAGAAAAAAATGCGATATAAGATTATTAGAAAAAGCACATGAAGAAGAATTAAGGTAATATTTTTAATTTAGTGGCACAGCATTCGCGCGTAGTTAGGATCCATTTTAGTATGAGCCATCTATATAATGGAACTTCAGATTTTTCATTAAATAGTGTGTAATTTTCGCTGTAAGGGATTTTTTGTGTTTATCAGTTATTTGTGTAACATTTGTCAGAGTAGAGGGTTTGATATCAATGTTGTCCTTTGTCAATGGTAATGAGTGTTGTAACATGGATTTCATACAGTTAGTAATATACCTGAAAGTCTAAAAACAGTACCTGCAGATTTTATTTAATTCCAATCTTTCATTTATAAATTTCTACGTTACATTCGCAATTGCCGAGTGATAGGAACCTTCGACCATTGGATGCACGTGTATATTAATATTGTATACTGTACACTCAGCAGTATTTGGCTTGTAATGCGGCAACTACGTATCCCAGTCCCTAGACAACGAAACCAGCCAGAACTTTAACTATTTCATCACTGAGTCAGAGGGTACGTAGTTAGCCGCCATCACACCACTTCATTTTAGTGCTTTTGAAAGCCCGCAACACACAGGGACCACTTTGTTTAATTAAAGAGATTAATAATAAAGTTCAGGATTTCATCAATTTTCACATTTTTTATATATATTATAAAACAGGGCCAAATTCATGTTGTATTCTCGCCCGCAGCTGTATTTGTTTCCTTCGCAGTTGGAAATGCACGAAGAGACTCATAGCTAAACAATAGCAAAGTTAACAACCAACCAGCCAAGTCAGTACGAGTTAATAATAAAACACAGAAAGATCTAGGACGGAAACGTTTACTGTATTAAAGGAAAGTTTAACATTGTTTTACGAGTCTTTTAAAGACTGTATGCATTCTGTTGAACCGATCATCTAAGTCATTTGCCACTTTGAGTCAAATTACTCTCTTACGCTGTTGAACAGTATCCATTGTTCAAGACGGTTAGACAAAGAACTGGATAGCACGCATTTGAAGACTAATCCACGGCTTACATTCTCCACCACCTTCACTCCGATTACTGATATAAAAACATGCCGCGCGGGATTAGCCGAGCGGTCTAAGGCGCTGCAGTCATGTACTGTGCGGCTGATCCCGGCGGAGGTTCGAGTCCTCCATCGGTCATGGGTGTGTGTGATTGTCCTTAGGATAATTTAGGTTAAGTAGTGTCTAAGCTTAGGGACTGATGACTTTAGCAGTTAAGTCCCATAAGATTTCACACACATATGAACGTATATAAAAACATGCAACTGGTGAATCTTCAGAATTTTCGTACAAAGCAGGCCACAACATTTCGTTCTAGTGTGGTTTGTAGTGTTTTATAAGAGACTGAATGTCTGGCACTGAACGTGAAACCGTTGTGAGCGGTCTTCACGTGTAGAGCTGGATGGGAAATAAAGCTTATCCGCGCCATTCTTATTTCAATAAGGGACCCGTCCGACCCTCGCAGACTTTCGCTTTCGACAGATAGCGCCTTCCTCGGCTGTATTCGCGGCCGATATCAACGCGAGGGGATCAGCCCTCTGGCTGTCAGCGGCGTTTTATCCCGTCGCGGGGGACGCGTCCCGGCGTTTCACACCCTCACTCTGCCCAATGTCAACCCTGTCGCACGGCACACAGCGCGAAGTGACTGCACTGCAGGTAGGGGGCCGCAAACACGGTGACGCTATGGTTCAGAAGTAGCGTCGACCCGAGAATACGTTAGTTAATTGTCCTACTTTTATTCAGAAACAACAAAAATAAATGTACTCCGTTGCGAAAACAGAAATGTATAAGGAATTAAGAAACGCTTTGCATAGATTTTAGAGTGTAAGTGTTTCAACCTACAGTGATTCTTCAATTTCTCCAGGCGTATTTCATGACGAAATAAATCTCGGGTGAACAGCCTGCTATGAATGTGCATAGGAGACAATATTTCGGCAGTCGACCACGTTGGCATCATCAGGAGCGCTGATGTACTGGCCGGCGGGGCGCCGGCGCCAAGTATACATAGGACAATACCCCTCCCGCTCCTGCCTCAGGCGGTTCCTACGAGTCGGTGCGGTCCAGGTGCAGCGTCCGTTCTGCCGCCGTCTGGTCGCTGCGTCCTAGGAGGGTCTGCCAGCACCGCTCTCGTCATTCTTCCCTCCTCCCTCGAAGTCCGCACACTCTGGGAAATATCCTTTCCCATCTTAATCCGGGTGATCGCGGGTTCCCACGCCTTGCTAAGGATGTAACCGCTGTCCCGATTTAGTTGCGGCTCCCTTACACTCATCTCTATGGCTTCTTTGATGACACAGTCCCAGTGTTTGGAAGCCTGTGTCAGGACTTTGGTTTAGTCATAACCCATGCTGTGGAGTTCCGACAGGCAATGCTCAGCGATTGCCGACGTACTGGGCTGTTGCAGTCTAGTGTGCCGTTGATGTTCTCGACATCGGTCCTCAATGGTACGAAAGGTCTGCCCAGTATACACTACCGCATTGGCAAGGTATCTGATAAACCTCTGATTTACGTACACCAAGGTTGTCCTTGACATTACCAAGAAGGCTCTTGGTTTTGCTTGGAGGACGGAAGATGGTTTTCACTTGGTGTTTACGTAAAATGGCATCAACTTACTTTTTATTTGACGGTGAATACTACGAGCAGACAGAAGAAGTAGCCATGGGGAGTCCACTCTCACCCGTTGTCGCAAATATGTACATGGAACATCTCGAGGAGGAAGCTCTTGAATCAGCACATCTAAAACCCACCTGTTTCTTTAGATATGTGGATGATACCTTCGTTATCTGGCCACATGGAAGAGATAGAGTGACAAACTTCCTCACACATCTCAACTCCAGACACGAGAATATTACGTTCATCATGGAGATCGAAACGGATGGGATGCTCCCTTTCCTAGGTGTTTTGATTAGAAGACGGGCTGACGGCACTTTGGGCCACAGCGTGTATAGGAAGAAGACGCACACCGATTTGTACCTACATGGGGATAGCTGCCACCACCCGGCACAAAAGAATGGCGCGCTCAAAACCCTTGTACGCAAAGCTCACACCATCTCCGACAGGGACAGTCTCGAACAAGAAATGAACATTCTGAAGGCCGTGTTTCGGTGGAACGGTTACAAGGAAGGGCAAATTCGGAAGGCTGTACATCCCACACCTACAGCACCGGCGGAAACTGAGGATGAGCCTCAGGAGGAGGCGGCCTTGGCTATTATTCCGTTTTGTGGGGCCTTGTCCGGAAGAACTGGACGCATTTCACGTAAACACCAAGTGAAAACCATCATCCGCCCTCCAAGCAAAACCAAGAGCCAGTTTCATGCTTACCGCATAAAAATACACTCCTGGAAATGGAAAAAAGAACACATTGACACCGGTGTGTCAGACCCACCATACTTGCTCCGGACACTGCGAGAGGGCTGTACAAGCAATGATCACACGCACGGCACAGCGGACACACCAGGAACCGCGGTGTTGGCCGTCGAATGGCGCTAGCTGCGCAGCATTTGTGCACCGCCGCCGTCAGTGTCAGCCAGTTTTCCGTGCCATACGGAGCTCCATCGCAGTCTTTAACACTGGTAGCATGCCGCGACAGCGTGGACGTGAACCGTATGTGCAGTTGTCGGACTTTGAGCGAGGGCGTATAGTGGGCATTCGGGAGGCCGGGTGGACGTACCGCCGAATTGCTCAACACGTGGGGCGTGAGGTCTCCACAGTACATCGATGTTGTCGCCAGTGGTCGGCGGAAGGTGCACGTGCCCGTCGACCTGGGACCGGACCGCAGCGACGCATGGATGCACGCCAAAACCGTAAGATCCTACGCAGTGCCGTAGGGGACCGCACCGCCACTTCCCAGCAAATTAGGGACACTGTTGCTCCTGGGGTATCGGCGAGGACCATTCGCAACCGTCTCCATGAAGCTGGGCTACGGTCCCGCACACCGTTAGGCCGTCTTCCGCTCACGCCCCAACATCGTGCAGCCCGCCTCCAGTGGTGTCGCGACAGGCGTGAATGGAGGGACGAATGGAGACGTGTCGTCTTCAGCGATGAGAGTCGCTTCTGCCTTGGTGCCAATGATGGTCGTATGCGTGTTTGGCGCCGTGCAGGTGGGCGCCACAATCAGGACTGCTTACGACCGAGGCACACAGGGCCAACACCCGGCATCATGGTGTGGGGAGCGATCTCCTACAGTGGCCGTACACCACTGGTGATCGTCGAGGGGACACTGAATAGTGCACGGTACATCCAAACCGTCATCGAACCGATCGTTCTACCATTCCTAGACCGGCAAGGGAACTTGCTGTTCCAACAGGACAGTGCACGTACGCATGCATCCCGTGCCACCCAACGTGCTCTAGAAGGTGTAAGTCAACTACCCTGGCCAGCAAGATCTCCGGATCTGTCCCCCATTGAGCATGTTTGGGACTGGATGAAGCGTCGTCTCACGCGGTCTGCACGTCCAGCACGAACGCTGGTCCAACTGAGGCGCCAGGTGGAAATGGCATGGCAGGCCGTTGCACAGGACTACATCCAGCATCTTTACGATCGTCTCCATGGGAGAATAGCAGCCTGCATTGCTGCGAAAGGTGGATATACACTGTACTAGTGCCGACATTGTGCATGCTGTGTTGCCTGTGTCTATGTGCCTGTGGTTCTGTCAGTGTGATCATGTGATGTATCTGACCCCAGGAATGTGTCAATAAAGTTTCCCCTTCCTGGGACAATGAATTCACGGTGTTCTTATTTCAATTTCCAGGAGTGTATATCTCTACTGTTCTGGCCGAAACGAATGTCTGTCATGGTATCCATCTCTGTATAGGTCCTAGGTGGAGTAAAGTTTCAGCTTACATGAAGAACGTTGTTGCGCGTGGTTCTATAAAAAGTCCTAGAGGACGAAATGACACCTCGAGAACGTTTGAGTTAGCCTACCCCATTGTACTGTAGCACGTAACCTGTCATTACCACAGAGCTCACTGTCCACGTCTGGAAGTGAAGTACAATCACCCAGATCGTCTTCCACCCGCCATGTGGTACTGTGGTAGAAGAACACATGCCGGAGGGTTATCCAAAGCTTAAAGAAAATGCGTGATCCTGTTCCCAGACGTGGAAGGCCATGGAAAGATTTCGAACTGGAATGGCGCAGTACAAAGAGAATATGAGGTGGTGAGCATTCATTAGTACACTATTAAACCATGTTGCGGCTCGATTTGATTCTGACGCCAATCAGAGATACTTTGTATCATTGCCGTACGTTTGTTTTCCCCGTTCGCCTTGTGGACACGGGGGGCGTGGCTATATTTGTGTACCTAGAACCTGCGCGAAGAGGCAGACGGTCGCTTCCTTTTTAGGACATCCTGGAGGCGGTTGGTGGATGGAAACGCGGTTGGATAGCAACGCGCATCTAGCGGCGCCACTTCCTTGATGTCGGACGAACAATTGTTTGGACGACTAAATGGAACCTGAGTGAAACGTACGTCACGTTACTGCTCATTCACGGTTGCTGCCGAGAGAGTGCTTGGGACTATTTTGTGTTGGACCTGTGCCGCCGTCAATGAAACTCGTGAAAATTTGCCTCTGGGAAAAATCTTGTGACTGTGTTCAGACCTGCGTGTTCTCGTACTGCACCTGGTAGTGCTCTAACACTCATTTGCTCCGCGCTAGACTGTTTCGCCAGTGAAATAGTATACAGGGTGTTACAACAAGGTACGGCCAGACTTTCAGGAAACATTCCTCACACACAAAGAAAGAAAATATGTTATGTGAACATGTGTCCGGAAACGCTTACTTTCCATGTTAGAGCTCATTTTATTACTTCTCTTCAAATCACATTAATCGTGGAATGGAAACACACAGCAACAGAACGTAACAGCGTGACTTCAAACACTTTGTTACAGGAAATATTGAAAATGTCCTCCGTTAGCGAGGATACATGCATCCACCCTCCGTCCCATGGAATCCCTGATGCGCTGATGCAGCCCTGGAGAATGGCGTATTGTATCACAGCCGTCCACAATACGAGCACGAAGAGTCTCTACATTTGGTACCGGGGTTGCGTAGACAAGAGCTTTCAAATGCCGCCATAAATGAAAGTCAAGCGGGTTGAGGTCAGGAGAGCGTGGAGGCCATGGAATTGGTCCGCCTCTACCAATCCATCGGTCACCGAATCTGTTGTTGAGAAGCGTACGAACATTTCGACTGAAATGTGCAGGAGCTCCATCTTGCATGAACCACATGTTGTGTCGTACTTGTAAAGGCACATGTTCTAGCAGCACAGGTAGAGCATCCCGTATGAAATCATGATAACGTGCTCCATTGACTGTAGGTGGACGAAACTAAAATGAGCTCTAACATGGAAATTAAGCGTTTCCGGACACATGTCCACATAATATCTTTTCTTTATTTGTGTGTGAGGAATGTTTCCTGAAAGTTTGGCCGTACCTTTTTGTAACACCCTGTATACATTTGAAGGCTGGCAAGCAATTAGTTGTTACCTTTATCTGAATTCGTGTTCTGCTTCAGCTACCCTCTGATGTGAGTTGTACACAACATAGTTAAATTTTTTTGTCTGTTTTGTTTCCGTAGTTCCCCAGTGCCTACTTTCAGCTGTGATTGCCGTTCTCGTAACTTCGTCTTTTTTCGTGTCTTTTATGAAGCCGAGTTTTGCGTTTACTTTGTGTGAAGTAAGGTGGCTCCTAATAACGCGGCACGAGCGTGTAAATGTCAAGCAGCAGAGCGCGATATCGGTCCTTCCTACGGAAGCCAGTTCATAGACCAATTTGGTTAATGTGCTTCTTATTACGAGTATAAAATCTCACTTTGTACTAGATGTTGGTCTTGTTAGGTGTAGCAGAAGTTCGTGTAATTTTTTTGAAAATCAATTGAAAGTAATGCCATACGAGTCTTTAAGTTCTATCTCGTTTATTTTTACGTAAATTCATACTGAATGTTGAAAGATTCACTAAGTCCACTCCCGTTGAAACAGGGTAGACTTTCTTTGTTTTAGCTGAAACCTTTTATTACAAATCAAGATATATGCAGTAATAACTGAGCTCAGTACATTGGTCTCGTGATTTGATTACTATTAATCAAGAGTCGATTTCATGTAAGGCTTACTATTGCATCACCGAGCGAGGTGGCGCAGTGGTTCGACACTGGACTCGCATTCGGGAGGACGACGGTTCAATCCCGCGTCCGGCCATCCTGATTTAGGTTTTCCGTGATTTCCCTAAATCGCTCCAGGCAAATGCTGGGATGGTTCCTTTCAAAGGGCACGGCCGACTTCCTTCCCTGTCCTTCCCTAATCCGATGAGACCGATGACCTCGCTGTCTGGTCTTCCCCAAAACAACCAACCAACCAACTACTATTGCATCAAATTTCCTTTTTTAAAAAAAGAGGGAAGAAACAAAACGATTCCTGAAAATAAATGTTTTACAGTTTAACAAAAATATTTCCCTTCTGGGTTTGGTTGGGTTGTTTCGGGGAGGAGACCAGACAGCTAGGTCATCGGTCTCATCGGATTAGGGAAGGACAGGGAAGGAAGTCGGCCGTGGCCTTTCAAAGGAACCATCCCGGCATTTTCCTGGAGCGATTTAGGGAAATCATGGAACACCTAAATCAGGATGGCCGGACGCGGAATTGAACCGTCTTTCTCCCGAAGGCGTTCCCTTCTGGGTAACCGGCTCTTGCTGCTTCCGTGTCAGTGCCTTCGCTAACCAGTTCAATTTCATTAAGAATCTGTGAACTTCCAGAAGCACCTCCAGGTACGTTCGAAGCTGCACGACGGATAACGTAGTTTCAGAAAATGTCCGAGGAATGTAGACTCCCGAAGATTGGACCTCGAAGTAAATGATACGTATCTCATGTAAAAATGTTAGAGAAACGTTATACATCTGTGAATATCCGCACTTTTACAGGTTAAATAACCAGTGCGAAACCGTCACGGAGATATTCAGTCAACTCCACTGGCAGATGCAGCAACAAAGGCGTCTTGCACCATCGTGTGGCCGACCGTTAAAATTCCCAGAGCACACTCTCCTAGAACAGTCAGCCAATGTACTGCTTCTTCC
This sequence comes from Schistocerca cancellata, assembly GCF_023864275.1. Lineage (NCBI taxonomy): Eukaryota > Metazoa > Arthropoda > Insecta > Orthoptera > Acrididae > Schistocerca > Schistocerca cancellata. The sequence continues at coordinate 1,954,697 of NW_026047103.1, forward strand.
TACGTATACATCGCGCAAAGACCACCAAGTTAAAAACAGGGAGATTCCAGCCGACTCGAAGACTTGCCACCAATCGTTCTACCCGCGAACCGCACACGACTGTCACAGTGAAAAGAAGAAGTCACAGTGCAACAGAAAGTAACGTCCGCCACGCACCGTAAGGTGGTTTATGGAGTACAAACGTGGATGTATACGTACAAACTTTTGATAGGCCGAAGAGACAGCCTGTGTGACGACTGTACGCTGTGCGGACTGAGCTGAGACGTTGTCGTGTTGCAGAAACACCTGCTCCGACATCTACCCGCGACCCTTCATGTTGACAGCCTTTCTCTCATCACCTCGGCAGGAGATGTTGGTAGCCGGCTTCTGGGAAGGGCAGCCTCTCATCAGCATACCCTGCCAGCACACAATTGCGGCCCCGCGAAAGTGATTGACGAGTCTTCCCATTTTTCGGCTGCGGCGAATCCATACATTTCCACTGTATTGCTCCTTGATGGGTTATACAGGGTGTTTCAAAAATGACCGGTATATTTGAAACGGCAATAAAAACTAAACGAGCAGCGATAGAAATACACCGTTTGTTGCAATATGCTTGGGACAACAGTACATTTTCAGGCGGACAAACTTTCGAAATTACAGTAGTTACAATTTTCAACAACAGATGGCGCTGCAAGTGATGTGAAAGATATAGAAGAGAACGCAGTCTGTGGGTGCGCCATTCTGTACGTCGTCTTTCTGCTGTAAGCGTGTGCTGTTCACAACATGCAAGTGTGCTGTAGACAACATGGTTTATTCCTTAGAACAGAGGATTTTTCTGGTGTTGGAATTCCACCGCCTAGAACACAGTGTTGTTGCAACAAGACGAAGTTTTCAACGGAGGTTTAATGTAACCAAAGGACCGAAAAGCGATACAATAAAGGATCTGTTTGAAAAATTTCAACAGACTGGGAACGTGACGGATGAACGTGCTCGAAAGGTAGGGCGACCGCGTACGGTAACCACAGAGGGCAACACGCAGCTGGTGCAGCAGGTGATCCAACAGCGGCCTCGGGTTTCCGTTCGCCGTGTTGCAGCTGCGGTCCAAATGACGCCAACGTCCACGTATCGTCTCATGCGCCAGAGTTTACACCTCTATCCATACAAAATTCAAACGCGGCAACCCCTCAGCGCCGCTACCGTTGCTGCACGAGAGACATTCGCTAACGATATAGTGCACAGGATTGATGACGGCGATATGCATGTGGGCAGCATTTGATTTACAGACGAAGCTTATTTTTACCTGGACGGCTTCGTCAATAAACAGAACTGGCGCATATGGGGAACCGAAAAGCCACATGTTGCAGTCCCATCGTCCCTGCGTCCTCAAAAATTACTGGTCTGGGCCGCCATTTCTTCCAAAGGAATCATTGGCCCATTTTTCAGATCCAAAACGATTACTGCATCACGGTATCTGGACATTCTTCGTGAATTTGTGGCAGTACAAACTGCCTTAGACGACACTGCGAACACCTCGTGGTTTATGCAAGATGGTGCCCGGCCACATCGCACGGCCGACGTCTTTAATTTCCTGAATGAATATTTCGATGATCGTGTGATTGCTTTGGGCTATCCGGAACATACAGCAGGCGGCGTGGATTGGCCTCCCTATTCGCCAGACATGAATCCCTGTGACTTCTTTCTGTGGGGACACTTGAAAGACCAGGTGTACCGCCAGAATCGAGAAACAATTGAACAGCTGAAGCAGTACATCTCATCTGCATGTGAAGCCATTCCGCCAGACACGTTGTCAAAGGTTTCGGGTAATTTCAATCAGAGACTACGCCATATTATTGCTACTCATGGTGGATATGTGGAAAATATCGTACTATAGAGTTTCCCAGACCGCAGCGCCATCTGTTGTTGACAATTGTAACTACTGTAATTTCGAAAGCTTGTCTGCCTGAAAATGTACTGTTGTCCCAAGCATATTGCAACAAACGGTGTATTTCTATCGCTGCTCGTTTAGTTTTTATTACCGTTTCAAATATACCGGTCATTTTTGAAACACCCTGTAGCCATACACCCAGGACGCGTCGATAGTAATTAAACAATTCTGATTGGTCTGTCACAACTGCAACATCTCTGTTGCTGCCTCGGTGCAGATGCCTTTATCAGTAAGTATGCGGAGTCGCTGAACCCAGCGGCAGGAGAGATTTATCATGTGTAATAAGTCGTGAAAGATACTGAAAACTGATCCATGACTGATTTTTCACTTTGCCACTACCGCCTCGATTGCGAAATGTCAGTCTTTGAGCAGCAGCGCCTAAACTACTCTTCCACTTGCCGGTTTTCATAGATAGATGTTTTGCTGCACTGATTGTCATTCAGACTTCCTTGACCACAGTCAATTCGTCTGCGATAACCATGCATTGTCTCGCGCATTATTGCACCACGTCAGCAGTGACCATTGTAGCGTTGATCCCCTTCAAGTGCGAAAAGGAATTACAGCACAATACTCCACTGCGTGAATAATCTCTCCTGTTTTGTTCTGGCTCGTCTAGCGGGGTTTTACGGTAAATGGGAATGACATTTCAGTACGTATCTGGACAGCAGACGTGCAGCTACCAACAAACTAAAAATGATTACGAAATTATCCTTCGTATTGACCAAAAATATTATGACCACCTGGTTAACATGGTGTTGGCCCACGTTTGTAACGTAAATACTTAAAAGGTCCGTCTTCTCTATTCCGATGAGATGATGATGATGTTTGGTTTGTGGGGCGCTCAACAGCGTGGTTATCAGCGCCCGTACAATTACCCAATCTTTGCCCAGTCCAATTGCGCCACTTTCCTGGATGGTGATGAAATGATGAGGACAACACAAACACCCAGTCATCTCGAGGCAGGTGAAAATCCCTGACCCCGCCGGGAATCGAACCCGGGACCCCGTGCTCGGGAAGCGAGAACGCTACCGCGAGACCACGAGCGGCGGACACCTCTATTCCGATACCACTGCTGTTCGGTTAAGACAGTTTCATGAAGGGAACGTCAACTACGTGTTCTAAAATGATTTCCACGGTTTCCTACAAGTAAATACGCAGCTAATACCTTCCCTCTCGTTGTCACTTAGGTTTTAATGTCTGAAAGCTCATTCCTACACATATTCCGTAAAGGATCTGTGGCAAAACGTTCACCTAAACACCTCGTAAACCGTTACGATTAAAGCGCCAAGTATTTGTCCATTTAATCAAACTCTAAGCAGCGTGTTTCTATCCTGGATCTCTGATATTTTCTGGTAAATAGGATCTATTTCTAAGAGAGACTCACCCATGTCGCTGTTACGCTTACAAGCACATTTCCATCACATAGATGTGTAATACATATAAGTGAGACACTGAAACAGATAAAATATGCCCAGGTATTATTTGTGCTGTTGTAACAACGAGTAATTCGGGGTTACTGTTTGCTAGTGAAGTTAGATAAGGGGGTTGGCAGAACAACTTTATTGTACTGAAATATATTCACCAAGCTGATAAGGTTGATTTGTTTTGACTTGAACAGTGGAATCAGCCAATAAGTACATGATCCTCGACTGGAATAAAGTTAATGGAAGCACTAAGAATGACACAAAACTGTTGACAAACTGCCTATTGGCTTTTGTCTCGGGTTCTTCGGCCGACGTTCATCTAATGATTTTACTGACGTTTCGCCAGCACGAGTGGCTGGCATTGTCAAAGCGTCACCCTCCATTCCCGGTGGTGAACTGGAGGCGAGCTCGCGGCCGCAGACTGTATGTACCTGGCGCGCCGACGTCCGAGGGCTTCTCCTCGGTCATTTCCGGTGCGGTTCTCCTCTTGCTACCTGCGACGGTCGTTGGCTGCAGTACAGGAAGCCAGGATCCGTGTACCTTAAGGCTTTCCTCTTTCTTGTTGAAACTGTTCGCGTGTCTTTGTATTTCTACATCTTCTCTGAACAAACGCGTGTGATAGTGCATCTCTACAACCAGAACTTCCGTGTCGGGGAATTTTGTTGTGTGGTCGGTCTCATTTAGTGCGTGCTCTGCCACGGCCGATTTCTCCACCTGCCCCAACCTGCAATGTCGCTTATGCTCTTTGATCCTGGTGTTAATTGATCGTCCAGTCATTTCGACATAAACTTTTCCGGATGTGCATGGTATGCGGTATATTCCCGACATTGCAAGTGGGTCCCTTTCCTCCTTTGCCGATGTGAGGCACCCTTTGATCTTCCTTGTCGGTTTGAAAATCGTCTTAGGAAGATACCGAGCTGTTCTTGGTGACGTGCAAACCTAAGGTGTGGTACAGGTACGTCGATGATATTTTCGTTGTGTGGAGACATATATATATATATATATATATATATATATATATATATATATAGCAGTTAACATTGCAAATAAAATTATATATATACACTCCTGGAAATTGAAATAAGAACACCGTGAATTCATTGTCCCAGGAAGGGGAAACTTTATTGACACATTCCTGGGGTCAGATACATCACATGATCACACTGACAGAACCACAGGCACATATACACAGGCAACAGAGCATGCACAATGTCGGCACTAGTACAGTGTATATCCACCTTTCGCAGCAATGCAGGCTGCTATTCTCCCATGGAGACGATCGTAGAGATGCTGGATGTAGTCCTGTGGAACGGCTTGCCATGCCATTTCCACCTGGCGCCTCAGTTGGACCAGCGTTCGTGCTGGACGTGCAGACCGCGTGAGACGACGCTTCATCCAGTCCCAAACATGCTCAATGGGGAACAGATCCGGAGATCTTGCTGGCCAGGGTAGTTGACTTACACCTTCTAGAGCACGTTGGGTGGCACGGGATACATGCGGACGTGCATTGTCCTGTTGGAACAGCAAGTTCCCTTGCCGGTCTAGGAATGGTAGAACGATGGGTTCGATGACGGTTTGGATGTACCGTGCACTATTCAGTGTCCCCTCGACGATCACCAGTGGTGTACGGCCAGTGTAGGAGATCGCTCCCCACACCATGATGCCGGGTGTTGGCCCTGTGTGCCTCGGTCGTATGCAGTCCTGATTGTGGCGCTCACTTGCACGGCGCCAAACACGCATACGACCATCATTGGCACCAAGGCAGAAGCGACTCTCATCGCTGAAGACGACACGTCTCCATTCGTCCCTCCATTCACGCCTGTCGCGACACCACTGGAGGCGGGCTGCACGATGTTGGGGCGTAAGCGGAAGACGGCCTAACGGTGTGCGGGACCGTAGCCCAGCTTCATGGAGACGGTTGCGAATGGTCCTCGCCGATACCCCAGGAGCAACAGTGTCCCTAATTTGCTGGGAAGTGGCGGTGCGGTCCCCTACGGCACTGCGTAGGATCCTACGGTCTTGGCGTGCATCCGTGCGTCGCTGCGGTCCGGTCCCAGGTCGACGGGCACGTGCACCTTCCGCCGACCACTGGCGACAACATCGATGTACTGTGGAGACCTCACGCCCCACGTGTTGAGCAATTCGGCGGTACGTCCACCCGGCCTCCCGCATGCCCACTATACGCCCTCGCTCAAAGTCCGTCAACTGCACATACGGTTCACGTCCACGCTGTCGCGGCATGCTACCAGTGTTAAAGACTGCGATGGAGCTCCGTATGGCACGGCAAACTGGCTGACACTGACGGCGGCGGTGCACAAATGCTGCGCAGCTAGCGCCATTCGACGGCCAACACCGCGGTTCCTGGTGTGTCCGCTGTGCCGTGCGTGTGATCATTGCTTGTACAGCCCTCTCGCAGTGTCCGGAGCAAGTATGGTGGGTCTGACACACCGGTGTCAATGTGTTCTTTTTTCCATTTCCAGGAGTATATATATATATATATATATATATATATATATATATATATATATATATATATATATAATTTTATTGGTAATGTTAACTGCTTGTTTTTTCCACTTGACATTTATCTTGTTGCTTTACGATATCTTGCTTGGAGGCCTTTAGCCGTGAAATAATTGCCTCTAAAAGTTCGGCTATGTGCCGTTTGGTTTAAAGGTTACAATTTTGAGTGAACCTGTACCGAAATCTTATTTGGCCCTTTCCTCAATTCTAATCACCTGTTCCGCCCAGTGGGTTTTGCGGGCAGTTCAATTCCCTAGCAGATCACTCACCTGTGGATCTTCTGTCCCAGGCGTCGGTCTTCGTCTCTTCTGCAGATGTTTCGTAACCTAGTAAGAAATTAGTTTAGAAAAGCGACAGGAGGGAAGCCACAGACATTTAAAGTCGGGGCAATCTGGCGAAACATATATATTCATAAATGAACACATAAATGAAGAGGTAGCCCTGTCACAAGTAAGCATAAACTATTACGCAGGGAATGTAGCAGCTGGGCGCTTACAAGTTGAAAGTAAACAAGATAACTCAAAAACCAGTCTTCAGTATGAAGATCAGTCCCCAGAGAGAGCACAGAAATAAATTAGCGGGTATCAGTATAACCAGGGAAACGAACCTTGGGTCACGCAAGCAGCAACAGGGTTCGACCAAAACAACTTACTACGCAGTCACGAGCATCGTAATAGCGGAGTACTTCAGAAAAGTTACGAGTGGTTCACCGGATGCCTAAACCTATGTACTTCCCAGGGCAGCGGGAAGCACCAGCCATTAAATGGCGGTAACTGCCGTACACTGAACTTCGCGATGTTGGCTCCTCTTGAGACCGCAACGGAATGAGGCTGGAGAGCTGTCCTCCAGGTTGTCTAAGGGCTCGGTCGATGAGATACAGTGTAGTTCCGAGGTACGCGACATGGACCTCGTAGCCAACCTAACAGGGGTGAGAGGTGGAACAGTTCCTGCTGTTCTGGCCGTCTGGAATAGTAGAGCTCAGCCCCTCACGTTGGGAACCCTCAACTGGCGAGAATCCCAAGAAGGCGCGAGAACCGTGTGGACGATATGAAATAACAGCCAGAACAGCAAGCTAGATTTCGCCATCTTGGGAGTTTTCTATATTAATTAAACGGTTGTAACACTACAATCAAGACTGTTAATAATTTGTACTGATTAATTCTGCATGATGTCAAGTGTATATTTTTAACTAAGTGATGTCATTGATCTACTGTAAAGAAGTGGAAAGGTAGTGTGACATGTTTACTCTTTGCAAGTTAAGTTCATTGTATTATTTGGAGAGAAGTGGTATTTAATTATGTATATTTGTGTTGACTTCATAATATGTTTAAAGAATGAGATCTTTCAAAACATGTTTGCTGGCAACTATGTAATAACTGGTTCATACATCGGGACTTTGTACTGTATAAAGAGAAACCCAAAGTAGTTCCCTCTGCAACGGAAGTGAGTTGGTGCGCTAGGAAAAGGTTAATGTGGCCCTCAGTCTGGGCGGCAAGTGAGAGAGCGAAGTAGTTAGTCGGTAGCAAGTAACTGACAAGAAAACAGCTCAGGTGCCAAAAGACTTACTGTATTGCAGTTGGAATGGAATAGCTTCGCATTTAACATGTGGCTGTAAAATGGTGCTCTCGATTTGGGAAAAGCTCTAAAAATTATATAAACAACGCCAAGAAGAGGTAAATAGAGCTAATTATTGCCAATGGAAAGACCACCTCGCCGCCACATGCTCGACACCAGACTGCGCGACCACTTCGCCACACATACGAAAGGTCAGAACTGTATTACTGTATGAACCAGCAATGTTGTGATTGGTTCGGTGAAAATATAATCCTAATGTTAAAAATGTCTTTGAACAATGTGTCCATCCTATGCACTTACCCAAGTAGGTTCCTCTCCTTTAAGTGATGAAATCCGAGAGTGTTCTTTGCATCAAAAGCATTAACAGTTTTACAGTGCAATTTATTGGTGTGTGGCAAAGTTATGCCAGTACTCTTAATGTGCAGGGTAAAATTGACTTCTTTTTCATACATATAAATCGGAATATTTATGTTTGAGTATATTGATACTTAACTATGAAATGAATTTGAATACCAGTCTAGAAAAGAGTATTACTTGGAAAGCAAAAGTGTTATAATGTTTATTGCTTTAAAGTTGTTTTCACAACTACTCGCTTCAAAAGAGGTATCATGACACTTTGTCTTGAGGTTGTTTGAAGTAAAATTTACTAGATATTATCTCTGATTTGTAGAGGTTATTGGCAGTGATAAATTAGTGCAAACTTCATGATCTCAGATGACAGAGGAACCCAATTCTACCTGTTGTTGTTGTGGTCTTCAGTCCTGAGACTGGTTTGATGCAGCTCTCCATGCTACTCTACCCTGTGCAAGCTTCTTCATCTCCCAGTACCCACTGCAACCTACATCCTTCTGAATCTGCTTAGTGTATTCATCTCTTGGTCTCCCCCTACGATTTTTACCCTCCACGCTGCCCTCCAATACTAAATTGGCGATCACTTGATGCCTCAGAACATGTCCTACCAACCGATCCCTTCTTCTGGTCAAGTTGTGCCACAAACTTCTCTTCTCCCCAATCCTATTCAATACTTCCTCATTAGATATGTGATCTACCCATCTAATCTTCAGCATTCAGGGGAGAGCAGAGACGCCACGGGCAGGGGAGAGAGGGGGGAGAGAGGAAGGGGGAGGGAAAGCCCGGAGGAGAGGGGTGGAGGGAGGAGACGGGGGAAAAGGAAAGAGAAGGGAAGAGAAGAGAAGGGAGGGAGGGTGCCGAAAGGAAAGGACACCGGAAGGTGGGGGGGCAGGGTCAAAGTTGATAGGAGGGGTAGATGGAGGGGACGAGGACATCATCAGCGAGGGGGAGCTGGCGGAAGCCACCTTGGGAGAGGGTAAGGAGGGTGGAGAGATGGAGACCGGGTGGGACGTGGGAATACAGGCGCGGCAGCGGGCGGTGGTGGGAGAGGATCGGGGACACGAGCGGGTGAGGAGGATCAAGTTTACAGGAGGGGTACAGGATCTGTATCCTTTCAAGGAAAAGGAGGAGGTGGGGGAAGGGGATGAGATCATACAGGATCTGCGTGGGGGAGGGGAGACGGATGCGATAGGCAAGGCGGAGAGCATGGCGTTCAAGGATTTGGAGGGATTTATAAGAGGTAGGGGGGGCGGAGATCCAGGCTGGATGGGCATAACAAAGGATAGGGCGGATGAGGGATTTATAGGTGTGGAGGATTGTGGAGGGGTCCAGACCCCACGTACGGCCAGAAAGGAGCTTGAGGAGACGGAGGCGGGAACGTGCCTTGGCTTGGATTGTCCGGAGATGGAGAGTCCAGGAGAGGCGACGGTCGAGGGTGACGCCAAGGTACTTAAGGGTGGGAGTGAGGGCGATAGGACGGCCATAGACGGTGAGATAGAAATCAAGGAGGCGGAAGGAGGGGGTGGTTTTGCCTACAATGATCGCCTGGGTTTTGGAGGGATTGACCTTAAGCAACCACTGGTAGCACCAAGCAGTGAAGCGGTCAAGATGGGATTGGAGAAGGCGTTGGGAGCGTTGCAGGGCGGGGGCAAGGGCAAGGAAGGCAGTGTCATCGGCAAACTGGAGAAGGTGGACGGGGGGTGACGGCGGCGGCATGTCCGCCGTGTACAGAAGGTACAGAAGGGGGGAGAGGACGGAGCCTTGGGGCACACCGGCGGAGGGGAAAAAGGTGTAGGAATCTGTATTGTGGATTGTGACATAGGAAGGATGGCGGGAGAGAAAGGAGCCGATCAGACGGACGTAGTTGATGGGAAGGGCGAAGGTTTGGAGCTTGAAGAGGAGACCGGAATGCCAGACGCGGTCATAAGCGCGTTCGAGGTCAAGGGAGAGGAAGATTGCGGAGTGACGGGAATTTAGCTGTTCGGAAAGGAGATGAGTGAGGTGAGGGGGAGATCGACGGAAGAGAAGGACGGCCGAAAGCCACACTGGATAATGGGAAGGAGGCGGTGCTGGCAGAGATGCTGGTGGATGCGTTGGGTGAGGATAGATTCCAGGACCTTGCTGAAGACCGAGGTAAGGCTGATGGGACGGTAGGAGGAGACGGCGGACGGCGGTTTGCCAGGTTTAAGGAACATGAGGATACGGGAGGTTTTCCACAGGTCGGGGTAGTAACTGGTGGACAGGACTACATTGTAGAGCCTGGCCAGGGTGGAGAGAAAAGAGACAGGAGCTTCACGAAGGTGACAGTAGGTGACACGATCGTGACCAGGAGCGGTGTTGCGTTTGGTGCGGAGTGTAGCAATGAGATCCTGTGTAGTGATAGGAGTATTGAGTTCCGTGTGTGCAATGTTGTCCAAGTACTGGAAACCAGGAGCGAGGGGAGGGACAGAGGTGTCAGTTCGATCGCGGATATCCGGGAAGAGGGAGTAATCAAACTGGGGATCATCGGGGATGGAAAACACATCGGACAGGTAGGAGGCAAAGTGGTTGGCCTTACTAAGGGCGTCAGGGAAGGGGTGATCATCATGGAGAAGAGGGTAGTAGGGGGAGGGTTTAGTTCCGGTAAGGCGACGGAAGGCTGACCAGAACTTGGACAAGTTGATAGGGAGGGTAGTATTTAAATGGGTGCATGTCTGTCGCCAGTCCAGCCTCAGACAAGGTCTGCTGGAGAAAGGAGGCGGCATGGGTGACATCATCGGGATGGCGGTAGGTGAAAGGGTGGCTATCGACCTGGGTGGAGAGGGTATCCCGGTAGGCATTCCAGTTGGCACGGGAATAGTCATGGACGTATTTAGGGGGAGGGTCATGACGAGGGTCAGGGCGGGGGCGACGACCGTCTGAAATGGTGAGGAGGACAGGGAGATGGTCGCTACCAATAAGGTCCAGGACATCCACCGTAATGCGACCAAGGAGGTTGGGGGAGGAGAGAATAACATCGGGAGTGGAGTTGGATTCGGGACGGGTGTGCTGGGGGATGGGGAGGAGGTCGCCTTGAAGGGAGGAGAGGAACCAATGCCACCGCCGTAACTGGGCAGCGGAACGACTATGGATGTTGAGGTCAGCGGCGATCACATAGGAGGAGAAGGTACGGTTGACGTGGGAAAGGAAGTCGAAAGGAATAGGCGCGTTGCGCGGACATAGATGGTGGCGCAGGTAATGGTAAGGCTGGGGAAGAAGAGACTAAGGATCAGGTGTTCGGTGGGGTCGGGAAGGAGAGGTTGGAGCCGAACAGGGATCTGGCGGTGTTGACCAATGGCAACTCCGCCTCGCGCAACTGGGATGGGATTATCAGGGTGGTGGAGGAGATAGGGGGAGGTGTGGATGGAGTGGTGAGGCTGGAGGAAGGTTTCATTGAGGAGGAAGGCATCCACGCGGTGGGTGGCAAGGGTGTGCAGGAAGAGGTTCTTGTTGGCGGGAAGGGAGCGGATGTTGTTGAAAAGGATACGGCGCTCTCGTGCCATGATAAGGATTTAAACGAGGGTGTCAAGACGGGAGAAGGTGAAATGGGCCTGGTTGTGGGAGTAGGTGGCGTACATTTTGAGCTGGAAAACGGAACGGGCGGTGAAGGAGATCTGTTGGAGGGTGTGCGCTGAAAAGGATGTACATTCTGAAGGACGATGGTGAGGAATCTGATGATGTCCTCAGCGGTAGGGGGTGGGCGAAGGGAGTTGCCGGGAGGGATGGGGGCGTCCAGAGGGCGGACGGGAACGGTGAGTTCGGGAGTGGTAGGAGGGGGTCGGGCCTTACAGTTCTGGGAGTATGTGGGATGAGGGAGGTTACAGGTATTACAGGAGGGGGGGAGATTGGAAATTGGGGCACTGCTGTAAAAAGTGGGCTTGCCTACAGTGCGGGCAGGTGGGGGCCTCGCGGCACTCAGATGTTGGGTGCGCATTATACTGCAAGCACCTTTGGCAGTGGAGGGATTGAGGAGGGGTCGACTTTGTAACGTTGGTTAAAAAGGAGGGCACCCTCCTGCAGGAGACGGTCTATGGAGGGGGCGTGCTCAGAAAAAACACGCATAAGGCGGGTGGGGCCGGCAGCGTTGTGGATGCGACGAACCGCACGCACCTCCAGATGGGGATGGGCCTGAAGCTCCGCCAACACCTCCTCCTCCGTGATCGCCGGACTGAGCCGAGTGATCACGGCAGTGAGGGTCGGCGGGCGACGCGGGGGTTGGGGTTGGCGGGAGAGAGGTGGGGAAGGAGCAGGGGTGAGGGAGGCATGAGGGCCAAAGCGGGTGCGGGAAAGGAGGTCTGTGTGGAGGGTAGGGCTGGGGGAGGAGTTAAGCACCGAGGAGTGAGGAGGGAGATTGGGGCACCAGGACAATGCTGGCGAAGGAAGAGGGTGAGGTTCCGGGCTTCAAGGAGAGAGGGATCAGGACGGGAGAGGAGGTAGCGGTAGGAGGACGGGGTAGAGGAGGAGGATGAGGGGGCAGGGACGGGTGGGGAGACATCCATGGCATCATGGGTGTGGGAAGGAGGACGAGGCGGAGCCTTTTTGGAAGCAGAGGAGGCAGGGGTTACACTGGGGCGCTTGACGGCGGCGGAGGAGGTGTGGGGGATGGGAACAACTGGAATGTGGCGAGGAGTGGCAGGTCCCAGGGCTGGAGGCGGCGCCGGAGATGGGGAGGGCGATGGCGAAGGTGACGGTAAAGACGATGACGATGACGAAGGTGAAGGGGAGAGTGGAGCGTGAGCCGTAGCCCGCCGGGCGACCACCCGGGCGGGGGCCGCAGAAACGGCAGGAGTAGAGGGAGGGAGTGGAGGGAAGGGATCAGAGGAGGTGCGGGAGGGAGGAGCTGGGGACGGGGCAACAAATAGGGAGGGAGAAGATAGAGTGAGGAGTGGTGGGATTGACTGAGGGGGGAGTGAAGCGGCACACCACATGATAGTGGTGGCAGCAGCAGAGGGGGAGGTGTAGATAATGGCAGTGGTGGTGGCTGTAGAAGATGTGGTGGGGGTTGACATTATGATAAGGGGAAGCAAAGGAGCAAACGAGAGACAAGCAGGGCGACGAGAGACACAGAGGAGAAAGGGACAGAGAAGGACGAAGGAGACCGGGGCCTAAGCCCCACTCTGCTGCCGCTGGCTGGCGAGGACGCCTCTGCTGCTGCTGCTGCTGCTGCTGGCGGAAGGTGGGGGCAGCGAGGACCACAGCTGGCCGCTGGCTGCGACCACAGGTGGCTGCGACCGCTGGCGGCGGGGACCGCTGGTAGCCGCTGGATGCTGGCTGGCGCAGGCGAAGACCGCTGCGTGGCGCTGGCGGGGATGCTGCTGGCTGCTGGCGTAGACCGCTGCTGGCTGCTGGCTGCTGGCGGTGACCGCTGCTGGCGAGGACCGCTGCTGGCGAGGACCGCTGCTGGCGAGGACCGCTGCTGGCGAGGACCGCTGCTGGCTGCTGGCGAGGACCGCTGCTGGCTGCCGGCTGCTGGCTGGACCACTGCTGCTGGGGAGCGGGCTGGCTGCCGTCGGCCAGACCGCTGCTGCTGGCTGGGACCGATTCCGCTGGCCGAGACCGATTCCGCTGGCCGGGACTGCTGCTGCTGCTGCTGGGCTGGAACGCTGGCTGGCTGGCTGGCTGGCTGGCACCTGCAACACCTAGCACTGCGATTGGTACCGTGAAAGCACAAATCCAAGGGCGGTATTCTAACGAATTACCGCCGGAGATGGACAGCAACTTCTCTGTCTCAAGGAAATTCATTATATTCGAACTGAGAATATTTTCGAGAACCCTGCAACAAACCGATGTTAAGGGGAGCCGGACGTGGTCAAATCCAAAATATTACGATCTTTTTTTTGCTACCGAAAATTAATTGGAACATTACTCTTTAATGTAAATTTTGAAGTATTGTTCTACTCGCCCTAGAAGTGGAGTTATTACCATTTTCCCCCACGCCTGCAGAGGAAATGGGCGGCCGCTGAATGCACCTAACATCCTCTCGTGACTTCCTGGAGAACTGTTTGGGATTTTCTCGTCCTCTTACGCATACAACGCCTTATGTTATGCATGCAGCGAGTGTGCAAGGGTTGGCTACATTGTTTTCTGTGACAAATGAAGTGCTAAGAGCGCGGAACATCGTCTCTTCGCTGTTTACCGTTTCGAATTAGTTCAGTGTTGCGCCTGTTGTTGGTAGTATTATACTTCTTGTGTAAAGCGTTGTTCTGGTTACGATGCCACGTTTTATATAAGAAGAGGAAGAACGTAGGGAACAGAAAATTAACACTAATACCAAGTTGCGATACTACAATAACTGAAACAGTGCGTTCATCTGCTAAGCAACGCATGGCCGGCCATAGCGCTTTGACATCTTGTAGCAAATACTACCTTGGGGATGGTGACTCCAAAGGTTTCAAGACTATAGAGGAACTGAAACCATATGGAAATGAATTTGTAGTTGAAAAGTTGGAATGCAATGGGCATGTGCAAAAGCGTATGGGTGCACGGCTTCGAAGGCTCAAACAAACTTTGGGTTCAAGTAAGCTCAGCGATGGAAAGACAATAGGAGGGAGAGGCAGGCTTACTGATGAGGTGATTGAACGTCTACAGAGATACTATTGGTATGCTATAATGCAAAATACTAGTAATGTTAGTGACATGCGAAAAGAAGTGTGGGCATTGTTCCTTCATACTGCCTCTTCCAATGAATACCCTCAACACAGCCTGTGCCCAAAAGATTCCTGATGCAAATATAATGCAAAAAAAGGACTGTGATCACAAAAATGGTTTGCCAGCAGCTGTGATAAATGAAATAAAACCAATTTTTCATGACTTAGCACAGCCAGAATTGTTACACAAATGTCTACGTGGAAAGACGCAGAATCCTAATGAGAGCGTAAACAATTTGATTTGGAAATTGATTCCTAAAAGGGTGTTTCTAAGCATAAAAACACTGCACTTTGGCATTTATGATGCAATAGCAACCTACAACCAAGGGAACAGTGTGAAGTGTGAAGTTCTAAAGGCATTAGGATTTACAGCTGGGGTGAACGCTGTACGAGCACTAAGAAATATTGACAGAGAAAGGATAAGAGGAGCAGAAAGAAAAGAAAGGCATATGAAGTATGATGGAACAAAAGGCCAGAAAAGAAGACAGAAGAGGAAGCTTTTGGAGGATGAAAAAGAAGACCCTGATAATCCATCCTATAGTGCAGGAATGTATTGAGAAACTTTGATAGCCATTTCCCGTAAATTAGAATTTTTCAAATATAAGGAACATTTTCTCAAAATCCACTCAAGCTAGAGAGATGAAATTTTTATACAGCACTCCTAATGGTCAAACGTACTTTGTAACACAGCCATTTGGCAATATGTTCAGTAGTTTCATTTCAGTTTAATTATAAAGCAATTATTTGTAAAAAACTTTGGGTCATTAATAAAAAAAAATAATTGGAAGGAAACTAGAAAAGATACTCCAAAATCACTCTGTCATAACTGCAATACTAAACCACTCTATATGTAAAAAAAATCAAATTTTTCTATTTGGTAGTTTATTCATAGATGTTCCTCAAACTTAGTGATTTTAACATGGGCAGCATAGGCACCTCAGGCTCCCCTTAAGGATATTGGTCAGTAATTTTGAGGATCCGTCTTTCTACCCTTCTTATATAGAGGCGTCACCTGCTTTTTTTCGCGATAAATGCAAGCTAAGTAAGGAGCCAATGCAGTAGAGTATTCTCTGAAAAACCGAATTGGAATCCCATCAGGACCTGGCAATTTATTTATTTTCAACCCATTCAGCTGCTTCACAACCCCAGGAATGTCTATCACTATGCCCTCCATACGGGAATCTGTCGAGACTCAAACGGCGGTATGTTTGTACGGTCCTCCTGCGTGAAAGATTTCTCAAATGCTAAATTTAAAATGTCAGCTTTCGTTTTGCTGTCTTCCGTTGCCAGGCCAGACTGATCAGTGAGTGACTGGATGGAAGCCTTCGACCCGCATACAGATTTTACGTAAGACCGGAACTTCCTTGGGTTTTCAGCAAGATCTTTTGCTAAGGTATGACGGTGGTAGTGGTTGAATGCTTCACGCATCGCTCTTTTTACAGCAGGACGAATCTCTACTAACTTTTGCCTGTCCTCATTCTCCCGATCTTTCTTGTACCGCGAGTGCAACTGCCTTTGCTTCCTGAGTATTCTCCGAATTGCGCTGTTAAACCACGGTGGGTCTTTTCCGTCCCTAACCCACTTTTTCGGCACATAATTGCCCAATGCGTGATTTACAATGTGTTTAAAATTTGCCCATGATTCTTCAACGTTCATTGTACTGGAAGTAAATGAAGTACATTCATTTACTAAGTGGGATGCCAACAACTGCTTATCTGCTCTTTCTAGTAAGAATACTCTCCTAGCCTTATTGACCGACTTTTTAACTTTCGTAACCATAGTCGTAATGACAACATCATGATCACTAATCCCTGTCTCAACACTGATACCGTCGATGAGGTCTGGTCTGTTCGTGGCTACCAGATCCAAAATATTTCCATTACGCGTTGGCTGTCGATTTAGCTGCTCAAGACAGTTTTCGGATAATACGTTCAAAAGTAATTCGCACGACGGCTCGTCTGTATCACCTGTAATGAATACATAGACATCCCAGTCTATACTAGGTAGGCTGAAGTCGCCTCCGACTGATATAGCATGATCCCGGTACTTCTGCGAGACAGAGTGTAGACTCCCTTTGAATGATTGTAGAACTGTCACGGTGGAACCTGGTGGCCGGTAATAACACCCCACAATTAACTTTATTTCCCCTATCCCTGTCAAACGTGTCCAGATAACTCCACAATCACACTCTACTACGACCTCAGTAGACACAATATTTTTGTCAACTGCAATGAAGACACCACCTCCTACGGTGTCTAATCTGTCTTTCCGATACACGTTCCAACCCTCACCAAATATTTCAGAGTTCAGGCAGGTCTCAGTCCCGTGAATAATTTGCGCGTCACACGCTTCCTGGAGGGCAGTAAATTCAGGAACTTTATTCTGAACACTCTGAAAACTTACTTGTAATATCTTGATAGCTGAAGTGTCTCTACACTGAGCGCGTCTTGATTTTCCTGCCTGCACGTCGACTGGTGAGTGTTCATCAGGACACCTCGTACTACTGCCTAGCCTAAGAAACCCCCACGTGCGCGCCACAAGTACTCTGCTACCCGAGTAGCCGCTTCCTTTGTGTAGTGCACCCTTGGCCTATCTAGGGGCGTCCTACAATTCCCCACCCAATAGCGCAAGTCTACAAATCTGCAGCCAAGACCGTCAGAGAGTCGACGAAGCCTCTGGTCGAGACCCTCCACTCGGCTCCAAACCAAAGGACCCCGATACACTCTGGGAACGATGCTGCAAATAGAGAGCTCTGCTCGCACCCTGCGTGCGAGGCCGGCGGTCTTCACCAAATCCGCCAGGCGCCTGTACGAACTGAGGATCGTCTCAGAACCCAAGCGACAAGCATCATTGGTGCCGACGTGAGCAACTACCTGCAGACGACTGCTCCCCATAAGCTCGATAGCCGCAGGCAAGGCCGCCTCCACATCTCGGTTGAGGCCCCCCGGCAGGCAAACCGAGTGCCCGTTGGATTTCTTTCCAGCCCTGTACGCTATTTCCCTACGGGTCTTCATCACCCGCCTAATGTTGGAGCTCCCAATAACCAGCAAGCCTTTGCCCCCGTGTGGCTGCTCGGGCCCTGCTGAAGGAGCGCCCACCTGCCCACTGACAGGATGAACGGGCGAGGCCAGCCGGACAGCCTCCACATTGGCCTTGACTGTTATCATGTGCTATCTGGTCTTGTGTGGGTTGTGAAGAGAAAGTTTAGGCTATATTAGTTAAAGGCAAGAGTAATGATTAACGTGAACAAGAAAAAAGGCTCATTTGGATATCTTGTGACCGCGTAACTGTTAAAGTGATAACTGCTGCTAACCACAGTGTAATTTGTCCATTTTGGTATGTTCAATGCACTTCATGGAACAGTATGTAATGAAAGTTCGTTTTGAATTGGTAAAACTAGGTTCTTTATAAATAATGCTTTACATTATTATACCTAATTAGGATGGAGACTGTATAACTATTTAAGTTAACAGTAATCAGTTACTGTTACTTATTGCAAAATTATTTTCTTTCTCTTAAATACCTACAGCTATTCTTACGAAATTAAGCTTCGATACTAATTTTCCTTTAGGCAAACTCGGTCAGTTTTCTAAACTCCTCTAGTGGGTAACATTTACTGCGAGTTTAGGCCATATTTGGCAAATTTACTGCCGCAGTAGCGCTATACGTGGTTGCCTTGTGACAGAAATAAACCTTGTCGTCACTAGATTAAACTGCATGCTGGTATAACAAGCGAAGCAGTAGTGTTATACAGGGAATGTTAAAATTATCCTGCCCCCTCTAACCTATAGTCCTCTATGTACACAATACCTCGGTAATGTCTGTGGACTTGCAAAATTTAATTTAGTGGTATTAATACTACGATCAAGTTTGATGAATTGCTAATTAATCATTCGACTTGTCGGAGTTAGGTATCAGTGTATTCGGAATTTTGTATGGAGATCTCACCTGTGATGAGAATGAAAGGATTAATTTTATTTCTCTCTCTCCTTTTGTGGTGAGGTCTGGTCTGGACGGACGCCGTGGCCTTGCCACGTGCTTAACAAAGTCACTGCGTTTAAACCTGTACACTGCAACGTACGGGCTGCGAATGGTCACATCAGTTTGTAGATCTGTAACGTAAATCCCTACCTTTGAATATACGAGGGCAGTTCAATAAGTAATGCAACACATTTTTTTCTGAAACAGGGGTTGTCTTATTCAGCATTGAAATACACCAGGTTATTCCCCAATCTTTTAGCTACACAACACTATTTTCCAACGTAATCTCCATTCAATGCTACGGCCTTACGCCACCTTGAAATGAGGGCCTGTATGCCTGCACGGTACCATTCCACTGGTCGATGTCGGAGCCAACGTCGTACTGCATCAATAACTTCTTCATCATCCGCGTAGTGCCTCCCACGGATTGCCTCCTTCATTGGGCCAAACATATGGAAATCCGACGGTGCGACATCGGGGCTGTAGCGTGCATGAGGAAGAACAGTCCACTGAAGTTTTGTGAGCTCCTCTCGGGTGCGAAGACTTGTGTGAGGTCTTGCGTTGTCATGAAGAAGGAGAAGTTCGTTCAGATTTTTGTGCCTACGAACACGCTGAAGTCGTTTCTTCAATTTCTGCAGAGTAGCACAATACACTTCAGAGTTGATCGTTTGACCATGGGGAAGGACATCGAACAGAATAACCCCTTCAGCGTCCCAGAAGACTGTAACCGTGACTTTACCGGCTGAGGGTATGGCTTTAAACTTTTTCTTGGTAGGGGAGTGGGTGTGGCGCCACTCCATTGATTGCCGTTTTGTTTCAGGTTCGAAGTGATGAACCCATGTTTCATCGCCTGTAACAATCTTTGACAAGAAATTGTCACCCTCAGCCACATGACGAGCAAGCAATTCCGCACAGATGGTTCTCCTTTGCTCTTTATGGTGTTCGGTTAGACAACGAGGGACCCAGCGGGAACAAACCTTTGAATATCCCAACTGGTGAACAATTGTGACAGCACTACCAACAGAGATGTCAAGTTCAGCACTGAGTTGTTTGATGGTGATCCGTCGATCATCTCGAACGAGTGTGTTCGCACGCTCCGCCATTGCAGGAGTCACAGCTGTGCACGGCTGGCCCGCACGCGGGAGATCAGACAGTCTTGCTTGACCTTGCGGCGATGACGACACACGCTTTGCCCAACGACTCACCGTGCTTTTGTCCACTGCCAGATCACCGTAGACATTCTGCAAGCGCCTATGAATATCTGAGATGCCCTGGTTTTCCGCCAAAAGAAACTCGATCACTGCCCGTTGTTAAAAACGCACATCCGTTACAGACGCCATTTTAACAGCTCCGTACAGCGCTGCCACCTGTCGGAAGTCAATGAAACTATACGAGACGAAGCGGGAATGTTTGAAAATATTCCACAAGAAATTTCCGGTTTTCTCAACCAAAATTTGCCGAGAAAAAAAATGTGTTGCATTACTTATTGAACTGCCCTCGTATATTGTGTTCTACGGCTATCTATTGCCGACCATAGGAGACAAAGCCAACAGTAATTCGCCAGAACTCTATTAAACTATGTTCGAGAATCTTCGGCTGTGGTTGCACAGATAATACCCCAGGAGACAGTAGTACAGGTAATTGAATCGTATTTCTCACAATTTTCCACCACGACAAAACATTCCATGTAGATTCCATGTACTGTTCATCCGGCGGTACGTAGCGGAAAGCGGTTCATCTGCGCATTGTAGGGGTATTGGCTACAGTTCAGCGTAACGTTGCGGTGAAGTTATAGCATCGGCGAAATACGGTGTCGGAGACTAGGGTAGTATTAGCTAACTGTGGAGTGACCTAATTACTGTACGCCAACATGGGTGCAATATAGTACTGCATTTGTAAAAGCAGTGGGAACAAAATGTGAACACGTGGCCATAACTGGTCAAATTACTTTGCTCGTTCCATGCACGTGTATTTCCACCCAATTTACTTATTCCACTTTATTAGATCAGACTCAGAAGGGTGAGGCTTAATATTCGGTAGATATTTCAAGCTGAAGCGGCAGCGGATCGACTCTAGGGAACGTCTGTATACTACAGTCCGCCCGAACAGGATATGAAGGCCTAACGGTACCGACTGGCCGCCACGTCACCATCAGCCCAAAGACGTCACTGGATGCGGATTATGGAGAGGCACTGATCAGCACACCGCTCTCCCGGCCTTATGTTAGTTTACGATACCGGAGCCGCTACTTCTCAATCAAGTAGCTCCTGATTTGGCCTCACAAGGGGTGAGGGCACCCAGCTAGCCAACAGTGCATGGCAGATGCGGTGGTCACCCATCCTGGTGCTTACTAGCCGACAGTACTTAACTTCTGTAATATGACGGGAACCTGGGTTACCTAGAATTTCATCAAAGTGAAATATTTGTCGATGCAGGTAGATCAGTTAGGGAATTATTAATAATTTTAATTAAAGGGTACCAATGTGGCAAGGCAAGGCCTTGGCTCTATGGAACATCTACTCGACCAAACTCAATAATACACTCCTGGAAATGGAAAAAAGAACACATTGACACCGGTGTGTCAGACCCACCATACTTGCTCCGGACACTGCGAGAGGGCTGTACAAGCAATGATCACACGCACGGCACAGCGGACACACCAGGAACCGCGGTGTTGGCCGTCGAATGGCGCTAGCTGCGCAGCATTTGTGCACCGCCGCCGTCAGTGTCAGCCAGTTTGCCGTGGCATACGGAGCTCCATCGCAGTCTTTAACACTGGTAGCATGCCGCGACAGCGTGGACGTGAACCGTATGTGCAGTTGACGGACTTTGAGCGAGGGCGTATAGTGGGCATGCGGGAGGCCGGGTGGACGTACCGCCGAATTGCTCAACACGTGGGGCGTGAGGTCTCCACAGTACATCGATGTTGTCGCCAGTGGTCGGCGGAAGGTGCACGTGCCCGTCGACCTGGGACCGGACCGCAGCGACGCACGGATGCACGCCAAGACCGTAGGATCCTACGCAGTGCCGTAGGGGACCGCACCGCCACTTCCAAGCAAATTAGAGACACTGTTGCTCCTGGGGTATCGGCGAGGACCATTCGCAACCGTCTCCATGAAGCTGGGCTACGGTCCCGCACACCGTTAGGCCGTCTTCCGCTCACGCCCCAACATCGTGCAGCCCGCCTCCAGTGGTGTCGCGACAGGCGTGAATGGAGGGACGAATGGAGACGTGTCGTCTTCAGCGATGAGAGTCGCTTCTGCCTTGGTGCCAATGATGGTCGTATGCGTGTTTGGCGCCGTGCAGGTGAGCGCCACAATCAGGACTGCATACGACCGAGGCACACAGGGCCAACACCCAGGATAATGGTGTGGGGAGCGATCTCCTACACTGGCCGTACACCACTGGTGATCGTCGAGGGGACACTGAATAGTGCACGGTACATCCAAACCGTCATCGAACCCATCGTTCTACCATTCCTAGACCGGCAAGGGAACTTGCTGTTCCAACAGGACAATGCACGTCCGCATGTATCCCGTACCACCCAACGTGCTCTAGAAGGTGTAAGTCAACTACCATGGCCAGCAAGATCTCCGGATCTGTCCCCCATTGAGCATGTTTGGGACTGGATGAAGCGTCGTCTCACGCGGACTGCACGTCCAGCACGAACGCTGGTCCAACTGAGGCGCCAGGTGGAAATGGCATGGCAAGCCGTTCCACAGGACTACATCCAGCATCTCTACGATCGTCTCCATGGGAGAATAGCAGCCTGCATTGCTGCGAAAGGTGGATATACACTGTACTAGTGCCGACATTGTGCATGTTCTGTTGCCTGTGTCTATGTGCCTGTGGTTCTGTCAGTGTGATCATGTGATGTATCTGACCCCAGGAATGTGTCAATAAAGTTTCCCCTTCCCGGGACAATGAATTCACGGTGTTCTTATTTCAATTTCCAGGAGTGTATTAAGCCTGCAGGGCTGATGCACTAGAAAGATTGAAGCAATGTTTGAGATATGTATTGTGTCGATGTAAATTGCATGGAACACCAATCACAGAGGTATTCACTGTTGCTAATAGAGCTAGACACTATTTCCAATGTGGGGCGCCGAGATAAGAAGTGTTTTCTCTGCAATATGTGTCACATTCAGGCTACGGGGTGAACATTCATAAAACCGACAAACTGCAGGACGGATTCCAGACTGAAAACTGACGAAAAAAGTCCTGTGAACATGTGTCCGGAAACGCACCGTTGCCGCGTTAGATGGCACTGGCGCATTACAGTTCGCTTTACCATTTGCAGTAAGTTACTTGTGTGCTACAGACTGTGTGATTGACACATCTCACTGTATGAGGCAGAATGGTCTGGCATTGCTGTCCGGAACAAGCGAGATGCTGTCTGTGCACAGCAAACAGAACGTAAACGGCCAAGAGGAACCACGGCTATAACAAGAGAATAACCTTCAGAGACACCAACCACAGCAACTACATTCCAAGGCCGTGCTGAGCGTTTCTGTGATCACGGATCCTTTCAGACAGACGAATGTGCAGGGAGGCGACGGACTGTGGGTACACCAGATTTGGAGGACCGAGTTGAGTACTGAGACGTATCCTAGTACAGGCTCCAGGCAAGTGGTCCCACCAACATGGTGTAAAGCAAAGTACGACTGTATGCATCCTGCATGACAACCGCTAACATGGAGGCCGCTCTGAACATACGTTGTGACGTGAATGCGATGCAGCTCTGTACTGGGATGATTTGTTGTTACACTCAAACAGTCCGTTTCCTGGCACCTTCTTTCCTCCTACCGCTCAGGAATCTGTCCCTGCAGTTTGTCGGTTTTGTTAATGTTCACCCTGTAATTAAGATAAATGTCACTAACGTAATGCTACTGGCGTATAAGTGCGCGTGTCAATGTGTTGGCCGGCCGCGGTGGCCGAGCGGTTCTAGGCACCTCAGTCCGGAACTGCGCGACTGCTACGGTCGCAGGTTCGAATGCTGCCTCGCGCATGGATGTGTGTGATGTCCTTAGGTTAGTTAGGTTTAAGTAGCTCTAAGTTCTAGGGGACTGATGACCTCCGAAGTTAATTCCAATAGCGCTCAGAGCCATTTAAACCATTTTTTTCAATGTGTTGTAAATATTTCTATAACTAAATGTCTAAAATGCATAAATAAACAGCTAGTTTCAGTGGCCGGTTGCCTATCTAATGGTTTCCAGAGACAAGAAATATATGATTTTTCGGTGTTTCATGTAATTACTGAACGAATTAATAAATTTAAATTTCTTTTATAATGTTCTCAATAAGCAGTACGATCTTACTTAGAAGGCTTTACACACTATACCCGGGCCGGTGAAACATGTCACGTGACAGCTCGCGTGAGGTTGGCTACACTGCGATTGCGAGATTGCAACAGCTGCCATCGCACACGCCCACAACTCCGAAGTACGTTTCGTAAATGTAAGCTACGGTCAACGTTTATACGTAAGTGCAACGAAGTACGTTTCTTTAACAATGGAGAGAACGACGACGGAGACCAAGCGTTTGATAGCGTATTAAACCGAGGAATAAAAACACCTGAAGTTAATGACAATATCTATGAAAAGTCGTCCAAATTGTTACAGTAATAGCTGCATGTAGAACGTCGTATAATAATGCAAATCTAAGCATACCAAATAACACGCTATCCAGTCTCATAGAAAGAAATAAAGCAAAACATACATAGCCTACCCGATTGCAGAGAGAGAAAGAATTAATTCTGTATACATTTGCACTCACCAATTTACGATGTAAATAGCGCAATTCCATCCAGTTCTCGGAATCGGAATCGGCGCCAAAACCGTTGTCTTCGTCATCATCATCATCATCACGAAGAGAACCGTCGTTTTCATTTATAATGCCATCTATAGTTTGTGGTTCTCTTGTCAGTTTAGCTACACTGTTTACTTTTTTCGTCCATGAGACAGCGTCTACCGTAGGAAGACCTTCACGTAGCAGTCTTTCCACTTGTGTTATAGTAAAAGTCTTGTTGTTACTTCTAATGTACGCCTTGACTTCACTCCAAACCAATTCAATTGCATTAAAACGACAGTGATAAGGCGGTAGCCTAATTACCAAGTGACCCTGTTCGATTGCAATATCATCTACAACTTATTTAGACTTATTTTGTTTCACGAGCGAGTATAGCAGCAGTTTTGTCACGATCATGTTTCTTATGGTCACTAGTGGTGGGATCTTTATCTAAAATCACGGAATGGTACGGTGCATTGTCCATCACAAAAACGGTCGGAACACTAAACTGGAGCAGCAAGTTTTTTAACCACTGTATAAACCGTGGGTGGTCCATATCCTCATGATAGTCACCGAATTTTTCGATCGAAAAACCAGAAGTCCTTCAGGCACAAAGCCGTTTGGAGATCCTGCATGGGCCACAATTAATTGTGATCCACTTCCTGTTGGCTGATGACCGCTACTATTCGGAGTATCATATCATCTGTCCAGCACTTCTCAACTGATTCTCCAGCGTTGACCCAGGTTTCGTCTAACCATATGACTGAGTGTATGTCCTTTCCTATAATTTTGTGTAAGAAAATGGTACGAGCTGCAACGACGTGAACTTTTTCTAGTAACAGCTTTCGTCCATCTAACTTTTTAAAACAGAAGCCCATACTTTTTAATATCATCTTAAGTGACGTTTTCCCCCCTCAGAAAATCTCACTTTCTTTCAAAGAAATTAGCTATTGTGGGGTATTCTTTCCTTTTATAGTATCCGCATATGTGCCGACGAATTGCATCGGATTGGAAAGAATCAATATCTGTAATAGGACGAGGCTGCTCCTTTTTCTTGCCTGGAGTACTTAAAAACACAGTTTCTTCCACAGGGGCTTTCTTCCACTCTGTTTACTTCACTGTCTTGTAAGTCTTGAAGTACCACCCCATTCCTTATAACTGTTCTTTCACTGAGTCCTATAGTTTTCGAGCTACGCTCTAAAACTTTATCGGCAGGAACCGACACATGCCCATGAGCAGAAACGAGTTCCTTTTTCTTGCTCGTGAAACGCGTCCTCCGTAGTAATACCAAAGCCTGACTATTTAATGGCACTCCACGGCGCAACGGATTGTCGCTTGGTGAACTACATTGTTTAACAAACAAAAACTGTAGTCGAGTCGGTGACACAACACAGCAGCAGGCGTTCGCGCACTAACGTACACTGTTTACACGGGAGCCGGCAGCGTGGTAGCGTCGACGCCGGAACCGGCTTTTGTTCGGTGCTGTTATCGGTTCAGTAGGCGTGGCGCATCCCGTTCCTCACTTGTTTGTTAGTTATACTACCAACTCTACGACGCGGGTACAAGTTAAGTATTACATCTGGAAACTGTGTATACGTCTTGTAGCAGCATAAGTCACTGAGCACAGATTGCCTAGACTAGATTAAGCATTATTTAAGAATAGAAGCCTGTAGCGTCATGTAACAAACTTTAAACATAATTTAAAACTTTTTCAAGCCTTCACCCCCCCCCCTCCACACACACACACACACACACACACAAAATGATGAAAGGGAATGAGCTTGTTGCTCGCTACAAAATGTTCAAATGTGTGTGAAATCTTATGGGATTTAACTGCTAAGGTCATCAGTCCCTAAGATTACACACTACCTAGCCTAAACTATCCTAAGGACTACCACACACACCCATGCGCGAGGGAGGACTCGAACCTCCGCCGGGAGCAGCCGCACAGTCCATGACTGCAGCGCCTAGACCACTCGGCTAATCCCGCGCGGCTTGCTCGCTACAATTTTGCTGTTCGTGGACTAAACTGGTTTCGAGACTTCTTTGCAGGCAGAACTCAACACGAAGTGTGTGATACGATCGTCACCGTTCATAATGTATATAAGTGAAAACTTAGAAAGTGTTGGTAGCTCTTTAAGACTGTTAACAGATGATGCAGTTGCCTACGAAAAAATACCAACGCCAGAAGACAGTATGGTTTTGTAAAATGACCTACAGCGGATTGATGAGTGCTGCAGCCTCTGACAGTTGACCCTGAAGACAAACAAGTGTAAAACACTTCGGGGTTGCTGCCGAATCCTAAAATCAACTTGACTCGATATTTCGGCGATCCAACTGGTCGCCATCTTCAGGAAATGCTCCTTCTGCTGAGGAGTCCCGCTGAGAACTGACGCCAGGTTGCAAATCGGCGTCCTATATAGGCCGCCGTTCAGTAGACGGCGCATGCGCCGCCCATCACGGTTTCTGCCTTCCAAGAGAGGGAGGTGGCGCCGCCCTTAGAGAAACACTGCTGGCAACGATATATCGCAATCAAGGCCGCACCGAAGAACGTTCAGTTTTGATGCGAGATAATACAATATTCCACGTCTTGCTAAGAGGAAACCCATTGTCTCTGTTGATTAAATTATCAGCCAACCTAATTTCAATCGCCTCTTTATAGACATTGTTCCAAAAACCGGCTGTTGTAGCCTCGTATGACAGCGATATTTCACACACCTGTCATGCACTGTGCGAATCGAACGGCCAATGTAAGCTTTCCCACATTGACTTACATTGGCCGTTCGATTCGCACAGTGCATGGCAGGTGTGTGGAACATCGCCGCCATACGAGGCTACAACAGCCGGAAAAATCGGCGGTAGGTGAACACTGCCTAAATGAGGGACTCAGTATAAAATTTGGTGAAACTGTGGTAGTTGCCAACATTTCCGGTTTTTCGAACAGTGTCTATAAAGAGGCGATTGAACTTTGGTTGGCCGATAATTTAATCAACAGGAACAATGGGTTTCCTCTTAGCAAGACGTGGAATCCTGTATTATCTCGCATCAAAACTGAACGTTCTTCGGTGCGGCCTTGATTGCGATATATCGTTGCCAGCAGTGTTTCACTAAGGGCGGCGCCACCTCCCTAATCAGCATTTCCTGAAGATAGCGACCAGTTGGATCGCCGAAATATCGAGTCAAGTTGATTTTAGGATCCGGCAGCAAACCCGAAGAGACTTCCAAGACTTATTACGCCGGCAAATCCTACGTAATCACATCAAGTGTAAAACACTGTGCGTACATAGCGAAAAAATTCACTACTGTACAGCTACACTAGTGACAACAAAATGCTGGAAACGGTATCTACCGTAAAACATCTAGGAGTAACCAACCATAAAGACCTTAAGTGGAATGACCACCTAAAAGAAATAGTCGGAAAAGCAGATGCCAGACTGAGATTTATTTGAAAACTTTTAAGGAAATGTAACTCATCCACCAAGGAAGTGGCTCATAAAGAGCTCGTTCGACCAATTCTGGAGCGTTGTTCATCAGTCTGAGACACTTACCAGACAGAACTAACAGAAGATACAGAGAAGACCCAACGAAGAGTACAGTTTAGTCTGCGCGAGGGCGTTCAAAAAAATTCCAGTGCCAGACGTTACAAGAGAGGCGTTGTCCATCACGGAGCGGTTTAGTAATGAAATGACGAGAGAGCACTTTCCAAAAAGTGTCGGACAACATCTGACTTCCTGCCCATACGCCTCGCGAAATCAGCACAGCGATAAAAAACGAGAAATTGGAGTTAATACGGAGTCTCAACGATAATCATTCTTCCCACGCGCCAGTCGCGAGTGTAACAGGAAAGGAGGGCATCAATTAGTGGCGACAGTAGCACCCTCCACCGCTGAACGTCAGGTGGCTTGGGGAGTGTTGATTTGGCGTACACGTAAAACTACAGCGTCTGGCTTGGCATTTTAATTTATTGCTTCTTTATTACCAACTCTCTTCGCATCACGTACTGCAGAAAGTATCCACATACACCTCTAAATGCACCTGCAAAATAACGTCACTGTACGACATATACACTGAAGCGCGAAAGAAACTGGTATCATCATCGTCATTGTCATTGGACTGTCTGCCTTGTGGCAGGTTTTGTCTGCATAGCCCTCCATGCTTCTCTGTCTTCTGCGTTCCTCTTCATTCTTTGGTACTCTCCTTGTGGCCTGCTGACATCATCCAGCATCTGGAACCTTCCTCTCCCTTCTCTCTCTTTCCTGGAACGAACCCTTCAAAGTATGAATTTGGCAGTTATTGCAAAATATTCATGTAGAATTGACACATCATGCCATCTGTTGATTATCTTGTACATTTGACCACCAGATTTCAATGTTTAGCGGGACAATTTAGGGAGGGTTTTGAAACATGTTTTCTTCCACTGTATTTGAGTCATTAGAAGATCAAAACAAATCGCAAAACGATTTAGAAAAGATATCAGAATGGTACGAAAATTGGCAGTTGACCCAAACTAACGAAAAGGGTGAGGTAATCCAAATGAGTGCTAAAAGGAATCCATTAAACTATGGTTATGCGATAAATCAGTCAAATATAAAGGCCATAAATTCAACTAAATACCTAGGAATTACAATTACGAACAACTTAAATTGGAAGGAACACACAGAAAATGTTGTGGGGTAGGCTAACCAAAGACTGCGTTTTATTGGCAAGACACAGAAAATGTAACAGATCTACTAAGGAGACTGTCTACACTACACTTGTCCATCCTCTTTTAGAATACCGCTGTGCAGTGTGGGATCCATACCAGATAGGACTGATGGAGTACATCGAAAAAGTTCAAAGAAGGGCGGCACATTTTATATTATCGTGAAATATGGGAGAGTGTGTCACTGAAGTGATACAGGATTTGGGCTGGAAATCGTTAAAAGAAAGGCGTTTTTCGTTGGGACGGAATCTTCTCACGAAATTCCAATCACCTACTTTCTCCTCCGAATGCGAAAATATTTTGTTGACTGACCTACATAGGGAGAAACGAGTACCATGATAAAATAAGGGAAATCAAAGCTCGTACAGAAAGATAAACGTGTTCGTTCTTTCCGCGCGCCATACATGATTGCAGTAATAGAGAATTGTGAAGGTGGTTCAATGAACCCTCTGCCAGGCACTTAAATGTGATTTGCAGAGTATCCATGTAGATGTAGATGATGTAGATGTAGATGCCTCTAATAGAAGGCAATCACTTCTTAGATTGTGGCCTGTCCAGTTTAGTTTCCTGTTCTTGACCGTCAGCAGTATCCCCCGTTCTTCATAACTTCTTCATTTCTGACTGCATCAGTCCAGCAGATCTTCTCCATTGTGTGCCATATGCACATTTCACAAGCTTCAATTCTTTTCTCATCCTGCTTTCTCGAAGTCCACGTTTCTGCTCCATACAAGGCCACCCTCCATATTAAGCACTTGACCAGTCGCTTCCTTATTTCCTTGTTTAAACAACTAGTTAGGAGTCTTCTCTGTTTTTGAAATGCCTCTTTCGGAAGAGCCATTCTCACTTTGATATCTTGTTGGCAATCCATGTCTTCTTTAATCCAAGTTCCCTAATACTGAAGTGCTCTTACCTGTTCTATGATTCCTGACCCCAATTTAATTTTCACTTTTCTTTTCTTTAGGCCTATGACCATGCTTTTGGTTTTCTTTTTATTAATTTTCATACTGTATGCTGCACAGGCTTCATTCAGGTCATTTAGCATTTGAGTCAGCGTCTCTTGATTTTCTGCAAAGATCTCCATCTCATCTGCAAATCTTATACATTCAATTTTCCGCCCACCTATCCAGACGCCTCTTGTGCAATCCAAACAGATCTCAAGTACTTGTTCCAGACAGATGTTAAATAGGATCGACGAGAGACAACAGGCCCGTCTAACACCTTTCCCAATCTTGCTGTCTTCAGAGATCCCATTACCCATTCGCACCCGAACTTTCTGATTCAGGTACACATTTGCGATAAACCTTCTCTCCTTCCACTTTACTCCCTTCTTCTTCAAGATATCTAACTACTGCTCCCACTGCACTCTATCAAAGGCCTTTTATAGGTCTATGAAAACAGCATACACTTATTTGCCTTTTTCTATTTACCCTTCGCCGATGGTTCTTGGAAGTCCAATGGCATCTCGCGTTCCCCTTCCCATATGAAGCCATATTGTTCATCACCAAGTTCGAGTGTTCCATGTAGCCTCCTATTTGGAATTCGAAGAACTACTTTTGGTGCCTGCTATATAGGGCTGATGGTCCTGTGGTATTCACACTTTTTCGGATTGTTAGTCTTTGGGATTGGGACTATTATACTTACGAGAAAGTCTTCTGGCCATTCCCCTTTGTCATAGATGTAATTGCAAAGAGAGGTCAACTCATTTTCGCCTGTTTCATTTAAACTATTTAAGGTTCCTGCCGGAATGTCATCTACAGCACATGATTTGTTGTTTTTAAGTTCTCCCAATGCCTTATTTACCTCTGAACCTAGGATAAAATATCCTTTTTCCTTGAGCTTGTCGTCTCTCTTCTTAAGAGTTATTCTGATCTGTTCTTGGAATTCCTGCAGTCCTTTCCCTAAGTTTTCTTGTTTATCTTGGGACATCTCTGCTATACTTTTCTTGATTTCTTTGTATTATTTCTTGATTTCTTCATTTCCTTTCTTGATTTCATTATATCCTTTGGACATCTCTTCTATACGCTTGGATTCCTTGGACCATCTTGAATATTATAAACTGCGATTTTCCATCCTCTAGATTCAGTTCCTTTCTAATTGTTTTTACTGGTGTCTCAGGGTAACTGGTTGAATGACCCAATGGGCTATCCACTGACATTTCACTACCACCAGTTCTTGATTCATCCTTGTCCTCCTTCACTATCTCCATTTTTCTAACTACCTCCTCCGCTACCTTTTCTGTTACTTCAGAATCCATTCTCAACTATTCACTATGGACACCGAGCGGGGTGGCGCAGTGGTTAGACACTGGACTCGCATTCGGGAGGACGACGGTTCAATCCCGCGTCCGGCCATCCTGATTTAGGTTTTCCGTGATTTCCCTAAATCACTCCAGGCAAATGCCGGGATGGTTCCTCTGAAAGGGCACAGCCGACTTCCTTCCCAATCCTTCCCTAATCCGATGAGACCGATGACCACGCTGTCTGGTCTCCTTCCCCAAACCAACCAACCAACCACTATGGACAGACAAGAAAAATAAAATAACCTCCTAGTAACCCAAACACTCACTAATTAGCTAATAATTACATAATCCTTCACTGTAGTTGGTTAACCCAGATTGGCAAAACAGACCTCCACATTGAACACCATAAATTACAGAAGCCTACCCCGATCAAACATCAATGACCGCATTTATACACAAAATCTCGAAGTAATATACACACAACAACTTAGAAGACGTTTAAAGATATAATTTACAATAAACAATGCAAATGAGGCACTACTCTATGCTGTAAAGCATGAAAAGCATATAAGCGTACCATGTTTCAGAGCAAATTCCCAAAAAAATGTTAAAAAATATTGTTTTTATAATATCTGCAATTGCCAAATATAATTTGAAGTTTCTTTTGCATTCTGGAGATAGTGGAATGCTGTTTATTATTTTAATATCGAGCGAGCAGATCGTCTTCACTCACCCCTCGACGCTCGTCAAAGTCGCAATGTTTTGACGTTTGAAGTCGCGCTACTAGTCGTGTTAGCACTGGCTTCTGTGGCGCGTCGACTGTCAGGCGATGCGTTTCTTTAGCTGAGTGTGGTGCCGTGTGCACTGTGAAGTCCGCGGCGAATCGCGCTGACGCAGTCTCGTAGTTCGGCGGTTGGCGACACAATGGAGCTGCTGTCATGTATTTCGCCGATCGGCGGGTAGGTGGCGGAGGCATCGTATACTTCGGAGGTTCGCCACTAGATGTCGAACTCAGCGTCATTGTTGTTTCACTTTGCTCTGCTGTAGTCACCGTCCAGTGTGGCACACCTCGACTATCCAAACCCTTGCTGTCACGGCTTGTGGAACTGCTTCACTGCTTCAAATGCTTTGGCTAGCCGCTCACACAGTCTGGGCGACGTCATCCAACAATTACTCCACAGTCAACACTCGGAAATGTGGTAAGAGTTTAGCCGGCCGCGGTGGCCGTGCGGTTCTAGGCGCTCCGGTCCGGTTCGAATCCTGCCTCGGGCATGGGTTAGGTTTAAGTAGTTCTAATTTCTAGGGGACTAATGACCACAGCAGTTGAGTCCCATAGTGCTCAGAGCCATTTGAACCATTTGGTAACAGTTTATGGGTCAACATCCAATTGAGCTATTTCCACCGTTCAAAAGATAATTTCGGATAAAAAGTCACTTGAGAACATGCTCCTGATTCTTTCATAACGTAATTTTGGCTGGTTCACTCGCAATTATGCACAAACGCCCCTTTTCTTTGAGTATGAATTTTACAGTAATTCACGTGGGTTTTCGTGTCCATACTTCAATACATTGTTTATTAACACTGCTCTTGTCACTTAAACTTGTAAAAACAAATTGATTTCTGTATCTCAGTCTTCCTTGCACTGCATTGTCTAAATAATGTGCTTCGTTCCCGCGATTTTTAATTTCACCATAAAGATGTTACATTACACTGTTTCTAGTTGAAATGCCCTAATTTTAGTCATGGTAACGACAAAACCGAATTATTCATGCACTAAAATCGTCCGATAATTGCAAATGTCTTTCCACTGAAACCAAAAATGGTACTTAATAAACCATTGTTCTGATCTGAAGATTCCAACTGTCCTTGGCACGGGAGCCAAGGTGAAACAACACTGTTATATCCTTTATGGGGTTTTGTGTGATTTACCAAAGCTGCCAAACAGTTAGTTATTCTGAATATATGACCATGTGCTTAACAGATGAAAGGCCATCGATTTTTCTCCTGTGGTTTCGGGGGTATTTCAGCAGAGTGCGGCTGTTCTGAGACGGAATAGCTAATGATTGAAAGTTTTATATTATTAAAGACCACAAATGTTGCGATATACAAACTGATATGTGTTTTCTATTAACCAAAAATTCTGAGTCAGTCGCTGCCTTTGCCTGACACGTTTAGTTATGGTTATATCTCTTACTGGTTGCTGATTTTAAACCAAGGTTCGAGTCCTCCCTTGCGCATGTGTGTGTGTGTTCTTCTTAGCATAGGTTAGTTTAAGTTAGTTTAAGCAGTGTGTAAGTTTAGGGACCTAAGCAGTTTGGTCAATTAGCAATTCACATACATTTGAACATTCTGAACAGCTTTTAAAAGATCTTTTGGAAACAGCTTGATGTATGAATCACAGGTCCGGTCTCACACTTTACTCCGCATCGTAATTGCGAGTGAAATAAAGTAAGTTTATTATTTATGTTCAGCATAGATACATATATTTTGAAACAAAAGCGTAGTTGAAGCTTGTTTTTTTTTTGGGACTTTTTACACTGTTATGTTAACGTAGCAAATCGCATCTTAAAACAGTCGTGCTGTAACAACAACGACCCTGTACTATTGTACATATAAGTAATTTTTTTCATCTGATTTTTCGATAAACTAGTGTAATTGATGTACTGATTTCTTTTCTTTTTTGTTTCATGTCATTGTGTTAAGAAAACTGTAAACAAATCTCAATGTGAATATTAATGTTTATGTCAAATGTCAAACAATATTGTAACAGAATTGAAATGTAAGAAACGTTGAAATTATTGTAAGATGTTTTAAATTGTAACTGTGTGTCTGGTCCATACGTAGGCAATGTGTTAGGATATGTAGAATGCAAAACCTCGGGTGAATACCCGGTCTGTCAGGGAGCGGTAAAAGGTGGATGGCGGGCGAGCGCGGGAAAATGAGCACGGGCGATGCACGGCACAACGGGCTCAGCAGTAGTAGTTGGAGTTTGGCATTGGTCTGACCAACACCTTCTGGAGCGAGGAGGCTCTCCTGGAGGACGTAGTTTCATTGAGCCTCGGGTATGCCGTTCCAACGCCCATACAGCATGGCAAAATTCCATAGGCACTAAATGGAAGAGTATAGCGACGCCAAGAAGAATTAAAGTGCCGACACATCAAGAGCCATAGCTGTGGTTGTATGTGTGCTCTGTGCCTCGCCATCTCGCCGCCCGCCAACCGCCGCATCGATACAAACAGGTTGAAACTTTTAGTACTGTATTCGTATGGACCAGTGTTAATTTTGTTCCATACTGTTCAATAACAACTTAAATTTTACCAGAACTTTCCTATCATTTAATTATCCTCACAACTAACCTAGATAGGGTCCTTTCCAAATGTTGTTCAATCCGAGTGTCCCGAGACGAAAAATTAAAGTTTGTGTTAATAATAATTACCTGCAGAACTAACTATGTTAGAATGGTGTTTAAAGAACTGTTTTGTTACTGAACCAGTAAATGAATAACGAAGGTCTGACAAAGTTGGAAGATAACTTTAATATTGATTTAGTAATGAAGTTTAATTATTTCGAGACAGATATAAAGGTATTTAAATGACTAGGAAATAAGATAAAAAGAGTCGTAACTCATATATTGGAAATCTTGAGCGCATAATGATTTCAATAATAATTTTTTTTTGATACAGTAATCATAACAGTTTCAGGGTCCCACCCCCCCTTTTTTTTTATTCATTTGAATTCTGAAGTGTTCTAAACTGATTTGACCAACAAAGTTAAATTTATCAGTGTTTTACCTTTATCAAAAGTGACATTGTGTGTGTGTGATTCGAAAGTGCTATTTCTAGGATGACCTATGCCCGATTTTAATCAGATCAGTAGACAGTACGAAGTTTCGTAGTAAACATTATAGTGTAGTGTTATGTATTTATGGTTTATCCATATCAGTACAGAAAGTGAAATTATCAGTTCAATAGATTTTCTGGTTCTAAAATTCTACTATATTATGCAGTATTACTACTTGTTGCGTTGCACGAATACCGGCCAACATGTACAGGGAAGAAACTCAGCTAATGCGTAATTAGGCTGGCAACCGTATTATTAACAAATTGGTAGCATCTTCTATGTTGTTTTTTTGTCTGTCCTGACGTGTAGTTGCATTTCGGACTTATTTGACGTATCATTGTTATTACAGAGTGGGTGTAAGTCTGATTTGCCTCCATTCAGGTACACGTGGTCAATATCTATACAAAAATCCTTTCTCATAAGGTGAAGCCCGTTAACATACCATAGTACAGGCTTTAATGAGTATAGTGTGCCCCACGCGCACGTTACAGTGCGTAGAGGGGGGGGGAGGCGAGTTTTTGCTTTTCACTAACCCCTAGCCTCTACAAATGTTGGATTAACGTGTCAAGATACTGAACAAGATTTTAGTAAAGTTGCGCTTCGTACGCGAGTATGAAAGGAATATCTGAGCGCGCAATGTGAAAGCACGCAATATAAAGCATGTCATCACCCACACTGAACTTTTTCGCAAAAGTACAATGTAAATTTGAACAATTTTGTTTCAGTCTTATTACGCTTTTCGAACGCGTTTACAAGCAGTGGTGTATATTCGCAGCCCAGTGACAAGGAGTAAGAACGTTTTTTCAGTGCAGCTGCCTACAGCACACTTTACCCACAGAACCGTTCTTTAAGAAACTTCTAGCACGCAGTATCTGTTTCAGCATTTCTACTAGATTAGTGATTCTACAAAACATGCTGTCAGTTATACAGACAGCGACATATAGAAGTTATTACTTGTATGCCAGTAGGTGTTCAAACTGCTTTAATGAATCTTCGGTTTATTTTGCCCGGGGCTATGTAGTTCAAAATCGACTGTATATCTTCGCACATAAAATATGCTCTCATCTCATTAGTACCCTCCCCATATTGGCGTACATTCCGAGATTTGGCAGTAGATGCGATTAAATATTATTTCGTTTTTAGCTTGCGAGTGGACAAATTAGTGATCGGTTAATGGACAGATAAAACTGTATCGAGAACGAAACGGACTCTTATTTTTTTTTTAACGCCCCTCCAATGTTCCAACAGCAAATTTCCAATTACGCAGAAATTGCATCACGAGTATAAATATACGACCTTTCAGCGGACGTAAAGAGAGAGAACTCTCGCTACAGGTGGTCTCTACAAAAGAGTACAACTACAGCAGTGACTCCTGTTTCTGAGTAAAGAGTAAACAGAAACACAGTTGTTAAATTACTGTGATAGAGTATCACTGCCGAACTGAAAATGTACTGAATCATTCCTAAATATACTCGACACTCGAACAGAATCTATGTTTTCATTCTTAGAGCGACTTACTGCGCTTTCTTTGATGTCACCCTCCCACATACACTGTTTCTAGGTAATTTCCGAACAGATAATTGTGTAACGACGCGGTGCTGCTCACAGCTGAGGAACTAACGTTTGTCGAGGAATAATTTTTGCATGAAAAGTTTCGGCAAATGAAATGACACGATTTCGGAGACTGTTTTGGTGTCACACAGATAACGATTTTATGTATATAGACCGAAGCGCCGAGTGAAAATTTGTACCAAGGCAAAGGAATCCAATCCGGGTTTTCTGCTTACTACGCAGTTGGGTTAGCCACTAGAGGACCTTGGCACAGAAGTACAGGGCTATTACAAATGATTGAAGCGATTTCATAAATTCACTGTAGCTCCATTCATTGACATGTGGTCACGACACACTACAGATACGCAGAAAAGCTCATAAAGTTTTGTTCGGCTGAAGCCGCACTTCAGGTTTCTGCCGCCAGAGCGCTCGAGAGCGCAGTGAAACAAAATGGCGACAGGAGCCGAGAAAGTGTATGTCGTGCTTGAAATGCACTCACATCAGTCAGTCATAACAGTGCAACGACACTTCAGGGCGAAGTTCAACAATGATCCACCAACTGCTAACTCCATTCGGCGATGGTATGCGCAGTTTAAAGCTTCTGGATGCCTCTGTAAGGGGAAATCAACGGGTCGGCCTGCAGTGAGCGAAGAAACGGTTGAACGCGTGCGGGCAAGTTTCACGCGTAGCCCGCGGAAGTCGACGAATAAAGCAAGCAGGGAGCTAAACGTACCACAGCCGACGGTTTGGAAAATCTTACGGAAAAGTCTAAAGCAGAAGCCTTACCGTTTACAATTGCTACAAGCCCTGACACCCGATGACAAAGTCAGCTCTTTGAATTTTCGGCGCGGTTACAACAGCTCATGGAAGAGGATGCGTTCAGTGTGAAACTTGTTTTCAGTGATGAAACAACATTTTTTCTTAATCGTGAAGTGAACAGACACAATGTGCGAATCTTGGCGGTAGAGAATCCTCACG
Source organism: Schistocerca cancellata (assembly GCF_023864275.1). Classification (NCBI taxonomy): domain Eukaryota; kingdom Metazoa; phylum Arthropoda; class Insecta; order Orthoptera; family Acrididae; genus Schistocerca; species Schistocerca cancellata. Next base: position 1,992,237 of record NW_026047103.1, read on the forward strand.
CATTCGTGCAGCAAATTCGCAGTTCACCAAAAGTTAACGTGTTTTGTGCAATCTCACGGTTTAAAGTTTACGGCCCCTTTTTCTTCCGCGAAAAAAACGTTACAGGACACGTGTATCTGGACATGCTGGAAAATTGGCTCATTCCACTACTGGAGACCGACAGCGCCGACTTCATCTTTCAACAGGATGGTGCTCCGCCGCACTTCCATCATGATGTTCGGCATTTTTTAAACAGGAGATTGGAAAACCGATGGATCGGTCGTGGTGGAGATCATGATTAGCAATTCATATCATGGCCTCCACGCTCTCCCGACTTAACCCCATGCGATTTCTTTCCGTGGGGTTATGTCAAAGATTCAGTGTTTAAAGCTCCTCTACCAAGAAACGTGCCAGAACTGCGAGCTCGCATCAACGATGCATTCGAACTCATTGATGGGGACATGCTGCGCCGAGTGTGGGAGGAACTTGATTATCGGCTTGATGTCTGCCGAATCACTAAAGGGGCACATATCGAACATTTGTGAATGCCTAAAAAACCTTTTTGAGTTTTTGTATGTGTGTGCAAAGCATTGTGAAAATATCTCAAATAATAAACTTATTGTAGAGCTGTGAAATCGCTTCAATCATTTGTAATAACCCTGCACACACCACTGCATGGATTATCCTGGAATGCCTCAAACGTCGATGCAAATACTGTTCGTGTGTAAGGGGGGATTTAAGATAGACTGGGACGGCAGTGAGAATTTGGACCGAGGAGGGAGGTGTTCAGGGTAAACCGTGCAGTTGTGTCAACGGCTAGCCTGGTGCCTTAGTAGCTAGTGCACCTACGTAGTAAACAGGAAACCTGGTTCAAGTTATCCACTGCCTTGGTACAGTCTTCATACATAGAACTTTTTCCACTGAGGAAAATTGAACCATTCTTCCTTCGGCCCGCAGTATCTGAGAGCAGAAGTCTTAAGAAATCCGTTTAAATTAATTTTCCATAATGCCCAAGGTGAATTACGACACTCGCTTTCTCTTCTTGCTTTACAATGGTACCTGACTGCCTTTAATGATATCGACATCCACTGGTGGTTTAAGCCAATAAAAATAGGATGTGTACATCAAAAACAGATTCGTCATTTTAAAAGGGAAAATATGTCGACGTCAGTATGTTGGTTTCTTTCAAAACGCCGAACTTGAAAGTGAGAAGATTTTTATTCTGCTCCACGGCAACCGATGAGGCGGAAATAGGGTACAGCCTGCCAAGTAGAAGCTGGCCAGACGAAACGTATCGGATTATTCTTATTTGTATTAGGTGTCGAACATAACAGCCGAACTTGACAGGGGGAAAGAGTAACTGAAGAGAGGCAGCAACTTACCATTTAGTGTACACACATGAGCTGAAACGGTGATCAGCGTGTCTGGCCGGAACGCAGATGGTCCGAGTTCAGTTGCCGGTACCGCCATGAATTTTTCGTTTGCGGGAAGAGTAGAACGGGTGTGGTCAGCATCGTGAGGGCGACCGAAGAGCTACCTGACCGATCAGTAGTGGCTTCAAGGTCGCTATAACGTACAACACCCTGAAGAGTGGTGTGTCCACTCCACACGCCTCTATGCAACAACCAGTAAGGCAACGGATGACAAGGCGGTCGACCGGTAGGGACTGACTCGTCTGGACCCCCACATGGGGCTTCGCTTGCTTGCTTTGATCAGATAAAGCACTGGATAAAACCCACCGTGAGGCTGAACGCCTCCTGATGGCGTTGTGGACACGTGGCACGCCAAGGAAAGTATCCGTATGGAAATGAGACAAAACAAAAATCATTGTAGCGACGACATAGCTCGCAGATGGGGAAAACTCCAGTGACATAAGCGACTGTCACAAAGACCGAATTGTTGTGGTCCACCGTCTGGGGAGGAGCATCTCGGGCCGGCCGGAGTGGCCGAGCGGTTCTAGACGCTACAGTCTGGAGCCGCGCGACCGCTACGGTCACAGGTTCGAATCCTGCCTCGGGCATGGACGTGTGTGATGTCCTTAGGTTAGTTAGGTTTAAGTAGTTCTAAGTTCTGGGGGACTGATGACCTCAGCAGTTAAGTCCCATAGTACTCAGAGCTATTTGAACCATTTTTTTTTGAGCATCTCGGAAACGGTGAAGCTGGTCGACTGTCTCTGCAAAGTGGCTGAAGGACAGTGAAGCCACGAACAGGAGACAAATGTTGGATGTCCACGCCTCATCACTGAACGTGTGCGTCGGAAGGCCTGCGCGCTCTGTACGGTGAGGCAGGCAGCCACCTGCGGCTCATCTGACGACACGGAACAGTGCCGAGGCAGGCCCGAGCGTTCACGAAGCACACTGTGCAGCGCACATTGTTGAACCTGGTGCCCGCAGAAGACGACCGCAGTGACCAACGGCGCCGTCAGTTACGGCTGCAGTGGGCACGATGGTCGTCATTGCCTCGTTCTGTCTGAATATTTTTTGCATTTTCGATGTGGTAATGCAGTGACAGTTTGAAACACATTAATATATGTATTTTCCCACTCGCTCTAGAATATGTTTGAAATTGTATTAGTGGTCGGAAAGGTAATTATAGGCAATCAAAAATTATTTGGTTGGCAGTAAGGACCCATATACAGGTCTAAGTGGGAAATTTATGAACTATGGCCGAATGCCCATTATCAAATCCAGGTCCGTAGTTTCATTTCAGTAAAGTATGATTATTGTCACGTTTAACAGATAATAGACCGTGCATGCTTATAGGAAATACACTCCTGGAAATTGAAATAAGAACACCGTGAATTCATTGTCCCAGGAAGGGGAAACTTTATTGACACATTCCTGGGGTCACATACATCACATGATCACACTGACAGAACCACAGGCACATAGACACAGGCAACAGAGCATGCACAATGTCGGCACTAGTACAGTGTATATCCACCTTTCGCAGCAATGCAGGCTGCTATTCGCCCATGGAGACGATCGTAGAGATGCTGGATGTAGTCCTGTGGAACGGCTTGCCATGCCATTTCCACCTGGCGCCTCAGTTGGACCAGCGTTCGTGCTGGACGTGCAGACCGCGTGAGACGACGCTTCATCCAGTCCAAAACATGCTCAATGGGGGACAGATCCGGAGATCTTGCTGGCCAGAGTAGTTGACTTACACCTTCTAGAGCACGTTGGGTGGCACGGGATACATGCGGACGTGCATTGTCCTGTTGGAACAGCAAGTTCCCTTGCCGGTCTAGGAATGGTAGAACGATGGGTTCGATGACGGTTTGGATGTACCGTGCACTATTCAGTGTCCCCTCGACGATCACCAGTGGTGTACGGCCAGTGTAGGAGATCGCTCCCCACACCATGATGCCGGGTGTTGGCCCTGTGTGCCTCGGTCGTATGCAGTCCTGATTGTGGCGCTCACCTGCACGGCGCCAAACACGCATACGACCATCATTGGCACCAAGGCAGAAGCGACTCTCATCGCTGAAGACGACACGTCTCCATTCGTCCCTCCATTCACGCCTGTCGCGACACCACTGGGGCGGGCTGCACGATGTTGGGGCGTGAGCGGAAGACGGCCTAACGGTGTGCGGGACCGTAGCCCAGCTTCGTGGAGACGGTTGCGAATGGTCCTCGCCGATACCCCAGGAGCAACAGTGTCCCTAATTTGCTGGGAAGTGGCGGTGCGGTCCCCTACGGCACTGCGTAGGATCCTACGGTCTTGGCGTGCATCCGTGCGTCGCTGCGGTCCGGTCCCAGGTCGACGGGCACGTGCACCTTCCGCCGACCACTAGCGACAACATCGATGTACTGTGGAGACCTCACGCCCCACGTGTTGAGCAATTCGGCGGTACGTCCACCCGGCCTCCCGCATGCCCACTATGCCCTCGCTCAAAGTCCGTCAACTGCACATACGGTTCACGTCCACGCTGTCGCGGCATGCTACCAGTGTTAAAGACTGCGATGGAGCTCCGTATGCCACGGTAAACTGGCTGACACTGACGGCGGCGGTGCACAAATGCTGCGCAGCTAGCGCCATTCGACGCCCAACACCGCGGTTCCTGGTGTGTCCGCTGTGCCGTGCGTGTGATCATTGCTTGTACAGCCATCTCGCAGTGTCCGGAGCAAGTATGGTGGGTCTGACACATCGGTGTCAATGTGTTCTTTTTTCCATTTCCAGGAGTGTATTTTCTGCATTTTGGATGTGGTAATGCAATGACAGTTTGAAACACATTAATATATGTATTTTCCCATTCGCTCTCGCATATGTTTGAACTTGTATTAGTGGTCTGAAAGGTAATTATAGGAAATCAAAAATTATTTGGTTGGCAGTAATGACCCATATACAGGTCTAAGTGGGAAATTTATGAACTGTGGCCGAATGCCTATTATCAAATCCATGTCCGTAGTTTCATTTTAGTAAAGTGTGATTATTGTCCAGTTTAACAGATAATAGACCGTGCATGCTTTGTAGGCAATATTTCTCATATACGACACCTGTAGTTATAGTCTCTGTTTACTAGGTAAAAACTTCAACTGCAGAAGCTTCAAACTCCCCCATAGCCGGTCCCCAACCTGGTTGAGAAACAGACTACATACTCATCAAAAAGAGTTTTAGGGGCAGCGTGAAATACTACAAGACTGTGCCGGCTGCCGATATCGACTCGGATCATTGCCTTTTGGATGCAAATATCAGTACAAGGATGAAGATGATCCCACAGCGCGGAACGGGAAATAAGTGATGTGATTTGGAAACGCTAATAGAGTGCAATGAGGCAGTATAGGAGTACTTGTAGCAACGCTTTAGTGAAGTTATAGGTGAAAATGGAAGTTCGGAAGTGCAGTGGCTAAAAGTTAAACTGGATTTGTTGAATATTTCCCACATTGAAGTTGGGAGGGAAGAAAATAAAGCGAGGTAAACATGGCCCACCAACGAGATACTGCAGAAGATGAAGGTAAGGAGGAAGAGCAAAATTGCTAACGAAGTGGAATGCAGAAGTCGAAAAACACACTCAGAAGATGCCCAGACAAAGCAAAGAAAGAGTGTGTAGACGATGATGATGATGATATTGATGATGATGATGATATTTGGTTTGTGGGGCGCTCAACTGCGTGGTTATCAATGCTCGTACAAATTCCCAATCCTTCCACCGTCCAGTCTTGCCACTTTGCCGAATGATGATGAAATGTTGAGATACCAGAAACACGTAGTCTCCGGGCGGATAAAATCGCCTACCCGGCCAGGTATCGAAGAAAATGTGCGACGAAACAGAGGAACTGCAAAGAATAGGAACGTACGATTTCATGTACCAGAAAACGAAGGAGCTTAGAGGGAGGGAGAACAAAGGAGTAAACACCTTCGGAATAAAACACCCTAGAGAAATGGTTACTGAACAAGCGAAAGCCCCAAAAATATGGGAAGAATATGCAAAGGAATTCTACGACAAGGAACCTCACCCACAAGACTTCGAAATAGACCCAGAGGAGGCGACTGACGAAGACGAAAAGTGCAGCATACTGATAAAGGAAATAAGGAAACAGGGAAGGCCATTAAGGACAGGAGGAGGAGGAGGAGGACAGCTACAGGAGACGGCAACATACCGGTGGATTTGCTGAAGGAAACGGAGGTCTCAAAGCTCTGGCGCAAACCCACAACAAAATCTATGAAACTAAAGAATGGCCTAAGGACAATGGTTGCTATTGAGAGGAAACAACAATTCAACAAATTTAGTGATTACAGCACAATTAGTCTCACATGCAGGAGATCATTGCAAGACTAGTCAGCTGACGGCTGGAACACAAAATTGAAGAAGCAATGGAAGACGACCATTTGGGATTTAGGAAACGAAAAGTTACCAGAGACGGCATCATCATGGTGAGGATTTTGTCGGAGAGAGTTTTGGCTGTTAACAAAGAAGTATACCGTTGTTTTATAGACTGGCAGAGGACGTTCGACAGCCGTCAGCCGATTAGAAGTGATGAACTTCCTTAAGGAGATAGGAATGAACTGGAGAGACTGGAGACTGATTCCCAACTTTTAGCTGGGACAAGTGTAACAATAATAACCTATAACAAATTTTTTCTTTATGAATTTAGATAAAATTTTCTTTCTGAATTTATGTAAAGGAATATAAGTAATGTTTTGAATTTCTTTTTCTTTTCGTGTCATGTTAAAGAAAACTGTAAACAACTTTTGAAATGAATGTCATTATTTATGTTAGATTTCAAGCAATTTGACAACCAAAGGAAAGTGTATTTAATGTTAAAACTATTGTAAAATGTGAAAATTGTAATTTAAACACTTGGTCCATACGTAGGTAATGCATTAGAATATGTGTAGTAGAAAACCTGTGGTGAATACCCTACCTGTAGGGGAGCGGAAAAAGGTGGATGCAGGCGAGCGCGGGAAAACGCACACTGGCGCGGTTCGGCACAACGGGCTCAGTAAAACAGTCGGAGTTGGGTATCGGTCGGAGGAACATGTACAGTACTGAGGAGGCTATCCAGGAAAAGTGAATTCCATTAAGCCTCGGATGGGCCGATTCCGACGACTACTTGGCATGGCTATATTCTCAGGCACAAAATTGGAAAGATTACGACGCTAAGAAGAAGGAAAGTGCCGATACAGTAAGAGCCTTAGCCGTGCTTGTATGTGTGCAGTGCTGCCCGCTATCTCGCTGCCCGCCATCCGCCGCACCGACGTGCACAGGTCAAACATTTATTTCATCTTTAGAAGTGTATCTGTGTGGACCAGTGTCGAAACTGTTTTGACTGTTCAATAATAACGTGACTTTTATCAGAATTGCCTTAGCCATTACTTATCCTTATCACTGACCTAGGTAGGGTCCTTACCACATATTGTGCAACCCGAGTATCCTGAATTGAAAGTTTACAGTTAGTATTAAATTATCTGCAGACCAATCTATGCTATAAAGGCGTTTAAAGTTAGTTGTGTAAATGTAAATGTTAGTAAAGAACAACAGTTTGATTAAATTGAAAGATAAAGTTTGAATTGAACTCGCAATGTTATTTAATTAATGTGTGACTGAAATAATGACAATTAATTAATCCAGATATAAAAGAAAAGAGTAGTTATCCATAGATTGATACTTTTGAGTGTTAATTCATCTTCAGGACATAATAGTTTCAGTATAACGACCATAACAGTTTCAGGACCCCCCCCCCCTTCTCTTACCCATTCTTCCACATCTTGAAGTGTACTGATCAGATTTGAACAGCAAAGTTAAGTTCTATATTTAACCTAAGTGTATTAGTATTTTTACCAATTTTAATAGTGACATTGTATGTGTGTTTTCAAAATTGCTAATTCTAGGGTAATCTATGCCCGATTTCAATCTGATCATTGTACAAAGTGCAGTACGTAGTAATCATGACTGTGTGGTGTTGTGTATTTATAGCTCGTACAAATTAGTACAAAAGAAGAAAACCTTAGTTCAGTAGATTCTTTCTGGTTCCAAAGTTTGCCCTAAAACGCATCATTACTACGTGTCATTATACTTGTACATGCAACCACTTGTACAAGGAAAAACTCACTCAATGCCTAATTAGGCTGGCGACCGTATTATGAATCATTGGTAATATCTACTGTGTGTACTTCTTATCCATGCGAACGCGTAATTGTACTTTACATTTGCTTGACGCATCACTAGTTACTGACTGAATATAACTCCGGATTGCTTCCATTAGGTACACGCGGTCAACTTATGTACTAAATCCTTGTTTATAAGGTGAAGCCCGTGAACTTATTACAGTACAGGCTTTATAGAGCTAACGCACGTCCGACACGGCGGTAGTGTTACAAGTGGCTTCCCGGTGACAGGACATCCAGTTGTTGTCGGTTACAAACTAACGTAAAGACCGAACAGTGGATGTTCAGTGGCACGGACAGCAATAAAGTTCAGTAAAATAAACTGCAGTGTGAGTCAAGTATAATAGTGTGGTACAGTTGGCATTTAATATGGACAGGAACGGGGACAGGATAGATGTGCCAAGCGAAATGGAGAATGCGGCTGGCAGTAGCCGGAGTTTATGCGGCCAGATAACAGATGGCGTTAGCGGAAGACAATTGGCGTACATACAATACCATGAACACGTCAACGAACAGATTGAAATGTCGCGATCGCCTCGAACACAGCAAGGGACAAAACAGGAAGTAGAGGGTGACTGTGTAGATGATAGTGGGTACGTCAACGAATCCACTGACATATTTGATTCACCACAGATAAAGAAAGAACCGAAAGAAATGTCTGAAGTAGAATCGGAACACACGGAGTCCGTAGAACAAAACAGTGTAAAAATTTTAAGCATGAACGATTTATTTGAACAATTAACCAAACAAATTGCAGGTCAGAATGAACAGCTTAAAACACACGTTGACGCGCAGCTCAAAACACAGAATGAGCAACTTCAAAAACAAGTCGGCAATCAGGTTATTCAGCTCAAAACACACGTTGACGAGCAACTTAAAACACAGAGCCATCAACTCAAAACACAGAACGAGCAGCTCAAAACACAGAATGAGCAGCTAAAAACACACGTTGATCAGCAGATCAAAACTCAAAGTGATCAGATTAAAGCACAGGTTGAAGGACAGGGAATTAAAATTAGTAAACAAATAGAACAGGTAGAACAAAAAGTAGGTAATTTAAGTTCTGTGGTAAATACTCTGAAATTTGAAATTGATACTATTAACAAAAATATGGATACTATGCAGGAGGAAATTGGTAACATTAGTAGTAGATTCGATGTTGAAATTCTCAACATCCAAGAGAAAGTAGAACCTCTGGTTGAAACTAAGGTAGACGAAAAAGTTTTCGGTCTTAAAACTGAGATCGTAAATGAATGTCAACACGGAATATAACAATTGAAAAAGGTAGTTGTAGACACTGAAAGAGATTTAGGTGAAAAAGTAACCGGATGTGTTCAAAATTGTACGAAAATTCAAGGCAGAATTTTCGATCTGGAGAGCAAAATTAAAGATAGGCCTGGTGTTGTCTGTAATGGCACACCGATTACGAAGCTATTAGAAGGCGAGGAACGCTTCGATCCAGCCAAGAAACATAACGGGTGGCATCCGTTAGATTTTATCAAAAATTGCGAGAGAGTATTTCCTGAGCACTTGTCTGATCAGGAAAAGATAAATGTAGTAATTAGCGCTTTAGCAGGTGACGCTAAGCGCTGGGGAATAAATTTAAATACCGAACGAATGACGTTCGAAGAATTCAGACAAAGATTTACGGAAGAATATTGGTCTGAACAAAAGCAGGACCATTTATGGCGCGAGTTTATCATGGCCAAACAGCATGATAACAGGGGCAGGAATTCTTTGAAAGATTTCTGCGAGTATTGGTACCGGAAATTGACGCATTTAAGAGGTAGAAGATCAGATTCGGAAATTATCTGGCAGCTATATAAAAAGCTTCCAGAAGATTCAAAGAGGTATGTAGGAAGCAATCATCGTAGCTTCCAAGCATTTCTGGAAAGGGTCGAAGACGAAGACCATTGGCGCGCAAGTCGTGCCAATTATCAAAATTTTGGTAACCATAATAACCGACACAATGACGAACGGAATAACGGCGATGGATTTCGCGTCAATATGATACAGGGAGGAAGAGGTAGAGGAAGAGGCAGAGGAAATTATCTTGGTCGCGGTAGAGGGTATGCCGCGCAAATTAATAACGATGCGGGAAACTAATTTCCGCGAACTTTGCGGGCCAAATGGAAGCGGACAATACATACCGGCCCCGATTTAAGAAAAGATACCGGACCGACCGGAAAGTAATGAGACAGGTTAGAGACAGGCGTGAAGCGACGCAACGTGTTGTGGCGAGACAAGCGTCAGGTGCGAGCCAGCATGAGTCACATCGGCCGCACAGAATACTACAGGTTAACGGGCGAGTGGAGCATCAGAGGGCAACGGCCCAGTCTAGCAGAACATCTGTTCGGAAGGAAGCCGTTAGCAATACGGCAGCAGTAGGTGCGAACGTAGCCGTAAGATATAATGAAAATTTTACGAGTGATAATTCCGTGGCAAAGGAAACAATAAATGAGACTGTGAGTACACAGAGAGGTGCGGTTAGCAGTGTTTGCAATGAGGTAAAAGGCGAAAATGAATTAGCAGAAGTAACTGATTGGCGTGTTCAGATCGACGATCTGTACAAGGGCCTAAAGCAATGTGAGTGGGAGGATTTTAAGAAGGAGTATGAGGCGACGAAATTAGATGGTGGAAAGAGAAATGATAGGGGTGTCAATAAAGTGACGTGGCCCAAATTTGAAGAGGGGAGAATAAATAGCGCCGCGCAAAGTACGCGTGCTGCCGATAAGAGGAAGGTTAATGATAGGAAGGAGTTGGAGGATGAAATCCTCAGCATTGACGAAGAAATAACTTCTGCTAACAATCCGCCAATAGTACAAACTGCTACCGAGAGGCACCGTGGAGAAGGGGCAGATGATTATCTGAAAGTAATTAAAGTCCACGAGGATTACACTGAATATGAAGTCACAGTAGATGTAAATAAAGCTGATGATGAGGCCGTTTTGCCAAAAGAGGAGATTGAAGTAAAATCCAAGCCTGACCACAATACCGAGGAAGAACTTAGTGCCTGTCTCAGAAAAGCCTTTATGTTAGAACCTGAAAGCGATCCGGAATGGTCGGATTCCGACGATAGTTCAGATGATGAAACATACTCAAATACAGACAAAATTGAATATACTAACTTTCCCTGTTGTACAAAAGTAGCGTACTTAAATGAATCTGATGTTGAGGAAGAGAGTAGTGATGACTCTAGTGAAGATGAATTTTCAGGTGTAAAAGAAAGTGGATATACTTTTACTGAAAGAGGGTATGAGAAAATCAGTGAAAATGAAGGGGATGCAGTTAAGTACGATATTGTACCTAACGATGACGACGTATCAAAACAAAATCCAGATGTTGCGACTGAACAAAGAAAGCAAGAACCACCGGACGACTCAGGGTTTATCTCGCAAAGAGTTCAGGTAATTAATGACTTTGAACTCCCGGAACCAAAGAAACCGCCTGATATATGTGAAGTGAATGTTAAAAGCATATCTTGGGACGATGTTATCGTCGACCCAGGTTTGCTTAAGGAAGACCACGATAATGAAAAACATTCGACGGTTAAACAAACAATAATACCAGTTGAAATTTATAACATGAAATTGCAAGTACTTCTTGATACTGGGTCTCAGATAAGTGCAATTTCCCCATCGTTTTTCGAACACATTTGTGATAAGCCTGGGCTAGTAATTATGTCAGTAACAGGTGTAAAAATTGTTGGGGCTACTGGCAAGGCTAGCAAGCCGGTAAAGAACCAGATTTTGGTTGAATTTAGTATAAAAGGACAAAACTTTGAACACGATTTTTTGGTTGTACCAGACTTGAGTACTGAAATGATTCTGGGAATAGATTGGTTGGATAAAGAAAAGGTTATTATTGATTGTAGCCAGGGAGTGATCAAAATTAATAGTACATTTAGGAATTTGGAATTGAATTTTGAGGAAATTGAGAAAGTGTTTGATTCAGAAATTGATTCTTTGTTGTTGGAGATCGACCAAGGGAATGATGGGTTGACAAACAAGTATGAGGTGTACCATGTCCAGAAATTATTAAATGAGAGTGACAAGCAGGGGCATGAATTTAAGGGAATGGTGGAAAAATTAGAGGGGATATCTCCCAAACAGAAAGCAGAATTGCTTGAAATTCTAGATAGTAACAGCCCCGCATTTTCGGACAAACCTGGCCTAGTTAAGAATTTTGAATACCAGATTGAGACAATAGAGCATAAACCTTTCTTCGTAAGACCGTTTTCGATACCCATATCAAAGAGGCAGGCTGTTCAAGTGGAAATAGATAAGATGATAGAATGGGGGGTAATCGAACGAAGTAGCAGCGAGTATAATAGTCCCCTTATCATTGTGGACAAAAGGGATGGGGGAGTGAGAGTAGTTATCGACGCTAGGACTTTAAACAAAATTGTAAAGAAGGAAATAGATAGGCCTGAAAATCTGGACGAAATGCTCCAAAAATTTTATAACGTAAAATATTTAACCAGTCTGGATATGACCGCCGGATACTGGCAAATCCCATTGAGTAAAGAATCCCGTAAATATACCGCTTTTCTATTTGCCGGGAAATGCTATCAGTATAAAGTAGTGCCATTTGGGCTTAGCACATCTGTGGCGGTATTTATTAGGGCACTGGACTTTGTATTAGGGAGAGAACTGAGTTCCCGGCTAACTATTTATGTAGACGACTTACTGATTGCTACAGAAACATGGCAGGAGCATTGCGAGTTATTACGGAAAGTTTTTGTTGCTCTACAAGCAGGGGGCATGACACTTAAATGGAAGAAGTGTGAATTTGTGAAATCGGAAATAAAGTTTCTGGGGTACATTATTACTACAAACGGTATTGGCAAGGATCCAGAAAAGTTAAGTGCAATATCGGGATGTCCAGCTCCTAGAAATAGAAAACAATTGAAAGCCTTTCTAGGTTTGTGTGGGTTCAATAGAAAGTTCGTCAAGGGCCAAGTTTTTAATAGTCCTCATTTGAATAATTTACTTAAGAAAAATAGTGCTTTTGTGTGGACTGAAGAATGCATGAGAGATTTTGAAAACTTAAAAAGGGAACTTTTGAATGACAATATTTTGCATCACCCCATACTGTCAAAACCTTTCCATATGAGTACTGACAGCAGTGCTTATGGAATTGGCATAGAAGTTTTCCAAGAAATCTGTGAGGGCAAAGAAATCGAACACCGGACTATCGCATTTGCCAGTAGAACCCTAACAAAATACGAGAGAAACTACACTATTTCGGAGAAGGAAGCTTTAGCCATTATATGGGGGCTAAAGAAATTTAGAAATTATCTGTGGGGCCATAAGCTCATTATACATACCGACCACAAAGCTTTGACCTTTCTTAAAGATAGCCGTTTACTTAATGGTAGGCTGACTCGTTGGGCTTTGTACCTGCAACAATTTGATTACGATATTTGCTATGTTAAAGGTACTGAGAATTATGTGGCGGATGCCTTATCTCGATTGCCTAATGGTATGAGTGAAGTGCCCAATGAAAATGGGGAAGAGGGTACTTTTCAGATAAGGTATATGAAAGAGATTTCAGGAAATAGGAAAATTGAGCACATATGTAAAAATATGAGGTACCATCAGAATGAGAATTCAACCTGGAAATCAGTGAAGGTAAATTTTGACAGTGTGCAGTATCCTCAAATTAAGAAATATTACAAAATTTATAAAGGCATTTTATATAGGAGGAAAGATTTAGTTACTGAGGAATGGAGGGTATGTTGGCCAAACCAGTTTGATACTGAGGTCATAGATTATTTTCATTTGGCATTGGGGCATAGTGGGCCAAAAAAATGTTTGGATAAACTGAATAATGTCGTAGTGATTACTGGTAGTATAAGTAGGAAGGTAAAGGAACGGATTAAGTCATGTGATGTCTGTCAAAAGACCAAAGTACCGAACAAAACTAGTAGGGGACCAATGCAAAGTACATTGCCTGAAGACACCCTAGACTTATTATCGGTAGATTTATATGGTCCCCTCCCAAAGACTTCGGGAAATTGTGCATATGTTTTGGTGATTTTGGAAGTATTTTCTAAATTTGTGAAATTATACCCCTTGAAAAAAGCAACAGCAAAAGCTGTATTTAGTAGGATGGTCGAATACTTCAGGACCATCGGGAAACCCAAGGCAGTACTATCGGACAATGGACCCCAGTTCATATCCAAAATTTGGAAAGAGGGAATGGAGAAAAATGGTGTGGAGGTTAAATATATTGCAGCCTACCATCCTGCGAGCAACCCGGTTGAAAGGTACATGCGCGAAGTCGGGAGATTGTGTAGAACATACTGTAGTCACAATCATAGAGCCTGGGGCAGATTCATATCGGATTTTGAGAATGTCATGAACACATTACATCATGAAACTACAGGATTCCCACCGGAAGAAATTTTGTTAGGTAGAAGTAGTAAAAGTTTAATTGAAGAAAAACTAGAGTTTCCACCTTGTACAAGTTTAGGATTGAATCAAAAGATAGAATTGGTAATGAAAAGGGCAAAGCAAAAAGCCGAATCTAGATCTAGAAGACACGATAAAAATCTAAAAGTTTCAAAATTTAAAATTGGAGATTATGTTCTTTTAAAAACCCACGAAAAATCTAGTGAACTAAACCATGAAATTTCAAAATTTAAATATATTTATAATGGACCGTATATAATACAGAACATTCCACACGATAATGCTTACTACCTAATCTACCCAAAATCCAAAAGACCTTTAGGTGTAAGAAATATTGTGGACCTGAAACTGTATGTTCCCAGGAACGAGTAATTGTGCTGTATCTTATGTTGAAACCAAGTTATTTGAAATGTAACTAATCTTTGTAAATGTCTGTATACCATTGAAAGTGTGCTAATGTAGTTATGTGAGTTTCAGATTACCAATTGTACTGTAACTGTAAAAATGTATGGAGGAAAGGACTGAAAAGAAAGGATAAATGCTTTCAGACAGATAAAAGATGGAACTGTCAAAAATGAAAATGGGCAGTGTATGAACCATAATATGAAGGACAGCCAAATACCAATGAGGGCAGATAAATAGTCGATGGAAAATTGTAAATGTAATCCAGAGGATGTGACAATATGAAGTGAAATGGACTGCCCAAATCCGCATAATAGGCAGCAAATATGTGTAGATAATTTTCTGAAAAATTTGTGTGTGTGTTTTGTTTAATAAGTTAAGAAATGGACTGCTATCCAAAGCAAGCAGCGACTAATTATCTTATAGTGTATACGAAATATGCATTGGCTTTTGTAGTTAAATGTTTGTATTCCAGGATTTTAAATTAATTCTTTGAGAAATTTAGAAAAAATGATTAAATTGCTATTTTAGTAATGTTATGATGGGAAGTTGGACTGTGCAAAAGGCACTTAAGTATATAACGAGATATTGGTCTTGGTATGTTAAAATAGTGAAAACCTATATACAGTGAGTGGAAGGAAATATGTAGTGTAAATCTTCTTGAACATTTACGTAAAGATTCAGAACCAGTGTATAATTGTTAATTTTAGTGTTCCCATAAAATTTAGACTTAAGAAAATTTTCTGGAAACAGGGGCATGTGTAACAATAATAACCTATAATAAATTTTTTCTTTATGAATTTAGATAATATTTTCTTTCTGAATTTATGTAAAGGAATATAAGTAATGTTTTGAATTTCTTTTTCTTTTCGTGTCATGTTAAAGAAAACTGTAAACAACTTTTGAAATGAATGTCATTATTTATGTTAGATTTCAAGCAATTTGACAACCAAAGGAAAGTGTATTTAATGTTAAAACTATTGTAAAATGTGAAAATTGTAATTTAAACACTTGGTCCATACGTAGGTAATGCATTAGAATATGTGTAGTAGAAAACCTGTGGTGAATACCCTACCTGTAGGGGAGCGGAAAAAGGTGGATGCAGGCGAGCGCGGGAAAACGCACACTGGCGCGGTTCGGCACAACGGGCTCAGTAAAACAGTCGGAGTTGGGTATCGGTCGGAGAAACATGTACAGTACTGAGGAGGCTATCCAGGAAAAGTGAATTCCATTAAGCCTCGGATGGGCCGATTCCGACGACTACTTGGCATGGCTATATTCTCAGGCACAAAATTGGAAAGATTACGACGCTAAGAAGAAGGAAAGTGCCGATACAGTAAGAGCCTTAGCCGTGCTTGTATGTGTGCAGTGCTGCCCGCTATCTCGCTGCCCGCCATCCGCCGCACCGACGTGCACAGGTCAAACATTTATTTCATCTTTAGAAGTGTATCTGTGTGGACCAGTGTCGAAACTGTTTTGACTGTTCAATAATAACGTGACTTTTATCAGAATTGCCTTAGCCATTACTTATCCTTATCACTGACCTAGGTAGGGTCCTTACCACATATTGTGCAACCCGAGTATCCTGAATTGAAAGTTTACAGTTAGTATTAAATTATCTGCAGACCAATCTATGCTATAAAGGCGTTTAAAGTTAGTTGTGTAAATGTAAATGTTAGTAAAGAACAACAGTTTGATTAAATTGAAAGATAAAGTTTGAATTGAACTCGCAATGTTATTTAATTAATGTGTGACTGAAATAATGACAATTAATTAATCCAGATATAAAAGAAAAGAGTAGTTATCCATAGATTGATACTTTTGAGTGTTAATTCACCTTCAGGACATAATAGTTTCAGTATAACTACCATAACAGTTTCAGGACCCCCCCCCCTTCTCTTACCCATTCTTTCACATCTTGAAGTGTACTGATCAGATTTGAACAGCAAAGTTAAGTTCTATATTTAACCTAAGTGTATTAGTATTTTTACCAATTTTTAATAGTGACATTGTATGTGTGTTTTCAAAATTGCTAATTCTAGGGTAATCTATGCCCGATTTCAGTCTGATCATTGTACAAAGTGCAGTACGTAGTAATCATGACTGTGTGGTGTTGTGTATTTATAGCTCGTACAAATTAGTACAAAAGAAGAAAACCTTAGTTCAGTAGATTCTTTCTGGTTCCAAAGTTTGCCCTAAAACGCATCATTACTATGTGTCATTATACTTGTACATGCAACCACTTGTACAAGGAAAAACTCACTCAATGCCTAATTAGGCTGGCGACCGTATTATGAATCATTGGTAATATCTACTGTGTGTACTTCTTATCCATGCGAACGCGTATTGTACTTTACATTTGCTTGACGCATCACTGTAGTTACTGACTGAATATAAGTCCGGATTGCTTCCATTAGGTACACGCGGTCAACTTATGTACTAAATCCTTGTTTATAAGGTGAAGCCCGTGAACTTATTACAGTACAGGCTTTATAGAGCTAACGCACGTCCGACAGGGCGGTAGTGTTACACAAGGAACAAAGGGGCGACTGAGTTATGGGAAACAAACAGCTTGTAAATATCGCAAACGTGACTGAAACTTGTTGTAGAGGCATGCGACCATTATAATTACAAGTTTAGAAACGGTTTTAAAATGGCTGCTTGGTCGCGAAGTAAATAGTCATACGATATTTCTGGACCCTTTTTTTTTTTTTTTTTATTCATCAAGCGTTTCTGGCTCTGCCCATCTTCAGACGACCTGGTTCCCCTAAGCGGGAACGGCCGCCAGCCACTTCACTCGGCTGTTGGTAGCATACATGTCTAGGTGAAATCTTATTTTGCGGTGTGGAACTGTAAAACCAATGTCGCTCTTGACGTTGCTTAACAACTTTGTCAAAGTTGTATGTTCACTTTGAACCAAAGTGTTTGTATTACATCTTGCATGTCTTGTTGTTATATGCTAGTGTTGTATAAGGGTTCCATTTATTCACAGGTGTAATTTTGCGAGAGAGTAAAAATAAATATATCTGTCATCAGTTCATCTGAAGACGGGCAGAGCCCGAAATTCATAATGAATAAAAAATGTATCCACGTTGTAGGTGTCGTCACCGGCGCCTACCTTGTGTGAATGCTCTGAAAAGCTAATCAGTTGCATATCACAGCATCTTCGTCCTCTCGATTAAATTTCGCGTCTGTAGCACGTAATCTTCGTGGTGTAGCAATTTTAATGGCTAGTAGTGTGTATTCTAGTTTAGGTCATTTTGGAAATGTGTGCACGAAAATAACAAAAGCTGAAATAGAACTTGATGTAGAACAATTGTTTATCATTCTCATGCTAAAGTTACTTTTAAGCAATTCAGAAACTTTAAATAAATGCGCATCTTCTTTGACAACTCTACTGTGCTATCTTCATCCCTTAATCAGCTGATATCAGTATACTTCCTCTCGTTGCATTTCCCATTTTTAGCCATTGTTGAGCTATAATTCTCCATGAATATTAGTCTGTGTCCCACATAACAGAGTTCCCAAACTCCAGCCTGCAACACTCGCAATATGGTCGAATGACTCATTCGGCTCACACTAACTGCTCTAAAACGAACTCAAATCCTAAAACGCGCATTATCAGCACCACAGTGCCAAACGAATGTCCGTCTGCCAAAGTTCTTGGCCGCGGGTGGATGTGGTGAGCTCACAGGAAGCAGAGCGAAAACAAACGGCATAACTCAAAGACATTTCATGTAACGGAATAACACTAGAATAATGCCAATAGTAGATATACAAATCGACAGGCTATGAGATTCCTGTGGGATATTACAAATACTTTGCGCAAGAACTTGTTCCTGAGGTTTATAATTTATAAAAAACAGCTACCAGCGACATGTATGGTTTAAAAAGGTTTATTATCTTCAGACCATGACCCGTTTCGGATTTTTCTTTACAAGTCCATCTTCAGATGGCAGTTACAAGCATTTTAAGTTGGACCTAGTTTTGTTTTTGTTATTCGTTTGATGCAGAGCTATGTAGTTCTGCCTGACGAAATATTCGTGCGTTTATGTTTTCAAGCGCAAGCTTGATACACTTTTCAATATGCACTATGTGAGTGCTATTCCAGTCAATGGACGTCACTTTCAACCTCGTCATCTTAATTACACACGCAGCACACACGAACAACACATAAACGCACGAATATTTCGTCAGGCAGAACTACATAGCTCTGCATCAAACGAATAACAAAAACAAAACTAGGTCCAACTTAAAATGATTGTAACTGCCATCTGAAGATGGTTTTGTAAAGAAAAATCCGAAACGGGTCATACATGTGGCTGGTAGCTGTTTTTTATAAATTATAAACCTTAGTACAACAGCCACGTTTCTCAACATGTCGACTTTCGATAAAATAGCGTTAAACTTGTTCCTGTTCTAGCCATATTTAATCGTACGTCGTTGGCGAACTGAGAAAAAAACAAGAGCTCATACCAATTTTCAAGAGGGCCTGTAGGACAGGGGCGCTTCATTGTAATCTTATTGTCACTGGCCTTAATACGCCATATTAATGGAGTATGTTCTAGGATCAAGCACTACTGCATTTATGGGCAATGAAACTATCCTCTACAAAAATCAGCACAGTTTCCGTGAACAAACGTACTGTGAAACAGCCAGCTCTGTTCGCCTATGAAATCCATGACACCGTTGACAAAGACGCATAGGTTGATCCTGTGTTTCTTGGGTTTGCGAAAGTCATTCAGTGAGGTTCCATAGTGTCCTTTAGGGAACAAAATCCAAGCTTACCGCGTATCGGATCATATTTGTTACCGGCTTTGGGACTCCGTTTCAGACAGAACTCAACACGTCCATCTTAACTGAACAAAATGGTATTAAGAAAAGGTAATTCTAAGGAACAGCAAGAGGGCGTTACAGGGCCATTACTGTTCAAATATATAACATTTATGTAGTGGGTGAACTCCAAGGCTGCGTTGAGTTCTTCGTGGACTTTGCTGTTGCCTACTGGAAGATTGCAACGCCAGAAAACTGAAGGGAAATCCTGGATGACTTGCGGAGGAATGACAAGTGGTGTGCGGACCGACAGTTGATCCTGAAACGCAGCTATGTGCAACGTTCTGCACATAAACTTTCGGAGAGATCCACTACTTTCGACTGTACCTCCGGCGACAATCACTGGAAAGTGTAACTACCGTAAAATGCTTAGGAGTTACCAGTCTGAGTGACGTAGAATGGAATGACCACATAAACATTAGGGAAAACAGTTGACAGGCCACGATTCATTGGGAGAATTCTAAGGAAATATAAATTATCCACTTATTACTTCCTACCACACTAATTACGCAAAATGACCACAACGGGGGAATTTGATAAGAAGAAGCTGTAACGACAATCGTTCACTCCACACGCCATTCACGAATGGTACATTAAAACAGGCATCAGGTAGTGGAACTACGTACCCTCCATCACAGCTCATCACGAGGCGTGCGAAGTTCCAGGAGGAGAGGTCAAGTAAGGGATATTACAGGAACTATCATTTGAAGCAAAAATCTCCATATGGACATATGCCCTATGCCGAATGTTTTCCGAGATAGAACACGTTTAATGCAAATTGTATTTTTTGTATTATTTAATACAGTGTCAGGTTTGCACACGTACATATGAAGGGCTTATTTCAATAGTGGTACAAGTCCATTTTTGTCCATTCTGTGATACAGACTCCTAAAGTTAAATGAGCGCTGAAAAATCTGCAGTTGAGATACCATAAATATTCCAGTATGTATACTTGAATATTTCTGGTATCTCAACTGCAAAATTTTTCAGCGCTCATTTAACTTTAGGACTCTGTATCTCATAATGAACAAAAATAGACTTAATCAAAATATCCACGGGTGTGCTGCCGGTCTATAGTGTCCAACGGGCACAATATTTCGGCGATCATACATGTCGCCATCATCAGGTGAACTGACGGACTGAGCTCCTGTGAACGTGCCGGCACGGAGATCCGTACGCTATAGCTGCTCAGAGGGAACTGGGTTCGGTCGCGGCGGCGGCCAATTTAAATACCCTCCGCTCGCGGCGCGCTCCCTCCGCCGTCCGCGCCCCGCGCCACGGTCGCGCGGTGGAACAGATTGCGACGGCGTCTGAGATGACGTCGGTGTGACGGCTCTGTCCGCCGTGGTCGTCACAACTATACGTTTGCTCGATTTACTCTTGATTAACCCAATCGCTGGTTCCCAAGCCTTGCTAAGATTATAGCCACAGTCACGGTTTATGAGGTCGTCATTGGTGCGAATTTCGATGGCCTCTCTAACAACGCTGTCCCAGTATCTCGACGTCTGTACCAGAATCCTCGTGCGTTCACACACTATAGCGTGATTTTCCGACAAACAATGTTCTGCGACCACCGACTTGCTCGGATACATCAGTCGAGTGTGCCTCTGGTGTTCACGGCATCGATCCTCGACGGTACGCATCGTCTGACGAATATACGACTTGCCACATTGACACGGAATCTGGTACACGCCGGCCTTCCTCAAACCGAGGTCAACTTTGGCGCTCCCCACCAGTGCACGAGTTTTATTTGGAGGACAAAACACAGTTCCATGTGGCCAGATGGTATGGATAAACACCTTGACTTCCTTACACATCTAAACTCCATACACCCCAACTTCAGATTCACTATGGAGACTGAAACGGAGGGTAAATTACCTTTCCTTGACGTCTTGGTCAAGAGAAGGGCTGATGGCACCCTAGGTCATGGGGTGTATCGGAAGACAACGCACACTGATCTATATTTGCACGCAGACAGCTGCCACCACCCTTCACAGAGGAACGGCGTACTTAAAACTCTAGTACATAGGGCGCGCACTATCTCTGACGCAGCGAGTCTACCCCAGGGATTGGAACACCTGAGAACTGTATTTCGAAATAATGGGTACTCAGAGTGGCAGATTCAACGTGCTCTCCGTCCAACCACTGCAGCACAACCTGTTGAGATGGATGAAATCACGAGGGAGGAGGTAGGCACTGCATTTATTCCATATACAGGCGCACTCTCGGAGAAAATCGCCCGCATTCAGAAGAAACACCAGGTCGGAACTGTGTTTTGTCCTCCAAATAAAACTCGTGCACTGGTGGGGAGCGCCAAAGATGACCTCGGTTTGAGGAAGGCCGGCGTGTACCAGATTCCGTGTCAATGTGGCAAGTCGTATATTCGTCAGACGATGCGTACCGTCGAGGATCGATGCCGTGAACACCAGAGGCACACTCGACTGATGTATCCGAGCAAGTCGGTGGTCGCTGAACATTGTTTGTCGGAAAATCACGCTATAGTGTGTGGACGCACGAGGATTCTGGTACAGACGTCGAGATACTGGGACAGCGTTGTTAGAGAGACCATCGAAATTCGCACCAATGACGACCTCATAAACCGTGACTGTGGCTATAATCTTAGCAAGGCTTGGGAACCTGCGATTGGGTTAATGAAGAGTAAATCGAGCAAACATATAGTTGTGACGACCACGGCGGACAGAGCCATCACACCGACGTCATCTCAGACGCCGTCGCAATCTGTTCCACCGCGCGACCGTGGCGCGGGGCGCGGACGGCGGAGGGAGCGCGCTGCGGGCGGAGGGTATTTAAATCGGCCACCGCCGCGACCGAACCGAGTTCCCTCTGAGCAGCCACAGCGTACGGATCTCCGTGCTGGCACGTTCACAGGAGCTCAGTCCGTCAGTTCACCTGATGATGGCGACATGTATGATCGCCGAAATATTGTGCCCGTTGGACACTATAGACCGGCAGCACACCCGTGGATATTTTGACTATCAAATACGCCGGGAGAAACTCAAGAATCACAAAAATAGACTTGTACCACTACTGAAATAAACCCTTCATATGTTCAACAATTAGTAAACATTATAACACTCATTTTACAACTTATGGATTGAAAAATAATTATTTTTAACAGAATTATCTCTAAGCACTGTTATAAACGTCACATTACACCTGTTGTACAGATCACAATAAACTTTGGAGCCGTGAGAGTGGCCGCGTGGTTAGAGGCACCATGTCACTAATTGCGTGGCCCCTCCCGCCGGAGGTTCGAGTCCTCCCTCGCGCATGGCTGTGTGTGTTGTTCCTATCATTAGTTTTAGTTAGTTTTAGTCGTGTGTAAACCTATAAACCGATGAGCTCAGCAGTTTGATTCCTTAGGGATTCACAAACATTTGAACATTTTAAACTTTCGAATATCTCACTGTCAATTTACATGCATTTGTGCACCCTTGGGAGGACATGTGTTGCTTATCTGAGTCCTTAATGAGGGTAGCATAATCCTTCATTTGGACAGGTCACACTTCATCTAACCCCATAATGAAAATTCAAAGACCGTAAAGTCTGGCGATACTACCGCTACTAATCTACCAATTGGGGAAAGTACGCTCGAGATGTTCCGTCACACATCTCATAAAATATGGAGGGGCTCCAACATGCTGGATGCACAGTGCAGTCCGCACGGCCAAAGGAATTTCTTCAAGAGGTTCAGCTAGCGAATTTCCCAAAAATAAATAAATGGAAGTGATTCCGTGCCGTCACTCGCTGTTCTAAAATGATTGCACTTATCAACATGTTACCAATCATGTCACACCAAACACTCACCGAAAAACAAAACTTCGACCATCGATAAGTATTACGTGTGTTGTTGATTGTATTCCATGTAAACGTGGCTTCATCAGTGGACAAGGTTACAGTAAGCAAAACTTACTATTATTGTCTATTAACCAGTGATAAAAGTCAAGTGTTGTGGCATTGTCACGTGTAGAAAGTCGCCGTGTGTTGGTAGTAGGACCACGCTGCACCATTTGGACAACGTTTTGCTGTTCCTGCACAGGTTGTTGAACTGCACTTTCAGAAGAACGTGTCGGAAAGTGCCGATGGTATTCTTCGACAGCAGCAGGAGCACTTCCATTGCAGAAGCCATTGACGTACATCGTACCTGCATGTTCTTCATTACCGTAGCTGTGTGGTATTTTAGTTAGCACGTGTACATCACAATTAAGCGATACTTCTCTCTGATACACTCCCAGTCCTTTGCACTACTTCATTCACAAAACCCATTGACAACTGAACGTTCAACGGGCTCATTTAATGACTGAAAGACATCCTGAAGAAAGAGGTTGCAAGCAACGGCGTAGATTGGGCTGGAAGAGAACATCAAAGTCGATGTGTAATACACATGTGAGCGCACCACAAGCCCACAAACAAATGTACAATAAATGTGTTCTACCCCGGAAACCATTTGGAAAAGGGCATATGTCCATACGAGGTTTTTTGCTTCAAACGAGCTTTCCTCATATCCCTCGATACCGTTCCATACATCCTGTGATACCCTGTAGATGGAAATGTATATCCATGAATAAAGTAGATTATAAGACCGAAGAATTCTTGGCTACTGTTCATCAGTCAGCGATCCTCAGCAAGCAGTAATAGTAGCTGAGATAAAGGGGAACCAAAGAAGAATGGGTCAATTCCTCAAGAGGTCGTTTGGTACGCGTGATAGCATTACGGAGACACTCAACAAACTCCAATGACCGACTAGAAAGAAGTTCTAATGCTCGAAAAGAGAGTATGACCACACCCTGATTGTAAAGCTGTAGCCTAGGTCCGTGTGGCATGGAGCGGCGCTGCAGATACGTGCGACGCAAGAAGCTCTTAATGTACTACACATAGTGGTTTCCGTTCCTGAAAAGACGTAGCTATTTGACGTCATGTGCTTAGCTGTACCTGAAGATGTATGCAGGAAAGAAGAACATGCAAACGGTACGTGAGCTTTACAGTATTATACAACATGTCTATCTTCGGACTGAGATTAATAATCAGAATCGTCGACGACAATATGCAAGAATTCATATATATTTAAATGTAGTTTTGTAATATGACGAAGATAATGTATTTTTCTGGATCTGAACAATATACAAAATAACATCTTCACATTGTTAAACTGAGTACAAACAACTATGCTAGTCCTATTAGGTATCTTTTTTGTGTGAACAAAGCCCATCCAAGTTTTATTGTACGTACGATACTGATAAATGATAAATTATCAGCTCTTACGGACAAATAGGAAATTTATTCTGTTTGTAAAATGGATAAATTCTATTAATCTAGTAGCACTGATTAATACTTTAAGAGCCTTAAGCCAAGAATTTTGCTAACTTCTTAGTTAAATTCAATGAAGTATAAGGAATCAATCCCAATACATTTGCGATCTATATTGGTAGATAATGACCCACTTTTCTCTTAGTCAAAGTTGATTGAAAATGATTTTATTCGTGTTGAAACTGATTTAATTATGCAAGCAAATAAAGCTTTTCTTTCACTTGAAAATTTGTTTAAAAGCATTATTCTGGTTCAAACAGCTCTAACTTTTCAAGTAAGTGGAGTGTTTCTGAATACTCAAATTTTATGCAAAGATACAGCATTCAGACTATAACTAAATTAACTTAGAAGTCGTAAGTTTCTACATCATTTTCAGAAACATAAAACTGTAAAGTCGACTGTGTAACCTTCTGGCATTCCCTCTTTGTATCCTGCACTATCACAAACTGTGACGACGTTGAAGAACGCTAAGCAGGAAGGAACTGAAACAATAGATTAACTGGCGTTCACCAGCGTGTTATTGTGTCTTCGCTCATCGATTGCTTACTGTTAATTTACAAACCGACAATATGTCACGGTTCAGACCGTTGAAACTGTTTAATTAGGTACCTCGTTAGAAACTGCTATAAAATAGGGATAGATTGAAAGTATTTCATTTCATAAGTTAAGTGAATTCATTGTAAAAACGTTATTAGGCAACCATATACAGAAAACTAAACTTCTAAACTAATTATAAATAATCTCACAATTTTAAAAGTATTGAAAGTTTGAATAGTAAACGCTACGCATCTGACCTGATAATAGCAGATGTGGAAGTTGTGCGTTATGGAGAAAATTAGTACTGAACTTTTGAGAGAGTACCTTCTGAGAGTAGTCAGTGTACACACACTGCCGGAAAAAAATCTACACCCTCAAGGACATTGTTTAGTGGTATCAGGCTATAACGTGTGCACACTGAGGGGTTGTAGTATTAGTAATTCATTTGTCACGGTGAATGGCGATCCGATGGCTTTCAGGAGGCCTACGTGTGCTCCCTTTGCTTTGACTCTGCAGATAGTAACTGTGCTGGGTTAAGAGGCGAACAGTGTTTGCAACATTCATTGTAGAGAGCTACCATACCCCACTTCCGAATATGTACTCTTGTCGAACAGCTTAAACGATATTAACGGGATCGCACGGTGCTCCTGCGGGAAGTTGGCTCGAGATATTGACGGACTGCTGCAAACGTCGGTCGCATTGTATCGGTAATACATTACTGTTTTCAGCACAGGTTACCAACGAGATCACGAGATCTATCGTCAAGTGAACACACATCGGAAACGATAAAGCGGGAACTTACTCTCTCCAAGGCTTGTTCAAATGTGCGTGAAATCTTATGGGACTTAACTGCTAAGGCCATCAGTCCCTAAGCTTACACACTACTTAACCTAAATTATCCTGAGAACAAACACACACACACCCATGCCCGAGGGAGGACTCGAACGTCCGTCGGTATCAGCCGCACAGTCCATGACTGTAGTTTCTTAGACCTCTCGCCTAATCCCGCGCGGCTCTCCAAGGCTTGCTAGAACCATTGCTAAAGTGCAACAAGAGGTACAAGATGCTTGAACAATCTGTCGTAGGATTCTGTTCAAACTTTTTTGATAGCTTGGATGCAAGAATACAAATTGACATATTCAACAGAGGGGGCTAAGCTGTATTTATGTGACTGTTTGGAGACCCTTAAGAGTTACTCGTGTTTCAATTGGTCTGAAAAAGGACCTTGACTAAGTGAATGTTGCATACTTTTCCTTCCAGAAATGTGTTACTTTCTCTGACATACGCCTCGCAAAATGATCATGACGAGAAGAATCAGAGAAATCTGATGTTATACGTAGCCTTACTTATAGTCATTCTTCCTCCGAGCCATTCGTGAACAGAGCAGGAAACGGAAAAAAAATGATTGTGGTACTAGACGTATGCGCTGCCACACGCTTTAGAGGTATAGATGTAGTACTTGGATGTACGTGATTTATACCGCCACTACTTGTTGGCAAACACAGTTGGTTCGCTGAGTTTCGGTGCTAATTCTGCTGAGTCACCTTCCACTTGCCCCGCGTGCGCAGGCTCTGCCGCGCAGCTTCACGGCCGCCACGAGCCTGGAGGTTGTTCCGACGTGGTGCCGGCGCGGAGCCGTGTGTTGCGGGTTGCGGCCACACAGCACCTGAGGGGACGGCCGGTCTCCTGGGCGCACGAAGCGACAAGTGACGGGATGCCGCGCCGCGGGAAGCCTAACCTTACCCCGCCACCCCAGCCGAGCTGACAGGTCACGCCGGGGTGCGTCACGTCACGTCACGTCACGTCACTTACCCCGTGGGCCCGCCTGGTGTCTGGTAGGGCCCTGGGGACGGCGCTCTCATGCTCGCGGGCGTCTCACACCTAAGCCCTATGCCCGTCACGTCCCACTACCCTCCCGCATTATTCCCCAAATGCGGGGATTTATAGAACGTGAAGTAAATCTTTTATTAACGTCTCTACCGGGTGGTGAAAAAACACCTTGCGGTTACAACACTTGTTGTTGTGGTCTTCAGTCTGTTTTGATGCAGCTCTCTATGCAACTCTATCCTGTGCAAGCTTCTTCATCTCCCAGTACCTACTGCAACCTACATCCTTCTGAATCTGCTTAGTGTATTTATCTCTTGGTCTCTCTCTACGATTTTTACCCTCCACACTGCCCTCGAATGCTAAATTTGTGATCCCTTGATGCCTCAAAACATGTCCTACCAACCGGTCCCTCCTTTTTGTCAAGTTGTGCCACAAACTCCTCTTCTCCCCAGTGTTGTTCAATACCTCCTCGTCAGTTATGTGATCTACCCATCTAATCTTCAGCATTCTTCTTTCGAAAGCTTCTATTCTCTTCTTGTCCAAACTATTTATCGTCCATGTTTCTCTTCCATACATAGCTACACTCCACACAAATTCTTACAGAAACGACTTCCTGACACTTAAATCTATACTCGATGTTAATAAATTTTTCTTCTTCAGAAACGCTTTCCTTGTCATTGCCAGTCTACATTTTATATTCTCTCTACTTCAACCATCATCATTTATTTTGCTCCCAAATAGTAAAGCTCCCTTACTACTTTAAGTGTCTCATTTCCTAATCCAATTCCCTCAGCATCACCCGATTCAATTTGACTACATTCCATTATCCTCGTTTTGCTTTTGTTGATGTTCATCTTATATCCTCCTTTCAAGACACTATCCATTCCGTTCAGCTGCTCTTCCAAGTCCTTTGCTGTCTCTGACAGAATTACAATGTCTTCGGCGAACCTCAAAGTTTTTATTTCTTCTCCATGAATTTTAATACCTACTCCGAATTTTTCTTTTGTTTTCTTTACTTCTTGCTCAATATACAGATTGAATAACATCGGAGAGAGGCTACAACCCTGTCTCACTCCATTCCCAACCACTGCTTCCCTTTCATGCCCATCGACTCTTATAACTGCCATCTGGTTTCTGTACAAATTGTAAATAGCCTTTCGCTCCCTGTATTTTACCCCTGCCACCTTCAGAATTTGAAAGAGAGTATTCCAGTTAACATTGTCAAAAGCTTTTCTAAGTCTACAAATGCTAGAAACGTAGGTTTCCCTTTTCTTAATCTTTCTTCTAAGACGAGTCGTAAGGTTAGTATTGCCTCACGTGTTCCAACATTTCTACGGAATCCAATCTGATCTTCCCCAAGGTCCGCTTCTACCTGTTTTTCCATTCGGCTATAAAGAAATCGTGTTAGTATTTTGCAGCTGTGATTTATTAAACTGATAGTTCGGTAATTTTCACATCTGTCAACACCTGCTTTCTTTGGGATTGGAATTATTATATTCTTCTTGAAGTCTGACGGTATTTCGCCTGTCTCGTACATCTTGCTCACCAGATGATAGAGTTTTGTCATGACTGGCTCTCCCAAGGCCGTCAGTAGTTCTAATGGAATGTTGTCTACTCCGGGGGCCTTGTTTCGACTCAGGTCCTTAAGTGCTCTGTCAAACTCTTCTCGCAGTATCGTATCTCCCATTTTATCTTCATCTACATCCTCTTCCATTTCCATAATATTGTCCTCAAGTACATCGCCCTTGTATAAACCCTCTATATACTCCTTCCACCTTTCTGCTTTCCCTTCTTTGCTTAGAACTGGGTTTACATCTGAGCTCTTGATGATCATACAAGTGGTTCTCTTATCTCCAAAGGTCTCTTTAATTTTCCTGTAGGCAGTATCTATCTTACCCCTAGTGAGATCAGCCTCCACATCCTTACATTTGTCCTCTAGCCATGCCTGCATAGCCATTTTGCACTTCCTGTCGAGCTCATTTTTGAGACGTTTGTATTCCTTTTTGCCTGTTTCACTTACTGCATTTTTATATTTTCTCCTTTCATCAATTAAATTCAATATTTCTTCTGTTACCCAAGGATTTCTACTAGCCCTCTTCTTTTTACCTACTTCATCCTCTGCTGCCTTCACTACTTCATCCCTCAAAGCTACCCATTCTTCTTCTACTGTATTTCTTTCCCCCATTCCTGTCAATTGTTCCCTTATGCTCTCCCTGAAACTCTGTAAACCTTTGGTCTAGTCAGTTTATCCAGGTCCCATCGCCTTAAATTAGCACCTTTTTGTAGTTTCTTCAGTTTTAATCTACAGCTCATAACCAATAGATTGTGGCCAGTGTCCACATCTGCCCCTGGAAATGTGTTAGCTATGATTAAGTTATGCTCTGTGCAAAATTCTACCAGACGGCTTACTCTTTCATTTCTTCCCCCCAATCCATATTCACCTACTATGTTTCCTTCTCTCCCTTTTCCTACTCTCGACACTAGGAAATAAAATGTGTTTTTATAACAACTGAGGCGTCGCAGCTAGGCTATGTTAATAGTTCACCAACTGTGACTATTTGAAAAGATATGACAACACTTTCAGTGTTTAGATTCAAATTTGGTAAGCTCTTATTTTATAAAACCTTTTCGTAATTTTGCTGTAGTAATAACTTTAAGCATTTCAGGTAGATATTTATGTTTTGCATCAGGGTGAGTGTGAAAGAGAGTACTTGTGAGATTGTATGTGGGACATTCGCAAATACTGAATTTTCATAGGAACTTGCAAGTGTTCCAGCTTTGTATCGTAGCAACGAATCCACCAGTGGGTCCCCTACTAGTGGATGACGGATGTCCAAGCACATTTGAATATGGAAGAGACAGCCAGAACGTTCGCGGATATATAGTTAAATTCCAGACGTAAAGTACAGCTCAAAGTTTATTTCATTTTATTTGTGTAAAAAGAGAGTTTTGAGTTGCTTATTTTAATAACGTCAATGAGCTGAGAGCAGTGGTTGGCTCTTGCTAGATTTCGGGGCGAGCCGCGCCCCGAAAGTCAGTTCTGATTGGCCGTAATTCTGTACAGCCAATAAGAAGTGAGACGGTTTGCCACCAAACGCAGGAGATAGAGGGGCTTGTAGAGGCTGAGAGAAGAAGGAAGTGGTGGACTAGCTATCGATGGAGCCAGTCATGCTAAAAGTGTCCGAAAGTACTATGTGTAAAATGAAGTGATATTGTGACTTCCGCGTTTCGGTACAGTGATTAAGGTAGCTGGTGTTTAACATTAACTATTTGTGAAATTTTAAGATTCAAGAGATATTTTGTTCTGGAGAAAATCGCCTGTGTAAACTTTGAACTAAAAGCGTGTCGGTACTAAGTAAATTTTTCTACAGAGTATTTATGGCGAGCAAGAAACTTTATTTAAAGACAACCACTGAATGCCGAGTGCAAAAGTAAATAGCAGTTTATTGACTGTGTTACTCTCGTAAATGATTTCGGAATTGGATAGGAAAAGTTCTGGCTGTTTGAGTGTGACGAGGACTGTGAAAAAGAACTTTAATGATTTGCACACATGTGGGCTGATCTTGCTTAATAGGAATAAAAAACATCCTTACGCAAGTTTAAAAGGACCTTTGACCTTAGAAACTTGAACAGCAATCCATTTCCGATTGATTCTGTAGAGTTCACAAGACTATTTTCAGCTTTTTGTACTTATAGCGGCCTCCAACGTGTAGTTATGAAATCCAAGTTTCTTCAGCACTGCTTTTCTGAGATCTTTTAAGTAGCTGCAGTCAAGAGTTACGCGTGCAGATCTGCAGAAGTACCGAGGTAGGTGGACAATTTATGTTGCAGAACCGCCGTCGATATGCGAAAGAGCGCGTTATGTCGCACAGTGACTGAATTATTTTTTTTTCACTGTGAAGGTGTCTTAGAGTAAACGGTGGAGTTCCGAGGGCGACAAAGAGAGAAAAGGGAACTGCATCTTTAGTCTTAGTTGCCTACAGTCCATGGTCCGATGATGTTTAATTCATTATGGTAAATAATAAACTGTTTCTACCCTCAGATTGTCCCTAAATGGTATCCTCGCATTGGTAAGCCAAAACATTACGACCACTGCTCACCCCGACGTCGGATGACTCGTGGCTGTTTTGCTGGCACGTGACGCGGTGACGAAAGCTTCGAGGCGGAGCAGGATCACCGTACCGAAGATACGAGCTGAAAGTTGGGAAATCGATTGAGATAAGAGACTTCGACAAAGGCCTGTTTATTAAAACTCTGAGCCTATCAAAGAGTATCTCGAAAACGGCGAAGCTGGTCGAATGTTCAATGTTACTGTCATGAGCGAGTACGAAAGGCGGTAGAAGGACGGTGAAACTACCACCAGCTGCTAAGTGGTTGGACGGCAACGAATCTTCACAGGACGTGGGGTTCGGAGGCTCGTCTGCTCTATAAAGTAAGATAGATGGTGGCATCTCCACCGAAAGAGCACAATGCCAGTTCACACACAATTGATTCGGAGCACATCGATAATCGTACATTTTTGAACATGGAGCTCCGCAGCAAACCACCACTACGTCTTCATATATTGACCCTTACATTGTCGGCCGGCCGCGGTGGTCTAGCGGTTCTGGCGCTGCAGTCCGGAACCGCGGGACTGCTACGGTCGCAGGTTCGAATCCTGCCTCGGGCATGGGTGTGTGTGATGTCCTTAGGTTAGTTAGGTTTAAGTAGTTCTCAGTTCTAGGGGACTTATGACCTGAGATGTTGAGTCCCATAGTGCTCAGAGCCATTTGAGCCTTACATTGTCAATTACGATTGTAGTGGGCACAGGACCATCGGGATTCAATGGAAACGTGGCGGCTCTTCTGGTGAACCTCATTTTTTCTACGCTAGGTCGATAGTCACCTCCACAAACATCGAGGTGAACGGCGGCTCAAAATGTGCAGCGCTCTACGGAATCAGACTGGTCGGAGCAGTATTATGTTGCGGGAGACATTCTACTGCCCTTGCATAGGAACTGTGGTAGCAACCGATGACACGCCGAAAGCTGGGAACCATCTGCATCTCTTCATGCTTGATGCCTTCCCCGACGGCGATGCCACGTTTCAGCAATATAACTGTCCGTGCCTCGGAGCCAGAACCGCGACACCGAAGTTCATGCCACCAAATTCACGTGATCCAAGTAATATGGAACTCGTCTAGGTCGCTATCGGGCGCCATCACCGCGTACGCAAATTAGTGGCCCATTGTTTACGAGAAATACGTGATCTGTGCGTAGTAACCTAATGCCACGCGCCTTCACAAACCTACAAACAAACTGTCGGATCCC
This sequence comes from Schistocerca cancellata, assembly GCF_023864275.1. Classification (NCBI taxonomy): domain Eukaryota; kingdom Metazoa; phylum Arthropoda; class Insecta; order Orthoptera; family Acrididae; genus Schistocerca; species Schistocerca cancellata. The sequence goes on from NW_026047103.1 coordinate 2,024,478, forward strand.
TGAGACGCAGAATCAGTTATATATTTCGTTCTAAAGAGGCATAAAGGAGCTGTTGAGCAGGTGGTAATTAATGTTTCGGCTCATCGGTGTAATTTTGAACGAATGGATGATTGAGTTTCCAAATACGCTGGTTGTGGAATAGACATTCTCTCATGCAGAGTAGTGCAAACTTTAAGACGTTCATCCAGAGACGTCTGGCAGAGTGGTTCGCTCTCTGTCCCGAGCTTTCCCTCTTTTTTTCGTCTATGCAGTTGGCTGCAGGGCAGCCCATAACCTGCTGATAAAAAGTGGTCCTCACGACGACTCCATTAGCCAGCGTTGTTTTAAGTCACTGTGGGATTCCCCGTCGACCTATGAGTGTGTCCTTCTTCTCCGGAACGTGACTTGTACCCTTAGACTTGCCTTAATCGGGTGTAACGGCTTCTTTTCGTTACGGAAGCACTGAGCTATTTCAGTTATGATTTTATTCACGGTGTAATTCTTATGCATGTACTTTGAAATGAGCGAACTTGGCACGGCCTTTTGGTCTGATCTGACACAGTCAGATGCCATCAGTATCCCTCCCCTGTCTGTTAATTTCACCGTGTGTCTTTAAGCATTAATGTATCTCAGCTCATGAGCGTCATTCTTCATGGGAACAAGGCTTTTAAACTGAATTTTCGGTACGTAAGGTAGTGACCTTGAGTGAAAAACTTTAGTATCAAACCCGTTTTGGATAAAGTCTGTAACTTTTTAGCTAGCAATCTACTCATGGTTTTCAGGTATGTTGTCATTAATTTCATCCTAGTATTTATAATTGCTACCTACACATTGGTGTTTCAAGCTTCATGTCAGACAATCGCCAAATGTTTTTTTATTGTCTCTTTCTTTCCCACTGGTGCTACTCTTTTTTTTCTTTTTTTTTTTGACCCGCCATCTTGCTACATAAGATGGGTCTTCTGTCCTCATAAACTGGTGTTTTAGCTGCCGCACAAAGCATTTCTCGTGTACCACCACGTGTATGTGGACCAGTGTATCCTCAAGTATAGGGATCGTTTGTAGGTTTTTATACATATGTGAAATAAATAAACTGTTTACGTATAACTAGATATTCAAAAAGATATAAATTGTAACAAAGTACAGAAAAATAATAAACCACGTATTTAATAATTAATGTTCCCTTTAGCACAGTTGCTATGCTTACAGGTTCAGTGATTCTCTCCATCTGTCTGCGGCTCTCCACTATTACTTTGGTGCTAGGCACTCATGGTGACAGCCGACTTAGCGATAGTTGTTTAGACATTCCTCGCTGCTTTGTATATCACAATAACCTCTCACGACAGGACCTAGTTTATAAGAACAGCTTGAGTATTATTTCTGATGCATTTAAGTAGTGTTGGAATATTGTTTATAAGAAATAAAAATAATTGACGTGCAGTGAACAGTGAGTAGATCGTTTATAAGTATTTGATAGTGTGTGATATTATACAGTGGAATACACTTAGCTGAAATGAAGTGGTTTACGTTACTGTAATATTTATATGCATGGATCACGATGCAGTTGAAAACATGTTTAAAGTAATTAAACAGTTAACGCACTTCTCCTAATAATGTAATCCAGTATTACACAGTACAATAGTTATAATGATTAAAACTATAATGTACTTTAAATCGTGAAGATAGTTGAATTGTTCACACAAGTCGATAAATCATATACTAAAACATAGTGATAATAACTAGAACGGTTAATAATTCAGGGATAGTTAAATCCTCCAGTAAGCTACATTAAAACATTTATGATGATTAAAGCTGTCGAGAGTTTAAAATTGTAACGACAGTGCAATAGTTAACACGGATCGGTGAGTCATATATTAAGATGCAATTAAATTGATTCAAACAGTTAATAATTCGGTGATATTAAAATGATAAAGCCACATAAATGCTACAAAATAATGTAAGATTGTCAGTATTCTTTACCAATTTTAAACTATATTAAAAAGGTTAAAATAGATGCAGCTTATTTGTATTAATACTATTTAGTTAGTCATGTGTACTCGTAAGAATGAAGGGGATTTAACGTGACTGTTTTATATACGTCTGTATTCTTCTGAGTTACTACCTGTGTCACTTCGCTCTGGTGATTCTGCGCCACTCCCCCTGTCTCCGTGCCCCTGGTGTTGTGGCCTCTGCACCGCTGCTCTGTGTTCTCCTGCACCCCTGAGTTCTGCTTGTAGGACTCTTGAGGTGGTATCGGCTGTCTCATTTAGTTCCTTCCAGCTTTCCGGATCCCGTGTTGCGTGGTTCATGTTGTCATGCATCAGCTAGATATGTACACTCCTGGAAATGGAAAAAAGAACACATTGACACCGGTGTGTCAGACCCACCATACTTGCTCCGGACACTGCGAGAGGGCTGTACAAGCAATGATCACACGCATGGCACAGCGGACACACCAGGAACCGCGGTGTTGGCCGTCGAATGGCGCTAGCTGCGCAGCATTTGTGCACCGCCGCCGTCAGTGTCAGCCAGTTTGCCGTGGCATACGGAGCTCCATCGCAGTCTTTAACACTGGTAGCATGCCGCGACAGCGTGGACGTGAACCGTATGTGCAGTTGACGGACTTTGAGCGAGGGCGTATAGTGGGCATGCGGGAGGCCGGGTGGACGTACCGCCGAATTGCTCAACACGTGGGGCGTGAGGTCTCCACAGTACATCGATGTTGTCGCCAGTGGTCGGCGGAAGGTGCACGTGCCCGTCGACCTGGGACCGGACCGCAGCGACGCACGGATGCATGCCAAGACCGTAGGATCCTACGCAGTGCCGTAGGGGACCGCACCGCCACTTCCCAGCAAATTAGGGACACTGTTGCTCCTGGGGTATCGGCGAGGACCATTCGCAACCGTCTCCATGAAGCTGGGCTACGATCCCGCACACCGTTAGGCCGTCTTCCGCTCACGTCCCAACATCGTGCAGCCCGCCTCCAGTGGTGTCGCGACAGGCGTGAATGGAGGGACGAATGGAGACGTGTCGTCTTCAGCGATGAGAGTCGCTTCTGCCTTGGAGCCAATGATGGTCGTATGCGTGTTTGGCGCCGTGCAGGTGAGCGCCACAATCAGGACTGCATACGACCGAAGCACACAGGGCCAACACCCGGCATCATGGTGTGGGGAGCGATCTCCTACACTGGCCGTACACCACTGGTGATCGTCGAGGGGACACTGAATAGTGCACGGTACATCCAAACCGTCATCGAACCCATCGTTCTACCATTCCTAGACCGGCAAGGGAACTTGCTGTTCCAACAGGACAATGCACGTCCGCATGTATCCCCTGCCACCCAACGTGCTCTAGAAGGTGTAAGTCAACTACCCTGGCCAGCAAGATGTCCGGATCTGTCCCCCATTGAGCATGTTTGGGACTGGATGAAGCGTCGTCTCACGCGGTCTGCACGTCCAGCACGAACGCTGGTCCAACTGAGGCGCCAGGTGGAAATGGCATGGCAAGCCGTTCCACAGGACTACATCCAGCATCTCTACGATCGTCTCCATGGGAGAATAGCAGCCTGCATTGCTGCGAAAGGTGGATATACACTGTACTAGTGCCGACATTGTGCATGCTCTGTTGCCTGTGTCTATGTGCCTGTGGTTCTGTCAGTGTGATCATGTGATGTATCTGACCCCAGGAATGTGTCAATAATGTTTCCCCTTCCTGGGACAATGAATTAACGGTGTTCTTATTTCAATTTCCAGGAGTGTATTTTACTCGTTTTTCGCTATAACGTATTCCTATTTCGCACAAAATTCCGAACCTCTACCATTTTACACTGTTCATACGCTTTTTCTAGGTCGACTGACCCTACGAACGTTAACTCGAGTTTTGCTTCCATTGTGAAGCACAACGACAGAACTGCCTCTCCGAGGCCACTATGTTTCTGAAATCCAAACTCACTGTCAACTAACAAATCCTCAGCTTTCCTTTCTGGCCATCTGTATATTATTGTTGGTAGCAGATTGGATGCATGAGCTCCTAACTTATTGTCTACATCTACGTGATTACTCTGGTATTGACAATAAAGTGCATGACAGGGGGTTCAATGAACCAACTACAAGCTGTCTGTCTACCCTTCCACTCTCGAACGGCACGCGGGAAAAACTAGCACTTAAATTTTTCTGTGGGAGCCCTGATTTCTCTTATTTTAGCGTGATGATCATTTCTCCATATGTAAGTGGCTGGCAACAGAATGTTTTTGTAATCGAAGGAGAAAACTGGTGATTGAAATTTCAAGAAAAGATCCCGTTGCAACGAAATGCGCCTTTGTTTTAATGATTGCCACTCCAATTCACGTATCATGTCTGTAGCACTACCCCCTCTATTTCGTTATAATATAAAACGAGCTGCCCTTCTTTGAACTTTTTCGGACACTCTTGCACTTACCAGCTCTTGCTATTTTCAAAACTGATGGATTATATTTTACAAAGAGTGTGATCGCATGTCTCCCGTCTCATAAATTCTATACATTAACTTGAACAATACTTCGCTTACAACTTCCATACAATATTCTCGAATATCAGAAGGGATGTTTTCTGTTCTTAAAGCTTTATTTGATCTCATGTCTTCCAAAGCTTTGTTATACTCTGAATAATGCTGGATACCCCAGGTCTTCCATATCATCGACTGCTCTGTCACGTCTTCATATAAGTCCTCCCCCTCACAGGGGCCTTCAGTGTACTCTTAGCACCTGACCACGCTCTGCCTTGCATTTAACAGTGGAATTCCCGTTGTTCTTTTAACATTGATGTCGTTGGTTCTAATTTTACCAACAGTTGTTTGACTTTTCTATATGCTTCATCAGTCCTTGCGACGACTATATCTTTTACTATTTCTCCACCTTTTGCCTCCAGCTCCAATTTATTTCATTCCTAAGTGGCCTATAATACTGTACTGCTGTCTTTCCCTTGACTTTTGTTCACTTTCTTCTTGAATCAATCAGCTGAAGTATTCTTCTTATCACCCAAGGTTTCTTCGTACTTCCCTTCCTTATATTTGTATTTGTCTGCCCGTGTTCTGTAATTTCTATTCAACTACACGGCCTACTGTGATAGTATTACAGCAGTAATTGCATTACTAGAGAATTTCAAATCATTCCTCAGTACTTCAGTATTCCACTTCTTTCCACAATGATCGTTACAGGCGATTTTCTTACATTTCGTTCTTCTCTTCACCATTAGTAATTTTTTACCTCAGTTATGTATAAAAGCTTTGTGGTACATGGTTATCAACGAAAAACAGCAACCAAGCAACCAGCGAAATATTACATGACATACATGTGAGCTTTGACTTTCAGATGTGAAACATGTGTTCTCTTTCACACGTCAATTCGTAGTTTCACCTGCGGAATCACATCTATGATCTGGTCTTGCATTCGAAGGAAACTTGTGATCACAGATTTCATAACCCCAAATTGCACTGAAATAACGGAAATGGTAAGGCAGCGAAATCAGTGACACCAATTACGTAGAAAAAAAGAGAAAGCACAGCAATTTCTATGACAGTGCTCACGGTTACTTACATAATTCACGGTCGATGAGTCGTTTTCAACGATTGTTACTCATGTGTACACGTAAAATATTAAAGAATTAAATTCCATAAAAACTATGAATCGTTATTTGGAAACTGGATGAACACAACAATCAAACCACCATAACTAAGAAGAAGAAGAAGAAGAAGGAAAAAGTGAAGAAAAATAAAGATAAAGAGGCGGCAAGAATGATCGGTTAAGTCTTAAAAGTTCCAAAGCGCAGTGCTTTCATTCAGATGACAGAAGAAAACCCAGACGCACCACGAGACAAAATTTATGTTCCAGTTCTAAATATTAATTTCTTTATCGTGAGAACACTAAGCATAATAATTTATTAACTTATTGATAACTTCTGTTAAAAATATATTCTTCTGGGTATGTACGGTAAGTACATGATTTGAGTTTGGAATCTGTGTTTGACCATGGTATTGACCAGCTAGAGTCTTCTGTTGTCACACCCCGGCGCAGGTCACCTACTCCTGCCTGGCTCAGTCAGGACGTTAACCGCATCGTGGGTTTAGTTTACTTTGTTATCAATCTTCATAGCGGTTATAAGAGGGAGAAATGTCCTTAGTTTGAGGGAGTTAGGTTACAGAAGATCGGTAATTCCCTTGGAGATGGCAGGAATATTTTGTTGAAGCAGCAAGGTATTATTCTTCTCTAATCGTTTTATTGTTGTTCTAACAAACACATTTACTTAGTGATGTATCGGACCAAAAACCCTTATGAGAATTCAGATGCTTTCCATAATTCCTGTAGAGGATTTCCACCAGAAAAGAGTGCTTAACTGTCACTCTGTCTGCTAACATCGGTTACTTGGCCTGAGAAATCAATGGTCAACGCTATGAACTGCTTCCTTACTACTCACAGGCCACTTTGCCTACCATACAAGGGGCAAACGCCAAGCAGTAACTTGTTCTAGTTATTCACTGATATTCGGCTCTTCTAAATCTTTGAGACAGAGAAAGGCAACCCATGTTCAGCACTATTTCAATGAGTACTGTAAAATGCTACTTATCTTGCAGTTAACGTGTGTCCACAGTGGTCTACCAACGTCTGCTCGTAGCTGAAATTTTTACTTCTGCACCAAGTGTTGCTGTGAAGCGTCATTGCCTTCTGGATGCTCGGAACTGAAACTGAATACTCCTCTCACCAATTGCAGATCGACTGTTTTATATCGTTCTTAATTGATTATATCTGCTCACAGACCCCTGCACTCTCTTTCTGCAACATTCCTTTTCACCCCTGCTTCTACTTGTGATCGGGATTCTTCCATCTCGCTGGTTGGCAAATTCCATATTATTCCGATGAACTCGACCCTCGGCATAATTGACGAGGTGTCCTACGTGAGACATGTTTCATCAGAAAAAGTAAACAGTGTCCGGCTGCTTTGGGAAGCGTTATCTGCCTCCGATATCTTACGTGGCTTCCCTTTGTCACTCAAGCGGTCCCGTCTTGCATACGAAACCCGATTTATTTCTCTAGCCATGAACTAGTTATGCTGTTATGAGTTTTAAATAGAGTGTTCGTTTTTACTAGTTGAAATTTATTGTAGAATGCAATCTTATTTCTCTCTCATTCTTAATATCGAGAACATATCCTCTCACAGTACTATAATCAGAACAGTCCACTACCACAGCGTTCCATTGTCCCATTACTTTTAGATTATCATCTCTGTCTGCATACTGCATTAGCCGTGCAGTACCCTCGTATACAATCTCTGCCTTTCCTTCTTCTATTGAAGCAAGTTTTATAAGTTCCGTCGCGGGTATTGATTAATTAACAGGTATTCGCCTTATTACGTTTCGGCCTTATTGGCCATACGTAACCACTGTCTACGAAAACACGTGTACAGCAAATTTATGTTTGGCTTATCAACATAAAAAAATATTTTTCAGTAGGCCAGCCTAAAATTCGTACTTGCAGATGGCAGCAAAACATGTCATATGTACGACTATTAGCAGCGGACATGGTATTTCGGAAAGCAAAAACGTACACGTGTAAGCAACAACGTTTCATTAGATATTTACCAAATACAACGTGATCACCGTAGAATCTATTGGCGAGGTTCAAAACACTGTACGTGCTCACTTTCGTAGTCAGAAACAAACTGTGAAGTTTGTTCACGTGGTTAGCAAACAGAGAAAAGATACAGTATTGTACATAGGTGTGTTAACAAATCAGTACACATGTCACAGGAGTATTGTAAAACACATCTGTAGGTCTCCGGCTTATGAGGGTGATATATGTACCTGAACTGCTGTTCTTGGAGTCAGTTTGCTGTCGATTCTGTCGAACTCAACCCAGTCGCTGAACTATTCACAGTTACTCACTCATGCGCGGCCTTACTATTCATAATGAATCCTCCTCCCGTTATACCATTTACTGGTGCTGTTGGTATTAAGCTATAATCATCTGACCAAAGATCCTTACCATCTTTCCATTTCACTTCACTGATGTCCAAATATGGTTTAAGGATAAGCAAAGGAAGAGGAAGTTGGCCATTTGGAGACAACAATGCCTACCAAACCAAAATTTTACACGCAGCCTTTCAGAACTGTGAGAAAACACATGGTCGAGTTGGTCGTGAGTAATTGAGCCACCTAGATCTGACAACAGTTTTATTAGGAAGCAGATAGCACCGAACGACGGCAGTGGCGATCATTTAAAGGGTTCCTTAGTAGAAGCCAGCACGTCCTTTCACGTAGGCCACTACTTGAGGCTCTACTTTGTGGCGAATGTTAAAGCCTCATAGGTTTAGAGACGGCTGCCGGATTTCGACGAGTAAAATGTTTAAGCAATCTGACGCTCACTAGCCGCGACAACACAGTTAATGGAAATTACAAAAATAGATCAAACGTACGTCTGCAACCACAAAGTCAGCCGCACTACTCCTCAGGTGGCGGTAATACTTTTCTGCTGCTAAATTACTATCGCTCCACAATCAAAAGCACTATTAAGAACGCATCTGACAGTGTTGAAAATTGTAATAACTAAAGAGCCCATCTGAAAACGATCACGAACAAGTTACTGTGTCCCACAGAATCTAAATAATACTTTAGTGAAGTATCGCATTAGAAAAATGAAACCTGACCACTCAAACACCTTCCGTTCTGTCGCTAATCGATTCACCAGCAATCATTGCAAGTACAACACTTGTACCATATCCAGCCAACTGAAATTAAGAGTAGTTGCGCGCATGTAAGTTTGTACTGGAATCTACACAGAATACTTTCTACTGCCTACGGATGATAGGAGCGCTAGTTGCACTTTTCATCGCATACAGTTTAACCCAGCACTTCAGATAAGGGTATGAAACACAGCAGATTACAGGAGTTTCCTTTATTGATCTTACAGCTAGTTACGAAACAGTGAATCATAAGGAACTAAGAAACGCGAAGGAACTTGCCCCCCTTCTTGCAGCGGTGTACCGTAGGTCTCTAGAAGAGCGTAGCGTTCCAAAGGATTGGAAAAGGGCACAGGTCATCCCCGTTTTCAAGAAGGGACGTCGAACAGATGTACAGAACTATAGACCTATATCTCTAACGTCGATCAGTTGTAGAATTTTGGAACACGTATTGTGTTCGAGTATAATGACTTTTCTGGAGACTAGAAATCTACTCTGTAGGAATCAGCATGGGTTTCGAAAAAGACGGTCATATGGACTATCAGATCAATTGTGTGATTGGATTGAGGAGTTCCTAGATAACAGGACGCAACATGTCATTCTCAATGGAGAGAAGTCCTCCGAAGTAAGAGTGATTTCAGGTGTGCCGCAGGGGAGTGTCATAGGACCGTTGCTATTCACAATATACATAAATGACCTTGTGGATGACATCGGAAGTTCACTGAGGCTTTTTGCAGATGATGCTGTGGTGTATCGAGAGGTTGTAACAATGGAAAATTGTACTGAAATGCAGGAGGATTTGCAACGAATTGACGCATGGTGCAGGGAACGGCAATTGAATCTCAATGTAGACAAGTGTAATGTGCTGCGAATACACAGAAAGATAGATCCTTTATCATTTAGCTACAAAATAGCAGGTCAGCAACTGGAAGCAGTTAATACCATAAATTATCTGGGAGTACGCATTAGGAGTGATTTAAAATGGAATGATCATATAATGTTGAGCGTCGGTAAAGCAGATGCCAGACTGAGATTCATTGGAAGAATCCTAAGGAAAAGCAATCCGAAAACAAAGGAAGTAGGTTACAGTGCGCTTGTTCGCCCACTGCTTGAATGCTGCTCAGTAGTGTGGGATCCGTACCAGATAGGGTTGATAGAAGATATAGAGAAGATCCAACGGAGAGCAGCGCGCTTCGTTACAGGATCATTCAGTAATCGCGAAAGCGTTACGGAGATGATAGATAAACTCCAGTGGAAGACTCTGCAGGAGAGACGCTCAGTAGCTCGGTACGGGCTTTTGTCAAAGTTTCGAGAACATACCTTCACCGAAGAGTGAAGCAGTATATTGCTCCCTCCTACGTATATCTCGCGAAGAGACCATGAGGATAAAATCAGAGAGATTAGAGCCCACACAGAGGCATACCGACAATCCTTCTTTCCACGAACAATACGAGACTGGAATAGAAGGGAGAACCGATAGAGGTACTCAAGGTACCCTCCACCACACACCGTCAGGTGGCTTGCGGAGTATGGATGTAGATGTAGATGTAGAAGAAAGAAGCTCTACACAACTAAGGACTACGGACTGACGCAATATATACAATGCCGCAGAACAAACAATTTCTTGCCACTCTAAATGGCAGAAACCGTAGACTGAGAATGCATAAGAATGGCCTTCTCAAGGGAAGTGTGCTGGCGCCGATATTATGTATTACCTATGATCTACCGCTCAGCAATGGAACCATCTAAAAAGATGGCGCAGCTGTTGTTACTCAGGGAACACCATTTCAAAAAGCAAAATCCAAGCTAACGTCTACTCTCGAAGAACTAGACATTTACTACGACGACAAACACTTGAAACTCAAGCGAGTTTCACCTACGGGATAAGAAGGCTAGGAGCAAGTAGAACATCACATGGTAAGGGTGCAATCCAAACCACTACGTCCAACAGCAGTGCATTGGCTTAATGCTGAATCGCCTGTTATCATACAGGCAGCAATGTATAGTCACCAGACAGAATCTATGCACCGGTAACAAACTTTTCCGGCAGCTTGCAAACACAAGACTGGGAGCGCCGCCGAGGATGCTAGGCTCATATGCACTCACATAGTGATTCTCTGCAACGGTGTATGCCACTCCAATCTGCAAGAACTCTGCACATGATACAAAGCAAATTGATGCAGCTCTTCATGAGACAGGCCACGTAGTTACAAGATGCCAAAGACCAACTTAAGTCAATAAGAAATCTCCACAAATGGGAGTAGCACCGCCAGATGTTAGGCGACAGGTAGCAGCAGGGAAGGAAAAGAAGAAGCAAAGAACAGATCCACGGCATCCATTGTTTGCAACTCGTACCTATCAATCACGAACGAAATCCAGAAGAGGCTTGCTACTCACAGCTGCACCAATTAAACGTGGAGCAGAAGCCTGTCAACTGAGCTGTGGAGAGCGAAGTCTACAGGAGATTTATCCAATACGAAACCTGGAAAAATTCCTCAACAGGCTGAGAACAGAGGTGAAAAGGAGCAAGACGAGTTTCTAGCACTCAGGTATGAGTGAAGATGCATGTTGTCAATGTGTGGCAAGGCAGGATTCTGAACACCTGTTGGTCTGCAGTAACCTGAGCGAAACATGTGATGTGGAAGACGTGTTTGCAGCAAATAACCGTGCTATTCTGGTTGCTGAGCATTGGATTCATAAAGTGACAAATTCTCTGTTACTAATATTAGATTATAGTTTTTGTTATATTCAAGTTTTCTTTGGATTCGGATAAATGAACAAATAAAATTTAATATCTTTAGAAAACAGATCGTATAGTGCTAATAAAGCAAATCTCTGCTGTTTTTTACGAACGGAATATATAAGTGCAATATTCTGTCCTCATCTTATGTTGGCAGTGAATATTAAAGGGATCACCTATGTTCAAGAATACTGCGACTGTCGCTATCAAACTAAAAACTCAGGAAAGTCGAAGAGAGGTTTTTTAACATGTTGCTTATGATTACCAACACTAGAGTTCATTACCAGACAAGACCATAACCAGCACCTACTTCGCTGTTTATGTACCACAGAGAGAGATACAGTTAAAGTATTTCATTCATGCAGTAAAGAAAATTGCTATGTGTCATAAATGAGTTCTTTTTAGTTCAAAGGAATGTTTATAGTCTTTCGAATGAAAGCAGAAGTTACACATCACAGATCAGTTTACACCATACCTTTAAAAACGAGTATCAGAACATGAGTGAGTAATATTTTATCATGCAGATCGTTATATATCACAAGAGTCAACCAAGCACAAAGAGTTAACCCAGGCTCACAGCTATACACTCCATGATTCTTCTTCGTATGCAGAAAAGATCACAATTACTGCACACGGCACGTCAAACGTAAGAAAAATCTGGTGGAATTTTCTTACAAAATGCAGCACCTTTACTCTTCGGAAAGTAGCAATATTGCTTGACCTTACCAATACATTTAAAAACTCCAAAGTGCCTTAACGGGATGGGAATTCCATACTAATTTTATTTCATAATTAGCTGGAATGGAAGTACACGAGTTATCTGACAGAGGATCATTTCTGTAAAACAAAACGTTATTTTGAATCTTATAATCTTGCACTAGCTTGTTTGGAGGGTTGTACAATACTGCTGTTTTACGTTCTTCCGCAGGAGGTTAGCATCCTGCAATCAATCCATGTGTTTGCACATATCTAAATGGTAATTCTTTTGAGTCGAATCTTTCGTTAGTAGGACCCAAAAATCTGCAAGTTGTTCTGTAATTTCTGACACACTTGATAAACATTACGGAAGTTATGAAAGTACATCTGCGACAACATTAGTTCATCCCATGATGTGAATGGTCTTGAAGCCACATTCTTGAAGGAGTGAAAACCATCTGGTTAAACTGGCGTGTAACAACTTACAACTTAGAAGAAAACTTAATGTTTGGTGGTGAGAGTACACTTTTTTGTGTTTGTTAGAGCCGGCCTGATTGGCCGTGCGGTTCTAGGCGCTACAGTCCGGAGCCGAGCGACCACTCCGGTCGCAGGTTCGAATCCTGCCTCGGGCATGGATGTGTGTGATGTCCTTAGGTTAGTTAGGTTTAATTAGTTCTAAGTTCTAGGCGACTGATGACCTCAGAAGTTAAGTCGCATAGCGCTCAGAGCCATTTGTGTTTGTTAGAACCACAAACACAGTGACCCTATCCAGAAACTCAGGCCCATGCACTGAATCTAAGTCCACAATAAATACTGTGGAACCATGTTCAGGCCAAATGGTAAAACCTTAAACTGGTAAATATGGCCAGCATACACAAACGCAGGATACTTGTGTGATTCCTCCGGCAAGACTATCTGCGGTAGGAGGAATGAAAGCCAACACTTCTAGGAAATTTTACTTGACGAAATATTTATATCTTGTGCTCAAGCCTGTTTGGTCTTGTTTGAATGAGAATGATCACTTTATTAATATTCCTTGCATCCAGAACCGACCTGATGCTGTCCCCTGTCCTAGCGACTGCTAGCACTGGAATACAAAATGGCGATACTTATGATTGTATTATTTCCCATGAACACATTTTCTGAATTTCGCGGTCAACTTGCAACTGGTGTGCCCACAGAATAGAATATCTGGAAACACATTAGTATGATACTGATAACTGCGGACAGTTACTGGATTTTCTTCAAATATAGTTGAATATCTGAACAAAATATTTATTAAGCCAATTTATTGTTCTGGGGTTAGATATATAGATTCAGAAAACTTACTTCTAATAATTTCCTCAGGACAGTATGCCTTGTTAGTATCAGTTTGCAGACTAACTGAATTGTGAACCTGTCAACTAATTAATTAAATTTTGTACCCTTTGCATTATTTTTCATAGTTTACCTACCATTTTATTAAGTCTACCGCGAGGTTCATCTCCCGTACTTTAATGTATCCCTGCCCTGTGCAGAGGTTTATTGTTGAGTTCTCTTCCTAAGGAACCTAATTCTGTCAAACTATCTACCACCGAAAACGCGTCTTTAGTCAATGCATTTCCTAGAGTGACTGGAAGGCAGACTTGTATCTTTAAATGTCTAGATCGAGAGCCCACGTCACACAGGATTCTACAGTTCTGCGCTGTCGTCAGCATTTCAGTTACTTGACGAACCCTTTTGTGTAAGGTAGTCGACAGAACGTTCACGAACGCACCTGTATATATTACAATATTAATTAGTATATTTCCTGTCTTTGCATAAACGGACGATCAGGACATAGCGTGCTGTTCAGTACACTGCTTTTGTTCCAAACACAGTTCCTACCTGATCTCTGTTCTTTCATTGTATCTCAGTAAATGCATTGGTGGGTTACAGTGAGAACCCCACTCCATTTCACAGCCAACACCATAGGAGAAGATGCGACTGATTTAAGGGGCTCCGGATCGCCCTATACTTGCAATGTTAAAATAACGCTTATAAATTACATCTTTCCTCACAAAGTATTTGAGGTAGGAAGTTGAACATTTTACAGATTATTTATTGGAATATGGGCTACAACTTAACACAGGGATTTTACAAAATTTTGGCTCAGATATTAAAGATGATTTTTTTCAATTGTAATGAAAATTCACAAAATTTTTTTGCAATTTTTTATTTTTATATTCAAAAATATACAGTTTTTTGGAAAAAGGCTGTGTTAAATTATGCAGAAGGTACTGTGTGACATTTACTGAAAGTTTGAAACAAATATGTTTGGAAGATCCTTACAAAACATGTAATTAGTATGAGAAAATAAAAGTTTTGGGAATCGAGCGACAAAGATTGGATTAACTTTTTAGTGCATTCCAGGTCCATAGGATGGATTATCTTCATCCTCTGCAAACTCCTCCTCCAGCTTCCTCTTGTTCCTCCTCCTGTTTACTCTTGCTTGTATTTCTAGACTCTTTACAGCCCTGTCTGCAGCCCGAAGGCGTTCCTTGTCTAAAGCAAGCATCGCTCGTACCACGTTAGAACCCATCTTCAGTCCCATATTTCTAAATACCTTGCACCTTACAATGTTGCCATCATTGAAAGTCGCAACAGCAACTTTACTTTGACTCATTATTATACTTCAACGAAACAGAGACTCGAGAAACAGAATTAATTACGAATATTTTCGAGATAACGACAGAGTAAATAAACATGAAACAAACGACAATCACACTAGCGATATATATTGAACCATCACAGGTTAGCCACAACACATACTTTATCTCACATCACTAAAATGTACCTGATGAACACGGACGTTAATAATAACACCATTTGACAGCAGTTTAACAGCGCCACAGTGTGTCAAGCCCATGTGGAACACATTTCCAAAAAAATTTAAAAATAGTTGTAGTCTTCGGAATTGAATAAATTATATATCTATTAAAAGGTAATAGTCTGCAGATTCAGAAAACGCAAAAAAGTAAAAATTGAACTTCTCATGATTTTGAGCCTTTCCGGAGCCCCTTAAGTTTTCCGGGCGCAGTGTAGCCGGATGACTTTCATCGATTGCTTCAACCCTAGTTATTACGGGATGTTGTTCTTGGCCGTTCTGATTATTTTCCCATTTGTTCTTGGTTCTGAGTTTGCCCCTGTTAGTTGGTATTTCCACGTCACTAGTTCGCTGGGCAGTTGTTCACATGGTTATCACGATTATTTGTCCCTTGTGCACACTAACAGTTTTTGGTTTCTGCCTTCTATTGTATGAGGTCGATTTAATCAAGCACTGACACAAAATCATCCGTGTTTGTCTCTCGTACATGAACTAGTTTTTCACGGATGGCTATAGGCTACTTCACCTCTACAACGAGGTGACAAAAGTCTTGGGACAGCGATATGCAAATATACAGAGGCAGAAGTATCGGGTGCATAAGGTACAAAAAGCCAGTGTTTTGGCGAAGCTGTCATTCGTGATTCATCGGAAAAAGTTCCCGAGGTGTTTATGGCAGGGCGACGGAAATAGACAGACTTTGTGTGTGGGATGGTGGTTGGAGCTGGGCGCATGGGACATTACATTTCGGAAATCGTTAGCGAACCCAATAAATGTTCCGAGGTCCACAGTGTTAAGGCAGGGCCCAGAATACCGGTTTTCAGGCGCTACCTCTCACCACGGACAACGCAGTGGCCGACGGCCTTCACTTGATGACGAAAACAGCGGCGTTTGCTTAGCGTTGTCAGTGCTAACAGACAAGCAACGCTGTGTGAAAAAATCATATAAATCAAAGAAATCAAGGTCCTAGAAATTTGGCCTTACTGGGCTATGGCAACAGATGACTGACACGAGTGCCTTTGCTAGCAGCACGACATCGTCTGCAGCGCCTGTCCTGGGCTAGTGACCATATCGGTAGGACCCTAGACTAGTGATGGACCATAACCTGGTCCGATGAGTATAGATTTCAGTTTTTAGCCGATGATAGGGTTCAAGTGTGGCGCAGAAGCCACGGAGCCATGGACCCAGGTTGTGAAGAAAGTACTGGGCAAGCTGGTGGTGGATCCATAGTAGTGTGGACTGTGTTTATATGAAATGGACTGAAGCCTCTGGTGCAATTGACCCGATCATTGACTGGAAGTGGTTACGTTTGGCTGCTTGGAGACCATTTGCAGCCATTCAAGAGCTTCATGTTCCAAGAAAACGATGCCATGTCACTGAGTCACAACTCTTCGTGACTTGTTTGAAGAACAGGAACCCCATTGAACATTTATGAGACGTAATCGGGAGGTCACTTCAAGCACAAAATCCTGCCCCTGCAATACTATCGCAATTATGAACGCCTAAAGAGGCAACAAGGCTCATTATTTCTGCAAGGTCTGCCCATGACTTGTTGAGACCATTCCAAGTCGAGTTGTGGCACTATGCAGGGCAAAAGGAGGTCCGTCACGATATTGTCGTCTCAGTGTAAAATTCACAGGGTGTCTCTATGACATATAAGCTCATCGCAATGCCTGATTTTATTATATACTTATGGAAGACCATGCCATGCATAAAAAGATTCCAGAGTGAATACTATCTTACGAAGTCTCCCCTGAAGCACAACGGACCAGTACTTCGAAACTGTTTATTGCTTTGGCAATATTAGGCGATTTTTCGCCTCCCACGGGAACTTTCACCTTGAATTAAGCCTCTTAGAAACTGGATTTTCTGTATATCTATCCAGGTTCATGGTAACACAACGTTACAGGACTTCAAAAGAACAACAGTGTGAGTGGTTGTAATGCCACAATCAAGCATAGCCAAGGCGCAGCAACTGAATAAGTGAACGCTCATGCCATCTGTTAGATAGTTGCGCAAACAAAAGCACAGGTGCTTCCGCCTGGCGGCAGTCAAATGAAATAGCACTACGAGTAAGACGGTATCTGAATAGTGCTGCGCTCGGATGACAAAATAAAGAAGCGTTAAACTAGGTTAATATTATTACGTATAGTAAAAATATTAATTTATTATATGTGTGTGTGTGTGTGTGTGTGTGTGTGTGTGTGTTGTTGTTGTTGTTGTTTTTGTTGTAGTCTTCAGTCCTGAGACTGGTTTGATGCAGCTTTCCATGCTACTCTATCCTGTGCAAGCTTCTTCATCTCCCAATACCTACTACAACCTACATCTTTCTGAATCTGCTTAGTGTATTCATCTCTTGGTGTCCCCCTACGAGTTTTACCCTCCACGCTGCCCTCCAATACTAAATTGGTGATCCCTTGATGCCTCAGAACATGTCCTACCAACCGATCCCTTCTTCTGGTCAAGCTGTGCCACAAACTCCTCTTCTCTCCACTCCTATTCAACACCTCCTCATTTGTTATATGATCTACCCATCTAATCTTCAGCATTCTTCTGTAGCACCACATTTCGAAAGCTTCTATTCTCTTCTTGTCTAAACTATTTATCGTCCATGTTTCACTTCCATACATGACTGCACTCCATACATATACTTTCAGAAATGACTTCCTGACACTTAAATCTATACCCGATGTTAACAATTTTCTCTTCTTCAGAAACGCTTTCCTTGCTATTGCCAGTCTACATTTTGTATCCTCTCTACTTAGACCATCATCAGTTATTTTGCTCCCCAAATAGCAAACCTCCTTTACTACTTTAAGTGTCTCATTTCCTAATCTAATACCCTCAACATCACCCAACTTAATTTTACTACATTCCATTATCCTCGTTTTGCTTTTGTTGATGTTCATCTTATATCCTCCCTTCAAGACACCATCCATTCCGTTCAACTGCTCTTCCAAGTCCTTTGCTGTCTCTGACAGAATTACAATGTCATCAGCGAACCTCAAAGTTTCTATTTCTTCTCCATGGATTTTAATACCTACACCGAATTTTTCTTTTGTTTCCTTCACTACTTGCTCAATATACAGATTGAATAACATCAGGGAAAGGCTACAAACCTGCCTCACTCCCTTCCCAACCACTGCTTCCCTTTCATGCCCCTCAACTCTTGTAACTGCCGTTCGGTTTATATATATATATATATATATATATATATATATATATATATATATATATAATGACTGTAATTGAATATGGTAATGTTATGGTATATCCATTTGTAAATAGAGAACTTGGCATAGTGTAAATTAATGTTTAAATTTGAGGGAAATCCCCTAGAACGCGGACAATGCAGGTTGACGCGTGAATTTGACTGTAGAGACAGATGTGTTCTCGAACTGTTCAGATGCAGAACAGAGATTACGCGGCGCGAAAGTGATTTTTTAAGTACCGTACGATAACGTTGCTTATAGACAGTTAAAAGTGAGCTTGGAACAAACACGAACTGGATTTATGGTGTGTCAGCAAGTCAAATGGGCAATAAGGCTTGCAGAATGCAACATTTCGATGGAGACGGCTTGTGAGCGATATAGTTGCTGTTCCCGCTCAAAAAGCACATGGCATGCCTTGTGGAAGTCTGCGGCGACCAACAGCAAGGTATGAAGTGACCAGTGTCTGCAGCTAATGTTGCAATGTGATCTTACTACCATATGACATCTATTGATGAGCTAACGCCAGTGTTTTTATGAACAGTGCATTTTATACCGCCGCCATAACAAGTACATTTATCCGTAGCGAACCAGTTTATATATTTATCAAGTCACGTTCTCTACAGTGTAATGTCTGAGTGAAATAATAAGTTTGTGATTCAAAGTGCATTCCACGAGTGTCATCAATTATTTACAGAAAATAGTTCATTATTAACCCAAGTCCATCACTGTGTGTGCAGCAATATCAGTAAAAAGGCTATATTACGTATCGGCGTATAAATGCAACAAGAGGATATAATCGGAGTTAACGCCGAAAATTCCCAACAAACGCCGGATTATACAATTAACAGAAGACACCAGGTACTGTGCTACATTAATTACAGTTCAACTCGATGTGGTGGCTTTTCAGTGCATTATCAACGTAAAAACTCATTCAGTTTGATTAGAACAAAATGTTTCTAAAGTAATGTTTTTAACATCTCTAGTAACCATCAGTTTTATAGTGTTCATTGATTATTCAATTAAAGAATTTACTGCCACCACAGTACTCATTTTACCTTCAGTACAATGCAAATTCAGTAACATTAAAATCATTACTGACGGTTGGCGTAGATCAATCTAACTTACAGCAAGTTCAAATGTTTATCGTATGTGTGTGTATATTGTGTTACGTAAATGTTGTTCGCCTGCTAGACGTGATTAACGTACACCAGTTGGTGCATTCTGTTCAGTCACTTCAAAGAGGTTATTTTTGTTAATGAAAATCAGAATTCATTTAACATTCGATTTCTTGTACGCCACCGCCAATATTTATTCAGTAATTCCGTGTAGTAGTCTGAACTACATAGCAAAGCTATTCAGGCTTATTGCACGCGATAGCCGCTTTCCAGACGTCCGATGCCGCATGGTCTAAAAATATTACAGTACATTCGGATAGTGGCATCGCATGGTGTTTTCGGACATCACAAGAACAGCAGGGTGAATGGTGTCTTTATCGAGCAAGAACACTTGAAACTGCCCATGTTTCAATAATATTTCCTCAAGAATAATTGAGTATAGAGTACACGCAACCACCGTCACATACAGTGTGTCAATAATCACTGTGTTTGTTAACTTAAAAGGATCTTTCAGCGATCTGTTTCATTGTACTGCAGGAAGCAGCACACTGTTGAAGCGATGTGTGAGTGACTGAAAATCGTGTGTTGTGATTTTAGCGTCTCTTAGTTCTCGTTCATGCCGTTTACTTGTCTGAAAATATTAGGTTGGTGTATAGCAGAGACTTTAGTCAGCAATAATACTCACATCAAAAAAAGTTTTGCATCACCTCGACTCCCAGAGTTTGGATCCTGTACAGAAAATTGGAATAGAGATCAACATAAACATGATTACCACCCTTTTTATTGCTCATGAAAACCACACATTGCATGTTTACCACCATACAGCGATACCTTCAGTGGTGGTGGTCCAGACTGCTGTACACACACAGGTACCTCTAATACCCAGTAGCACATCCTCTCGCAGTGGTGGATGTCTATATTTGTCGTGAAATACTATCCACAAGTTCAATCGATAGAACTGGTGAACTTTAGTCAGTGCAAACTACATAGGTGACATAATTAAGTGCCATTCCGTCAGCACAGGCAGCATTGTCGTGTGGGCTAGTGCATCAGAGTGAAAAGCAAGTGGACATTGCGAAAGAATTAAAGGCCCGAAATTCCCGAATTATGATCAGTTCAGGAAGGACTACCTGAGGCCAAAGAGAAATAGACTGAAAGCGATTCGTTTGTCAGTAAGGCTCAGACTACACTGTCGGACACTGGTCAGCAGCTATCGATGAGACTAGATAACATTACTGCTGAACACGGCAACAAATCGCAGGAGAAATCTGAGTCGCACAGTCGACGACGTCCGAACGCGATTTCGGACTGGTCAGCTGAAAGAGACAGCCAGATTAACAAGAAGGTAGGACCTCAAGCGAACGCTGATACGTAAAAATTCAATGCAAGTGTGATGTCAGATTAATAATTATTCTTCCTGTTCTTTGTAACTGAAGCTCAGATTATGTACGTACATTTATTTAATCGTACAGTTTTATCCCAATACTTTCTGATTTAGTCGCGACAGGCGGGCACTAGTTTCTTTTAGAATGAAAATAATTTGCGAGCAACGCAGAATGTGTTTACTGACGGCTTTCTTCTGGCGACAATGGAAATGGAGTTGTAGCATACATTTATTATCACAAGCCGTTAATAGAGACAAGCTTTATTTACGAAAAAAGCAGAGTTTATGTGCATTGCCCGATTACGCGGATAACATCAGCAAATAAAAGCAGGTCCGACTTGAGTTACAAATACATTTAGTAGTAAAGCTACCACAACGCTCGATATTTTTGGCCGTCAGAGAACACAAGTTACGTTTCCCAAAAGAGTCTCTCGTAAAAACATTCGGAAAGAAAAACATTTAGCCTTATAAAGAGATTAAGTATGTGTATACAATAGTTAAAGTTATATCATTAGTGACTGAAACGCTATAGGTATAGCTTGTTCATTTGCTAAGAATTACAAAAGGCACAGATGTGCACGAAAAGAAAAAGTAGTACAACCGAAGAAAAGGAAGTAAACAGAATACACTCATTCTGCACTTATATGATATAAAGCAAGATACATGAAACACAAATATAGTTCTAATGTCACTGATGAACGTATGATAAATAAAGGTGATACAATATTTTTTTTATACGGAGGGTAAATTTAAGATATTGACACAGTAGAAGACTAGAAACAGCAGTAACCTGCTCGTAATAATTTTCTCTGTTAATTGACATGAAAATGCCTGTTACTGACGGAAAGAAATTTGTGTCTAATGGAGAATACATTCTCGGCACGAGGTGAAACCTGAAGTAATTCTGCTTCTTTGTTACGGTCAACTATATATGCGACAATTAATCAGAACTTAATCACTTTCTAGTCGTGTGCTCTCTTAACATCTACATCTACATCTACATGATTACTCTGCAATTCATTAAGTGCTTGGCAGAGGGTTCATCGAACCACAAGCATACTATCTCTCTGCCATTCCACTCCCGAACAGCGCGCGGGAAAAACGAACACCTAAACCTTTCTATTCGAGCTCTTATTTCTCTTATTTTATTTTGATGTAGGTTGGGCTCAACAAAATATTTTCGCATTCGGAAGAACAAGTTGGCGACTGAAATTTCGTAAATAGATCTCGCCACGACGAAAAACGTCTTTGGTCTAATGACTTCCATCCCAACTCGCGCATCATATCTGCCACACTCTCCCCTATTACGTGATAATACAACACGAGCTGCCCTTTTTTGCACCCTTTCGATGTCCTCCGTCAATCCCATCTGGTAAGGATCCCACACCGCGCAGCAATATTCTAACAGAGGACGAACGAGTGTAGTGTAAGCTGTCTCTTTAGTGAACTTGTTGCATCTTCTAAGTGTCCTGCCAATGAAACGCAACCTTTGGCTCGCCTTCCCCACAAAATTATCTATGTGGTCTTTCCAACTGAATTTGTTCGTTATTCTAACACCCAGGTACTTAGTTGAATTGACAGCTTTGAAAATTGTACTATTTATCGAGTAGTCGGTATTCCAACGGATTTCTTTTGAAACTCATGTGGATCACCTCACACTTTTCGTTATTTAGCGTCAACTGCCACCTGCCACACCATACAGCGATCTTTTTTAAATCACTTTGCAACTGATACTGGTCTTCGGATGACCTTATTAAACGGTAAATTACAGCATCATCTGCGAACAACCTAAGAGAACTGCTCAGATTGTCACCCAGGTTATTTATATAGATCAGGAACAGCAGAGGTCGTAGGACGCTTCCCTGGGGAACACCTGATATCACTTCAGTTTTACTCGATGATTTGCCGTCTATTACTACGAACTGCGACCTTCCTGACAGGAAATCACGAATCCAGTCGCACAACTGAGACGATATCCCATAGGCCCGCAGCTTGATTAGAAGTCGCTTGTGAGGAACGGTGTCAAAAGCTTTCCGGAAATCTAGAAATACGGAATCAACTTGAGATCCCCTGTCGATAGCGGCCATTACTTCGTGCGAATAAAGAGCTAGCTGCGTTGCACAAGAACGATGTTTTCTGAAACCATGCTGATTACGTATCAATAGATCGTTCCCTTCGAGGTGATTCATAATGTTTGAATACAGTATATGCTCCAAAACCCTACTGCAAACCAACGTCAATGATATAGGTCTGTAGTTCGATGGATTACTCCTACTACCCTTCTTGAACACTGGTGCGACCTGCGCAAGTTTCCAATCTGTAGGTACAGATTTATCGGTGAGCGAGCGGTTGTATGTGTGTACTGAGTAGGGAGCTATTGTATCAGCGTAATCTGAAAGGAACCTAATTGGTGTACAATCTGGACCTGAAGACTTGCCCGTATCAAGCGATTTGAGTTGCTTCGCAACCCATAAGGTATCTACTTCTAAGAAACTCATGCTAGCAGCTGTTCGTGTTTCAAATTCTGGAATATTCCATTCGTCTTCCCTGGTGAAGAAATTTCGGAAAACTGCGTTCAATAACTCCGCTTTAGCGGCACAGTCGTCGGTAACAGTACCATCGGCACTGCGCAGCGAAGATATTGACTGCGTCTTGCCGCTTGTGTACTTTACATGCTACCAGAATTTCTTTGGATTTTCCACCAAATTTCGAGACAATGTTTCGTTGTGGAACCTATTAAAAGCGTCTCGCATTGAAGTCCGAGCCAAATTTCCCGCGTCTGTAAATTTTAGCCCAACTTCGTAATTTCGCGTCCTTCTGAACTTCGCATGCTTTTTCCGTTGCCTCTGCAACAGCGTTCGGACCTGTTTTGTGTACCATGGGGGATCAGTTCCATCTCTTACCAATTTATGAGGTATGAATCTCTCAATTGCTTTTGCTACTATATCTTTGAATTTGAGCAACATCTCGTCTACATTTGCATAGTCAGTTCGGAAGGAATGGAGATTGTCTCTTAGGAAGGGTTCTAGTGACGCTTTATCCACTTTTTTAAATAAAATTATTTTGCGTTTGTTTCTGGTGGATTTGGAAGAAAGGGTATTGAGCCTAGCTACAACGACCTTGTGATCACTAATCCCTGTGTCAGTCTTGATGCTCTCTATTATCTCTGGATTGTTTCTGGCTTATGGGTCAAGTGTGTTTTCGCAACCATTTACAATTCGCGTGGATTCGTGGAGTGACTGCTCGAAACAATTTTCGGAGAAAGCATTTAGAACAATCTCGGAAGATGTTTTCTGCCTACCACCGTTTTTGAACAAGTATTTTTGCCAACATATCGAGGGAAGGTTGAAGTCCCCACCAACTATAACCGTATGAGTGGGGTATTTATCTGTTGCGAGACTCAAATTTTCTCTGAACTGTTCAGCAACTATATCATCGGAGTCTGAGGGTCGGTAGAAGGAGCCAATTATTAACTTTGTTCGGCTGTTAAGTATAACCTCCACCCATACCAATTCGCACGGAGTATCTACTTCGACTTCACTACAAGATAAACCACTACTGACAGACACAAACACTCCAACACCAATTCTGCCTAATCTATCTTTCCTGAACAACGTCTGAGACTTCGTAAAAATGTCTGCAGAACTTGTTTCAGGCTTTAGCCAGCTTTCTGTACCTATAACGATTTCAGCATCTGTGCTTTCTATCAGCGCTTGAAGCTAAGGGACTTTTCCAGCACAACTACAACAACTTACAACCACAATTCCGACCGTTCCTTGATCCAAGCACGTCCTGTATTTTCCATGCACCCTTTGAGATTGCGGTCCATCCCGTACTTTCCCGAGGCCTTCTAACGTAAAAAACCGCCCAGTCCACGCCACACAGCCTCCGCTACCCGTACATCCGCCAGCTGAGTGTAGTGAACTCCTGACCTATTCAGCAGAACCCCAAACCCCACCACCCTATGGCGCAAGTCAAGGAATCTGCAGTCAACACGGTCGCAAAACCGTCTGAGCCTCTGATTTAGACCGTCCACCTGGCTCTGCACCAAAGGTTCGCAGTCGGTTCTGTCAACGATGCTGCAGATGGTGAGCTCTACCTTCATCTCGTAAGCAAGACCGGCAGCCTTCACCAAATCAGATAGCCGCTGGAATCGAGAGAAAATTTCCTCAGATCCAAAGCGACACACGTCATTAGTGCCCGACATGTGCCACCACCTGCAGCTGGCTACACCCTGTGCTCTTCATGGTCTCCGGGGACGTCTTTCACTGCCTGCCACGCCTTGGAACGAACTCCCAATCAACCACAGGTGAGGGCTCAGTCCCACTGAGGGCAGCAACCGGGACAACCACAGTGGCAGACCGATCTGCGGACAGACAGGACGAGGTTGACACCCCCATGATACCCAAGTCCGGCTCCCCACAGTGGTGCCCATTGGCAATAGCCTGAAGCTGCACGACCGAAGTCAGCGACGCCTGCAGCTCTGAGAGAAGGGATGCCAACTCAGCCCTCATCCGAACACAGCAATCACAGTCCCTGTCCATTCTAATCGATGTTGAACAACAGTTACTGAAACATGAGTCCGTGCCTAGATAATACAAAGGAAACATGCTAAGAATGTATGAACTAACCTGTACAAATTCCTAACGACTGCGCTACCATCTGCCTGAATTTACTATTACAGTAACTAAAACTCGAAATTACACCTCCTATAAGAAACTCACACGGAATGTAAGTAAGAATCTATGAAGTAAACGCAGAAAAGAAGCTATATACATATCTTTCTAAGCTGTCGATGTGCACCATCTGGGAGCTCAGGCAACACTATGTAACAAATAAGTAAGCTAGGAGTATACGACTGCTGGCAGCTGCTTATCCAACGGCGGCAGGGAGCATGTGGTGCAGCTTGTGCGAATCAAACGTAAAGTACCTCGATCTGAAGAAACAAACTAGTGCCTTGACAGAGTCCCAGAGATGACCTAAGCAACTCATTGACTGTCCCAGTCTCACTTCAGTGTCAGAAAATGAAATTACGTGAGCACCACACTCCTACGTTAACTGCTCAAAGTAAAACTATAATGCATAGTATCCAAAACTGAACAGCTGTGAATATGAATATCAGTTGTAAGTTCTTAACAGTATCTAAAGTGCTGTAGTGAGTAACGTATAGTTGACTACCCTGCAGCGGGGATGGAGACGCCGTACTCTAATCGTAATAGTCGAAAATGAACCACTCAGTATTTACTAGCAATTGGCCTTAATTCGGTTTGATGATGCTGCAGCTTCAAAGTTTCGATACGCATGTTTTGCCAAGATGTGCTACACACATCGAGATAATACTCTATGCGACATCGTTTTCTAAAATAAGAAAAAAAATATTTCTGCACGATTATGCACAACGTCTGTTGTCAAGATCTACTTCGTTAGCTAATATGCGCGCATCGGAATGGGGATACGTGTTCTTAAAAATGAGAGATGCGACTATCGACATGAAATGCTCGATAAATTTATAAGGTGCAACAGTTAGCAACACGTAACACGCCGTCATGAAATAGCGACAGACGAAAGGTGATGCAAATTTCCTCTTAAATCCCAATAAACCATAAGGAAGATTGAAATAAAAAAATAATAGAATTTGAATGATGTGACTGATGACGAAAGTTAACATTGAGGCCTTGGCATTACAAAAAGACGTGACATACAAGTCGGATATACCAGAGTCCTATAAACTCAGTTCCACACGCGACAAAAACTAAATCATAGACTGAACTAAACCGAAGGAAAACGTGAGTTAATTTATTGCATTATTTTAGAATTAAATTACAGAAGTTTGATTCTGTAACCAGATTCGTATTTACTAATTTCACAAAAGCGAAAACCATTTGCAACAGAATAAGGGGAAAATGTTCATTTCCGCAGTTATAGTAGCACGAATTAGTTACACCTAAACATGGAATGCGAGCACCTCAGGAAAGAGTATATAAAAAGATGTCCAACACAAGCAATTCGTTCGAATAACCATAATAAATACACTCCTGGAAATTGAAATAACAACACCGTGAATTCATTGTCCCAGGAAGGGGAAACTTTATTGACACATTCCTGGGGTCAGATACATCACATGATCACACTGACAGAACCACAGGCACATAGACACAGGCAACAGAGCATGCACAATGTCGGCACTAGTACAGTGTACATCCACCTTTCGCAGCAATGCAGGCTGCTATTCTCCCATGGAGACGATCGTAGAGATGCTGGATGTAGTCCTGTGGAACGGCTTGCCATGCCATTTCCACCTGGCGCCTCAGTTGGACCAGCGTTCGTGCTGGACGTGCAGACCGCGTGAGACGACGCTTCATCCAGTCCCAAACATGCTCAATGGGGGACAGATCCGGAGATCTTGCTGGCCAGGGTAGTTGACTTACACCTTCTAGAGCACGTTGGGTGGCACGGGATACATGCGGACGTGCATTGTCCTGTTGGAACAGCAAGTTCCCTTGCCGGTCTAGGAATGGTAGAACTATGGGTTCGATGACGGTTTGGATGTACCGTGCACTATTCAGTGTCCCCTCGACGATCACCAGTGGTGTACGGCCAGTGTAGGAGATCGCTCCCCACACCATGATGCCGGGTGTTGGCCCTGTGTGCCTCGGTCGTATGCAGTCCTGATTGTGGCGCTCACCTCCACGGCGCCAAACACGCATACGACCATCATTGGCACCAAGGCAGAAGCGACTCTCATCGCTGAAGACGACACGTCTCCATTCGTCCCTCCATTCACGCCTGTCGCGACACGACTGGAGGCGGGCTGCACGATGTTGGGGCGTGAGCGGAAGACGGCCTAACGGTGTGCGGGACCGTAGCCCAGCTTCATGGAGACGGTTGCGAATGGCCCTCGCCGATACCCCAGGAGCAACAGTGTCCCTAATTTGCTGGGAAGTGGCGGTGCGGTCCCCTACGGCACTGCGTAGGATCCTACGGTCTTGGCGTGCATCCGTGCGTCGCTGCGGTCCGGTCCCAGGTGGACGGGCACGTGCACCTTCCGCCGACCACTGGCGACAACATCGATGTACTGTGGAGACCTCACGGCCCACGTGTTGAGCAATTCGGCGGTACGTCCACCCGGCCTCCCGCATGCCCACTATACGCCCTCGCTCAAAGTCCGTCAACTGGACATACGGTTCACGTCCACGCTGTCGCGGCATGCTACCAGTGTTAAAGACTGCGATGGAGCTCCGTATGCCACGGCAAACTGGCTGACACTGACGGCGGCGGTGCACAAATGCTGCGCAGCTAGCGCCATTCGACGGCCAACACCGCGGTTCCTGGTGTGTCCGCTGTGCCGTGCGTGTGATCATTGCTTGTACAGCCCTCTCGCAGTGTCCGGAGCAAGTATGGTGGGTCTGACACACCGGTGTCAATGTGTTCTTTTTTCCATTTCCAGGAGTGTAGAATATTATCACCAATACTGCAAATCCAGTGAAACTGCGTTGAACATGGTTCGGCCGCCTGCACACCTCGAAGCGATACGAACAGGCTCGTTAGAAAAAAAAAGTAGCTGGTGTACTCCTCGTATGAGAAGCGGCAGCTGAAGTGGACATGGTCCCAGACGGGGTTGAGGACCGCTGTCGACGCACGGGACGAGCTGGCTAACGTGGTATGTGCTCCCATCGATATGGAGAGGCCGTTGTCGGCTTTATTTGGCTCGCAAACCACACAGTTGCTTTACGAAAATGGACGCACGAAAAATAGCTGCGTTAACTCTTTCAGTGGTTGTAAATGAAGGGCGAAGAATAGCGGGAAGATGATTCTGGTTACGTCACTGGCTTGAACAGCGAACTGCTGGTGAGGAACAATACATAATGCCATAAAGCGTTCTGAGATACATACCAGTAGAAGTTATTCGTTAACTTAATTGATGTGTCAGCCAATTTCCGGTTTCAAATTGTATATAGTTAACGCGTAGTGTCCAATGTCAGTCTGTGCATGATTAATGTCCATGTTCTCGTTGTTGCATTGGCAACAAACGCTCTGAAATAAAGTACTTTACCACACAGATTTCAAGATCGAATTTCATTCCGTAAATTCATTCGAATGACAGAGCAGATTTCCTCGAAGCTGCTCACAAACACTGAAAAAGGTTATAATTAATTGAAACCCTCAGCTGTCAACAACATACCTTGATGGGGACAGCTGAAAATGTGTGCCCCGACCGAGACTCGAACCCGGGATTTCCTGCTTACATAGCAGACGCTCTATTCATCTGAGCCACCGAAGACACAGCGCGACTGTAGGGACTTATCCCTTGCACGATTCCCGTTAGACCAACATTCCCAACTGTCCACAATCTACATACGTACTGTTCCTAATAGATACTTTGCCCATCCACTCATTACTCTCGCCCAATTGTTAGAGCGTCTGCCATGTAAGCAGGAGATACCGGGTTAAGAGTCCCGGTCGGGGTACACATTTTCAACTGTCCCCATCAAGGTATGTCAACAGCACCTGTCGGCAGCTGAGGGTTTCAATTAATTATCATTTATTCTAGAGAAGCTTCACGATCATCAATGGTATCTGTTGTTTCGAGAACAGTTAGTATCTTCATATATACACAAAAAGGTATTTATCCACAAGATACAAACATGAGTTAGTCAATGATCCCAGAGGTAGGTATATACTGATGGGTCAAAACAATATGACCGTCTGGTTACTAGCGTGTTTTTCTT
This sequence comes from Schistocerca cancellata, assembly GCF_023864275.1. Lineage (NCBI taxonomy): Eukaryota > Metazoa > Arthropoda > Insecta > Orthoptera > Acrididae > Schistocerca > Schistocerca cancellata. The sequence goes on from NW_026047103.1 coordinate 2,053,880, forward strand.
TCTATGGAATTAAATACGTAACTGATTCTGCGTATGAGCGATTCGAAAGTTTGTTGATTTGTGGAGGTATGTGGCTATAGATGTCTACGCACAGATCATGTAATTCGCGTAAATAACGGGCCTCAGATTTGCGTCCGCGGTGGTGACTACCATTAAAGACCCAAATGGGTTCCATAGGATTTACATCAGGCTTAATTTGGTCTTCGAGATATCAACGTGAGTTCACTATAATGCTGCTCAAATCACGAACACGGTTCTGGCTCAGACACGGACAATTATACTGCAGAAAATGACATCGCCACCGGAGAGACATCCAGCGTGATGGAATGCAGGTCGTTCGCAGCTGTCAGCGTGTCTTTCATTACTGCCGCAGGGACCATGCAAGCGCAGAAGAATGTCTCCCACAACATTATACTGCTCCTACCAGCGTCCGTGGTGCGATGCGCGATTCAGGCCGCCGTTCACTTCGATGACGGCGTTCGTAGAGACGACCAGCCACCTGGTGTACCAAAAATGTGTTTCAGCAGAAGAGCCGATATGTTTCCATTGATGACAGTTGCCCATTGAAATCGCAATTGACGATGTCGTTGGATCAGCGTGTGAACACTTAGGGATGGTCCGCAGCGGAGCTTCACGTTAAGCAATGTACGACGAACGGTGTGCTCCGAAACACATGTGCGTGAACCAGTACTGCCCTCTTTCGGGAGATATGCCACAGATCACCATCTGTCCTACTTTACAGAACAGACAAGCCTCCGAACCCCATGTTTTGCGCAGAGTCGTGGATGTCCTACTATGTAACGCCTAGTGGTAGTTCCACTGACCTATGTCTTTCCGTATATTCTCACGACAGTAGCGCGTGACCATTCGACCCGCTTAGCCGTTTTCGAGATACTCGTTCACAGGCTTTGCGTAATCTGCCCTTTGTCAAAGTCTTTTATCTAAATGGATTCCCTCATTTGCAGCCCGACCTTCGCTAGCGTGGCACCTCTTACGTGTCTTCTCCTCTAATACGCTTTTTTTTACCGCGTCACGTGGCCGCAACGCCATCAGGCGGCATCCAACATGGCAGTGGGCAGTGGTCATAATGTTTTGGCTCGTCGGTTTCATGATAGCGAAAACTTCCACTGTGATGTGTGTCTACTTTCAGACATAGACTGGCTAGACACGTCAAGATTTCTGGTCACTGGGGAAACGTTCCAGTGGTTGTCCTGTCCAAGAAGAGTCCCCGCAAATACATTATCTATACAAAGAAAAATATAAATATATATGAACAAACGAACAATATAATTTCAAAGCATTCGGTCAAAATTGTTTGGAGATTTGTGAATTTGTGATTAGGAACGTCTAGATCATGGGGTGTATATATATCAAAATGTAACTGTTCGTTTGTTCAAAGCCGTGTACTTCTGAAAGTTCTTGACGGATTGCTTTGAAATTATGTCACAATGTTCCATTCTAATACAGTCGTGCTTTTATATAGATATATGCAACATTTTGTAAATTTTGTAACGTTTCCCTATATTCAGCCCGCATCTCGTGGTCGTGCGGTAGCGTTCTCGCTTCCCACGCCCGCGTTCCCGGGTTCGATTCCCGGCGGGGTCAGGGTTTTTCTCTGCCTCGTGATGGATGGGTGTTGTGTGCTGTCCTTAGGTTAGTTAGGTTTAAGTAGTTCTAAGTTCTAGGGGACTGATGACCATAGATGTTAAGTCCCATAGTGCTCAGAGCCATTTTGAACCCTATATTCAATTACGTAAACAGACTCTGTTTTTGGCCTTGTTCCCCAATTTTATATTATTACTGTTATTGCACAACCTAGGCTTCGGATTATAACGTCATTTTCAAGAATATTACTGAGTCCCAAAGATGATAATGCACAGATAAACATAATGATAAGGCAAAGATAATCATCTCAACTTCTTAAGGTATCGGTCCATAGCTTAATGTACAATTACATCAATGGCCATTTTTTGACAAATTACATACATAATCACACATCAGCAATTGCGCTACAATGGCCAGAATAATGTTATGCGTGAGCCTAGAACTTTTTAACTATGATGGACTGAGGCCCAAAGTTTTGTTTCTATGCTGAGATTGTGATATCATCTTTTAGATGACGTAATTGTACATTAAGCTATGGATCGATACCTTAAGAAATTGAGATGATCGTCTTTGCCTTGTCATCATATTTATCTGTGCATTATCATCTTTGGGAATGAGTTATGTACTTGAAAATGGGCTTATAACACGAAACCTAGGTTGTGCAATAACAGTAATAATTAAATTTTGAAACAGGGCCCAAAACAGTGTTTATTCACTTAATTTACAATGTTTCTCAAAGTTGATTCAATTAAAACTATATTAAATTTATTCCAAATTATATATTACATAAGGATAATGATATACATTGTTCAGGCAGAACATTATGACCACCTACCTACTATCGATATAATCCGGTCCAGGCGGTAGCAGCGTCACCTGACAGGGATTGACTGCTGGTGAGAAGCACATAAGGTGCATTTAGTATCAGTGAATGCTGTCCGTGTGTATAACGGGGAAGGTGCGCGATCTATCTGAGTATGACCGAATACATATTGTGATGGCCTGGATGCTCGACACGAGCATTTCGGAAACTGCGCGACTTGGGTGGTCGAGGAGTGCTGTTCTGATTGTCTTTACCACGTGTCAAAACCAAAATTAAACCACATCCTGCCATCGTGGGATTGGGCGGCCACCCCTCATTACGTATGTTGGACGTCGTAGGCTATGCAGGCTCGTGAAACAGGACAGGCGGCGAACTGTTCTGGAACTAACATCAGACTTTAATGCTGGGCAGAGTTCAAGTGTGTCTATAGTCACATTGCACTGAACATCCCTAACGATGGGGCTCTGCAAATCGACGAATTGTGCATGTGCCACTGTCAGCTTCACGGAATCGTCAGCTGTGCCGGAAAAGGGCAAGTGGCAACTCGCACTGGACGCAAGCGTAGTGGCAGAGCGTTCCACGGTCTGATGAATCCCGATATCCTCTCCATCATGCCGATGGGAGGACACGAATCCGTCGTCTTCCAGGGGAACAGCTCCTTGATACCTGTGCTGTGGGATGGAGACAAGCTGACGGCTACTCCACTATGCTCTGGGAAACATTCACTTGGGCATCCATGAGAGCAGTGAAGCTCGTTCACGGCACCCTGGCGGGCAAGAAATGTCGTATGTTGGTTGCTTGGTTGTTTTAGGGGAGGGTACTAAACAGAGAGGTCATCAGTCCCACAAGATTTGGGAAGAGTTGGGAAAGAAGTCGGCCACGCCCTTTCAAAGGAACCATCGCGGCATTTGCCTGAAGTGATTTAGGGAAATCACAGGAAACCTAAACCAAGATGGCTGGGTCAGGTTTGAACCGTCGTCCTCCCAAATTCGAGTCCAGTGTGCTAACCACTGCGCCACCTTGCTCGGTATCGTTTACTGGTTGCAAAACACGTACTCCCCTTAGTGACGATCGTGTTCGCCGACGGCAGTGGCATTTTTCAAGAAGATAATACACCATTTCACAAGGCCAGGAGCGTGATGGCGTGGTTCGAGGAAGACAATTGCGAGTTCCAGTTATTATGGTGGTCGACCAACTCGACAGATCTGAACCCGATCTATCTGGGATGTAATTGAATGTGGCGTCATAGTTCATCTGCCTCCACCCTTAATTAATGGGAGTTAGATGACTTATGCGTGCTGATGTAATGCCAGCCCCATCGAGCGACCTACCAATGCCTCACTGCTTTCATGCCATGAGGCATCGCCGTTGTTATCCGTGCTAAGCGTCGACCTACTGGCTATTGGGTAGGCGGTCATAATGTTCCGGCTGATCAGTGTAAAAACAAATGCGCTTTCGAATGCAACATAGTGATAATATTTCAAAGTGCATGGTCAATCACTTTCTGAGATTTTCAGTTAGGAACATCTATATTTTCTATGTGAGTAAAAACTTAGATGTTAGCTTCTTCAAAATGTAGATGTCTATTTCTTCAAAATCTTCTTACTCCGAAGGTTCGTCATGGGTTGCTTTAAAATTTTGACATAACGTTGAATTCGAACACTCAAGTATTTTTATACACCAACTGGAGTGCCAGGTGGTATAAGTAAAAGGGGAAATGTTATAAAAATGTAAATGCTGATATCTTTTCCTCAGATTTGATTCCAAGCCAATGATCTCCTCCATGGCCACGAAGCAATCCAGAAATGTCCTGAAATGTTGAATTGTTCAGAATTTAAATCTCATAAAGCTCTTGCCGAATTGCTTTAAAATTTTGATACAACGTATAATTCTTACATGTGCAGGTTTTGAGTCACCTAGTTTTTAATAAATGATTTATAATACACTCCTGGAAATGGAAAAAAGAACACATTGACACCGGTGTGCCAGACCCACCATACGTGCTCCGGACACTGCGAGAGGGCTGTACAAGCAATGATCACACGCACGGCACAGCGGACACACCAGGAACCGCGGTGTTGGCCGTCGAATGGCGCTAGCTGCGCAGCATTTGTGCACCGCCGCCGTCAGTGTCAGCCAGTTTGCCGTGGCATACGGAGCTCCATCGCAGTCTTTAACTCTGGTAGCATGCCGCGACAGCGTGGACGTGAACCGTATGTGCAGTTAACGGACTTTGAGCGAGGGTGTATAGTGGGCATGCGGGAGGCCGGGTGGACGTACCGCCGAATTGCTCAACACGTGGGGCGTGAGGTCTCCACAGTACATCGATGTTGTCGCCAGTGGTCGGCGGAACGTGCATGTGCCCGTCGACCTGGGACCGGACCGCAGCGTCGCACGGATGCACGCCAAGATCGTAGGATCCTTCGCAGTGCCGTAGGGGACCGCACCGCCACTTCCCAGCAAATTAGGGACACTGTTGCTCCTGGGGTATCGGCGAGGACCATTCGCAACCGTCTCCATGAAGCTGGGCTACGGTCCCGCACACCGTTAGGCCGTCTTCCGCTCACGCCCCAACATCGTGCAGCCCGCCTCCAGTGGTGTCGCGACAGGCGTGAATGGAGGGACGAATGGAGACGTGTCGTCTTCAGCGATGAGAGTCGCTTCAGCCTTGGTGCCAATGATGGTCGTATGCGTGTTTGGCGCCGTGCAGGTGAGCGCCACAATCAGGACTGCATACGACCGAGGCACACAGGGCCAACACCCGGCATCATGGTGTGGGGAGCGATCTCCTACACTGGCCGTACACCACTGGTGATCGTCGAGGGGACACTGAATAGTGCACGGTACATCCAAACCGTCATCGAACCCATCGTTCTACCATTCCTAGACCGGCAAGGGAACTTGCTGATCCAACAGGACAATGCACGTCCGCATGTATCCCGTGCCACCCAACGTGCTCTAGAAGGTGTAAGTCAACTACCCTGGCCAGCAAGATCTCCGGATCTGTCCCCCATTGAGCATGTTTGGGACTGGATGAAGCGTCGTCTCACGCGGTCTGCACGTCCAGCACGAACGCTGGTCCAACTGAGGCGCCAGGTGGAAATGGCATGGCAAGCCGTTCCACAGGACTACATCCAGCATCTCTACGATCGTCTCCATGGGAGAATAGCAGCCTGCATTGCTGCGAAAGGTGGATATACACTGTACTAGTGCCGACATTGTGCATGCTCTGTTGCCTGTGTCTATGTGCCTGTGGTTCTGTCAGTGTGATCATGTGATGTATCTGACCCCAGGAATGTGTCAATAAAGTTTCTCCTTCCTGGGACAATGAATTCACGGTGTTCTTATTTCAATTTCCAGGAGTGTATATGTATATGTAACTTCTTGAGATTTTTTTGCAACAACGATTCCCTTTTATTAAAATAATATAATTTATGTTTAAAATAGGTTAATAAAAACGTTTGTATATGCCAATGGAATGTTGTGTCAACATTTCAAAGAAATTGGTCAAAAAATTTCTTAGATATATACTGAGGAACATCTACATCTATACACACAAAAATGTAAATGGTAGTTTGCTCAAAATTGTGTGTCTCTGAAAGTTCTTGACCAATTGCTTTCAAATTTTGTCTCAACTTTCCATTGGTATAAGCACATGTTTTTATTTACCTACTTTTAACATGCAGTGTTTGTAGTGTTTTCGTATTATTAAATTTGTAAAACATTGTATGTATCATATACTAAAAGAGAGATAAATAAAAACGAAAATTTATTTGAATGCAACACCATGACAAAATTTCGGAGTGTTTGGTTAAAAACTTTCACATATTTTCAATGATGATTATCTACATTTTCTACATAAGTACACATGAAGGGTTTATTTCAATAGTGATACAAGGCCATTTTAGTTCATTTTGAGATACAGAATCCTAAAGTTAAATGAGCACCGAAAAATCTGCAGTTGAGGTGCCAGAAATATTCAAGCATATGGCTTCTTGCTATAGATGAACCGTTCTTTCTGTTTGTTTGGAACATTAATTTCAAGAGCATTATAAGCAGAAAAGTGGAGGTAATAGACTTGTACCATTACTGAAATAAGTCCTTTAAATGTAGATGTCTATTTCTTCAAAATCTCCAATCTCCGAATGTTCTTCACGGATTGCCTTACAATTTCGACACAACATTGCATTCGAATACTCGCGTATTTTTGTGTACTCATTGGAACACCCTTTTGTCTAAATGTAATATACATTTGAAGTCGACTAAACCGATGGTTTTATCGCCGTTCGCTTTATCGATATCTAATATTCAAATTATATACAGAGATATGTAGATCGAATTGATTTGACTTTATTGACAGTACATTCCTTTATTTTTATTAAACATTTTCCTAAACGCTTGCTGAAACACGGAAGGGAGGTGGAACGGCAGGATGAGAAGACGTGATGTGGGCTGAAGACGAAACGCTCGCTTCTGAGGGAATTCCCTTGTTGAAGTTCGAGGTGTCTCTCTGAGATACAGGCGCTTTGCGGACACCATCAACTGCTACTGGAAAGCGTCACGAGCCTGGTTTGCATCGACTACGATCGCCTTTTCTGGAGAACAATAACTGTTAGTAGGGGCATGGTACATCTACCTACCTGACTGCAGAGGCGAATTGGAGTTGATTTGCCCCTATGGAATGAACAGCTTCTTGGCCGTTTAAGTTAATTAATTTCACTCGCGTTTCTCGATTTCTGAGTTTTCTTTCTTTGGGTTTAAAATGTTGGTACTAAAGTATAGGGGCGCTCTTGAAACACAATAGTTGCTTGAAATGGTACATAGCAACTTAGCTGTCCGGTTAATAGCTGTTTTGCCATTCTAAAAAACTTGTGACGGCTGTTAGAATAGTTTTCTTAAATTGGTGAATACTAAGAAGGCATGTGAGCTGTCAGCTTCATCACTGTTTTCCTATCACTTTTAAAATTTTGGCAGCTGTTGGAATCTTCCAATAATCCCCTGAAGGAGGCTGCATTCGAAGGGTTCAAAAAATGGTTGAAATGGCTCTGAGCAATATGGGACTTAACGTCTGAGTTCATCAGTCCCCTAGAACTTAGAACTAATTAAACATAACTAAATAAATGGTTCAAATGGCTCTGAGGACTATGGGACTTAACATCTAAGGTTATCAGTCCCCTAGAACTTAGAACTATATAAACCTAAGGACGTCACACATCCATGCCCGAGGCAGGATTCGAACCTGCGACCGTAGTGGTCGCGCGGTTCCGGACTGAAGCGCCTAGAACCTCTGGGCCACACCGGCCGGCTAAACATAACTAACCTAAGGATACCACACAAATCCATGCCCGAGGCAGGATTCGAACCTGCGGTTCCAGACTGAAGCTCCTAGAACCGCTTGGCCACTCCGGCCGGCTATTCAAAGGGAAGTGAATGCTGCAGCAACTAAGTGGGGCTCCAGTGTTTCCATTTACGTGACCAAATCATAAGTTCCCACCCGAAATCCACCTTATTAAATAGGATGTTATTAAATATTTTTATGTTATAGTTCAGTGCAACTACTGCACTCGTAGAATAGAGCTTATGCTAATTGCGACTCTCATTACATACTTCTTTCATCTGGTCACAAAATTGAGTTAGAGTGTCACTGTTCCATCATCCTTTCCAAGTCTGTAGGGGAATAATTTAGCGCTAAGTAAAATTCATTGCATAACAAATGATAGTTTACGGTCTCCATCAGGCATCTTCACCCTGGCACAGGTTAATAACCTAATGGCGATTTTTCTTGGGGTACTATAATGTGTAACAAAAGGGGGAAAGCTATAAAATGGAATTTATTTTCATCATTTTCGATCCCATGTAAATGGTTGTGCCCCACGACCGTCACGTATTCCAGGACAGAAGGAAAGTCAGAATCGTCATTTTTATTGAATTTCACTGCATTGCACAATAATGACAGATGACATTACGAACTATGCTGACTTTCTTTCTGTCCTGAAATACCAAATTGTTCCAAGTCGATTAACCCCCCACAGTTCTTGCCGATTGTTTTGAAAGTTTCACACAACGTCGAATTCTAATGCGGGTTTGCTTTTAGGTACCTAATTCGTTAATATATTACATGTAACGTATGTATATGTGACTCTTTGAGATATTTATAAAAACTTTTTCTCTCTTTGAACGTAAGTAAATTTATTTACTACATATATTTACAAATAGGTAAATAAGAACACGCACGTACACCACTGGCATATTGTTTCAGAATTTCAAAGCAACTGGTTAAAAACTTTCGGCTATTTGCGATTAGGAACACCTCCATTTTCCATATAAGTACAATCATAAACGTTCAATGTCTCAAAATGTCATATCTCTCAAAATGTTTCGTGATTTGCTTTTAAAATTTGACACAACGCTGCATTCGAATATTCAAGTGTTTTTATATACCTACTAGAACGCCATCTGGTATACAGTTAATAAAAGGGCGAAGTCATAAAAATGTACGTTCTGGTTTGTTCAAAGTCTACACCTACATCTACGTGATTACTCTGCTATTCACAATAAAGTGCCTGGCAGAGGGTTCAATGAACCACCTGCATACTGTCACTCTACCGTTCCACTCTCGAACGGCACGCGGGAAAAACGAGCACTTAAATTTCTCTGTGTGACCCCTGACTTCTCTTATTTCATCGTGATGATCATTTCTGCCTATGTAGGTGGGTGGCAACAGAATGTTTTTTGCAATCGGAGGAGAAAACTGGCGATTGAAATTTCATGAGAAGATTCCATGGCAACGAGAAAAGCCTTTGTTTTAATGATTGCCACTCCAATTCACGTATCATGTCTGTGACACTATCTCCCCCATTTCGCAATAATACAAAACGAGCTGGTCTTCTTTGTACTTTTTCGATGTCATCCGTCAGTCCCACCTGATGCGGATCCCACACTGCACAGCAATACTCCAGAATAGGGCGGACAAGCGTGGTGTAAGCAGTCTCTTCAGTAGACCTGCTGCACCTTCTAAGTGTTCTGCCAATGAATCGCAGTCCTTTGTTTGCTCTACCCACAATATTATCTGTTTGATCGTTCCAATTTTGGTTATTTGTAATTGTAATCCCTAAGTATTTAGTTGAAAGTACTGCCCTCAGATTTTTGTGATTTATCGCGTAATCGAAATGTAGCTGATTTCTTTTAGTACTCATGTGAATAACGTCACTCTTTTCTTTATTCAGGGTCAATTGCCACTTTTCTCACCATACAGATATTTTATCTAAATAATTTTGATAGTCGTTTTGATCATCTGATGAGTTTACAAGAAAGTGAATGACAGCATCATCTGCAAACAATCTAAGACGGCTACTCTCATTGTCTCCTATGTCGTTGATTTCCTAAAGCTTTAGACCGATTGCTTTGAAATTGTGACACAACGTTGGATTCTGATACAGGCGTGTTTTTTGCTACATGAATCTTTAATACATGCATATTTTAAATACATATAATACGTAAGTATATATGTGTTAATATACAAGGGTGAACGTTACTAAAACTAACAAATTTCTGGACGGATTCGTGATTGGAAATGGAGGGAAAGAGGTCCCATGAAGGTGTGTCCGGAACAGGGTGAACAAAGTTCAGGGACGAATTCCTGGCTGGATATGGAGAAAAAGAGGTTCTATGACCATGTGTCTGGAAACGTATCGCTGTCACCGGGGATGAAGCAGACGAATAACAGTCCCGCTGACCACGTGACCACTTGTCGTGCGTTCCTTTTGTGTGGCAGGCTGTGTGATTGATGTAGCGTACTGTAAGCACCATAATGGTCCGGTATTCACGTCGGGAACAAGCCGAGATCATGTCTGTGTACGCCAAAACAGACGAAAGCAGCCGAGAGGCAGGACAGCCATACCAAAAGAAGTACCCGGACAGACGACAGCCACGCCACGCAACATCTTAAGTCCTTTCTTGGCGTTCGTGTGATCGTGGGTGCTTTCAGACGGAGGCGGTGGAAAGTACGTACACCAGATTTGGAGGACCGGATTCTGCAGGATAGTGTAGAATCTGGTCCTCCAAATTTGCTGCTTCCCGACCGTTTCCATTTGCTTGGCCGTACACAGACTTCGTCTCGGTTTGTTCTCGACGTGAATACCCGAACATTCTGCTGCTTACAGTACGCGCCGTCGGACACACAGCTTGCAACAAACAAGGAAAACACGGCAGGTGGTCAGAGGAGGTTTCGTACGTCAGTGACATCTACAGTGGCAACGATATATTTCCGGAAAAATGTTCATAGGACCTATTCTTTCCCATTTCTAGTCAGGAATACATCCCTGCAGATTGTCAGCTTTATTACTGTTCACCATGTATACATAAATTTACAGGTGGCGACGGCTAAAACTTTGACACTTTATAGCGTCGTTGGGTGGCGTTTCAGGACGTAGGTTCCAATGTAAAACTTGATCTACTGACTCCCCTCTACAACAGCTTATGTTCATAGCACGTACTCCATGAGCAAGAAAACCGACCAATTGCGATATTTAACGCCATACTGTATGGTAGCTGATAAGTTCTGCTGATACTAAAAGGTATCAGATAGATTATATAATGGTAATACAGAGATTTAGGAACCAGGTTTTAAATTGTAAGACATTTCCAGGGGCAGATGTGGACTCTGACCACAATCTATTGGTTATGAACTGTAGATTAAAACTGAAGAAACTGCAAAAAGGTGGGAATTTAAGGAGATGGGACCTGGATAAACTGAAAGAACCAGAGGTTGTACAGAGTTTCAGGGAGAGCATAAGGGAACAATTGACAGGAATGGGGGAAATAAATACAGTAGAAGAAGAATGGGTAGCTTTGAGGGATGAAGTAGTGAAGGCAGCAGAGAATCAAGTAGGTAAATAGACGAGGGCTAGTAGAAATCCTTGGGTAATAGAAGAAATAATGAATTTAATTGATGAAAGGAGAAAATATAAAAATTCAGTAAATGAAGCAGGCAAAAAGGAATACAAACGTCTCAAAAATGAGATCGACAGGAAGTGTAAAATGGCTAAGCAGGGATGGCTAGAGGACAAATGTAAGGATGTAGAGGCTTATCTCACTAGGGGTAAGATAGATACTGCCTACAGGAAAATTAAAGAGACCTTTGGAGATAGGAGAACCACTTGTATGAACATCAAGAGCTCAGATGGAAACCCAGTTCTAAGCAAAGAAGGGAAAGCAGAAAGGTGGAAGGAGTATATAGAGGGTCTATACAAGGGCGATGTACTTGAGGACAATATTTTGGAAATGGAAGAGGATGTAGATCAAGATGAAATGGGAGATACGATACTGCGTGAGGAGTTTGACAGAGCACTGAAAGACCAAAATCGAAAGAAGGCCCCCGGAGTAGACAACATTCCATTGGAACTACTGACGGCCTTTGGAGAGCCAGTCCTGACAAAACTCTACCATCTGGTGAGCAAGATGTATGAAACAGGCGAAATAACCTCAGACTTCAAGAAGAATATAATAATTCTAATCCCAAAGAAAGCAGGTGCTGACAGATGTGAAAATTACCGAAAAATCAGTTTAATAAGCCACAGTTGCAAAATACTAACACGAATTCTTTACAGACGAATGGAAAAACTGGTAGAAGCGGACCTCGGGTAAGATCAGATTGGATTCCGTAGAAATATTGGAACACGTGAGGCAATACTGACCTTACGACTTATCTTAGAAGAAAGATTAAGGAAAGGCAAACCTATGTTTCTAGCATTTGTAGACTTAGAGAAAGCTTTTGACAATGTTGACTGGAATACTCTCTTTCAAATTCTAAATGTGGCAGGGGTAAAATACAGGGAGCGAAAGGCTGTTTACAATTTGTACAGAAACCAGGTGGCAGTAATAAGAGTCGAGGGACATGAAAGGGAAGCAGTGGTTGGGAAGGGAGTAAGACAGGGTTGTAGCCTCTCCCCGATGTTATTCAATCTGTATATTGAGCAAGCAGTAAAGGAAACAAAGGAAAAATACGGAGTAGGTATTAAAATCCATCGAGAAGAAATAAAAACTTTGAGGTTCACCGATGACATTGTAATTCTGTCAGAGTCAGCAAAGGACTTGGAAGAGCAGTTGAATGGAATGGATGGTGTCTTGAAGGGAGTTTCGCCGAGGACATTGTAATTCTGTCAGAGACAGCAAAGGACTTGGAAGAGCAGTTGAACGGAATGGACATTGACATGAAAGGAGGGTATAAGATGAACATCAGCAAAAGCAAAACCAGGATATTGGAATGTAGTTGAATTAAGTCGGGTGATGCTGAGGGACTTAGATAAGGAAATGAGACACTTAAAGTAGTAAAGGAGTTTTGCTATTTGGGGAGCAAAATAACTGATGATGGTGGAAGTAGAGAGGATATAAAATGTAGAATAGTTATGGAAGGAAAGCATTTCTGAAGAAGAGAAACTTGTTAACGTCGAGTATAGATTTAAGTGTCAGGAAGTCGTTTCTGAAAGCATTTGTATGGAGCGTAGCCATGTATGGAAGTGAAACATGGACGATAACTAGTTTGGACAAGAAGAGAATAGAAGCTTTCGAAATGTGGTACTACAGAAGAATGCTCTAGATTAGATAGGGAGATCATAGAACTAGTGAGGAGGTATTGAATAGGATTGGGGAGAAGAGAAGTTTGGGGCACAACTTGACTAGAAGAAGGGATCGGTTGGTTGGACATGTTCTGAGGCATCAAGGCATCACCAATTTAGTATTGGAGGGCAGCGTGGAGGGTAAAAATCGTAGGGGGAGACCAAGAGATCAATACACTAAACAGATTCAAAAGGATGTAGGTTGCAGTAGGTACTGGGAGATGAAGAAGTTTGCACGGGATAGAGTAGCATGGAGAGCAGCATCAAACCAGTCTGAGGACTGAAGACCACAACAACAACAACATGTGAAAAAGTGAGACATGACGTCGGAATGCTCAAAGTGTGACTTTGTTTAGCATTTATTTCTTACAGCACTATCATTTCGTCAGAGTAACTGATATGAATAATGCTATCGAAACTAAAGGTAGAATAAAGTAAAATTCAATTGTGTCTTCACTGCTACCATTCCTTCCTTTTTTCAAGTACTTAGTAGTTAGACAAAACATATTTTCCTGTACTTTCCTCATAACATAATCTTGATCGTTTTGTGCTTACACAACTGAATAACGTAAATATTAGTAAAAACGACCATATCTGCATTGAAAGCGCAATAAGACATTTTCAGTCATGACGCCAGCACATTTCTGCGACATTGTGAGAATTAGTCCCAAATACTGTTGAGTTATATGTATCATAAACTACATGAATTTTTTAACAGCTGGTAGCCTCATCTTTGTCACCTTGAAGTGCAGGTCACCTAAAGGTGTTCATTTGGAACGAAGTCAATTATGATGCAGTTAACGCACCTGGAAACCAGCTTTGGTGGTTTCTGCTCATATTTATATAGGCTTCCCTCGTAGACTGTGAACTCTGCTGGTAGTAAGAATGAAACCTCGTTGCACATACACCACAATACCGCGAAACGCATGTCTGAAATGCAGTTTCAAATGCTGACATGATATTCAGCGTCCTCCCAACATGCATACATGTACAGCACGCGTGTGAAAATGTACTGGGACTTTTAGTAGGTGAGACATGCCGCTGGAAGTAGTAAACGTCGACTTGCATAAATGTGATCAGAGACTTTGCAGATCATGCACCGGCCTTACAAACTGCACCCACCAAATCCTGTCCTCAGCAGTTTCGATCCAGTTAACTGTGAATCCCAGTTGTTTTGCACTGAACCGTATTCCATTTTCCCGTAATATTTTCGGCCTTCCCTGGGGTTATTTGAACCCAGCCTTCCTCAAACACTACTTTCGGAATAGCATCGTCTGTCATCTTTTGCGACATATCCAGCCCACTGCACACGCTTAACCTTTGTTTTCTTTGTGTAGTATTATGCTGATTCATAACAGCGTACTTTTCCTCATTTTTCATTCTCCTCCACATATTTTCCTCCTTCACTGGCACAAAAATATTTCTGGTGATCTTCCCCTCAAATACCACCAGGTTTTTTCTACCGCCGTTGGCGGCGCTAATTGCCTCTATGCCATACATCAGAAGAGGGGAAATAATTCTGTAAAATACATTCATTTTAATTTTCGTCGAGATTAGGTTTGAGATCATGATTAATTAAGGCTGTTATGTGATCTTGAATTACTAACGACTCCTTTGTTTACTGCAGATTATAGCACTACTTGCTAACAGATGCCTGACTTTTTTTTTTTTTGACACTGTGCGGCGTCGCGGTTCCTTCCGTCCGTTTTACGACTAACCTGCACCTACCTGTGAATATTGTCTCAGCATATCATCAGTAGGGAAGCCGAGCGAAACCTACTGTACTTCGACGTGAACGAGGCTGCAATTAAATTCACTAATCTACGTTTCGGAAGAAAGTTTTCACACGAAATTAAAGGTTGGAAATTTTGTCCTCGGTTAATATATTCTGAAACTTAGGTGAACAAGTATCACTGCCAAGCCCGTGCTAGACTTAACACAGTCACTCACAATCCCTTTCACTCACGTTAGCAAGTTTGTGGTGTTGCATTTTCCGAAAACGTAATAGCTACAAAAATCCAGATTGTTTTTGATTGAGAATGCTCGCCAAATATTAAGTCTGTCGGTACCAAATGCAGTCACAGATTTTAGCCAAGGACCTGCTCAATACGCCACGCGCAATTTATGTCTTTTCTCGTCACAAAATTCCCTTAAAAATTTCGAAATTTCTATGCGCCCTTCGGAATAATTATGCCGTCACTTTACCACACTTTTGATGTAAGAAACACTGCTAGATCGGGCAACTCATCTTTTCCACCGGAACTACTACTACACACGTCCGAACTGTTTCATGGCTAGGCTCCAACTCTTCTCTGGAATAGTCTAAGTCTTCTCTACCAGCAGAGAAAGGCGCGCGAAGATTATTGCTTTACCATTGGTCAGTTTACTCAACAGCCAATAGCAAAACAACATTATCCCGCGTCAGTCCATGCTTTTCATCAATAACCAATCGCAAAATAGTAAACCTAACGACTGCACTTTTTACCGACGTAATTATCTAATATGCTGAAGTTTTGCTTATGCATAAAGTTGTTTACTATTGTTATTTATACCTGAATTAGCATTCTCTTTACCATAAACTTACTTTACAAATCTATTCTACAAAAATCCCCTTTGTCCATCTTCATATTTCTTCGAAATGTTCCCACACTAAATCCTACATAACTCGTTAAACAATTGTCTTCATATTAACCTTAAACCACACTCACGCATCATTCATACTGCTGAAACAGATTGATAACATTTTACATACACAAAAAGACATAATAAAACTTTATGGAAATACTAGAACAGTTTATGAAAAACGTTCTATTACTTTAGTGCACTCTAGTGGGCACAATCGAAAGTAAATGCACAATCCCCCTACCCAATATTGTCCTCTATCGGCTGATACATAAACTACGTGCGCGTCCAGTCTCGCGTCACCATCTGTGACTCTTCAGCTCTGAGACACATCTCCCACTTAACCGCCTTCAAGGCACCATCGTTATACGGCGCTACGCCTCAGTTGGGATTCTGGAATGCCAGTGCGTTTCTATTCATTGCCCTCGTAGCTACATGTCTACACCACGCGTTAGTTCTCTGAGAAACGTACGGGTCATGACAAACGCTCTAATGACCGCAAGAAATATTCCCATGGAAGGAAAACGAGGTAGTAATCACAGAGATCCATCATTAAGCTAACCAATCTGAATTCACGCATTTAGTTTGTACAGTGGTTGTCGTCCAGCTTTAACTGCCGCAGTCCTTGTGCACAACGTCATCCCAGCGCTACAGTTCAATAGAAAGTCGCTAGGGCCAAGACGAAATGACACTGGCAAAGAAGAAAGGTGTAGTGCGGTAGTTAATTTTCGGTAGCAGAAGAAATGTTGAAGCTGTATAACGTCAATCAAGATAACTTCTTCGTGGCGTCACAGATTGTTCTGACTAAGATATTATAATATTTCTGCCGGTACTGAATATGAATTATTGCGCGAGACAGCAGTTTAACAACGGACGGCGGCATTTTGTTTTGGTTCTCTGGCGGCTTGCTGCAGTACTGTGGCGCGGGTTTTAATTTTTATCGGGACTGCACACATGGGGAATGCTATCCAACTTTACGTCTTCGAGACGACAGTTACAACTCTACGACTATCTCTTTCACTTATATCTGATTCATCCGTCTCTTGCAGCAAACAGCCGGCCGGAGTGGCCGAGCGGTTCTAGGCGCTACAGTCTGGAGCCGAGAGACCGCTCCGGTCGCAGGTTCGAATCCTGCCTCGGGCGTGGATGTGTGTGATGTCCTTAGGTTAGTTAGGTTTAAGTAGTTCTAAGTTCTAGGGGACTGATGACTTCATAAGTTAAGTCCCATAGTGCTCAGGGCCATTTGAACCATTTTTGCAGCAAACACAATAACAGCTAAACACGGCGTTTTCACAGGCCGCAGTCCCAGTGTGTGGCTGAATCAGAAAACCACAGTTACCTTCACCACAAGGCAGAAGTAGACGTACTAGCAGTAGTAGTAGTAGTATTAGTAGTACGTGGGCCCGCTGTAGCTCTCAGGTGGGAGCTCTGCCCGCGGTTGTAAATCGCGGCCTGCGAGACGCAGGTGCTTTCCACATCCAGCACTTCCCCAACAACAGCCGCCACAGGGCACCGTCCTGCCCGGGTAGGAATGTAAAAAGGGCGATATTTCTTCTCTCCAATCAAACTTTCATGTGTCCATTAAGGATAGGCGGTAAGTTCTTCGCTAGATTCTCAGGAACGTCTTCAAGGCTCGGCTTAAATCGTAAACATGAAGGCAAGTGATACTGGTGATTATGGAAGCAAATGGCGTATTAAGCATTACAGTGTGGGATTAGTACATGAGCCATCCTCATGAAAAAGTCATTACCGATAACTACTACACTACTGGCCATTAAAATTGCTACACCAATAAGAATTGCAGAAGATATGGGTATTCATTGGACAAATATATTACACTAGAACTGACATGTAATTACATTTTCACGAAATTTGAGTGCATAAATCCTGAGAAATCAGTACCCTGAACAACCTCCTCTGGCCGTAATAACGGCCTTGATATGCCTGGGCATTGAGTCAAACAGAGCGTGGATGGCGTGTACAGGTACAGCTGTCGATGCAGCTTCAACACGATACCACAGTTCATCAAGAGTAGTGACTGGCGTATTGCGACGAGACAGTTGCTCGGCCACCATTGACCAGACGTTTTCAATTGGTGAGAGATCTCGATAATGTGCTGGCCAGGGCAGCGGTCGAACATTTTCTGTGTGCAGAAAGGCCCGTACAGGACTTGCAACATGCGGTCGTGCATTATCCCGCTGAAATGTAGGGTTTCGCAGGGATCGAATGAAGGGTAGACCCACGGGTCGTAACACATGTGAAATGTAACGTCCACAGTTCAAACTGCCGTCAATGCGAACAAGAGACGACCGAGACGTGTAACCAATGGCAACCCATACCATCACGCCGGATGATACGCCAGTATGGCGCTGACGAATACACGCTTCCAATGTGCGTTCATCGCGACGTCGCCAAACACGGATGCGACTATCATGATGCTGTAAACAGAACCTGCATTCATGCGAAAAAATGACTTTTTGCCGTTCGTGCACCCAGGTTCGTTGTTGAGTACACCATCGCAGGTGCTTCTGTCTGTGATGCAGCGTCAAGTCTAACCGCAGCCATGGTCTCCGAGCTGATAGTCCATGCTGCTGCAAACGTCGTCGAACTGTTCGTGCAGATGGTTGTTGTCTTGCAAACGTCACCACCTGTTGACTCATGGATCGAGACGTGGCTGCACGATCCGTTACAGCCATGCGAATAAGATGCCTTTCATATCAACTGCTAGTGATACGAGGCCGCTGGGATCCAGCATGGCGAGTCAAGCAGTACGTATATCTCGCGAAGAGACCATGAGGATAAAATCACAGAGATTAGAGCCCACACAGAGGCATACCGACAATCCTTCTTTCCACGAACAATACGAGACTGGAATAGAAGGGAGAACCGATAGAGGTACTCAAGGTACTCTCCGCCACACACCGTCAGGTGGCTTGCGGAGTATGGATGTAGATGTAGATACGATAAACCGCAATCGCGATAGGCTACAATCCGACCTTTATCAAAGTCGGAAACGTGATGGTACGCATTTCTCCTCCTTACACCAGGCATCACAACAACTTTTCACCAGGCAACACCGGTCAACTGCTGTTTGTGTACGAGAAATCGGTTGCAAACTTTCCTCGTGTCAGCACGTTGTCGGTGTCGCCACCGGCGCCAACCTTGTGTGAATGCTCTGAAAAGCCAATCATTTGCATATCACAGCATCTTCTTCGTGTCGGTTAAATTTCGCGTCTGTAACGCCTAATTTTCGTGGTGTATCAATTTTAATGGCCAGTAGTGTATTATGACGTGAGAACACTTTAAGAGGATGCCCAATTTGATAGAATAAAACTGTAATCCTAATACGGATCTAAATTTTACTTCGACTTGGCTGCTCGCTACCAGTTATTAGAACTAGTATTAACTCGGTCCTGATGGTAAAGACATGAACGTTGGTCCCTCTTCATATTAACTAATAAGTAAAAAGTATGAATACATTGTCACTTATCGTCTGTAAGAATCCATCTTGTTTTTAAGAAGGAATTGTAAATACATTCGAAGACAAACAAACGATGCACATCGAAGGAGTTACGCAAATCCTTTCAGAAGTTGATAATCGTACAGGTATCGACGGAAAAAGCTAAATGGTAAACTATGATGGCCGATCGACGAATGTCTGACGCTGGAAGGGAGATTGGTTTTAAGTGTCCCGTCGACATTGAGGTCATTAGAGACGGAGCACAAGCTCGGAATGCGTCAAGGATGGGGAAAGAAATCGGCCTTTCCCTTTTAAATGAACCGACCCGGTATCTGCCTGGAGTGATTTCGGAAAGTCACGAGAAACATATATCGGGATGTCCGTACACGAGTGTGAATCGTCGCCCTCCTGGATGCGAGTCCACTGTGCTGACTACTGCACCTCCTCGATCGGATTATGCGACTCTGCAGATCAATTTTACCGCACAGATGGCAAGGATAGTGAACCAGGAAATGCCGGTACTAGGGCATAAAGTCTTTGCGAATTTTGTTGGTTGTACTCAGTTGGACAGTAACTATGCCTCGTAAACTGGCGTACGATCCAGTCCCGGATCTATAGAAGGGCAAACCGGGGTATGTGTCCCGGACGGCAATTTCAGTGGGTGAAAAATTCAAATTCTTGAGAAAAATACCTTGTATCACAAAGTGCCTAGCATCCAGCGCAGGTTGGTCTATCGATTAATCATATGAGTTTAAAACGCATCCCTGTAGGTTTTTAAACATTTTTGAACACATTGTATATCGATTTCTGAACGGATCATAAGTTGATTTTTGAATGCCTGCTTATCTCTCTCTCGCATCACGAAATATAATACTTTCCGCTGACAAAAGGGCGGGACTTTTCGAGCTGAGCCGAATAAACCTGAACGGGTGAATACCAATCGTTGTTTGTTTATGTGGTTGACTGAGTGTGCAAATGAAAAGCGTTGTTTTGATTACTAGCGAAATCCATAGATTCAGACCACCAGAGTTCGAATAAACGACTAACATGAATAGCTGATAAGAAATAGTAAACATTATCTTCTCGGTGTAGCCAAGAAAATGAAATTGTGACAGAAATATTTTCTCAGATCGCTAACTGCTAAGGATCAGTTGTACAGACCCCGGATAGCAGCCGCTTAAGTTCAATTCTCGGAACAGCGCGTAAAACGCGTTGTGCGAAGTCGTAATTATGTCTAAGCGGAGAAGATACGCCTGGTTACTAAACCAGTGATTCTGGCAGGATTAGTGAAATTAACTGGAGAATAAGTTAAACGGCGGGAATAGTTACAGAATTAGTTATAAACGAGATTGTTTGTTAGGACAAGGAAGGAGAAGAAATGGGGACATAACACAGATTATATAGAGGAATATGTCGATTCTAAATTTACATAAAAATTTCGTACTGCTACTACTTTTCGATCTCATGTTCGAAAAACTGGAGCATATGAATGAAATGTGAAACTATTTCCTAACGTAAAGCTTTTTGCCTTTAATAGGCTTAATAGACATTTGATATTGATGCTTTGTGAATTATATTCCTTCGTGTTATTTATGTGAATGAAGTAAATAAAAATGAGCATTTGTGCCAAAACGGTATCGTTATTTGGTGTGTGTTTCAATTGCTCCAATATTAGAAAGGCCTATTTCGTTTTATCTAGCAGACAATCACAAAGTAGACGTGATCAAAGTAAGAAACTGCACCACTCTAGTGTACTGTTCTTATTAACAGCTTTTTCAGTAGTAGTGAGCGACATTTTGATTTCTCATGTAGTGAAACGTCTGAGGAAGACACGGCTTGTAAGGCTGTCGCAAGATTAGAGAGAAGGAAATGCTGGGATCTAAGTATTGAGGAAATGTGTACTTTCTTTCTTGTCACAAAAGAGAAAGTTATTAGCTAACAGGCAATAAAAAGTGCAGATTTGCAGTGGAGTTCTTATTCTCGTTGTCACAAATAATCCCACCCAGTATTAATTGTAAGATTTTTTTTTTTAAGAGGGCTAGGATGTCAATCTAGCCGACTGGGAGTAGGGCAGGCACCACAGGAAATGTTAATTTTCACTGTCGTGTATATAGGTTTGTGGCTTCCATTACAAAAGCTACACGTTTGGACTACACAGAGCGAAATACAGTGACGTGAGGTAGGAGAATGCAATGTGAAGGGAAGAGGTGTGGCACTACACTTTGGCGCACTTAAGACCAAGTAACATGTCTTACATTTCCTTGAACATACCTGTTTTACATATCAAACTCTTCAGAAAGATGTGCGCTACAAAAAGAAATATTTTTTGAAAAAATGATTTTTTTTAGAATTTTAACGTCGTTTCTCAAACGCTCGAGGGCGAGGGGCTGGGGGGGATCGTAGATCAGAGGCTGGCACGAACAACAGATGCAGATGCATGCATTTGAAAGAAGACCTGTAGTTGGACTCAAATAAGCCGTCTGGAGTAATCGGTGAATCACTCGAAATTTATATAGAAGGCATGCCATTTGTTCGGAAATGTCGGCAGAAATGGGTGAACCATAACCGAACACAGCGTCAAAATGGAAGCTGTCGACGTTGGGAGGCGACCGAGCAGCCTACATGGGATGATTAGTCGTCAGAGAGTTAGGCAGAGTCCCGGATCTATCGTTTCCATCAATCCGACGTGTAACTATTGCTTCAGTGACCACAAGGACCCTTAACAAGAGGTTCAAAAAACGGAGCTGAGCTTGTGGTGTACCTCGTGCCGACTACCATTGACCTGTGTACACCAATAAGCCCGTTTTCAGTGGAGTTGGGCAAATTCAGCCTGGAATCTCGTTGATTGGAATAGAGCGATGAGTCCAACTTCGAAATGATCACCTAACCTACGACCAGAGGACGTGTCTGCAGTCTCGTTGTTACCCAACATAAGGCTCGATAATCAGTAATGATAGACTGGGGTGTCACAGAAGGACACCTTTGGTTGTCACCAACGGCAGCCTTTCAGCACAGTGGTACGCAGACGAAATTCTACTCCCCGTTTTGTTGCTGTTCACAGAAAGTCGTCCCGGGCTTACATGTCACCAAGATAATGCCCATCTGCACACGGCGAGGGTTTCTGTGCTTATCTTCGTGCTTGCCCACCCTACCTTGGTCGGCAAGGTCGTCAGATCTGTATCCAATTGAGAGCGTTTGGAGTGTTATTGGCAGCGTAACCTCTTCCAAATTCGCTCAGTATTTTGACGATGTAACCCACCAATCGGACAGAATTTGACACGATATACCTCAGCAAGATATCCAACAGTTCTGTCAATCAATATCAAGCCTAATCTCTGGTTGCATAAGGATCAGAGATGGACCAACGCGTTATTGATTTGCTCAATTTGTGAATCTCTTTTTCCTGAATAAATCACCCAATGTCTCTGAAATTGTAGTCATTTGTTTGTATGTACATCTCATGCATCGATCATCGATATTCGTCTCATTCGAATAATTCCTTCGTGGTGCATAGTTTTTCTTTTTTTTAGTCAGGAGAATTGGCCAGCATAACACAACCACAGTCATAGCAAAAAGAAATTCAGTTATGTAAACTGAAGCACAACTCCAAAAGTTGAACTTCAAGACCGACATGATAATCTATTAATGAGCCGTTAGCAACGAGTTATCAGACGGGAATGGAACCAGCTGTATTCCTCTGAAGAATAAATATCAAGCACATATTGTATGGGATATACTGTTTGAATTAGATTGCAATAGCACATCCTAAAATCCAAAATGAGATTTTCACTCTGCAGCGGAGTGTGCGCTGATATGAAACTTCCTGGCAGATTAAAACTGTGTGCAGGACCGAGACTCGAAGTCGGGAACTTTGCCTTTCGCAGGCAAGTGCTCTACCAACTAAGCTACCCAAGCACGACTCACGCTCGGTACTCGCAGCTTTACTTTTGCCAGTACCTCGTCTTCCACCTCCCAAACTTTACAGAAGCTCTCCTGCGAACCTTGCAGAACTAGCACTCCTGAAAGAAAGGATATAGCGGAAACATGGCTTAGCCACAGCCTGGGGGATGTTTCCAGAATGAGATTTTCACTCAGTCGTGCTTGGGTAGCTCAGTTGGTAGAGCACTTGCCCGCGAAAGGCAGACGTCCCGAGTTTGAGTCTCGGTCCGGCACACAGTTTTAACATGCCAGAAAGTTTCACATCCTAAAATGTTTCCAAATTTACATTCAGGGTATCAACATTCATATTCTGTTCGATGTGCGACAGACAGTAGGGCTTGCTTTCTGTTGTAGATTCGCCCTCCTACTTTCTAATCAATTTGCAGATGGTATGGGGGAAATAAAGACTCGGATCAGCTTACTTTTACCGTCGCGGCCATGAACAAGTGGTCTGAGCTGAGGGACAAAACTGTTTCTCGACCTCTTTGGCCATGAGCTCTCAGTATTCATCGAGAAGTGTCCTCCGTGGTTTTAATATTTTTTGTGTGGTATCTAAAATTTAAAAACCTCTCTCACACCGGCCTGATTTAGCTTCACTGACCAGGATAGTAAAAACATGCGTATATTAAGGGAATTTTCATTGACAAAGCAGGCTTATCACATTCACACAGTTCAATACTGTTCTATCCTGATTAAATTGAGCTTAACTTAAATTCCATAAGCCATTTCGAAGTCTCGGTGCGACGAAAATTGTCAGTCGATCTCCTGAAAACATTTGTAATAATTATTAACTTTCGGTGATCACATGGGGAAGACCGGAGATCTGCTGGTAAGACCGCGTTAGCCTATTTATTTGAAGTAACTGGATATCTTGAGCATACAAAACGGCAGGTTCGTCCAGTGTAAATCAGACGTTCCCCAATGATCCCGTGCAACACAGCGTAGTAAGCAGACACTGGCAATAATAATCAGTTAAATAATACGCGAACACACTTACTTTAGTTTAGTTCATGTATTAAATTCCTTCTCACACAGAATCTCATCAAGATGGCGACTAGCTCAACAATGCATACATATACATCCTTCTTTCACGACTAATCGGCAAGAAGTCCCCTATTCTTTTCATAAGAGAAAACATGGATAGCAGAGAAGCTATTCCATGGAGTAAATGGACGCTCCAAAGAATAATTGGGCTTGAAACTACTTTGCATTGATAATCGGTAAGATAAGAAGAGATATTTCGAGATATGTATTGAGTTATATAATTTATAAAATTTCTGAAAATATCGCGGAGAGACCGCTGCAAGAGACATTACATGGTGACCGACATCTTACTTATAGGGATTCTCACTGGAATTCAGCTAATTATTGCTGTGATGTTTCCGTGCTGGCTTAACAAACCTGTGACCAAAGTGGACTATCTTATGTGGTAAAGGAGGTAGACTACTGGACAAAACTCAAGAATATGATGAAAGTGTGGTTTTAAGGTAGCTCTTTTCATCGTGAATATTGCTCTTGCTGTACATTTCAGTCACACGACAGAAATTAAAGAGAAGAAGCAATCATGTGGAGTAGTCTGCTAATGTTTCGGGGCACCCATTACGGTGACACCGACTTCAAAGCTACGTACAGAATATGTCTGTAGCGCCGTCTTCCCTTATTATACCTCCTTGAATAATAGGAATTTTAACCCGTGATAGGAAGTCCATAACGCAAATTATAATCTCTGATCTATCAATTGTAACGAATACATAAGCAAGGTCTATAATAAATAACAAACTTTCCATTGGTCAAAAATTAATTAATAACACGTCGGCTGCAATCGTCAAGGTATAACACGGAGATGCAGCGCTATAGACGTAAGTTGTACGTTGCTTTGAAGCCGGCGCCATCATGTTAGTAGCCCCAAGACTTTAGCAGACTACTGCTTACAACTGCTTTCTTTTCTTAATTAAGTTCCCAAGTTGAGAGTTGGCAATACTATCTTAGGATGTAAAGGTTGGCTACAGCGCGCATACACAAGCTCTGGAATATAAGATATTGTTGTCGCGCCTCGCGGCGCACGGATTAACTAGTGGCAGTTTGGAGGCCAGTGTAGCAGCCCGCCTGCTGTGGTGTGTTGGGCGAGGGGTCGTCGCCGAGCTGCCGCACTGCCGTGTCCGCCAGCAGCGACACAGGATTTGGTAGTGAGTTGATATTTTTTATAATTTGCAGCGCGCTTATTAATTTAATGAAAAGGATTTGTGTATGTCCGTAGCAGCAGACGGTAATTTTTATAATGATAGGAGTTGAATTCTTAAGGGAAACCACTGTTAGGCGAATAGATTAAGTATTGATTTTTGTCATTGATTTCTTTTGTAATTGTCAGGCAATTGTTTCAGTATCTATTTAATTGAGAAGTATTTCAGTCTGTCTCAAGAGTTTGATTAATTTGTAGTATTGCTTTAATGCCACTGGAGGCAGATTGACATACGAAGCGATTGTTCAAAGAGCTTCTAGCGTTTTGTTAATTGAATGAGAAAGAATCGCTTTCAGAATATAGTTTTTGAAAAAAAGGAATTACTTGTTTGGAATATCATTTATCGAGTTTAGATTTGACGAAACCCTTTATCTTGAATTATGTAGTTGTAGTAAGCAGCAGCAGCCGCAGCAACAGCAGGAGCCGCCATGCAGAACATGCATTGCACTCAGCATGAATAATAAATTTTTTAAAGTTTTTGTTAAATAATGGAATGCAGCAAATCAATCAGTGGCAGCAGGAAGACCAAGTAAGTTATTTGTTGTGCGCAGGATCAATTAAAAAAAGGGTCTAGGCGATCTCTGTAATAGTAAAGTTAACAAGAGTACAAGCACGAGATTTTCAGTAGAAAACACGAGATAAGAAGATAGAGCGCGCGACTTTCAATGTGCACGCAAAGTTTGTTTTAGTTGTAACATAGTGTCAGGAAGGCATTGTGAGAAGTCTTTGTGTTCTTAAAGGGTTGTTTGATCCTGTTGTACGTCGCATTTGGTATCGCTAACGTAACTCTCTTCTTGTTACAGGTTTCGAACGACAAAGAAGTATATGATGTCGAAAGCTTTCTTCGTACTCCCACATTTTCCTTGTTACGGAATGACGAAACTGGTGTTCCGTCTCTGTCCTCTTCCCGAAAATGATGAGAATATTTAGCCATATCTGGACGATTTGGAATATTTCCTCCTCATATCGTTGAACCAGAGTGCTCTTCGAGCTCTGTTGATAGGAAATCTGAAGTCAAAATATAGAAATAAAAGCAATACAGTAAGAGTAACCAGTGTATATTGGTTGAACGAGTCGACTTACGAATGAAATGTGGTACCTTTTCACTATAGACTATAACGTGAATGGCTAGTATACCTCTAAATGATGCTAGGAGCAATTTTTCATCACGTCTATTTTGCCAGAAGCTAATATTTTCGTGCTACAAACATGGCGGATCTCAGCCTCAAGTTTATGATGTCATGACATCTCCCCTTATTATGTCTTCATGGCTGCAATACATGATCTTTTTGCCATAGCATTTAGATGAGTGTTGCTACTTCGTAGCTGTCGAAGATGGGGGCAAATTAGGAAGGGAACATCGCGGTATTCCGAAACTCCTTTGCGATATCTATGGTTCCACCAAATGAAGCTTGTATCTAGTCCGTTATGTGGAGCGCTTTCATTGCCAGTAGATGCAAATATGTGAAAAGTAAATTAATAGTCGCCTATAGTTTATTCGGAATAGTGATAAATACTGAGCGAGGAAAATCACTCTCGTATGCAGATTTCCGCTGATGAGATAATTTTAAATCAGATCTAATGATTGTGTTTGGGCGTCGCTTCATATTGTAGCGTGTTTCAACATGATTAACTGTGTGGATAAGGAACAACACCATCATGTAAGCGTTTCACACTACACTTTTTCCTCTGAAATTAGTGATACGTTTCCGTTATTTCTTTGTGTATTTTTATACATTGTGCTGTATTATCGAATGTACGGAGACTTTTCACTATACTACGCCCAAAATCCTTCATTATTGAGCAAATTTGAAATTAAGATTAACATTTTAAGACTCCTAAAGGTTCTTCCATGTTTCACTTGTAAATATCTTTCTTTTTTCTCCCTTTCTCTCCAATAGCTAAATTTTTCTGATGAATTACTTGTGATAATTTTCCATTTACATTTTGGCTCATCCTCTATACTGTGAATGTATTCATCTCCATAGCTGCATACGAATACTTCAGTTTGATGTCATGAAAGTGAATAAACTCGTGTCTATCGGAGAACACACTGATTAATATGTCAAAAGCTGTCTTCCCCAGTACTCAGTAATGGCCGCAGAGTTCGTACACTATTGTCCATTAAAACTGCTACACCAAGAAGAAATGCAGATGATAAACGGGTATTCATTGGACAAATATATTATACTAGAACTCACATGTGATTACATTTTCACGAAATTTGGGTGCATAGATCCTGAAAAATCAGTACCCAGAACACCCACCTCTGGCCGTAATAACGGCCTTGATCCGCCAGGGCATTGAGTCAAACAGGGCTTGGATGGCGTGTACAGGTACCGCTGCCCATGCAGCTTCAACACGATACCACAGTTCATCAAGAGTAGTGACTGGCGTATTGTGTCGAGACAGTTGCTCGGCCCCCACTGACCAGACGTTTTCAATTGGTGAGAGATCTGGAGAATGTGCTGGCAAGGACAGCAGTCGAACATTTTCTGTATCCAGAAAGTCCCGTACAGGACCTGCAACATGCGGTCGTGCATTATCCAGCTGAAATGTAGGATTCCACAGGCACATCTGAAATGTAACGTCCACTGTTCAAAGTGCCGTCAATGCGAACAAGAGGTGACCGAAACGTGTAACCAATGGCACCCTATACCATCACTCAGGGTGATACGCCAGTATGGCGATGACGAATACACGCTTCCAATGTGCGTTCACCTCGATGTCACCAAACACGGATGCGACCATCATGATGCTGTAAACAGAACCTGGATTCATCTTAAAAAAAGTGACATTTTGTCATTCGTGCAACCAGGTTCGTCGTTGAGTACACCATCGCAGGCGCTACTGTCTTTGATGCATCGTCGAGGGTAACCGCAGCCATGGTCTCCGAGCTGATAGTCCATGCTGCTTCAAACGTCGTCGAACTGTTCGTGCAGATCGTTGTTGTCTTGCAAACATCCCCATCTGTTGAGTCAGGGATCGAGACGTGGCTGCACGATCCGTTACAGCCATGAGGATAAGATACCTGTCATCTCGACTGCTAGTGATACGAGGCCGTTGGGATCCAGCACGGCGTTCCGTATTACCCTCCTGAACCCACCGATTCCATATTCTGCTAACAGTCACTTGATCTCGACCAACGCTAGAAGCAATGTCGCGATACGATAAGCCGCAATCGCGATAGGCTACAATCCGACCTTTATTAAAGTCGGAAACGTGATGGTACGCATTTCTCCTCCTTACACGAGGCATCACAACAACGTTTCACGAGGAAACGCCGGTCACCTGCTGTTTGTGTATGAGGAATCGGTTGAAAGCTTTCCTCGGGTCAGTACGTTGTAGGTATCGCCACCGGCGCCAACCTTGTGTGAATGCTCTGAAAAGCCAATCATTTGCATACCACAACATCTTATTCCTGTCGGTTAAATTTCGCGTCTGTAGCACGTCATCATCGTGGTGTAGCCATTTTAATGGCCAGTAGTGTAATATCCATCTTAGGATAATATAAAATCATAAAATGATTAACAAACTATCCATCCTGGATGATATCATACTACAAATTATTCGTAGTCACGATAAAGAGAACGTTACGATACGATCATAAATTACATCTAATGAAGTGAATGCAGAATCACACTGCTTTTGATGAGCATGAATTGAGCTACTTTTTCTTAAACGAAGTTTGTTGTGGCTAATTAAGGCGTTTATTGCTGTGTGCATATTTCTCCCTCAGAGCTTAAGGCAATTAGAGATGCCACAGAAATTTGTTTCCTCGGAATATAATGTTCGTAAGCCACAGAGAACTGGAAGAGAAATTGAAAATTTCCTGTTCTCTGTTTGAAAGAGAGCAAGTTAGAGAATATTCTTCGTTATGGCAGGCGACTAGCTCGGTGTTCTGTTACGCGGAGTATGTAGAGTTTCTCACTGACGAAGGGAAACGGCCAGTCGCTGATATTATTCCGGATAAAATTGTTTTTCCTGCCGTTCGGAGTGTAGCGTACTTAATGGAAATGCACTGTAGCCATTAAGGAGTCAGCTGGCAGCTGCTTGCGCAGCCACCACATGGAACTCATTCGAAGCCCGTAATTAAACGCGGATACGATAGCAACTGGCCGCAGGCGCAATTTGGGGCAAACAATTATTCCGCCATTAGGGGACTGAGCGTCGCTTGTGCGGCCGCCGTCGCTATTAAGTTTTACAGTCCCTGCGAACTGTTATTGATCACAGGGGCGAATGGGCAGCACTCTCATTTTACACTTTTATCCTGCCTGTAATTAAATTAAAAAAAAGTTCTGCACATATTTTTATACCTCACTCTTTCCCGGCGTCCGTCGCTTTCATGATACGACAAATCTATTTCAACATTTTGTCCGAATGCCCTTTTTCTGTGGTACGGGCGTCACTGAACCTGAGGGATGGAAGTCATATGCGGCGTCTGTTTATGAAATGTGTAAACTTTATTCTGCGTATTGTCACATTATTTACCTAAGCGAGTGAAGGAAAAGGTCTGAAAATCAAACTCAGGTTGGCTGTTGTTCCACCCGGTCGGATTCTATACCACCCTCGGACACTTACCCAATACCATAGCCAGTGGCGGACGGCCAGCATGCACTAATGTGCTACAGCACACTGTAGATGTGGTGTCACCGCCACACACCACACTTGCCAGGTGGCAGCCTTTAAATCGGCCGCGGTCCGCTAGTATACGTCGGACCCGCGTGTCGCCACTATCAGTGGTTGCAGACCGAGCGCCGCCACACGGCAGGTCTAGTCTAGAGAGACTCCCTAACACTCGCCCCAGTTGTACAGCCGACTTTGCGAGCGATCGTTCACTGTCTACATACGCTCTCATTTGCAGAGACGACAGTTTAGCACAGCCTTCAGCTACGTCATTTGCTACGACCTAGCATGGCGCCATATTCAGTTACTTTAATTACTGTCTTCAAGAAGGTATTCTGAACAGATAATATTGTGAATCATGTACCGTCAAGAGCGACGTTCATCATTAAAGTCAAGTATCAAACTAATTACGTCCGCTTTCTGAATTCTCATTCCTTGTCATGTTCCAGACCTGACGTCAGCCTGCGTGAGCTAAAACGCGTGCATTTCGGCCTCCACACGATATTGGCTCTTCTGCTAACACAAAAGTAGATATCGACCTAAAGTTATGCCATTTCTCTTCGATGCGAACCGGAAATCACACTACAATTACTTATATTGGAATTTGAACCAGATGTTGCTCTAAAATTTACCTTCGAATGCTTGCTGGTATGCAAATGAAACGGATGAAAATATGTTTTATAGCGCTCTCTCCGCGATAAGTAGAAAGTAAAGCTGAATACTGAAATTATCGTCAGCCCACTGCGATCAACCCAAACAAGACACGCCCCTGTGTGTTTCCGACTGCGCATGCTCTGATGTGATGCCACATCTTCTTGCTGTGTAGCGCACAGAAACAGGTCGGTCTTTTTGGTTTAAAATTGCATAGAGCTTGAGAAATTTTTAAGGCTCCTTAGTAGTTACGGTGGCACGGCAGAGTGGTGTGAAACGCAGACTAGCAATTCGTGGATCTGTGTTCGATTCCTGCTGTTATCAATTTTGTTTCTGAGCAGATGACGTTCATGTGCTTCGTAACGCCTGCTCTGTTCACCCCACTACTTGTCCACGTGGTATCAGGTCTGAAGATGGCCAGTAGCTGACCGAAACCAGTAAAGTATAGGTTTATTGCGATCGAGACAGTTTATGTTCCTGTTAAAAACTTTGTTTTTTTTTTGTTCTTTTTTATTACTCTCAGTGTTGAACTGTTAAGTAAAAAATTTAAATATTTGTAAACAGTTCATTTTACATATGTAAAAGTAATGCATTCAGTTCAGTTATGATTATTACCTTTGTAAGTCAAAAGACCGTAGGCTAGATGATGGTAAAGAAACGAGTGAATGAGATTATTCAGTATGAAAATATCTTCTGCAGATGACCTACTAAACAAGCCTTCTTCCAGTAGATCACAGGAGGAAAAAACTTTAAAGAGTTAGGTACAGCTATTACTAATGTAATTCTAACGGCAGAGGGCGTGGGTTGAGGCTCACCGGTCTGGCTTACACAACACCGAAAATTTTGAAATACGTGCAGAATTCTTTGATCATCTTCTTAACTTCCAAGAACCAATCCATAAGCTCGAATACTCAAAATGATGGTCGAAGTAGAGCGGATATAAAATGTAGACTGGCAATGGCAAGGAAAGCGATTCTGAAGAAGAGAAATTTCTTAACATCGAGTATAGATTTAAGTGTAGGAAGTCGTTTCTGAAAGTATTTGTATGGAGTGTAGCCATGTATGGGAGTGAAACGTGGAGCATAAATAGCTTAGACAAGAAGAGAATGGAAGCTTTCGAAATGTGGTGCTACAGAAGAATGCTGAAAATTAGATGGCTAGATCATATAACTAATGAGGAGGTATTGAATAGGATTGGGGAGAAGAGAGGTTTGTGGCACAACTTGACTAGAAGAAGGGATCGGTTGTTAGAACATGTTCTGAGGCATCAAGGGATCACAAAGTTAGTATTTGAGAGAAGCGTGGAGGGTAGAAATCGTAGAGGGAGACCAAGAGATGAATACACTAAACAGATTCATAAGAATGTAGGTTGCAGTAGGTACTGGGAGATGAAGAAACATGCACAGGATAGAGTAGCATCAAACCAGTCTCAAGACTGAAGACCATAACAACAACAACAACAACATGTTTCCATCAGATGAGGTTCAACAGCGGTAAAGTATTTTATAAAATGCGTTTTAACGATCAGCTGCTAATTGTCCCGTTATTCATCTACCGGTTTCCGTCATTAACCATCATCCAGGATGTAGGGCACAACAGGTTAGTTAAAAACATTTAGAAACAGTTGTGGATAATTTGGATATGGTTCAGCTTCAAAAGACTGTGGGATGTTTTTAAGTAATCTGTTGTACCCTATTTCCTGGGCGATGGTCAATAACTGAAGCCGGTAGATGACTAATGGAACAATAAACAGCTGATGGTTAAAATGCAGTGGTCTCGCGGTAGCGTTCTCGTTTCCTGAACAGGGGGTCCCGGGTTCAGTTTCTGGGGAGGGTGGGGGGTCAGGATTTTCACCTGCTTCGAGATGGCTGGATGCTGTTGTGTCGTTTTCATCATCATCATTCATCCCCATTACGGTCGTAGGATGGGAATGGCAAACCACCTCGACTAGGACATTGCCTAGTGCGGCGATGAGGGTCTCCCGCATCGTTCCCCTACGCTCTGTCAGGGAGTATGGGACTTCATCATCATCATCATCACAAAAAATATTTCTGAAATGGTCTGCACCAGAAATAAAATAAAATAAATGCGCTAAAATTAATCTCTGAGAAAACGTGGAACACGCCAACCTCATGTTACTGACTCAAAAGATGTTTTGTTGCTTTCCAAAAGGCCAAAAGGCCCTTAAACTGTTTTAGAACATGAAAGTAACTCATAATAAAAAGAACTGTTCCTTTTTTGATTCCACTGGAAAAGCCTTAAAATAAAAAAGAATGGCGAAACGCGTCTGGAAGAAACAAAATACAGTGCAGGAAGAAAGGTGGTTTTTATTACAAAACAAATATTTCTGTGCTTGCTGCGGAGGAAGGTTTATTCCGTTGACAGAAACTATATGTAAAATAAAAGTTTGTGAGCTGACGCAGGCTGAAGCCCTTTTCAAGTTCCTAGAATATTTCGTCTGAGTAGGCAGTAGGAAAAATTAATTATTCAGTCTCTAAAGCTTTGCACCTAGAGTATGAGGGAGTTTTGAGGAACATCTGTCGCAACCGTACCATAGCTAAGTAGTTTAAAATACAAACTCGCAATTAGTGGACAAAGATTCAATTCTCGTTTTTACCAACCTTTATTCATGTCATTTTATTCCTGCCAACGTTAAGTTATTAATTATAAGGTTTAAATATATTTTAAAAGTTCAATCTATATACGTAAAATTAATGTACTTAATTTAGTTACCAGTACCACCCTTGTTAGGAAAAAGGTCGCAGATTCGAATCCTGCCTCGGGCATGGATGTGTGTGATGTCCTTAGGTTAGTTAGGTTTAAGTAGTTCTAAGTTCTAGGGGACTGATGACCTAAGATGTTAAGTCCCATAGTGCTCAGAGCCTTTTGAACCATTTTTTGAATTATTATTAAACTGTGCTGTGGAAACTCGACTGTCGACCTCGGTAGCCTCAAGTGCACAGAGAACGACAACACATTAAGTACAAGCCGCTTTCATTGACACGCAATAAGCTACAGGGGATGGTGGTGAAGTCACACAGACAGGATTTTGCGCCCGAGGAAACACCGTCTGTGCTCCACACCATATCCGATTGTCATCGTCATTAACAGCTTATAACCACCATCCTCATGCAAGACGGCAGTCGTATCAATACACAGGTGACTGTTGTCTCTACCTTTACTGACCTTACAAGATTACACTGTTGTTGCTGTATTATCAGAAAGTCCACAGGTGACTAGGAATTTACGCCCCGACAGCGGTCACCTAACTAGTAAGCCTTCCACTTGTCTACCTGTGCCTTGCGTCTGCTAAATTGATTTTGCCCTCTGATAGTGACTGTTGTTGTCAGCCTGCATTAGAAGTTATCAGTTTTATCAGAATCTAAATGAAGCTGAATGCTGAATAATTTAATTAAATTATGGCCCCGTCTTTGTTGTATTCAATTTTTGATGGATGATTGATATATCAACATGGGTTGATATTTTATACAAGATTATGAAAAACAGGACAAGTTAAGCTTTATTACAAATAAATCATGAACTTTTGGCAATACATATAGACGCAACAAATAGTTAACACTCCAATGGATGGCGATTGGTTAGCAAAGACTGAAGTTTGTCTGATTAAACTATTTACTCTGACTCAGGACACGCATAGAGCAACCTGAAAGCATCTAACACTCAACACATTGATGAATTTATTCTACACAGAAGATATACTACATTGGTGTTGCTGAGAATAAACGACGAAACTGTGATTCTCTATACCCTAACAAGCCGAAGCAGGAATGTAATAATCCTTTCTCGATGTGTGGCGCTTTCTTAGGACATGGTAATGGTAGAAGAGTCGCAGAGTAGCGATGTGCGACACCAGCAATTCATTACTGCTAGCACGAAATATGCAAAGTCATGGATGGCGATCTGTTAGAAAAATCTTAATTTCTTTCTAATGGAGCCCTGAAATCTAGGCAGATTCCAGCGTACGACACTCCCAATCGATGATCTGCACACCACGAGTTGCGCGGCCTGAAGACGGACACACAGTTTCTAACCGTACGACAGCTCCATATGACGTTTGACCGATTCTTTTAACTAACTGATGTGGGAAGAGCCTGGGTCTCTACACTTTTCGTGAAATTTGGAAATTTGTGGTAACTGCCGAGGTCATCTGTATCTGGGCTTACATACTACTTAATCTAACTTAAACTAACTCACGCTAAGGAAAACACACCCACCCATGCCCGAGGGAGAACTCGAACCTTCGATGGGGGTAGCCGCGCAAACCGTAAAAAGGACCCCTCCCCCCCCCCACCCCCATGATCACGCGGCTACCCCGTGCGACGCTTTTCTTACTGTGTTAAAATATTAACTTAATATAATAGATTATTATGAGTCGATTATAAAAGTTTTTTAAATCCTTCAATTCGGTCAGTCAATACTAATATTGTAAATGCGAAAGAAACTATGTCATTTGCCGGCCGCGGTGGTCTAGCGGTTCTGGCGCTGCAGTCCGGAACCGCGGGACTGCTACGGTCGCAGGTTCGAATCCTGCCTCGGGCATGGGTGTGTGTGATGTCCTTAGGATAGTTAGGTTTAAGTAGTTCTAAGTTCTAGGGGACTTATGACCTAATATGTTGAGTCCCATAGTGCTCAGAGCCATTTGAACCATTTTTGAACTATGTCATTTACGCTTTCATGACTAAATCACTGATCCTGAGAAGTAAACTGTTCTCAGAGATGTACTTTGCGAAAGTTCAACCGTGAATTTCGATTATTTTAACTCAAAAGAACACGTTTTACTTCCAAATTTAACGATAGTAGCCACGTCAGAGTTTGGCTACAAACATCAACAGAACATGTAACACGAAAGCTCATTTAAATAAGTTCGAGACTAATTGAGGAAAAGGCTACAGTTTTGTTCAGTTATAATTGAAAGAGCTCAATAAACTCGCTTTTGGTAATGGGAATGCAGCAACATGACGCCTAATTGAATGCAAACAGAGTTTACTTCTTTCTTCCAGGAGTGCTAGTTCTGCAAGGTTCGCAGGAGAGCTTTGGAAGGTAGGAGACGAGGTACTGGAGGATTTAAATCTGTGACGACGGGGCGTGAGTCGTGCTTGGGTAGCTCAGGTGGTAGAGCAGTTGCCCGGGAAAGGCAAAGGTCCCAAGTTCGAGTCTCGGTCCGGCACACAGTTTTAATCTGTCAGGAACTTTCACAATTTACGTAGTTGATAGCTGTCAAAATCGAATTCTCCACCGGTAGCGTGCCTAGCGCCAATAACGAGCGAACAGTGCAACGATTGGTTGGTGCCCTGAATTTAAAGGTGGTTGCCGCATCTTACCTGGGCTGCCACATACCACAAACAAAAGAAATAAATAACCCTGATAAAATGGAGTTCACATACACGATACGAATAAGTAAAAACACATGCAATAACAGCTAAAATTAAAGAAATTAATGAGATGGAGGAAAGAAATAGCAATAACTATTGTTAAGCGCGGTCTCAACATTGTCAACAGTGATTTACTAACACACTTTACCAAATCGCCTTTACTTTGAATTAAAGTAAATAGTGATAAAAGTTAGTTACAAGAGAAAAAGGAATCACAATTTGAACAGTTTGAACTGATTCGAGTCTATATAGGGGAAGAGTGCTTGTCACTGCAGATTACCTGTTTGCATACGATGCGGCTGCTCGTTCGCTGGTGCTGGTGGTGTAATTAATGTACGTTCATCAGTCATGAAATTACCGTGGAGACATCCTCTTGCTTAGCAAATGATGCAGCTGACAGTAATTTTTATCCCCCGCTTAATTAATTGGCCCCCCACCCCCATGAACCATGGACCTTGCCGTTGGTGGGGAGGCTTGCGTGCCTCAGCGATACAGATAGCCGTACCGTAGGTGCAACCACAACGGAGGGGTATCTGTTGAGAGGCCAGACAAACGTTTGGTTCCTGAAGGGGGGCAGCAGCCTTTTCAGTAGTTGCAAGGGCAACAGTCTGGATGATTGACTGATCTGGCCTTGTAACACTAACCAAAACGGCCTTGCTGTACTGATACTGCGAACGGCTGAAAGAAAGGGGAAACTACGGCCGTAATTTTTCCCGAGGGCATGCAACTTTGCTGTATGGTTAAATGATGATGGCGTCCTCTTGGGTAAAATATTCCGGAGGGAAAAAAAATAGTACCCCATTCGGATCTCCGGGCGGGGACCACTCAAGAGGATGTCGTTATCAGTAGAAAGAAAACTGGCGTTCTACGGATCGGAGTGTGGAATGTCAGATTCCTGAATCGGGCAGGTAGGTTAGAAAATTTAAAAAGGGAAATGGATAGGTTAAAGTTAGATATAATGGGAAGTAGTGAAGTTCGTTGGTTGGAGGAACAAGAATTCTGGTCAGGTGACTACAGGGTTATAAACACAAAATCAAATAGGGGTAATGCAGTAGTAGGTTTAATAGTGAATAGGAAAATAGGAATGCGGGTAACCTACTACAAACAGCATAGTGAACGCATTATTGTGGTAAAGATAGATACGAAGCCCACACCTACTACATTAGTACAAGTTTATATGCCAACTATCTCTGCAGCTGACGTAGAAATTGAAGAAATGTATTATGAAATAAAAGAAATTATTCAGATAGTGATGGGTGACGAAAATTTAATAGTCATGGGTGACTGGAATTCGGTAGTAGCAAAAGGGAGAGAGGGAAATGTAGTAGGTGAATATGGATTAGGGCTAAGAAATGAAAGAGGAAGCAGCCTGGGAGAATTTTGCACAGAGCATAAGTTAATCATAGCTAACACTTGGTTCAAGAATCATAAAAGAAGGTTGTATACATGGAAGAATCCTGGAGATACTAAAAGGTATCAGATAGATTATATAATGGTAAGACAGAGATTTAGGAACCCGGTTTTAAATTGTAAGACATTTCCAGGAGCACATGTGGACTCTGACCAGAATCTGTTGGTTGTGACCTCTAGATTAAAACTGAAGAAACTGCAAAAAGTTGGGAATTTTAGGAGATGGGACCTGGATAAACTGACTAAATCAGAGGTTGTACAGAGTTTCAGGGAGAGCATAAGGGAGCAATTGACAGGAATGGGAGAAATAAATACAGTAGAAGAAGAATGGGTAGCTCTGAGGGATGAAGTAGTGAAGGCAGCAGAGGATCAAGTAGGTAAAAAGACGAGGGCTAGTAGAAATTCTTGGGTAAATAAGATATATTGAATTTAGTTGATGAAAGGAGAAAATATAAAAATGCAGTAAATGAAGCAGGCAAAAAGAAATACAAACGTCTCAAAAATGAGATCGACAGGAAGTGCAAAATTGCTAAACAGGGATGGCTAGAGGACAAATGTAAGGATGTAGAGGCGAGTATCACTAGGGGTCAGATAGATACTGCCTACAGGAGAGTTAAAGAGACCTTTGGAGAAAGGAGAAGCACTTGCATGAATATCAAGAACTCTGGTGGAAACCCAGTTCTAAGCAAAGAAGGGAAAGCAGAAAGGTGGAAGGAGTATATAGAGGGTCTATAAAAGGGCGATCTACTTGAGGACAATATTATGGAAATATGATACTGCGTGAAGAGTTTGACAGAGCACTGAAAGACCTGAGTCGAAATAAGGCCCCAGGAGTAGACAACATTCCATCAGAACTACTGACGGCATTGGGAGAGCCAGTCCTGACAAAATTCTACCATCTGGTGAGCAAGATGTATGGAACAGGCGAAATACCCTCAGACTTCAAGAAGAATATAATAATTCCAATCCCAAAGAAAGCAGGTGTTGACAGATGTGAAAATTACCGAACTATCAGTTTAATAAGTCACAGCTGCAAAATACTAACGCGAATTCTTTACAGACGAATGGAAAGACTAGTAGAAGCCGACCTCGGGGAACATCAGTTTGGATTCCGTATAAATGTTGGAACACGTGAGGCAAGACTGACCCTACGACTTATCTTAGAAGCTAGATTAAGGAAGGGCAAACCTACGTTTCTGACATTTGTAGATTTAGAGAAAGATTTTGACAACGTTGAATGGAATACCCTCTTTCAAATTCTGAATGTGGCAGGGATAAAATACAGGGAGCGAAAGGCTATTTACAATTTGTACAGAAACCAGATGGCAGTTGTAAGTGTCGAGGGGTATGAAAAGGAAGCAGTGGTTGGGAAGGAAGTGAGACAGGGTTGTAGCCTCTCCCCGATGTTATTCACTCTGTATATTGAGCAAGCAGTGAAGTAAACAAAAGAAAAATTCATAGTAGGTATTAAAATCCATGGAGAAGAAATAAAAACTTTGAGGTTCGCCGATGACATTGTAATTCTGTCAGAGACAGCAAAGGACTTGCAAGAGCAGTTGAACGGAATGGATAGTGTCTTGAAATGAGGATATAAGATGAACATCAACAAATGCAAAACGTGGATAATGGA
The DNA here is from genome assembly GCF_023864275.1 of Schistocerca cancellata. NCBI lineage: Eukaryota > Metazoa > Arthropoda > Insecta > Orthoptera > Acrididae > Schistocerca > Schistocerca cancellata. The sequence continues at coordinate 2,092,894 of NW_026047103.1, forward strand.
ATGTAGTCGAATATAGTTGGGTGATGCTGAGGGAATTAGATTAGGAAATGAGACACTTAAAGTAGTAAAGGAGTTTTGCTATTTGGGGAGCAAAATAACTGATGATGGTCGAAGTAGAGAGGATATAAAATGTAGACTGGCAATGGAAAAGAAAGCGTTTCTCAAGAAGAGAAATTTGTTAACATCGAGTACAGATTTAGGTGTCAGGAAGTCATTTCTGAAAATATTTGTATGGAGTGTAGCCATTTATGGAAGTGAAACACGGAGGACAAATAGTTTGGACAAGAAGAGAATAGAAGCTTTCGAAATGTGGTGCTACAGAAGAATGCTGAAGATTAGATGGGTAGATCACGTAACTAGTGAGGAAGTATTGAATATGATTGGGGAGAGGAGAAGTTTGTGGGACAACTTGACCAGAAGAAGGGATCGGTTGGTAGGACATGTTCTGAGGCATCAATGGATCACCTATTTAGTATTGGAGGGCAGCGTGGAGGGTAAAAATCGTAGAGGGAGACCAAGAGATGAATACACTAAGCAGATTCAGAAGGATGTAGGTTGCGGTAGGTACTGGGAGATGAAGAAGCTTGCACGGGATAGAGTAGCATGGAGAGCCGCATCAAACCAGTCTCAGGACTGAAGACCACAACAACAACAACAATTAATTTGCTCACAGGCCGGTGAGAAGTCGTTGTCCTTGTGTACATCCAGGTTCGTATGTGCTCGTCAGTGACGTCTGTACCACCCTCGACTTCGTGTTCAACGTTCCGTAAATAGTTTTAAAACAGTTTTAGCAAATAGCATCATGAATTTACAGTTCTGGTGAAGACAGTGTGACTGGTCAAAATTAGTTTACATCAGACATAACCCTCTTTATGCAAAACCGACCACGAATTTACAATTCTGACGAAAATTGTGTGACACGTGAAAATCAGTTTGCAGGTCTCCACTGACAAAGTTAATGTTTTTGCTAGCGCGGCAGCCCATTAATTTGCACACGACGCAATAAATTCAAAGTACGTTAGTTCGTGCACTTGGGTAGCTGAAAATAATTCAGTTGTCACAACAACAATCATAGTCCACTCGCTTAAGCGCTGTCACTGCTGTTTATAACACTCCACGAAACTCTCAGCACTTGGACAGTCTAACATATTGTTCCATAACTTCCACGTTGACGTTTAATTTAAGCAGTGACCGAGAAATAAGAACGTGGCCACGAAATTTCGTGTGGTTCAGTCTGGCACGATTACACAACATCAACCCAGCGTAAGCCACGACACCGCAAAACCTCGGTCTGTCCTCACTGTCAAAATGTAACTATCGATATCGGTCTCGCATCTCAGTGCATACAAAAGTCACTCCACTTAAACGTGGGTCTCACAAAACCGGATTTTTTAAACCGATTTCTCAATACCACTTCTGAGTGGTCATGTGAACACTGTGATATCGATTTTGGAAAACCGCTTCTGACTGCCGATTTTCCATTTCCGCAATCGATTTTTGCTCCCGAGTAAATGCAGCAGCTTTTGAAACGTGCTCCGGCTGTCAGATTTGGTCTTGTTTTAAAAACATTTTGGCTAATATGGCAGGAGTGAGTTTTCGAACAGTGAGGGGTAAATAGGAACAGTAGACTGAAGCTGTTTACGCCTTATCTAATTGCTGAGCAAAAGCGATTCTGCTGAGTAAATCGCAAACTTTAAAAACATGTTTTCCAGGCCTCATGTTTAACTGAGCTAGCAAATCCACTTCACACATTAACAACAAAACGCGACAGCGAGAAACGGTTTCCGAAATTCGGTTTTCGTCTTTCGGAAGATGTGTCGCTTGTAAACGTTATCACAAAAAAACGGTTCAAATGGCTCTGAGCACTATGGCACTTAACATCTATGGTCATCAGTCCCATAGAACTTAGAACTACTTAAACCTAACTAACCTAAGGACATCACACAAGACCCAGTCATCACGAGGCAGAGAAAAATCCCTGACCCCGCCGGGAATCGAACCCGGGAACCCGGGCGTGGGAAGCGAGAACGCTACCGCACGACGACGAGCTGCGGACAAAACGTTATCACAATCTAACGTAACAGTCGAGACACTCCACGTCATTTTTGTTAACCACATCGATAGCAGCGCGCCAAGATGCTAGTAAGCAATACTTCTGAATACAGTATCAAATAATAAGGTTTATACTGATTTGTAACATAGTTTCCTTAATAGGGAGCGTATGTAGCGCCAACAAATAGGCAGTAACAGATAAATGGTACCACGCATGTGATTCTTTAGCTACCTAAGAACCTTGAGAGGTTCGTAAAGGTAAACTACATGACAGTTCATTCACGATTCTCTTATCACGTACATATACAGTCGCTTTCATTTAACAACAAAAAAACTGTAATTAAAGCCCAGACGACGTAACTTTTTGCGTAAAGACGTTGTACATCTACACAACAAAGCGGAGTTTTGTTCTCTATACTCCCAACCAAATCAATGATTGTGCAACGTAGGGAACCTATACGGAATGTAACCTCTATATTATTTAATATGCTAAATTCCCCACCACATTTGTAGCTCAAAGGAAAACCACCTAGAGTGTCTGCCTCCTCACCGCTGGGAGCGCTGGTGTATTTCGAGCTGTCAAGCTGTAACTACCTTCTCACCAAAGAGTGTCGTGGTCGTATGTGTAGACCGTAGTATTATATTTGGTTCCACACAGCGCATGTCATAAAGGTATGACAAAAAGGAAAACAAACATGTATTGAAACATTTGCTTACTCAGCTTGTAGCAATACAAATAAAGCAAAACATAGTAACATTCGTACTACAATACAAAACGAAAACCCATTCCAGACCATCAAAGATACATGTACAGAGCAAATGAAGCAGAAGAAAAGAAAGAGGAAAACGAAACAAAAATATCTTTCACAATCAGCAAATAAGCAATATTTTCTGAAACCCTTTTTGATGAAATTTGTTATGGAGATAGACGAACCCTAAGGAAGAACAGGCTCTAAGTAAAGAGAAAAAAAATCTTGACCCCGAAGAGGATAAAGCAGTGACCGGAAAACTTTTTCTGCAGAGTGAACATAAATCATGTTAAAAAGTTACTAAATTTGTGGCATAATACACACACCCCTCCGCAAGCAAGTATCAGTCAGCAGTGATGCGGCGTGTGACAGGTGTTGATGCATTGGTCCAGCTAGGGAGATGGTGCACATCACAACCTACACTTACATGACTGGGCGGACACGCGAGGGCAGCTGGCGTTATTGCCCATACAGTAGCTTAACTACTCACCGTGACTCATCGTAACAAAATTACCGACTTGCCAGCACAGTTGACCTTAAATAACGAAGAGTGTGAGGTCATCCACATGAGTGCTAAAATGAACTCGTTAAACTTCGGTTACACGATAAATCAGTCTAATCTAAAAGCAGTAAATTCAACTAAATACCTAGGTATTACAATGACGAACAATTTAAATTGGAAGGAACACATAGAAAATGTTGTGGAGGAAGGCTAACGAAAGACTGCATTTCATAGGCAGGCCGCTTAGAAAATGTAACAGACCTACTAAGGAGACTGCCTACACTACGCATGTCCGTCATCTTTTAGAATACTGCTGCGTGTTGTGGGATCCTTACCAGGTAGGACTGACTGAGTACATCGAAATAGTTAAAAAAAAAAGGCAGCACGTTTTGTATTATCACGAAATATGGGAGAGAGTCTCACAGAAATGATACAGGATTTGGGATGGACATCATTAAAAGAAAGGCGTTTATCGTTCCGACGGAATCTTCTCACAAAATTCCAATCACCAACTCTCTCCTCAGAATGCGAAAATATTTTGTTGACACCTACTTACATAGGGAGGAACGATCACCACGATAAAATAAGGGAAATCAGAGCTCGTACGGAAAGATATAGGTGTTCATTCTTCCCGCGCGCTATACGAGATTGGAAGAATAGAGAATGGTGAAGGTGGTTCGATGAACCCTCTACCATGGCAATTACATGTGATTTGCACAGTATCCATGTAGATGTAGATGTAGAATCACACGTGACAACAAGTAACTGTACGAAACGCTGCGCCTGGATTCCGTTGGGTAGCCAACCTGCAACAGGAACAGCCTTCAAGTAATATAGATGCTACGTTTTAAAATTTGCAGTGCCAGGTTACGAAATTAAATTCACGATGCACCGCTACACATTTCAAATATTTACGATCTATTACATGCACTTACGTTGTGGTAACCGCTGAGCTACAGTGCTTATGCAGTACATGGCCGGTATGCACTTGTAAAAGTTGCGAGAGTGGACGATCAAGAACGAAGTGCTCGTATTAAGAAGGGTGTAAGACAAGGCTGTAGCCTTTCGCCCCTACTCTTCAATGTGTACATCGAGAAAGCAATGATGGAAATACAAGAAAGGTTCAGGACTGGAATTAAAATACATGGTGAAAGTATATCAATGATACGATTCGCTGATGACATTGCTATCCTGAGTGAAAGTGAAGAAGAATTAAATGATCTGCTGAACGGAATGAACAGTCTAATGAGTACACAGTATGGTTTGAGAGTAAATCGGAGAAAGACGAAGGTAATGAGAAGTAGTAGAAATGAGAACAGCGAGAAACTTAATATCAGGATTGATGGTCGCGAAGTCAATGAAGTTAAGGAATTCTGCTACCTAGGCAGTAAAATAACCAATGACGGACGGAGCAAGGAGGACATCAAAAGCAGACTCGCTATGGCTAAAAAGGCATTTCTGGCCAGGAGAAGTCTACTAATATCAAATACCGGCCTTAATTTGAGGAAGAAATTTCTGAGGATGTACGTCTGGAGTACAATATTGTATGGTAGTGAAACATGGACTGTGGGGAAACCGGAACAGAAGAGAATCCAAGCATTTGAGATGTGGTGCTATAGACGAATGTTGAAAATTAGGTGGACTGAGAAGGTAAGGAATGAGGAGGTTCTACGCAGAATCGGAGAGGAAAGGAATATGTGGAAAACACTGATAAGGAGAAGGGACAGGATGATAGGACATCTGCTAAGACATGAGGGAATGACTTCCATGATACTAGAGGGAGCTGTAGAGGGCAAAAACTGTAGAGGAAGACAGAGATTGGAATACGTCAAGCAAATAATTGAGGACATAGGTTTCAAGTGCTACTCTGAGATGAAGAGGTTAGCACAGGAATGGAATTCGTGGCGGGCCGCATCAAACCAGTCAGTAGACTGATGACCAAAAAAAAAAAAAAAAGTTGCGCCTGCCACTCGCCACACAAATATCCCTTGCGACGAGCAATGGAGGATGCGTGGTACGTCATATCAAAATATATGTGGAAGTGCCATTTTTTCAAAAACTGACATTTTGAACCCGTGGCTGTGCGTAAAATATAGGTTGACTCTTACATAGCAGATTACAGCACCCAGCTACTTTTTGCAGTGTTATTCATTTATTTATTTAAACAGCGCCGTTACCGGTTTCGAACCCACAGGTTCATCTTCAGACGGCTACTTCACGTTTTACATTAGATTTCGCCTTTTCTTTCTCCAACTGACGAAATTTCCTTCGGGTGGTGGTGCCCTGCAACCAGACATTGTCTCACATCTTGTTTTTGTTGTAGGGCACCACCACACTGAGGTAATTTCGTCAGTCGGGGAAACTAAAGGCGAAAGCTAATGTAAAACGAGCACTGTCCACCTGAAGATGAACTTGTCGGTTCGAAATCAGTAACGGCGCTGCTTAAGTAAATAAACAGCATCGTAAAAAGTGGCTCGTTGCTGTAATCTTCTGTGTAAGAGTCGACCTGTAATATGTAGAAGTGCCGATGCAACTGATTGATTTTGAAGCAGGTGAGGTGCGCAGAGAATGGGAACAGTATTTCGACAGAACGTCACAGTCTTGACGAAAGTCGCCCCGCCGTGCTGCGAGTAACAGCAGAGAAGCCTGGACGAGCTCCAGCGGCGGCTGGAGCTGGACTCCAGCTGGACGGCTCACATACCGGCAGCGTACGCGCGCTCGGACGGTGGGCGAGCGGATCGCCGTAACCGGTTTACGGCGGCGCCGCCGCGCGACCGGCTGATCCGACGTCAACTGGAAACGTCGTTTAGCGCGGCCTGGCAGCGCCGGCTAATCCCGTTACTGGCGCAGCCCCGAATCTGGCACCTGGCTGGCGCCAGCGCGTGAGCTGATTCGTGACGCGGCGCTCTCCGGGCGCCAACAAGGGATCGCTTTCAGCGAGTCCTCTGCTTCGCGGAACCGCGTCATACTGTGCGCGGGACCGAAATACAGCTCCGTGCTAGCGACCGCGAATGTATGCCGACATGCGTCGCATCCCGGGTCACACACGTCGGCAAGAGGGACGCAACGAAGTTCCGCGCAAGTTGTGCCCACAACGACGCGACACGCCGAGCTGCCAATCTGATGCAGATGCTCAATGAGCAGCAGTTTCGCGGTTTCCTTTCATCTTCTACTTTTCTACAAATATATTTCGAAATGCGTTAATAACATACAACTTAGTCCTTGACGTTGACACGATAATCGGAATCGCGTAAAAAAATACCAGTAATATTTATAAAGAGAAAGTAAATATTTAACCCCTATGCACAGTTTAGCGAATACACTTTCAATCGGTATGGCTTATCATCAGTTACAACTTGCCTCTTCTGCCTCATTTGTTCTGTTATATTGTCTAACTTCACGACTTCATTCATGAAAAGAAGCCTTGTAACGAGACGGAAAGGAAGTAATGACATTAGTTGCTATAGTTCAATTCTTTTATCTTGGCGGTTCGCGCATGCCCGTCCAGACGCGGGAGATTGCTGCGTTGCCAGTTGCACGCGCCAAGAGAAGCAGCGCCATAGTACAGTATACTTCGCAAACTTACGTTTAGGGGGGAGCGTGCAGTTTACGAAGTAAAGCCAAAACGGCCGCATTAACCCTTTCGCTGCTACAGACACGTGCTCCCCGCATTCCGCGATGAGCGCGATTTTGTCATTATTGCACTGCTCGGCTGTGCAGACACATTGTGTTTCGACTGCTTTGACACACTTGATGATTCGATTTCACAAAAACTATTTGGCACAAAAATTTGGTTTTTACACATCTTCTTGACTGATACCTTCCCCGCATAAATGGCTTAATTTTGTTTCAATGTTCAAGGCAGTTATTGTGCAGCATTTGATGTAGTAAACCATTGCACGAAATTTTGAAGAGTTTGCAGAGGTAAAAAAGTCCATAGCGTATACTTTCGGTATGGTCGATTTTAGTTGCCTCTAGAAATTTCAAAAAATTGCATTCAAACGAATAAAATTCATGAAATAAGACCCTTCGATATTGTTTTTAAATAACGAAAATATTAAGCACCAATCAAGAATTGAACTCAGAACCTTCCACTTAGTAGGCACACACTTTAACCATTACACTAACGCAGCTCATAATTCCAATTATCTACTGGAGGACTTTAAAAGAGCACGCAAAATACCGACAAAACTGTTGGTATGATTATGAATTACTCACGTTTCGTCGAACTACAATAGGAAATAAACAATTACCGCTGTTCTTTATTGCGAAAAAGCGGTTAGTGAGAATGATACAAACACCTTTCCTTACTATCGCCTGAATGAGGAGGAGGCTTATTGCTTGATGGGTTTAATTAATTAATAGAATATGAAGAAATTGGTATAAAGAATGCTTTTTCCAAACTTTCTATAAAGGAAAGTCTGCTATCAAGACATTGTTTTTGTTCAATTACTTTATTTATGACTGAACGTTACTAAAACTGAAGACACTCCTGTGTCCTCCGCACTGCAGTCGAGCTCTGGCAACGTCGTTCTCTGTTCATTGGCTGACTGTGTTTTGTGACGTCAGACGCACAGAACGAACCTAAACTCGGCCGCCGTCGTAAATGACGCGCACTTTCGTCTGCACTGATTTATATCAACGGAGAAGTTGAAAATTTGTGCCAGACCGTGACTGGAAATCGGATCTCCTGCTTAACAGACATATGCGTCGACCAGTTCGCCTCCCAGACACAATGGTGGTCGTAACTCCATGGAGTACAGTTGCACACTTCCCCTCTCCCCCAAATTCTCATCCGAAACTACTGGTGTAGCACTCCTTACCTATTATCCTCCTTACCGGCGGCATATCGTGGATTTCCGCAAGAGTTCTAGCGTGGTGTGCATCTGCATCGAAGTGATCGCTTGGTGGTCCTCACCTTAATTATATATGTGGCATCTGTTCTTTCGGACACGTCGTGAGGAAACTGACTTGTTTTCCAGCAGGTAGTTACCTACTCAAATAGCGCGACGACGTCTGGTAGCACTACGGGCTGTCAGCACGGTGACCAGTTTGACTTCCCTTGACTCAGCAGCAGAGAAGGGTGTGCAGCCTTCATACCTCAATGACATCACTGGACACGTCAGTTGCAGCAAGTGTTCTTTTCAGATGAGTCCACGTTTCGCTTACAGTATCACATTTGGCGTATCCATGCATAGAGGCTTTGAGGAGTTCGTACGTTACCAGAAATCATTCGCCACCGTCATACAGTTACCAATCGTGTGTGATGATGTACGATTCCACTGGGTGCACGATACGATTTCCTCTGGGTCGCAAAGCAGTAATCTGGACAGCCGATGCTACATTCATGACGAGGCCAGTTGCTCTGTGGTACCTTTGGGATTTAAATGTCGTTATCTTTCATCAAGATAACTCAAGTCCGCATGTCACCAGTCCTGTCCTGACCTACCTTCACACAGAGAATATTTGAATGTTGCTCTGGTAAGCACATTCCAGATATCCTTCACCTATGGAAACACATGTGGTCGTGGACTTCGACTGAAAGACTCTCGCACAGATTTGAAGCGGTACGGAAATACGTACTCACGTCTTTTTTCCCATCTCAGTTCGACTTGGTGTCCAGGCAGAGCGGGGCCATGGCTGGCAGCCATGCCTGTTGTGTGTGGTACAGCAGTCTCAGTGGGGCAAATCTTCTGTGACCCAAACCTTCTCAAACATTTTGGAAAATCATGTTGAAATCCGTTCTAAAATACTTGAGAAGCAGATGGCAATAAATCATATCTTTAAAAAACACACTAATGGACAATGTTTATGATTTTCAAAAATGGCTCTGAGCACTATGGGACTTAACATGTAAGGTTATCAGTCCCCTAGAACTTGGAACTAATTAAACCTAACTAACCTAAGGACATCACACACATCCATGCCCGAGGCAGGATTCGAACCTGCGACCGTAGCGGTCGCGCGGTTGCAGACTGAAGCGCCTAGAACCGCTCGGCCACACCGACCGGCTGTGATTTTCAAAATTTTTTGATGATTTACTATTACTGTCAAAATAAAATCATTTGTGGTAATGTTAATGACGCTACGGGGTAGCGATGATGCTGGTGGTGGATGGAAATTATCAAGGTCATAACGGAGGCAGAATAATGAGTATGACTCTGAGACTAGTGTTTATGAACGTACTCCATAACATTCTGCTTGTGCTAAGGAAATGAGGACAGACAGAGTATCACTTACAGTTCTTTGTATCGTGTGTGTTAATTCGTAAATCATCGTGTAGAACACTGGTGAATATTTCGTGTATTGTGATCACGAAATGGACGTAGTTGTGGTTGATAATGGAAGCAAGACTAAAGAAAAGTCAAGGCACGTTCATAGGGTATGTAGATCTGGAAAAAGCTTTCCACAACGTAAAATGGCGCAACAAATTCGAAATTCTGAGAAAAATATAGGGCAGCTGTATGGAGAGATGGGTAATATACAGTATATACAAGAGCAAAGAGAATCGCTCGAATTTTCGGAATACCAAGCTGTGCATAAGTTCTTCCTCTAAGGCTGACAGTTGGGCTGTGCTCTACGTTTTCAAGAATAGTGTCAAGTTCACTAAAATATTTTTAGACGTGACATTCAAATACAACGTGTACCACGGGAGGGTCACACAATATGTCAAACATCCTGCAATGGTAGAGCACTTGTTGCGATTGGCAAAGGTCCCGAGTTCCAGTCTCGGTCCGGCACACAGTTTTAATCTGCCAGTAAGTTTAATATCAGCGCACACTCCGTTGTAGGGAGAAAATCTCATCCTGCAATATATCCTTCTATCCGGAAGTCTGTGATTACAAAATCGACCTTCGGATTCGAGGACACTGGCTCTGGAATTCCCATTTAGAAACCAGTAGACAAATAGCATGTCACTTTACTCCACCTAAGTGAAGACCTGCGGCATTTTCACTACGCTGACCCGTTCGCTTTATAGTGCACACGCAGCAACACTGTAATACACTTCTGCAAGCACTGTAGTACTGAGATGTGAGGTAAACAACGTGCACACTTGGAGAACTCATCGTCCCACCAAACGTAAGTGAAGTGCGCATTGAAATGATCACTAAAGACAACACTACGTAGCCTAATATCACTTTCGTTACGTCTGCAGATAAGTGCTGATGAGAAATGACGTGCGACTGTGGGCCGTGATAGGGGAACAACTGTATGTCGGGTACGGCTCGGAAAAAGGAGTATGTCCATTTGAAGTTCCTTCTTCAGAATTACCAATACTATGACTCCTAAATGCATGTAGCTTTCCTTCTGACGCTCCCTATATACACGCAAACAGGTCGGTTTTGTAAAATTACGAGGATGTGGTGTGTACATGTAAGTCGGACTGGCCCACGAAATATTTAAGCATATGACATTATATGATGTACGGAGTACGTGCTACACCCTGATTTCATAGTAAACACTTGAAAATGGCACATCAGCGAAGTTATCTGACAGTGCGAAAATAAATCAAAGCGATCGTGATGCAGCAAAGATGGAAAATAGACCTGTCTTCTACGAAAGCCTCTTTGTGTGCAGTGATTTGTGCGCCTCGTTAATGCAACGTGAATATTACAGTGAATATTACAGTATGAGTATTGACATTCATCTTACCTCTTATAATAAATGTTAGCAGATATTTTCGACTTTAAGCGTATTTGAGGATGATAGCATTAAGTGAAGACAACATTAAGTACCTCCGTGTCACAAAGTACAGAACAAAATATTTGTCACATGCTTCCAGTGGTAAACTCTCCACCCTTCATCATCTGAAACCGACAGATCGCAGTAGTCTGATGTTTATTCGCAGTGTCACAGACGGGTTATACGTGTTGCCTACATCACTGGCCGTCAGGAGTAAGACCACCGCGTCCAAAGTTTCATCAGTAAGGCCTACAAGAACAACACCGTTTGATACACTAATAAGATTTGAAGTGACTGCTCTGTCGAAACAAAGCTTGTTCTTACCCCCTGAAAGAGCAAAACTTGACTTTTTTTCATGGTCATTCAGCCACACGTATGTTGGGAAAGTATACTGAACAGGCAGAAAATTATGACCACTTACCTAGTAGACAGGATTTCCACCTTTGGGACAGATAACAGCGGCGACTCGTCGTGGAATGGAAGCCATGAGGCCTTTGTAAAAGGCTGGAGGGAGTTGGCACCACACCTGCACACACAAGTCAATTAATGCCTGTAATTTCCGGGGTGGGGGCGATGAGCTCTTGTAACGCCGGAAATGCATATCCTCCTATTTCCATCTATTGTACTATAAATTTGTTTTCCGTAAACTGCTATCAAACGATTACATCGATAGGTCGTGTGAAGAATCAAAGTGTGTAGGATCTTTGGTAGTGTGAGCTCTGCCGCGTGGAGCGCGGGCAGAGCAGAGAGGGGGTCTGGCTGGAGGAGTGCAGTGGAGCAGGTGTGCTGTGTTAAGCTCCCGGGAGTTGCCGCGCTTTCGGGGTTTGGCAGCATGTAATTGGATCAACTTGCGATTATAGTTTCTGACATGGTGTCGCGGACGGGAAGCATTACCTGGTGCCCATCAAGAGCCCGTTTCGTCTGGTGACCGTGTCGAGAAGAAGGCGCGCCAACATCCAGCTTCTGCAACAGCGACGGCCGACAATGAGTGACTGTCGCCACCTCCTCGATCGACGGCTTCAAACCTTCAGTCAACCAACAAGGAAGACTGGAAGCACGTAAAGTTTTAGAACTGTATGGCAGACCTCAGCTTTTCAAACTGTTCAAATAACAAAATTACAGCAACGTAGCATGAACCTTTGTTGCTGATTGTCCCAATTGCATTGCCAAGGAGGGTCGCTTCCTTTTCCGAAATGAACCCAAGTGTCGTTGAAATTCAAACGCCATCATTAAAGTAATATAATTCAATTTCGCTGCTTTAATTTCAAAGTTCAGTTAAAGTATTCATAGCTGGCTACAATATTTAGATTACACAAGCACAAATCAAGAGTGCGAGTTTTGTTACCGTATTTTAGCTTACCTGTGACTGCAGCTCAGCTTGGTACGTACTAAATTTTACTATTGTTAATTGTTCAGAATCATTTAATTCAAGTTCAAAGTTAAATCTCCTATTTCTAAATTGCGTAGATTCAAGTAGCTTTTGAAATGATTGTTGAGGTAGTCCAAGACTAACTGTATTTTACTGAATTTCGATGTGCTTCAGAAAGAAAGCTCACTATTAACTTCAGTCACTAAATTAACTTTCGATTTTCCTGTTTTATTAGTTCTTTTGCTAAATTAAGTCAGAGTGTAGCGAAATTTATTACTTCTGACAAACTTTCAGTTTTCACACTGCACGTGTCAACCTTCAGTTGCCACGCTTCTAGTGCTAGTTATATGTGTAATAACTTTTTTTTTCAGTTACTATAGTAATTGTCCTTAGGACTGGCGACCTTAATTTCCCCAAAATATCCAATTTCTAATTACCGCTAGTTAATTGTTAACGTAACGGCCGCACATTTACTTTCTTTATTAACTTTACCCCTTTTCCAAAATTAATTTCCACCAGTTTCATTTGCATTTTTCCTTCCATTTAGATGTAACCCTTTCCTCCCTCTTTACCGACAGATTAGGTACACGCGGTTTAAGTTTTTCACTGTCATTAAGGTCGGGATGTGAGGGGGGAGGTTACACTCCGACGCCAAGTTCCATCACATCCAAGACGTGTCCGATCTGGCGAGTTGGATTCCTACGTATCAGTTGGAATTTGCCACTGTTTCTTCGAACCACTCCGTCACACTCCTGGCCTTGTGACACGGCGCATTATCTTGTTGATAAATACCAATGCTGTCGGGAAACACGATCTTCATCTAGGGGCTCTACGTGGTATGCCACCAGTGTGCGATACTCCTTGGTCGTCACGGTGCCTTGCACGAGCTCCACTGGACCTATGGATGCCCACGTGAATGTCCCGTAGAGCATGATGGAGCCCACGATAGCTCGTCTCCGTCCTGCAGTACATGTGTCAAGGAACTGTTTCCCTGGAGGGCAACGCATTCACGCCCTCCCTGCGGCATGATAAAGTAAGTGTCGAGATTCATCAGAGCGTGTAGCTTGTAACCTCCCCCTCTCTTATCGACCTTAATGACAGTGAAAAATGAAACCGCGTGTACCTAATGGGAATTTTGGAAAAGCAATCGTCACCGAAGTTAACCTGTCGGTAAAGAGGGAGGAAAGGGTTACCTCTAAATGAAAGGAAAAATGCAAATGGAACTGGTGGAAATTAATTTTGGAAAAGGGGTAAAGTTAATAAAGAAAGTAAATGTGCGGCCGTTACGTTAACAATTAACTAGCGGTAATTAGATATTGGAGATTTGGGGGAAATTAAGGTCGCCAGTCCTAAGGACAATTACTATAGTAACTGAAAAAAAAGTTACACATATAATTAGCACTAGAAGCGTGGCAACTGAAGGTTGACACGTGCAGTGTGAAAACTGAAAGTTTGTCAGAAGTAATAAATTTCGCTACACTCTGACTTAATTTAGCAAAAGAACTAATAAAACAGGAAAATCGAAAGTTAATTTAGTGACTGAAGTTAATAGTGAGCTTTCTTTCTGAAGCACATCGAAATTCAGTAAAATACAGTTAGTCTTGGACTACCTCAACAATCATTTCAAAAGCTACTTGAATCTACGCAATTTAGAAATAAGAGATTTAACTTTGAACTTCAATTAAACGATTCTGAACAATTAACAATTGTAAAATTTAGTACGTACCAAGCTGAGCTGCAGTCACAGGTAAGCTAAATACGGTAACAAAACTCGCCCTCTTAATTTGTGCTTGTGTAATCTAAATATTGTGGCCAGCTATGAATACTTTAACTGAACTTTGAAATTAAAGCATTGAAATCGATTTATAGTACTTAAATGCTGGCGTTTGAATTTCAACGACACTCAAATTCATTCCGGAAAAGGAAGGGACCCTGCTTGGTAATGCAATTGGGACAATGAGCAACAAATGTTCACGCTAAGTTGCTGTAATTATGGTTACGAAAATGGTACAGTTTGAAAAGCTGAGGTCTGTCATAAAGTTCTCAAACTTTACGTGCTTTCAGTCTTCCTTGTCGGTTGATTGAAGGTTTGAAGCCGTCGATCGAGGAGGTGGCGACAGTCACTCATTGTCGGTCGTCGCTGTTGCAGAAGCTGGATTTTGGCGCGCCTTCTTCTCGACACGATCACCAGGCAAAACGGGCTCTTGATGTGCGCCAGCTAATGCTTCCCGTCCGCGACACCATGTCAGAAACTATCATCGCGAGGCGAGCCCAATTACATGCTGCCAAATCCCGAAAGCGCGGCAACTCGCGGGAGCGTCACACAACACACCTACTCCACCACCCTACCCCAGCCAGACTCCCTCTGCTCAGCCCGCGCTCCACGTGGCAGAGTTAACACTACCAAAGATCCTAAACACTTTCGTTCTTCACACGACCTATCGATGTAATCGTTCGATAGCAGTTTTGCCTAGGCAAGACCCAGCGTAAAAATACAAATAATATTTACGAAACAAACCAATTATACATCGACATAAATGCATAAATATATATATACAAATAGTAAAACAATTACAATATACGAACACACAGAAATGTTATATATTCAGGTAACAAAAATAAGGAAAACAAATTTATAGTACAATAGATGGAAATAGGAGGATATGCATTTCCGGCGTTACAAGCTCTCTACCACTGCTCCAACGTACAGTGCCGATGCTCCCGTTGCCGACAATTGTCGATGCCGTGGTGTTTCCATTGGCACATGCATGGGTTGTCGGCTGCGTGTGCATCTACAGAGAGAGGTAGAATGACAGTAAACCTAACATTAGGAGCTAAATGGTTGGACGTCCTCGACATTTCACTCAGCGTGGGGCTCGGAAGCTCGTCTGCTCTGGACAGTAGACCAGACGGTGATCTGCGGCACCTCTGCCGAAAGAGCACAGTGCCGGTGCACTCACAAGTGTTTCGGAGCACAGCGCTCATCGTAAATTGTTTAACAGGGTATTTGACCGTAGATCAATGGAAACGTGGCGGCTCTCCGGATGAATCAGAGTTTTGCTACACTAGGTCAACTGTCATCTCCACAAACGCCGTCATCTGTGTGAACGACGGCTCGAAAGGCGCAGCTCGCCAAGGACGAAGGCTGGTGGGAGTAGTATTATGCTACGAGAGCCATTATCCTGTGCTTGCATTAGACCTGTGGTAACAAACGAAGACACGCTATAGCTGCCTACCACTTGATGTTTGATGTATTACCCGACGGAGATTACATCTTTCAGCTGTATAATTGACCGTGCCTCGAAGCCAGAACTGTGCTACAGTAGTTTGAGGCGCACTATACTGAGCTGACGTTGATCTCTCGGCAACCAAATTCCCCTATTCTAAATCCTATGGAACCAAGCCGTGTTGCTATCTGGTGCCATCACCAGGTACGCAAATCAGCGACTAGTTATTTAAGCGAATTACGTGACCTGTGCGTAGACATCTAATGCTACATACCTCCATACACTTACCAACGAACTGTCAGATACATGATACGCAGAATCAGTGATGTCATTCGTTCCAAACCCGGACAAACAACCTATTAAGCAAGTGGTTATGACGTTTTGACCCAGCAGTATAAATTACGAACTCTAAATGGCGATGAACAGATAGATTCCTTTCTTTCTACATTTGAGAAGTGCGTTAGAAAACCAAGAAACCGAAAATACGGCAAGCAAAAAATTGTTGAAAAGTGTGTGTAATCTTATGGGACTTAACTGCTAAGGTCATCAGCCCCTAAGCTTACACACTACTTGACCTAAATTATCCTAAGGACAAACACACACACACACCCATGCCCGAGGGAGGACTCGAACCTCCGCCGGGACCAGCCGCACAGTCCATGACTGCAGCGCATTTGACCGCTCGGCTAATCCTGCGCGGCAATACGGTAAGCTATTTGAATAATAACACCTAAGACACTGCACTGGACGGCGAGTAATTCCTTAGAAAGCGAAGTAGGTTGTTGTCTGCGTGGAAGGAACGTGATACCACCGATAATTTTCTAGATGTATTTAACTATATATCAGAGAAGATCAACAGCGCACTAGAATTTTGGCTGACAGTGTTGTCGACGAGAGCTGATTTTCTTTACACGAAGTGGAAATATTGTCCAAGACAAAAGCGTTTCCTGTGGTCGCACAATGGCGATACGTCCCACTGGAACAATATTTCCACTTCGTGGAAGGAAAAACAGGTCTCTTCCAATGTGGATACTTTCAGAGTAATGACCATAGCAAAGAGGAGTTTCCCGCTGTTAGCAGATAACAATGTTAGAGGTGAGTAGCATCAGTGATGACGAAGGCCAACGTAAGACGGATTTGTGCAAACGGTTTTGGAACAAGCAGTGCACCAGAAAAATAATTGCAAAAAAGACACCACTGTGACCCATTATAGTTTTTTACACCTTTTTCCGTCCACATGAAGCGGTATGACAACAGACACGGAATGAATCCAGAGGCATTGTGCTGGAAATGGAACAGGCTGCCTGGAAGTCTAATAAAATGAGAACAAGGCAAGATATTAGGGCACGTACAGAGGCAAACACGCAGTCGTTTCTGCCTCTCTCAGGGCAGGACAGAAGTCATCAGCATCAGTCTCGTTATACAGTTCGACATCCTGGCGCGGGGGGGGGGGGGGGGGAGGCGGTGTATAAGGAGGTTAGAGAGGGCGGTAACAGTAACTGTTTACAATGTTCCACGCTGAGACGAACAGTTTGGTACATGGCACTCGTGGGCTCTCAACCCGGGAAACATCCTCAAATTGGCCTATATAGGCTACAGCACTTGAGATTTCAAGTGTCCTAATTCTCTTGCGCTACCGTCTTAAGATGGTCAGCTTTCTGGATTCTCGTATTTCGTTAGCATTAGTAGTTTAAACTTTTCCTGGAGGTTAATGAAAGAAGAGAGGACTTCAGTAAATGTTATACGAAAACTAATTATACGAGGTGCATTCAAGTTCTAAGGCCTCCGATTTTTTTTCTCCGGACTGGAAAGAGATAGAAACATGCGCATTGCTTTAAAATGAGGCCGCGTTCATTGTCAATACGTCCCAGAGATGGCAGCACCGTACGGCAGATGGAATTTTACAGCCAGCGGCGAGAACGAGAGCTGTTTTAAATACTTAAAATGGCGACGTTTTCCTTACTTGAACAGCATGCAATCATTCGTTTTCTGAATTTGCGTTGTGTGAAACCAATTGAAATTCATCGACAGTTGAAGGAGACATGTGGTGATGGAGTTAAGGATGTGTCGAAAGTACGTTCGTGGGTGCGACAGTTTAATGAAGGCAGAACATCGTATGACAACAAACCGAAATAACCGCAGGCTAGCACAAGCCGGTCTGACGACATGACCGAGAAAGTGGAGAGAATTGTTTTCGGGGATCACCGAATAAATGTTGAACAGATCGTCTCCAGAGTTGGCATTTCTGTGGGTTCTGTGCACACATTCCTGCATAACGACCTGAAAATTCGAAAAGTGTCATCCAGGTGGGTGCCACGAATGCTGACGGACGACCACATGGCTGCCCGTGTGGCATGTTGCCAAGCAATGTTGACGCGCAACGACAGCATGAATGGGACTTTCTTTTCGTCGGTCGTGACAATGGATGAGACGTGGATGCCATTTTTCAATCCAGAAACAAAGCGCCAGTCAGCTCAATGGAAGCACACAGATTCACCGCCACCAAAAAAATTCGGGTAACCGCCAGTGCTGAAAAAATGATGGTGTCCATGTTCTGGGACAGCGAGGGCGTAATCCTTACCCATTGCGTTCCAAAGGGCACTACGGTAACAGGTGCATCCTACGAAAATGTTTTGAAGAACAAATTCCTTCCTGTACTGCAACAAAAACGTCCGGGAAGGGCTGTGCGTGTGCTGTATCACCAAGACAAACGCACCCGCACATCGAGCTAAGGTTACGAAACAGTATCTTCGTGATAACAACTTTAAAGTGATTCCTCATGCTCCCTACTCACCTGACCTGGCTCCTAGTGACTTTTGGCTTTTTCCAACAATGAAAGACACTCTCCGTGGCCGCACATTCACCAGCCGTGCTGCTATTGCCTCAGCGATTTTCCAGTGGGCAAAACAGACTCCTAAAGAATCCTTCGCAGCTGCCATGGAATCATGGCGTCAGCGTTGTGAAAAATGTGTACGTCTGCAGGGCGATTACGTCGAGAAGTAACGCCAGTTTCATCGATTTCGGGTGAGTAGTTAATTAGAAAAAAAAATCGGAGGCCTTAGAACTTGAATGCACCTCGTATTTGCAAGTCGATCTAAATGTCACCCTTGCAAGCTTAGAAGCCTTGTAATAGGAAGGTAGGAGAAACATGTTTTAATTATTAATGTGACGTTGTTAAGAATCTCAAAATTTTGAGGTAAAAATCAAAGAACTTCAATTCTGCAATTAGTAACTGCGCCAACAATGTATGTTTAATGTTCAAGGGCCATTTTTGTGAAATAAGGCAGTCGGGCTGTAACATCGTGAGTCAATACGCAATATCATTCATTGCACTACTTTGCTGTATGGCTCGTAGCCTTGGAGTCATTGGCAGTGATAGAAACAGCCGCTTGTATTTTAGCGTGACTCATTCGCACCTATCGTTAGCCTAGCCTTGGGAAGCGGTAACTGTGTCAATTCGAGCGACAAAATATCAAGCCCCTAAGAATCTAAATAAACTATATCAAACATTATTCAATTAGTTAAAAGTCAATAAACTGCCCTTTGTAGTTAAAAAGAAGATTGTGTTAAAACCTCAGCTTTCTAGCTGGCATACTTTCAGATTTTGGGAAAATTACCTAAAACACCCCAAACCGACACTTGTAAGATTAAAGTCAGTTAGGATTCATAACAGTTTGTCTTTTAATATCATTTGCAATCGTTACTGAAGTTAATAAAATGGTAGAACAATTTATTTAGATTTTCATAATTAAAGAACGTTAGCTACTTTTCACTTTTCGTGACATAAAATTCAGAAAAGACTATTATTTAGTTAATATGCTGTTGTGTGAGTAAATGAGAATGAGTGAGAGTGTGTGTGTTCGACATACGTAAAGATTCAATATTATATGATGTATAGCGGCACATAACTGTGTGATGGGAAAGCTGTGTTTTCCCCACCTTACTGATGCCGTATGTCCAAGGGAACTTGCTTTTGTAAGAGGGCAGCGAGAATAGTCGTTTGTAGAGTAATAGTTTTCTAAGGTTATTTCGAGATTAGTTTTCTTTTCCACCTACCTCAGTACAGCATCCGATCACCAGCCCGTTTCTCTGCATACGTAGACACTGTTCAGACGGCGTTAAAAGCTGCGTTGAAGAAAAACACCTTCTATGATTACATTTCCAAAGTCCACGTAAACTCTGGTACCAAGCTATCCTGCAATATGTTATAAAAATTTTCGGGTGAAGAGCAACGTGTTTACGTTCAAAATAAACACTGGCCATCAGCACGAAATTTAATTAACGAAAAACGTCACTGTCCTCAGCTCATAGTAATGCGACACTCAAAATCTCGCGCAGTGCGCATGCGCTGTAGTTTAAGCAACTTTTGTACATTTATTTGAGGTTGTTGATGTCCCCTATACGATTGTGGTTAGCCGCAAAGACTTATCGGTTACAGCATGTATGTCGGTGTAGATGAAGATATACAGTATTATTGGCATTCCTATAGCTGCAATGCAATAAATTTTCAGGAATAGGAAAATATATGGACATTTTTACGTTTTAATCTACAGGATACTTCAAAAAGATTCATCCGATTTCAGTTTACCTTCTACTAGAATGAAAATAGAATCTTATGTAAATTTTGACTTACAAATAAGATTACAAAATTTTTGTTTCTAAAACAGCCATACGATTTTACAAGGTTGTAACTTTTGAATGTATGAACATACAGCCATCGATGCTATTTTACGATCACGTTTAGGATCGAAGTTTTCACTTATTTTTCAGAAACGTCTACCCCGTGGCCGCCTTGGGGCCCACGGAAATCTTCCTGACGACAGCCAAACTGGTTCCAAACTTTTGCGTGCGTATCTGCAGTTAAAGCAACCGCTGCTGCTCTTACGCTGTACTGTAGTTCAGCAAAAGCTACATAAAGCGGAGACATGCAGATCCAGTCTTTCAGAAACCAACAAAGCAAACAAAAAAAAAGGAAAAAAGTCTATCGATCTTGTAGTTTGTTTTGCAATCTGTACGCCCATTACAGCCGACACGAAGTTGCAGTCTCGTAACCTCCAAGGCAAATCAAACCACAAAGCTGTAACTGAACTGCACTCGGTCAGACGGAGAAGAAAAGATAACACTTTTTCTGTGTTATCCCCATTCCTACTGGACGCACATATACATCTTCTGTACTCATAATAAAACCGTAACACGTGTCCGTATGTTTGTCTGTTTGAACACGCTAATCTCCAAAACTACCCAACGAATTTTTGTAGGGTTTCCACAGTTAACTTGAGCACAGCTCGTGGTAACATATACTCTTCATTTCATAGAAACCGGATCGCCATTAGAAGAACATAACATGGCATGGGGAAACGTATTTGTTAATAGAAGAAACTGTTTGCACTTTCATGTTTGAACTGTGTTATATTTGTGAAAATGCATTATTGATCCGTGTGTTGTATGTACTATGATTCAATGTAATGAACAGAATGCTTACACAATCATCAGCTTGTTTAATCCATCCATCTGTACTCATGTTACAAAATGGGAAACTACGTGTGACTGCTACTTTTCCACGACGAAACTATTAAAGAGATTTCGATGAAATTTGATATGGAGATAGCTCGAATCTTGAGGGAGAACAAGGACTACTTTAAAAACCAAAAGAACGAAGACCTTTAAAAGTGTGAAGCAGGTGATGGGCTATCCCTCTGCATTCACCACTTGGCAGCTGTGCTGTGCATGCTGCATGCATTTGGGCAGCTGCGCGGCGTGGACGCGCTTTTAGACGCGCCATGTCACGTATTGCACGGCCCCTCCCGCCAGAGTTTCGAGTCCTTCCTCGAGCATGGGTGTGTGTGTTGTTCTTAGTGTAAGTTAGTTTAAGTTAGTTTAATTAGTGTGTAAGTCTAGGGACTGATGACCTCAGCGCTTTGGTCATACACATTTTAACATTTGCATTTGGGCAGTGGATGGGTGGTGCTGGGGGTGCAAGTAGCCAGCTATGCTTACAAGAACTCCATGTCTATACAGCATGTAGCTGTGTAAAGCGCATGACCTTGAGCGGGACTTAGCCGCTGAGCGAGGCAGCCGGGCAACACGGGCCTTAGTATTACTAGGCCCGTGTTGCTTGAAAATCAAAAGTCACGTGACCGCGCTATCTTATCAGGACTTCCGGCGCTTGGCGCTGGGGTCTCGGTGCACAGGCAGCTGCATGCTCAGTCGACTCGAGGCAGCCGCACGGAGCACACAGCCATGGCGTACCGACGTAGAAGATATGTAAGGAGGAGCAGAATGCCAGTGTACAAGACTGTTATTAGTTTTGATGAGACACCAAACCCAGTGTCTCAACAGGAGATACTGAGTGGACCAATAACATTTGTTGGTTGCAAGATTAATTTCTCTTGTACAACAAATGAAGTAGTGCCAGGGAATTCATGGATGACTATTGCTGTTGTTAGGGGAAATGAGAAGCCTCTTGCAGGATTGGAGGCTTACTATGACAGAGACCTTATCTGATATAGAACATTTGCAATTGGAGTTGTTGCTGACAGGAATTATGGTACTTGTGTTGTGACAACGGACAAACCTTTCTCACTGTATACAAGGAACAGAAGAAGAATTAATGCAAATGACAGAGTTAATATATGGTGCAAAATAGATGGTCGTTTATCAAAATATATTGAAGTTCAAGGAGATGTAACTGTATATTATCATGTGAGGGTAGCTGACATTACTGCACTTACAACAGATTACTTAGTCACCACTATTCATCATAACAAAACTGTTACAGGCGGCTATGCTAGAATGTCACTAGCTCGTTCGGTTAGAAATGACACACCGAGGTGAGTCCTGACTGCATCAGCGAGGCCCCAAGCGACAATCACACGAACCCACATCGCCGGCCGGAGTGGCCGTGCGGTTCTAGGCGCTACAGTCTGGAGCCGAGAGACCGCTCCGGTCGCAGGTTCGAATCCTGCCTCGGGCATGGATGTGTGTGATGTCCTTAGGTTAGTTAGGTTTAATTAGTTCTAAGCTCTAGGTGACTGATGACCTCAGAAGTTAAGTCGCATAGTGCTCAGAGCCGTTTGAACCATTTGAACGAACCCACATCTTACAGCTGGCGCCAATGGGAACCTTTACTTTTGATGCTGAAGTCGAAACATATATCTTTCATTCATGAAGAAGATAGATACTTGAGAAACTGGATGTACCTCTTTGAAGCACTCTGTAATTTACTTTAGACAACGATACCCAAAAAATACTGTCTTATTAAAATTAATTATGAGCATATTCGACAAAATAATCTATATATTGCTAGCTCATGTTTGGTTTCTAATTCCTTTGGAGAGACGTGTCTTTCTTCTCCATCTAACCTCAAGCG
This sequence comes from Schistocerca cancellata, assembly GCF_023864275.1. Taxonomy (NCBI): domain Eukaryota; kingdom Metazoa; phylum Arthropoda; class Insecta; order Orthoptera; family Acrididae; genus Schistocerca; species Schistocerca cancellata. The sequence goes on from NW_026047103.1 coordinate 2,115,845, forward strand.
GAATGGTGGATGTAAAGGGAGAATTCTTGAGAGTAAGTTGGCACCAGGAACCGAACGCCGGCGATTCCCTGTGGAATGGCGACGGCGGGAGCCACGCCTTTGATCTGGCGCTATCTGCTAATGAGAGAGCGCCGCTTCTGATTTCCCTGGAGCAGAGGCCGGCGCCGGTAATTTCCGCCAAGGTGTAAACCTGCCCGATTGCCACTGCGATGCGTCGTTACACATCTCCCTGCTCACCGATATCAGTTCAGTCAATTCGACACACGCGTAATAAATGATCTGATATCTGCACATTTTGATTTTTTTATCCTTCGCAACAACATGGTATCTGTTCTTTCGGACATGTCCGATAGAACGGATACCATCGGTGACCACGCAGCTCGTTAGAATGAAATTACTACCCTTAGTAGATTACAGACTTTGATATATGTCAACGCGGACAGATGAAAATGTGTGCCCCGACCGTGTCTCGAACCTGGGATGATCTCCTGCTTACATGGCAGACGCTCTGTCCATCTGAGGCACCGAGGACACAGAAAATAGAACGACTGCAGGGATTGTAGTGCGGGACAATACGTTGAGAATGTGAGTCTCGCGGGAGGCGTGCCAGAAATAAATCCCTGCAGTGAAACGATCTTCTGCGCCCTCGGTGGCTCAGATGGAAGCCGGCACGGTAGCTCAGCGTGTTCGGTCGGAGGGTTAGCTGCCCCCTGTAATAAAAAAAACTGAGATAATCGATCAACAACAAACTTAAACGGATGTCTTACGACGTCCGCCCTGAGCAGATGCAACGAACGAAAGCGAACAAAATTAAATAAAAAAAAAAAAACATAGATAGAGCGTCTGCAATGTAAGCATGAGATCCCGGGTTCGAGTCCCGGTAGCAGCTCGCATTTCCATATATCGCCGTTGACATATGTCAAAGTCTGTAAGCAGCTAAGGGTTGTAATTTCATAATAATTTCATAGAAACTAATTATGTTTAGTGAGGACCAATCTCTCCTTTTCTTATTAACTGATTAAAGACCTTACGCGCAAGCTGAATGTGTCCCAGAAGAGCTTACTCATTGGATGAAACAATACACACTACTCGAGAAAGAGACGTAAACAACCAAACGACATGGTCTGATGCCAACGTAACATCGTACACGTGCAGACCCCCGGCAGGCATTCAGTGATTAGATTTGCAACTCTACATGGCAAATAGAATGACCATCACCGCGAATTAGCGTTGTTCCTGTGCGTTGTTGTTGCCGAGCCGGGTCGGGTATATAAGATCTCTGGAAAGCGTCACAAGTTATCACTGGAGCCTGTCACGAAGATCTCACGTACTGCCCTGAGACAGCGTTTTCAGTACCTAACACCGTTTGAAAGTTATCTCATTCTGCCTCTCCATTTCCTTGGGTGCTCGAATCGTGCAGTATCCAGATTTTTGGGGTATTTGGGTGTGAGTTTGGTGCAATGATGGATTGCATGGGAATGTGAGGCCAGACATACCCAATGTCTAGGTTCCGGGCAACCTTCTAACCACTGCAAGGAAGTATGCTGCACGAAGCATATCTTAACCTGTTCACGTCTGCACCTGCCGTCTGACAAAAACTAACGGTCTCCCTTCAACATTCTATGTCATGTCGCACCATTGGTTGGAGACTAAGAGAATCCAAACTAGGGAGTTACCATCTGTGACGTATAATTTTAAATATATATAAATTTTCGGTGCCTACAGTGTCACGTCTTACATTGTCACACAATTTTTTTTTTTTTCAAAGGGGATCACTTAAGACTATTTCCATGGGTTCGCCTCTCAAATTTCTCCCTCATATCACAAAATTGTCGTCTGATGTAGTACAAACCATACAGTTACCTTTTGAGTGTTGTCGTGACTGAGGAGCATGGCTACTGAAGAATGGCGTAGCATAGTATGCAGCGATAAAACGGGTTTTGCAGTACTCGGTTGACCATCGTCGTCTAGTGTGGTGGTGACCTGAATAGAGATCTCGTACTTCCAATGTTTTGGAGGATCGCAACGGTGTTGGTCCTGGCATCATGGCGTGAGTAGCCATCATATGTGATGTCTACGTCATGGCTGGTAGTGGTACGCCGTGGACAGCCTGCGTCTTCACGTGCTACCTCTCATGTGACAATGTCGTGGGGTATTTTCGCTACATAACAATGCTCTTCCACAAATGGCAGGTGTCTCTGTGAGTCGTCTGTGTGACACTGTGGTCCTTCCATGGCCAGCAATGTCGCCCGATATGTCGCTGATGCAAGGTGCGTGTGACCAGCTGAATCATCAGTTCCATGCAACTGCCAGGGTATCGGGTACGAGTGACAGTGGTTGTAGTCCAGCTAGCTTGAGGAGAGGATGCGAGGTTTTAACAAGCTTCCCAATGGAATCAGAGGATCCATCCTGGCGAGAGTGGGTGCAGCGTCATACTTGATCATTGTGCTCATAGTGTCAAGTTATCAGTACAGTTGACTTTTTTTGCAAGCTCTGAAATAATGTAACACGCCCTATCAACCAGTGAGGTTTGATTTTGTTTCGTCCTTCCGTTTTCGGTACAATTTTTTTGTCAGTCCGTGTGTTTTATGTTGGATAAATATCTTTTGCATACAGCTATGTATCCAGAAATGTGGACCATCATGCCTTACACAGAGACTATGTGCTGTAATATTAATGCTCTGCCAACTGCATGGAAGAGGGTAGGGCTTCTTGACGTTCCATTCAAGTATGGAGTACTCTCAGAAAGAATCTACTACTCTTTTCCTCACTTAATTATAGGAGAAATGCCTACGGGCTGTCATCGTTCAAAGCTTCTTCTTAAAATTTTGTACGTATCCTGTCTGGGGATAGTTTGTGTCATTCTTCAGGTGTTCATCAGTACAGTTTCTGCAGCATCACCGTGATGCTTTCTCATGGTTCAAGCAAACCTGTGGCAGTTCGTGCTGCCCTCGTCTGTATAACTTCAGTATCCAGTGTTAGTCCTACTAGGCAGATCCCCCAGACTACAACAATATTCTAGGATGGGCCGTGTGAGTGATTTTTTGATGCAGTCTCGTTTCCCGACTGATGGGATTTCCCTAGTGTTGTACCAATCAACGGCAGTGTGTCACCTACTTTACCTGCGACTGAGCGCAACTCATCGTAACATTTGATATCCCTACAACTTACTACACCAACTTATAGGACCTGGCTTATTACGATTGTCACTCATGGACATTGCAGTTAAAGGATAGTATCTGTTTTCTTTTTGTAAACAACACGATTTTCCATTTTTTAATGTGTAATACATGTTGCCAATCTTTGCACCTCGTTGAAATATTATCAAGATCCAAGTGAATATTTGTGCTGATTTTTCAAAACAGTACTTCATTACAGATAACCGCATTATCTTCGAAAAATCTCAGGTTGCTATTGATATACAAAGTGTGCGGAAAGAAATTAGCTATTCTAAAAGGCGAATAAACTCTACAATTATTGAAATTCTACATTTATTGAAATTAATGCCAGGCATTTATTGTTACGTACCAATGTGGATACATAATTCAAAAAACGGCGAATAAATTTTACATTTAGGAGGCTGATTTATTGCAATTAATAGCATTCCTGTTTTATTAATTATGAATTCAAATTTCAACGTTGGCGCCAGTGACGTTGTCCAGTCGCCTCAAACGGCCGAGGGAGGAATCCACACTCCTCTGGAGAAAGTAGTGTGGGCTATTTCTGCCAACTTCATCGAATCCGTGTTTTCAATTCCTCCATTGTACGACGTTTGGTCCGGTACATCTCCAAAAAGAAGTCACATGGTGTCAGGTCTGGACTTCCTCCAAGCCGCTCATAAGGTCCACGTCTTCCTGGCCAACGTTCTGTAAATTTCTCATCGAACCACGCATGCACGACATCTGCAAAGGTAGGTGGTGCGCCATCGTATATAAGTTATCCCTTACAGATACTGTGGGTCAAACATAATTTTCAAGTATCTGCTGGTAGCGTTCTGCTCTTCTCCACCGCAACACGAAGCTTCTGTTCGTGAAGAAAACGGTTCTCTAAGATCTACTTTGAGCAATATATGAAAAAAGTGATTCAATCTTGTTGCTACATTTAGCTGCATGTGATAAAAACGATTTCAAAAGACTTATTCTCCGTAATGTTAATCATGAATTTTGATTATTTACAATCAAAAGAGCCTGTTATACTTGAAAACTTAACTAAAGTAACCACGGCAGAGCTTGCTAGCAAACTCCAAAAGAACATAAAGTAATTCGCAGTTAGTTTCGTAAACGATGGTGTAGCGCGTTGGTTCAGTTGTAAATCAACAGTCGAGAAAAACTGAACTTGGTCATGACTATGCGGTAATTTGACATCCTGCTCAATACAGTCACTGTTTACGGAACTGAGAGTGGTCAAATTCAAAATTTCCGTCAATAGCGTACCTAGCACCGGTAGAGAGATTTGTCGTTCCTTGGAATCTAATGTCGGACTTAACGCGGAACGTTACATACTAAATCGCCGATCGCAAAACTACGGTCCATCCACTTTTAGCACTCACGTTTCTGGCGAAGGCAGTATCACACGTAATAAACAGTTTGATAGTTTGTGCAGTTCGGCTAGCTGCGAAACAAATCGGTTCCAGCAACAACAATCACTGTCCAATCGTGTGTACAGTCTGACTGTTGTTCACATTATTCAACGAAGCTCACAGTATTCACAAAGATCCGTCTCGTAACGTCCACGTCGAAATTTGGTGTAAACCATAACTAAAAAATAAAAACGCGCCATAAATTTTGGTGTGTTTTTGTCTAGCACGGTTACACAATACACGTGCACCCGTGTCACGATACACAAACAGCTGTAGCTTTCCATATCGCTCTCGCATGACAGATAATACAACAGTTCTGCATGACAAATTTAGTTATGCGGCGCATTTCACAAAAGCGGAACGAGGAAGAGCAAACATACATTCCAACTCTTGGGTACTCAGTTAAGAAGCTATTCATGTAGCAATATAAATAAAGCCAAATGTAGTCACATTTAACACGATCGTACAAAATAAAAAAATAATTTAGATCATCAAAGATGTATTATGTAGAGATTAAAAGGAAACAAAAGAAAATAAAGAAGAAGAAATTTATCGCTCGTGACTAGCAATAGCTTCACATCTTCTGCATAATAATGCCATATGTTAATTTTTATTTTGGCTGGACACACTGTCATTGCAAATTATTTGAATGATACTGCAGCCGTTTGACAGAGATAATTTTTACTTTATCGCTGTGTCCTCCAGATTTCAGCTTTAGGCCATTTTCAGGTACAAAAACTGGAACAAAAAGTAGAAGTATAAATCACAAAAAACAACAACAAGGGCAACCACAAAAAATAGTTTATAAACACCATGATTCCTTACCTTATTTATGTGTCAAAAGTCATGGGACTGGCATGAAATACGAGTCCGTGTCGAAAAAGCGTATCTCATCTTACAAGCCTTATCTGTCACTACTAAAAGTGAGAGCTCTCTAAAACGCCTAAATATATTGCAGACTTTCATTTCTGGACTCTATATCACAGTTATTATATGCAACTGCTAACCAATAAACAGGTATGCACCACACTATGGTGCCTGAACGACAATTGACATGGGCATAGATGAAACGATCTTCCAAAGATCCTATCGGATCTGAAATATAGGCGAATATGCTCCTGCGACTAAAAGGTAGGGTTCCAGCTGCCTCGTCTTTCTCAGCACTTTTAAAACTTATCCTAAACATTTTGGCATGCAAATATATTCACGCTCTTTTGCGTCTTCAACTCTCCTGTCACTCCCGCAACCTCACCTAACTGTAACACGCTCACACCCAACAGCACATCGCCGTACGTCACTCACACGCATTCGCTGCCACTTGCCTCTTGTCACTCAGTAGTACAGCCTAACTCCTTGTCATTATCCCTTTGTGTCTCTCTGTCATCGTCTCCTGCGTCACAGACAATTCTCCTTCGTTCTGTCCTACTACTTCTGTCTTCTCTCAGTATCACTGTCTCCTTCTTGCTCTCTCTTACTTCTACTGTCTCATTCCTTTCTTGCTAATACCGCTGCTGTCTCTCATCACTGTCGCTATCTCTCTCTTCCTCTTCGTCATTGTCATAGACTCTGTCTCTCATTATCACTGGCTGTCACCCACCTCCATTTGCAAACAGAATGTCATCAGCATGTTTGTCCATACAATCCTGTCATCAGTGTGTAACATTCAGTGTCTTTTAGTTACATATTATTCATATGTCCACTCAGTTCTTAGCTATAGCATTGTTTTTTGGGGACAAACGCCCAAAACATGAAGACAGTTTTCAAACTCCAGAAAATAGCCCTAAGAATAATAACCAAAAATACTAGTCGAGCTCGTTGTAAATATTTGTTGAAAACACGGGATTTTAACTGCTCCATGTGAATACATTTACCAGTGAGTTATACCTATCAAAAATTACATTGGTAATTACTGCAGAAACAGCTCTGTCAACGACCATATAACAAGAGATAGACTCATTTTACATTTACCGAGGAAAAATAAACATAAAACTCAAAACAGCATTTTCTACTAAGGAATAAAACTGTACAATAAATTACCAAAACAGATTAAAGAAATTGCAAAAATACACTTAATCAAAAAGACAACTAAAAAGTACCTGTTATGCAGTACTTATATTACTTAGATAAATTAGAGTAGGGGTTTGATAAAAAATGTAGTACGAATAAATAAATAATAATAATGATTACAAAACATCCAACATTCCTAATAACACTTTCACTTTATGTTTTTTTCCTTCTTTTTTCCTTTCTAGAAATACCACCAAGCTACACATAGCGCAATACTAACAACACTTCCTCTTTCTGAGCTCAACATCTCGCTCATTATGGAAGGATGCTGACTCAGTTTTTCAGGATAACAAATGGAAAGTTGCGTTACAGAAAATGGCCCAGAGACCACCATTGTGTGTGTGTGTGTGGGTGTGGTGAGAGAAGTGTTATGAAACAGTGTGTGTGTATAGTGTGTGGAGTGGCTGATAGATATGAGTGAACGATGTGGCATTACATTATTTAATAAGTTATTTGTAAAAAAAAGTATTGTATACCAGGAGTAAATCTAATGATTATGTCTAACTAGAAGTCTGTAAATATATGTGTTTACGAATTAGCTTATTTTAAAATGGTCTAAACTTGTAAATACTTTGACATGTCCTACATACTTGTAAAAAGACATCAAACGAATGATTAAAGCTACTACTGCTACTACTACTACCACCACTACTTAACCCTCCACTTTATTTGTCTCACATGCCTTCGCCTCGTTCTATCGGCATAAAGAGTCACGAATACATTCGTATGCCAAGGTTTCTGAGAAAATTTTTAAGGTGCTCAGGAAGGTAGAATGAGACAGCGGTACGTCAGATCTTGTGTAGTGTAGTGCTGCGTAGTGTAGTCCACAGTCATAAATTACAAAATTTGTGTTCTACCAATGTTGCATAGTGTAGCAGCCAATTAGAGTGTACCTTCTGAATTAAGGATGAAAATGTTTCTGTACGCCAGATGAGCAAATCGTAGTATGTGAACACTCATTTTATAAATTATTATTATCGTATTTCTTTTTATGTATATATTATATGTTGATTTTTCTCCTAAAAATACCACAATGCTTATAATAAAGAAAGGCATTTGAAATTATGTTTAAATATTAGATGCTATATTCATGCCAGTTCACGTGCAACATTCGGTCTGTTTCTGTGTGTACATAACGGGCTAAACAAAATAACAAATAAATGAATAGATTGCCACATCTTGCATAAACGACTGAATTATCGAATGTGGAAAACTCGTCACGTGCAACGGCTGACAATAGAAGACTGCGATCGCGGAATGGATCATGGAGTGTCGATGTTGGGCTGCCAGGAAGAATGCTCTCAAGTCTTTAATTATATCGTCCGGAGTTGTGAAGCCTTATTCGATATGAGAAGTTTTTTTCAATCGACACAGTTGGCGTTCTTAATGATGCTGCCGCCATTTCACTATGACTATTTTTATTTAATTTTTATATGATCCAGATTTCGGCCTAAGCCCATTTTCAAACCACAAGAACTGGAACAGACAACATAACTATAAATCGCAAAATCAGGAAACATGGCAACCATTGAAAAATAGTGCATAAATACGATGATTATTTACCTTATTTGTATGTCAAAAGACATCACACTGGTATGAAATACAAGTCCTTGTCAGAAAAGCCTATCTGGTCATATAAGCCACATCTGTCAAGAGTGAAAGTGAGGACATCCCCAAAAAGTCTAAATGTATGGCAGAGTTCCGCTTCAGGACGCTATAGCGCAACTGTTATATGAATCTGCTAACATGTAACAAGGTGTGCCCCACACTGTTGTGTCTGAACCACGACTGACATGGACATAGATGAAACGATCTTACAAAGATCACCTGAGAGACATCACAGTCTGCACAGTGCAATATGTGGTGCGTTAGCGAACAAGTTAGCTGAACTGTTTATTTTGCATGATTACCTTAGCATACATTGGTACACTTTCCAGTCAGAGTGTTTTAATCAGAAGCCTATGAGCCTCTCTATGGCTCTCCCATAGGAGTGCTTTTCCGTGGGTTCCTTCTCTTTTCGTCCACAGCAGGGCATCTCGCTCATGTGAAAAGAACTTTATGAACCAGTAAAACCTAGATCATTCACTTACGTAATACCGAAATAACTCAAAACTAATTTTACGCCTCATACTGGATTTTATGAGCACAAAGATTTTAGATGAGCTTCGATACTGCAAAGGTTTCTCAGAACCCTTCTGATGTTAAAACACACACACATCAAAACATGTTTGTTTGTTCCACCTGACTTTATAAACTACGTTTATGCTTCAGGCTGGATTTTTCGTGCGTATTTTACGTGTGGAAGTAGAGTAACTTAGAACTTCCGTACCTCGGAAACGGGTAAGGACAGCAAGGAAATTTTCAAGGTTGTTCGGTGTCGCGATCTTAGGAATATACCGTAAAAATTAGACTATTGGAATCTGATGCTCTGTTTTCGTACCCAAAAATGAAGTTTCGGGAGGGTTTCTCGATAACGGGTAAAAGTTTCTGAAAACGGGAAGGTGGTATTTCTATACAAACGCCTAGAGAATATAGCGATAAAACGTGAGCAATTTGCTGCCGCCATTTATTATTTAGAATTCGACTTCACCGGTTTTAAGTGTAAATTTGACGTGTGCGTGTAAGTTAACTTTGAACCACTGTATCTCGGAAACGGATAAAAATATCAACAATATTTTCATTCCAGAATGAGATTTTCACTCTCCAGCGGAGTGTGCGCTGATATGAAACTTCCTGGCAGATTAAAACTGTGTGCCCGACCGAGACTCGAACTCGGGACCTTTGCCTTTCCCGGGCAAGTGCTCTACCATCTGAGCTACCGAAGCACGACTCACGGCCGGTCTCACAGCTTTAGGTCTGCAGTATCTCCTCTTCTACCTTCCAAACTTTACAGAAGCTCTCCTGCGAACCTTGCAGAACTAGCACTCCTGAAAGAAAGGACACTGCGGAGACATGGCTTAGGCACAGCCTGGGGTGTGTTTCCAGAATGAGATTTTCACTCTGCAGCGGAGTGTGCGCTGATATGAAACTTCCTGGCAGATTAAAACTGTGTGCCAGACCGAGACTCGAACACGGGGGTGAGTCGTGCTTGCGTAGCGCAGATCGTAGATGACTTTGCCCGCGAAAGGCAAAGGTCCCAAGTTCGAGTCTCGGTCGGGCACACAGTTTTAATCTGCCAGGAAGTTTTTAACATTTTCGTTATTTTTTGGCAATGGGATTTTAGAAATCCATCGCAAAACTTTCAGCATTGGTAGTTGGTAGCAGTTGTGGAATTTGCGGCTCGAATTTGGTACGCAAAATTGAAAGAAAAAACAATCGTGGTTTTGAAAGCAGCCGCTCAAGAACTAATGGTCCGGCATAAGCTCCTTCTAATGCAAGAAGGACAAACCGAGTTCATACAGTTGCCTAAACAGTAGGAAGTATATACTGTCCATACTTTGACCCTCCTACTCTTGGTTAGTGACACAAAGACGATCTTTCTGTTGGGTATTCAAATTTTCCTTAGCCCAAAGGCTATCGAAAAGATTTGACCTACCATTCTGTCATCAACTAAACCGAATGTATGGAACCCGGAAGGATCCTGGTTCTATGGCTGGTTGGCTGATTTGGGGGAGGGGATCAAGGAGGGTTCCATCGGCCCCATCGGAAGTTTGCGGAAGGAGATCGGTCGTGTCCTTTCAAAGGAACCGTCCCGACATTTCGTCGAAACGATTTCGAAACTCACGGAAAACCTAAATCCGGAGTGTCGGACGTGAGTTCGAACCGTCGTCCTCCCGAATGCGAGTCCATTGCGCAAACCACTGCGTCACCTCACTCGGTCCGTTTTCGTGCGCTGCTTTTTGGGACCGTTTTAGGCAGCCCATGCTGTGGCGTGAGTACCGATTGCTGTGTGAAACTCCTCTGACTGCAGCCGCCTGTACTACAGAAAATGTGAAACAAGCGGTCGCCGAGAAGGAAAAGGAGAGAGCAGGGGAGGCAGCGAGAGAAATGGAACATACGGCGAGCGAGGAGCGCAAGTCTGGCCAGTCAAAAAATGGCTCTGAGCGCTATAGGACTTAACTTCTGAGGTCATTAGTTCCCTAGAACTTAGAACTACTTAAACCTAACTAACTGAAGAGCGTCATACACATCCATGCCCGAGGCAGGATTCGAACCAGCGACCGTAGCGGTCGCTCGGGTCCAGACTATAGCGCCTAGAACCGCACGGCCACTCCGGCCGGCTGGTCAGTCAGGCAGACATTTGCAGATGTCATCGGTTCCAAAAACTGGTTCAAATGGCTCTGAGCGCTATGGGATTAAACTTCTGAGGTCGTCAGTCCCCTAGAACTTAGAACTACTTAAACCTAACTAACCTAAGGACATCACACACATCCACACCCGAGGCAGGGTTCGAACCTGCGACCGTCATCGGTTCCAGTATGGCAACAGGACCGCGAAGCGACAAGCGTGTACCCGCGCCGTGATTGAAAACAGCCATACCTTACTTAATGACTTACATGTACTCCCTAATTCCATTACTATTCCGTCTATTTCAGAAGTTCTACAGCTATTTTATAATATGAGTCTACTCTCCAGACACCCTGTATTCTACAAGATCATTAATATACGAAGTGAAGAGCACTTTCCTGGGGCACGTCTGCAGTTACTTCTAGCTGCATCATGGTCTCTGCATCCAAGAAAACTTGTTGCTTTCTCCTTTCCGAGAAATTATCACGGTGCAGAGCGTCTTAGGAGTTCTGCTTCGTAGCGCTTCCTCAACAATTTCACAAAATTCCTTATTATTCTTCATTCCTCGTTCAGCCTTGTGGGGGTTGATTATGCCGCGATAATCTCAGGGGTGTTAAGATTCGGGGATTATGTTGAACGTTTCAACTGGGCTGATGACGACGTTGAATCATGCCCAGTGCTGCACCCTCCAAGTTGCTCCAGGAACTCACGCACCTAAATAACAAAGTGTGCTGAATCTTCATCCTACAATTACGACCAAAGGCTGTTCCTATTTACAACTGCTGCGCAGAATGGAATATTCTGGACACCAGAAAGCAATGTTCTCCCTCTATGGACTGCGATATAATGCAGATTCATCATAGAATAGCGCTGTTTAATGGGAGACGGCTTTTGGAAATCCCGGCTGGCTGCAGATCGCTACATCAGGTCTTCGTCAAATAACTGAGACACAAATTTCTGTACAAATTCTTTCCTTTTCAAACCTTCCCTTATGTGGTTATGCATTGTTCAGCGCGGTATCTGAAGTTGAACTGTTATTTAGCGGATGGACCTCACTGCAGCCTGCTCAGTTCACTGCGCGACGGTGGTACACTTTTCCTCTCCTTTTTTCTTTACTTCCACAGCGCGGCGTGTCTTTGACACAACCTCAAACAAAAGCAAGTCTCTCCCAATCAGGCAGGGTTGGCACCTCTCCTAAGCGATATCTAAATGCGTCCATTATCTCTGTCATTGTTTTACTTGCTGCGTAGAAGATGCACATAATCTTAAATTATGGCGAGGCTGCAAGAAACACGCCAATGGTGAGAGGCAAGCGTACTCACAGGAATCAAGCACCCCATACGTGAGAGGCAAGGGGTCTCGCCAAATTCAAGCACCCCAAAGGTGAGAGGCAAGGAGACTCATCCAAATCAAGCACTGCAAAGGTGAGAGGCAAGGGGACTCACTCAAATCAAGCACCCCAAAGGTGAGAGCCAAGGGGTCTCACCCAAATAAAGCACTGCAAAGGTGAGAGGCAAGGGATCTCACTCAAATCAGGCACCCCAGTGGTGAGAGGCAAGGGGTCTCACTCAAATCTAGCCCATAGGTGAGAGGCAAGAGGTCTCACTCAAATCTAGCACCCCATAGGTGAGAGGCAAGAGGTCTCAACCAAATCAAGCCCACAATAGATGAGAGGCAAGATGTCTCACCCAAATCAAGCACCTCAAAAGTGAGAGGCATGGGGTCTTACCCAAATCAAGCTTCCCAAAGGTGAGAGGCAAGGGGACTCACCCAAATCAAGCACCCCAGTGGTGAGGGGCAAGGGGTCTCACCCAAATCAAGCATCCCATAGGTGAGAGGCAAGGGGACACTCAAATCGAGCGAGCACCCCAGTAGGGAGAGGCAAGTTTACTCACCTGATGGGAACATAAATCTGATACATCCACGTGATTGAGCCAGACAGTGGAACAGCTAGCCATATTGTACTGTACAGTCAAATTTGTTACACTAAAGTAAATTTCGATCATAAATGTCAAATGTTAGAGCACGAAGGTTTACATTTACATCATAAACTAAAATTAAAATCTAATGTGTCGTTTCTTAATTGCAAAAACAGGCATTTGTCCATTACAGTGCCATCTATCACAAATGGAATACAATGTTTTGAGTAAACCTTTCGTGTCTTTTATGACGTAGAATCCGAAAATGCAGTAAAAATGGCTGATTCACGTTTGAAAATATATAGCTGACACCTTCCATGCAAGAGGGATGGTCTGCAGTTGTCAGTAGTAGCATAGACAGAAGCCCCATTTCTAGTACTAATTTTTGACCTAGAACATTCTTTTCATATGATGCACCATTTTCGAGATATTTAGATGTCACGTTAATATAAACTTCCTATACAAATATTAGTTCCACCTCGCGCTCATCTGTGTGTCGTATGCGAAATTAAAATCATCTTCCGAAGATGAAACATATTGTTGGGTCAGCGAAATACCAACTGAAAACGTACCAGGGACCTATAGCAGCCCATCTGGGTGAGTCTCTTAATACGTAGGCCTAACGCAGTGCTTGTATTTCGAAATGTTGCATCTGGTTTTGAGAACACCAAGTTTCTGTAACCAGTAAGTTGCTATTGGCAAAGAATTGTAAAGCAACTCTACCAGCTAGAAATAAAAGACTCATACCAGATACAGCGAGTTGTCCACACGAAATGGCTTTATATACATACATAACTGTCAGAGGCAGAGTGACGGTTACAAAAGTTGTAACTAATTGTTAAAATAAGAACACAAGAAAATAAATACAGAATTACTGCTAGATTTTGAGGGCCAGTGTAACAGGCCTAGAAACTGGAGATAATTCTATTTCCCGTAAGTAAAATTAAAAAAAATTAAAAACATAGACATGTCAGTATAATCATCTACTTATGACGTCAATTTAATGAATACATCTCTAATTAGTGACCTGATACATGTATTATAAAGTAAGTGACACAAGTAATATATAAAAATAGCTAAAATGAAGTACACCAGAAAATCCAAAGAACATGACATCTTGGAGTATGATAATTACTCAGAAATAAATTACATTAGTATTAGAAGAAAGTAAAGGTACCTACGTACTTAGGCACCAGAAGAGCATTTTAATTCAGTGAACTGATATTTGGGAAGGATTCACATCAACTGTTTATAATATTGTTAAATATGTTGATAATGAAAAAAACTGAAATGATTTGGTTAGCAAAAGAACAGTAAAATACAGTCCTCTTCTATTCACAAAACTCTGCTGGTATTTGGTAGTAGCTACACTTTATATGTGTTAGTCCATCAATGCATGATACTGACGTCCAGTGTATTTGTAATAAATTATGTAACAGAACGCATTTTTGTGATTCAGCATGTTACAATAGAATTAAGCGCTTTTTTTGTACTTGTGTCGTGTAGTATGCACACCACAACTGGGTTTCTTACACCTTGTGGTTTAATTCTTGGTTTCGATTTGCCAAACCACGTAGTAAACCAAACTTCCCGTTAAAGTACACTTCAATTTGCTTTGATATGTTCTTTTATAATCAGGTTTTATGTTTATAGGTCACATTTACCCCCATCCTTAATGTTTATACCCAGAGGCAACAATATCATTATTAAATGCTCACGTCTTTGATCAGGAAGTACCAGTTTGCTTCATTTGGTTTCCTGCTTTCCATCTTCTTTGAGTCCTGTACATGGGCACTAATGGTACTAGCCTTTGCATCACCTTGCTACTGTACATCTGACATCTTTATTTGTGCATATACGCTACTAATGTACAATTTTACATCCTCTTCGTGTGTTTATTCAGACCCCATTTAGAGAGAGTCTTCCTAATAGCTATAACTTTTTTTGTATTGTTACTCAGTGAATTTCATTTCCGAATTGGCTAAAAATAGCAGTTTCAATTTTCTGTGAAAATATATACTGTTCCCATTTTTTTCTACAGCATGGCCTGTGCTGGTAATTTATGTATATGTACAACACAGTACAAATAGAGATGCCGAGGCCCAATTCTAGAAGATGAAAGTCTACTATAGATCTTTATCAAATCACATCACCTCGGAGGGAGATAAAATTACCTGCTGCTCACTTAAGTTTCATCTATTGGCACATCAAAGAGAAGAAAATAATTTCACTTTTCCATATTATGACTAATATTCACCTCAGATATCTATTTCTAGGCAGCAAAAATGGTTCAAATGGCTCTGAGCACTATGGGACTTAACATCTGAGGTCATCATTCCCCTAGAACTTAGAACTACTTAAACCTAACTAACCTAAGGACATCACACACATCTGTGCCCTGGGTAGGATTCGAACCAGCGACCGTAGCAGTCGGCTGGTTCTGGAGTGAAGGGTCTAGAACCGCTCGGCCACCATGGCCGGCTTTATTTCAGCGATACATTTTTGTAATTCACTGTTATAGCCAGTACTTCCCATACTATAGACAATACAGATTCGTATATAATATCAAAGATGCTCTGGAAATCTTCAAAACTGCGTCTACTTTTTCAGTCGTTTTCTAATTTATTTAAGTACTGCGTATTTTAGGAGACGAAATGAGGATTTGTTTCTTTCTAGGATCACATTCAAAAATAACACTGAAATATTTTTCGTATGTTTTTCATTAACGTAAGTGGATAAAAATAATTCGGTAATTTTTTCCTTCTAATACAGAGTTTTAAAGCAGAATCTAATGCCTCTCTGTTTTTCACTTGAAATTTACAAGAACTTATTTAATTGTTGATTAACTTCTAGAAGTGCATACTTAATAAATTTAATGGAATCCTTTCTGTTTTTAGTTAATATACCAGTTTTGTAGTGCTCCCTGTGTATTATCCGAGTCAAAGTTACTTACTCTCGAATACCTGGGTTAACAGTTTTATTTTCTGGGTTTGAACAGTTTTAACGAAGTTTTTATGGCGCTACACATAGTCGCACAGCACAAACACTGTAGGATAGTGCAAACCATCGACGAAGTTAGCTGTGAGTGCTGTTGTGGGAGGAGGAGATTGCCAGAGAAGGGGCAGCCGTGGCGGAGAGAATCTATTGGGTCAGGAAACTGATGAAGAAATATTGTCGGATTCAGGTTTTTATTATGATTTTGCCTCGATTAGGTGCTTCTTTGACTTAACTGGGGTTAACTGTGTGTATTCAAAAACACGATTTTATTAAAATTTTGCTGTATAACTTCTCGAAAACGGGAGAAGCGTCAGTAAGCACATATGATAACAAGTCTAAAGTTGCACTGTCATCATAGTCTGAAGGGAGATCTGGAGTAGTATCGCTTCAACCAAGAACTGTCCATAGCACAACAAGTTCCAAACCCAGTCTACAAATAAAATGTAAAAGAGCAGTTCAAAGTATAAACAATTGCGTAGCGATCAATCAAAGTGGTGACTTTGCTCGAAGGTAGCAACAGCATACATTAGAGACACAACACAGGCTGTAGGCTTTTACCTTGATTTTAATCCTACCCACAGCGAAACTTAATACGCTATCATCACAGTTGGATAAAAACAGACATGGCAGCCGTTTGCCATGAAATGCTCACTCTACAGAAAGAGTATCTGACACAGAAGGCTATAAATAAAAATGAAAATATTCTCAGTGACCAAAAGAGCAACAACAAAAGATCAATATTCAATGTAATTCACCGTCTACCATAAACACACACACACACACACACACACACACACACACACACACACAGAAAGCGCTCCATCACACACCCTTCCTCCATCTCCATTCCAACTCTTCACTCCACTCTCCCATGATCCATCAGTCAGTTCCCATGATCCCCAGGTCAGCTCTAAAAGCATGTGGCCAAGAGCAGTGCCAGTTTGTGCGGATCACTATAGTATACGTTATGTGCAAAAAAATATTTACTGGAGGAAATCTACGGTAAGTGCATTTAGCACACGTTAAACAACAAAAGGCTACATGAACAGAACACAAAAATGACTGTAAGTAAAGAACGCAACCATATAATTATAAATAGAAGTAGCTGGATATAAACAGATTGCCAAAGAACCACTACAAATCTCATATCAAAATATGTATAGTTCAATAATTTTATATGTATTACAGACCACTGAAGATACCTAACCTGAACAGGTGAAACTTGTCTCGTACACAAGAACAAATTTCAGTAGCAAAATATGATAGCTTTCTTATCTTTATGATAAAACACAACTGAAGTTTGCAGCAGAGGAAAATAGCTCCAATTATTAGTGATAAGATAATATTAATTTAACTGTTGGCTCTAGTAAAAAACTGGCAAAAAGTGTCATTTCCTGCTATTCAGAAGCAGATTAAGTCACGTAAATAAATCTAATGCACAGCTGAAAAGTATTGTGGCAATCCTTCAGATCGCAAGCACAGCTTCTTATTGATGCACTCATGTCACTAGTATTACGCAACGGCTACATCGTATCTTGGCGAGACACCAGCCTAAGGGATAGGCCCATGATGTTACAGTATGAAACCACAGAATTTGCCACAGATTCCTTTCATTTACGATTGGTGATAAATTCCACGCAGTGCGTGAGTTCAACTTTTTGGCACTCACTCAGCATTACGATTCGAATTAACTTCCACTTACCAACTCCTTATTATGTCTGTCCCTTCACTGTGCTTTACATTGAATGAAATACTGTACTTCACATTTTGCTTCACGTAATTAGATTTCATTGCTGTGGAATTACATGTTGTCTGTGTTTGCACTGTTCTTCAGTCGTCATCGAATTCTCGCAGTAATATTCTCCTTCATTGCGTGCTCACTGCCAGCCATATGGTTGATTGAGCCTTCTCCTTTATTTATCTGTCATCAATACTGCTACACATAAAAGGTGGCTAACTTTCTTGGATAGATATTCAAGAAAACAAAAAATTCCCTATGATAACCAAGAACGTTTAGTTTCAAGGAAGGTCACAATTAATCCACATTTGTCCTTGGAAGAACAGAAATGAGACAAATGAATCATCTTTAAAATGTGAGTGCAAGTAATTGAAGCAAGTGGATCGGACACTACTAGCGTTAGCGTGTAATTTACTGACACCAGACAAGTCCAAGGTGATAACACCACACACAGCTCGTTTCAGTATAGCAAAATGAATCGTAATGGAAGACAAAATGCAGTCGGCAATGATTTGGAATATGTAACATAAAGAACGTAATCAGTAGTTCCTTATACCTATTGTTAAATGAGTTAATCGTCTTCTCGATCAATCTGAACCAGCAATAATAGTTTTATGCGAACTGTTCATAGAGAATTATTCGCTGACGGTCGGCGATAATGATACTGAACCAGAATACTGTTACTTAGAGAGTCAGTGATATTTTGATAATTATTTTTCTGCACCAGAGTATTTATTTCAAGTGAGATATTTCCAAGTGAGCCTGGTACTACAGAAGTTCTACAGAGTTCACGCGCTCTTTAGAGCTCTTGGTAACCGTCTACTGGCAACAAAAGTTTAAATAGCTTGAAAAACTGGGCGAGCTCTGGGGAACTTCTGTAACATATAAACTCTAGGAGTTATGTTTTGCTATGCTTCAGCAGAGTAAATAGCAACACTATAAACCGTAAAGTTAATCCTCTGTCGGTCAAAGAAATTGCGATAATGAGGGAAAACTGTAAAGAAGTGAAAACACCTTGTTACCAGTTTCTAGAAGTAGGAAGAAAAATATAGGATTCTGGCAGAGCAGAACATCGTGGTCCCTAAGATATGCTAGCAGTCGTGGTTCGGTTCATGGTTTTGCGTGGACTACATCTGGTGAATCTAACAGAACAGCAGCATTCGTGTGCTGTAGCAGACTGTTTACTGAAGCTTTGTAATTTTGACACAAGTAACATCCAAAGTGCTAACTAGGTGGAGTTTTTTCGTGAGCCGCCATCCACTTTCCACTCTCTACTGAAGAATTAATTCACAAACATGCCAACCAAGACTTGATTAACAGAGAAACGAGCAGAAAAGAAAGCATTAGCATGCAGTTATACAACGCTGAGTGAGTGTATGATTGACAGATAACCCCTCGGTATTGTTTAGTAGCTTAATTAACATTGTAATTAGAAGAAGAAACATCTGAAGAAATTCAAGCGTGAGGACAACATACTCCCTAATTAAAACGCATTTGTTAATTGTAATCTTATGTTGAAGTCAGCATCTTTACTCTTACTGCCAATGCAGTTTCTTTGCACCAACTTGGAAGAGCGGAGAAAATGTTCAGCTGTGTTTTAAAATTAGAAATAACTGCTCTGGTCCCAAATTCCATTAAATAACCAAAATACCATTTCTATTTAGATGAAATCATAAATTCTAAAGACAACAATTCACTTTACATTTTATAAAAATTGGCTTAATTCGACGTGCAACCTAAGACTCTATAACAGATTACTAAATTACCCTGTCGCTCACTTCACGGTCGTTTACGAATATTTCCTTGATTAAAAAAGCACCTGCTTAAAAGCTACAGTCTTCTCTAGAGAGAGTGATTAATATCTGACTTTCATTTATTTATATTCGGCAGCTATACCTGCTAGTCCTACTGTGAGAACGTATTTGTCAGCCGCCCCTGGGGAAATCCAAGTAAGAGTCCCGAAGCAAGCAGCAGGTGTGAGGAGAGAACCGGAGAAATGCAAAAATAAAAAAAAAGGGCACGTGTCTGACGTCACAGCGTCGCGTGAATTTGAGGGAACAGACGAGTATTTTCTTTTATTTGTTTATGAGTTTGGCCAGCTATGGACCGCATATAAATTAAGGCTTATGGTGTTTCTTTTTCTTCCGTTCTTCCCAGTACTTCTTCATTTTCTCGCCAACTGCTCGTCTTTGCTCATCTGTCCACACTCTCTTGGGTCGAGGTTTTAGCTCATGTTCATAATAGTTTGCGTTTTCCATCAATAGCGTGAAGTGATTCCTGTCACGTATTGTTTCTTCCGTAACACCTATTTTGTTGGCGTCTTTTTTTACTGCTTCTATCCATCCTACACTTTTTTTCAGCTTACTAACGTAATTAAAATTTTTCTTTGTAATCTGTGTTTCTTCAATTCTTTTTAAATGTCCATAAAATTTTAGCCGTCTCTTCCTCATTGTATCTGTGATCTTTTCTGTATTTTTGTATAAGTCTTCATTTCTCCTTTTAATCCACCTATTTTCCTTGTTTTTCTCGGGATCTAGAATTTTTCTTATTCAATGTTAGGCACTCTGATCCATTCGCTGCTTGTGTCCTAATAACTGAAATATAATGTCTAATCTTCGCTTGTAAGGATATTGATTTCTTATTGTAGCAGTTTTGTGCTAATTTATATGCAAATTCTAACTTTTTTATTCTTTCTTTATTTGTTGTGTTACCCAGTCCATTGGCTTGTATCCACTCCCCAAGTTATTTGAATCTATCAACTCTTTTAATTTTTCCATACATGATGAGTATTGATACATACGAAAGGTGTCGGGATGTGGTGACCAAGCATACCTCGACATTTCTCTCAAGTGATCTGAAATTGGCAAACTCTGCTTCAAAGTTTAAACAATGTTACCCACTGGGGATGATCTACAATTGTTTCAAACCAGAGATAAAAACAATAATGTCAACAGATTATGCTGTGTCATCATATATTCTTAGTGTATTGATAACAGCTAGGTAAACACTGAATTTATCTTAATGAAAATCTAATTACTAAATTAATGAGGAAGGTAGGTAGCGTATCGAACTAGTGGTCACTTCACAACTGCGAAATGATGGAGACACACCTCCACGTTACTTCCAATCTAAGTAAATTTCTGGTCATACTTATTACTGAAAATTTGAGATACGATTATCAGTTTGTAGATGGACTCTGATTTATCACGCAGTTAATTCACTCTCGGTCTAGTTAAAAACTAGCTTGTTCCTGTGTCTCTGTTTCGTATCGGTTGCTAGTGGGTGGGATTGCAATTTCTTATTTCATCCTCACACTATCGACTAACGCACGGGTCCAAAGTTACACCTGTGTGCATAGCTCTGTTTCGCAGCGTCAGCGTCGTTGTGCTTAACTAGACCATCAGCTGTCAATTCTGAGACACTACGTCAAAGCCGGCCAGAGTGGCCGAGCGGTTCTAGGCGCTACAGTCTGGAACCGCGCGACAGCTACGGTCGCGGGTTCGAATCCTGCCTCTGGCGTGGATGTGTGTGATGTCCTTAGGTTAGTTAGGTTCAAATAGTTCTGAGTTCTAGAGGACTGATGACCTCTGAAGTTAAGTCCCATAGTGCTCAGAGCCATTTGAAACATTTGAACTACGCCAAACGCCAACTTTCCATGGTGATAGTTTCACCTCCTCCACGTGGTGTATCGTGTAGCCGCTAGGAGAGGCATGTGCGACCAGCATTCTGGGATGACTGGCGGAAGTGTGTAAATGTGAAGCGTGCTCCAGTCGGCCATACTGAAGAGTTACTACTGAGAAGATGCCACGCGGGAACAAGGTCACTGACGAGAATCAAGATTGGGAGTTCTTTTTACGTCGTGAAGTGCACAAGTACACAGGGCCAGAAAGTTACTGCTCATTCAGTTCGCGACAAGAATAGCGGTGCACGGCAGAAAAGGTGCTCTGATAAAAGATTACCTTCTCTAAAATTCTGCTACCTGGCGAGCTTGTATTCAGCGCTACTTGGGAAAGTAGCAATAGATTTACCACATACAATCTAATCTTTATCTACAACAAAATTTCGAGCAATCAGTGTATTTTTCCAAGGCATAATTGTTAGTTTTCCCTCTAAGCACTGGACAACATGATTTAAAAATCTATTATCTTCTCAGATTCTTCCTTTAATTTGAAACAGTCCTGAGTGTTACCATCTTTGCCTTTCTGTTTGAATTGTGAATGTGTGGAAACAGGTGCACAGACATGATTTGTATCTGTTGTATCACGGTATCAATGTGTTTGGTAAGTGTATAACTTCAGCTCATTTCACTTGTGAGATACGAGACCAGTTCAGAAAGGTAGCTTATGGTCTTAATAAACGAAAACCTATACCCCTTGTTGACGACCATATGTGATATCGTTTCTTTAATGTATGTTTTAAGCATTATTTAATTTTAGTGTGTGGAAACTTTTCGACGCAAAGAAAATGCTAATTTTTGGAATGTGGTTAGTCAGGGAATGGTGGCTCCTCAACTTTTTTAGATGCAAAAATGTATTGAAATAAATATCAGTAAAGGCTACCGTTTCAGTTTGTTGACGAAAGTACCTTTATTAAATCCAGCTTTCCATATCGCAATTTCGGTTTGGTCGTAATTTGTTGCACGGATCATAAGGTCGACACTTCCTTCAAGTATTAAATAATTCATGCTCATTTCAAATTTTCACAAGTGCCTCATCTCAGGTCTCGACAAACATTCTATCTCATATGGACAGGAAAACCCCCGCCATGCTCTCGTCCTCTCTAGACTTACATAACTCTCCATGTTGCACAATTTGTCCTTATTTCTATCGCTGTTGAGCAATGATGTGTCTACTTACAGAGGAGTGTGTCAGTGGACTTTCCTGCCGCACTCTCTGGTGTCAGGAAATTGTCTTTATTTTGACTGACAATAACTTTCATGAACATTGCAGAGGACACCGCCACCTTCAACTGTAACTTCTTCGCTTTAGGAACAAGTAAAGTAACTGAGTCTTTTCTTCTGGCAAATCTGATTCTCTTCGTTTGGTTTACCTTCATTTGCCTGACCTGTTTAGGTATATTTCCTCCCAATATAGATATGCAGTTTCACTTCGTTTGTATAATTACTTCTTACTGTCAAATCAAAAACGTATACCAACTCATTTTTCCTTCCGCCATTCGCCTTTCCTTCTACTATAAAAATGTTGCGCGTAGAGCTTGTCTATTTCAATTAAGTTGAACCCGATATGTCCTATATTTCACTAGCAAGAAAAGCCGTCGAAAATTATAAATGTTGCTGTCATGTAATCTATTATGTTTTCATTACATTATCTGCTGAAATTACAGGAATATGTTCGTAAAAAAATGTACCGAATATTCGTAGCCGATTTTAACGCAAGTTTTATATTTCTTTATTCTAATGTTAACCTTCACCAGTACTTTTACGAAAATGTTCTAAGACAGTAATTCATGTATATTCTTCCACACTTCTCTTAATGAAGATGTTTCACTACCTTTTTATTATTTTCCTCTCTAAAGTTTTCTACCAGCAGAGAGTAGATTTACTACCAAGTATCAACAGCATCTGGTGCTGTAACAAAGTAGAGAAATGAATCCACGCATCCCGTTCTCAGGACTGACGATGAACCCCTTCAGTACGAGGTCAGAAGTTCAGTCTTTAGTAAGGCTCATTTGAAAGTGTTGTGCTGGCAATTATGACAGAAAAACATTAGCTGCTAATGACTCACCATGTACATTAAGAGGGCGACAGCTATTGAGTGTACGGGAGGTGCAGTGATCAACCTTCCATGGGATATATATCTTAAACTTCACAAAATGGACATCGTTGCCTTTGAAGAAATGTTCAGAACAAATCAGTAACTTTCACCAAGAACATAGAATGAAAAATGGCGCTCCACGGTGATCACAAAGACTCGCACCATCAAGATCGAAGGCGACCTCCTGGGACTTGCAAACCGTGGAGCACGTTCAGCTTGGTATCCACTCTTAAAGAATGCATATAGAATCATACTGATGTAACGGGATGATGAGAACTGATATAATGTGATTGCATACAAACGAATGTGAAACAGTCTCCCGTGGAGCTTATTGTGAAACTAGCTATCCTTTACGTTGCAGCTGCAGACAGTGCGATAATGTTTTACATTCACGGAAAAAAGAAACATCCAGAGGTTGAACTGGTCCACTGTTTCTAGGCGGTATGAACTGCAGTGTCACATACTTTTCAGGAATGATACTTTACTCTAAAGTTGTATAATTTTTATACGCAGACCAGGAATCAAGCAAAAGCAATTTATTTTCTCAGCTATTGGTCAGAAGCAGTACTCATACCACATTTGTGGTTCTCTTATGCCCATTTTCCCCCTCTTGCTAGCTGTGACGTAAATATTCTGTACTGACCCGATCACGTACAGGAGAAAGAAACATAGAGGGCAGAGCACCTCCAGCTTCTCGCAGCCAATTTACATCCAGATTAACAGTCGGTATAATTGTATACGAATGGGTTAAGGCATTGATGTTAGTTGCTCTTGAGACAACTCTCTCGGTACGTCCAGTTTCCAGGGTTCCTAACATATGCATTTCCTCTTTAAATACCGACGGATGAGATTTGAAAACAAATTCCTTACTAAACGATGGGATAAGTTTGTTTACCTTATCTACGAATTTTCGAGCCAATTCCGCAGTTTGCTACGCATCGTGAAGTTGACACTTTGCATGACATTTCGTTTAACTTACGTCTCTCAGTTCTGTAGCCATCCACTGATTCCGTTGAAATCACTGTAATCTATGTCTCGCGCAATTTGATGTGCACAACGTAGTAGGTCACCATTATGCACCTCCTGTAAATTGTTTGTAGTATTCTTGTAAAGTGCAAACACCAGTTTTTGTAACAAGAGTTCCCTGTCCTCCCTTGAATGTCCCTAGTTTTTCTTATGCACTACAGGATCATATTCCTGTGGACTTATTCGAAACCTGTTCATAATTTTTTTTACCATTCTGCGGATGATCTTTCATGTACGTAATTATGTTTAGTACACGCTCCTTGGACAACGATTGTCTTTCACTACGTTTTACAGGAGATGGGATTTGTGGCTCCGTGGCCGACAAGTATGATAGACTACCTGGCTCAATACCTGTTTCGCTATCACTTTTACTTGTTAAGAACGTATCGTCATCATTGTATTCCTCATTTTCATACCCCGCACATTAGAGAGTATAGGCTACATCATGCAGAAACGCTAGTATGTCATTTGCCTCTTCCTTCTCAGTCTGCAAAATTCCTTGGGTTCTTTTCTGACGAAATGTGAACTTCGGCGGCTGTTGTTGAGAACATAATTCACTGTTTGCTTTGTTTATCGCTGCTGCCACCTTGTTTGTAACAAAACCAATAGCACTGTAGCACTGCTGTAAGTTACTCATAAACTAAGCAGTTCAACTACGACCCGTAGCCTCCAGCCGTGCTCCCCATTGGATGCCTCCAAGCCCACCCCCTGTCGCTGTTAGCAGCCAATATTGTGGTTGGATAGTAAACATTACATGGGATGTTGATTGCTGTAAACATGATTAAGCTTTTGCGACCTCGCTCTCATGGGCTTCTTTGTAAAAGGATTACTACTCTGGCTTAATATGAGGGCCTAGCATTCGTTCCCACGCCTTTGCAACGTGGATGTCTGTTAATTATTATATATTGTTGACACTGTGTTCGGCATGTTGTTGTTGTTGTTGTAGTCTTCAGTCCAGAGACTGGATTGATGCAGCTCTCCCGGATACTCTATCCTGTGCAAGGTTCATCATCTCCCAGTACCTACTGCAGCCTACATCCTTCAGAATCTGTTTAGTGTATTCACCTGTTGGTCTCCCTCTACGATTTTACCCTCCACGCTGCTCTCCAATACTAAACTGGTGATTCCTTAATGCCTCAGAATAAGCCCTACCAACAGATCCCTTCTTCTAATAAAGTTGTTCCACAAATTTCTCTTCTCTCCATTTCTATTCAATACCTCCTCTTTAGTTATATGATCTACCCATCTAATCTTCATCATTATTCTGTAGCACAACATTTCGAAAGCTTCTATTCTCTTTTTGTCTAAACTATTTCACTTCCATACATGGCTATACTCCATACAAATAC
Organism: Schistocerca cancellata; assembly: GCF_023864275.1. NCBI lineage: Eukaryota > Metazoa > Arthropoda > Insecta > Orthoptera > Acrididae > Schistocerca > Schistocerca cancellata. Next base: position 2,141,521 of record NW_026047103.1, read on the forward strand.
TTTCACAAACGATGTTAATAAATTTCTCTTCTTCAGAAACGCTTTCCTTGCCATTGCCAGTCTATATTTTATTTCCTTTCTACTTCGACCATCCTCAATTATTTTTCTCCCTAAATAACAAAACTCGTTTACTACTTTAAGTTTCCCATTTCCTAATCTAATTCTCGCAGCATCACTCGATTTAATTCGACAGCATTCCATTATCCTCGTTTTGCTTTTGTTGATGTTCATCTTATATCCTCCATTCAAAGCACTGTCCATTCCGTTCAACTGATCTTCCAAGTCCTTTGATGTCTCTGACAGAATTACAATGTCATCGGCGAACCTCAAAGTTTTTATTTCTTCTCCATGGATTTTAATACTTACGCCGAAGTTTTCTTTCGTTTCCTTTACTGCTTGCTCAATATACAGATTGAATAGCATCGGGGAGAGGTTACAACCCTGTGTCACTCCCTTCCCAACCATTGCTTCCCTTTCATGTCCCTCGACTCTTATAACTGCCATCTGCTTTCTGTACAAACTGTAAATAGCCTTTCGCACCCTGTATTTTACCCCTGCCACCTTCAGAATTTGAAAGAGAGTATTCCAGTCAACTTTGTCATAAGCTTTCTCTAAGTTTACAAATGCTAGAAACGTAGGTTTGCCTTTTTTAATCTATTTTCTAAGATAAGTCGTAGGGTCACTATTGACCTAAGTGTTCCAACATTTCTAAGGAATCCAAACAGATCTTCCCCAGATCGGCTTCTACCAGTTTTTCCATTCGTCCGTAAAGAAATCGTGTAAGTGTTTTTCAACCATGGCTTATTAAACTGATAGTTGGGTAATTTTCACATCTATCAACACCTGCTTACTTTGGGATTGGAATTATTATATTCTTCCAGAAGTGTGAGGGTATTTCGCCTGTCTCATGCATCTTGCTCACCAGATGGTAGAGTTTTGTTAGGTCTGGGTCTCCCAAGGCTGTCAGTAGTTCTAATGGAATGTTGTCTACTCCCGGGGCCTTGTTTCGACTTAGGTCTTTCAGTCCTCTGTCAAACTCTTCACGCAGTATCATATCTCCTGTTTCATCTTCATCTACATTCTCTTCCATTTCCTCAAGAACATCGCCCTTGTATAGACTCTCTATATACTACTTCCACCTTTCTGCTTTCCCTTCTTTGCTTAGAACCGGGTTTCCATCTGTGCTGTTGCTATTCATGCAAGAGGTTCTGTTTTCTCCAAAGGTCTCTTTAATTTTCCTGTAGGCAGTATCTATCTTAACCCTAGTGATATGTGCCACTACATCCTTACATTTGTCCTCTAGCCATCTCTGCTTAGCCATTTTCCACTTCCTGTCGATCTCATTTTTGAGACGTTTGTATTCCTTTTTGCCGGCTTCATTAACTGCATTTTTATATTTTCTCCTTTCATCAATTAAATTTAATATCTTTTCCGTTACCCAAGGATATCTATTAGCCCTCGTCTTTTTACTTACTTGATCCTCTGCTACCTTCATTATTTCGTCTCTCAAAGCTACCCATTCTTCTTCTACTGCATTTATTTCCCCCATTCTTGTCAATCGTTCCTTAATGCTCTCCCTGAAGTTCTCTGCAACCTCTAGTTCCGTCAGTTTATCCAGGTCCCATTTCCTTAAATTCACACATTTTTGCAGTTTCTTCAGCTTTGATCTACAGTTCATAACCTATAGATTGTGGTCAGAGTCCACATTTCCCCTGGAAATGTCTTACAATTTATAACCTTGTCCCTGAATCTCTGTCTTACCATTATATAATCTATCTGACACCTTCTAGTATCTCCAGGCGTCTTCTTTCTTGAATCTTGAAGCAAGTGTTAGCTATGATTAAGTTATGCTCTGTGCAAAATTCTACCAGGCGGCATCCTCTTCATTTCTTCCCCCAATCCATATTCACCTATTACGTTTCCTTCTCTCCCTTTTCCTACTACCGAACTCCAGTCACCCATGACTATTAAATTTTCGCCTCCCTTCACTATCTGAATAATTTCTTTTGTCTCATCATACATTTCATAAATCTCTTCGTGATCTGGGGAGCTAGTTGGCATATAAACTTGTACTACTGTGGTAGGCGTGGACTTCGTATCTATCTTGGCCACAATAATGCGCTCACTATGTGGCTCTAGTAGTTTACCCGCAGTACTATTTTTTTATTCATTATTAAACCTACTCCTGCATTACTCCTACTGATTTTTTATTTATAACCTTGTATTCACTTGACCAGAAGACTTGTTCCTCCTGCCACCGAACTTCACTAATTCACACTATATCTAACAATAACCTATTCACTTCCCATTTTAAATTTTCTAACCTACCTGCCCGATTAAGGGAACTGACATTCCACGCTCCGATTCGTAGAACGCCAGTTTTCTTTCTCCTGTTAACAACGTCCTCCTGAGTAGTCCCCTCCCAGAGATCCGAATGGAGGACTATTTTACCTCCGTGGTATTTTACCCAAGAGGACGCCATCATCATTTAACCATACAGTAAAGCTGCATGCCCTCGGGAAAAATTACGGCCGTGGTTTCCCCTGGGTTTCAGCCGTTCGCAGTACCAGCATAGCAAGTCCGTTTTGGTTAGTGTTAAAAGGTCACATCAGTCAATCATCCAGACTGTTGCCTCTGCAACTACTGAAAAGGCTGCTACCCCTCTTCAGGAACCACACGTTTGTCTCGCCTCTCAACAGATACCCCTTCGTTGTGGCTGCACCTACGTGGTCAGCGTACGTGGTCAGCGATGGATATTTGTTACATTTTATGTTTCTTTAAATGTTTTTTTCATTTGTTTTTCTTATAAATGAAATAACGTAAACAATAAAAAACTAGAGACCACTTATAAATTTGTTACATTTTTACCTGTGGTGAAGTTGTAGTGTCAGCTTTAAATGTTATAGTTAGTGAGCTGCTCACAAGTACAGTTGGGCGTGAGACACTACGGTACACTAGTGGTTAAGAAGCCCGTTAGGTAGCGCTTTTGTGGAATGAATGGTTTTGCTGTATTGACATAACGTTTTTTTATCATAGTTATCAACTATGGTGCATAAAGTTGGAAGGTGTGACGATAGAAGACTTTGAGTATATTTTGCAGCAAGGAAAGGCGTAATAGATGAAGCGCTACGAATATCAGACAAGAAGTTTGTCATTAGCAGCAAACCTCAGAGGCAAATTCAAATAGATAACTCTTTTGTTATCATGAAAACTATTGTACTGCTAGATTTATCACTAAGTACGAGTGTAATGTTTTATTTTATACAAAGAACGTGGAATTGGTAACTCTCTTGAATCAAAGATCCAAGGTATTAATGTAAGTAAACACGATAAAAACGACCAATGAGAGCCTGCTTCGTGGGAGAAACGTGAGAGTGCATCCTTCATGAAACAGAATCTGGCAGAAGATAGGTTCAGAAACGAAGCGGGATCGGTACTAGTGTTGCAGGTTGCCTACTTCTTCACAAATGAAGGCACCGCTGTTGCGCCTGTGCTGACACTGCGGACGTCTCATATTCGTCTGCTCGTTACCCCTTACTGAAGCTTCCACGGGCATTAGGCTAGTTGTCGCTTATTGTTATAAAGGAAGATGAGTACACGATCTCGCTGCTGTAAAACAGCAATGACAAGACGAAATGACCGATCGTAGGGATCAGATGACATTTAACGATGCTGTGGTTTGTGAGACTGTGGAGGGTGTAAGACGAAAATTAATTAATGCAAAATACACAATTGCTAATGTGTTCCACTAGACAAGGAGCGAAACAGTTGAAGCTAAGGACGAAAGTACGCAAATTTTGTCTAATACAAGCAAAACGGCTGTATTCTTGTTTATTCCACCTCCGCAGTGAGAAACAAATGTGTTTAGTGTCAAACGAAAACTGGAAAACATAGAAACGTCACTGTTATATCTCTGCGACAAAAAAGCGAGCTACATCTGTATTCATTTGGCCATGAGAGCTTGCGCTTACGGTGTAGTAACCAGTTGTGTAGGTTATTATTTATTTCTGCAATTTATTTTAATAGTGAATCACCATTTAGAGGTTGCTCTTCATCCTCATGTAATGTGTTTTGGTGCAGTCGTTACAGAGTCGGTAACACATCGGAAGTGTATATATGTGTACGTAATTGTTAGATAATCTCTGAATAGAAATTAAATATTAAAATACATTAAACTCGTAAATTATTGGATAATAATTTAGAGTTTAACTGCAGAATTCTTTTTCAAAACGTTTGCATCTGTAGTGTGTATATGCACCCATGTGGAGGAGAGTCGGCAGAGTCTCTCAGCCGGGCTCCCTTGAGGGGAGGAAAGGAAAAAAAAAAGTCTGAGTGAATTAATCAGCGGAGGGGTGTCATTTGCCGCCGCGTAGAGCAAATGACGATAGCAGTGACGAAGAAACTGAAGGATAAAGAAAGGGTGATAGCGTCTCAGTCTACCAATCAAAACTTCCTGGGTCTAGTGCTCGAAACCAGCCACTGCTTAAATTTTGACTAAATATAATCAGCAATGGAGGCCGAAGACTTCCGACATAAGAAATCACCCTCGTTCTGCCAACAGGCTGCTCAAAGAGAGCGAGCTGAGGTGCAGTGGTTCAGGGCACTCTCTTGTTCTTGGGGTGGGAACTCTCCCTAGAAGGCGGAAGAATCAGCGATGATCAAGCGCATGAGGATGCAGAAGGCAATGGAACAACTCCATTAAAGGCACGTAATGTGTATCCACAGACCAAGAGGCAGGTGAAAAAGGTGTCATGATGAACAGCAAAGGATCCGGACGGTTTCCTCATTCGGATCTCCGAGAGGCGACTGCCAACGGGGGCATAACCATGAGAAAAAGACTGAATGTGACGAGTCATTGCGAGGAATGACACAAGGTTAAATGTGGTGAGGCTGCTAGAAAATCTGAAAAGTGAAATTCTAAGGTTAAGCCTAGCTGTAGTGAAGGTCAGTGAAGTGAAATGGAAAGAAGACAAGGATTTATGGTGAGACGAGTGTAGGGTAATATCAACAGCAGCAGAAAATGGTATACAGAGAGTAGGATTAGTTATGAAATGGAAGATGGGGCAAAGTTAGCGGGAGCAGTTCAGTGATAGGATTGTTCTCATCAGATTCGACAGCAAACCAGCACCGACAACAATGGTTCAGGTATAAATCCCGACATTGCAGGCAGAAGATGAATAGATAGAGAAGGTACCTGAGAATATTTAAAAGGTAATTGAGTACGTTAAGCGAGATGAAAATCTAGCAGTCATGGGGAACTGGAATGAGGTTGTAGGTTAAGGAGTAGAATAAAGAGTTACGGGAGATTATGGGCTTCGTACTAGCAATGAGACTGAAGAAAATCTGAGTTCTGCAATAAATTTCAGCTAGTAATAGCGAATACTCTGTTCACAATAGGACGAGGTATAATTGGGAAAAGCCAGGGCAGTTGGGGATATTCCGGTCAGACAGAGATTCCGACATGAACGGATTGTAAGGCTTACCCAGGAGCAGATACAGACTCAGATCACAAGGCAGTAGTGATGAAGGATAGGCTGAAGTTGAAGAGATTAGTCGGGAGGAATCAATACGGAAGTACTAACGAATGACGAGATTAGCTTTAAGTTCTCTGAGGCTGCAGATATAGCAGTAAGGAATAGCTCTATAGGCACTATGGTTGAAGAGGAATGGACATTCCAAAAAAGGCAGTCACAGAGTTTGGAAAGAAAAACGTAGGTACAAAGAAAATAACTGCAAAGAAACCACGGGTAACAGAAGAAATACTTCACTTGGTCGATGAAAGAAGGAAGTACGAATTCAGGAATACAGATTTGCACGTCACATAGGAATGAAATAATTATGAAGTCCACTGAATCTAAGGCGAAATTACTGCATGATAAACTTCAAGAAATCGAAAAAGAAATGATTGTTGGAAGGACTCAACAGACACAAAAGACAAAGCAACCTTCTCTGAAAGTAGAAGCAAGGCGAGTACGATTAAGAGTCAGTGGGGATTACATTATTAAATACAGAGGAGGAAGATGATAGGTGGAAAGAGTACACTGAAGGCATCTATAAGGGGGCGGAGTCGTCTTATCACGTGATAAAAGAAAAAGCAGGGGTCGACAGGGAAGAGATAGGGGATCCAATATTAGGATCAGAATTAAAAGAGCTCTGCACGAATTAAGATCAAATAAGGCGGAACGGATAGATAGCGCTCCACTGGAATTTCAAAAATCATTACGGGAAGAACATCCACACAATTCTGAATACAGCAATAGCCAACAATTGTGAGAATTATCGCTCAATCAGCTTGACGGATGGTGCATCCAAATTACTGGCAAGGATAATACACAGAAGAATGGAAAGGAAAATTGAGGATATGTTACATGACGATCGGTTTGGTTTTATGGAAGGTAAAAACACCACAGAGGCAGATGTATCGATGCGTTGTTAATTGAAGCAAAACTAAAGAAAAATCAAGACACGTTCATAAGGCCTATCGACCTGCAAAAAGCGTCCTGCGATGTCAAAGACTTGCTGGAAGAATATTTTACTAACTGATCTTAAACCCGTGCCCATGGTTCAGAATTGCTTTTACATAAAGTACCATGAATGAATACACAAATAAAAATGTATACAGCCCGCATCTCGTGGTTGTGCGGTAGCGTTCTCGCTTCCCACGCCCGGGTTCCCGGGTTCGATTCCCGGCGGGGTCAGGGATTTTCTCTGCCTCGTGATGACTGGGTGTTGTGTTCTGTCCTTAGGTTAGGTTAGGTTTAAGTAGTTCTAAGTTCTAGGGGACTTATGACCACAGAAGTTGAGTCCCATAGTGCTCAGAGGCATTTGAACCATTTTGAAAAATGTATACATAAATAAAACGCATTTGCACCCGTAATTTCTTATCTCGCTAAGTCACTGAGGAGGTATATATGAAAAACCCCAGGATGTAAGAAGACATACCATATCGACTTCATTTTAATTAGACAAAGATTCCTCAATAAAATACGACACTGTAGACACTACCCAGGCCCAGGCATTGATAGTTACCATAACACAGAGATAGGAGAATATGACCTGAAATTCAGGAAACTTAAGAAAAGGACTTCTGAAAAATGGGACGCTCATTCTTGAGGCTGAAATTTTGGCTTGTTGGGTTCCACATGACATGACAACTATTAAGTAGATCTGCTGCGTAATTTACGTTTTAGTACTTTTTTATTCCATCACATTTTTCTTTATCACACTGTCTTAACAATTTCCACTTCCATGAAACCAAAAATTATATTGTTATTGCCAAACATAAAATCACCTCTTGTTCCATCACAGAGACGCCCACTAGTAACTCATTTTGTGGTACTAACAATAGTCCGGAGAGTTTACGAAACAAAAAGAGTTCACAAACTTTCTTGACAAAGGAAAAATTTTCACTTAATCATATCATTATTTTTGAATGAGTCCAGAAATAAATCTAATAATTAACGTTAGATTGTGCAATTAATAATAGGAATTTAAGTATTTCAGATATTTGGTAATTTCAAAAGTTTCTAAAAGATGAGTAAATTTTACTGTACATACAGAGTTAAAACATATCGATTGTAATAAAGTAATAAAATAATTTCTTTTTATACATTTTAGCGTGAAATATAATACATCATATAAAATATCATATGAAATTCTTTTAGTTAAACAGCTGAGATAATATTAACCAATGCAAGATTCGAAAATATTTGCGGTATCGATTACATCTGTTGAATGATGGTAACGTTAGAGGAGGGTGTCCATATTTACACATCTTGTACATGTTTTATGCGAAACTGGGAGCTCCCAGCAGACATTAGTCATGTGTCAACACTGAAGAAATCGTCTGCTAACAGATGTGAACAACATAGGACTCTTAGTTTGGTGACACACGCCTCGAAGATCCTGACCTCTGTTCTTCTAAGTCGGGTCGAAGGCAGGAGACATGCAAAGATCACGGACAACCAGTTTGGTTTCATAAGAGACGTAGGCACATGAGAATGAATGCTCGGCTTACGATTAGTCCTTGAGGAAATACTAAAGAAGGCTCAAGACACATATATTGCCTTCATAGACTTGGAAAAATATTAGAGACGGTAGACTGGCGACAGTTTTTTAGATGCTGACAGAGATAAGCCTAAAGTCTAAGGACAAAGATGTAGTGGAGAGAGTGTATAAGGAAGAGATCACCATGATAACGTGTGCAGAACATCAGGAAGAAGCTACTATTAAGCATGATGTGCGACAGGGTTGTTCACCCTCTCATGTCTTGCTCAATGCATACTTTGAGATGGCAATAGATGAATCTAGGGAGAAACTACGACCTATGGGACCCTTACCCCTGGCAGGGCCACCGTAGCCAGACAGTTCTTTTGGGCAGGAATCAGACCACAAGGTAGGGGGTCGGCGTGGGGGGTGTGCGGTTATTAGACGTAGGGAAGTAGACCCAACCTTGATTAAACAGAGGGAAGGACACCTACGAAACCTGGAGAGACGGATCTACAGCAGTAGAGTAGGTAACCATCTACGGGGAGAGAACTGCTAAAGAAAGTGTGCTGGGACACCGTAAGCTGGCAGCTGCGCCACCTAACTACCCTCACTGCAGGTCGTTATATTGTAACGGAGGAGTTACAAGACAGCTCACAAAAATGAAGAAGGAAATCGGACTTATTTTTTGATGGGGACCAGTGCGAGGTGTCCTAAGAAGATATGGAAAGATCAAGTGTAGTCAACTTGAAACTGGAACGGACAATGATGCCTGCACCAAAACTGGATATTAAGGTGACAATGAAGATCAGAAAACAGACACGCTGAGATTTGCTGATGATATCGCAGTCTTAAGTGAAGAGAAGAACAATTAGGGGCGATGCTGACCCAGAGGGAAACAAGCCTGACCTCTTCCTATAATATGAAAAGTAACAAAGGTAAAACATAAGCTGTGAGCAGAAAAAAACCGTTGCGCAGTGCTAACTTATGCGCGACTGGAGAGCGTCGAATCCTTTGCCTATGTAGGAAATAAAATTGCATCAGACGAAAGCTCAAAGAAAGATATTGCAAGCCGAATGCAACAGGCAAAAGCTGCTTCTAACAACAGAAGAAAACTTTTCACATCCAGAAGCATAGATAAACGTGTCAAGAAAGACTTCATAAAGACGTTTCTTTTGAATGTGCTGCCATACGGAAGTGAAACATGGATACTTGGAAAAATAGAAAAACATAAAATTAGTGCTCGAGATTTGGTGCTACCGCAGAATACTCAGGATCTCGTGGGTAGAGAAGATATCAAACGAAGACGTGCTCCGCAGACTGGAGGAAGAGAACCTTGTCTCCTGAAGCTAATCAAACACAGATGGGACGCGTGGGTCGACCATCTGCTGAGACATGGTGTTATCATTAAAAGTATCATTGAAGCGACAGCAGAAGGAAAGACTACAAGAGTCAGACCGAGACTAGAACGCATCAGTCACATCGTGGAGGGTACCTGCTGAACCATCTATACCGCTCTCAAGAGGACATCCGAAGCCAGAAATGCAAGACAAGCTAATGCCAACCAATCCTGTAGTTGAAGACGTAAGAAGAAGCCACTGTAAATTACAGATCTGCCCGCTTTAATTTTTTTCAAAAAAAAAAAAAATTGTAGGGAACCGTATCAGATGAGGCAGTAAATTGTCTATCATCTTGCCGAAGTGAGTGCTGTGAAGACTTCGTAAGTAAGTGAACTTTTAGACTACCTATAAATGTGATCAGTATATTTCCAAACGAGAGCTTCAAGTATCTTTCATTTGATTAATTTTCTCATTGTTGATCTTCGTGTAGGAACAGTAGTATTCATTTCTTTCACGAATATTTCGCTACGCAGTTGATAAGAATCTTTTAGTTTTCGTCTCATTTCCGTACAGAGGAATGGGCTTCTTCCATAGAGCAAAGAGCCCCTTGCACCAACATTGGCCAACGGATTAAGTTGAGAGCTCAGGTTGCTGCGGAATGCTGGTGCGACCGTAGCCAGCTGCACTGTGCGACAAATACACTACTACCATATATGATGAATAGCAGTCAGAGAGTTTGTTGTAAGGCTTTTACAACTACTGCACAGTGGAAATACGAGTGACGTTTGGTAGCTGACTACATGGAACGCTGTTATTCGTCAACATTCGATTCGGCTTTGAACATGCAGATATTATAATATTGGATCTCAGTAAATATTGTATGGAAACGAAGTCCAATATCCGTAAAACAACTGTGACCTGAATGAAAAAGCAGTTTCTGTAACATCTAGCGCTTCGTGCATTATAGGTCGCGAATTCCATATACGTAAGTGTTAGCGAACACTACATCGAAAACATAGTTAAACGATTCGTGCACCTGGTCACGAGAGAGAGGTGACCTCTTTCGCAATTGCAATGACATTCCGAAAATAGAATTTTTGACCAGGATGCAACGCCACCGGCACCTCCACGACATTTCTTGACAAAAAGCTGCCTCAAATACAAGTCCACCATAACGGGGGATGTGTGGACCTCGCACTGTACCATTGTTCTGCAAGATCGCCGCATATCACGGTATGTGTCGCCTTTTTGCGAGGGTCCGAGGACGACTTTGTCTGTTTGTCTCAGATTGAAACAACTTTTGGTGATCTGCGACGTCACAAAGAAGCAGTGTGGAATACAGTGACTCCAATGGAGCTCGTAACAGTATGGGCCGATTAACACGGAGGTATTTTGAGTACCCTACAGCTCATACGGTAAAATACTGTTGCTGATGGAACACGGCAGCATATCCGTAGAATGTTCATATTATCTGACTCCCGCAACGGAAGCCTACCCAAGTTCGGTAAGAGACGTCTTCATCTCTGTAGCGCGTTTCGTAAAGGGACCATTCAATATCTGTAGCCAGTAAATGGAAAACCTCGATCCTGAACGGAACTGTAAATATCACCATAAGGTTTTATTTGTACGCATGCACACGATACTCAGGCATCTTCGAAGAGATTTCGGGACTGCTACCGATCGTGCTAAACTTTGCTCCACGGTATTTGGGCTGGGTACATACCAGTCATCTTCAGGTGAGCCATCGAAGACCGACGAGGACTTTCGCATCTCCGCTGTAATGCGCTGTATAAGGCGCAGCGGAGAAGATCTTCGTCACTAGAAGATCACTAACAGGTGACCAGTCGAAATACCGTGGGGTGAAGTTTACGATGACCGACTGAAATCCCGAAATCTCTTCTCTGCGAAAGCTTTAAATTTCACAGATATACTACAAAAATGTATGTATGATGTGCACTATGTGATTAAAAGTATCCGGACACCTGGCTGAAAATGAGTTACAAGTTCGTGGCGCCCTCCATCGTTAGTGCTGGATTTCAATATGATGTTGCCCCACAATTAGCTTTGATGACAGCCTCCACTCTCGCAGGCATACGTTCAGTCAGGTGCCGGAAGATTTGTTGGGGAATTGCTGTACATTCTTCACGGAGAGCTGCACTGAGGTATCGATGTCGGTGAGGACTGGCACGAACTCGGCGATCCAAAATATCCCAAAGTGTACTATAGGATTCAGGTCTGGACTCTATGCAGGCCAGTCGACTACAGGGATGTTATTGTCTTGTAACCACTCAGCCACAGGCCGTGCATTATGAACAGGTACTCGATGGTGTTGAAAGATGCAGTCGCCATCTCCGAATTGCTCTACAACAGTGTTAGCTAGAAGGTGTTTAAAACATCAGTGTAGGCCTGTGCTGTGACAGTGCCTCGCAAAACAACAAGGGGCGCAAGTATGAAAAACATGACCACACCATAATACCACCGCCTCCGAATTTTACTTTCTGCACTACACACACTGGCAGATGACGTTCACAGGGCATTCGCCATACCCACACAATGCCATCGGATCGCCACATTCTGTACCGTGATTCGACACTCCACACAACGCTTTTCCATTATTCAATCGTCCGAAGTTTACGCTCCTTACACCAAGCAAGGAGTCGTATGGCATTTACTGGCGTGATGTGTGGCGTATTAGGAGCCATTCGACCATCAAATCCACGTTTCCTCACCTCCCACCTAACTGTCACAGTACTTGCAGTGGATCCTGATGCAGTTTGGAACGATGGTTGTGATGGTCTGGATAGATGTCTGCCTATTATACGTTACGACCTTCTGGAACAGTCGGCGCTCTCTGTCAGTCAAAAGAAGAGGTCGACCTGTACACTTTTGTGCCGTACGAGTCCCTTCACGTTTCCACTTCACTATCACATCGGAAACAGTGAACCTAGGTATTTTTAGGAGTGTGGAAATCTCGCGTACAGTCGTATGACACAATTGACATCCAATCACCTGACCACTTTCGAAGTCCTTGAGTTCCGCGGAGCGCACCATTCTGCTCTCTGACGATCTCTAATGACTACTGAGGTCACTGATATCGAGTACCTGGCATAGGTGGCAGCACAATGCACCTAAGATGAAAAACGTTAGTTTTTGGTGGTGTCCGTAAACTTTTGATCACATAGTGTACATCTGAAAATACTTGCAAATTGATATCATCGTAATACACGTAGTTCAGGAGATATGACTTGGGATGGGTGAAAACTACCGCATCATGGTTGACGTTTAAATTTAATATTTTTTTGCTGATAACTCATTCACAAAAAAATTCACAGATCACATGTGCCACTGAACGCACTTAGAAAATTACATCGTTGTACGACTCATAATTTAGAATATATAACGCCATAAGCTGTGTGAAAATATAGCTGCGGACGACAATCGCTGGAGATATAGATGAAAGATATTTAAAATATTTCACACGTACTTGGACACAAGTGAAATATATCTGACGTGTGCATATGTGGGCAGAGCTCTTGGTAGAATCTCCTGCTAAGGCCCTGCATCATTTCGACCAAAGTTGGTACACGTACTGCTATGTGGAAATAAATGTTGTGGTTGTAAAAACGAGCAGCGTCATATGGGGGTGTAGGTGATAACGTGCAGAGAGTGATGGGTGTGTGTGGGGGGGGGGGGGAGGGATATGAACAGACAGAGAGGAGGAAGGAGGACATTAATAACGAGGACACAGAGGAGCAGGGCGAAGCGGACAGAGAAAGGAGAGGAGGAGGTAGACAGACAGAAGGAGAGCGAAATATGGATAGACAGAGGGGGAGGAGGAGATTGACGGAAGCAAGTAGGATGAGGAAGCAAGAGGAAACAGAAGAGCTGAGGGATGGGTAGGTGGAGATGGACACAAGGGGAAGGAACAGATGGACAGAGGAGGGAGGGTCAGATGGAGAAGGAGAAGCGCAGAAAGAGATGGACGGAGAGTGGGTGAAGAAGATGGACAGAGAGGAGGGCGGAGGAACTGACAGAGAGCGCGGGAAAAAGATGGACCAATAGAACTGCTAAAAGTACGTACCCAGGAAATGGCAGATACTCAGATAGTACCACGATAAAATGGTTCGTTTCTTTCTCAAATAGAAAGTTTTTTAGCTTTATGTGTCATTTAAAATTCATAACAGTTTCCTGCCTTTATTCATGTCGAACATATAGCCCTGTGAAGTTGGAAGAATGTTTCCGAATCGCCATAATATTGTAAATATTAATCAGATGAAAATGGTGCAGATCCCAAGCCATCTGTTAGGATAGTTATGTAACGAGTCCATGTGCTTTTGCGCTCCACGAGGCATGTGTCATTGTGAATGAGACGCGGGTAATTCACGTCTCCACCAGAAACGGAATAACAATCGAAGCGGTCGCCGAAAGCCAGTGTACCAGCACCGAAACAGGAGACTTCGGTTCCTCTTCCGGATTATTTCTAAGATTTAAATGCAATTCATCCTATTTATTGCGTAGTACGAAAGTGTTTTGTGTTGACTGAATGAAAATATTCGTGAAAAGAGACCTTAACTCCAAAATATGCCTTCTGTTTTGCTACCTGCCAATGTAATGACTTCGGTAAAAGGGAAAATGAGGCATTATAAATACGTGTTGCTGGAATATCCTCCCTATTGAGCAGATTTAGTATTTACTGCTGTTCCGTAATCGCCCGTTAGAAATGGCGTCTAATGGCGAAAATGGTGGATTAGGTGTGTAGGTAGAAAACAAGTTCCATTTTACAATCAAGCCGAGAACTTATCACTGTGTACTCCCACTTTCTGTTTTTACAAAATTTAGGGGCATAACACAATGAAGGTTTCCATAGCCAGTGGCTGACAGCCTGCATTAGACTTCAGTAATGATTGATTTCCGTCTGCAGATAACGTCTTCAGATGTCGATCACTTGTAGCTGCGTAGAAAACTGAAGAGGTTCCGCATTTGTAGCTGCACCCTGAGCTTTTCGGAATGTGATGTGTTTGGTTATCTGTAACAGGTGACACCATTCTTGATTATTACTAATCCATCTTCAGCAACATATATGACCTTTTTATCAATACATAATCCCTAGCAAACTGGGAGTATCATTACGAATATGTGAATTAGTAACCACAAGGTCGTCATAGCGAGTCTGAATACCGTAACATCCAAACACAAAAAAATATCTGTATCAAAAATAGTTAAAAATGGCTTGACGCCTTCCTAAGACCCTTTATTCCTTCCAAACTATGTGAGGGTAGACCAGATTTGGCTTAAATTCAAAGCAAATTTATCGACTGAATTTCAGAACCCATCTCCCGTGGCACACAAAAGAGATCAGAAAACAGTTGCAGAAGCAAAGAAAAAAGTATGCTAAATTTGAAAGAAAGGCAAATCCCCAAAATTGGAGAACTTTAGAGAAACTCAAAATTTAGCCGCCACTTCAGTGCAAGATGCTTTTAATAGTTTCCACAATCAAACTCTGTCCCGAAAGCTAGCAGGTAATCCGATCTGATCCTGGTCGTACATAAAGCACGCCAGCGACAAGAAGTAGTCACTACTCCTGCCTTCACAGTACGATAGTGATGGTAATGTCACTGATGACAGCGTCACTAAAGCGGAGTTACTAAATACTGTTTTCTGAAGTACCTTTACGAAACAAGACGAAGTAAATATTCTGTAATACGAATCAAGAACTGTTGACAACATAAGTTATAAATAGATGTCCTTGCTAAAGGGAAGCAACTCAGATGACTTAATAAAGACAAATCTTCCGGTCTAGACTGTATACCAGCAAGATTGCTATCAGAATATGTCGATACAGTAGCTCCCCATCTAGTAGTCATATACAGCCGATAGCACGGCAAAAGACCCGTGGGTAAGGACTGGGAAGTTGCATGGGTCACTCCAGAACTCAAGAAAGGAAATAGGAATAGTCCCTTGAATTACAGACATGTATCGTTGACGTCGATTAGCAATGGGAGTTTGGAAAACGTAATGTGACCGAACATTACGAATTAACTGAAAAAAAAAAGAAAACGATCTATTGGCACATCGTCGGCATGGATTTAGAAAATATCGTTCTTTATTGTCAAGGGGTTAGAGCGCTACCGGCAGCGAATCTGAAACTGATTCCAAATTTCTACATTTGTAAAGGGCTTTCGACAGTGTTTCTCATTAGGGAGTTCCAATCAAACTACATGTACCTGGAGAAATGTCTCTGTTGTGCAACTGTATTCGTGAATTCGTATCAGAAAGATCAAAGTTCGCAGCAACTGACGGAAGTCATCGAGTAAAACTGAAGTGTTATCTGGCATTGCCCAAGGATTTGTTATAGGTCCTTTGCTGTTCATAATGTATTTAAATAACTTAGGAGACTATCTGAGCAACCACCTTAGATTCGTTGCAGATGGTATACAACGGTACTTTCGCGTTCTCGTCAATACGGTACCAGAACGTTTAAGTTCCACCACTGTAAAGACGGAAGATACGCGATTCGGAATGTCAGAACTGTGCACTGGGTTTTGGCTTCGGACGTGTTCTACATGATTGGCGCAGTACGGCAATAAATTAATAGCTCAGAAATTTGCAATTTTATCGTCGCCACCAAGAGGAAGACAGAGCTATGTACTGTACATAGCTCTGTCTTCCTCTTGGTGGCGACGATAAAACTGCAAATTTCTGAGCTATTAATTTATTGCCTTACTGCGTCAATCATGTAGAACACGTCCGAGGTCAAAACCCAGTCTTGCAGGTTAATTCGGGGCCTCTAGTGCTTGACCAACGTAATGCGTGTTCACCACTTGCAGTGCAGCTGCCGACTGTCTGAGCCACTTGCGCGCCAAATCTCACTCGCGCGCCCCGCCACCTTGTTCATTCCACCACAGAACGGAGTTCCGTTCTACCTACGATCCCTACATCTTTTCAATTTAGACTTCTGCTTAAAAAAAACCTAGGTATGAACCACCTACAATTGCATGACAGTATATACATACCAAATTGACATAATTAATTACAGTTGTACTTGAAATATTGCATAACATACACTCCAGGAAATGGAAAAAAGAACACATTGACACCGGTGTGTCAGACCCACCATACTTGCTCCGGACACTGCGAGAGGGCTGTACAAGCAATGATCACACGCACGGCACAGCGGACACACCAGGAACCGCGGTGTTGGCCGTCGAATGGCGCTAGCTGCGCAGCATTTGTGCACCGCCGCCGTCAGTGTCAGCCAGTTTGCCGTGGCATACGGAGCTCCATCGCAGTCTTTAACACTGGTAGCATGCCGCGACAGCGTGGACGTGAACCGTATGTGCAGTTGACGGACTTTGAGCGAGGGCGTATAGTGGGCCTGCGGGAGGCCGGGTGGACGTACCGCCGAATTGCTCAACACGTGGGGCTTGAGGTCTCCACAGTACATCGATGTTGTTGCCAGTGGTCGGCGGAAGGTGCACGTGCCCGTCGACCTGGGACCGGACCGCAGCGACGCACGGATGCACGCCAAAACCGTAGGATCCTACGCAGTGCCGTAGGGGACCGCACCGCCACTTCCCAGCAAATTAGGGACACTGTTGCTCCTGGGGCATCGGCGAGGACCATTCGCAACCGTCTCCATGAAGCTGGGCTACGGTCCCGCACACCGTTAGGCCGTCTTCCGCTCACGCCCCAACATCGTGCAGCCCGCCTCCAGTGGTGTCGCGACAGGCGTGAATGGAGGGACGAATGGAGACGTGTCGTCTTCAGCGATGAGAGTCGCTTCTGCCTTGGTGCCAATGATGGTCGTATGCATGTTTGGCGCCGTGCAGGTGAGCGCCACAATCAGGACTGCATACGACCGAGGCACACAAGGCCAACACCCGGCAACATGGTGTGGGGAGCGATCTCCTACACTGGCCGTACACCACTGGTGATCGTCGAGGGGACACTGAATAGTGCACGGTACATCCAAACCGTCATCGAACCCATCGTTCTACCATTCCTAGACCGGCAAGGGAACTTGCTGTTCCAACAGGACAATGCACGTCCGCATGTATCCCGTGCCACCCAACGTGCTCTAGAAGGTGTAAGTCAACTACCCTGGCCAGCAAGATCTCCGCATCTGTCCCCCATTGAGCATGTTTGGTACTGGATGAAGCGTCGTCTCACGCGGTCTGCACGTCCAGCACGAACGCTGGTCCAACTGAGGCGCCAGGTGGAAATGGCATGGCAAGCCGTTCCACAGGACTACATCCAGAATCTCTACGATCGTCTCCATGGGAGAATAGCAGCCTGCATTGCTGCGAAAGGTGGATACACACTGTACTAGTGCCGACATTGTGCATGCTCTGTTGCCTGTGTCTATGTGCCTGTGGTTCTGTCAGTGTGATCATGTGATGTATCTGACCCCAGGAATGTGTCAATAAAGTTTCCCCTTCCTGGAACAATGAATTCACGGTGTTCTTATTTCAATTTCCAGGAGTGTATTTACAAAATATGTTTTAATACATTTACTCCACCAACGTCAAAGAGGTTATTTTAAAGAGATAAACTACACTTAACAAAAGCTTACTTTCGTTATAGTATTTGCTTACTTTTTCAAAATTATGACGGAACAAAATATTTTAAAATACACAGATTATTGCCAGTATTATATTTACAATAGCATTACAGGTACTGTTATTAGCGTTTAATAAAATTATTGGGAGATCAAAACCATTTGCAAAATGATTAAGAAAAGATATCTGTGTGGCGCCAGAAGAGGCAGGAAATATGTCAGGTCATCCGCATGAGCGCCACAAGGAGTCTGTGAAATTTCGGTTACAGGATAGAACACACAAATCTAAAGAGTCTCAATTCAGCTTAATACCTGATAACTACAATTATGCACAACTTAAACTGGAACGACTATATAGATATGTTGTGGAAAGCAAAAGACTGAGCTTTTTTGGCAGAACAGTTAGAAGATGCAGCACGTCTTTTAAGGAGACTGACTACTTTACGCTTGTCCTCTGCTAGGGTTTTTCCGTGTAGTTTGGCGTCCTTACGAAATACAAGCAAGATTGACGGAGGTAACCGAAAAACTTTGAAGAAGAGGAGCTTGTTTTGTATTACAGACAAGTCGGGGAGAGAGTGCAACGGATATGGTACGCGAGTTAGAGTGCCCACCGACAAAACGAAAGCAATTTTTGTTGCAGCGATATTCTCCCACGAAATTTCAATCTCCAGCTCTCTCTCCAGCATGCTAAAATATAATGTTGGGGGCCCAAGTACATTGGGAGAAGTGATCATCGTAATGAAATAAGAGAAATCAGAGCTCAGATGGAGAGATTTAAAGTGGTCTTTCTCCCCGTGAGCTGTTCGAGAGCGGAAGGTAGAGAAATATTGTGAAAGTGCTTCGATGAACTCTCTGTCGGGTATTTTAAGTGTGAACTGCAGGGTGTGTTTATGTAGATGTAGATGTACGAGAATCCTTTGTTCAAAGTTCAGTTGCCATTTTACATACAACTTAAATTCTTTTTCTTATATGCTAAAATTGATATACTGAACATTTTCTTTTTGTCTGTATACAAGCGCGCACTACAATATGTTCTATTGGTTGCATGAAATTTTATTTCGAGATCTCCCCAGCGTAAACCATGTCCTTCTACCGGCGACTTAAGTTCGTCGAAACTGACAGCGCCAACTGTGTACCGAAAAACCGGCATTAATACTTCTTCAACTTTTATAGTCCTGCCTTCCTCAGTTGCGTGTAATATTACGGTATATTAATAATTATATTAATAATTATAATTATATATAATTAATAATTCTAATTATATATAAATAGAATTGTTTAAAGCAATGTTTTGGTTTATTATAATTATTATAATTATAATTATGATAAACCAAATCATTGATTTAAAACAATTATAATTATAATTATAACTATAATTATAATTATAATAATTATAATAAACCAAAACATTGCTTTAAAACAAGCGTTCAGTGCGTAGTGTTGTGGAATGGGGAAAAAACCGCAAATTGGCGTTCATAAGAAGAAGAACAACACCAAAAATGCAACAGGAGCGTAATACGAAGGAAATTGTCCACACAACCTGCCACTGATGATGCCTTGCTGAAAATAAAGGACAAACGCGTATGGCACTAAAATTGTATTTCATTCAGTTGCTGTCAGACGGTCTATAAGTAAAAATTGTGAATAAACCGTAATATTAATACTTCTTTTTGTGGTTTCGGTATTCACATGGGCTTATGTGCAATTTGAGCACTATTATTTGAAAAGTATACTTATTAAACACATGTGAACAAACTTCATAATGAAGTGTTCACACAGTGAGCCGTGCGTGGCTCGTGTTCCCGCCACCATGTATTTTACACCCTGTTTTTAACGTACTCCACCTCACTTCGTTAATTTAAATTACTACTGTCACTGAGTTCCAGATTTGCCTGACTGTGAGCGGCGTTAGCAGCGCGTATCGATATACCCCTTCTCGTAGTATCTTTGCTCGACTGGTTTTATTTCCCGCTCGTTGTCGGTTGTAAGTGAGTTGGTGGCAGTTCGGATAGCGAGTTCGGATCGCGAGTTCACGTCGACATTTCGGATAGAGAATTCGGGTTGCGAGCTCGGGTCTGCGTGTTGGTTGGATCGCGCCTGGAGCTCAGTCCGAACCTGCCAGTCGGGGAGTGGCAATACGGCAGTAGTGCAGTCGGGTTGGAGCAGCAGTGAGGTCTGCGTCGACATGGCTCGCCCGACCATTGCCGCCACGCATTACGTGAGCTGGGCCACGGTCTTGGGGTATCGACGGTCGGTCGTCCTACAGGACGGCACGATCGTTCGTGAGTCGACTGTGTGCATGGACTCCCGATTTGTCTTCGTGTGTGCTTAGTTACTGTTGGGTATCGTTCTGGTCTTGGTGCAAGTGTTTGTTAGGTTGTGTGTGTAGCTGGAGTGTTTTCCTTTGACATGTTCTTTAA
The DNA here is from genome assembly GCF_023864275.1 of Schistocerca cancellata. NCBI lineage: Eukaryota > Metazoa > Arthropoda > Insecta > Orthoptera > Acrididae > Schistocerca > Schistocerca cancellata. The sequence goes on from NW_026047103.1 coordinate 2,161,824, forward strand.
AAGTTGTCGGCATACCGGCTCTGAGATTTCGGTCATCTGATCGTGCGACGTTTAATTGGTTCTCTGTGCGCTTCTGGCCCCCTTTAGTTATCAACTTGTGGAACTTGGGTCGGTCCTTTCCTGGTGCAGGGATGTCGTTTAGCCAGTGGTCGTGTTTCCTCTTCACGGTTGGGTCCGAGCCAGTATTTCCGCCGTCGTGCGTGGCTCGAAGTGAGTCGGAGGCGCACCAGCAGTGCAGTCGCGACGCAGCAGCAGTCGCGGACGGACCAACAGGCAGTCGGTCTGTTGGTACGAACCAGGGAAGGCATCTCCATGTGGTGCAGTCGCCTGGGTCCGCTGCCGGGGCCTGCTCTATGTCGCAGCGTGTGTGGAGCTGTCCGATGGCTTACGAGCTTCGTGGTTCATGTAGCGTTCACTGTCTTATTCAGTGGTTTGGTATTTAACTAATTTGTAGATGAAAATGATAATCTTACTTTATTACATTGAGTAATTACTAAATAAATTTTCTCCCGGCTAAAGAATTGGTCAAGTTGCTAAAGAACTCCAAGTTAACGTCGTGTTAAAGTGTTGTCTGTAAGTCGTGTAAGTGTCACTAAATCACAGTTCATACAACAGATTCTATACAACTATGGATTATGATGGAAACAGTTATCTTCAGCAAAATGATCATTAAAACCACCGAATACCAGCCGCGCACAACACTGATGTATGTTACCTGAAACAATATTCTTCGCCACTCATGCGTAATTAATTTCGGCTCCATACCTCAGCTAGAAAAGTTTGTTATAACGTTCGTGCTATGAGCAGAGTTTTTTAAAGAACCAATCTGATTCGAATTATTTTCATTAAAATGAGTTCGGGACCACTGGTGCACATTTATTTTTACACATTTGTATTACGTTCAGCATTTATGTCTGCAGAGTTGCGTAATTTGAATTTGCCGCTGTGATAATTGTTAAGATGGCGGCAGAAAATTGATAGAGACTTCCTATTGTTAGAACAAATAAGTATTTTAATTGCTTATTAAACTTTACAGAAACTCTACTTTCGTATTGTCCCTTATTTAGACTTCATCAAGCAAACATTTGATTTGTTTCTAAGGAAAACACAGACAAAAACGCGATACAAATCGCTATCATCAATGGCTGCGCTCGTTGCAGCGGAAAGAAATAATTAACACAGATAATGCTTACTGAGAGAGGGATTAAAGTTACAAATAATTATTCACTCATATTTATAATAATAATGAACTCTATTTTAAAGTAATAATTAACAAATAATTACAATTTCTTAACATACCTCAGTTTGATATGCGTCTTGCGTGCTGAACCTACAAAAGCCAACCAACAAAAGGTAAAAACAAAGGAAGACAAACGCCGATCATAAAAGCACTTTATAATTATCATTGTCTTTGTATGATACACATCGATATGTCCAATTATATCATAGAATATTATATGAATAATTAATTCAGTATAAGTTTTCATTGTTTTTTCATACGTCGAATACATAATGTTTATAACTGTTAGAGGCATAATTTCCTCTCGTCGCACTGTAGCCAAAAATTTATCTCATGGATGTTACATTCACCGACCCAGGACGTTATGGTTGAGTAGCAGTTTCAACTACCCAAGCCACGTCCATTCATGTTGTGGTGGTTCGTTTCGGTGGTTCGCTGTTGGGGAGATTTGGTGTTCGAATTCTCATGTATCGATTGGTGGCAAGGAAGTCGTTGTGTCGGTCGGTCCGTGGCTGTCCCTGGTTGGTTTCCGACGGATAAAGTATAGTTGCGCTTATCACCTGTCTCGCCTAAGTGACTGAGTGCCACCGGTGTTTAATCATCTGTTGTCAGCTACTTTAAATTTTAGGCTTATGGTTACTTGTTTTGTTTTCTTAAAATTTTGCAAAATTAATTTTTAAATTTATCTTTCAAGCTTAAACACTGCGGCCTTCTGCCTTTAAAGATTATGGTAATATATTTTAAAATTTGGAAGTTTAATTGTGGCCCTCAGCCGTTGGTATTACACCTATGTTACTTCTTTAAATTATTTTATTGTTATCCTAATTGGATTTTTATCTTGTTGGTTTTTAAGATTTCTTGTTGTTAAGCAAGCTGGCATTCTGCCTTTAAAGGTCTATGGTAATATATTCTGAAGTTTCTAAATCTAATTGTGGCCCTCAGCCATTTGTGTTGCACGTTGCATATTTTGCTTTTTGGGTTTTAAATTATGTTATTGCTGTCTTACCTGAAATTTTGATTTTTTTAAGATTTCTTGTTGGCCTTTTGCCTTTAAAGGTCTATGGTAATATATCCAAAAATTATGGAATTTAATTGTGGCCTTCAGCCATTTGTGTTGCACTTTGCGTATGTTGTTTGTTTTGAATTATTTTATTGCTATCTTAATTGAGTTTTTATCTTGTTATGATTTCTTAATGAAGGCATTCACCCGTGAACTGCTAAATTACAATAAATGCTAATTAGAAGTAGAAACTGACCTTAACCCTTGGCCCTTTCCATAATCCTATTATCTGTTCTGCCCAGCGGGTTTAGAGGGCGTGTTACACACAATTATTTCTCAATCGTCTCTAACGTTTCTGCTTCTGCTATCCTGTACTTCCATCATTGTCAGTTTTCCGCTATGAGAATAATGACATGTGCATTTGCTGAGAAACTGGGACATCAAAACATGTTACACTACAATGCAGCACGCTATCACATATCAGATCTATACGGAACGACAATGACATGGCCAGAATAATACGTAATCCCGATGACTGGAACAAAATAAATAGCGTAGAATTCGAGCTCCAAAGCCCGTGTGGAAGGAGACGCAGACAAGTGCAAACAACACAACAAACCACTTGGGAGGACACAAGCACGACTACAGATTCGGAAGCCAAGGAAGGAGCCAACACACAAAATGAACATTACTCAGAAGTGAACGAACAACGCATGACACTGCATGCCGTAACACAGCCACAAACATCACAACAGGCATTCGAGCGAGGTGGCGCAGTTGTTGGCAGACTGGAGTCGCATTCCGGAGGACGACGGTTCAAAACCCGAGTCCAGCCATCCTGATTTAGGTTTTCCGTGATTTCCCTAAATCACTTCAGGTAAATCCCGGGAACGTACCTCGGAAGGGCACGGTGGGCCTCCCTCCCATCCTTCCCTAACCCTGTGGGACCGATTTGTTCCCCTCCCCCAAATCAACCAACCAACTGCAACAGGCAGTAACAATAATAAAACAAACGAATACCGCCACAAGCAGTGACACCACGTACTAAGACTCATGGTAGTAAGGCAACGCCACTTGGGTGGAGAAGGCTCGAAGAATTTTTATTCCAAAGCTCCTCCTCCCAAGTGACATACTGCATTTTGTTTCAAGTATACCACACACGAGCAGTAATGTATTGTTCGTCTTATTATGTGCAGGCAGAAGTACATCATATTCGTTATGTAAAGCTACCATCAATGTATTTTATGCATCAAATGTATTTTCTGAATAAACTATCCATAAAACTAAAAATTTTATGTATTAAGTTATTTAAGGAATAGTGCACTCAAGTAGCATTGAACTACATTCTGTTCTACTAACAAATTTACAACTTTCAGTGTAGTATTCATGTCAAGTAAAAATTGATGTATTCCACGTATCAAATGCTCAGTCAGTATATAATCTGTATAACACCAGGTATGTACGTATCTAAGGCATCACACAGAATATATCACAACTACCAACGATTAGATAAACAAACAACTACTGAATATCATGTAGCGTTCTGACATGCAACATTCCAAGTAACATACCAATACACACAAAGAAAAGAAGCATATATATACACAAACCATTCCAGATGAGAATAGCTCGAGGTTCTACGGAGAACTTCTCACTTTAAATATGTGGAAATGTACTATTAACCAACAAGCTATTTAGACTGTACTACACATATAAATATAGAATGCCAGTAATCTCTAAATATTGGAACTTGTATTCACCACACTTATTGTATTTTTTTTTTTTGTTTGACATTTGCATTGTATATATTACAGTCTCCTCAACAAGGGGGAAACAAATTATACAGAACTACTTCAACAACTGTTAAGCATTCAATCTCTGTAATCTTAGAGATATTTTTGTATATTATGTTCTTTATATTATTTACAAAGGCATTGGCAACTGCATACCAATAAGGCTGTAATAATGAGAAGTATTTTCCGTTAGATTTAGAAGCTTCTGACCAACGTTACATTTCAAGGCGATGGGTTACTCTGTAATGTTAATGAAATAAATAAATAAATTCCCGGTACTAATTATCAAACACTCACTTTCCTTGCTACTAAATCCAACAATGGAAGATCAAGTGCAAGAAAATCCGTTGGTTTTCCAGTTGTCTGCCCTAGTTGTGCTCCATCTCTGAAAATGTTTCTAACTTATTTATTTATTTACACGTCAAGTTCCGTAGGACCAAATTGGGAAGAAACCTCCAAGGGCATGGAACGTGTCAGTACATGAAATTATAACTTAAAAGTAATAACAGTTAAAAATAAAATGTTTATGAACCCGAAAAAAGTCAACCCATAAGTTTAAGTAATCGCAATCAACAACACAACAAGAATCAGCTTAATTTTTCAAGAAACTCTTCGACATAGTAGAAGGAGTGGCCCATGAGGAGACTCTTCAGTTTCCATTTGAAATCGCATGGATTACTGCTAAGATTTTTGAATTCGAGTGGTAGCTTATTGAAAATGGATGCAGCAGTATACTGCACACCTTTCTGTACAAGAGTTATGGAAGTCCGATCCAAATGCAGGTTTGATTTCTGCCGAGCATTAACTGAGTGAAAGCTGCTTATCCTTTGGAATAAGCCATTACTGTTAACAAGAAATGACGGTAATGAATAAACGTACTGAGAGGCCAATGTTAAAAAACTCAGACGCGTGAACAGGGGTCGACAAGAGGTTTGTGAACTGACACTGCTTATTGCCCTAACAGCCCGTTTCTGAGCCAAAAATATCATTTCAGAATGGGAAGAGTTACCCCAAAATATAATACCACACGACAGAAGCGAATGAAAATAAGCAAAGTTGTAAGTAGGCTGTTTATGTTTTCTTATTGGCAACGTTACGTAGCGCTCTGTATGAAAATCACTGGCTGTGCTGTGTGCAGTATGTGGCTAGTTTGCATTGTTGTCTGCCATTGTAGTGTTGGGCAGCGGCAGCTGGATGTGAACAGCGCGTAGCGTTGCGCAGTTGGAGGTGAGCCGCCAGCAGTGGTGGATGTGGGGAGAGAGATAGCGGAGTTTTGTAATTTGTCATGAACTGCTATATATATATTATGACTATTAAGGTAAATACATTGTTTGTTCTCTATTAATATCTTTCATTTGCTAACTATCCCTATCAGTAGTTAGTGCCTTCTGTAGTTTGAATCTTTTATTTAGCTGGCAGTAGTGGCGCTCGCTGTATTGCAGTAGTTCCAGTAACGAAGAATTTTGTGAGGTAAGTGATTTGTGAAAGGTATAGGTTAATGTTAGTCAGGGCCATTCTTTTGTAGGGATTTTTGAAAGTCAGATTGCGTTGCGCTAAATAATATTGTGTGTCAGGTTAAGCACAGTCGTGTATAAAATTGTTCTAAGGGGACGTTTCAAAGTAAACTAATTTTCGTGGTGAACGAACACTCACTTCCGATACTGTTCGAATATTAAAAAGGCAGCATTAAGTCTTTGAAGAAGATCCTGATTGTGGGCTTTCCACGACAGTTTACTACGTATCTGGACACCTAGAAACCTGAACTGTTCAGTTTCAATAACCATATGCCCATTCTGTGAAATTAAAACACCAGGGTTAATTAAATTTGTTGTGGATTGGCAAGACAGCCAATCCACTATGACAGGAAGCCGAAAGGCACGCGTTTAAGCTCACGCAGGCTGGCGTAAGGTCTGGAACAGGACAAGGAATTTATAGACGCAAAGAACGTACGTAGCTGCTGGAATACTTAACTTTAATCCATAATTGGTGAACATCGCTCTTAACGGTACATGTTTTGCAGCATCAATAGTAACTGGTAATGGCGCCTTGCTAGGTCGTAGCAAATGAGGTAGCTGAAGGCTATGCTAACTATCGTCTCGGCAAATGAGAGCGTAATTTGCCAGTGAACCATCGCTAGCTAAGTCGGCTGTACAACTGGGACGAGTGCTAGGAAGTGTCTCTAGAACTGCCGTGTGGCGGCGCTCGGTCTGCAATCACTGATAGTAGCGACACGCGGGTCCGACGTATACTAACGGACCACGGGCGACTTAAAGGCTACCACCTAGCAAGTGTGGTGTCTGGCGGTGACACCACAGAATTGTGTGTTAGAAACGGTAAAAACTGAGTCTTACTGTGATTCTTTGATTTAGCGTTAGATTATTTTTTACAAGCCATGAACTTATGTTACGAACCGCACTATTTGAAACCGAGCCAATGTTGCACACAACATCCCCTACTACCAAGCTAGTGTCATCCGCAAACAAAAATATTTTAGAGTTACACATAATACTAGAGGGCATATCATTTATATAAATAAAGAACAGGAGTGGCCCCAATATTGATCCCTGGGGCAACCCCCTCCCTTCTACTTGGCCATACCCCACTCAGACCCTACATCACAGCCGTTATCAACATTGTGAATAATGACCTTTTGCTGTCTGTTGCTAAAGTAAGAGTTGAACCAACTGTGAGCTACTCCCCGTATTCCGTAATGATCCAACTTCTTGAGCAATATTTTGTGATCAACACAATCAAATGCCTTAGTTAAATCAAAAAATATGCCTAGCGTTCGAAGCCTTTTGGTTAACCCTTGCAGTACCTCACAGAGAAACGAGAATATAGCATTTTCAGTTGTTAAATGACTTCCAAAGCCGAACTGTACTTTGTGATAGTAAATTGTGTGATGTAAAATGATCAATTATCCTTACATACACAACTTTTCCAATAACTTTAGCAATCACTGGTGCATAGAAATAGGTCTAAAATTGTTTACATTATCCCTCTCTACCGTTTTATATAGCGGCTTTACTACTGAGTGCTTTAATCGTTCAGGAAACTAACAGCACCCGAAGGGAAAATTACAAATATGATTAAATACAGGGCTAACACGTACAGCACAGTACTTTGATATTCTGCTAGGCACTCCATCATACTCATGAGAGCTCTTAGTCCTCAGTGATTTAATTATTGACTCAATCTCCCCCTTATCTGTATCACAGAGGAGTATTTCAGACATCAGTTTCACAGTGTCCTCTATCAGGATCAGAACGATTCGTATTCCAATAATGATCTACAGTCATTTCAGACAGAGTAATTCGGCAGTGGTGATAGCGCTGGGCTGAGTAGCCTGCACGAGAGCTCCGGTCCTGCGCCGCTGCTGTGGACGGCGCTCAGCAGGTGGGTGGGTGGGGGGGGGGGGGCACAGTAGTGGGCGGCCAGGGGCAGCAGAGTCTCCTCGCGGGGGCGGCGGCGGCGGCGGCCAGAGAGAGAGACGGTGGCGCTGCGCGCTTGTCTCCGCGGCAGTCGTACTGCGGCCGCAATCTCCTGAGTGCTTTCAGAGTGTTCCGGGCACGCGTGGATTAATGGTGCGTGCGGAGAAAACATTTTTCACACCGACCGCCAGATGCTCCCCTTCCCTCTTGTTATGAAGCGGTTTGCGAACTAAGGGTGGACTGCAATCTAGCTAAAACCGCGGTCCCGCCACAACGTCTTTGGAGCGGCTCAAACGCGCGTCGATGTCGCGCGCACCAGAATTGATGACCCTCCACCGACGGGAAGGTTCCGGTTATCCACGTCACAGGTGATGTGCACCGCCCTGACATCCGCATCAGTACACATTATCTCGACGTGCCAACTGCAGCTACTTTTGTCATTATCAATATATCAACCGAGGGATGTGGCGCAGTGGTTAGCACACTGGACTCGCATTCGGCAGGACGACGGTTCAAACCAGCGTCCGGCCATCCTGATTTAGGTGTTACAAGGTTTCCCTAAATTACTTCAGGTAAATGTGCGGATGGTTCCTGTGAAAGGGCACGGCCGACTTCCGTCCCAAATCTAGGTTGACTGATGACCTCGGTGTTTCGTCCGCTCAACCCGAATCAACCAACAAACCACTAATATGTCCAGGAAGATGAAGAATTAGCAATCAAAAACGTTCGCTAACAGTGAGCATTACGAACTTGATTTTATTAAGCGAGAATGCTACCCCATACGACATTACGTTAAGCAGATCTCTTGAGTTTCCATCTGTAGCGGGACTTTGAATTTCGCCGCGCTACACTCGTTCCCTCAGATATAAATTATACCGTCGTAGCCGTATGAGCGCTCTACGGCAGAGAAAATATATAAGAAAATGAAGCTACTAAAAATTGTAACTCTTTCTGTTTTCTACCCGCTCTTGTCTCTTGAGAGCGGAAGCTTAATTCAGACGTAAAAACTTATTAGCTAGTCTTGGTCGGATTAAGACGAAAAATCTTATTGATGCGAGGACGTATTGTGGAAGTTGATATGAAATTTGGAGGATGGAAGCAGCAACGTAAAATACATTGCATTTAATATCAAGACGGTTTTAATTTGTATGCATTAGTAATTCCTGGACAATCAAATTTATAGCAAGATTTCGGAGCAGCTACGACTTTTCACGCAGAAATGAAGCAGGAGATTTTTGGAGAACAAGACCAGGACGCTGCAGGAGAGGACATGTTAACATGGTAAAGAATGAACTCTTATCTAGGCCATTTCCCCTGTCAATCACATTTTGTTATTCTCTATTCTCTTTCAAATGATTTTTGTAGTGGAAATTGGTTTGACTTTTGCTTAGAAACGCCACAAGGACCACCCAACAATAGCTTTTCCGAATCACAAAGTCAGATAGCTTTTCTGCAATACGAAGTCCGATTTACATTACACTCTTTCCCGTTTTCACGTTCATTAACTATTTTAAAAACCCCTTTTCATTCACCTTTTCTTCCCACATTTTCAACCTTTTCTTTTCTTTTCTTCTCTTTTTTCTTTTTTATTACCTACTACACAACCAACTACTTTAGTAGTGTACTGAATCAGGAAGCAGTTTTCATAGAAGAGATTTATTAATTTCTGTCGCGTTTTACCCGCCGAATGGTTTCCAGAATTAGACTGGAGGAACTGCAATGTATCCCAAAAAATCCAACCCAACGAAACAGCATTAGTTCACCGTGTGTCGCCGAGTATTCATCCCATTTGCTGGTTTCATTTCTTAGCACAATATTTCTTCAACAGGTTTTGCGAGATGTACTTTACACTTCCTTTCTCAATTGTGGCTTCGAGAAACAAACTGTAGTGAGTTTCAACGTGCTCTCCCTCTTGATGAGACTTTTACTTCCTGAATGCAACATGAAATGTAACATAATCACAGTGAAGGAGACAGTGATACGATGTTTAAAATTTGTTTAACGTAAAACAGTATTTGAACGAAAAAAACTTTCCTTTTATTTGATTACCAGTTCCGACCAATGTCGTCTTCGCATACATCTGTCCTGCGAAAATGATATATACATTTTCAGAAAATTTTCGGTAGGATAAGCGCTGCCAAAAGATATAAAACTTAGTAGAACTGTGCGGTAAACAAACACAAATGACCCGTTGTGTTTTATGTTGTGTATACTAGCTTAGCCACAAGACATATCTGATGCTTATCATACAGATCGAAAACGAAACATAAAATGAAAGAAAAATTTTTGCAAACAAAACCCACCAATTTTACAAATAACACACTTCGGAGCAAACGAAACAGTATCCGTATAGTTATAGCCACTGCGTTTTTATTTATATGTGAAGCCAAGTTGGTACCTAAGCTACACTGAACGGAAAGACTTGAAGAGTACCAGCATCATTTAAACTGTGTCAATTCGAATAAAGAAAAATCTCTAACTCTGAAGGACTATCCGTCAGTCCTCTGTGTATTAGTTACGAGAAGAACGGAAGGATTTTTGGGTCACAGGAAGCTCACGAAGACCGACCCATACCTCAAGTATGTCTACGGGAATTGATGGTCAGCGAGTTCTGTGGCTGGGTTACGCCTGTTTAGGCGAGCTAACTGGCCGCCTAGAATTGGTACGAGCTAAGAGAGGTGAATCTGCCTGCTGGGCTGGGTGCGAATCAACGGAACGTGGACGTCACGTAGCAGCTCCAGGCATGCCAGGTACAAGAGCATTAGTAAAGAACCGGAAACGGGGAAAATCTCTAAGCCGCGGATGTGGGTGGGTGTTACTATCGTGGCGTTTGTGCAGGAGACGCTACAGGAAATGACGCAGTGTCAGACGATCTTAATTACTGCTAAGTTACAACTCTCTCGACTTTGATAATAAATCACAGTTAGATATTAACGCAATTCCGAGTAAATCGGCGGTCTCAGAAACATGAGGCGCTTCCAGTGACAAAAATTATTTCCAAATCTTTAAAACGACTGAAGGTAATATTTCTCAGTGAATAAACATTTACACAACGACCCTCTTAATTAACAAACGTTATCTCCCATGATGGCATTGCACACTAACTATCATCCCTGACAGCTACGTATTTGTATCTGCTTTATTCATTGATTTACGACGTCTTTTATGTCTATATGGAGATGGTATCTGTTCTTTCGGACATGTCCGAAAGAACAGATATCATCTCCACATAGTTAAGGCTAACAGGCCATTGACCTTCTTCTTCCGTGCGGATGCAAACGTGTTGCCCGAACTCTTACGGGACTCGGTAAGATTGTCTGCCGCTAGAAATGAGTGTGGCGGGCAGTGGCACTAAGAATGTAGTGTGTGGAGATTAAGTTGAGAATGTGGGTCTTACGGGGAGCGTGCAAGGGATAAATGGCTCTCAGCACTATGGGACTTAACTGCTGAGGTCATCAGTCCACTAGAACTTCGAACTACTTAAACCTAACTAACCTAAGGACAGCACACACATCCATGTCCGAGGTAGGATTCGAACCTGCGACCGTAGCGGTTTTGCGGTTCCAGACTATAGCGCCCAGAACCGCTCGGCCCCACTGGCCGGCACAAGGGATAAACCCCTGCAGTCGCACTGCCCTCTGTGCCTTCGGTGGCTCAGATGGTTTTCTCCCCTAGGGACTTGGTGTTGTGCTGTTCTCATCATCATTGCAGGCACGGTAGCTCAGCGTGTTCGATCAGAGGGTTTGCTACCCTCTGTAACAAAAAAACTGAGTGAACGGATCAACAAAGAACCTAAATAGGTGTCATCGGACGTCCGCCTCTAACAAGTGCAGCGAACCATATACGAGGTGCATTCAAGTTCTAAGGCCTCCGATTTCTTTTCTCGGGACTGGAAAGAGATAGAAACATGCGCATTGTTTCAAAATGAGGCCGCGTTCATTGTCAATACGTCCCAGAGATGGCAGCACCGTACGGCAGATGGAATTTTACCGCCAGCGGCGAGAATGAGAACTGTTTTAAATACTTAAAATGGCGACGTTTTCCTTACTTGAACAGCGTGCAATCATTCGTTTTCTGAATTTGCGTGGTGTGAAACCAATTGAAATTCATAAACAGTTGAAGGAGACATGTGGTGATGAAGTTATGGATGTGTTGCAAGTGCGTTCGTGGGTGCGACAGTTTAATGAAGGCAGAACATCGTGTGACAACAAACCGAAACAACCTCGGGCTCGCACAAGCTGGTCTGACGACATGATCGAGAAAGCGGAGAGAGAATTGTTTTGAGGGATCGCCGAATGACTGTTGAACAGATCGCCTCCAGAGTTGGCATTTCTGTGGGTTCTGTGGACACAATCTTTCATGACGACCTGAAAATGCGAAAAGTGTCATCCAGGTGGGTGCCACGAATGCTGACGGACGACCACATGGCTGCCCGTGTGGCATGTTGCCAAGCAATGTTGACGCGCAACGACAGCATGAATGGGACTTTCTTTTCATCGGTTGTGACAATGGATGAGACGTGGATGCCATTTTTCAATCCAGAAACAGAGCGCCAGTCAGCTCAATGGAAGCACACAGATTCTCCGCCACCAAAAAAATTTCGGGTAACTGCCAGTGCTGAAAAAATGATGGTGTCCATGTTCTGGGACAGCGAGGGCGTAATCCTTACCCATTGCGTTCCAAAGGGCACTACGGTAACTGGTGCATCCTACGAAAATGTATTGAAGAACAAATTCCTTCCTGCACTGCAACAAAAACGTGTGGGAAGGGCTGCGCGTGTGCTGTTTCACCAAGACAACGCACCCGCACATCGAGCTAACGTTACGCCACACAACTTTGGAGTGATTCCTCATGCTCCCTACTCACCTGACCTGGCTCCTTGTGACTTTTGGCTTTTTCCAACAATGAAAGACACTCTCCGTGGCCGCACATTCACCAGCCGTGCTGGTATTGCCTCAGCGATTTTCCAGTGGTCAAAACAGACTCCTAAAGAAGCCTTCGCCGCTACCATGCAATCATGGCGTCAGCGTTGTGAAAAATGTGTACGTCTGCAGGGCGATTACGTCGAGAAGTAACGCCAGTTTCATCGATTTCGGGTGAGTAGTTAATTAGAAAAAAATATCGGAGGCCATAGGACTTCAATGCACCTCGTAGAAAAAAATGATATAAAAAAAAGGATGGAAAGAGCGTCTGCCATGTAAGCAGGAGATCCCGGGTTCAAGTGCCGGTCGGGTCATACATTTTCAACTGTCCCCGTTGATGCATATCAACGCCTGTCGGCATCTTAGGGTATTGATTTAATTACCATTTCTTTCATACCTTTTCCATTATGAAAATGTTTGTCATAAAATCTTAATCTCCACATTTACACAACTAATGAAGACAGCATCAGAACTTCATATTCTGTCATACCTGTGTGTTTATTTAATGAACAGTTTACTATTTTGTCACTAACTTTATATAAATGTTGACTGCTCATGCTATAATAAAAACTGTAGTAATTTAAAAATGGTGTACAGCATGTGCTAGCGAACGCGACAATTGATAAGAGAACTTCTGTTAAGAAGGCATAAATAATTCAGGTTACCTTCGATTCGGTAAGTGGGTGCACTCAGCGACTGCTACCTGATTTATAAATTATAGAGCGCAGCAGTCAGTCCTTCTTTTTTTTTATTTTTGCAGGTTTTATTACGCAAATCCAGATTTAGGTTAGTGTCTAGCCATTATCAATGCACTATTTTCTAATCTCTATGCATGTTAGTTCTCTATTGTTCGGGTGTCAGTCACAGTTCTTTGAATACTACCAAATACTCAATACTGAATTTTACACTTACTAATGCTGATGCTAGTGAGCATGGTAATGGTTGGGTTACTGTGGTTCTAGTAAGTGGTGACGAAGTGGGGACTGTATCAGAACTGCAGACTTTTAACAGCCGAGAAGTTATTGCTTATCTTACATTTGATATATGTGAAGTGTACAACAGTGATCGTCGTACTTCTTATTATACGTCTCCAATGCCTTTGGTTCTTAGGACGAGGAATCGTCGTAAATTAAATGAATCAGAGTCTGAGCCAAGATGAAAGTTGTTGGTGATGTGACACATTGCTATAGAACTACAAAACAGGGAACTAACATACGTCGAGATCAGAAAATAGTGCACTTATAATGGCTAGGCACTAGCCGAATTCTGGATTTGCGTAATAAAACCTGCAAGAAAAGGGCGCCAGATTGCTGCGCATAAATAATTGTTTAAAATATATTTTAACGGCTATATGTAGTCATTTATCACTGCGGGAGAATGCTGGCTTATTTTTTTAAGAACCAACTGTTACTTACATTTATTGTAAACGATCTTAGTTTAACCAAATGTTTATGAACTTTATTTATTCAAATATTGTTGCAATATTTTAGTTTAGTCCTGGAAGCGGTCAAGATGACTCAAACCTTCTAAGTAGAATCTGAGAATCACTTAGTTTTGGTGTGGACGGCCTTCAGCCGGTGACATTTGGGGTGTAGCGTAACACTGCTGGAGTCAGGTGGAGACTGGGGTTTTGCTAGTAGAGCATTCAAGGTACCGATTCCGGACACTTTGCGCCGAGTCCTGGAAGTAGACAGACTGCCTATGTTAAAGCGGTGATTCAGTCGTATAGGTGGTCGATTCTGGGCGGTTAACAGCCGCTCCAATACTGTAACGTTTGAAGAGACTTTTATACACCGAGCGCCAACGAAACTGGTATAGGCATGAAAATTCAAAAAAAGAGATATGTAAACAGGCAGAATACGGCGCTGCGGTCGACAAAGCATAAACAAGACAACAAGTGTCTGGTGCAGTTGTTAGATCGGTTATGGCAAGTTATGAATATTTAAGTGACTTTGAATGGGGTGTTATAGTCGGCGGACGAGCTAAGGACACAGTATCTTCTAGGTAACGATGAAGTGGGAATTTTTCCAGTACCACCATTTCACGAGTGTATCGTGAACGTCAGGAATACGGTAAAACAGCAAATCTACGACATCGTTGCGGCCGGAAAAAGATCTTGCAAGAACAGGACCAACGACGAATGAAGAGGATCGTACAATGTGACAGCAGTGCAACCCGTCTGTAAATTCCTGCAGATTTCAATGCTGGGCCATCGACAAGTGTCAGCGTGCGAACCATTCAACGAAACATCATCGATGTGGGCTTTCGGAGCCTAAAGCCTACACGGGTACCCTTCATGACTGCATGACCCAAAGCTTTGTTCCTCTCCTAGGCCCGTCAACACCGACACTGTACTGTTGAAGAATGGCAATCTGTTCCCTAGTCGGACGAGTCTCGTTTCAAATTGTCACTCATGGGACTGTTCAAGCTGGTGGAGGCTCTGTAATGGTGAGGTCGGTGTGCAGTTGTAGTGATACGGGACTCCTGAAACGTCTAGGTACGCCTCTGACGAGTGACACGTACGTAAGCATCCTGTCTGATCACCTGCATCCATTCATGTCCATTGTGCATTCCGACAGAACAATTCCAGCAGGACAATAAACGACACTCCACACGTTCAGAATTCCTACAGAGTGGTTGCAGGAACGCTCTTATGAGTTTAAACACTTCCGCTGGCCATAAAACTCCGCAGACATGAACATTGTTGAGCATATCTGGGATGCCTTGCAACTTGCTGGTCAGAAGAGATCTCCACCCCTTCGTACTCTTACGGATTTATGGACAGCCCTACAGGATTCATAGTGGCAATAGCCTCCAGCACTACTTCAGGCTTTAGTTAAGTCGTATAACACTCCAACAGCATTTTACGTAGCTTATGCAATCAAATACCAATTTTGGTTTATTACGTACCCTGCCCCAACAGAACAAATAGTCCTGTCACTGAAAAGCCAAGTATAACACTCCTGTCCGCTACTGCTATACCATAACCTTAAAGTTGGAGGCAGATAGTGAAATCAAAACTATCTTGGTGAAGTAATTATGGTGTAAAGCAACAGAGCAGTGTTACCCTCTGAGAGCAATTTTGTTGTGTTCACCGTGATGTACCTGACGGAGGTGGCTTATCGGAAGTGAAAGTCAGAATTACGTAAATATTTAAACAGTAACAAACAATATTTTACCTATCTACACTGTTCAAAGAATAAGGAAAACGGTCGGCAGCATAATTAGGCAAGAGAATGATTCACATTCTTGTTCAAGAAAATAAGTATGAGTAACCTTAACGGACAAACACAACCTATAGTTTGCCACATGCGAGTGCAATGAACTCTGACACCTGCATATGCTCACAGTAAGATTGGAAGCTGACAGAGCAGAACAAACTATTAGCATAAATATAACATTATAACACTACACACTATTACTTTCAGAGCTTATTCAAACTGAATGGTCTTAATAACATTACTATTAATATTCACTGTAGAATCACAGATTGGGTATAGGTTCAGTATTACTTTTCACACATTTTCCTACCTGACATAAAATTGTAAATTTAGTTCACTGCAAAATTATGAACTGAACACAGGTTAAGACTCTCTCAACTAAACACTATTCTATTTAGAATGAAAGTTAAATGGAATTCACTAACAGGCGATACAGATAGGCGTATCGTAGGTGCAACCACAACGGAGGGGTATCTGTTGAGAGGCCAGACAAACGTGTGGTTCCTGAAGAGGGGCAGCAGCCTTTTCAGTAGTTGCAAGGGCAACAGTCTGGATGATTGACTGATCTGGCCTTGTAACAATAACCAAAACGGCCTTGCTGTGCTGGTACTGCGAACGGCTGAAAGCAAGGGGAAACTACGGCCGTAATTTTTCCCGAGGGCATGCAGCTTTACTGTATGGTTAAATGATGATGGCGTCCTCTTGGGTAAAATATTCCGGGGGTAAAATAGTCCCCCATTCGGATCTTCGGGCGGGGACTACTCAAGTGGACGTCGTTATCAGGAGAAAGAAAACTGGCGTTCTACGGATCGGAGCGCGGAAAGTCAGATCACTTAATCGGGCAGGTAGGTTAGAAAATGTAAAAAGGGAAATGGATAGGTTAAAGTTAGATATAGTGGGAATTAGTGAAGTTCGGTGGCAGGAGGAACAAGACTTCTGGTCAGGTGACTACAGGCTTATAAACACAAAATCAAATTGGGGTAATGCAGGAGTTGGTTTAATAATGAATAGGAAAATAGGAATGCGGGTAAGCTACTACAAACAGCATAGTGAACGCATTATTGTGGCCAAGATAGATACGAAGCCCACACCTACTACAGTAGTACAAGTTTATATGCCAACTAACTCTGCAGATGACGAAGAAATTGAAGAAATGTATGATGAGATAAAAGAAATTATTCAGATAGTGAAGGGAGACGAAAATTTAATAGTCATGGGTGACTGGAATTCGGGAGTAGGAAAAGGGAGAGAAGGAAACGTAGTGGGTGAATATGGATTGGGGGAGAGAAATGAAAGAGGAAGCCGTCTGGTAGAATTTTGCACAGAGCATAACTTAATCATAGCTAACACTTGGTTTAAGAATCATGAAAGAAGGTTGTGTACATGGAAGAACCCTGGAGATACTAATGGGTATCAGATAGATTATATAGTGGTAATACAGAGAATTAGGAACCAGGTTTTAAATTGTAAGACATTTCCAGGGGCAGATGTGGACTGTGACCACAATCTATTGGTTACGACCTGCAGATTAAAACTGAAGAAACTGCAAAAAGGTGGGAACTTAAGGAGATGGGACCTGGATAAACTGAAAGAACCAGAGGTTGTACAGAGTTTCAGGGAGAGCATAAGGGAACAATTGACAGGAATGGGGGAAAGAAATACAGTAGAAGAAGAATGGGTAGCTTTGAGGGATGAAGTAGTGAAGGCAGCAGAAGATCAAGTAGGTAAAAAAACGAGGGCTAGTAGAAATCCTTGGGTAACAGAAGAAATATTGAATTTAATTGATGAAAGGAGAAAATATAAAAATGCAGTAAATGAAGCAGGCAAAAAGGCATACAAACGTCTCAAAAATGAGATCGACAGGAAGTGCAAAATGGCTAAGCAGCGATGGACAGAGCACAAATGTAAGGATGTAGAGGCTTGTCTCACTAGGGGTAAGATAGATACTGCCTACAGGAAAATTAAAGAGACCTTTGGAGATAAGAGGACCACTTGTATGAACACCAAGAGCTCAGATGGAAACCCAGTTCTAAGCAAAGAAGGGAAAGCAGAAAGGTGGAAGGAGTATATAGAGGGTCTATACAAGGGCGATGTACTTGAGGACAATATTATGGAAATGGAAGAGTATGTAGAAGAAGATGAAATGGGAGATACGATACTGCGTGAAGAGTTTGACAGAGCACTGAAAGACCTGAGTCGAAACAAGGCCCCCAGAGTAGACAACATTCCATTGGAACTACTGACGGCCGTGGGAGAGCCAGTCGTGACAAAACTCTACCATCTGGTGAGCAAGATGTATGAAACAGGCGAAATACCCACAGACTTCAAGAAGAATATAATAATTCCAATCCCAAATAAAAGCAGGTGTCGACAGATGTGAAAATTACCCAACTATCAGTTTAATAAGTCACTGCTGCAAAATATTAACACGAATTCTTTACAGACGAATGGAAAAGCTAGTAGAAGCCGACCTCGGGGAGGATCAGTTTGGATTCCGTAGAAATACTGGAACACGTAAGGCAATACTGACCTTACGACTTATCTTAGAAGAAAGATTAAGGAAAGGCAAACCTACGTTTCTAGAATTTGTAGACTTAGAGAAATCTTTTGACAATGTTGACTGGAATACTCTCTTTCAAATTCTGAAGGTGGCAGGGGTAAAATACAGGGAGCGAAAGGCTATTTACAATTTGTACAGAAACCAGATGGCAGTTATAAGAGTCGGGGGACATGAAAGGGAAGCAGTTGTTGGGAAGGGAGTAAGACAGGGTTGTAGCCTCTCCCCGATGTTATTCAATCTGTATATTGAGCAAGCAGTAAAGGAAACAAAAGAAAAATTCGGAGTAGGTATTAAAATCCATGGAGAAGAAATAAAATCTTTGAGGTTCGCCGATGACATTGTAATTCTGTCAGAGACAGCAAAGGACTTGGAAGAGCAGTTGAACGGAATGGATAGGGTCTTGAAAGGAGGATATAAGATGAACATCAACAAAAGCAAAACGAGGATAATGGAATGTAGTCGAATTAAGTCGGGTGATGCTGAGGGAATTAAATTAGGAAATGAGACACTTAAAGTAGTAAAGGAGTTTTGCTATTTGGGGAGCAAAATAACTGATGATGGTCGAAGTAGACAGGATATAAAATGTAGACTGGCAATGGCGAGGAAAGCGTTTCTGAAGAAGAGAAATTTGTTAACATCGAGTACAGATTTAAGTGTCAAGAAGTCTTTTCTGAAAGTATTTGTATTGAGTGTAGCCATGTATGGAAGTGAAACATGGACGATAAATAGTTTGGACAAGAAGAGAATAGAAGCTTTCGAAATGTGGTGCTACAGAAGAATGCTGAAGATTAGATGGGTAGATCACATAACTAATGAGGAAGTATTGAATAGGATTGGGGAGAAGAGAAGTTTGTAGCACAACTTGACCAAAAGAAGGGGTCGGTTGGTAGGACATATTCTGAGGCATCAAGGGATCACCAATTTAGTATTGGAGGGCAGCGTGGAGGGTAAAAATCGTACAGGAAGACCAAGGGATGAATACACTAAGCAGATTCATAAGGATGTAGGTTGCAGTAGGTACTGGGAGATGAAGAAGCTTGCACAGGATAAAGTAGCATGGAGAGCTGCATCAAACCAGTCTCAGGACTGAAGACCACAACAACAACAACAGGTTACTTCTCACTGTCTTTTGAATAAAGAAATGATTGTTTTCATAAATATTGGTCTTTCTATTAATTGTTACTTCCCATGAGCATAAAGGATAACCTGTGGATCCTATTACACTATTAATATGGACTTTCAATACCCAAAAGAAACAAGTGCTTAGCAAGCATGAGTATATAACTTTCCCCTATTGCAGTTTTCCACTTCTACCACAGTGAGACACAAAATTAACGTAACTTACCTTTTGCGATTTACAACAGGCTGCAATGTGATCATTTACTAAGCAAACCATTAGAAGCCTCAGTTTTAAAAACTTTTAATTTTGAAGTTGGCAACAACATATTAATTAGCAGGCTTAATAGGAAAACTATTTTCAGCAAGCATGATTTACTTTAACTCACTGTCTTGCCACTTTAACTTTAACTTTCTTTTTACTATGTTCCAGAGGCATTAAATAGGTAAAACACTAGGCTTTAATGTTCTTTCCCAATAAGGACACTCGATAATTACTTTAGTTCTAACCGAGAGGAACCTGAGAGGTATCATAAGGAAAAAAATCGAGGTAGGTACATAAATTCTGTTATAAATTACCTTATATTTGAGCACACTAACACATCCAGTAAGCTGATCCTTCACTGTACATTACTACAGTGTTCCATTACAGTGGTTGCGCAATGTAGTGGCGATTGCATGTTGGTAGGTGGATTTGCAGGTAGAATTGCTGGACTGTCATTTCTTGGTGGCGATGATAGATACCAATTTCAGAATATTTCCAGCTCTTTGTCCATCCATCCGAGGCATAGGAAAGCGTCAGGAAAAGCCTCTCTCGGAACCAGCATAATATACAACTTTTACATTGGTAGTTCACAGTCTGGTGGTGTGTCCCCGAATGACTCTTTGCTCCACTTTTTCTACCTAGGCCAACCACAATTTGCGTGTGCTACTCAGTTCCGTTCCCTAGGGTAACCACAACACCTTTTACATACGACATAACTAGGAATCCTAAGTGAAGGTTAGCAGTTTACATAATAACAAATACATTTTAAATAAAACAGAACCTTCGCACATATTAAAGTTTCTATAAAAAATTATTTAAACAAAATTACAATTTATACAGTATGTTTCGTCTTCCTTCAAATGAGACAAAGAATTTAAATGATAGATACACTACATTGCATAGAATCAAACCATGACATCAAAGTTTTTTACATACAAAAGAATAAAAACTGTCATGATATCGATTCAATCCAACAACCTTTACATACACTCAATGTTATAACATTAAACCAAAACAAAAGGCAAAATAAAACCGTACAGCGTTGGAGCTATGGTGTTACAGTCGCTGCCACGTCGTGTTGCCGCACTTGTGCATGCTCGGGGGGGTCGTTTACGGTATTAGGCAGGTGTACCAGTTTCTTTGGCTCTTCAGCGTTATTTCGATAGGTCTGAATGTGCTCCGGAGCAGACTCTATAATTATTCTGCTTATGTTAAGGAACTAATGACAGACAGAGTATGACATTGTATCGGATGTGTTAATTTGTGAATGATCATGTTGAACTCTAAACTGTTTTGAGCTAACGAATATTTTGTGAAGTGTAATTACGAAATGGACTTAGATTCTCCAAATCTTCGACGAGTATTTAGTTTGGGAATTTTTCTGCTACCTTCGTAACGCTCTCCGCGAACTTAATTCCATTTTATAAGGGTATTTTCTGTTTCTATCGTAACTGAATACGCAGACGCACCTCTCGATTATTTGAGATGTCTTTTCTTGAACGAACATTATTCGGTATAATTCTCTGTCATCTTCATCAATTACAGACCCTAGAATACAACCTATTTTATAAAATCATTCCTTTGTCTTTCATGTTATATTTTTGTGTATTTTATTAACTTCCAATTCTTGCCAGGGCATAGACTATATGACTGCAGCATCGCAGCTGTAGGTTAGTGTTTGCAGCGAATTAGCTGCGGGGCAAGAAAGTAGACGTGGGCGGCTCGGCCCTATGACTACCTCCAGCTATTCTTTTTAAACAGATACATGCAGAGCCCCTGTACTTAATTTACGAATAAATGCAGGTAAACACGCTCGTACGAACTGCTATTAAGAAGAGCAACTACACGCAGGCAGTAACCATGAGATACTCGCAACTGGGGTTTTCTTGTTCGCGATGTAACACATTTAGAGTTACAACTGTCATTATAGCATTGCACAATACTCTGTGTTCCAGGTCCCATGCGTATTGTTTCACAGTAAGTTCGCATGGCGCCTCCGAGAAAATAAGATTTTACACCAGTTGCTTGCGCGAGAAATGGTACGAAACGTTAGGTGTGGAGAAGTTAAGTGAAGAATTTCAAGAAAGAAGAAGAAGGTTAGGCAGGGGCGTGCTCAGTTCGAACCCGTCCGGCGCCGCGCGACCGCTACGGTCGCAGGTCCGAATCCTGCCTCGGGCATGGATGTGTGTGATGTCCTTAGGTTGGTTAGGTTTAAGTAGTTCTGAGTTCTAGGGGACTGATGACCTCAGATGTTAAGTCCCATAGTGCTCAGAGCCATTTGAACCATTTTTGCTTCGAGTCTGTAGCGGCCAGAAGCAGCGGAGATAATGGCAGTGGCGGCCACGGAAACGCGGGCCACTGGCGGCTACGTCGACTTCATCAGCATCGACACTTCGGGCAGCAGCAGTACAGCAAAAGCAACCAGCATGACCCATAAGATTATTTCTGCCTCCAATAGGCTTAACATGGGTGCACTCGCAGAGTTACCGTCAGCAGCGGACCTTCAAATGATTCAGCAATCACCCAGCACGGGTGTTTCAGATAATATGAGTGGGTCAGATAGTCCTAGATCTCGGCATGGCAGTGTTCACAGAGACGATGTAAGTATGGCACAGAGTCCGAAGTCTGAGGAAGGATATACGTATAACTGCGAATGATTCAAAGGTATGGTTAAAGGAAATTCTAACGAATTTGAACTCTAAAATGAGGGTCCTGGGTACAGGAGCAAAAAGTGTAAAAGCTGTGTTGAGCAATATTAATTCTGATATAGAAGGTACTTTCGCATTCTCGTCAATACGATAATAGAACGTTTAAGTTCTACCACTGTAAAGACGGAAGATCCGCGATTCGGGATGTCAGAACTGTGCAGTAAGTAGCGGCAGGAACACCACCACAAAATCACGCAGCACCAACACTCCTAAACATCGATTCTCGGAGAGAGATTTTGGCCGTGTTCAGCCGGCCGAAATCGCCGTGCGGTTCTAGGCGCTTCAGTCCGGAACCGCGCTGCTGCTACGGCCGCAGGTTCGAATCCTGCCTCGGGCATGGATGTGTGTGATATCCTTAGGTTAGTTGGGTTTAAGTAGCTCTAAGTCTAGGGGACTGATGAGCTCAGATGTTAAGTCCCATAGTGTTGAGAGCCATTTTTTTGATCGTGTTCAACCTAATGGTAAAGTATCGAACTATTTTTCTCCGAATCATACAGTTTGTGGGAAAAGCAGTTAGATTAATTACTTTTGGAAACCTTTAGTCAGACAAAGCCTGTTATAACAATAAACTGTTTCGCTTAATAAAAAGGCCGCCAGCCTAAATCGGGCACAGTGTCTACACAAAAAGATGAAGTCAATTTTCGACACTGAATAAATAACTACTTTCACTTACTACGTAATTTAAACACAACCACTTAATTTCCATATACTACGGTCACTTGGCAATAAGTACTATTAATTCCACTTTCTGTTACGTATGGAATTTATCACTTCACTTCAGAAATTATTTAAAGAAGACACACATATGTTTAAACAAGGATACAAAAAAATATTAAACTTATAGCTATCATTCATATGACAAAAACTATTATTTAGCACGACTAAACTTCATTTCTCTAGGACTGTTATTTGTGTACGCTTTACTAACACCAATATTTGTTTGGCTTTCTTTGACATGGAGAAGCAACACGAACAATTACTGTTAAGATTGTTGCAGTTAAACAATTATGTTACTTTACTTTCAGAAATCTTATTGGAAACTTATCCTCATGGTCACGCAAAGCGGTGGCCCTTAAACTGATACGTGCAAACTTTAGTATTTAGTAATGATTTTCAGAATTTACTACCAAAACTGTACTTTTGCCAGTAATTAACTATTATTCAAGCTTCAATTAACATCAGGATACTCGGAATAACTTCGTTTAGGTAAGGACTCTACGGAGGTACATGACATGGGAAAATTACGGTTAACAACAAAGGTACATTTAACGCTTATATTCCACTGATTGAAGATGGATGGTTCGTACTGTGATACACTTTTAAATAAAGTACTTTGCCTGTTACTGATGTCGAAGCTGGCGTGAGACGGTGCTGCGTAGTAACATTGCGCAGGTACGGCTCTTGATGTACATATCTCTGTCTTCCTCTTGGTGGAAACGATAAAAATGCAAATTTCTGAGCTATTAATTTATTGCTGTACTGGGCCAATAATATAGAACACATTCTAGGACGAAACCCAGTCTTGCAGGTAAATTCTGGGCCTCTAGTGCTTGACCAACGTAATGTGTGTTCACCACTTGCAGCGCAGCTACCGACTATATATGAGCCACTTGCGCGCCAAATCTCACTCGCGCGCCCCACCACCTTGTCCATTCCACTACAGAACGGAGTTCTACCTATGATGCCTACATCTTTTCAATTTACACTTCTGCTTACAAAAATCCTAAGTATGAACCATCTACAAAGAATGGCTCTTAGCACTATGAGACTTAACTTCTGGGGTCATCAGTCCCCTAGAACTTAGAACTACTTAAACCTAACCAACCTAAGGACCTCACTCACATCCTTGCCCGAGACAGGATTCGAACCTGCGACCGTAGCGTTTGCGCGGTTCCAGACTGTAGCGCCTAGAACCGCTCGGCCGCTTCGGCCGGCTGAACCATCTACAGTTGCATGACAGCATATACATACAAAACTGACATAATTAATTACAGTTGTACTTGAAATATTACATAATTATTTAGAAAAATATGTTTCAATACATTTATTCCACTTACGCAAAGAGGTTATTTTAAACAGATAAACTACACTTAACAAAACTAACTCTCGTTATAGTATTTGCTTAATTTTTCAACATTATTGCGGAACAAAAATTTAAAATATACAGATTAATGGCAGTATTATACTTACAATATCATTACAGACTGATTCAAAACTAGAAGCTATAAGAGCACGTGTTGGTAAAATTCTGAGAAGGCTGGCCTGGTTAACACCAGAACCGACACAGTGGAGAAAGATTTCGAAGTCAAGCTAGAAAAGATGCTAGACGAACTGGGCGGTAAATTGAAAATTTGTGTGCACAGGCAAAATGGGTTTGAGGACGTGACAAATAAGCCTGTTAACAATTTGTCAGGTAAGGTAGCAGAATGTCAGAAAGAAGTCTTTCACAACAGAGAACATTTTGAAGCTGTGTTAATTTAAGAAGCTGTGCAGCGTGAACAACATATTAAAGGCATATGTGCAGAATTAAATTCTTTAGCAGCAAATCTGACAGACACTGTGATTCACATGTCATGCGTTAAATCAAGGAGGACAAAGTGTTTTCCAAATGATGGAAGATACCATCCAACTGACTATCTTGCTGCTTGTAGAGATGGCTTTGTGTGATGAATGTCGGATGTCGGTTGAGACAAAAATTAAGTTCGCTAACGGATATGTCCAAGGTAATGCACAATCACGAGAAAATTTAATGAGTGCTTCATTTACTAACTACGAAGTGTTTGGGATTTGTTTCCTGGACAGTTTCTGTAGTTAAGCGAAACGAACGCGACTTCAGAATGAGTTCCGAAACGGGCCAAATTTCAAACAGGGAACTGGGTCGATGTGGGAGTTTCGTGTGCTTGAACTGGATAAGTTGATGCATACAAATCGTCCGCTGGAGGGTTGGTCGAAATTACGATGCTCAAGAAACGCTTAAGACATTATTTACAATGGGGTCTTGTCCACAGTCAGACAAATTCCACTGACGAATTTTTCATTTTGCTGAGAAACTTTAATAGACGTTGAAATTCAAGCCACACAAGTGGAATAATAGAAAGGTAAATGGGTACCACCAGAACGGGATTATAATAATAACCAAAATAGCTGTCACCGTAATAATAATTTCCACAGGGAGAATGGATACGTGAACTTTCATAACGAAAATCTAAATCCTTTTATAATAAACCAAGGTCTCACTTAAATTTTTCAGATTACGGAAACTTACGGCATCATCTTATTTTCAGCCATAGTTATACCTATTTTTGGATATATAATGTCTGATTCATGCTTTTGGATGTTTACAGAATGATGTAGCACATTGGATAAGTTCTGCCGTACACAAAGCTATTCGGGTATTTATCAATATTTTTATACGTCACTGGCTTATGCTACGAAAGTTAGTCTACCTATAAATGTCTTAACAAAACATGAAACACAACTATGTTCGCAAATTTATTTTGCAGAACCAAAACAACGTCTCTTACGAGAAATTATATATTCTGGAATTAAATATTTGTTTAATTTAGCACCCTATGTTATGCTAATTTTGTGACGTGGGTGTATACCTGTATTTTTAGAAAACAATTTATATTGTGTCTTTCGTAAATGTCTTTTATTCTCATAATCCCTTCAAAGAATTTTCATGTGAAACAGATGAACTAACTTTGTTGCGTTACACATTAAAAATGGAAATGTGAACAGTATTAAACTGAATCATCAAACAATCTGGAAGCTTCTAGAACATTATATGACTGATGCATACTATATATTTGGCGCTAATTACGTATCAACTCGGTAACTAGCTTTTCAACTTTCCCTCAAGTAGACTTCACGGTCACATTGAAATAAGTGGTGTGGACGAAGACTACTAAGCACAAAGTTCTGTTACGCAAATTATGCATTTCTTTGCTGTGAAAAATGTTTTTATATGTCTACTGAATAGGAAGAACGATAAATAAAAATTATATAATATATATATATATATCTGCAGTCACCGCTGAAAGACAACCTTAGACCAATTCCATTTTAATTAAGATTATCAATTGGACAAGAACCTTAGACGCTGGCGCCAAATGCAAAATAAGTAAATTCAACTTCGATATACAGTTCTCCTCTTAAAACATTTCTCCACATGATGCAATTGTAGTGTTGCTCACTTACCTGCAGTACATTTGGACATATAACATACAACGTTAAATATTAAGAGAGAACTATATGTTTGCAGACAGCACC
Organism: Schistocerca cancellata; assembly: GCF_023864275.1. NCBI lineage: Eukaryota > Metazoa > Arthropoda > Insecta > Orthoptera > Acrididae > Schistocerca > Schistocerca cancellata. The sequence continues at coordinate 2,188,352 of NW_026047103.1, forward strand.
AAGGTATCCGCCGACCTTAATGTCCACATTTAAGGAACACGTCTCTATCAGGAGCGTTGCACTATATGGTGCGGAGACCTGGATGAACTGAACTGAACTGTCGTGTGACTAAGGCCTCCCGTCGGGTAGACCGTTCGCCTGTTACAGGTCTTTCGATTTGACGCCACTTCGGCGACCTGTGCGTCGATGGGGATGAAATGATGATGATTAGGACAACACAACACCCAGTCCCTGAGCGGAGAAAAATCTCCGACCCAGCCGGGAATCGAACCCGGGACATTAGGATTGACATTCCCTCACGCTGACCACTCAGCTACCGGGGCCGGACAGAGACCTGGATATTGAGGAAGGAAGAGGAAAGAAGATTGGAGACACTAGAGATGTGGCTATGGAGAAGAATGGAAAAAGTGAAATGGGAAGATCGAGTAAAGAATGAAGAAGTATTAAGAAGAGTTGGAGAAGAAAGAAACATGCTGAAAGTTATCATAAAGAGAGAAAATGGAACCGGATTGCACATTGTTTGAGGAGGGACTGTTTATTGAAGGAAGGAATAGAATGAATGGTGGAGGGGAAAAGGAGAAGAGGAAAAAGAAGGTTTCAGATGATGGACAGTATAAATGGAGACAAATGTTCAGAAATGAAAAGGCTGTGGACAGACAAAAGTGGAAGAGGCTTAACCCATGGCAAGACCTGCCGTAAGGCACAATACCATACTAGTACTACTACTCTCCATACAAGGTCACATTCACTCATGCTAGGAAGATGAAGAGGTCTAAAATTTAACCAAGAGTTTTGTTACAAATTCCAGTGGGTAATCAAACATACGCAGCCGTCTCTCATTCGTTTGACGGCTACAAAATGATCATGTAAATTTCTCACAGCCTGGAATCGAACCGCCTATCTTCAGATCGAGAGGCACTGCAGCATTCTACCTTAGGGACCTCGGTTAAGGAGGCGCCTTCTCCTCATTGATGCTAATACAATTTATGCGTATACTCTGTATCAAGGAGTGTCCTTAAAAAAAGTTATGAGGCCATTTGAGTGTTCAGTTAAACGCCAGAAATTGCTCTCGATATTAGCAGATATAAAATATAACTACTGTTGACGGCGAAGAAAAATAATCATAACCACATCAAACCTCATTGTTAAGACACTAATAGTTTTAGTATCTGTTCAGCAGAAATTGAGGATATAATTTACCCACACGTCGGGATAGTACAAGTAAAAATGAAGACTAGTTGACAAAAATTTTTTGTAGCAGATTCAAAGGGTAAGCTGAACATAATTCATTATTTTGAAGTTTGAAAGTGAATTTTTACTTCTTTCTTATGCGAGTAGCCTTAGAAGTAAAGGATTAAATTCGTACATCATGTGTATTACACTGTTCACGTAAATAGAAATTATGTTATTCTTGTTAAATGGCTCTGAGCACTATGGGACTTAACATCATAGGTCTTTGGTCCCCTAGAACTCAGAACTATTTAAACCTAACTAACATACAGACATCACACACATCGATGCCCGTGGCAGGGTTCGAACATGCGACCATAGCGGTCGCGCGGTTCCATACTGAAACGCCTAGAACCGCTCGGCCACCCCGGCCGGCTACTCTTGTTAAATAAGGTAAAAATATTTTTTTCCGCTGATAACTAAATTAAAAGTATTAAGCTCAGTTTGAAGCTTTCCTTTTAATTCAGTACAACAGAATCGAAGCCTACTGATTCAAAATAGGAAGTTAAACACCAGTAGAGAGAGGAACGTAATTTTCCTACCAAAGATAATTTTTTACGAATGAAATTTTCGCTAACGTAACATATTCAGAATAAATAAATCAGCGTCAGCTTTGTATAAATAAAATACATCCACGCTGCCTACTCTCTGTTATAATACCTCCAAACAGAAAATTAGTTCTCCGAATTTGTAATACTAACCGCTTCATTATTTTTCTACAGAGACTACGTTGAGCAGGCGAACTGCAGTAATTTGTAACCGTTTTCTACAGAGTGATGTTTCGCGGAAACGTCGGGATACGTTAGATCTAAGTGGACTATCCAGTAGTAACATACCGTACCTTTCGAAGAAGCATGGTATTAGAGGCCCTAATTCGATTCCTCATATAACAGTGAACGATGGTATTAGCAAATATTACTCCCACTGACATCCGTCTCTCCTGTCAACCAATTGTACATGTTGCGAAACACAAAATAAACGATTAAGTTGACAACAATAAATAATGGACTACAACATTTATTATTTATTGTTTCAATTGTTTCTTCTGCAAAAATCAGTTCAGGCTAAACTTTTATTGCAAAACCCCTACATGCCATAACTCATGGCCAATTTCTTTGCACTGATTTTTTAGATACATTCGAAACGCGACGGGGATAATTACACAGATCATATTAGAAAGAAGGACGCAATGTCATCTCGATTACAACGAAAGACGCACGCCAAAACATCCTTGCGTCTCAGGAGCGCTGTCTGCCATCTGACAATGACACAGTTATACCGCCACGTGAAAAGAATGAAGCAGCCAATAAACATGGCCAAATGTCAATGTGACCTCGTACAAGTGCACGCCAGCGGCGGGTATGTAAATGTTTAGAATTCCAGTTGTTTATGGCAAATAGGATGGCACAAGAGTGCATTAATGTTGTTGGTGTTTACTGTTGTTGCCGAGCCCTGTAGGTAATGTAACCAGCGTGACAGCGTCAGAGGTTGCGTGATCACTGTGAAGAACACGGAGGTGTCTCGTACCTAGATGTGACAGCGTTATCAGCATTTGATCAAGTTCGCAAAGAGCCATTTTGTGGGTCTTTCTGGATATCTGGTGGAAAAGTGCTTAAAAAAAATGTTCAAATGTGTGTGAAATCTGTGGTGTCACCGCCAGACACCACACTTGCTAGGTGGTAGCCTTTAAATCGTCCGCGGTCCGTTAGTATACGTCGGACACGCGTGTCGCCACTATCAGTGATTGCAGACCGAGCGCCGCCACACGGCAGGTCTAGAGACACTTCCTAGCACTCGCCCCAGTTGTACAGCCGACTTTGCTAGCGATGGTTCACTGACAAATTACGCTCTCATTTGCCGAGACGATAGTTAGCATAGCCTTCAGCTACGTCATTTGCTACGACCTAGCAAGGCGCCATTACCAGTTACTATTGATGCTGTAAAACATGTACCGTCGAGAGCGATGTTCACCAATTATGGATTAAAGTTAAGTATTCCAGCAGCTACGTGTTATTTTTGCTAGTCTCATATCCCTGACCTGTTCCAGACCTCACGCCAGCCTGAGTGAGCTTAAACGCGTGCCTTTCAGCTTCCTGTCATAGTGGGTTGGCTGTCTTGCCAATCCACAACAAAATCTTATTGGACTCAACTGCTAAGGTCGTCAGTCCCTAAGCTTACACACAACTTAACCTAAATTATCCTAAGGACAAACACACACACCCATACCCGACGGAGGAATCGATCCTCCGCCGGGAAAAGTGCTTCATCCAGATTTGTGGGGCATTCGGATGTGCCACTGGTCCAATATCGGACTGCATGGGAACTCGAGGCTAGGCGTACACGTTTCAGGTCGACCACGGCTGACCATTATATGGAAGGCTCGCTGTGTTGTGCACCAAACACATCGCAACGCTCTGACATCCGCCCATGCCGTGGGATGGCAAATAAAGGACTCCCTCAACAGTCTGTGTCACCCTGCAGCAATGGTCTGTGGCTGGCGGCAGCCAGACTGGAGAATTGCCGTCCCGTGAGTAGGTTGCTCTTAACACCACAACGCAAACGATAGCGTTTGGAGTGGTTCTGTGACCAGGAAGAAGGAACTGCTGACGAATGGCATCGCACTGCGTTCAGTGATGACTCGTGCTTCTACACTACCCTGGATGACGACGATTGTAGCGGGCGGTGACCTGAGGACTAGCATCTATTCTGCTAATCTTTTGGAGTTGCACAGTAGATTTATTCCTGGCGTGGGAAGTCTTCGGGTATGTCACAGTGCATGGGGGCTTAATTAAAATAAAATGCAAATATTTTTGGTAGCTGTATATCCGATTACGCAAGTCTCGTAAACGGTTGGCCCTAACTAGTTTTTGTACGCAATCTGACTGCATGGAATAACAACAAGGAATGAAAGACAACTTCCGTTAACACAATTAATTAATTAAGTCCCCAGCAACTATAAAACCTACGAAACCAAAGCACAAGTATAATTGTTCTGTGTGTGGGAGTGTGACTCAACGTACACATCTGGCACGGCTCTTCTTCAACAAGACAAGAAATTTTAAATATCATTTATACTGAAGTGCTAAAAAAAATAGAAATACTATAATTGCGCAAGAAACCCAGAATTACACTCTAATACAAGAACACAAGCCAGATGCTTTGATGACTGAACCTGTAATGATACATTATTCAGGACACTGAAATAATAAAAGAAAATAGTGTTTTGTTACCTCCATATATATTGACGAAATGCACTCTGACCATTACAATATCTCCATTAGAACAACATCTGCTATCTCTCCCATCAAAAAACTGTATAAAACATGGAGCAAACACTCACTACTACCACATCTCACTCCGACTTCACGACAAGCAGTATCCACCACAACTTCTCGGCAAGAACTGCTTGCCGCTACATCTCAATAATCACTGCCAGTGGAGGCGGCAGAACAATACTCTTTGGCGCGATCTCTGGCGCTGTGGCTCAGTGTGGCCACCTTTCATATACCCCTCCTCCACGGGCTAGAATTTGATGGCATTTTTGCCAGCATTGGTGGTGAAAATACCACCAAATTCGTCAAAAAAAAAAATACAGACAAAAAAAAGGATAATATTAATACGTCAATATCATATAACTAGATAAAATTTTGGCTTTGCACTGACCTTTCAATAGCCTAATATATAAAATACAGTAAGGAATACAAATTCTTTCGTACATATGACTTTACATAATAGTTTACACAAGTATCATGTGGTTAAACAATTCAATCGATAGCGTCAGCAATGACGAATATGTGCAGGTAAGAGTCTCATATCTTTTCACAAACAGTAATACACAAAAAATCAGTTTATACAAATATTCACATAAAATGCTTTCACAACAAGTAGTTGACAGTTCCAGCAGTAGCACCCAGCAATGTTGAATAGGTGCTACAGCAACAAGTGACATCATCTCAGTAGAAGCAGTCCATCAGTGGCACCCATCAATGTTGAACAGGTGCAGACACCATCAGGTGACATCATTTCAGTAGAAGCAGTTCCATCAGTGGCACCCAGCATTGTGGAACAGGTGCAGACACCATCAGGTGACATCATTTCAGCAGAAGCAGTTCATCAGTGGCACCCAGCATTGTGGAACAGGTGCAGATACCATCAGGTGACATCATTTCAGGAGAAGCAGTTCATCAGTGGCACCCAGCATTGTGGAACAGGTGCAGACAGCAAGAAGTAACATCATTTCAATAGAAGCAGTTCCATCTGTGGCACTCAGCAATGTTGAAGAGGTACAGACACCATCAGGTGACATCATTTCAGTAGAAGCAGTCCATCAGTGGCACCCAGCATTGTGGAACAGGTGCAGACTCCAACAGGTGACATCATTTCAGTAGAAGCAGTCCATCAGTGGCACCCAGCAATGTTGAGTAGCTGCAGACACCATCAGGTGACATCATTTCAGTAGAAGCAGTCCATCAGTGGCACCCAGCAATGTTGAGTAGGTGCAGACACCATCAGGTGACATCATTTCAGTAGAAGCAGTCCATCAGTGGCACCCAGCATTGTGGAACAGGTGCAGACTCCAACAGGTGACATCATTTCAATAAAAGCAGTTCATCAGTGGCACCCAGCATGTTGAGTAGGTGCAGACAGCAAGAAGTAACATCATTTCAGTAGAAACAGTTCTAACAGTGGCACCCAGCAATGTTGAGTAGGTGCAGATACCGACAAGTGACATCACTTCCATAGACGTAGCTCCATCTGTGCACCCAGTAATGTTGAGCAGGTGCAGACACCAACAAGTGACATCATTTCAATAAAAGCAGTTCCATCAGTTGCACCCAGCAATGATGAACAGATGCAGACACCAACAAGTGACATTATTTCAATAGACGCAGTCCATCAGTGGCAACCAGTAATGTTGTACAGGTGCAGACACCAACAAGTGACAACATTTCAGTAGAAGCAGTCCATCAGTGGCACCCAGCAATGTTGAGCAGGTGCAGACAGCAACAAGTGACAACATTTCAGTAGAAGCAGTCCATCAGTGGCACCCAGCAATGTTGAACAGGTGCAGACACCAACAAGTGACAAAATTTCAGTAGACGCAGTTCCATCAGTGGCACCCAGCCATGTTGAACCGGTACACACAGCAACAAGTCACATTTCTCAGCAGAAGCAGTTCCATTAGTGGCACCCAGCAATGTTGAACAGGTGCAGACACCAACAAGTGACATTATCTCAGTAGAAACAGTCCATCAGTTGCACCCAGCAAAGTTGAGCAGGTGCAGACAGCAACAAGTGACATTATTTCAGTAGAAGCAGTTCCATCTGTGGCACCCAGCAATGTGGAACAGGTGCAGACACCATCAGGTGACATCATTTCAGTAGAAGCAGTTCATCAGTGGCACCCAGCAATGTTGAACAGGTGCTACCGCAACAAGTGACATCATCTCAGTAGAAGCAGTCCATCAGTGGCACCCAGCAATGTTGAGTAGGTGCTACCACAACAAGTGACATCATCTCAGTAGAAGCAGTCCATCAGTGGCACGCAGCATTGTGGAACAGGTGCAGACACCAACAGGTGACATCATCTCAGTAGAAGCAGTCCATCAGTGGCACCCAGCAATGTTGGGTAGGTGCTACCACAACAAGTGACATCATCTCAGTAGAAGCAGTCCATCAGTGGCACCCAGCATTGTGGAACAGGTGCAGACACCATCAGGTGACATCATTTCAGCAGAAGCAGTTCATCAGTGGCACCCAGCATTGTGGAACAGGTGCAGACACCAACAGGTGACATCATTTCAGTAGAAGCAGTCCAATGGGTGCACCCAGCAATGTTGAGTAGGTGCAGACAGCAGTCCATAATATTCACTATCACTAATCACACTGTTGATCAGAGTTTATCAGCAGAAAGTAAACATGTCCTATTGGCACCAATCATGTAGAAAAAGTACAAGTAACAGTCCATAATATTCACTATCACTAATCACACTGTTCATCAGAGTTTATAAGCAGAAAGTAAACATGTCCTATTGTCACCAATCATGTAGAAAAAGTACAAGTAACAATCCATAAATTCACTATCACTAATCACACTGTTCATCAGAGTTTATAAGCAGAAAGTAAACATGTCCTATTGGCACCAATCATGTAGAAAAAGTACAAGTAACAGTCCATAATATTCACTATCACTAATCATACAGTTCATCAGCAGAAATTAATCATTTCTAAGTGTCACACATCAATGTTGAACAAGTGCAGGTAACAGTTCATAATATTCACCATCACTAATCAGACAGTTCAAGCATGAACAATAGTTTGAATACACATACAAATGCTTTTACACTAAACCTTAAAATTATAACAAACACACAAATGATGTCAGATATTTGTCATATTAACTATTACAAATACACAAATATCAGTAAACCTATAATATTTATGGGTGTCAGTGCAAGCCACTACAAACAAATAAAATAATATTTAGGAGATAGGTGGGTAGGATTAGGAAAGAAAACCACACAAAACACAATCACACATCTTTCATCCACCTTAAGTACTACTGTGTGATTGAATAGTGTTAACTGTGTAAATGCAATTCTGTCAAAGGTTTGATGTTCGACATGTATATCAAGTAGTAGTGGCAGCAATGTATAACAGTCAATAATAGTTAGTCAACATCATAGTCATCATGTCAAGACCAATGTTTGCCAAGCCAGATCAAAATGTACGGTTTCTGAACAACTGTTAGTGTGCCAAGATATGCAAATACTTCCTGTCTTCAAAAAAAAAAAAAAAAAAAAAATATATGTACTGCTTATTGATTTAACAAAGTGTGTGTAGACAATCTTCCTTCTGCTTGAGTGTTCTAGTCTCTAGTCTGCTATCTTCATCCTCCTTGTTCCATATAGACCAAAAAAAAAAAAAAATATGCACCCCACTTACTTTACCTCTTATACACCAAAACTCCAATAATCATCAGCATCACATAATCTCAATACTTCAATAATACCTCTTACGTCGATACATATAAACCTTATCATTAATAGCATTTACCTTACCTCTTGTCCACCAAAACTCCAATAATCATCAACTTCACATAATCTCAATAATACCTCTTCAATACGTCGATACATATAAACCTTATTACCAATATCATTTCACTTCCATAACACTCTTTCCTCTAGTCAGTCTCCTCGAACAAGTACAGATAAAATCCTAATGCAAACCTCATCATCCCATACAATCCGAAGACACAATGTCAACACACAACCTCTGTGTAATCCATCTGACCAAAATCTTCTACTCATTATGAATTATAAACAAAAGAAATGCATACATGACTTCTAACAGACTTGGTTCGAATAACTCTCAGTAATTAAGTACGATTAATGAGTGTGAATGATCATAATATTTCACAGTGTGTACACCACTTCAAGAATTATGGCAAACAGAAGCCAACATGTGGAGTATTTCTTGTGTCAAGTGTCACTTCCTATTTCAATTGCTCACGAAAAATGCAGTGTAATAGCTGTCAATGGTCTAAACCTAGTTTTGTTATGTCATGTCGTTAGCATCCTTCCTATTAGCATACATTTATACAGCTTCCATAAAACCTCAGCTCATGTGACTTCTATGAAGTTTCTTGTACTAATGTCGTTTGTCGAATCATAGCAGTTCATTTTCTTCTCTTAAAATATAAAGCACTGAGCGTAAGCAAAACAAGCAATAGCGAGTAAATATACCAGTGGAGAACAGAATGTCAACAAGTGGATGCAGCACAATTCTTACAACGAGGCTCTGCCAAGCGAACAATCTGTAACTAATACCATAGTGTAACCTAAACTCTATGTTCGTACACTGTACATCAGCATTGCTATATACCAGATTAAAGAGTAGTTGTGACGACAAACAGAAATGTATAAATATGCAATCCATACTCATAGCAGTAAACATATATCTTACGTACTAAACAGGTCATTAGCATCATATCAGCATAATCAAATAAATGTTCATATGTCATCTTAATAAGTAAACATGAAGGCGCAAGCAGATAAATCACAAAGTATAACTTACATACCTAACCACATCAGCACAATTAATCAGGTGACAATTATAATTTAAATAAATAAGCACAGCAGGCACATAATAAAAAAATATGACATCAGTGAAAAAGCAGTGCAGCCAAGCGATGCATAATATACACAAGTTACAACCCAGTTCATTAATAATCATTGTCAAAATCAGTTAACGTACACAAGCACGTCGCTTCACGAGTAAATTCATAGAACATGGAATTAGCACAAAGTATGAATCACGTAATCGCGAGCAGCAAATTACGTCTAAAGTACGTACCTAAGTGGAAATATATTACCTGAAAAATGAACTCAATTAACAGTTACCTTTTTTTTAGTTTATTAGTTTCTTCTTGGAAATTACATTCTTCCTGAAAATTTCTCGATAGCAAGTCGTCTTAACGTCGGACACGCACAGAATTTACCTGAAGTTCTTAAATATTTTATAGAACCGTATCCTGAAAAATACTGAATGTTAATAACATAATTCATCAAGTCACTATAGCTTTATACTGAATTTAATCAGGGAAATTAAACACTGTGTAATTGTTTACGGCTGTCAGTGCATTCGCACTGAGCGCTCGATCAGCTGTAGGCGCGTGACGTAGGAAGTAATTGTTTGCGGTCAACGATTGCCTTGTGCGGCGCGCAGACTTGACTGTTGCTTTGAGTATCTGCCGCCGCCAAAACACAGCGCGGTATCCTTGTACTCTCTGCATGTTTACATGTAGCTTTTAGTTTCTCACAAGTATGTCATTCTACAAAAAATTTTCAAAAGTATATCATTCCACAAAAATTTTAACGTTAGATATATGATGTATTCCCTTAGAGCGTCGAGATTTAAGAGTTTCTACTTCAACAGTGTTATCATGAATAATTTTGCGAATCCTATATGGACTGTTATAAAGCAGAAAAAATTTGCGACACAACCCTTTTCCTTTGTGAGACAAACGATGAGACTTAATTAACACCTTCTGACCAACTGACAAGATTTTTAAACGACCAGGACGCTTAGCTGATTTCTCTCTTCTAGCAGCCGCAGATGTAATATTTCGTAGAGCCAGGTTGACAACTTCAGAATGCCGAAGTTTCCGTGTAGGCGGAAAAGGAACGATTTCAGAAATGCGATTTGTCGGTGCTTTATTTTTTAATATCAGTATAGGCGGTAAAGAAGTTGAGTCATTAGGAAGTTCATTCAGAATCTTTTGAAAAATATGAAGATACTGATCCCACGTTATGTGATTCTGATGACAATAAAGACGACACAATTTATTGATTTCCTTCATCCATCTCTCTGAAGCGTTAGATTGAGGGTGAAAAAGTGAAATGAAGATTGGTTTAATTTTACGACGCCGTAGAGTACAAAGCCAAATTTTAGAACGAAACTGTGATCCATTATCTGATATAACCTTATCAACATGACCCACTTCTTTAAGAAAATGTTTGATGAAAGGGTTAGATACTGAACGAGCTGTTGCTTTGCGTAAAGGTGTAAAACACACATATTTTGATGTCAGTTCCACTGCTACGAAAATGTACGCAAAACCATTGGTAGATCGAACCACTGGACCGAACAAACCAACTGCAGCCATGTCCTTTAATTTCACTGGAATGATAGGAAACAACGGTGCTCTGTGAGAAATTGTTGGTGGCTTAGCCTTTTGACATAATTTGCATTTGGCCAGAACAGATCGAATACGTTTTTCCATATTACTGAAGTAGCAATTTTCCCGTAATTTATGAAAGCATTTTCTGGGACCAAAGTGTGCGTAACTGAAATGCGTATACCAAATCAGCTTATTAACCCACTCATCAGGAATACAAACTAACCAAACAGAGTTGTCGACCGATTTTCGTTTAAAAAGAATGTCATTGCGAACTAAATAATGCTGTCTAATCGCTACGCTTTCCTTTCTCCTCCACTTCTCCTTAATGTCCTTCCAGATTGGATCCTTATTTTGCTCCTTAGCGATGTCCTGGAGCGAAGACGAAATAAAGTTCTCAAATGCAACACCTTGAATATACATCAAACAATAATTGTTTTCCTTGCAGTCCTCTTCAGCACTTTGTTTCAAACCCATAGGTGCACGTGATAGAGCATCGGCAACAATATTTGAAGAACCCTGTATGTAAACAATACTAAAGTCAAATTCCTGTAGGTACAACGCCCATCGTGACAATCTGCCGTGAGTTAATTTTGTTGACATAAGAAATTCCAGAGCTCGATTATCGGTATAAACCTTAGTATGTCTGCCAAACAAAAATGTGCGAAATTTTGTGAAAGGCCATAAACAGCCAAAGCTTCAAGTTCCGTAATCGAATAATTCTTCTCTGATTTAGAGAGAACACGACTTCCAAATGCAATAGTCTTCTGTACTACAACGCCGTCTTCTTCTATCTCTTGAAATAAATGTGCACCTGGGCCTTTGTATGATGAGTCCGCCGCCAAACTAAAATCTATAGATAAATCCGGATGTGAAAGAAGTGGAGCAGCAACTAAAGCATCACGAAGCTGTTCAAATTCTGACTGAGCTTCCTCATCCCAACACCAATTAGATTTCTTTCCAGATAGTTCACATAAACGAGGCGTGGCCAAATTGTCCAATCTAACAAAGCGTCTAAAAAAATTACAGACACCAAGAAAACTACGAACATCACGTTTTGTGGTAGGAACAGCATAATTACGAATAGCGTCTAATTTCTCTGGATCAGGAAGAATACCTTCTGTAGAAATAATGCACTGTAATGCCAACTCGTGCAAAAATACGTAATAATGAATCCAAAATTTTGTTATGCTCACTCCAAGAACGTTTAGCAATAAGAATATCGTCAACATATGAAGTAATGTTGTCACGAAGATAAACAGGTAAAATTTCGTTTAAGCTACGAATGAATGCTGCCGAAGATACAGTAAGTCCAAACGCTAATTTCCGAAATCACTTTTGGGTAAAATAGTCATATCCGGTTATTCTTTACACGCTCTCTAGATAGATTGATAGTCGAAGAGTTGGTTTGATAGATGCAAAGAATAGTGAAAGAGTAGGCAGCGGTGCAGAAAACTCAAAGGGAAATAGCACCACTACAGCTCGGGGCCCTGTGAACGCTACGGCACATATTCACTTAGTATAGTGAATCCCCTGAGGACTTTAATAGCTGCACATAAATTTCAGTTTGTGACTTAGTGGCAAATTTGGCGGAAGTGCGTACATGAATTGATCTAACCATGCACGTGGATGTATGTCATTCTTAGAATTGCGGAAGATCTTAAATTTCCGAACAGTCAAAAAGTGTTTATAGTCAAAGTTTTCGCCTCGTGGCGACAAAGACCTACCCCGTCTGTCCCAGTCACAATGACGATTATTGTTAAATTCACGCGCCTGGCGCTCTCTTGTTGCATCCCGTAAATGAAACTATTTTCTTCAAACCCCTCTGGTATCTGTGATTCTAAATTTCTTGTGCCGTCTTTTCCTACGATTTCGCCTTCAATCTGTTTGACTTGCTTTTTTAATGCCTCAAATTCCCTTTTCACGCGTTCATTAAATTTTCCTTGATTTTCAACATGTTTATTTATATTCTGGTATTCTTCGGATTCTGCAAATGGCAATGGTGCTGTATCATCTGAATCTCTGTCCCCGTTTAAACTAAGATTTGTCAATTTGTCTGAAATCTCCTCAACTCTTTCCGATAAATCACCTGTTTGTTCTTTCTGTTTATTTACGTCTTCCGTAAGTGTCGCGACTCGCGTTTCAGTATTACCACATTTAGTAGTTAACTGTTCATACTGTTGTGTTAGGTTATTTAATCTGTCATTTGGCACGGATTCCTCGGTTCTCTCAAATATTTCTTCCTTATCTTTTGCACGTTGTAAATTTAACTCTGAAAATTTCTGTACCATCACGCGATCTCTTTCTTCCTGTTCTCTATCCTGTTCCCTTTGTCTAATCTCTACTGCAACTAATCTATTATTGTGAGCATTCAAAGTCGGTTGTACTTCTTCTCTGATTTCTTTCTTTAATTCATCTTTCATATTTTTGAAACATGCCCCTATTCGTGAATCTAACCGTGTTTCCAAAGTTCCTATCTCTGTTTTTAATTCAGATCGCAAAGTTCCCATCTGTGATCAAAACTGTAATATAGCACCCATCAACTGCTCCATATTAGCCGGTTCGAAATTCTTTTCGCCCCTAACATTTCCCGCAAAACTAACTTCCTTCTGCATAGCCATAAAGCTATCTGTGTTCGATACTATTTCAGAATCTTCTATCGTTAATCTCGTATTCTGTGAATTTTCTGATAGAGAAAAATTTTGAAAAGGTTCCGGACTATTTTCCCGACTTATTACATTGTTTTCCACTTCATTATCCATCATACTGTTTTCCTCTGTTGGCGAGTTCGCCATGTTAACAATTTCGTCATTCTCACTATCCATCATTTTTGCCTTTTTCATCGATCGCGTAATCATTTACAAAATATACAAAACTCGTCACTGTACGAAAATTACACACAATGACTCTTTATCTCCAACAATACCATTCACTCGAAATGTTTCCCTCAAACACGATTAACGAACAATTGAAATAATTGCACTAAATCATCAAACGCGTATACAAGGCAATAAAAATTAAATTTTGAAAAATACCATTGGAAGAATGTTAATTACCAAAACTACACATGCAAAATAGACTACAATTACTAAACTACAAATTACTACAACAATACTACTGTCTACTATTTTTGCAATCAGAAGAATTCCAAGGGACGATCCTGGCAGGGTCGCCACGTGCATGGGGGCTTAATTAAAATAAAATGCAAATATTTTTGGTAGCTGTATATCCGATTACGCAAGTCTCGTAAACGGTTGGCCCTGATTAGTTTTTGTACGCAATCTGACTGCATGGAATAACAACAAGGAATGAAAGACAACTTCCGTTAACACAATTAATTAATTAAGTTCCCAGCAACTATAAAACCTACGAAACCAAAGCACAAGTATAATTGTTCTGTGTGTGGGAGTGTGACTCAACGTACACATCTGGCACGGCTCTTCTTCAACAAGACAAGAAATTTTAAATAGCATTTATACTGAAGTGATAAAAAAAATAGAAATACTATAATTGCGCAAGAAACCCAGAATTACACTCTAATACAAGAACACAAGCCAGATGCTTTGTTGACTGAACCTGTAATGATACATTATTCAGGACACTGAAAGAATAAAGAAAATAGTGTTTTGTTACCTCCATATATATTGACGAAATGCACTCTGACCATTACAATATCTCCATTAGAACAACATCTGCTATCTCTCCCATCAAAAAACTGTATAAAACATGGAGCAAACACTCACTACTACCACATCTCACTCCGACTTCACGACAAGCAGTATCCACCACAACTTCTCGGCAAGAACTGCCTGCCGCTACTTCTCAATAATCACTGCCAGTGGAGGCGGCGGTACAATACTCTCTGGGGCGATCTCTGGCACTGTGGCTCAGTGTAGCCACCTTTCAACAGATCGTAGTGACTGAGGAAACTCTGGATCTGTAACGGTGCGTCAGACACATCCTGCGCCCTCTTGCGGTACCTGTCATTCGGAGTGTCGTGGTGCCATTTTTTAACAGGATAACGCTCGATCGCACACGGCCAGATTTCTATGACCCTGGAGGCCTGGTGCTGAGGTTCTCGCGTAGCCAGCAAGATGCCCGGATGCGTCCCTGGTAACACACGTGTGTGACCAGCTCGGACGTCAACACCGTCCCAGTTTCAACACCCGCCCTTCTGATCGAATCAATGAATGCATCAAGGCGAGAGGGGGTGCAACTTCATACTGATGATTGGGCTTATACTGACAAGCTGATTGTACATTTGGCTTGATTTTATAATAAGTGAAATAACATCGCATGCACTTTCAGTCCATGGTATTTCATTTCGTTCCATCCTCTCCTACCGGGTGTTTACTTCCTTTCCGAGGCATTGAATTACGTTCTGCTCACGACAACAACGATATTTCACCAACCATTCTCAGTAGCCAGAGGTATTTTCGTATGCTGGATACAGTGGAACCACCTGTTGCTGCTTGACTACCGATACTCAGCATGCAACCAAACAAACGAATGAATTTTAATGAAGTATAAAAGCAGTCAACTGGTTGCATATATTTTATCGCATTGTCCTGATTTCGATACCGACCAAATGTATCGTCACCAGGAAATGTATTTGTTACCTGTGTTTATAAATCTTTTTCTTGCGTCTTTGTGCTTTGTTACAGCTGACGGGTTGGCTGTTTCTATCCTTCAATAAAACTTAAATATTATTGCTGAACGTCACGTATGCTCAAGACTGTAAGATTTTTACGAGCCCAAGATCCAAGGCTGTGACAAAGTGCATCCATGTAAGAAGAAAATTATTAACCGCAGGTAACTATAACTTTTTCTGATGAACATACCCTTTGTCGGTATGGAAACATTACACGAGACGTCTAACAAGATCAGATGGTTCAAATGGATATGAGCACTATGGGACTTAACATCTGAGGCCATCAGTCCCCTAGAACTTAGAACTACTTAAACCTAACTAACCTAAGGACAACACAAACACACATGCCCGAAGCAGGATTCGAACCTGCGACCGTAGCGGCGGTTCCGGACTGAAGCGCCTAGAACCGCATGGCCACACCGGCCGGCTCTAACAAGATCCCTGACAGCTCGTGGCACTATTGCCAGCTTTCAACTGCCTATTGCTAACTGCTGCACGCATAAACCGTAGCCGTATGTAGAGGCGTTGTCAGAGAGGTGTTTACAAAATAGCCTTATGTTATTGGTTGATGTGGCCCCGCGAGGTTACCGCGTCCAGCCGACTGCTGCTGTCAGGGATCAACTTACGCCGACTCAGCTATATGTCAATGTAAAAGAATTTGTGTAACCGGTTGGCAACTTCTATCCTTCATTAAAACTTGCATACGTTTGCCGAAAGAGTGCTACACTCCTGGAAATTGAAATAAGAACACCGTGAATTCATTGTCCCAGGAAGGGGAAACTTTATTGACACATTCCTGGGGTCAGATACATCACATGATCACACTGACAGAACCACAGGCACATAGACACAGGCCACAGAGCATGCACAATGTCGGCACTAGTACAGTGTATATCCACCTTTCGCAGCAATGCAGGCTGCTATTCTCCCATGGAGACGATCGTAGAGATGCTGGATGTAGTCCTGTGGAACGGCTTGCCATGCCATTTCCACCTGGCGCCTCAGTTGGACCAGCGTTCGTGCTGGACGTGCAGACCGCGTGAGACGACGCTTCATCCAGTCCCAAACATGCTCAATGGGGGACAGATCCGGAGATCTTGCTGGCCAGGGTAGTTGACTTACACCTTCTAGAGCACGTTGGGTGGCACGGGATACATGCGGACGTGCATTGTCCTGTTGGAACAGCAAGTTCCCTTGCCGGTCTAGGAATGGTAGAACGATGGGTTCGATGACGGTTTGGATGTACCGTGCACTATTCAGTGTCCCCTCGACGATCACCAGTGGTGTACGGCCAGTGTAGGAGATCGCTCCCCACACCATGATGCCGGGTGTTGGCCCTGTGTGCCTCGGTCGTATGCAGTCCTGATTGTGGCGCTCACGTGCAAGGCGCCAAACACGGATACGACCATCATTGGCACCAAGGCAGAAGCGACTCTCATAGCTGAAGACGACGCGTCTCCATTCGTCCCTCCATTCACGCCTGTCGCGACACCACTGGAGGCGGGCTGCACGATGTTGGGGCGTGAGCGGAAGACGGCCTAACGGTGTGAGGGACCGTAGCCCAGCTTCATGGAGACGGTTGCGAATGGTCCTCGCCGATACCCCAGGAGCAATAGTGTCCCTAATTTGCTGGGAAGTGGCGGTGCGGTCCCCTACGGCACTGCGTAGGATCCTACGGTCTTGGCGTGCATCCGTGCGTCGCTGCGGTCCGGTCCCAGGTCGACGGGCACGTGCACCTTCCGCCGACCACTGGCGACAACATCGATGTACTGTGGAGACCTCACGCCCCACGTGTTGAGCAATTCGGCGGTACGTCCACCCGGCCTCCCGCATGCCCACTATACGCCCTCGCTCAAAGTCCGTCAACTGCACATACGGTTCACGTCCACGCTGTCGCGGCATGCTACCAGTGTTAAAGACTGCGATGGAGCTCCGTATGCCACGGCAAACTGGCTGACACTGACGGCGGCGGTGCACAAATGCTGCGCAGCTAGCGCCATTCGACGGCCAACACCGCGGTTCCTGGTGTGTCCGCTGTGCCGTGCGTGTGATCATTGCTTGTACAGCCCTCTCGCAGTGTCCGGAGCAAGTATGGTGGGTGTGACACACCGGTGTCAACGTGTTCTTTTTTCCATTTCCAGGAGTGTATATTCAAGGTTGCTAACGATAAGGCTTTCAAATGCTGCAAAATAGTAAACGGTATGACCTGTAAGGATATGGGGTCCTCACACTTGACTTATTCTTTTGGGTGAGGGGGCTTGTGGAGATTTAGGCGTCTAAGAGTTTTTGTGCAAATCGCACCAGCGTTATAATGTTAGGTTGCACCTGTGCGACTGTACAGTTTGTGCAGGATCGGTGACAGGGAACCTTTAAGCAGCGGCTCTGCCGCAAATTGTTTCTGTTGAGCGGGCACTGGATGCCGCACAATGCTGTGCAGGGGAGTGGGGTAGGAGGATTTATAGTAAGCACAGGGCGCCCAGTAGGGAGGATAGGGCGGAAATTAACTGCGCTGCGACGGCCGCCACGTTTCTCAGTACGACAGGACAGGCGGCGCCTGAATGGATTTCCCGTCTTTCCCGCAGCAGTAACTCATTTTCTACATTTCCGAGCGCAGTGGCTTGCAGCGTCCCTCTTCCATTAAGTTCGACCCGCGGAGAGAATTATTGGGTCCGTACCTGTTGGTGTCAAAAACGGAGAGCAGCGTCAGCAGCGTAGAAACTCATTTCTGATCAGCGCTCCAAACAACGAACGATCATGTTCGTGACAGGAGTCAACTTACTTTCTTTTGTAATCAGAGAAGGAGCAACTGTGCCTGATCAAATTGTAAGTGGGCTGCTTCCGTGTTGGCAACGCTGTGTAGCGCTTTGCATTGCATCTCTGACTGCGCTTTCTTTGTAAGAGACTCTGTGGCTGGTTTGACTCGTTGTTGGGAGTTGGTCGCCAGCATTGATGGAAGTACTGTTGGGCAGTTGGAGGTGAACAGCCAGCAGTGATGGACGTTAGATGTGTTGAAGTTAGCATTGATGGAGATTAGAGGTCTGAAGTGCTAGCGTAGGCTAACGATCTGTACATGTTCGTCTTGGACATTGAATATTATTCATGACTTTTTTTACTAGATTTTTTGTACTAGATCTCAATGACGATTTATATTCGTGTTTGAACTGAATGTCACATTATTAAGGTAAAAAATACATTATTTGGTTTGCAACAAAATCTTTCCTTTGCTAGCCCCATACCTATTACTAGTTAGTGGCTTTAGTGGTTAGCCGCGCGGGATTAGCCGAGCGGTCTCGGGCGCTGCAGTCATGGACTGTGCGGCTGATCCCGGCGGAGGTTCGAGTCCTCCCTCGGGCATGGGTGTATGTGTTTGTCCTTAGGATAATTTAGGTTAAGTAGTGTGCAAGCTTAGGGACTGATGACCTTAGCAGTTAAGTCCCATAAGATTTCACACACATTTGACTTTAGTAGTTAGAATGTTTTATTTAGCTGCCAGCATTGACGCTCACTGTATTGCAGTATTTCTCGTAATGAAGGTTTTTGTCAGGTAAGTGCTTAATGAAATGTATAGGTTACTGTTAAGATTTCTTTTTAGTCACGGCCATTCTTTTGAATTAATTATTTGAAGTCAGGCTGTAATTTTTTTTTTAGCAGTCAGATTGCGTTGCGCTCGAATATTGTGCGTCAGTGTTGACATGATAAGAAAAAGTAAAGAGAAAGTAGGCTCAAACGTTCAGTTTTACGCAGCTGTTTCAGAATGAAATAACATAGAAAATTCATCTTCTCAGTCTTTCTGCAATTTAAGTACAGACCCACTCATTTAAATAAAGAAGTTTCAAAATATATTCAGTTATGAGACAATCATGTCGCTACTAATACAGGAATCGTTACATCCCAGAACACGCAACTGAAAAACGGTCGGCATTTGGTAACTTCCGAACAACGCCGCCGCTGGTCACAATTTAGTGGTTTTACTTATCGTTATACAACAGAAGTCTACCAAAATACACATGCCTTCGCAAGGGACAGAATACTGTTTCACAGACAGTACTTCACGGCGATTGTGGTGACCACGCTGGGATACAGAGAGTGTAACGAGAATACTTTACGTCACACCAGAAGAAATTATCCTAATGGGACGGAAATCGGTAGATGTGATGCGCATGTTCAGACAAACAAACGATTACAGTGTCAACAATAATTGGATGATTTATTCATGAGGCAGAGCTTCACAAATTGAGCACGTCAATAACGCGTTGGTCCACCTCTGCCGCTTATGAGAGCAGTTATTCTGCTTAGTAATGATTGATAGATATGTTGAATGTCCTCCTTAGCTTACGTTGTGCCAAATTCTACTTTGCGCGTTAGATCGTCAAAATCCCGAGATGGTTGCAGGCCCTGCCCATAAAGCTCCAAATGTTCTCAGACATCCGGCGACCCTGCTGGCCGAGGTATGATCTGACAAGCAGGAAGACAAGCAGTAGAAAGTCTCGCCGTGCGCGGGCGGGCATTATCTTGCTGAAATGTAAGCCTAGGACGGCTTGGCTAGAAGGACAACAAAACGGGCCATAGAATTTCGTCGACGTACAGCTGTGTTGTAAGGGTGCCGCATTTGGCAACCAAATGAAGGCTTGCTGTGAAAGGAAAAACAGTCCTTACGTTGGGCGACAGTTTGGTATCCCGTCGCTGTCCAGATCGTCTGAAACCACCTCTTCAGTCGGGAATCTCACTGACTGGAGTAGAGTTGTCTTCAGTGATAAGTTCTGCATCAAAGTGATTCCCGATAACCGGCGGAGAGGAGTCTGATGCCTTCCCTGACTTTGATGGAAGACCAGTCTGAATTTCGCACTCCATACGGTCCCACAACCAGGAGTAAACGTCTGGGGTACCATTCCTTTACATAGCAGGACCCCTTTGGTTGTCATCCGTGACAACCTTATAGCACAACGGTACTTCGGTGATATCCTACCCCCTGTTTTGTTGCCCTTCCTCGCAAGCCGTACTGGGCTTACATTTTAGCAAGATAATGTCCACCCGCACATACTTGCCAAATGAAACCTTGGCCAGTAAGGTCACCAGATTTCTTCCCAGATGAGAATGTCTGTAGCAGTATGGGCAAGGCCCCTCAACTTATTCGGAATGTGGATGACCTAACACGCCATTTGAACAGAATTTTCTATGATGTCCTTCAGGAGTAAACTAAAAGCATAGTCAGTCAATGCCAAATCGAATAACTGCTTGTAGAGGGGCGTGAAGTGGACCAACACGTTACTGACTAGCTAAATTTATTAAGCCATTTCTCTTGAATAACACATCCACTTCTTCTGAAATTGTACTCGATTTGTTTATCTATGCATGTACATCACATCTATCAATTTACGTCCCAGTCGGATAACTCCTCCGTAGTACGTCCCTTTTTCTCCTTGGGGTGCATAATTTGTCCTCACTGTCAAGATGCCACGGATATGTACGATTTTACTACGAATATAAGAATACAAAAATGTTTAATATAATAACAAGAAATTCGTTAACACAGGAGAATATATAAATGTTTAACATACTAATAACAAATTTCTTAAATATAAGAATGCAAGATGGCCTCGCTTCTGTTAAACACTGTGTTAGACAAAGTCGTCAGGAAATGGGGGCAAGAAATCGAGGGTGTGGACACTAGAACTTCGGGTGAACTGCCTAGCTTTTTCTGAGATCTAGACATTTTCACTAAGACGTGTTAGAAAATGGAATTCTGCAGTATAAGCCATTCTAATTTCACATTTTTTCGTCTACATACGACTGAGCGAAGTGACGGACTGGGCAACGACCTGCTTTAAATTTGCGAAAACTGATGCTCAACGCCTCGTCCTTACATCTGGTTTCAGGTTATAACTCATTTCCCCAAATCTTTTGTTACGATTAGGTTCTTTTGGAAGTGTGCGCATTCCGCTTCTTTGCTCATCCTTCACCATTCCAAACATGAGTTCTGTCTGTGATATCCTTGTAGTAGACGGGTTGTTGATTTCTAATATTTCTACTTGTCCTCTGTCTCGTGATGACTGGGTGTTGCGTGATGTCCTTAGGTTAGTTAGGTTTAAGTAGTTCTAAGTTCTAGGGGACTGATGACCATAGATGTTAAGTCCCATAGTGCTCAGAGCCACTTGAACCACTTGAACTGCACTTGTCATTCCTTCCGGTACGTGTAAGCTACTTTTGATCGTGTGAATTGGGTTACAATATTCAAAAGAATGCTTGCACTTCTAGAACTTATTTCGTTGGTAAACACGTGCAAATATACTGAAATATGTACCTATAACCACTTGCATGTCTCAAAGAAAATATCGTAAGCCTTTTGTCCAGTCAGGTACCTTCTTCGGTCGTTGAGAACCGCATAGGCATGTCGTAAGCAAACCACTTAAACTCAGAGAATAGCTAATCGATAATAATCCTTGACGTGGCGATCTGTTAGGGAGGTCCTGCATGTCTTGTTTGACGAAGGAACGCCCTTCGTCGCCCCTTGAGGCGAAACAAGTGCTGTAGCGTTGTGAGAGGTACGGAGGCGAGCGAGTGTGTCGGGACTTACCCCAGGTCACTGCTACGTCATCACAGTACACCTGTGCTTAACATACAAAGGACTGCACCACAGCTTCAGAGTGAAATCAAAAATTAAAATAAGTTTTCCAAACTTCGTCAGTGTATACTTCAGTATATTTAAGTTAACACTGTAAAATCTCACAAAGATCGAACGAATTTGTTAAGCAAAATACAAGTGTCACTGAAAAACGAAATGAGAACGTTACAAACAGATCAGTATATGCAAATGTATTTCACAATTAAAAGTTACAAGTCTCAGCTTGATCAGAGCAAAATGTTGTTTAAAATCGGCGTTTTATGAAAACTTGAAGCCGCTAAATATTAAACTTAGAAATTCGTATGTAGCCTCAGTTTCAAGTAAAAACGTTACATACATGACTTCAGTAAGCTATCTCAATTAGTTTTTAAGTTATTTACTAAAAACTAACTGTAGCACCCGATTACATTCATGCAATATTACGGTTGTACGAAGTTTCAAGACTGTATTGTAAACAACAGTGGTCACATGGAATCTTGAAGGGGCATAGCAGAGGGCACATTCTACTGTCAGTTCCGTTCTAAAAATACTGGCCACGAAAATTTAAATGCAGTAGAATTTAAACTTTTCTTGTAACTAAATCAAACTTAACGTATTTATACAAAAATTAAGAAGACTGTAAATCGTTAAACGACAAAGCTATTAATTATTACCTGTCCGAGAAAGGAGCCATTTAGATACTTCCCCCTGCGCTTAGGGAGCAGTTCTTCCGTTTGCGGTCCGCTGCGCCCCAGTATACATACAGCCAGAGAAGCACTTCGAACAGACCCTTCGCACCAAAATATCAATTACACGTTACAGCTGAGCAGACTCAAATGCGTTCCCAGTAGAACTAGAAAGTGCAGTTGCGAGGATTGTACACCATTCGTAATCGCTGACATTTCACGAAAGTAACTGTTTGTGCGCCGCTCGTAGTGTTGACGAAACCACGTGGCTGCTGGAGGGATTATTTTCCTCTTTTAAGGTGAGCAATCAATTTTTGGCGATTAGAAGTCGGGGCGACACACCATTCTACTTTGAACTACGTGAAGAGGTCGCCTCTGAACTGTCAATCGTGCTATTAGACTTTTAGTTAGAACTAGAATTTTAGTTCATCTTATTTGCGAACAAGTGTCCATAAGTCCCACTGGAACATTCATTCACCTGGCATTGACAAACAAAATAATCTTTCTGCCCTACGACCCTACCACAGATCGTTCACTTCCCTCGTAATATACAGAAACAATTTTAACTTACTGTTGTATAGCTAGAGAAGGCCGAAATGCACGCGTTAAAATCAAGCAGGCTGGCGTGAGGTCTGAAACAGGATACGTAATGAATGCTATAAAGAAAAGTACGTAGCTTCTGGAATACTTAACTTTAATCCACATTTGTAGAACATTGCTCTTGATGATACAGAAGTATTATAGCAATTGAATACGGCGCCTTGCTAGGTCGTAGCAATTGTAGCTGAAGGCTATGCTAACTATCGTCTCGGCAAATGATAGCGTAATTCTCAGTGAACCATGGCTAGCAACGTCGGCTGTATGAATGGGGCGAGTGCTAGTACGTCTCACCAGACCTGCCGTGTGGTGGCGCTCGGTCTGCAATTACTGACAGTGGCGACACGCGGGTCCGTCGTATACTAGCGGACCGCGGCCGATTTAAAAGCTACCACCTAGCAAGTGTGGTGTCTGGGGGTGACACCACACTTACCTTTATATATAGGGGGAGAGAGGGAGAGAGAGAGAGAGAAGTTAAAATTGCTTATTCTGTATATCACGAGGAATGTGAATGATCTGTCGTCGGCAGAAACAGTTTGTCAATGCAAGGTGAAAGAATGTTCCAGTGGAACGTCTCGACTCTTGTTTGCAATGACAAACACGTCAGTATTTAGCTACCATAGTAGGAGCTTCTTCTCAATTTATTAGGTGCTGTTGGATACCGTGTGCAAGTCCATTTGCATTGTCCGACTTTCTCCTGCAGAGAGGGATTAAACAACACTGATAGGGAATAATTACATGAAATTTGCTAGAAAGGTTAAGGTTTATTGTTATTTTGGCTTAACCTATGTCAGATTCTCTTTTCATTATTCCATTGCTGCGTGACAAAGTTCCTGGTGATTACAGCGTACAAGGGAAAGTTAGCAGCATCGCCGGTTGTTGTTCACTCATGAGTCGGATTTCGTTTAACACTCGAAGAACTGCACCGTCTCTTTGACGTGTGTTCTATTTAGTAGACGTATTCCTCGTACATGACTTATTCTACAGTTCTCGTTTTGTATGACTGTTAATTAACATATGCGCGTATACAAAGAATTAAGGATTTAGGACTAGCCTGAAAAGCGGGACAGTGAACTCCTATTAGGAGGACCGTCATCCTTGATTTTTACTGGAAGGGTGCGTGAAAGACATTTTTCAGATCTGTTCACATGTAGGCCCTTTGTCGATGAAGAGGGAAGTTTCATTGCTCAAGTGGCGCAGTCTGTGTTGACCACATTTCTGTTCCTTCATAGTGGCGTTTCCAAGACGTGGTTTGCTTGATGAAGAAACTTTATAATGTGTGATTTCAGTGTTGGCTGATGATTCCGAAGCTGAAGATCCTGAAGCCGCAAACAATATTCATTTCGTAATAGGAATAGTTCTCTCCCTCCCCCCGCCCTCATCATCGATGAAATCAGTGACACTTCAGGTCACCTAGCACCTGTTGGACAGGAACGGGTCGAAGAGGGGCAAACCCACGTTACTCTATCTACAGTAGATACCTTTGTATAGCCTTTACGTTATTATTATTATCTTCTTTCCTTTCTCAGACCTTAGGTATGGTTAAAAATGGAAAGTGACGCGTACCTTGATCAAGCGTGAATTCCTTTTAACTGTACGGTATATGTTATATTGCATTTAGGAACTTTCGGGTGATTGAACATGTATCAATAATTACGGATTTCTGTAGTTGTATATATAAGTTTGGATGTAGCTGTATTGCATTGATGTACTGGTGGATATTGTGTGGTATAACTCCTGTTGTTGATAGTATAATTGGTATAATGTCAACTTTATTCTGATGCCACATGTCCTTGACTTCCTCAGCCAGTTGGATGTATTTTTCAATTTTTTCTCCTGTTTTCTTTTGTATATTTGTTGTATTGGGTATGGATATTACGATTAGTTGTGTTAATTTCTTCTTTTTATTGGTGAGTATGATGTCAGGTTTATTATGTGGTGTTGTTTTATCTGTTATAATGGTTCTGTTCCAGTATAATTTGTATTCATCATTCTCCAGTACATTTTGTGGTGCATAATTGTATGTGGGAACGTGTTGTTTAATAAGTTTATGTTGTAAGGTAAGCTGTTGGTGTATTATTTTTGCTACATTGTCATGTATTCTGGGGTATTCTGTATTTGCTAGTATTATTATTATTATTACCATTATATAGCCTATACATTATTATTATCATTATTATCACTATTGTATTTAAACTCAAATTTCAGAAAGCGTTACAGGGGTTTTCTAAGTTCGTTTCGTTGCTTAATAATTTGAAATTCATTGTTTATGTTAGACTGCATTATCTTACTATATCTTTTCAGGTACGTCAAACAACAGTGTGCCCTCAGCTAACAGAAATACAGGCGCACGTGGCAGAGGGAAGGGAAAAACTGAGCTGAAAGGAAATGTTTCAATTGAACGTAGTGGAACAGGTAATGACCGTAACAACAAGAATTACTACATCAACACAAGACATTTCTTAAATCGACCACGGAAGAACAGATTGAAGAGCGCAGAGTTCTGTCGGTAAAGCTATATACAATGAAGAGCCAAAGAAACTGGTACACCAGCCTAATATCGTGTAGGGCCCACGCTAGCACGCAGAGGTGCCTCAACAAGAAGTGTGATGACTAATGACTGAAGTGTGTAACGCCGGAAATGTATATCCTCCTATTTCCATCTATTGTACTATAATTTTTTTTCCTTGCTTTGTTACCTCAAGATATGACATTTCTGTCTCTTTATGTATTGTAATTGTTTTACTGTTTGTATGTATATATATTTATGCATTTATGTTTGTTTGCTTTGTGAATATTATTTGTATTTATACGCTGGGTCTGGCCTAGGGAAAACTATGCTATCGAACGGATACATCGATTGGTCGTGTGAAGAATCAAAGTGTGTAGGATCTTTGGTAGTGTGAACTCTGTCGCGTGGAGCGCGGGCAGGGGAAGTCTGGCTGGAGTAGCGAGTGGAGCAGGTGTGTTGTATGAAGCTCCCGCGAGTTGCCGCGCATTCGGGGTTTGGCAGCATGTAATTGCGCTCGACTTGCGATGATAGTTTCTGACATGGTGTCGCGGACGGGAAGCATTATCTGGCCCACATCAAGAGCCCGTTTCGTCTGGTGACCGTGTGGAGAAGAAGGCGCGCCAACATCCAGCTTCTGCAACAGCGACGGCCGACAATGAGTGACTGTCGCCACCTTCTCGATCGACGGCTTCAAACCTTCAATCGACCAACAAGGAAGACAGATAGCACATAAAGTTTTAGAACTGTATGGCAGACCTCCGCTTTTAAAATTGTTCCATTTGCCTCGCAAAATTACAGCAACTTAGCATGAACCTTTGTTGCTCATTGTCCCAATTGCATTACCAATCAGGGTCCCTTCCTTTTCCGAAATGAACCCGAGTGTCGTTGAAATTCAAACGCCAGCATTAAAGTTACATAATTCAATTTCGCTGCTTTAATTTCAAAGTTCAGTTTAAGTATTCATAGCTGGCTACAAGATCTAGATTACACAAGCACAAATTAAGAGTGCGAGTTTTGTTACCGTATTTTAGCTTACCTGTGACTGCAGCTCAGCTTGGTACGTACTAAATTTTACTATCGTTAATTGTTCAGAATCATTTAATTCCAGTTCAAAGTTAAATCTCTTATTTCTAAATTGCGTAGATTCAAGTAGCTTTTGAAATGATTGTTGAGGTAGTCCAAGAATAACCGTATTTTACTGAATTTCGATGTGGTTCAGAAAGAAAGCTCACTATTAACTTCAGTCACTAAATTAACTTTCGATTTTCTGGTTTTATTAATTCTTTTGCTAAATTAAGTCAGAGTGTAGCGAAATTTATTACTTCTGACAAACTTTCAGTTTTCACACTACACTTGTCAACCTTCAGTTGCCACGCTTCTAGTGCTAATTATATGTGTAATAACCTGTCTTTTTCAGTTACTATAGTAATTGTCCTTAGGACTGGCGACCGTAATTTCCCCCAAATCTCAAATATTTAATTACCTCTAGTTAACTGTTAACGTAACGGCCGCACATTTACTTTCTTTATTAACTTTACCCCTTTTCAAAATTAATTTTCATGAGTTTCATTTGCATTTTTCCTTTCATTTAGATGTAACCCTTTCCTCGCTCTTTACCGTTACATTAACTTCGGTGACGATTGCTTTTCCCAAATTTCCATTAGGTACACTCGGTCTAATTTTTCACTGTCATTAAGGTCGATAAGTGAGTGGGAGGTTACACGTGGCGACCTGGTGACAGGACAATCTTCAGATTTGAGGTTGTTCTGGACACGAATTTTGTATGGTGCAAGTCTCGTAACAAAGTACTGGTTACGAAATGGTCGATATGTCAGCGAGAATATTAGTGTGAGGAATCCTAATTAGATTTGAGATTTGTCATTTATATTGAAACTTATTAAAATGAGTGAAGGCAACAATTGCCAAAATTTGGTAGACTTGGATACGGAACAATCGGTCGAACAGTGGGAAACGCGCACCGCGGTACCCATTGTTCAGGGGCAGGCGGCTAGCATGAAAGACGCGACCGCCGAAACGCAACAACGAGCAGAAATGGAATTCCAAACTTTAGAAAATGTTTCGGAATCGGAAGTGAAAATCAAATCTGAATCCCTTGATGACGAATACGGGAGGACTATTAAAGAGGAAGCCGCTACGGAAGTAAAACCCGGTAGTTTCCGGTAATTTAACTGATTTATTGAATGTTTTGATTAACGAAATCAAGAGCCAATCGGCCAAGCAAGAAGATCAGGCTGCCAAGCAAGAAGCTCAGTCTGAAAAAATTGAACGGATGCTAGACAATCAGAACAAAGCTATTAACGTTGTTAACAACAATGTTGGAGTTGTTAACACAAAAGTTGATAAAATCAAAGAAGATATTGTTGTAATTAATACCGAAATCGGTAATCTTAAACAGGAAATGATAGGCGTTCAGGCGGAATTTGCGAGCATAAATACTCGTTTTTATTCCGAAATTAGCAGAATCGAGAAAAGTGTAGGGGAATCAGTTGCTCCGATCATCGAGAATAAGGTGACGGAACAAATTCAATTAGTGAAAAAAGAGGATCAAAAGAATGTGGAAACTTTAAAGGCTTTAGTATCCGAAGTAGATACCAAAGTGACGAAGCAGGCTAATACCTGCGAAGTGAAAAAAAGGGAAGTAGAAACGCTTGCGACAATCACTTGCCAAGTAATTACGATTGCTTTTCCCAAATTTCCATTAGGTACACGCGGTTTTAATTTTTCACTGTCATTAAGGTCGATAAGTGAGAGGGAGGCTACACGTGGTGCTGGAGGGAATTGACACCATGAGTTCTGCAGGGCTATCCATAAATCCGTAAGGGTGCGAGGGTATGGAGATCTCTTCTGAACAGCACGTCGCAAAGCATCCCAGATAAGTTCAATAATGAACCTGTCTGGGGAGTTTGGCGGCCAGCGGGAATGTTTAAACTCAGAATCCGCTCCATACAATTTCGAACGAGACACGCCAGACCAGGCAACATGTTTCCAGTCGTCAACAATCTTCTGTCGGTTTTGACGGCGACGCGTAAAGCTTTGTGTCGTGCATTCTTCAAAGGTTCACGAGTGGGCCTTCGGCCCATATCGACGATGTTCCGTTGGATGGTTTGCACGCTGACACTTGTTGATGTCCCAGCACTGAAATCTGCAGCAATCTGCGGATGGGTTGCACTTCTGTCACGCTGAACGATTCTCTTTAGTTTCGTTAGTCCCGTTCTTGCGGAATCTCTTTCCAGCCGCAGCGATGTCGGGGATTTGATGTTTTGCCGGATTCCTGATATTCACGGTACACTCGTGAAATAGTCGTACGAAAACATCCGCAAGTCCTCGCTACCTAGGAGATGCTGCGTCCCAACCTTCATGCGCCGACTGCAACACCACATTCACACTCATTTAAATCTTGATAACCTGCCAATGTAGCGGAAGTAGCCGAGGTAACAAATGCACCCGACACTTGTCGTATATAGGCGTTGCCGACCGCAGCGCCGTACTCTACCTGTTGACATATCTCTGTACTTGAACGCGCATGGCTATACCAGCTTCTTTAGCGCTTCAGTGTATTCTAGTCCAAGGATGTCACTAGTTGAACAGCTTATACATCTGCATCTACATGCTTACCCCGCAATCCACCTTACAGCACCTGGCAGAGGATATCCAATACCAGTACCGCTCATTTCCTTTCCTGTCCCACTCGCAGATAGTCCAAGGGAGAAACGACTGTCTACTCGCCTCAGCATGAGCCCTAATTTCTCGTATTTTATATTCGTGGTCTTTGCGCACAACGCATGATGGACGCAACACAATCGTTCAGGAATCAGCTTCAAATCCCAGTTTTCTAAAATTTCTCAACAGAGTTCCTCGAAAAGAACGTCGTCGGCCCACCAGGGATTCCCATTTGAGTCCCAGAAGCATCTCTGTAACAAATGCGTATTGTTCGAACCTACCAGTATAAAACCTACCCGTCCGCTTCTGAACTGCTTCCATGTCTTCCATTAAAGCGACCTGGCACGGATCCAAAACTTTCGAGAACTACTCAAGAATACGTCACACTGGCGTCCTATATGCGGTCTTCTTTACATATGAACCACACTTTCCCAGTATTCCTTCAATAATCCGAAGTCGACACTTCACCTTTCCTTTCCTACTACAATCCTGACATCACTCTTCAATTTTACGCCCAGATTTGTAAACGATGTGATTGTGTCAAGCAGGACACTACTAATGTTGTATTCCAACATTACTGGTTTGTATTTCCTACTTATCCGAATTAACTTACATTTTTCTACATTTATTAGTAGCTGCCTTTGACCGCACCATCAAGAAATATGGTCTAAGTTATCTTGTTCTCGTACCTTCCTACAGTCAGTCAACAACGATCCTTACCGCACACCACAGCATCATCAGCAAACAGCTGCAAGTCTCTGCTTACCCCTCCTTATAAATCAGTTTTGTGTATAGAGAACAGTAGGGGTCCTCTCACGCTTCCCTGGGGCATTCCTGACGATACCCTTGTTTCGATGAACATTCACGGTCGAGGACAACATACTGCTTTCTAGAACTTCAGAGGTCTTTGTGCCAGTAACATATCTGGGAACCTGTTCAATATGATCGCACCTTCTTTAACAGCCTGCAATGGGCTCCGTGTAGAACGCTTTTCGGAAATCTTCCAACATGGAATCTGTCTGTTGCCCTTCTTCAGTAGTTCGCAGTTTATCATGTGAGAAAAGGACCCGCTTAGATTCGCAAGAACGGTGCTTTCTAAAACTATGCAGATTCGTGAACATAAGCTTCTCGATATCAAGAAAATTTGTTATACTTGCAGCCGGCCGGAGTGGCCGTGCGGTTCTCGGCGCTACAGTCTGGAGCCGAGCGACCGCTACGGTCGCAGGTTCGAATCCTGCCTCGGGCATGGGTGTGTGTGATGGTCTTAGGTTAGTTAGGTTTAATTAGTTCTAAGTTCTAGGCGAGGCGACTGATAACCTCAGAAGTTAAGTCGCATAGTGATAGTGCTCAGAGCCATTTGAATAAGGTTTTTTTTTTTTTTTTTTTTTTTTTTTTATACTCGCGCTGAGAATGTGATCAAGGATTCTGCAGCAAATTAATATTAGGTCGGTCGGAACTAGGCGCTGGATTCACGATAAATTCAAGCTACGTAAGGGGTCAAGAAAAACCGAATTGGGAAGCTATCCGAACCCAGCGATTTATTTGCATTTAACTCCTTCAGCTGTTTGTCTGCGACAGGGGTGCTAATTACTATGTCGTCCGTACGGAAGTCTCTTCAATGCTCAAATGGCGGTAAGTTTGTATGATTCTCCTGCTTCAACGACTTTTCTCGAATGCGAAACTTAAAACTTCGGCTTTCGTTTTCCTATCTTCAACTGCAACACGAGACTGGTCAATAAGTGACTGGATAGAAGCCTCAGAACCACTTAGCGATTTTACACAGGACCAGAATTTTCTCGAATTCTCTACCAGCTCTTTTGCTAACGTACGACATTGGTAGTAGTTGTATGCTTCGCGCATAGAGCCTTTCACACACACACACGAATCACTACTAACTTTTACTAGTCGTCGTTCGCGCGTTCTCTTTTGAAACTAGAGGGCAACATCCTTTGCTTCCTCAGCAGTTTCAGAATCTCTTTATTAAATAATGGTGGTTTTTTCGGTCCTTCATCCACTTGGTAGGCACATTACTCTCGAGACCACAATTTACAGTCTGCTTAAACTGAGCTCGTAATTCCTCTACCTCCATCTTAGTGGGACTAAGTGATGTCACTTCTCTGTCTAAGAGAGATACTAACAACTGCTTATCCGATCTATCTAGCAGAAATACTCTGCTAGCCTTCTTGACCGATTTATTAAATTTCGTAACCGTATTTGCTATAATGGCATCATGATCGCTAATGACCATTTCTATACTGACTTTGTCGATAAGGTCTAGCCTATTTGTAGCTACAACGCGTGTGGGCTGCCGAACTAGCTGTTCAAGTAAGTTTTGAGAAAACGTATTGAATAGTACTTCGCAACACACTCTGTCTGTACCCCCTGCAATGAATCGATTAACTTCCCAGTCTGTTCTCAGTAGGTTAAAGTCGCGTCCAACTAGGAATGCGTAATCTGGGATGGAACTTCCTGGTAGAATAAAACTGTGTGCTGTACCGAGAATCGAGCTCGGGACCGTTGCCTTTAGCGGGCACTTTCCCGGTCCGGCACACAGTTTTAATCTACCAGGAAGTTTCAGATCAGCGCACGCTTCTCTGCAGAGTGAAGGTTTCGTTCTGGCATAATCTGGGTATTTACGCGCTGCTGACCGTGGAGTTTCTCTGAATGACTCTAGCACTGTCAAAGCAGAATCGGTTGGTCGGTGAAAACATATAACAGTTAACTTGTTTTCACCTACACCTGTCATACGCGACCCCATTACCTCACTGTCACACTAAACTTCGACCTCAAAAGAGACAATATTTTTGTCAACTGCAATGAACGTGGCCCCTGCTATGGCTTCTAATCTATCTTTGCCGTATATATTCCAAAGGTCATTACATACCTCAGAGCTTTCCACTTCGGGTTTCAGCCAGTTCTCAGTCCCACGAATAATTTGAGCGCGACAACTGTCCTGGAAGGCAGTAATTTCGGGAACTTCGTTACGAGTACTTCAACAATTTACTAATAACATTTGTAAAGTCGAAGTCTCTTTACTATGAACACGGTCTGACTTCCCTTGCTGCGTATCGACTGACGAGTGTTCATCAGAGTACCTCAAACTAACACTTAGTCTAAAAACCCCTAGTGTGCACTACACAAGTATTCTACCCGAGTAGCTGGTCCTTTGGGTAGAGCACCCCTGACCTACGAAGAGGAGTCGTACAAATACCGAACCAATAACGTAGGTCTAAAAATCTACATCCAAGACCGTCACAGAGTCGACGAATCTTTCGATCAGTTGCAGAATTTTGGAACACGTATTATGTTCGAGTATAATGACTTTTCTGGAGACTAGAAATCTACTCTGTAGGAATCAGCATGGGTTTCGAAAAAGACGGTCATATGGAACCCAGCTCGCGCTATTCGTCCACGAGACTCAGAGGGCCATAGACACGGGTTCACAGGTAGATGCCGTGTTTCTTGACTTCCGCAAGGCGTTCGATACAGTTCCCCACAGTCGTTTAATTAACAAAGTAAGAGCATATGGACTATCAGACCAATTGTGTGATTGGATTGAGGAGTTCCTAGATAACAGGACGCAGCATGTTATTCTCAATGGAGAGAAGTCTTCCGAAGTAAGAGTGATTTCAGGTGTGCCGCAGGGGAGTGTCATAGGACCGTTGCTATTCACAATATACATAAATGACCTGGTGGATGACATCGGAAGTTCACTGAGGCTTTTTGCAGATGATGCTGTGGTGTACCGAGAGGTTGTAACAATGGAAAATTGTACTGAAATGCAGGAGGATCTGCAGCGAATTGACGCATGGTGCAGGGAATGGCAATTGAATCTCAATGTAGACAAGTGTAATGTGCTGCGAATATACAGAAAGATAGATCCTTTATCATTTAGCTACAAAATAGCAGGTCAGCAACTGGAAGCAGTTAATACCATAAATTATCTGGGAGTACGCATTAGGAGTGATTTAAAATGGAATGATCATATAATGTTGATCGTCGGTAAAGCAGATGCCAGACTGAGATTCATTGGAAGAATCCTAAGGAAATGCAATCCGAAAACAAAGGAAGTAGGTTACAGTACGCTTGTTCGCCCACTGCTTGTATACTGCTCAGCAGTGTGGGAACCGTACCAGATAGGGTTGGTAGAAGAGATAGAGAAGATCCAACGGAGAGCAGCGCGCTTCGTTACAGGATCATTTAGTAATCGCGAAAGCGTTACGGAGATGATAGATAAACTCCAGTGGAAGACTCTGCAGGAGAGACGCTCAGTAGCTCGGTACGGGCTTTTATTGAAGTTTCGAGAACATATCTTCACCGAAGAGTCAAGCAGTATATTGCTCCCTCCTACGTATATCTCGCGAAGAGACCATGAGGATAAAATCAGAGAGATTAGAGCCCACACAGAGGCATACCGACAATCCTTCTTTCCACGAACAATACGAGACTGGAATAGAAGGGAGAACCGATAGAGGTACTGAAGGTACCCTCCGCCACACACCGTCAGGTGGCTTGCGGAGTATGGACGTAGATGTAGATGTATAAACCCTCCACTCGGCTCCAACCAAAGGACCCCGATCAACTCTGGGAACAACGCCTCGCCGGCCACGGTGGCAGAGCGGTTCTAGGCGCGAAGTCCGTAACTGCGCGACTGCTACGGTCGCAGGTTCGAATCCTGCCTCGAGCATGGATGTGGGTGATGTCCTTAGGTTAGTTAGGTTTAAGTAGTTCTAAGTTCTAGGGGACTGATGACCTCAGATGTTAAGTCCCATAGTGCTCAGAGGCATTTGAACCATTTTTTGAACAATGCCGCAAACTGCGAGCTCTGCTTGCACCCAACGCATGCGGCCAGCAGTCAAGCAAGCAGTCTTCAGCTCTTCTGCCAGCCTCCTCTATGAACTGATGATGGCCTCAGAACCCAAGCGACATGCGTCATTACTGCCGATGTGAGTCCCAACTTGCAGACGATTACAACTTGCCCGCTTCATATTCACAGGCAAGGCAACCTGCACATGTCAGATGAGGGCACCCCGGCAGACATACCGAGTAGAGATTTTCTTTCTTTCCAGTCCTGGACGCTATCTGCCTAAGGGGCTCCATAACGCATCTACGTTGGAGCTCCCGATAACTAGTAAACGCCTCCCCGTATGTACCTGCCCGGGAACTGCTGAAGGAGCGGCCACTTGTCCACTCACAGGGTGAATGAGCGAGGCCAGACGACTGGTCTCCACATTGGCGTCGAGCTTCGCGAATGCGTTACCATCCACCATTCACCCAGCCGTGAGGGCGGACCCACCGCGTCGTGTGCACTAAGATGTTCATCGGAAGCAGAGCCCGTGGGCAAAACAAGCGACATCTGAGGTGTCCCAAGCGACGCCCCAGATTATCCGCCACCGCTGCATCCAGGGACAGCAGCCTGAAGGCGACTGACCCAAACCAAAAGCATATTCAGCTCTTCGCGAACTGTGGCTAGATCCTGCTGCGTCCACTGACAGGATGCACGCATCCTGCCAATCCCAACAAGACTGAAAAAGTACATAAAGCAAACCGGAAAAGTAAACTGTGAAAGACAAATACTAAATACGCTACCTGAAACCCTACTGATGGGTCACCAATGGATGCCGATGCCTCAGTGAGGTATATAGCAGGCTGTCAGAAGAAATTAAATCTTTGCTACAAACTACACGAATTTACACTTACAAAACGGGAGCTTATGTCTCTTAAACGGAAAGGCGCACGAAATCTTAGAAATATACTTCGAGGAAAAGACAGGGAAAGGTAAACTATTAGATGTGTACCAGCTGAGAGCTGGAGCCTCGATGACTGGCTGACTAAATGAACGGACGTTTGTCTTCTAAACAAGAAAGTGTGCAACTGCTACGCCAAAGACTGAATAAATGTATACTTAAGAAAACGCTGGATTAAACCTCTTACACAGAAAGACATGCACGAAATTTAATGTTTAATAAATATAGTACGAGGTAAACCAAGCAAATTAGACACTTAACTTGCCACTCAGCCGAGAACTGGAACCTCACCGAAGTTTCTAAACGAAAGGAACTGCACAGGAAGAGTGCTTGAAGAACTGCATGATGATGACTGGACCACTGACCTCGATGCAATAATAGTCACTGTATCAATATTGTATTTACGAAGCGTGTATGGAGCATAAAATTTTCCGTGGTGGATTTTATGCTCGAATGCATGGGGATTAGCATTTTTCGAAACACAGTGAGCATAAAGACGCTGAAATTTGGTTGTTTATGGGATCTGATGAAATAGGCCCACGTTCCCAAAGACTAAGGACAGATCGCTTTACGCCTGCTACGCCTGTGCGGAATCCTTTCATAACCAGTTACTTCCAGTGCTACATTCCAGGTGAAACTACCTCTGAGGATAAGCAACCGTTTCCATGTAAAATTAGATGTTCTTCCATTCAGTATCTTATCTGTAAACCATACAAATTTGGAATGAAGTTTTGGCTTGCAGTTGATATTAACTCTAGGTGTCTGGCAAATGGTTTTCATTGGCTCGCTTCAAATGGCTCTGAGCACTATGGGACTTAGCATCTGAAGTCATCAGTCCCCTACACTTAGAACTACTTAAACCTAACTAACCTAAGGACATCACACACATCAAAGCCCGAGGCAGGATTCGAACCTGCGACCGTAGCGGTCGCGCGGTTCCATACTGAAGCCCCTAGAACCGCTCGGCCACACCGAACGCAAAGATGACCAGCGCCCCAAAATGCAGAGCACCTTGTAAGGCGAGTTTTGCAGCGGTTCTTTTCCGCAGGAAGAAAATTACATTTTTCCACAACCAAATGCCTTGCAGAGTTATTGGAACGTAAGAGCAAACGCGTTGCAGGCACAGTGAAGAAATCTGGAAGTGAAATCCTAAATCATAAAAACCTACGACCGTACCACCTTTGCACAAACTAGCCCTACACTTCATAAGACAGATCACATGACTCTAAAATACTGTCAGGGAAAGTAAAAGAAATGTGCTTCTTTTGAGTGAAACGCATGGCACAGTTACTATCAATGAATGTCGTCCTAAAAAGCTACCAGAATCAGTGGTGTAGTACAATAACACCCAGTTAGGCGTTGACATAATCGATCAAATGGCTTGAACTTACTGTGTGACGTATGGATGTCGTATATGTTCCATGCATGGTTTATTTTTTCAGTCTCTTGGACTTGGAAACTGTTAATGCTTGGGCATTATATAAGGAAGTGATGGGAGAAAAAGTAAACAGCCGTCAGGTTACACACAGGTTGGCAGAAGAGTTGTCTTTATTATATAACGCGTCAAGTGTGTAATATATTCTTCCAAATAGAGCACCGCAACATAGCAACACTCACAAGACTTGTTAGACTGGAGGATTTAGAGAGAAGTGCAACAGGTATGTTTGTGGTGCATGTTTAGGAAAAGCTTAATACCACTGTGTTACGTGTCACCACGTGGCTTTGGATGACCGAAATCGTGGTTAAAAATATTTTCTGTACTGTTTATTGTGCTACTAGGATTTTACGTTAAATCACGTTTTTGCCACAGGAAATTATCCACTTCACATTTTTTATCATATATATTTGGATTAATTACTAGGTACTCAATGTTCATGTACCATATAATTCTTCGGAAATAAGCAAAACTATATCCTAGTAACATGTATAAATAGTATGAAATAAATTTGTATATCCAAATTTGTTTACTATTAAAAAAGAAGAAATTAAAACTGCACCCGTCACAATGACTGGTTGGGCGATATAGGCAGACGTAGCCCCGGTCCTTCTGTATTAAAGCGTGAAGTTTTTCACGTCATTAATATTGAGGTGACATTATTTTATGAACTTACAGGTTTAAGTTAAAAACTGTAGTGATCACCTTTATAAAATACTGGTGCTTTTCATCTCAGATTAGGAATTAACTGTTGGAATACTTACATAACTGCAGGCGATCATGTCGTATATTGACACGCGAACAGGGGGACACAGGCCCCATTTAACGAAAGACAGCTACTCTTAACTTTAAAAGGGAGATATTCGTGCGCCATTTACCGCAAATGCGACCGCCGCGTCCGGTGCCGCTAGCGAGTGCTGTTTAATATTTATCGCCAGGTATTTTCTCCCGCTACACAACTTCCATCGCTTCTCGACTTTGCGTCTGAGAGGGAACTTCGGCGATGGCGAGGCGTCAGAAGTTTGACGCGGCTGTTAAGCCCCAACACGGGGTGGGCTGCGGAGTAAACTTCGCGCACCTGCGTCCTCTGAAAAGATAGGCGAGTTACAAAGAATCCTCTTTGGGGCACAGGTGAACTCTTCGTTGCATGGCCTTAGAAGCCTTACCGAAATGTCAGTAGCATCCTCTATTCCTGTGAAATAAGTCGCACTACGTCACCTGTCATGTAACACATCTGGCGAAGCACTCCTCACATTTCAGTCATCTGCAGTTAATTCGTACTTCGTCAAACGATATGCTGATGTATTACCAGCCTTGGATGATTGTACACCGTCATGTTTTCAAGTGTTATCTTGAAGTCCGACGATCTTTTACAGAAACAGATTACTCAAATACACAGGTAAGAGATTACAGAGTAACACTTAAGAACCATTATATATATATATATATATATATATATATATATATATATATATACTCCTGGAAACTGAAATACGAACACCGTGAATTCATTGTCCCAGGAAGGGGAAACTTTATTGACACATTCCTGGGGTCAGATACATCACATGATCACACTGACAGAACCACAGGCACATAGACACAGGCAATAGAGCATGCACAATGTCGGCACTAGTACAGTGTATATCCACCTTTCGCAGCAATGCAGGCTGCTATTCTCCCATAGAGATGCTGGATGTAGTCCTGTGGAACGGCTTGCCATGCCATTTCCACCTGGCGCCTCAGTTGGAGCAGCGTTCGTGCTGGACGTGCAGACCGCGTGAGACGACGCTTCATCCAGTCCCAAACATGCTCAATGGGGGACAGATCCGGAGATCTTGCTGGCCAGGGTAGTTGACTTACACCTTCTAGAGCACGTTGGGTGGCACGGGATACATGCGGACGTGCATTGTCCTGTTGGAACAGCAAGTTCCCTTGCCGGTCTAGGAATGGTAGAACGATGGGTTCGATGACGGTTTGGATGTACCGTGCACTATTCAGTGATCCCTCGACGATCACCAGTGGTGTACGGCCAGTGTAGGAGATCGCTCCCCACACCATGATGCCGGGTGTTGGCCCTGTGTGCCTCGGTCGTATGCAGTCCTGATTGTGGCGCTCACCTGCACGGCGCCAAACACGCATACGACCATCATTGGCACCAAGGCAGAAGCGACTCTCATCGCTGAAGACGACACGTTTCCATTCGTCCCTCCATTCACGCCTGTCGCGACACCACTGGAGGCGGGCTGCACGATGTTGGGGCGTGAGCGGAAGACGGCCTAACGGTGTGCGGGACCGTAGCCCAGCTTCATGGAGACGGTTGCGAATGGTCGTCGCCGATACCCCAGGAGCAACAGTGTCCCTAATTTGCTGGGAAGAGCGGTGCGGTCTCCTACGGCACTGCGTAGGATCCTACGGTCTTGGCGTGCATCCGTGCGTCGCTGCGGTCCGGTCCCAGGTCGACGGGCACGTGCACCTTCCGCCGACCACTGGCGACAACATCGATGTACTGTGGAGACCTCACGCCCCACGTGTTGAGCAATTCGGCGGTACGTCCACCCGGCCTCCCGCATGCCCACTATACGCCCTCGCTCAAAGTCCGTCAACTGCACATACGGTTCACGTCCACGCTGTCGCGGCATGCTACCAGTGTTAAAGACTGCGATGGAGCTCCGTATGCCACGGCAAACTGGCTGACACTGACGGCGGCGGTGCACAAATGCTGCGCAGCTAGCGCCATTCGACGGCCAACACCGCGGTTCCTGGTGTGTCCGCTGTGCCGTGCGTGTGATCATTGCTTGTACAGCCCTCTCGTTGTGTCCGGAGCAAGTATGGTGGGTCAGACACACCGGTGTCAATGTGTTCTTTTTTCCATTTCCAGGAGTATATATATATATATATATATATATATATATATATATATATATATATATATAATTTGTCTCTATTTCCCTTACAGTTTTTTCCCTCTACAGATCTCTCTAGACCCATAAAAGTTATTCCCTGATGTCCTGACGCATGAGCCGGCCGGAGTGGCCGTGCGGTTCTAGGCGCTACAGTCTGGAACCGCGAGACCACTGCGGTCGCAGGTTCGAATCCTGCCTCGGGCATGGATGTGTGTGGTGTCCTTAGGTTAGTTAGGTTTAAGTAGTTCTAAGTTGTAGGGGACTGATGACCTCAGAAGTTAAGTCCCATAGTGCTCAGAGCCATTTCAACCTGATGCATGAGCTATCATCCCACCCTTTCTTCTTGTCAATGTCTTGCATGTGGTCCTCTCGTCACCGATTTTGCGCGAAGTCCCCTCATTCATAATCTGTCCACCTAATTTTCAATATCCTTCTTTAGCACCACGTCTCAGAACCTTTGGTTTTCTTCTTTTCTAGTTAACCCACCATGGTTCGCTAGCGCACAGTTCAATGCGTTCTCAGAAGTGTCTTTCTCAAATCGAAGCCGATGTTATTTAAGTAGATTTATTATGCCAGTGTTAGTATGCTTCTATATGTTTACCACGCTTCGTTCAACAAGGGCTATTTTGCTTCCAAGGTCACAGAATTCTTCAATTAAGCTACTTCGCGGTCACAAATTCTGGCATTCCGTTCCTTGTTACTTTCATTTCCGCTACTTTTCATTACTTCCGCCTGTCTTCTGTTTGCTCTCAAAACATATTCCGTACTGATTAAACTATTCATTCCGTTCAGTGGGTCCTGTAAATTTTCTGCACATTCACTAAGGGCAGCAATGTCATCAGCGAATAATCTCATCAATAACCTTTCATCATAAGTTTTAATCCCACTTCTTCATCTAGGAAGATTTTCCTTCCTATCTGGTATGAATTTTATTTTCTTTGGCATTACTGATGGCAAACGGAATAATACCTGCCTTAATGGACAATAATTCTCATTTTCATGTAAACTGATTCTTCTGTTTCTTCTCTGTAGGAAATCATAGTAATCCTGTAGAAGATACACTATATTGATTATACGCATTTCATTTATCATTTTGTCACAGTTTAGTTGTTACGTATTTAAACATCGGTTTACATGGAGAGAAAATAAAAATATAAAACTCAATCCTACAACGCAATAAAACAAACTGGCTGTCACAGTAATCGGTGTGACTGATTTGCAACGCAGACCTACTGTCTTAACCTGTTCACTGCAATTGCAGCCGTTCATGCTCCACCTGTTGACTTTACCGTCGCTTACCTGTTATGCAGCTATTCACACACAAGCTTTGCATTAAAACAACACCACACTGGGGGCATTTGACAGAGCGTGAAATAAATAAAAGGTTATGGGTAAGGTAATACCTAAATATATTGTTAAGGCCTTATAACCTCCAATTTGGCTGGTATACGTTAGTTACAATAATTAGGCAAAACTGCTAGTGGCACTAACCAGAACTCATAAAGCTTACACAACCGAAAACTAATTCTGATTACTAAGCAGCTACCGCTTTTGCCGAAACAGCTACTCGCACATAAAAGTACCATAACCGAACTGCTCTGTTGGAAAGAACTTAGCAAGGAAATGGCGGACTAGTTCTGAATCTGCTGGCAATAAGTCAGACGACATTTCTCAATACACAAGTCGTGACCGGCGTGTCATCGCTGAGACAGAATAAAACTAGATAATAAACAAGTAGATTCAGTGATGGCATATCATATGACAAGCGTTTTTCCCTTTCCCTACCTTAGTCTAACCCGTCTAAGGCTGCGAGTATTGTCACCATTATAAAATACAGTACTTGAAACACACCAATTAAAAACACTGCCTACGCAAATTAATGTACTCAGACTTCGTGGAGTAAAAATGAACAAATACAATGCTTATTTAGCAACTGATATGCTAATGACATTTGACACGGAACCTGCCTCAGCCATCACTCGAAACCCACATATTCATACAACGGCCTCTCTATCCTATTATAAGTTTTTGGTCTGTGACATCATATACAAGCCACTTCACTATTATTTTCGCTTTTAATAGTACATTTTCCTACACCGATTGCTCCCGTGGAAACATTTTTGGACCACTACTTCAAATAATTTTACCTTCATATAAGCCTTCATAAGTATAATTTTTGGAGGGACTATTTTTCCTTTCTAAGTCGTGTCTCTTCCACAAACTGCGTACTCTTACGGCAGCCCGCCAGCATCTTTCTGACGCCGAGCTCAGAACTCTCGCCATGGTAACTTGTTGTTGTCTGTTGCTCAGCCGCCCCACTGGACGACAATGGATGTCTTCGACTGTCGCAGCCTCTTTCTCATTTCGTCACTGCTTCTTCGATGTGTAGATTGAACGGGAGGGGCAAAAGACTGCACCCATGCGCTACACATTTTCAACCCGAGTACTTCAGTCTCGGTCGTCAAATGTTATTTTCCCCGTCTTATTTGTTTTACGTTTTGTGTGTTAGCTATGTTTCCTTACAGCTTATGATAAATTGAGGTGAATAGAAACAATAGGGCGAATCAAAAGGAAGCTTTGAAACACTTTCTATATTATCATGTTGGAACACAAATGGGAATATCACTTAAAGATTTGTTTGTCTAGGTTGATAGTGAACCAATACGACACCGAAATTACGATGTTTTCCACAGTCAGTAGATGTTTTGTTCACTCTGTCGTAAACATCGGTTGTGGTGTTGACCTCGTTTACTTCCTACTTTGTCTGTAAGGACCAAACAAATTTGTGCTATTTTCATTCACACACATCGTACGCAAATATTCAACTCTGTTTCACTAACAAATAATTCGGCTTTATAGTAGACTTTAATCTGTCTTTTAACACTATTAACTGAAAATTTAAGATGTTATTTTCAGAATTTGTGGGGGAGGAAGATTAGTAAAGTGCAGTGTTTCTTCAGAAGAAGATCAAGAATTTGGTGGAAATGAAGGAAATCTTGGCACTTTCCTCAACAGGGCAGGTTATTCTGCTGTTAAGGTATATGGAAAACGTAAACAGTTATTTAGGTTGTGTGCATGTAAAATTTTGTAGAAGGAAAATATTGTGTTGTTTTTATGAAAGGAAAGAGCGATTAAACACATTTGTTTTAACAGACGTGTCATTTTTTAGCCAAGGAGAAATTGTTCTAACGCTCTTTATTACTTCTCGGGATTCGACTTTTAAACATGATGTCTGCGCCTTAAAGTATTTACAAAAAAATAAAAATCAAGTCCAGCAACTTAATTTGCAAAAACATTATTAAACATACAACAATTTTTGTCTAGAAAACAAATAAAAACCACAAAATTTGTAGTTTTTGTATTGAATAAAACATTTTGAACCAGATAAAGTTTGTTTCTTACTACCATAGATCCAAAACGGACTTCAATAGGCCACTATAGACCTCAAAGACAATTATATATATTGACTATTGAGATTATCATTACTGTTTCTGTTCATTCCACTCTGAGGGTGAATAGAAACACCAAGATTTTGTTATGTTATAACAACATTAGCTCGGTCACAAATCTAATTAGAAGTTTAAATTTATTCCCAAAGCCTGCAATCACAAACAATTTTAATTTTAATTTTCTTTTTAAAATCATCAATTCTTCTTCTTTTATCCATTTTTTGGTAACCTTATGTTTTCCATAATTCCGAACATGTTACGCCATTTTACGTTCTTGTACTTTTTGATAGACCGAAAAATTTCCTGACGTCTTGATTTTTCTTAAGTCTAGCTTCCATTAGCGAATGCAACATGAAAAGTACCTCTCTCGTGGCTTTACCTTGCCTAAAGCTAAATTTATTGTCGCCTATTGAGCCTCAGTTTTGTTTTCCGTTCTTTCTGCATCATTCTTATCAACAACTTGCTTGCATAACACGTTAAGCAGACTGAGCGGTACTTCTCCCACTTACATACTTTTTTCGGAGTTGTCAGGATTATTATTTTTTTAAATTCTGACTGTGTTCCTCCTGTCTCACAGATTCTACACATAAACTGGAACAGTCGTTTTGTAAAATGTAAACTTTCACGGCCAGAAATGTCACAGTTAATAAAATGTTCCCGACTATTATGCCGTGGTTGAATAGATTTCTCTTTAAAACCCGACGTTTCAGTCCCATGTGCGGAGGAAATTTTCAAGCGGGATCATAGTTTTGTTGAATGTCCGGTTTACACACAAACACCCTGGCTCGCTCCCGACTACAGCAAAATTCCGCTTCTGCGAGCTTCCGCGCACTGGCGTGCCCTCACATGTTTTGAATACGAGAGCGCAACTGGCCTTTGACGACTGCCGTCGTCCGCTGTTACTATCGTCCCATGGTGGAAGACTGGTACACATCTAGAATGAGATTTTCACTCTGTAGCGGAGTGTGCGCTGATATGAAACTTCCTGGCAGATTAAAAATGTGTGCCGTACCGAGACTCGAACTCGGGACCTTTGCCTTTCGCGGGCAAGTGCTCTACCAACTTCTTTTTTTTTTTGCATTTTGTTCGTTATTGATCGTTGTGT
Organism: Schistocerca cancellata; assembly: GCF_023864275.1. Classification (NCBI taxonomy): domain Eukaryota; kingdom Metazoa; phylum Arthropoda; class Insecta; order Orthoptera; family Acrididae; genus Schistocerca; species Schistocerca cancellata. The sequence goes on from NW_026047103.1 coordinate 2,232,628, forward strand.
TTGGTCGTTGCGGACGTCGCAAGACATCCTGTTAAAGTTCGGTGATTGATCCTTCCACTCAGTTTTTTTATTACAGAGGCCAACCGGCTCTCTGACCGAACACGCTGAGCTACCGTGCCGGCAACCAACTGAGCTACCCAAGCACGACTCACGCCCCGTCCCCACAGCTTTACTTCTGCCAGTACCTCGTCTCCTACCTTCGACACTTAACAGAAGCTCTCCTGCGGCCCTTGCAGAACTAGCGAAAGGCAAAGGTCCCGAGTTCGAGTCTCGGTCCGGCACACAGTTTCAATCTGCCAGGGAGTTTCATACCCGCTGCTGAGTGAAAATCTCATTCTGGAAACATCTCCCAGGCTGTGGCTAAGCCATGTCTCCGCAATATCCTGCAAGGCCAGCTGGAGTGCTTCTGTAAAGTTTGGAAGGTAGGAGTCGAGGTACTGGCAGCAGTAAAGCTGTGAGGACGGGGCGTGAGTCGTATTTGGTACACATTTTCTTCAGCACCGGAATCCAAATATCATTCAACATCACGCCCTCCTCCTTCCTTTTGAAATTCTTGGGGTGCTTTTCATTCTCTGCCTATATGTATATATGTGTAGCCTTTTATGGTGTCCGCTTGTGGCTACCAGTACTTGAGTCCTCTCAAAATTAATGTGATGCTCCCCTGGCTGTAGGGTATGTTCCGCAACAGCTGATCTGTCAGCCGTCCCCCTTCTGCAATTACCCTTGTGACCTTCGAGTCGTTTTTTGGCAGTTCTTTTTGTAGTACCCACGTACACCTCCCTGACAAATACACTAAATCCATTAAATTCCAGCTTTTTTCAGCGGTTGGTGACCATTCTTCACCGATTTTAGGTGATTAACCCTCGCATACAGACCGTTACCTACACCGGGATTCGAAGCACAACCGATAACAAAAGAGAGGCATCATAAAAATGTTGGCGGTTAGAGCAAGAAAAACTTGCCAACCAGAGCTGACTGACGCAGAATTAAAACATCTCATAAATGGATTGCTTAAGAATCGTTATTCGTTCACTGAAGCGAAAAGAGCGTTAAGACCGCCGCGTAGAAATTATTGCGATGCTCAAGCGCCGGTGAAATCGGAAGTTTTCCTGACATTTATTAAGGATGTGACTGACGGTATAGGAAAAAATCCTGAGGAAGCGGCAATCCAGGTAATCTACGCGCCTATATGGCAGATACAAGATCATCTAAGATCGGCCAAGAATACTGACCAACCAGTGGAAAAAGCTGGAATTTATAGGGTTCCGTGTAGTTGTGGGGAGGTGTACGTGTGTACTACGAATCTCCCCTCTTCTTCCTCAGCCACGTAGACAAGAACCCCCCCTTCCCCTCCCCTCCCCCCCCCCCCGTCGTAAAGCTTTTCAATGTTCAATGTTCTCTTTCCACCTTTATGTTTTATTCTTTATGCTGAACAATAGACTTCCCATTGCAGTTTCAGTGTGGACGCTGTAGCTTTAATTTCACCGAAGGTTGATCTGACATTTCTAGATGCTAAATTACCTTTTCTGAAGACCTTTCCGTTTCACATTTTTACAGTCGTCTTCGTTTTCCTGCACTTCCCATTCTTTCATTCCTAAGTGACTTATGTTTCTGTATTTCCGAAATTTCCTGGTCGTTTCTCGTGCTTCTTTCTTTCATCAAGCAACTGAAACGCGTCTTCCGATTACCTTGGTTTCTTCACAGCTATTTACAGCACAAGAATAACTTTTATTATTATATTTTCCTTATTTAGTTTAAGACATTCATTTTTAATTGTGATTATTCATTCTTACTTTTTATTCTTTTTTTTTTGCGTCTTCGTCCCGCATTGGCACAGGATCGACATGGTTATTAACGGATTTTGCGTGGGTAGTTTAAGGGTTACACGGTTGCCCTTCCTGTAGACACCTTGCTCCGCCCCACCCCCCTCCCAACTTCCCAATCCTTGGGAGGGAAATGTGTAAGCAAACTGTCTACGTGCTGTGTTAACCATGTGAAAGTTTACGAAAACTGTCCGAAAAGTTTGCGAATCTTTAAGCGAGATGGAACTTGGCTACCAGCCCAGTATTCCCTTAGTAGGATGTGAGAAACCGCATAAAAACCGCATCCAGGCTCGCCGGCACACCGAGCCTCGTCGCTAAGTCGACGGGCTGAAGCGGCGCTACAAGATGCAATGACATTTGGGCGGATAAATATCACATGTTTGTAAAGAAGACATCTGTCTAACTTCAGTGGTTGCGCTTTTTAAAGATGTTCATTGCCCTTCAACTGAACTGCTTGTTGTGTTATTCATTATAGAATTATGTACAGCCTCAGAGACCTTTAATTGCATCTAATCATTCTTATTTGCTTCAGTATGCTCCAAGTTTGCTCATTGATTCTGAAGTCTGGATCTCTGTCTGACCATGAAATTTCTGGAGTAACAGTGAAAGTAAGTACTATCATGTACGCCAAAGAACTGCACAACGTACCAGCCACTAATCACTTTATAACTGTCGACGAACTCAACCAGAAATGAAATTAAAAACATTTTCTTAACGACAGCGCTGCTGGTGGTTTTGATGTAAATCAAAGTACCAACAGTTGTGGCAACATATTGTGAAAGAATCACCAGAATCCTCAACCAAACCATCCTTTCTAGTCTTGTTTGTCTCCTAGTGGGTAGTAATATGCTGCATCACGTTGGCAAGGCCGCAGAGAATGAATACGATATTTATAGGGCTTTATCTGTATCTTTTCACCACGTCCATAATGGATGCAGACGAACTATACAAACTGCGGTATCTAAATTTAGTTAAACTTTAACATTTATCTCCATGAAAATTTTCTCGCCTGATGACTCGTAATGTATCTTATTACGTTTTTATGCAAAGAAGTCATCTTTCCAACGAGGCTATAATACACGGTCCGGTAATGTGAACACTTGTCAAAAGCCTGAATAACCATATTTTGCAGCTTCAAAAAATGGTTCAAGTGGCTGTGAGTACTATGGGACTTAACTGCTGTGGTCATCATTCCCGTAGAACTTAGAACTACTTAAACCTAACTAAGGACATCATACACATCCATGCCTGAGGCAGGATTCGAACCTGCGGCCGTAGGGGTGGAGAGGTTCCAGACTGTAGCGCCTAGAACCGCTCGGCCACTGCGGCCCGCTTTGCATCTTCGGACGCGCAGATCTGCGAGCTACAGACACGAATGTGGAGCCATGTGTTTCTGGATTGATGATTCATGAAACGAACTGCCCGATCGAGGTGATTTCACAGCTTCTTTACTGGGGTAAATCTGGAGACTGTTGATGCCAGTGGAGGGGAGTACGGTAAACTCGTCCTGGTGCTCTTGGCACCACTCATGTACTCTGTGAGCTTTGTGACACGTTGCGTTGTCGTGCTGGTAGATGCCACAGTGCCGAGGAGAAACAAACTGCTTGTAGAAGTGGACGCAGTCCCCAAAGACAGATGCATTCTTGTGTTGGACCGTTGAGCCTTCCCGAATGACGAGATCACCCAGCCAATGCCAAAGATACATTCCTCAGACCATAACGCTACCTCCTTCAGCGTGGAACCTTCTGTCGACTGCTCCAGGGATGTGCACCCCAATAGCCGGCTGCCTGATGGAGCACAGAAAGTGATTCATCTGGAAACGCCGCTTGTCGCCACTCAGTGAAAACTCAGTTGAGGTATTGTCGTGCAACATCCAGTCTCTGACGCCGATGAACGACAGCCAGCATGGATGCACGAACCAGCCACATGCTAGGAAGGCCCATTCGCAGCAACGTTGGCTGAATGGTCGTTGAGGATACACTATTGGCAGCCCCTTGGGTCATCTGAGTCGTCAGTTGTTCATATTGCCCCGACGCTGGTTATTGATAGCACCATTATGCCATGCACAGTACACTTTAACCACACTGGTACGTGAGTTTAGAGATTTTGGCATTTCAGAAATTCTTTCACCCTTGTCAAAGACAGTAATCATGCCCTTCTGGATGTCAGATAAATCGCTCTGTTTCCGCATTACGACGACGACTGCACTGTATAGCACATCCCCCCACCCCCGCCCCCCCTTCCTCCCCGATTGTTAGTGTTGTCACCTGCTGTCTGACTGGTTATGCACGTTGACGTCGGACATAGGCACGTAGGCGGTGATAATATTAAAGTGACTGGACTGTATATTACGTTAATCCCGTAGCTATATTCACCACTACTGGCCGAATCCAAGTGTGCAGTATGACCAGACCATTGAAAGAGGCTAATACGTGTAACACCATAACACATACCTTATGTTGATTTAATTTTGTTGAGTTCCTGTAAATGTTTGATTGAATCGATAACACAAAATTGTATACTCCTTTATTTGTAAAAACTTTGATGTAATTGCTTGATTCTATGCAATGTAACGTATCTATCATTTAAATTCTTTGTCTCATTTAGAGGCAACAAAACTTAATGTATATAATTGTAATTTTGTTTCAATATTTTTTTGTAGAACTACCAATATGTGCAAATGACATGTTTTGTTTAAAGTAACTACTTGCTGTTATGTAAACACTGATCGTCACTAAAAGGGCTTTTAGTTACTTTGTACGAAAAAAGTAGTGTGGTTTCCCTCCAGAACGGAACTTAGTAGCGCGCGCAAAGTGTGGTTGGCGTAGGTAGAAGAGGTGGAACCAAGAGTCAGTCGGGAACGAGCTACCAAACTGTCAACTGCTCATGTAAAAGTTGTATATTGTGTTGGGGCCGAGAGAGGCTTTCCGTGCCGCTTTTAAATGCCTCGGATGGATGGATAAAGAGTTGGAACTATTCTTGAATTGATATCTATCATCACCACCAAGAAATGACAGAGTCCAGCAAATCTACCTCTAAATCCACCTACCGACATGCAATCGCCACCACATAGCGCAATCACTGAAAAGGAACCAAGGTACAGTAGAAATGTATGGTGAAGGATCAGCTCAGTGGATGTTTTAGCGTGTGCGAATATAAGGTACCTTATACCTACCTTGATTTTTTATCTCTCTGCCACATTTCCACTTACAGTCCTTCCCATGCTAAAGTGATTACCGACTGTCCTTATTGAAAGTACATTAAAGCCCAGTGTTTTACTAATTAATGCTACTTGATCATAGTAAAAAGAAAGTTAAACTTTATGTAGCAGAACTGAGTAATATAGTAAATGATGCTTGCTGAAAATAATTTTTCTATTAAAACGGCTAATTAATATTTTATTGCCATCTTCTAAAGTGAATGTTCTCAAAACTGTGGCTTATAGAGTTTTGCAAATCAAACGACCACAGTGCAGCCTGTTGAAAATCACCCAAAGGGGAGCTATAGTCTTATAACCACGACAAGGTTTATTCTACTGATGTAAAAGTTGAGTACTATTACTGTTGAAAGTTACATGTTCATGCTTGATAAGGACTTGTTTCTCTAGTGTATTGAAAGTGGTTTGCCCTGCTACAGTGGTCAAGATTAAGGGTCCCCCTCCATTGAAAGTAGTTCGAATGCACAGTTCCAATTGTTCTTGCTATTTAAGTGAAATTCTGTGCAACATTTGGTGCCTCTTGCGTATTAAAAGTGCATATTAATGGTTTAACAACATCAACAGTTTGCCTATTGTGCCCATGCTAGATAATGATTAATAGAATGACCACTAGCTATGAAAACAATAATTTCTTTATTCAAAAGACAGTGAGAAGTAATCTGTTAGTGATTTCTATTTAATTTTCATTCTAAGTAGAAAGGTGTTCAGTAGTGAAAAACTTAATCCATGCATAGTAACTAAATTTGCTGTGGACCATATCCACATTTCATGTCAGATAGGAATCTGTTTGAAAATTAATATTAAACCTATGTCAAATTTACGATTCTACAGTGAATATTAATAGTAATGTTATTGACACCATTCAATTTGACTAAGTCCTCAAGGTAGTAGTGTTGTTATATTTATGCAAATAGTTTGTTCTGATCTGTTAGCTCCAACCTTAACGTGAACATACCGTGTTCAGGTGTCAGAGTTCATTGCACTCGCGTGTGGCAAAGTATAGGTTGTGTTTGTCCGTTAAAGTTACTTATACCTATTTTCTTGAACAAGAGTGTTATCATTCTCTTGCCTAATTAGGCTGGCGACCGTTTTCTTTATTCTTTGAACAACGTAGATAGGTAAAATATTGTTTGTTACTGTTTAAATATTAACGTAATTCTGACTTTCACTTCCTGTAAGCCACCTCCTTTAGGTACAAACGGTCAACATAACAAAATTCCTCTCAGAGGGTAACACTGCTCTGCTTCTTTGTACTATAATACCTTGAATAAAAATAATTCCATTATACAAACTGCCTCCAGCTTTGAGGTTATGGTATAACAGTAGCGGACGAAAGTGTTACATACTGATGAATACATCATCGCATTCAAATAACGTACACCAGTGGAACCAAGACTTTTCTAATCGATAAGGATACCAACCAACATAAATTGCTGAAATTTCCACAGCAGCAAACATACCATGTTGGTAACGCTTGACTGGAACTTATTTCTTGTTGTCTATAAGGATCTATATAGCAAATCCATGTGTCACGCTCGTAAGTCTGCGGTGTTCTACCGTTGAAATTTGTACAACCTGCAACACCCTAATATGCACGCCACACGGATTCTGCTACCCGACCAACTCCGTATACATGGTATACTCATGTGACCTTCAGAAATGACGTGTATCAAAATGATGGTTACTTCTGCTTCTTAACATGAAATGAGTCACTTGACATCAAATATTTGTATGCAATACCCAATTTGGACGTGATGTACACTTCCGAACACCCACTCTTAGATAGAAGGGCTTGTTTGGTGCCGACTTGTTGAAACACTTTCAGTTCGACGTTTCACTCTCATCAGAAACAAATTTAGCAACCATTGGATGTGTATCATAACATATTCCACAAGAAATGCAGGTTTCGATTAGAACGAGAGTGGCTGAATAATAGGCGTCCAGATGGCTATTACACACGTCAGAGTATCGGCCTGACCTACACTAAACTCTGAAAGCAATGTTTGGGCTGAAGTGCTTCTTCATAATGACAGCATCTACAGTTAGGAAACGTACTTCTTTTTAATTAGGACTATGGTAATTGGATTATGTTCCTAAATAGTTCAGAGGCATATGAGTATTGTCCTGATAAATTTAATGGTTGCCGTTACCCCCTGTTCAACGGAGAATTTTAACTGTAGTAAATATCTCTGCTATTACTTCCAGAAGATAAAAATTTGATGAGTTCGGTGTAGTCGAGTTGAATTACGTGGGGGTGGGGGTGGGATGGTGAGGGATTACACATAATTACTACATCAATTCAATGGGTTAGCTCTTTGTGTCACGAGCTTGTCATTAACTTGTTTTGATCCGTGTTTAATGTTCAATTTTATGACCGTGCTTTGCACAGCTGCACCATGGGTAGTTTAGTGTGATAACTATAATCATCAACGAAAAATTACAGATCCATTAAGAACTTTTCAGCCACGGGTCACGTTTTTGAGCTCTTTCTTTCCTTTCGCGAGAGAAAGCTCACCAAAGGCAGAGGGAAGGGATAGGTACAACCCCGATAGCTTCTTGCTCTTTTGTGATCTCATTAATAGGAAGGAAGATTGAGTACTGAGTACAAATCCTGAGCATTCCTCTTCCTTATCTGAAGGCCTCTGGGTTAGTGGGAGCCGTAGCCCCATGCATCATTCGGCTGTGCCCCACAAGGACTAAGGCTCGCTCTTGATTCAGAGAGAGTATTCACCGCGCCTTCTGGTTTTCATCGGTTGAAAAAGGATGCTCTCTTATAGATAAATATTATAATACGATTGATATAATACTCTCACACAGGTCATACTTCCATAAATACAATGTAATTTTTTTCACTAACAAGAAAAAAATGGTGTCAATGAATTAATTTCAAAGTAGACACTTATTTTAGGTAATTTTTGGAAACGTCCCAACGACTTAAATACCTGAACCCGAGAAATTTGTGTTGTCATAATTTCCACAACAAGCCATTTCTTATATTCTTTCAACATCAGGAATATATTTAATCAGCCATTCCTTGACAATATCGATATTTTATAGTCTGACACAGTCCGCTGGAAGAACAAGCCAACAGAACTATTTAAAAAAGCAAGTAATTGCTAAGTTTAAGGATACAGAATACTTAGGCATAAAGTACGAGTGATGAGTTAACATCTTCAACATTTGTAGTCCTGTCTTCCTCAGTTGTGTGTAATATTACGGTATACCGATAATTTTTGCTATATGCACAGTCTGACTACAACTGAATGAAACACAATTTTCGTGCCATACGCGTTTCACCTTTATTCTGTGCAAGGCATCTTCAGTGGCCTGAAATATGTACATATTTTTACTATTTAGATTCCATTTTGGGCAATGTATCTACAGGTTATAAATACTTCTGGTGGCTGCTTTTTGCTATTGTGCAGTAATACTTTGAACTGTACTTACAGGTTACGTGGACGATTTTCTACATATTATTTATGCTTCCGTTCCATTTTTAGTACCGTTCGTCTTCTAATAAATGCCACTTGCGGTTTTTTCCCACATTTCCCACATTTTGGAAGTTGTCGCCAAAGATAGAATATTATTGCAACAACAAAGCGCATCAGAACATAAAATTTACTTCAAAAAGAGAATGGAAATCAAACACTATTTCTTGACATAAGAGTAAAAAAGGAAATTGGCAAATGTACATTTAACATCTTTAGGAAACCAACAGCCATAGACAATGATACATTCCACATCTAATACTCCCCACAACCAGAAGCTTGCACCGCTAAGACCCATGTTACACAGATTAAACAGAATCCCACTCAACAAGAGAAACTATGAAAAAGAAATTAGTACACTCATACAAATAGCTAGGAACAATGGGTATGACACACATGGAGCACACAGACTCAATCAAAAAATAAAAACGCAAATACAAAACAAACAACACTTCCAGAATACAAGAGAACTCACAAACTGCAAACTTACAGACACACCCAACAAACACACACAGTGACAACACCACACAGAAAAGAACCAGATGGTACACGATGACTTACACACATAAAACATCCTAAAGAGACAGGGCTTCCAAATAGCATATAAGACTGGGCAAACCCTCCAGTCACACCTAAGCCAGCCAGCTTCCAAGAAGTATAAATTCCAGCGATCAGGAATATGTAAACCTGAATGTCAATGTTTTGATGCAGTATACACAGGAATGACGTGCAGTAATTTTAAGACTGTAGACGAGGAACATATCAGGCGTTGGAAGTACGAAAGAAACCATTCCACATTTGCCGAACATTTAAAACACCATAACCACCATCCTGCAAACATGGAACAAGTAATCAAAATAATGAGAATAAGCAACCATGACAAACACCTTGTACAAATTCAAGAAAACTTCCACATTCAGAAAGCCATCGCTGAAAACAAACTAAATGTGGGAAAAAATCGTAAGTGGCGTTTATAAGAAGAGGGACGGCACCAAAAATATAATAGAAGCTGTTTATAACCTATCGGTTTATTGCCCCAAATGTAAACTAAATAGCAAACATATGTGCATGTGCCAAGCCACTGAAGATGCCTTGCACGGAATAAAGGCGAAACGAGTACGGCACGAAAATTATGTTTCATTCAGTTGTAGTCAGACTGTACAAAAAGAAAAAATTATCAATATACTGTAATATGAGTCCTGAGTATATCTTAGTAATTATATATTAATAACACAAAAAGTTGGGAACGGTAAATATTTATCTACACGTATTTGTTATTGGTGAAAATATGAAAACCACTGTAGAAGCAAATCAGAGGATATTTCCTTTGTAGGAGTACATATGGCTCCCGGGAATTGCACGTATGAATTGCTACCCAAATTTTGCAAAATTTCTATTAACCGCTCTCACAGACCGTAGTACAACCAAACGTTGCTAGGAGTAACTTTATATGTACATGTTTAGTTCGTCAGTATGACTCCACGCTTCGATATTAATGAATGTGTCTACTGCTTGCGGATAGATTCTCATTGTGACGGTTGCCTGTGTTGGCATCTTTGCAATGACCTACGTGTTGGAATAGAATTACTGCGTCACGTTCTATATTAAACTTGGTAAAATAACAACAGAAACGCACAAAATGTTATTACAAGCATTCGATAATGATTCCTTGGACCAGACACATATGTACGGCTAGTAATATGACTCTATCGCTGTTGAGTTTTACATTTTTAATAAACCTTTGTGGCTTCTGTACTCTCTGGGTACACGTATGGCCTTGGAATGAGAAACTGTCACCGTATGTGAAGGAATCAGCGTTGATCAGTGGTATGGGAATATAGAAGTAGCTGAGGAACATACTGCATTACAGTCACTGAGCGTGGCAAAATGATTTGTAACTGAAAGAAGGAAAGAGAAGTCACGATGATCTCTCCATTGGAATGTGATTTCGAATTAATTCGCCATTTGGATATCCTGAATGGGACTGCTAAGAGAAAGATGATTCTGAGAAAACGATTTAAAAACCAAAGAATCGCAATTTCCAGTGTTTAAAAGCCAAAGTCTGAATGTGATGGGAAAGGTAGGAAATCTGAAAAAACTAGAGACAATACTAGGGAACGTGTGACGTCATGCCTCTGTATGGCTGTGCGCAGAATTTTACTGCAGTAGGTAGTTAGGTACCCTGTGAATCGGAACTTCATGGAAACCACAATCTCACTTTGAAGGTGTCCTCCGGAGATAGGGACGAACCGTAGGGATCCTACAAGAAACTCATTCGACACGGAATAATAGCTTGGTATCTCTGAACAGATGTAGCGACGTTAGCTACACCGCATCCATGCATAATACACAAGTACTAACGGTACTAACAGTGAGTGCCACCATGGATCGGAAGAGATTCTCTCTGGTTTCTCACGGATAGCGGAACTGATGGAGACTGCCAGTCTTGCTTGCGAAGAAACATCTGGAGCATCGTTGACAAGACAGATTGCGGGGCTTTGGTGCAGAATAGAGTGGAGTATCTGAATCTGTGGCTCAGACGATTCTGCGACCGTGTAGGTTGCAGATTCCTCGACTTGGGCCTTAGGGTGGTAGTATATCGCGTCCCACTTAATAGGTCAGGGGTCCACCACACAGGAAGTGGGTACCCGAGTATGTTTCATTCAGTTGTAGTCAGACAGTACAAAAAGAAAAAATTATCAATATACTGTAATATGAGTCCTGAGTCCTGTGTCAGCACTCGTACTTTATGCCTAAGTATTCTGTATCCTTAAACTTAGCAATTACTTGCTTTTTTAAATAGGTCTGTTGGCTTGTTCTTCCAGCGGACTGTGTCAGACTATAAAATATCGATATTGTCAAGGAATGAAGTTGGTGGTTATTTAGGTTACAGGGTCTCAGGAAAGGTAAAAAGGTGTTTCATTCTCATAAGGTGCCTGTCAAACACCGGACAAGGTTTGACGAAGGAACCATAACTGTTATTATAGTAACTTATCGTAGCTGTTTTGGGAAAGGGTCAGAGCTCCAGCAGCTAATAGAAAGCACTGTATCACAAATCGTTATAGGTACTGCAAGCTGGTTAAAACCGGAGAAAAGTTCAGCCGAAAAAGCACAAACCGTTACAGGTACTGAAAGCTGGCTGTTGTTGTTGTGGTCTTCAGTCCTGAGACTGGTTTGATGCAGCTCTCCATGCTACTCTATCCTGTGCAAGCTTCTTCATCTCCCAGTACATACTGCAACCTACATCTTTCTGAATCAGCTTAGTGTATTCATCTCTTGGTGTGCCTCTACGATTTTTACCCTTCTCGCTGCCCTCCAATACTAAATTGGTGATCCCTTGACGCCTCAAAACATGTCCTGCCAACCGATCCCTTCTTCTAGTCAAGTTGTGCCACAAACTTCTCTTCTCCCCAATTCTATTCAATACCTCCTCATTCGTTATGTGATCTACCCATCTAATCTTCAGCATTCTTCTGTAGCACCACATTTCGAATGCTTCGATTCTCTTCTTGTCCAAACTATTTATCGACCATGTTTCACTTCCATACATGGCTACATTCAATACAAATACTTTCTGAAACGACTTCCTGACACTTAAATCTATACTCGATGTTAACATATTTCTCTTCCTCAGAAACGCTTTCCTTGTCATTGCCAGCCTACATTTTGTATCCTCTCTACTTCGACCATCATCTGGCTAAAACTCGAGAAAAGTTCAGCTGAAATTTTTATAAACGACCTGACTGCGTTCAGAAAGGATACATTACATACAACTGGTCATGTAGTGTTTGTTGCTGTTAGAAGTGGTCTACCTAAGAGCGAAACTGAAGTACGTAAGTGCTGTGAAATAGTATGAGTGGAAGTTATGCTTGGTAACCGGAAGAAATTAAAAACTGATACCTTTTACCGGCCTCCCGACTCAGATAAAACAGTTGCTGAACTGTTCAAAGGAGACTTGTGTTACATTCCAAATAGGTACGTCACTCATACTTCGATCTATCATCGATATGTTGGCGAAATTACATGTTTGAAGTCGGTGGTATCCATAAATCATCGTCCGTAATCGTAACAAATGCTTTCTCTGAAAATTATTTTGAAGAATTAGTACAGGAGCCCACTCGAAGTTTAATGGTTGCGAAAACGTACGTTAGCTCTTAACAACAAATAACATCTAGCTAATAGGAGCACTGTAACGAATGCAGGGAATAGTGATCACAACGTCACTAGTGAGGCTGAATGACGCAACACCCAAACTCACGGAAAATAAATGCAAAACATATCTATTTTAAAAAAGCAAATAAAAGTTCTGTGGAATCCTTCCTAAGAGACAGCCTCCATTCCTTCCAAAATAATTACGAAAATGTAGACCAGATGTGGCTTAAATTCAAAGAAAAAATGTAGCCAACAATTGAGAGATTTGTATCACATAAATAAACGAATATCAGAAATGAGACTTCCCCCACGATGATACACAAAGCAGGTCATAACACTGTTGAAGGAGCAACAAAAAAAGCATTCCAAATCAAAAAGAACGAAAAATTGCCAAGATATTCCTTGTTTCACAGAAGCTCGATATTTAGCGCAAACTTCAGTCAAACTGTGGCTCGAAATCTGGTGGAAAATTCAAAGAGAGACAGGCCGTATATCAGCGGCAATCAGTACTTACACTGAGCAATAGGGAAGGTAAATTTACCGATGACAGTGCCACTAAAGTGGAGTAACTAAGTTTTCCGAAATTCCTTCACCAAGACGAAATAAGCTCCCCATGACTCGAATCAAGAATGTATGGCAACGTGAGTGACTTAGAAGTCCATGTTCTCGGTGTAGCGAAGAAGTTTAAATCACTTAATAAAGGGAAGCCCTCCGGTCCAGTCTCTATACCGGTTATATTCCTTTCAGAGTTTGCTGATTATTCGCTCATTAGTTAACAACCATATAAACCGCTCAATCGACGAAAGATCCGTACCTTACATGTGGAAAGTTGCGCGGGTCGCACCAACACTCAAGAAACGAAGCAGTAGTGAGCTGATAAATCACAGACCCGTGACACTGTTCTCTGTAGGATTTAGGACATATACTGTGTTCAAATGTTATAAATGACCTCCAGCAAAGCGATATGTTGACACGAGTCAGCACGTATACAGAAATTGTCGTTCTTGTGAAACAGTACCAGCTCTTTGTTCTCACGAAGTAATGAGTACTATCGGCAGAGGATCTCAAATTGATTCCATATTTCTAGATTTCCAAAAGACCTTAGCCACCTTTGCACATATTTAAAAGTTACAAAGAAAGCGCTTCATTTTGTTCTATCGAGAAGGAGGGGAGAGAGTGTGACGGATATGATACTCAAGTTGGGGTAGCTATCATTAACAAAAAATATGTTTCTCGTTGCGGAGGGCTCTTTTCACAATATTTCAGTCTCCAACGTTCTTCTTCTAATGCGAAAATATTTTTTTGGCATCCACCGACCTTGGAAGAAATGATCATTGTAATAAAATAACAAGATTCAGAGCTCGCAAGTAAAGATTTAAGTGTTCATTTTCTCCGAGCGCTCTTAAGAGAGTGGAGAGTGTAGAGTTATAGTTGGAGGATGTTTGTTGAACATCGTGAAACGCACTTAACAGTGAACTGCTGAGTATTCACGTAGATGTAGATGTAGATGGAATTGTATAGAAAAAGCACTGGTTTCCCGTGAACATGAAGTAACTGATGCCTCGTCATATTACACTACTGGCCATTAAAATTGCTACACCAAGAAGAAATGCAGAAGATAAACGGGTATTCATTGCATAAATATATTATACTAGAACTGACATGTGATTACGTTTTCACGCAGTTTGGGTGCATAGATCCTGAGAAATCAGTACCACCTCTGGCCGTAATAACGGCCTTGATAGGCCTGGGCATTGAGTGAAACAGAGCTTGGATGGCGTGTACAGGTAGAGCTGCCCATACGGCTTCAGCACGATACCACAGGTCATCAAGAGTAGTGACTGGCGTATTGTGACGAGCCAGTTGCTCGGCCACCATTGACCAGACGTTTTCAATTGGTGAGAGATCTGGAGAATTTATTGGCCAGGGCAGCAGTCGAACATTTTCTGTATCCAGAAAGGCCCGTAAGGACCTGGAACACACTGTCGTGCATTATCCTGCTGAAATGTAGGGTTTTGCAGGGATCGAATGAAGGGTAGAGTCACGGGTCGTAATAGATCTGAAATGTAACGTCCCCTTTTCAAAGTGCCATCTATGCGAACAAGAGGTGACCGAGACGTGTAACCAGTGGCACCCCATACCATCACGCAGGGTGATACGCCAGTATAGGGATGACGAACACACGCTTCCAATGTGCGTTCACCGCGATGTCGTCAAACACGGATGCCACCATCAAGATGCTGTAAACAGAACCTGGATTCACCCGAAAAAATGACGTTTTGCCATTCGTGCACCCAGGTTCGTCGTTGAGTACACCATGGCAGGCGCTCCTGTCTGTGATGCATCGTCAAGTGTAACCGCAGCCATGGTCTCCGAGCTGATAGTCGATGCTGCTGCAAACGTTGTCGAACTGTTCGTGCAGATGGTTGTTGTCTTGCAAACCTCCCTATCTGTTGACTCAGGGATCGAGACGTGGCTGCACGATCCGTTACAGCCATGCGGATGCCTGTCATCTCGACTGCTAGTGATACGAGGCCGTTGGGATCTAGCACGGCGTTCCGTATTACCCTCCTGAACCCACCGATTCCATATTCTGGGAACAGTCACTGGATCTCGACCAACGCGAGCAGCAATGTCGCGATACGATAAACCGCAATCGCGATAGGCTACAATCCGACCTTTATTAAAGTCGGAAACGTGACGGTACGCATTTCTCCTCCTTACACGAGGCATCACAACAACGTTTCAGCAGGCAATGCCTGTTAACTGCTGTTTGTGTATGAGAAATCGGTTGGAAACTTTCGTCATGTCAGCACGTTGTAGGTGTCGCCACCGGCGCCAACCTTGTATAAATGCTCTGAAAAGCTAATCATCTGCATATCACAGCATCTTCTTCCCGTCGGTTAAATTTCGCTTCTGCAGCACGTCATCTTCGTGGTTTAGCAATTATAATGGCCAGTAGTGTAATATGGTAATTTGGAAGAGAGAGTGCAGACGTTGACTTATTTGGTAGGATAAACAGAAGAGACCGCTTTGTTGAATGACATAATATTCTGATACCTGCAGGAGCCTTATTATGCGAGCCAAGTTTCCAGGTATCTGTAACCGTCCAGAGCCGTGCAGGCGGTCGAAGCAAATGAAGTCGCCGAGACTTGAGGGTTATTAGCAGGCTGGTGAACGGAAGGCGTCACCTCGGCAACAGACTCTAGCTCGCCTGGCGGCACAATGGCGGCCTTTGTGCTGCGCCGTCGCCCGGAGAGTCAACTGACTGCCGCCAAAGGCAGCGCCGTCGGCGTGCTGACCTTTGCTGACACGGCCGGGTGGCGGGCGACTGCCTCTGTGCCGAAGGACCCCTTCCGACGCGCTCGCTAGTTGCTCGTGTTTCCGCTGGTCGTGTCCCACTGCTGTGAAATCTGGTAAGACTAATGGAGATCCTCAGTAACCAGAGGGTGTGCAGAAAGTAACTCGGTCCGTAACTGCACAGACGAACGGTGCGGTGGGGGAAGGCACAGCGGTAGTGGGGGTAAGTGTTAGGTGAACGGCCATCGTGCTGTAGGAGAGAAGAGACGCTGATGGACTGCTAAAAACCCCGCGCGACAGCGTATTTCGTCTTACTACTAATTCTACGCTGCTCTAGAAAGCTAAAGAGCACATACATAAAGGAAAACGTACAGTCCAGTCACTGTGACGTCTCCTGCCAAAACACATATTATACGTGGTTAAAAAAAGAGTAAGGAATAATTGAACTGGATGATTGTAATTGCGTGGACAATGATTGTGTGAACTTTATGTAACAAAAAGAAACCATTATGTGTCATAAGATAAATGTTGATGGTGTTAGGACAGGAGCGAGCCACAAATTTACTTTCAGTTTCAAACGTCCCCTTAGAACAATTATACATGACTGTGCTTAAACTGACACACAATATTTTTTAGCGCAAAGCAATCTGACTTTCAAAAATCCCTACAAAAGAATGACCCTGGCTAACATTAACCTATACCTTTCACAAATCACTTACCTCACAAAAATCTTCATTACCCGAACTACTGCAATACAGCGAGCGCCACTAATGCCAGCTAAATAAAAGATTCAAACTACGGAAGGCACTAACTACTGATAGGAATAGTTAGCAAATGAAAGATTTTAATAGAGAACAAACAATGTATTTGCCTCCATAGTGTTCAAAAGTCATAATGTGTATAGCAGTTCATGATATCCAGTATTTCAAACATCAAAAGTCCGCCATCTCTCTCCTCACATCCACCACTGCTGGCGGCTCACCTCCAACTGCGCAACTCTACGCACTGTTCACATCTAGCTGCCCAACACTACAATGGCAGACAACAATGCAAACTAGCCACAGACTGCACACAGCACAGCCAGTGATTTTCATACAGAGAGCGCTACGTGGCGGCGGCGTTACCAATATAAGAACCTAAACAGCCTACGTATAAGAACCTAAACAGCCTACTTACAAGTTCCTTTATTCAAAGGGTGCCGTTACCTGTTTCGAATCGTTAGGATTCATCCTCAGACGGTTTACATGCTTTCTTTGTAACATGTGGTGTGTTTTTTTTATTTTTTGCAGATTAATTGTCCTAAAATATGAATAAAGCATAATTATAAACACGCCACACACAGATGGTTGCGTTACAGATTTTTCGTTGCATGTGACTTACGTGAACCGTCGGTTTGGAGTGTTTGTTTTCATAACATTCGTCCAACAGGCGTAACTGCATTACCACTGCAGCATTTTCTAAGTGTCCTGCCAATAAAACGCAACCTTTGGTTAGCCTTACCCACAAGATTTTTTTCTATGTGTTCTTTCCAATTTAAGTTGTTCGTTATTGTAGCACCTAGGTATTTAGTTCAATTTACAGCTTATAGATTAGACTGATTTTATCGTGTAACCAAAGTTTAACGAGTTCCTTTTAGCACTCATTTGGATGACCTCACACTTTTCGTTATTTAGGGTCAACTGCCGCTTTTCGCACCATTCAGATATTTTTTCTAAATCGTTTCGCAGTTTGTTTTGATCTTCTGATGACTTTATTAGTCGACAAATGACTTCGTCATCTGCAAGCAACCGAAGACGGCTGCCCTGTTTGTCTCCCAAATCTTTTATGTAGATAGGGAACAGCAAAGGGCCTATAACACTACCTTGGGGAAACCTGTAATCACTTCTGTTTTACTCGAAGACTTTCTGTCAGTTGCTACGAACTGTGACCTCTGACAGGAAATCGCAAATCCAGTCACATAACTAAGACGATATTCCATAAGCACGCAATTTCACTACGAGCCGCTTGTGTGGTATAGTGTCAAAAGCCTTCCAGAAACCCAGGAATCGATCTGAAATCTCTTGTCAATAGCACTCGGCACACCATGTGAATAAAGAGCTAGTTGTGTCTCACAGGAACGATGTTTTCTAAACCCATGTTGACTGTGTGTTTCCTTCGAGGTAATTCGTAATGTTCAAACACAATACATGTTCTAAAATCCTGCTGCATATCGACGTTAACGACGTGGACCTGTAATTTAGTAGATTACTCCTACTACCTTTCTTGAATATTGGTGTGACCTCTGCCACTTTCCAGTCTTTGGGTACGGATCTTTCGTCGAGCGAACGGTTGTATATGATTGTTAAGTATGGAGTTAATGCATCAGCATACTCCGAAAGGAATCCAACTGGTATACAGTCTGGACTAGAAGACTTGCTTTTGTTAAATGATTTGAGTTGCTTCACTACTCCGAGGATATTTACTTCCACGTTCCTCATGTTGGCAGCTGTTCTCGATTCGAATTCTGGCATATTTACTTCGTCTTCTTCTGTGAAGGCATTTCGGAAGGCTGTGTTTAGTAAATCAGCTTTGGCAGCACTGTCTTAGATAGTATCTCCAATATTATCGCGCAGAGAAGGCATTGATTGTTTCTTGCCGCTAACATAGTTCACATACGACCAGAATCTCTTTGGATTTTCCGCCACGTTTGGAGACAAAGTTTTGTTGTGGAAACTGCTATAGGCGTCTCGCATTGAACTCCGTGCTAAGTTTCGAGCTTCTGCAAAGGATCGGAAATCTTGGCGTTTTTGCGTCTGTTTAAATTTGGCATGTTTGTTTCGTTGTTTCTACAACGGTGTTATAACCCGTTTTGTGTGCCATGGAGGATCAGCTGCGTCGTTTGTTAGTTTATTTCGTATAAACCTCTCAACTGCTGCCGACATTATCTCTATGAATCTAAGCCACATCTGGTATACACTTATATTATTAATTTCGAATGAGTGGAGATTGTCTCTCAGGAAGGCGTCAAGTGAATTTTTATCTGCTTTTTTGAATAGGTATATTTTTTGCTTATTTTTCAAGGATTTGGGGACCACAATATTCAGTCTCGCTACGACAGTCCTGTGTTCACTAATCCCTATATCGGTTTTAATGCTGGTTATTAACTCAGGATTATTTGTTGCTAAGAGGTGAGGTATGTTTTCACAATCGTTTACTACTCGCTTGGGCTCATGAACTAACTGCTTCAAATAATTTTCAGAGAATGCGTTTAGCACAATTTCGGATGATATTTTATGTGTACCTCCTGAATTAAACATGTATTTTCGCCAACATATCGAGGGTAAATTAAAGTCACCACCAACTATTATCGTATGAGTCGGGTACGTATTTGAAATCAAACTCAAGTTTTCTTTGAACCTTTCAGCAACTGTATCATCTGAACTGGTAGGTCGGTAAAAGGATCCAATTATTATTTCATTCCGGTTGGCAACCATGACCTCTGCCCATACTAACACAAAGGAAGTATCTACTTCAATTTCGTGACAGGTTAAACTACTTCTAACAGCAACAAACACGCCACCGCCAACCATGTTTAGCCCATCTTTTCGGAACACCGTTAGGTTCTTCGCAAAAATTTCGGCTGAGCTTATATCTGGCTTTAGCCAGCTTTCAGTTCATATAATGAATTGAGCATCAGTGCTTTCTATTAGCGCTTGGAGCTCTGGTACTTTCCTAACACAGCTGTTATACGAATGGTTCCTGTATCTATGTTCTTCCGGTGTTCAGCCTGTACCCTTTGTGACTGAAGCCTTTCTTGTGTTTTCCCTAGGCCCTCTAACCTAAAAATCCGGCCAGTCCACGCCACACAGCCTCTGATACCCGTGTAGCCGCCTCCTGCGTGTAGTGGACACCTGACCTATTCAGCGGATCCAACCACCCTTTGGCGCAAGTCGAGGAATCTCCAGCCTACACGGTCGCAGAACCGTCTGAGCCTCTGATCCAGACCCTCCACTCGGCTCTGTACCAGAGGACCGCAATTGAAACTGTCGACTATGCTGAAAATGGTCAGCTCTGCTTTCATCTTGCAAGCAAGACTGGCAGTCTTTACCACTGGCACTTCTGTTAGCCGCTCGAAACCAGAGAGAATCTCTTCTGATCCTGATCGACACACATCATTGGTACCGACGTGAGCAACCTCCTGCAGTTGGCTGCACCCTGTGCTCTTCATGGCATCCGGGAGGACCCTTTCACATCTGGAATGACTCCACCCGGTATGCACACGGAGTGCACATTGGTCCTCTTACCCTCCTTGTCAGCCAAGTCCCTAAGGGGCGCCATAACGCGCTTAACGTTGGAGCTCCCAACTACCAATAATCCCACCCTCTGCAATGGCCCGCATCTTGCAGGCTGAGTGGTTTCCTCTGAAACAGGACAGGCGACAGCATCCAGCTCAGCAGCAGTGTCAGCCACAGACAGCAGCTGGAACCTGTTTGTCAGACAAACCGGGAAGACCTTACGTGCGGCCGCCTGGGAAGTCTTTCGCCGCCTGCTTCGCCCTGGGGAGACCTCCCTCTCGACCACAGGTGAGGGGTCAGCCTCAGTGCGAGCAGCATCTGGGTTGGCCACCGGTGAGGACCGATCGGAGGACTCTGACGCGTTGGACGTCCGTTGGATCCCCACGGCCGGCCCACAACAGTGGTGCCCATCCACTGCAGCCTCAAGCTGTGTGACCGAAGCCATCACAGCCTGAAGCTGAGAGCGAAGTGTCACCAACTCGGCTCGTATCCGCACACAACAATCGCAGTCCGTGTCCATACTTAAGACCGCGGAAAACTGAACTTCGCAGATAAACGGACTATCGGCACGTGCTGCGCAACTCTACTGTAGACACTGACTAAAACGCACGAACTGTGACTAGTAATACTCAGATATTCAACAACCTAACTACCGAAGCACTCAGGTGAAACTAAGTAATTTGCCCCTGATAAAGAACTTGTAATATGTCACAAAATCAGTTTACTTTCTGCCGCAAACGAAAACGCGAGTACTGTGGATATTAGATTATAAATGTAGACACAGAAACTCAAGAAACTAAACTATTAAAGCACACAGATGATACTATAAAATTCGCTCCTGGTTACGAACTAGTAAGTGTCACAAAAGCGGGTTACTTATCTGTTGCTGCGTCTGTCGGGGTCGGCTATTGCTGAATGACTAACGCCAACAAGCGGTCGCACTAGTTTTCAGAACAAACGACTCATCGGCAAACAGCTTAATTCCGCTGTCAATACCATCAACCAGATCATTTATGTAAATCGTAAAAAGCAGCGGACCAATTACGCTGCCCTGGGGCACACCTGAAGTTACCCTTGTTTCTGTCGAAGTCTCCCCATCCAGGACGACATACAGCTCTCTGTCTGTTAGAAAACTTTCTATCCAACCGCGTATATTATCGGATAGAACGTAAGCGCACACTTTTTGGAGCAAGCGACAGTGCAGAACTGAGTCGCACGCCTTTCGAAAGACGAGGAATATGCCATCAGCCTGGGAGCCCGTATCCAGAGCCTGCTGTATATCATGCACAAAGAGGGCCACCTGAGTCTCGCATGACTGCTGTTTCCTAAAACCGTGCTGGTTTCTGCAGATGAGCTTCTCAGAGGGTAGAAAGGTCATTATGTCTGAACACAAAATGTTCCATGATTCTACAACATGATTCAGTGAAATTGGCCGGTAATTATGTGCATCCGATTTTCTGCGCTTTTTTAGGTTGCTAAGACCTGGGCCTTCTTCCACTCCCATGGAACTTTCCTATGTTACAATGCTCTCAGATAGATGATTGATAATAATGGTGCTACATCTGTAGAATAGACGACATAAAGTCTTAGGGGATACCGTCTGGGCCAGATGCCCTTCTTGGCGTCTAAGAATTGTAACTGTTTTACAATCCCAGATACACTAAACAACATTCAGCCATCCTTGCGTTTGTTCGATAATGGAATGGTGGAATGGTGCTGCAGTCCTCTACCGTTAGTTGTACAGTTGGCAGAAATGAAGTAATAAACTGAAGCGTCGTGCATGTTGCAGCTTTTTTTTCATATATCTCAGTGTTTGTGACGTCCTATTTCCTGAATATATCGTACAAAACATAATTTTTCTGGTACATTCAGTGGTATGTCTGAACAAGGTTTGCAATTTTTTTCGCGAATACAATTAGTAGTAGAGAAGTAATAAATGGAAACATAATGTTTCACGTGCCAGTTTTGCTGCATCAGTAATGAAAATGTTGTAAATGGTAAACTTTTTCCATTTCGTGATTAAATGGGATTTGTCAAGGGGAAAAACTTTTATAAAGGTTAGGGATTCTATGTAAAGTTTGTTGCAGTTCAGTAGGAACCCTCACTTTCAAATACAGGATGCGTGAAGTATGGATATAGGAGATTAGCGCACTGTGCTGCTTTTCCACCTCCATACTCACTCCTGTGATCAGTACGTAGTTCTCACCACCACAACATTTCTTTTCGAACAGCTCGTAAGGTGTACCAAGTGTGGCTGAAATCGGCTCTGTAATTTAGGAGGAGATGTGGAACTGTATGTACATACACACACTGGTGAGCCAAAACTTTATGAAAGCCTTATTAATAGCTTGTTTGTCCGTCTCGGAACGAAATAAATCACTGATCCTGCGTATCAGGAATCCGACAATTCGTTGGTAGGTTTGTGGGGGTACGTGGAGTTATATGTCTACGCAGGTCATGCAATTCCTGTAAATCGCGGACCGCTGATTTGCGTACGCGGCGATGGCGCCTGATAGCGACTCATTTGGGTTGGATTTACATCAGACGAATTTCATCGCCGAGATATCAACGTGAGTTCACTATAATTCTCCCCAAACCGTTGTAGCACGATTCTGGGACCGAGACAAGGACAATACATGACATCGCAGTCAGCGAGGACGTCAAACACGAAGGGATGCAGGTGGTTCGAAGCTGCCAGCGTGTCTTCGATTACTTCCACAGACCCCATGCAGTCGCAAGAGAATGTCTCCCGTAGCATAACACTGCTCGCGTAAGCCCGTGGCGCGCTGCACGTTACGAGCCCCCGTTCACCTCGATGACAGCGTTTGTGAAGATGACTTTCGACCTACTGAAGCAAAACCGTGATCCACGAGAAGAGCCGACATATTTCCTTCGATCTACGGTCGATTATCCGTGATCCTCCAGTGCCCATTGCAATCGTAACTGACGATATCATTGGATCAGGATGTGAATACGCAGGGGTGGTCTGCTGCAGGGCTCAATTTTCAACAATGTGCGACGATCGGTGTGCTCCGTAACACATGTGCTTGCACCAGCGTTGTGCCCTTTAGGTGGAGAACCCCGCGTTTCGTGAAGAATCAGAGATGTCCAACCATTTAGCACCTTGTGCTGGCTCCCAGTGTCCTTCTACCTCTTTCCGTAGACGCTCACGACAGTAGAGCGAGAACATTCGACCAGCCTCGCCGTTTTCGAGATACTCGAATGGTTCAAATGGCTCTGAGCACTATGGGACTTAACATCTGAGGTCATCGGTTCCCTTGGACTTGGAACTGCTTAAACCTAACTAACCTAAGGACATCAGACACATCCATGCCCGAGGCAGGATTCGAACCTACGACCGTAGCGGTTTCGCGGTTCCAGACTGAAGCGCCTAGAACCGCTCGGCCAGACAGGCCGGCCGAGGTACTTGTTCACAGGCTCCGCCTAATAATAATCTGATAGTTGTCAGAGTCACTTATCTCAATGGATTTTGGCAGTTTGCAGCCCCTACCTTCGCTACTTTGATACCCCGTCCGTGTCTGCTCCTCTTACTTACTTTTGCTACCGCGTCACTTGGCTGCAACGCCACCAGGCGGCATGCAGTGCCGCGGTGCGCCGTGGCCATAGTGCATTGGCTCGTCAGTGTATATATGTACATCCGTTTGTAACCTCCCCCTCACTTACCGACCTTAATGACAGTGAAAAATTAAACCACGTGTACCTAATGGAAATTTGGGAAAAGCAATCGTCACCGAAGTTAATCTGTCGGTAAAGAGGGAGGAAAGGCTTACATCTCAATGAAAGGAAAAATGCAAATGAAACTGGTGGAAATTAATTTTGAAAAGGGGTAAAGTTAATAAAGAAAGTAAATGTGCGGCCGTTACGTTAACAATTAACTAGCGGTAATTAGATATTTGAGATTTGGGGGGAATTATGGTCGCCAGTCCTAAGGACAATTACTATAGTAACTGAAAAAGAAAGGTTATTACACATATAATTAGCACTAGAAGTGTGGCAACTGAAGGTTGACACGTGTAGTGTGAAAATCTGAAAGTTTGTCAGAAGTAATAAATTTCGCTACACTCTGACTTAATTTAGCAAAAGAATTAATAAAACAGGAAAATCGAAAGTTAATTTAGTGACTGAAGTTAATAGTGAGCTTTCTTTCTGAAGCACATAGAAATTCAGTAAAACACGGTTAGTCTTCGACTACCTCAACAATCATTTCAAAAGCTACTTGAATCTACGCAATTTAGAAATAAGAGATTTTACTTTGAACTTGAATTAATTGGTTCTGAAAAATTAACAATAGTAAAATTTAGTGCATACCAAGCTGAGCTGCAGTCACAGGTAAGCTAAAATACGGTAACAAAACTCGCACTCTTAATTTGTGCTTGTGCAATCTAAATATTGTAGCCAGCTATGAATGCCTTAACTGAACTTTGAAATTAAAGCAGTGAAAACGAATTAGCTATATTACTTTAATGCTGGCGTTTGTATTTCAACGACACTCGGGTTCATTTCGGAAAAGGAAGGGACTCTGCTTGGTAATGCAATTGGGACAATGAGCAACAAACGTTCACGCTAAGTTGCTGTTATTCTAGTTACGAAAATGGAACAGTTTGAAAAGCTGAGGTCTGCCATACAGTTCTAAAACTTTAGGCGCTCCCAGTCTTCCTTGTTGGTTGATTGAAGATTTGAAGCCGTCGATCGAGGAGGTGGCGACAGTCAGTCATTGTCGGCCGTCGCTGTTGCAGAAGCTGGATGTTGGCGCGCCTTCTTCTCGACACGGTCACCAGACGAAACGGGCTCTTGATGTGCGCCAGCTAATGCTTCCCGTCCGCGACCCCATGTCAGAAACTATCATCGCAAGTCGAGCGCAATTACATGCTGCCAAACCCAGAAAGCGCGGCAATCCGCGGGAGCTTCACACAACACACCTGCTCCACTCGCTACTCCAGCCAGACTCCCTCTGCTCAGCCCGTGCTCCACGCGGCAGAGTTAACACTACCAAAGATCCTACACACTTTGATTCTTCACACGACCTATCGATGTAATCGTTCGATAGCAGTTTTCCCTAGGCAAGACCCAGCGTAAAAATACAAATAATATTTACGAAACAAACCAATTATACATCGACATAAATGCATAAATATATATATACAAATAGTAAAACAATTACAATATGTAAAGACATAGAAATGTCATATATCCAGATAACAAAAATAAGGAAAACAAATTTATAGTACAACAGATGGAAATAGGAGGAATGCATTTCCGGCGTTATACGTTTTTATAATGCGAATATGAGGGGCGTTCAATAAGCAATGCAACACGTATTTTTCTGGAAGCTGGTTGGTTTTATTCAGGATTCCAGAACACTATATCATTCCACACATATTCATTTAAGCTACATAATCTGCGTTTAGTGTAACGGCCTTACGCCACCTCACCGGGATGGCCTGTATTTCCGCATGTTACCACACGACTTGTCGACATTGGAGCAAACGTTTTGCTGCATCATTAACCTCCCCATCGTCCAAGTACTGCTTCCCGGAGAATGCATCCTTCATTGGGTCAATCTGGCGTCGGAAAGTGCGAGATATGGGCTGTACGGTGGGTGAAAAGAAGACTCTAATTAACTTTTGTGAGCTCCTCTGGGGTGAGCAGACTTATGTAAGACCTCGTGTTGACATGGAGGAGGATAGGTTCGTTTGCATTTCTGTGGCGCCTTACACACTGAAGCCGTTTCTTAAATTTTCTGAAGGTAGCACAATAAACTTCTGAGTTGATCGTTGCGCCATGACGGAGGACATCAAACAGAATAACCCCTTTAACGTCCCAGAAGACGAGCACCATGACTTTACTGGCTGAGTGCGCGGCTGGGCAGCTTTTCTTCGGCGGAGAGGCGGTGCAGCGCCACTCCATGGACTGCCACATTTGTTTCCGGCTAGAAGTGACGAACCCACATATCTGCGTCTGTGGCGACGTTCGACAAAAATGGTCGCGATCAGCGCCGTAACGAGCAAGCAGTTCGGTACAGAGGGTCCTTCGTTACACTTTGTGTTCTTTTGTTAGATGGTAAAGTACCCAGCGGGCGGACACTTTTGTGTTCCTCAATTGGTGGACGAGTGTGTGGGCACTGCCAACGGAGACGTCCAGTTGGGCCGCGAGGTTTTTTGATTATGATCCGTCAGTCACCTCGAATGAGACTGTCCACACGTTCCAACATTGCAGGAGTCACAGCTTTGAACGGCCGGCTGGCACGTGGGAGGTCTGACACGTTCGGACGACCTTGTTGCGACGATGACAGAGGCCTCACCGTCTCACCGCGCTTTTGTTCACTGCCAGGTCTCCGTAGACATTCTGCAAGTGGCAAAAATATCTCCGATGCTCTCATTTTCCTTCAAACCACAGTCAGTGAAAGCTCCCTACTAGGAACAGAACTCCGTTAGAGACGCATTTTGAAGGGTACGTAATATAGCACCGTCACCTTGTGGGGCGGCTGAATGTTTTGTAATGTAGAAAAGAAAAGATGCATTTCCCTGCCGTTCAACCATATGTGGGGCGGCAGGTGGAATTAATTGTTATATAAATGTTCCTATTATTTATGCTGTTGTTTTGCCGTTCTCAACACCAGCTCTCTAACTACAATTTTGGCAACCAGAAAGTGATTAGCAAAACGTGAAGACTGTAATTAGAATTCCTAGCGCCCAATTAATCTGAGAAATACATTTAAAGCTACAGCGTATACCCCTGAGGAATTAGGAGATTGTCTGGGATTCATAATCAAAAACGATCGTGAAAAAAACTTTCTCTGTATTCTGAAAGTCACAGATGAAAAAAAAAAAATGAATCCACACAACCTGACTAACAGAGCAGTTCAGAGTCTAATGCGCTGATGCAACTATAACTGTCCAAATTAAATGTTTTAAATGAATGCTCGCCATAATTTGATGATAATGTTCATCAAACGCCACGCTACATAATGGTAGAATGTCCCGCGACGGCACGTGAAAATACGATATACGCAAACTGAAGACAGATCATTAAAGTCATCCCCGAATTAAGCGTATCCCGAGTAACTTAATACGGCATCCGAGGCTGTTTATAGCAATGATACCGACGCGACGCGACTCCCGACACAGATGGTGTGCTAATCAGCGTCTGGAGAGAACTGGGGCCTTTTTCTCTCGCGCAGCGTTCTTATATATAAAGCCGCGGTGCGGACGGCTAAGGGAACGCCTGATCAAATCGGCTCTCCCAACTAGCCGCTGGGCTAGTAATGCACCACTTTAAGTCATTGAATAAATCATAGCTCCTTTTGCTGATGGCTGATGAAACTCTCAATTGAAATGTGCATTCAGCACACAGGTAAGTAATCATAATAAAAGTCTGACGTGGCTAAGTAAAATATTTTGGGCGAGAGAATTAATTTAATTATACTACACGCAGTAGACGAGCTCTGAAATTGCCCTTTGGAGATACGCTATTGCTATAGTTATATAGTTATTCAATTGAAACTCCTCACATCTTTATGATTACAGCGGATCTCCATTCTAATTAAATATAAACATCCTAGCCTTATTTCTTCGCCTACTTAATCTATCTTGCTTCCTTAATTTTTAAGACAAAAACCAGAAAATATTGAATTTCAACTAAAATCTTAATTTGTGAGATCCAAAGTACTGATTCTATTAAATTATTATGAAAAAGGAATCTAAATATAAATTTTTAAGTCTCTAGCTCTTTTCTGTTGCGCCAATGATTTTTACAGAAAAACGTCCAAATTTTGAAATGGTTAAAGTTTTTGAACTGATATTCAACACATATTGATTTAGTATTAATCTTGACATGCTAGAACCGTTTCAGGTTATTTACTTGATTTTTAAAGTATTGCGCAACATTTATGACGTCAAGAGTTAGTTATAGCAGACTGGCTGGCACACAATGGAAAAACTGATATGAATTTTATATGGCGTGAGTAGGCTGCTTCCCTACAACCTGTCGGAACTTCATGAGAGTATAGGGCCCGAAGCGGAACTATTCCACGATGTCTCAACTAACTCCGCCTTTTTTCCAGACGAAATTGGGCAAGAAAAGAATTGTTGCGTCAGTTATTGGACGATCTCGTATGGGATTTAGCTTCAAATTCCAGCTGCTTCTTTACATAGCTGCCACTCCGACTTAGATATTTGTCGTACTGTGGTACAAACGTTCCAATATCCTCGTCATAGAAGGGAGCCACGTGTGACTTCTACCAATTCCCTACACTGGTCTGGAGCTCATTGGCGTCGCCTAAATGCTGTCCACGTAGATAGCGGCTACTGTTAGCGAGATGAAAATGGGAGGGAGCCACGTCCAAGCTGTAAGAAGGGTGGTCAAACGCTTCCCATCGAAAACAGCGAAAGAGTTTCTTCGTTGAACGCTGTAGTGTACGACCGAGAATTGTATGAATTCGGATATTTCCGAAAGAACAGACACCACGAATTCACATAATGGATCGCCTCGGTGGGTTATTAACCCACCACCTTCATTGCAAATGCGCCATTATTTCCAACCTGCTGCAGTCATCTCGAAGTAGCGTGCATGGAGGAAATGGACAGGGCCTACGGTTAGGTGGCCCTATATCGGAATATGGGTCGGCCGAGATGCGTGACGAGATAGTCCGTGCATTTACAACAGGCCTTGCATGCTGGTGGCGCGAGTGTTAACGCAATTTCCTATTAAAAGGGAGATCGTGGGTTCGAGTCCTAGTCCGGCAGACATTTTCGCTCGTTGCTGCTGATTCCACATACTCTCACTTGAGCTAGTATCATAATTCGTTTCCTTTCCTTTTCTTTGTCCGCTCCGTCCACCTGTAACTAAGTATTGTGTTGAAGGAGGAAACTTATCACAGTTACTTTACGCAGGCTGCATTAAACCAGATGAAAACCCTGAAGAGGACTTCACAGTTGGCGAGAGATACTGTTGTCTGTGAATCCTTGCGTGCTCACTGTTAGTTCAGAACTGAAAACTGTGACGTGACGTGATAGACTGGTACAATAAAGACACTGCACAGCACAATTCGCAAAGTTTATTCTCCTGATTCTCACTGTAAGTTCAATTTCTAGACCAATAGGAGCCTGAAAAATCATAGTCCTCGTATTTCTTGTTTTGGTAGATAAAGAGTGCAATGTAAGATTAATTACGTGGGATCATAATCGAGAACCTTACATTTAAAAAACATTTGTGCTAACTAGGACAATATTTCGTGTTTAGTCTCGGATGGTAACCACACTTTGTCAGTTGTCTCGCGAACAACCCGTTTTCGCACCTATGTTTGTGAAAATGTGTAAGTAGGCTGTTTATGTTTTATGTAAGTAGGCTGTTTATGTTTTCTTTATGTAAGTAGGCTGTTTCTGTTTTCTTATTGGCAACGTTACGTAGCGCTCTATATGAAAATCACTGGCTGTGCTGTGTGCAGTCTGTGGCTAGTTTGCATTGTTGTCTGCCATTGTAGTGTTGGGGAGCGGCAGCTGGATGTGAACAGCGCGTAGCGTTGCGCAGTTGGAGGTGAGCCGCCAGCAGTGGTGGATGTGGGGAGAGAGATGGCGGAGTTTTGAAAATTTGTAATACTGGATATTATGAACTACTGTATATATTATGACTATTAAGGTAAATACATTGTTTGCTCTCTATTAATATCTTTCATTTGCTAACTATCCCTATCAGTAGTTAGTGCCTTCCGTTGTTTGAATCTTTTATTTAGCTGGCAGTAGTGGCGCTCGCTGTATTGCAGTAGTTCGAGTAATGAAGATTTTTGTGAGGTAAGTCATTTCTGAAAGGTATAGTTTAATGTTACTCAGGGCCGTTCTTTTTCAGGGATCTTTGATAGTCAGATTGCGTTGCGCTAAAAATATTGTGCGTCAGTTTAAGCACAGTCTTGTATAAATTGTTGTAAGGGGACGTTTCATATGTCGACCCTTAGCCGAGGATACTTCACTGGAATCTTCTGATATTTTCTTCTAGTTTGTGTAATTAGTGTAGCTTTTGTTTATTGCTAGCACGTAATTGTAGAGAGAATTTCCTTTGTAGTTGCAGCCTTTCATTGTTGTACAGTAAAACAGTTGTGGCATGCATGTTGATTTGCACCAAGTATTTCGCAGCTACGCTTGCAATTAACTAGATATTATTTTTAGTGCTATGTTAATGTGTTCCCCTATTTTTGCTCTTCAAATTGTGTTTTTCTGTGTTGTCGTGTGAGATATTGTGACAATAATGGCGTGTGAAAAACGTAACAGTAGGCTCCAAAGTAACTGAGAAATGACAGTGAAGACGAAAGCAGTGTGTTAAAGCCACCATGTAATGAATTAACTAATATTCAAAGTAGTAATTTGGTAACTGGGCATAGGGAAATGGAGCGGGCGTCAAATAATGGTGTAGACAGTGAAACAGGTAGTAAACAGGGAAGCATTATCGATCGATCGGTCGGCAACAGCTCGCCTCAGGAATTGGGAATGACAGAACACAACATTGCAAATACTGTAGACTCAGGTTTTGGGTTCTCACCGTTTTCTCAAATAAGTCAAGACACATTTTCTGCTTATCAAAATGTGAATGTTGCTGGTGCAAATGCACTGCCGAAAAGCGTAGAGGAACAGATTCCAGACACTAATGCATTGTTATTACAATTAATGCAACAAATGGCACAAAATCTTCAAGAGTTAGACACGATGGAACAAAATCAGAGACAAACACAGCAAAAGCTTCAAAAGTTAGACACAATGGAACAACACAAGAGACAAACACAGCAACAGTTAGACGCAATGGAACAAAAGCTTCAAAAGTTAGACTCAGTGGAACATAAGGTTGAACTAACACGTGAAGATTTAACTACTGAGTTACATAACATTGAATCGAAATGTCAGAAAGTCTGTAATGACGTAAAAACACAAATTTGTGAGCATTTCCAACCTATTTTTTCGCGTCATGAAAATGCATTACAGAAAACATAAACAGCCTACTTACATAAAACATAAACAGCCTACTTACAAATGTTTTTGCTTCTATTACCGTACCCTTACATCTAGGTCAGTTTTTGTTATTAATAACAAAATGCCTGGTATATTATTCCTTGATCATATTTGTATATTTATTTATTTATTGTTGATTTCTAAAAGTGAACACTGGTGTAACGTTTGGGTTGGAACGTGGAGGATTCTATTTTGGCTGTAGGCTGTACGTTGAGCGGAATGTTGGTATTAACACCAGTTGTTTATTGAAAGTCGTGCGTTAGTCACGCGACCGATTAAGTCCGAATGCTGACGCCGTCTTCAATTTGCACCGGTGGGAAGTGGAGAGGCGCTCGCGCAGTGGCATCACATTCGCCTAATGACTCATTCTGAGTGAAGAATCACTGGCGCGTTTGTCGCCACATTTGCTTAATGACTCGAGGCGTGCCAACTTGCGCGGTGAGTTGCAATTTTCAGATGGAGGACGGCGGCGGCGCGGTGGCGCGCGGCCGGCGTGACTAATCGCCAGAGTGGTGGTGGTCGTGGTCGTGGTGTTGGTGGTGGTTAGCCGGGGCGACACGTGCGCCGCCGCCTCAACTGGCGCCTGCTCTTTGAAATGCCTTCATTAATCCGCTCCACCGGCGGCAGGGGACACGTGGACCGCACGCGGTGGGCGTCGGCCGTTCCTCGCTGCTTGTCCGACTCGCAGACGTGTGGAGAGGAGCCTCTCCACGACGCGTTAATACACTAAAAAGTGCTATCTAAGCGCTCTCTGGATGAATATTCATGTAAAGAGTTGGTTTTCAATTCACTGCGTCCGTATGTGCTCTTCCTGCAGTGCTAGACGACTCGAAACGCAATTGCAGCTGGCTTTATATTGCCGATGCTGATAACGACATAGTTTTAATTATGGCAGCGGTATAAGTGAGTGGTTCCCTCCCTCTGAAATGCTGATAGGTTTTCTCGTCGAAGCTCAGTTTCGAGTACCGGAACAGATGATCAAGGTACAATAGAAGAAACGAGATATACCGCATTAATTAGCAGTATCACGATTCCGTGCATGTAGAAATGCACTCTAATGAATCACTTTTTTAAAGTAACGTTACACTTACCAACAGAAAAACAACCACTGGAGCAATCTGAAAGCAACTACAAGTTATACATCTAAAGCTCCTTGCTTAACGTTGTTACGAAAAATCTCACAGGTTGTTCACAGATTTACGTCAATTTTATTTATTTTTATTTATCGTATGGCAATACAGACACATAAGAAAGGAACAGACAAATCACTAATATAACAAACGTTAATAATTGCAAACAAATATCACTAATATAACAAAGTTTAAGAATTATAAATAAACATCAAGCCTATTAATACAGGGTGATTCAAAAAGAATACCACAACTTTAAAAATATGTATTTAATGAAATAAACATAATATAACCTTCTGTTATACATCAGTACAAAGAGTATTTAAAAAGGTTTTTTTTTCACTCAAAAACAAGTTCAGAGATGTTCAATATGGCTCCCTCCAGACACTCGAGCAATATCAACCCGATACTCCAACTCGTTCCACACTCTCTGTAGCATATCAGGCGTAACAGTTTGGATAGCTGCTGTTATTTCTCGTTTCAAATCATCAATGGTGGCTGGGAGAGGTGGCCGAAACACCATATCCTTAACATACCCCCATAAGAAAAAATCGCAGGGGGTAAGATCAGGGCTTCTTGGAGGCCAGTGGTGAAGTGCTCTGTCACGGGCTGCCTGGTGGCCGATCCATCGCCTCGGGTAGTTGACGTTCAGGTAGTGCTTGAACGAATTTCAGACGATAAGGTTTCATAACTAACCTTTTTCGCAGGACTCTCCATACAGTTGATTGTGGAATTTGCAGCTCTCTGCTAGTTCTGCGAGTCGATTTTCCTGGGCTCCGAACAAATGCTTGCTGGATGCGTGCTACATTTTCATCACTCGTTCTCGGCCGTCCAGAACTATTCCCTTTGCACAAACACCCATTCTCTGTAAACTGTTTATACCAACGTTTAATACACCACCTATCAGGAGGTTTAACACCATACTTCGTTCGAAATGCACGCTGAACAACTGTCGTCGATTCAGTTCTGCCGTACTCAATAACACAAAAAGCTTTCTGTTGAGCGGTCGCCATCTTAGCATCAACTGACGCTGACGCCTAGTCAACAGCACCTCAAGCGAACAAATATACAACTAAATGAAACTTTATAGCTCCCTTAATTCGCCGACAGATAGTGCTTAGCTCTGCCTTTTGTCGTTGCAGAGTTTTAAATTCCTTAAGCTGTGGTATTCTTTTTGAATCACCCTGTATAATCTATCGACTCTGGAGTTGAAAGCAGGAAGTTGTCGGGGCTCCCCCATTACAGGCTCTTTTGGAACGCTCTTCAACAATGTGACTGATGGTCTGATTTTCTCCGCAGTCACACTCAGGGGATGGTATTTTACCCCATTTGTACACGAAGTACGCACATCTGCCATGGCGAGTTCGAATCCTATTTAGAGTGGACCACGTTTTGCGTGGTAGGTCAAAACCAGGTGGGTTTTGTGTGATGCAAGGCATGTTATGATTTTGCCATGCGTTCCATTTATCAGGTCAGGCGTTTCTGATACTGAAACCTTCTCGTACACAGGTCATTGCTGTTCTTCTTGGCGCATTCCTAGATCGAAGCCTATTACTGTTTGCAGCCTCAGTGTCTCGGTGGATTGGCAGGCTTCCATTTCCCATGATGTTTCTGTATTCACGTACAAGGGCGTCAGTACGTCGCAGGTGTGGCGGCGGGATGTGGCTTAATAGTGGGAGCCATTGCGTTGGAGAGGGTTTAATTACTCCAGAAATCATCCTTAGAGTGATATGCAACTGGGCATGCACTTTTTTAACAAGTGGGCTGTTTAGCCAAATCGGAGCACAGTACTTGGCAGCTGAGAATACAATTGCTAAAGCAGAGGTGCGGAGAGTGGAGGCCGTTGCTCCCCAGGTAGTACCACGGAGCTTTTGAATAATGTTGTTTCTTGTCTTTAATTTTTCGGCAGTCTTCCTTAGGTGCTCTTTAAGAGATAGTGTTCTGTCCAGCGTCATGCCCAAGTATTTCGGAGTTTTATTATGCCTGAGAATGGTGTTTTCAGATCGAATGTTGAGTTCCTTTCCAGCGAGTTTGTTGTTGAGATGGAAGCAACTAACCTCCGTTTTGGAAGCATTTGGTTGAAGTCTCCACTTACGAAAATATTCACCCATTATCTTCAGGTCTTTCGTTAGGATGTCCTCAGATGCTTCAGTTGTGCTACATCTTGCATACAGGGCCCAGTCGTCAGCATACCCGAACTTTCTTGACTGTGTTTCCGGCAGTTCTGCAATATAGAGGCTAAACAGCAGTGGTGCGAGCACTGATCCTTGTGGTAAGCCATTCTTTAGTTCTTTTGTGCGGCTGTAGTCAGTGCCCATACTTATTTGGAACACCTTATCATTGAGCATGCTGTCTATTAAGCGTGCTATAGATTTGCAAGGAATTACTCGGAGAATTTTGTGAAATATTACTTGAAATATTCACTCGATTAACAAACATTCGAACGGGAAAAGCTACAAATTTTTCAATTCATATAATATATAAATAGTCTGTCGAGTCACATTAATCTGATCACCTGTCAAAAGACTGAATAACCACCAGCGCGGACCACAGCGGCGGGAGCAGCAAGAGCAGCAGTGAGACTCTGGGAGGTACCGACATGCATGTGGAAGCATGCCGACTTCAGAGCCGTGGCCAGATGCGATATCATTCTCGGGTGAGCATCCATGGTCGAAGAGTCCGAACGACGTGGTCCCACAGTTTCTCGATTGAGTTTAAACCCGTAGACATTGTTGGTCAGGGATACGGGAAACTCATTCTGGTGCTCCTAGAACCACGCACGCACATTGCAAGCTTTCTGACACGTCACATTGTCCTGCTCGTAGGTGGCATCTTGCCGAGGACATACAGACTCCATGTAGGAGTGGACATGGTCGCCGAAGATAGGTGCATTTTTCTGTTGATCCACTGCGCCTTCCAGCGTGACGAGATCACCCAGGGAATGCAACTAAAACACTTCCCAGACCATACTACTCCATCCTCCAGCCTGGATCCTTCCGACGATTGTTACAGGATGATTGCTTTCAGACTTACGCGCTAAGACCATCCAAGCTGAGGAGGCCCATACACAGGGTCTTTCGTGTATCACAAAATTTTAAAACTGGCTCGTAAAATTTTGTTTTCAAATTAACAGCACCGTATTTATTACTTTTGATATCGATTTCCGATCCTCTTACTTGATCAATCAGTCGTTGTTTGTGTATTTCAGGACCTCAGCTGCCATGAAGCGGTTCACGAAGGAGCAGTGTGTTGTTATCATTGTCAAAACTGGTTACATAACCGGAGACTGCTATGCAGAGACTGATCTTAGACTTCGCGGGATCTTCGGACGTAATAATACTCTTCAGCATCAACAATTCTGCAGTTGATAAAGAAATTCGAGGAGACCGTGTCCGTTGCAAACATAAAATCGGCCCAACGTTGCCGTGCCTTTCGTACGGAACAAAAAATTGCTTTGATGTAGGACAGTGTGGCTGTAGGCCCACGCAAGTCCCTTCAACGTCATTGTCAACAACTGAAAATTTTGGCAGCTTCTTTGCAAAGAGTTTTGGAAAAAGATCTTCATTTGCACCCATACAACATTCAAATGACGCATTTTCTGAAACTCGCATATAATTTGAAACGGAGAAATACCGCCGAATGGATTCTCACAAAACAAGAAGAGGGACAATAATTTTGCAAAAGGAATAATTTTCAGTAACGACGCACATTTCCATCTATGTGGCTCCGTTAACCCGACAAAATTGCCGTATTTGTTGTTAAAACACCGTAGACTGATCCAAGGCAGCTGCATGCATCCACTGCGAACCACAGTTTGTTGTGGCTTTTGGGCAGGTGGTGTAATCGAGCCCTTCTTTCGTGAAGATTTCGACATTAACGCAGTAACAGTTGTTAACAATGAGTGTTATCGCAAAAGAGTCAGAAACAACATCTCGCCAGCTTTGGATGAAGTGGATACAGACAATATGTGGTTTCAGCAGGATGGGGCTGCGTGCCACACATCATGCAAGACAACAGCCCTACTCCATGAAAAATTCCTTCGGCCTGTTATCTCACTTCTTGGCGACTTGGAATGGGCTTCCGCTCCATGTGACTTCTTTTTAAGCGTTATGTGAAATCCAAGGTCTACGAGACCAAACCATAAACACTTCTTCAACTTAAAGAAGAAATTAAGCACGTAATCAACGACATCAACAAAGATGTCTGTGACAGGGTCACCACGAACTTCACGGACAGAGTAACCTGCTGCCAAGGCTTTGGATGTGGACATTTGGTTGATATAATTTGCCGCACTGACATATGATTCCATGTAAGTGAAAACTATGCATATTTGACTTAATTATTGCGTTGTTAAAAAAATTGCGTAATATGTGAATGACCCTTGTTCTTAAGGAACAATGCAAAGTCGGTCGGCCAGCGAAGACATTTCGACAGTGTTGTAAGCGTGCATAAAAATCCGCGGGTTTCTATGTTCCTCCACCTGCCGTGCGTTTTGGGAAGCCTCACGCCTTCAGAAGAATTTTAGTGTGGATCACAACATCTATGATGGCTCTGAACCTGTCTATTGGGACACAAAAGCACTTCTCTTAGTATAGCCGAGGCTCCTGGTCAGACATGTTTTAAAGTTCGGCCCTCAAAGATAATGATCTCTATGATAAATATCTTGTTCACTTTAGGCACAAACAAAAACTCAAAATACGCAACCGAATGTGACCGTGGAAAACATAATTGGGGAGCGTAACGTTTTCTGCTCCCTGTGTGGAAGTTTGGGAGTCAAGGATTGGCTGCTACTCCAGCAGGGAAAAAATATTATTGACTTTGGTTAGGATTGAGTGGAATGTAGAGAAGGTGAGCTATAGGGGAGATGTGGCGCTTGTGCAGCCTTGTGATTGGCGTGGAACCCGTTACGGCCAGTTGCATAGGTGCACTTTTCGAGTTTACTGAGATTTGATGGACAGGTACGAGCGAAGCGATGGGGCTTCTGATTCAGACTCTAGTCTGGAGATGAGTTTCTGGTCTTGACACTTGTTGTGAGTGGGTTACACTTGGGACACTTGCCCTGAGCGTGACTATGCACTGGCGTTGGTCTTGACTGGAGAGCCTGTGGTGAAGTATTATCTGTACTGACAGTTCAGATCTGAGTCATCTCAGACAACTCACTGTGCGAAGGACAATTTTATTCGTATCAGCTCTGCCGCCCTGTCATTTGATCTCCTTGCGTGCACTGCTGTATAAGTGAGCCAAACTGGTCCACGGTATGACCGGCAAATGGGAGTGTCATTCGCTGTAATGTGCCGAGTTTCGAGGGCTCCGGCAGAGGCTAATTGAGATCCGTCTAACGGATCACTTGTCTGCTACTTCCCGTACTCCGTGCCCTCGCCGGACGCGGTGGCCGAGCGGCTCTAGGCGTTTCAGTCCGGAACCGCTCGACTGCTACGGTCGCAGGTTCGAATTCTGCCTTGGCCATGTTAAGTCCCATAGTGCTCAGAGCCATTTGAACGATTTGAATCTGTGCCCTCGATAACGAGTTACGGGCGCGACACATGGCTACTCTGCAGACTCTTGCACGACGACCATCAACTGATACAATACTAAGCATCCATAAAGGGATATAGTATTGCTGCCCCAGATTGTTAGCGCAAACAGAGCCACAGCCTCACCACCTGTTCTCAGCTGCACCATTGTAGTACAATTTCAGTGCAGATTGAATCCAGCTAAGTCTATTCGATGTTAGATAATTTCAGACTCTATTATCCGCGTTTTGAGTCAGGGTAACCAAACGCCACACAGTGTAGTGTTAATTATTTGTTGTTTTTATTTCTGCTGCCAAAAGCTCTCACTTAAGGGGCTCCGGAAAGGCTCAAAATCATGATAAGTTTAATTTTTACTTTTTTGCGTTTTCTGAATCTGCAGACTATTACCTTTTAATAGACATATAATTTATTCAATTCCGAAGACTACAACTATTTTTAAATTTTTTTTTGAAATGTGTTCTACATGGGCGTGACCCACTGTGGCGCTGTTAAACTGCTGTCAAATGGTGTTATTATTAACGTCCCTGTTCATCAGGTACATTTTAGTGATGTGAGATAAAGTATGTGTTGTGGCTAACCTGTGATGGTTTCAATATATATCGCTGGTGTGATTGTCGATTGTTTCATGTTTATTTACTCTGTCGTTATCTCGAAAATATTCGTAATTAATTCTGCTTCTTGAGTCTCTGTTTTGTTGAAGTATAATAATGAGTAAAAGTAAAGTTGCTGTTGCGACTTTCAGTGATGGCAACATTGTAAGGTGCAAGGTATTTAGAAATATGGGAATGAAGATAGGTTCTAACATGGTACGAGCGATGCTTGCTTTAGATAAGGAACGCCTTCGGGCTGCTGACACGGCTGTAAAGAGTCTAGAAATACAAGCAAGAGTAAACAGGAGGAGGAACAAGAGGAAGCTGGAGGAGGAGTTTTCAGAGGATGATGATAATCCATCCGATGGACCTGGAATGCACAAAAAGTTAATCCAATCTTTGTCGCTCGATTCCCAAAAGTTTTATTTTCTCATACTAATTACATGTTTTCTAAGGATCTTCCAAACATATTTGTTTCAAACATTCAGTAAATGTTACACAGTACCTTCTGCATAATTTAACGCAGCCTTTTTCCAAAAAAACTCTATATTTTAGAATATATAAATAAAAAATTGCAAAAAAATGTTGTGAA
This sequence comes from Schistocerca cancellata, assembly GCF_023864275.1. Taxonomy (NCBI): domain Eukaryota; kingdom Metazoa; phylum Arthropoda; class Insecta; order Orthoptera; family Acrididae; genus Schistocerca; species Schistocerca cancellata. The sequence continues at coordinate 2,271,743 of NW_026047103.1, forward strand.
TTTTCATTACAATTGAAAAAAAATCATCTTTAATAACTGAACTAAAATTTTGTAAAATCCCTGTGTTCAGTTGTAGCCCATATTCCAATAAATAATCTGTAAAAAGTTCAACTTCCTACCTCAAATACTTTGTGAGGAAAGATGTAATTTATAAGCGTTATATTAACATTGCAAGTATAGGGCGTTCCGGAGCCCCTTAACGTGTTATTTGATCCATTTTTTAAGCTATGAACTCTTGCCATTTTTCTTATAAAGATTAATCGCGTCTTCATACGCTAGTCGCTCATGAATAAGGGACTACAATAACGACATGGCCACCATTTCATTAAATTATTTCAGCATTCAAGTTTTATTAAATTTTCTGATGAAACTGATTACACCGAATGCAGGCTAGCAACAACAACCACTGTCAGGAGGCAGAACCACCTTAGCAGATACATGGCCTGGTAAACAAGTGGAAGGCTGACAAGTTAGAGTGATTTATGCCAGGGTGTAAACTTTCAGCCACCTGTAGTCTTTCAAATCAAACAGCAAGTCCAGTGGAGTTTTGCAGTGCAGCCACCAGCGGACCCATCTCGCACACACTTTCGGATAACTGAGGCTGTGTTACATGTTGTCTAAGCGACTAAGACCAACTTTCAGCTGTAGTAATAATGAGCCAATCATCAGGGATGAGATGATCGAGAATCGGAGGGATAGTATCTAAGCAGGGCGAACTGGGGTGTAGCCTTTCCATCACTACCGAACACAGTGCCCACTACCTCAAAGTACCGTATCATCTCCGTACACATTTAGGAAGCTTCCATTGACTTGCAATGGCGCAAAAATGAAACCAAATAGTCTTACGGCATTGCAGATTGAGAGAATATGTCTGGGGTTCTTCACCTGCCTGTTGGATGTCTTTCTATTTGACGCCACTTTGGCGACTTGCGAAGCGATGAACATGAGACTAAATGATCAGGACAACACGAAAGCCGGACGCCGAGCGAAGAGTATCTCTGGACTGCCTGGGAATCGAAACTGGGGCCCCCATGATCTAAAGGCACCCTCATGAACCGCTGTACCCGGAGGTGTGAAATGGATTGCTGCAGTTTGTCCGACAATTAGGAATTTAATGACATATTCGTGTTTTCTTACGCAGTTCGATGGCAGAAGCCATTTACCATTTTTCGCTCCTTGGCTATTGCTGGACAATGGAACCAATAAGACATTACCAGGAACTTTCAGTACTTACTACGACACCAACTGTCTAGGCTTCGAAGGGCAACACACTGTTTCAGAATGAGTATCATATATTTTGTCTGGTGCATAACAGGTATTAACTGTGAACTGTAAAACTGTGAAAGAAAAGCAAGTTCCTGAAGTACAATAAAACCCTGGTTGCGAAAATCTAAGAAGCTCAAAAGCCAGAGCTTGTAGCCTACATATGGCTTGGTCACTTACAAATTAAACACATTTATCTGAAAGTACTGTGATGCAATACTAAGTTAAAAATGGACAGTATTTACAGTTATCTGTTCTATGCCATAATGAACTGGAAGGAAAAGATAGTAAGGTGTCTCGTATTATGGTACTGAAATTAATACTAACATCTGTCTATGGCCTCGAAAAATAGGAAAGTGGATCTTCAATGAGATTCGTAACACCGAACGATAACAATGATATTTACCTTCAGCTGCTTCAGGTACCGCCAGGGACCAGTTGTAGCTTTTGTTAACGAAGTAAAACGTCTGTCGAGAGAAGCACTCGTCCCGCCGGTGCGTTTGCTTGCGGATGTCAGATGTTATCCTAATTACGAAGACAGGCGGACGGCGCGGGCCGTAACTTGTGTTTGTTCCGGCACAGCGGGCGGGCGGTGTTATCGCAGCTGCGTAACGACGTCAGTGCGTCCGGGTTGGGACGCGGCTGCTCGCGTGACGGACTCACCGTCACCCGCAAACGTGGTTACCAGCCGACCGAGCAGCCGCGGCCGGCGGCGGCTAATCGCGTTGCACAGACGGCTCTGTCTGTGGAAGCGAGGCCTCGCAGTACACACTGCGTCGCTTCACAGCAGCAGATATACTGGGCGAGGAAGACCTGGCTACAAGCAAGAGGCAATGAATGTTCAAGTCAGACAGTGGCGCGCTAACACACTGAGAAACGATAAGGCACAGTCACGATCACTTTAAGTGGTAATCAGATCCTCGATCAGAAGCGAAGATGCTAAAGGGTGAAACTTCCTGGCAGATTAAAACTGTGTGCCCGACCCAGCCCCGAACTCTGGACCTTTGCCTTTCGCGGGCAAGTGCTCTACCATCTGAGCTACCGGAGCACGACTCACGCCCGATCCTCACAGCTTTACTTCTGCCAGTATCTCGTCTCCTACCTTCCAAACTTTACAGAAGCTCTCCTCAGATCGTAGAGCACTTGCCCGCGAAAGGCAAAGGTCCCGAATTCGAGTCTCGGTCGGGCACACAGTTTTAATCTGCCAGAAAGTTTCATATCAGCGCACACTCCGCTGCAGAGTGAAAATCTCATTCTGGAAACATCCCCCAGGCTGTGGCTAAGCCATGTCTCCGCAGTATCCTTTCTTTCAGTAGTGCTAGTTCTGCAAGGTTCGCAGGAGAGCTTCTGTAAAGTTTGGAAGGTAGGAGACGAGATACTGGCAGAAGTAAAGCTGTGAGGACCGGGCGTGAGTCGTGCTTCGGTAGCTCAGATGGTAGAGCACTTGCCCGCGAAAGGCGAAGGTCCCGAGTTCGAGTCTCGGTCGGGCACACAGTTTTAATCTGCCAGTAAGTTTCATATTAGCGCACACTCCGCTGCAGAGTGAAGATCTCATTCTGGAAACATCCCCCAGGCTGTAGCTAAGCCATGTCTCCGCAGTATCCTTTGTTTCAGGAGTGCTAGTTCTGCAAGTTTCGCAGGAGAGCTTCTGTAAAGTTTGGAAGGTAGGAGACGAGATACTGGCAGAAGTAAAGCTGTGAGGACCGGGCGTGAGTCGTGCTTCGGTAGCTCAGATGGTAGAGCACTTGCCCGCGAAAGGCGAAGGTCCCGAGTTCGAGTCTCGGTCGGGCACACAGTTTTAATCTGCCAGTAAGTTTCATATTAGCGCACACTCCGCTGCAGAGTGAAGATCTCATTCTGGAAACATCCCCCAGGCTGTAGCTAAGCCATGTCTCCGCAGTATCCTTTGTTTCAGGAGTGCTAGTTCTGCAAGTTTCGCAGGAGAGCTTCTGTAAAGTTTGGAAGGTAGGAGACGAGATACTGGCAGAAGTAAAGCTGTGAGGACCGGGCGTGAGTCGTGCTTCGGTAGCTCAGATGGTAGAGCACTTGCCCGCGAAAGGCGAAGGTCCCGAGTTCGAGTCTCGGTCGGGCACACAGTTTTAATCTGCAAGGAAGTTTCATATCAGCGCACACTCCCCTGCAGAGTGAAAATCTCATTCTGGATGCTAAGGGTATTTCTCATCTGGCGAAAACACAGGGCCGGGGTTGCGCAGCTACCAGTAGCTGGGAGACCAGCTCAGACCGCATCCAGCCCGTTATTCAGACTTAGCAGGTGGCGGGCCGACTATAGCCGAAACTATAAAGAGAGAATCTATGGATGTCCACCCCACTGCATGGACGAAGGACTTCAGCTGATGATACATATGAGAAAAACTACCACCACACCTGTATCTTGAGACTGTCTTTATTATATCACATGGCTAGTTTCGGCGGCAGGCCCCAGCAAAAGAGTATTTCATTTATTTGGTGCATTTACTGTTGGATCCTTGTTACTAACCATGTGGACTAGCTTTCATTGAATTGGGCATTGGAAACAACATGGTGTCAAGTATAGACTCCTGATGAAAGGTAGCCCACATGTGTAAGTAATAAGGATTCAACAGTAAATGCGCCAAAGAAATTATATACGCTTTTGGGCGAGGTGAGGCCTTAGGACGGCAGCAATGTGACACCGAAACTAGCTGTCATAGAATAAACACAATCTCGAGATAAAGCTGTGGTGGTACTTTTTCTCATATAGAAGGACAAAAATTTTGACATTAGCGATTCATGGACAACGAGGTCATTAGCGTTAGAGGACAGGATCCGATGAGAGAGGTGTGGAGGAAAGAAATCCGCTGTGAACTTTCAGTGGAAGCGTCCTGGTATTTGCCTCGGGCGATTGTTTTGGTGCATGAATTTGTAGCGTTTTTGTTTTTCATGATGGAATTCCGGTTGTTATGAGTTCAATTATTGATTGTCATTTTTATTGTAGTTCACTGTCGCTATTTGTGTTTACGTGTTTCATTTTGTCATTTGAAAATAGTGGGTGGAGCCGTGGACGCTAGAAAATATAGTTCCAAAGGGACAAATCGGAAGATTTCCGACATGTTCGTCCGTTTGAGTTAAATATACAGGTGATAGCAGCGGAGGCAGCCAGAAATATTTGCGCCTTGGGATAATTCCATTGGACAGTGTGCAGGAAGAAAATGGTTTTCTCGTTTAAAGGAGAATCGTTTTGACATTTGTCACCATCTACGTTCAAGAAGACTTCTGGGTTTGATGAAGATCATTAAAATGAATTAATCCACAATGATCCAACTCAGTGTCCTCGAGAACTGGCAGATGTGATTAACTGTGATCCTTCCACCGTCATCCAATACTTGCGTACAATGTTCAAAAACCAGGTGTATAGGTACCACGTGCTCTAAGCCAAAATTCCAAAAATCGGCGGTTGGCCATATGTTCATATCTGCTTCCTCATCAGCAATTGGCTCATTAACAGTACCGACCATTTCTATCTCGTATCGTTACTGGTGACGAGAAGTGGCGTCATTATGCTAATATAAGGAAAAGGAAGGAATGGTTGAGACCAAACAAAGCAGCAACTGCCTTACAACGATCAGCAAGTATCCACAAAAGACCGTGGTTTGCATCTTGTGGAACAGCTGCGGTGTGGTGTACTACGAATTGCTCTCCCAAGGTGTAACCATCACTGTTTACATTTACCGTAAAGGTGTTGCACACGCAGTCAAAGAACAACGACCAGGAAGACGGCGTGAAGTGGTGGTACTCCAGGCCAACATATGCCCGTATTCTACTAGACTGACCAACACCACTATACAGGCGTTGGTTCTGGAAGTCGTTTCGCATGCTCCTTATTCACCTGATCTTGCGTCAGATTTTCACCTCTTATGCTCTTTATCAAACAACCCTCAAAGAACTTACTTTCCGGATGAAAATGCGCTCCAAACGTGGGTCGACTGGTTCTTGGCCTCAAAAAAAAAAACGTGATATCTACAATCGCGGAATCGAAAAGTTACCCCACCGTTAGCAAACTGTAGTAAATAATGAATGATAATGTGTTATTGATAACGAAAGTCTGTTAGGTGTATCTGTTGTGTTTATTAACTTTATGCAGAAACGTTACGCACTTATGTACTAATCTTGCCGGCCAGTGTGGCCACGCGGTTAGAGGCGCTTCAGTATGGAACCGCGCGATCGCTACGGTCGCAGGTTCGAATCCTGCCTCGGGCATGGATGTGTGTGATGTCCTTAGATTAGTTAGGTTTAAGTAGTTCTAAGTTATAGGGGACTGATGACGTCAGATGTTAAGTCCCATAGTGCTCAGAGACATTTGAACCATTTTGAACTTATGTACTAAACCGAATATTTACTCTCGAACTACAATTATTTTTGCTGTTTCAAGCGACCCGCCACGAATTCCTCTCTTATGCCAACCTCTTCATATCAGAATATCCCAGTTGCGCCCCTATATCCTCTATTTTATGTCTCTGATACTTCGATTCCCTTCTTTCCTACCTTTTCCATGGTTTGTGATTGTTATCACCCCCACTACCGCGGCTACTTCGCTCCAAACGTACATTCTCAGAAATTTATTCTTCAATATAAGGTCGTCCTTAATTTAAGGTCACTGTCTCGCTCTAGTGGACTTTTTTTCATCAGGAATCCCCTCCTGGCCTTACCTAGTCTGCTTCACATGCACTCCTTGGTTCGTCTATCGTAGCTGTTTTGCTTCCAACGTAGCAGAATTCTTCCACTTCCTCTACTTTCTCGTCAGCAGTTTTGGTGCTACATTCCTCACTGTTCTCTTTTCTTACTACTTTACACTACTTTCGTCTTACATCGGTTTACTCTTAATCCATATTCTGTTTTGATTAGACTGCTCATTCCATACAGTAGGCCCTGTAATTCCTCTGGCCTTTTACCGACAATAGAAATATCGCCAGTGAATATTTTAGTATAATGAAAGATCAATAGGATTCCGTTTCAGTGTGTGGCTGCAGCGTATGTGCAACCCGGCACGACTCCGATGTTGGTATATGTACGCTATGGGTCATTGTGGCCTCCAAATGGAAACTTCTTGACCGGCCCTTATATCTCTGATATTCTGCCACCCTCAGCCTTAATCCGATTCTGTCAAACCATTTTTATTTCCATATTCGCTTCTTCTCCGTAATGGATTGAACAGTAGGGGCGAATCACTACATCTTGTTCTTACACCAGTTTTAATCCGAGCAGTATGTTCTTTGTCTTCCATTCTTACTGTTCCCTCTTGATTCTTCTACATACTGTATATTACCCGTCTCTCCTATGGCTTACTCGTATTTTTCGCAGAATTTCAAAGATCTTGCATCATTTTACACTGTGGAATCTTTTTCACAGGTCGACAAATCTTATGAACGGTCTTGACTTTTCCCACATCTTGCTTCAATTATCAGTCGCAATGTAAGAACTGTCTCTCTGATGCAAATATCTGTCCAACAGCCACACTGATCGTCACCTAATAGATCCTTAACTTCGTTTTCCACTCCACACTTGTCAGAAAATTGGTTGCTTGAGTTGTAACGCTGATTGCGCATTAGTTCTCTCACTTGTTTGCCATTTCTCTCTTAGGGATTGTTGTAAGTAATATAGAGTGAGAGTGGCCGCAGGTGAAGTCACACTTGACTGGTTAATAAGCTGTGACGTCATGCTTCGCCATCGGGTCTGTTTCGACTCGTGTTTTTGCAGTACTTTCCGGCACTGGAATACTGTTTTCTAGACTCCTGAATGGGACTGAAAGTATATATCAGCTATTTTCTTATTCCTTATTCGTTCCGTATTTGTTTGCGCTTTAGTCAGACAGCAGGCTGCACAGAGTTTGTACTTTTGAGCGTAAACATGTGGTTTCAGCTCCTATTAAGAACTGTGTCTTCGAAGCTCAAATAAAACAGTATTCACCATGAGACAAGTACGGTTGTAAAGTAACCACAGTAACATTAGCACAGCATGTATTTGACCACCTGTCATCCATTCTGCAGTTAGTCAGGCTTGAGGCAACGCTGTGTGGTTTTTGGTGCGCCTACAGAAACCCACGTGGATATCGTAAGATCTTATTTTCGTGGAATAAGAAAGGAATAAATCAGCGGGCATTTTAAGTAAACGGATAAGATATAAATCAAAAAGCAAAAATGCATTTTAAGAATGTAGGAGAACGCTACATCGGATTCAGTGGATAGCCACCTAGAAGGCGTCAGTGAGTCGGAGCGTTGGCAATCACCCACTCTTATTCCAGTTCATACGAAGAGGATCAAACAAGATCAGATCAACTACATTGCAACTCATAATATTAATTCTCTACTTAAAGCAGGAATATTAAAGATTTTGTCAGATGAATTAGATAAACAAAAAATGTTAGTAGCAGAACTCCTGGAAACGAGAAATACTACAGAAGAACCATTCGAATCAGAAGGCTACAGAATCTACAGCGGGAAACCTGGAATAAGGGTTATGAAAGAATGTCCCCAATTTGGAACTGGGTTTATACTCAATGTGAAAATACAGGTAATAGATTCAATTATCGATTTTCAAGCCATCTCCCCTAGAATTCCAACTCTGAGTTTAAAGGCATCCAACAAAATTTATACTATCATTAATGCCCATGCCCCCACTAATGAAAAGAATTTCCTAACAAAGACTAAAAAAGAAGTGGAAAGGTTTTGGGATCTCATTGACCAAACAATAAATTAACTACATATAAACAATGTCAAGATCCTGTTAGGGGACTTCAAAGTCCAACTCTGAAGAGAAAAGGAATACTGGGATATCGTTGGGAAATGGGCTCCGCATAAACAAACAAATAAGAATCATCAAAGACTTGTTGAACGCTGTAGGGAACACAAACTGAACTCAAAGTCCACATATTTGAAAAGAAGGCCAGAAAAACTTAAAACTTAGAAACATCATGATTGGAGAAAAGGAGAATGGCAGCTGGATCATGTATTTGTGGACAAATTCCCCCAATGTGAAATCTACACTATTAAAATGTTGAGGAGGGTAGATACAAGTACAGATCATTACAATGTCAAAATCAAAATTAAGTTCACACCACTAAAAAAGAAACCAAAATGCAATAAACGAAAGAGGAACTTCGATCACCATCAATTAATTACAAATTATAAATATAGAGAATTCACAAAAATATAAATCTGACAGATAATTTAGAAGAACTGGTTCAAATTGTCATGCAAGAAGTAGAAAATTTTGCCCCATTGAACCTAAGTAGACATATCTGGTGGAACTCAGAATGTGGCCAAATTCATGAAGAAAGACATCATGCATGGATAAAATTTCAAACACACAAAACAGAAGAAAATGCAACCAAGCTCAGAAATATCAGGAAAAAGTTCACACAAATTATCAGGCAATGCAAGAGACGATCACAGAAAGATCTAATCGACTCAATAGAAGAAAATTACCAAAAAACCAATTACAAAGACTTTTACAAAAGGGAAGATGGAAAAATGGCACATAATGACAAGAAAAATGCCGAAATCATGGGAAAAGCATTTAGTAAACTTTTGAATTGTGAAGAACACCAGGAACTTTTAGTATTTAATACAGACACCCATCAAGACTCCAACTGATGTCATAAATCCTCCAACAATCGAAGCGGTGGAAACAGCACACAGAGAGATGAGAAAATATAATGCATGCGAAGAAGACTTAGTTTTTGCTGAAATGTGGAAATATGCCAGTGATAGAGTACGAACATCATTACACATAGCCCTAACAAAAATCTGGATAGCAGAAAAGTTTCCCAAACATTGGACCATAGCCATAATCCACCCACTCCACAATAAAGGAGATAAAAGCAACCCAGATAACTACAGAGGTATCTCTGTCAGACTGCAAATACAAGATTTTCTCCAGAAATCTACACAAAAGGATCAAAGAGCAACTAGAGGAAGAATTAGGTGAATACCAATTAGGCTTCAGACCTTGGAGAAGCTATGCTGAACAGATCATCACTTTAAAATTAGCCATAGCATATTACAAGAAACGAAATTAACCTCTTAAATAACGTTCGTGGACTTTAAAAATGCATGTGCCTGTATCCATAGACCTTCGTTGTTAAAAATGTTAGGAAATTTCGGGCTCCACACAAAATTAATCAAATTGATAGAACTCACCTTAACCAAAACTGTATCCAAAGTCAAGTTAAGGAAGGGGGGGGGGGAGGAACTCTCTGAGCCATTCATCATAAAAGAGGCTTAAGACAAGGAGATTGGTTTGGACACCTGCTGCTCAACTGTGCTTTAGAATACATAATGAGGGAATGGTACAAGATTAAACCAAAGAACATCCTAATTGGAAGACTTCAAGACAAAATAAGTTTGAATTGTGTAGGATTTGGTGATGGCCTTGCTCTCTTGTCCAACAGAATTCAGAAAAACAAACAACACGTTACCTCACTGCAGGAAATAGCTCAGAAAATTGATCTTGGAATATCCAGAATGAGATTTTCACTCTGCAGCGGAGTGTGCGCTGATATGAAACTTCCTGGCAGATTAAAACTGTGTGTCCGACCGAGACTCGAACTCGGGACCTTTGCCTTTCGTGGGCAACTGCTCTACCATCTGAGCTACCGAAGCACGACTCACGGCCGCTACTCACAGCTTTACTTCTGCCAGTATCTCGTCTCCTACCTTCCAAACTTTACAGAAGCTCTCCTGCGAACCTTGCAGGACTAGCAGTCCTGAAAGAAAGGATACTGCGGGGACATGCCTTAGCCACAGCCTGGGGGATGTTTCCAGAATGAGATTTTCAGTCTACAGCGGAGTGTGCGCTGATATGAAACTTCCTGGCAGATTAAGACTGTGTGCCCGACCGAGACTCGAACTCGGGACCTTTGCCTTTCGTGGGCAAGTGCTCTACCATCTGAGCTACCGACGCACGACTCACGCCCGGTACTCACAGCTTTACTTCTGCTAGTATCTCGTCTCCTACCTTCCAAACTTTACAGAAGCTCTCCTGCGAACCTTGCAGGACTAGCACTCCTGAAAGCTCAGATGTTAGAGCACTTGCCCGCGAAAGGCAAACGTCCCGAGTTCGAGTCTCGGTCGGGCACACAGTTTTAATCTGCGAGGAAGTTTCATATCAGCGCACACTCCGCTGCAGAGTGAAAATCTCATTCTGGAAACATCCCCCAGGCTGTGGCTAAGCCATGTCTCCGCAGTATCCTTTCGTTCAGGAGTGCTAGTCCTGTACGGTTCGCAGGAGAGCTTCTGTAAAGTTTGGAAGGTAGGAGACGAGATACTGGCAGAAGTAAAGCTGTGAGTGCCGGGCGAGAGTCGTGCTTCGGTAGCGCAGATGGTAGAGCAATTGCCCGCGAAAGGCAAAGGTCCCGAGTTCGAGTCTCGTTCGGGCCCACAGTTTTAATCTGCCGGGAAGTTTCATGATCTTGGAATATCCTTTGAAAAAACAGGCACCATGTTAACTGATCCGCCACCCATAAACAAAATTGCCATAGGAAACCAAAAAAATCAAAATTGTAGATAAATTTAAATATCTGCGGCAAATCATAACATATAACTTCAACGAAAAGCCAACATGTCATAACAGAATAAACAAATTAACTAGAGCACAATATATCACCAAGAACACCTACAACAAAAAGAGCCTGTCATTAGCAACAAAATTAAGACACTACAATACAGTCACTCTACCAGAGATAACATACACACGTGAAACCATTTTCAAAACAACTAAGACTGCACAGATAGACAAAATACTCAAAATAGAGAGAAGAGTCATCAGACCGTGCATCATTAAATCGTTCCAGAAAGATGGACACTGGAGAGTAGCTACAAATGAAACAATTTACAAGGTAATAGAACCGGTACTGAGTACAATCAGGAAGAAACGAATTTCATTTTTCGGACATCTAATCGAACACCAAAGAACAGGATCATCAGGAGAATAATAGATAAATTGTGGAATAGTAAGTAAAACATTGGAAAGGCTAAGAAACAAAACTGACAAAACCAGGAAACCCACAAAGAAACCAGACAGCAAACGAGAATCAACAAACAGACAATAGGAAGGGTGATTTCCGATGAAGAAAGAAGGATAAGATCCGAGACAATGAAGAAGTACTGGGCTGACAGAAGACTGGAAAATTCTCTATATAAAGTTGGCTAGAGTGGTCCAATGAAGGCCATAATATGTAAATAATAAAGATATCTTTCTGTAAAAACTGACATGTTCTTTGCCCAAGATGATTCTGTTAGATGATTCTTGACTGTGAGGCCTGCTTGAAACGACGACTGTTGGCTTTTTTAGTTAACTGACACCGGCTCTCAAAGGTTCAGATGACTGTTTCAGCTTTTCCCTATAAAAGTAATTCACGCCACCAAGCATTGCGGTGCATTGCCTTTTTGACATACTACATATCTTTAAAGTTTCATGCATACGAACAGAAGGCTTTAAGTAAGAACATGTACGTTTGAATTGCGACTGAAATTACGTAACTGACAGTACTCTGAAACACAGCTGTTAGGGAATGGCATGTGAACGTGTGGTTTACCTCGTCGCTTATGCGCTTTGCCCTATACTGAACTTTTCTGACTGCGAGAACGTAAATTTAATTTAGCGGCGAGAGTGTAAACTGCTAATAACTCTAAACCAAACAAAACTGCATGAATTTGTGCAACAAGAAAACTGAACCTGTCGCAACACTATTGATTTGAAATTGACCTTGCAAATAAAGCAAAACTTGATCTTTGAAAATAATGGTCCCTATGCTTAATGAATACTATCGCTCAAATAATAAAACTTCTCATTGTAATCTGCGCAATTGTAACGCTCCTCGCACTGCTCTCTGTTAGTATTTAAACTGTATAGTTAGCAAACAGCTACTGTGCAAGGCTTTGCTTAACATACGTTTTAATTAAATTTAATATGATTGAGACGGTATTTTCTTGTGCAGACGGTTAATCAAAAATGACATAGATCCGGGAACTGGTATTCACTTGGGGTTAGTAACAATATAGCACTAACTTTAAAACATGTATTTTGACTCTATTAAAATTAATAATGCTAACAATTAACAGACTCGATAAAATGATTATACATTTACAATTAGCTTTACGAAATGATTGAATGTGAGTACTATCATTGCCTCAATCATAACTTATGAATACTCGGATTGCATTAGCAACAAAACAACTTTCTTCACCTTAATTATTTCCTACTTCTGTTGACATTCGTTTTACAGTTAGCAAACATCACAGTATCTTGCAAATAAAAAATCATTACTGCCCGCAGCGAGTAAGTATATATCCGGCACACATTAGGTACAACACGTCTTTACACTTGAGAGTCCTACATCCATCACTTCATCTAAAGTTACTCTAACACTTTACCCATAACACGTTGAATCAGATATAGCTATTGGGCAGCAAGACTGCTACAGAATCGATACTACATTTGACCATCTCTGGTTAAATATCATATTTTCTTACAAAAGTTGAATTAATGTAGCTTATAAGGGTCATTCCTTTTTGGTAACCTAGCGTTTCGGCAAATTTTTTTCCTTGGTTGTCCGAATATTTTATTTCAAATTCAGCTCAGTTATGATCCAGAACGCGAACCTTTGTTTCGATTTCGGTACTACCATTCTCTTATGATATACGACACCACCCAGTTTACTATCTAAATTAAGACATTAATATTTATTTTGAGACAGGGGCAGTTTTGTTGTTATACTGGTTGCTTTGTTTCATCACTCTAGTGTAGTTTAACATTATGGGAACTCAGAAGGGCTTCTCATTTTCAAAGTTACTCATAAAGGGGCTTTTGTATAATTCCGTTAATGGTTCTGGAACGACATTGTACGATTACTTTTGTTACGCCTTTATTTATTGAGCGAGTCGGATACTGCAGCCCTACATCAGTATTGTAAGCAGCTACTGGTAAATCACACACGCCACCTGTCACAGTTCCAGTAGCGGGTCACAAGTGCATTGATGGGTTGTAACGTTTGTCAGAGTGTCTCATTCCTTCCCATTTTTATTTGTGGTAAACCAATCCTAATTTTAAGGTTTATATCTTATTGTGAGTCCGCCATCGAAAATTATTTTATACCGTGTCTAGTAGTGTTGTTTCGATGATAAGTTTTTTTTAATTTTGTAAACCACTCATCTCATGAAATTATTTTTGGGCGCTAGTAACCTAATTCTGAGCGCCACAATAACAGTAATAAATTTCGTCGCCAAATTGACGCCATTACAAGGCCGCAGGGGGTGTTACACAGTATTAATGTTTGATGACTCTTTAACATTGCTTTCATCGCGCATGTCCATACAGTATAACGTTGTTAAGAAAACACTCCTTGTGTTTCCAGTAATGTATTCTCTTACAGTGACTGTCAGCTAGAAGTCACTTGTAAGAGTACTACGTATCTGAGCTCTAGGGAACCTGAGCTCTCTGCGAGGTATGTGAACATGACGTGTGGAGTGTTTCTTGTGCTTTGACTTCATATAATGTAATATGACACTTTCATAACAAGTTCCGTAAGTACGTAGAATTTAGGTTCATGTTCTTTTCTTTGATCAGATGATGGGAGCATAAGACTGTCGGAACCGGTAATCTTTGTACAATCAAAGTTTCTATACTTCGGTCGCAGTATATGAAGCGTGTTCTTCGTGTCCCAATGTAAGTACAACAAAGAGGATCGGCTTATGTCAACAGAGCGCAAAAAGTAAAGCACTAATAAGGTGCTGGGTTCAGGTTCACATCTCACCACTGATTACCACAGGAAATCACAGAATTCTGACATGAGAAATCATTATTCCCCACGTGAATCAGCAGTGTTACTGGCGCAGACAACCGTCGGAATGTTATTTGCCTCTCGATACTTACCGTTTACCGATGCTACTTTGTCGAGGTCACTACGGGATCACGTCTGCTTGGTTGCAGTTTTAGTTTCAAATGAACGGCCACTATTATCATATCTTCTGTTAACATTATTTTGTAGGCATTAATGAACATCCTCCCCATTCTGTTCTTGGTTTTCATTAAATCAAATTCATACAGCGACGCAGTGGCTCCATAAATACAGGGTTATTACAAATGATTGAAGCGATTTCACTGCTCTACAATAACTTTATTATTTGAGATTTTTTCACAATGCTTTGCATACACATACAAAAACTCAAAAAGTTGTTTTAGGCATTCACAAATGTTCGATATGTGCCCCTTTAGTGATTCGGCAGACATCAAGCCGAAAATCAAGTTCCTCCCACACTCGGCGCAGCATGTCCCCATCAATGAGTTCGAAAGCATCGTTGATGCGAGCTCGCAGTTCTGGCACGTTTCTTGGTAGAGGAGGTTTAAACACTGAATTTTTCACATAACCCCACCGAAAGAAATCGCATTGGGTTAAGTCGGGAGAGCGTGGAGGCCATGACATGAGTTGCTGATCATGATCTCCACCACGAGCGATCCATCGGTTTTCCAATCTCCTGTTTAAGAAATACCGAAGATCATGGTGGAAGTGCGGTGGAGCACCATCCTGTTGAAAGATGAAGTCGGCGCTGTCGGTCTCCAGTTGTGGCATGAGCCAATTTTCCGCGGGCTACGTGTGAAACTTGCCCGCACGCGTTCAACCGTTTCTTCGCTCACTGCAGGCCGACCCGTTGATTTCCTCTTACAGAGGCATCCAGAAGCTTTAAACTGCGTATACCATCGCCGAATGGAGTTAGCAGTTGTTGGATCTTTGTTGACCTTCGTCCTGAAGTGTCGTTGCACTGTTATGACTGACTGATGTGAGTGCATTTCAAGCACGACATACGCTTTCTCGTCTCCTGTCGCCATTTTGTCTCATTCCGCTCTCGAACGCTCTGACGGCAGAAACCTGAAGTGCGGCTTCAGCCGAAAAAAAAACTATATGAGATTTTCTACTTATCTGTAGTGTGTCGTGACCATATGTCAATGAATGGAGCTACAGTGCATTTATGAAATCGCTTCAATCATTTGTAATAGCCCTGTGGTTTACGTTCATATGACTTCGTCTCACATTCATATACCCTGAGTAGCCAGAACATTATGACCACCGACCTACTGTCGATATAAACCCGTCCAGGCGATAGCAGCGTCGCCTGGCGATGAACGCCTGCTTGTCAACAACACGCACGGTGCATCTAGTGTCAATGAGCATGCTGTCAGTGTGTAGAATGGAGAGGGCGCGCGATCTATCTGAGTTTAACCGAGAGCAGATTGTGATGCCCCGCAGGCTCGGCACGAGCAATTCGGAAATGGCTCTGAGCACTATGGGACTTAACATCTGAGGTCATCAGTCCCCTAGAACTTAGAACTACTTAAACTTAACTAACCTAAGGACATCACAGACATCCATGCCCGAGGCAGGATTCGAACCTGCGACCGTAGCGGTCTCGCGGTTCCAGACTGTAGTGCCTAGAACCGCTCGGCCACCCCGGCCGGCAATTCGGAAACATGTCGTGTGTTCAGTGAATGCTGTTGTGAGTGTCGTCAACACGTGACGAAAACAAGGTGAAATAATTCCATTCGTCGTTGGGTTGGGCGCCCACCTCTCATTACTGATGACGGACTTCGCGTAGGCTGGGCAGACTGGTAAAACAGGACACGCGGCGAACTGTGGCATAACAAACATCGGGCCTTAATGCTGGGCAGAGCAGAAGTGTGTCTGAACACACAGTGCAGCGAACATTCGTAACGATGGGCCTCTGCAGCCCACGACCCATGCATGTGCCAATGTTGATTCCACGACACCGACACCTACGACTGAAAGGGCAAGTGACCGCCGACACTGGACATTGGTGCAGTGGCACAGCGTTGCACGGTCTGATGAATTACTTTCTTCACATTGCCGATGGGAGGGTGAGAATCTGTCGTCTTCTAGGGGAACAGTTCCTTTATTCCTTCTGCGGCACAGAGACAAGCTTTGCGCTCTGGGGAACGTTGACGTGGGCATCCAAGGGCTCAGCGGAGCTTATGGAAGGCACTAAGATGGCCGAGGAGTATCGCACACTGGTTGCAGACCACGTACACCCCTTCATGACGATCATGTATCCCGACGACAGTGGCATTTTTCAGCAAGATAATGCTGCATGTCACAAGAGCAGGATTGTGTTGGAGTAGCTCGAGGAACACAGTGGCGAGTTCCAATTGATGAGCTGGTCCCCCAGCTTGCCAGATCTGAACCCATCTGGGATGTGATTGAACGGGGCGTCAGAGCTCATGGCCCACCTCAACCCTGAATTTACGGCAATTAGGTGACTTGCGTGTGCAGGTGAGGTGGCAACTCGCTCTATCGACGTACCAAGGCAACGTTGCCTCCATGCCACGACGCGTTGCCACTGTTGTCTGTGGCAAAGATGGACATACCGGCTTTTCGGTAGGTGGTGACGATGTTCTGGCAGATCAGTGTAAGAGACAGACATTTTTCGATCATATGACCTTTCTCAATAAACTCTACTGGCCATTAAAATTGCTACACCATGAAGATGACGTGATACAGACGCGAAATTTAACCGACACGAAGAAGATGCTGTGATATGCAAATGATTAGCTTTTCAGAGCATTCACACAAGGTTGGCGCCGGTGGCGACACCTACAACGTGCTGACATGAGGAAAGTTTCCAACCTATTTCTCATACACAAACAGCAGTTGACCAGCGTTGCCTGCTGAAACGTTGTTCTGATGCCTCGTGTAAGGAGGAGAAATGCGTGCCATCACGTTTCCGACTTTGACAAAGGTGGGATTGTAGCCTATCGTGATTACGATTTATCGTATCGCGACATTGCTGCTCGTGTTGGTCGAGATCCAATGACTGTTAACAGAATATGGAATCGGTGGGTTCAGGAGGGTAATACGGAACGCCGTGCTGGATCCCAACGGCCTCGTATCACTAGCAGTCTAGATGACAGTCCTCTTATCTGCATGGCTGTAACGGATCGTGCAGCCACGTCTCGATCCCTGAGTCAACAGATGGGGACGTTTGCAAGGCAACAACCATCTGCACGAACAGTTCGACGACGTTTGCAGCAGCATGAGCTATCGGCTCGGAGACCATGGCTGCGGTTATCCTTGACGCTGCTTCACAGACAGGAGCGTCTGTTCGCATTGACGGCAATTTGAACAGTGGACGTTACATTTCAGATGTGTTACGACCCGTGGCTCTACCCTTCATTCGATCCCTGCGAAACCCTACATTTCAGCAGGATAATGCACGACCGCATGTTGCAGGTCCTGGACGGGCCTTTCTGAATACAGAAAATGTTCAACTGCTGCCCTGGCCAGCACATTCTCGAGATCTCTCACCAATTGAAAACGTCTGGTCAATGGTGGCAGAGCAAATGGCTCGTCACAATACGCCAGTCACTACCCTTGATGAACTGTGGCATTGTGTTGAAGCTGCATGGGCAGCTGTACCTGTACACGCCATCCAAGCTCTGTTTGACTCAATGCCCAGACAATTTTAATGGCCAGTAGTGTATGTATTGGCATAGTGTGTATTCAAGTTTCTGCTCTCGTTTTGTCAGCTAGTGGAATACTTCCCAATCTCTTGACTAAAAAGAAGAATTACGTGTAAATAATTAAGCTGGAATATTTGTGGACTGTTTTATTCAATTTGGAACTAATGTTAATGACGTAATATGCACATTAGCCTTTTGTTAACCAGCAATGCAACCATCGTTGGAAATATTATTTTCTGAACATATTTACCCTAAGCTATATCTCAAATTATCAACCGTAAAATTATTTTGCGCTAGTCCACCAGCTTGGCTGTGTAATTGCGTGCTTGCCTTCCATGCAGCGCTCGATTCCCGGCTGGATTGCGGATTTTCTCCGCTCGTGGACTGGGTGTTCTGTTGTCCTCATCATCATTTCATCCTCATCACTGGCACGCAGGTAGCCCAATGTGGCGTAGACTGAAATAAGACTCGCACTGGGCGCCCGAACTTCCCCAGATGGGGCCTCCAGTCAGCAATGCTATATGCTTATTTCATTTCCATTTTGCGGAAAATAAATTTCACAGAATTTTTACCGTATAAGGCTTCACGGTGAAACTACTGGTTAAACAGAAATTGTTCACTATTTGTGGTGCCCAGAAATGTATTCGTTACTGCCACTCATGGAAAGTCCTAAAACCCATTTTTGGGTCACCCATTTGATACGGTGGCGGTGTGCTATTGACCTACATATCGCACAGCTTCTTGATCTTCCATTTTCAGGCATATGTTCATCTTTTTTTTTCATTTTACCTTTTAACTAGTTCGTTGTTTGCACTTCTTGTTGTTGAACATATTGACGTGTCCACAAACCTTAAAATAGGTTAATGTTCTTTAGATTCATTCCATCTTCAGCATTAATCTGACTATACCCACTCTATTGAAAATAACACAGCATGTTCTATCACCATTTCACTTTCATTCCAACTGTCGGAGGCTAATGACTTCTGAAAACTTTGTAATTCCTCCAGTACGTGATGTAGCTTGACAGTGGTTATGTCGGCAGCATATAGTGTCTAATATTCCATGACATAGAGGAGTAGATGTCTCGACCCTTACGAATGATTACAAGCTGGGACCAGACTTCTCTACCTTTTATAATGAGAAACCTGACTGGTACTAATAACTTGCGGCACACATGACGCAATTTTAAAGAAACATCGCAAATTATAATCAACTTTAATTGGAGTTCTCTGTACTGTACAGTGGCTGCTAGAGGTCAGTACCTGCCAACAAAAAGTCACGGTTCGGCTATCACATCATTTCTAAGCTAAGTAGTCGGCGGTTTCTCACGGTAACCACTGGTGAACAGAGATCTAAAGTGACCCGCTTCTCATGTATTTTCCAACTTTTATCTGGTACTCACAGGAGCCTCAAGATAGGGAAGTACTTCTCCTATATTTTCCCCTGCTTCTCAGCAAGTATGGCAGTACACTGTCGGTCCACGAGTTAACTGGGAAATAAAAAAAAAACATGTCACTACGCCGCCTTGGCTGTACTCAATATCTATGACAAAGATTTAACATCCTTGTCATTACAGAGCATATCGAATGGCTGAAAGAGCTAGCGAATTAAAAACTCTTACAGTACATTGTACCTCCAGTTTTCATTGTACTTCCAATCTGATAAATGTCATTGTATAATTACCGAACTATCACTTTAATAAGCCACGGCTGCAAAATACTAACACGAATTCTTTACAGACGAATGGAAGAACTGGTAGAGGCCGACCTTGGAAAAGATCAGTTTGGATTCCGTAGTAATGTTGGAACACGTGAGACAATACTGACCCTACGACTTATCTTAGAAAATAGATTAAGGAAAGGCAAACATACGCTTCTAGCATTTGTAGACAGAGAAAGCTTTTGACAATGTTGACTGGAATACTTTCTTCCAAATTCTGAAGGTGGCAGGAGTAAAATACAGGGAGCGAAAGGCTATTTACAATTTGTACAGAAACCAGAAGGCAGTTATAAGAGTCGACGGACATGAAAGGGAAGCAGTGGTTGGGAAGGGAGTGACACAGCGTTTTAGCCTATCCCTCATGTTATTCAATCTGTATATTGAACAACCAGTGAAGGAAACAAAAGAAAAATTCGGAGTTGGAATTAAAATCCATGGAGAAGAAATAAAAATTTTGAGATTCACCGATGATATTCTAATTCTCTCACAGGCAGCAAAGGACCTGGAAGAGCAGTTGAACGTAATGGACAGAGTATTGAAAGGAGGATATAAGATGAACATGAACAAAAGCAAAACGAGGATAATGGAATGCAGTCGAATTAAATCGGGTGATGCTGCAGGAAATTGATTAGGAAAAGAGTCGCTTAAATTAGTAAATGAGTTTTGCCATTTGGGGAGAGAAATAACTGATGAAGGTCGAAGTAGAGGGGATATAAAATGTAGACTGGCGATGGCAAGGAAAGCGTTTCTGAAGAAGAGAAATTTGTTAACATCGAGTGTAGACTTAAGTGTTAGGAAGTCGTTTCTGCAAGTATTTGTATGGAGTGTAGCCATGTATGGAAGTGAAACGTGGACGATAAATAGTTTGGACAAGAAGAGAGTAGAAGCTTTTTGAAATGTGGTGCCTCAGTGGAATGCTGAATATTAGATGGATAGATCACATAACTAATGAGGAGGTATTGAATAGGATTGGGGAGAAGAGAAGTTTGTGGCACAACTTGACTAGAAGAAGGGATCGGTTGTTAGGACATGTTCTAAGGCATCGAGGGATTACCAATTTGGTATTGGAGGGCAGCGTGGAGGGTAAAAATCGTAGATGGAGAGCAAGAGATGAATACACTAAACAAATTCAGAAGGTTGCAGTAGGTACTTGGAGATGAAGAAACTTGCCCAGGATAGAGTAGCATGGAGAGCTGGATCAAACGAGTCTGTGGACTGAAGACCACAACAACAACAACATAATTACTTCCTTCTTCTAAACCCAGAAATAATAGGAATTGTTGTTTGGAAGAGGACCTAGTTCAGACGTTTCATTCAGAAATGCATATACCGTGTGCGTGTCGCTCTTATCACTGTAAACTGGGAAGGTGGGTACCAGACGCTCGATGCTGCAGGCGTCAGAGAGGGCAGCAAGTGGGGTGACTTGTGCTGGGCTAGCGACCGCTAGGAAAACTCACGCAGGTGCGAGCCAGTGTGGGAGGCCGCCAGGGGACCGCCGCAATCACGGACGGGATCTGGCACTCCGGGGAAATCACAGCCACCTGGGAGCCGGGGTGTCGGCCCGTCATTAGCGGCACGTACAGGGCCAGGGGCAGACAAGTGCTGCAACCCGCGTCGCTCGCGCCGGAAGCCAAACAGCCCGAGAACTGAAAGGCTTACGTCGGAACGAATCGAGAACCATCTGCTTAGCTGTACGTTTAAATGCCATGTCACTCGAAATTGGCATTACACTAGCACCTCTGCCTTGTTTTCGGACACTATTAGCATTAAATTGTCACAGACACGCAAAAATAAATTATTTGATTTTATGTCGCTCATGCACTGGTATTATAAAGTAATTAACTTCATTGCCATCGGAAAAGCGTCCACTTAATTATTTAGTTCGGACCCTTTTCGCATTAACTCGATGGAAACATACAACGGTTGCATAAAAATACCGCTTTCTACCTCAAAACGATATGGAGATTAAGCTTCTGAAACCAACATTTGACGTGAAATAACGTGTTGAACTTCCCTGATTTCGGGGTCGTGTGCCATCCCGTAAATTACAGTTTCTGTCTATTCAATTAATCTGTATCACTTTCTTTAAATTATGTGGGACAGATGGGAAGAACATTACCGATCAGATACAAGGAACATAAATATGCTTTCAGATAAAATAACTACTTCAAATCTGCTATTCTAAGCCGTGTGTGCGAAACGGGTCACCCACTTTAGTGGTTGGAGGATGAAATAGAAACACTGCACTTAGAAAAGAAGCGACAAAAACTTGACTTTCTACAAGGACCGGCGACTGCTTTTCATTAAACGAAGTATGACAATATTCCTAACGTGCAAATGAAAAATAACAGAGCGAGATCTCTTAATGTGTTTCAAAATTATTTGAAAGCAGATGACCGGCCGGAGTTGCCGTGCGATTCTAGGCGCTACAGTCTGGAACCGAGTGACTGCTACGGTCGCAGGTTCGAATACTGCCTCGGGCATGGATGTGTGTGCTGTCCTTAGGTTAGCTAGATTTAATTAGTTCTAAGTTCTAGGCGACTGATGACCTCAGAAGTTAAGTAGCATAGTGCTCAGAGCCATTTGAACCATTTTTTTGAAAGCAGATGCATGATTATAAATTTTGCGATACATTGTGGGGAGTGAGTATCAGGTCACCAGCATTGTGAAGCCTAGTGCAGCGTTGGCTCAGGATACTGACAGCTTGAGGAAGATATGTAGGAATTTTACGAAGGAGGATCAAGTAGTGATAGTGGGTCGAGCAGGGAACAGTCTTGATGGGGACAGGGAACATGATGTAGGTGGTGACCTGGTAAAGATAGTTACTCAAACTGGATAGTTACTCAAACTGGTGGCTTAATGTGAATTTCGTACCACTGTTCCACCGTCATGATCGGCCTCGCCTTCACATGGGGTTGATGGCAGAGGGCATGGGTCACACTGTAGTGGCGCCAGCTGGGTCTATCAGTAGACCGGCTTTCACTAGGCATGGCCTGCACCTCAATAGGTATGGGAAGGGGAGGCTGGCAAAGCATATAGGTGGCAGTGCAGTGGGTTATGGTGGGATAACTCAAGGAAAAATTCCTGTAGTAGTTGGTGTTAGAGCTGCACCTATTTTAGATTGAAGGTAGCTGTTAGGTATACCTGCTTAAAGTTCAAATGGTTCTGAGCACTATGGGACTTAACATCTGTGATCATCAGTCCCCTACAACTTAGAACTACTTAAACCTAACTAACCTCAGGAAATCACACACATCCATGCCCGAGGCAGGATTCGAACCTGCGACCTTAGTAGTCGCGCGGTTCCAGAATGAAGCGCCTAGAATCGCTCGGCCACCGAGGCCGGCTTAAAGGAAGTCCCTGTAACTCAGGGCTCACCTTCAATGAACGAAGGAATTAGCACGTTTCATCAAAATATAAGGTGTGTTAGAGATAAAGTTATTTCGACGCGCAGGTCGCCGAAGTGGCGTCAAATCGAAAGACCTGCACCAGGCGAACGGTCTACCCGCGGGAGGCCCTAGCCACACGACATTTCCATTTTTAGATAAAGTTATTGAACTGCTTATAGATGATGACTCTGAAATGATTGGTATATCGGAACACCACTTAAGTAACTGGACGATTCAGAGACTTCCTTTACCAGGATACAGATTATCTAGCTGTTTTTCAGGGAGTTACTTGCAGGGTGGAGGAGTGGCTATGTACGTTAAAAACAGTATTCCATTTGAGCCCATAGACATATCACGACACTTCGCTGAACAGATATTTGAATTTTGCGCAGGGGCAGTTGAATTTAGTGAAACTAAACTTCTAATTGATATTGTTTATAGGTCCCCCAACTCTGAAGTCAGAGAATTTATGCTCAAGCTAGAGAGCGTTCTTGATTCACTTTATAGTACCAGAAATTAGTTATGACGTGTTGCAGACTCAGTTTTTGCCAACTACGATGCAGGGGAACAGTGGCACAACCACAGATAATATTTTTTATCAATTCTTCATTACTAGATGGGCATTCTGTTAGTAAAAGGGTGAATGGCCTGTCAGACCATGATGCACAAATTTTAACACTAAAAAGGTTTTGTACTGAAATAAATGTCACTTGTAATTACAAACTATATAGGAAAGTTACTGCAACAGCAATAGAGACTTTTTAAACCTTGTCAAGGAACAAGAGTGGCATGATGTTTATAGTGCTGGTAACATAGAGGAGAGATATAATGCTTTTCTTAACACGTTTCTTGTGCTCTTTGAGAGATGCTTTCCATGACAACGTTCTAAACGGGGTACTAGCAGTAATAGGCAGCCCAGGTGGCTCACTAGTGGTATAAGGATATCATGGAGAACGAAGTGGGAATTATATCAAAATGTTAGAAGTAGTCACAATCAAGCTACAGTAGCCCACTACAAACAGAATTGTAAGGTACTTAAAACTGTTACTAGGAAAGCAAAGTGTATGTGGTATGCAAATATAACAGCTAATTCACAGGATAAAGTTGAAACCATATGGTCTATTGCGAAGGATGTGTCTGGTCAGCAGCACAAGGTAGACGATATAAAGTCAGTTGGTAGTAAAAATATTCCTGTTACTGATAAATCAGATACATGTACAGTATTTAACAATCATTTTATGATCATTGCTGGTGAATGATATAAAAATTTAGTTTCTACAGGGAATCATATAACTTTCTTGGCAAATGCCTTTCCGAGATTGATTTCTGAAATACTCCTTTGTGATACAGACAAGTGGGAGATTGAGTCAATAATTAAACCTCTAAAGACTAAGGCCCTCAATGAACCATAGACCTTGCCGTTGGTGGGGAGGCTTGCGTGCTTTAGCGATACAGATAGCCGCACCGTAGGTGCAACCACAACGGAGGGGTATCTGTTGAGAAGCCAGACAAACGTGTGGTTGCTGAATAGGGGCAGCAGCCTTTTCAACCTTTCAGCAAGGGCAACAGTCTGGATGATTGACTGATCTGGCCTTGTAACACTAACCAAAACGGCCTTGCTGTGCTGGTACTGCGAACGGTTGAAAGAAGGGGAAACTACAGCCATAATTTTTCCCGAGGGCATGCAGATTTACTGTATGGTTAATGATGATAGCGTCCTCTTGGGTAAAATATACCGGAGGTAAAATAGTCCCCCATTCGGATCTCTGGGCGGGGAGTACTCAAGAGGACGTCGTTATCAGGAGAAAGAAAACTGGCGTTCTACGGAATGGAGCGTGGAATGTTGGATCCCTTAATCGGGCAGGTAGGTTAGAAAATTTAAAAAGGGAAATGGATAGATTAAAGTTAGATATAGTGGGAATTAGTGAAGTTCGGTGGCAGGAGGAACAAGACTTTTGGTCAGGCGAATACAGGGTTATAAATAAAAAGTCAAATAGGGGTAATGCAGGAGTAGGTTTAATAATGATTAAAAAATTAGGAATGCGGGTTAACTACTACAAATAGCATAGTGAACGCATTATTGTGGCCAAGATATACACGAAGCCCATGCCTACTACAGTAGTACAAGTATATATGCCATCTAGCTCTGCAGATGACGAAGAAGTTGAAGAAATGTATGACGAAATAAAAGAAATTATTCAGATAGTGAAGGGAGACGAAAATTTAATAGTCATGGGAATTCGGTATTAGGAAAAGGCAGAGAACGAAACGTAGTAGGTGAATATGGATGGGGGGCAAGAAATGAAAGAGGAAGCCGCCTGGTAGAATTTTGCACAGAGCACTACTTAATCATAGCTAACACTTAGTTCAAGAATCATAAAAGAAGGTTGTATACATGGAAGAAGCCTGGAGATACTGACAGGTTTCCGATAGATTATATAATGATAAGACAGAGATTTAGGAACCAGGTTTTAAATTGTAAGACATTTCCAGGGGCAGATGTGGACTCTGACCACAATCTATTGGTTATGAACTGTAGATTAAACCTGAAGAAACTGCAACAAAGTGGGAAGTTAAGGAGATGGGATCTGGATAAACTGACAGAACCAGAGGCTGTACAGAGTTTCAGGGAGAGCGCAAGGGAACAAATGGCAGGAACGGGGGATAGAAATACAGTAGAAGAAGAATGGGTAGCTTTGAGGGATGAAGTAGTGAAGGCAGCAGAGGATCAAGTAGGTAAAAAGACGAGGGCTAGTACAAATCCTTGGGTAACACGAAGAAATATTGCATTTAATTGATGAAAGGAGAAAATATAAAAATGCACCAAGTGAAGCTGGCAAAAAAAATGAGGTCTCAAAAATGAGGTCGACAGGAAGTGCAAAATGGCTAAGCAGGGATGGCAAGAGAATAAATGTAAGGATGTAGAGGCTTATCTCACTAGGGGTAAGATAGATACTGCCTACAGGAAAATTAAAGAGGCCTTTGGAGAAAAGAGAACACTTGTATGAATATTAAGAGCTCAGATGGAAACCCAGTTCTAAGCAAAGAAGGGAAAGCAGAAAGGTGGAAGGAGTATATACAGGGTCTATACAAGGGCGATGTACTTGAGGACAATGTTATGGAAATGGAAGAGGATGTAGATGAATATGAAATGGGAGGTATGATACATCGTGTAGAGTTTGACAGAGCACTGAAAGATCTGAGTCGAAACAAGGCCCTGGGAGTAGACAACATTCCATTAGAACTACTGACGACCTTGGGAGAGCCAGTCCGGACAAATCTCTACCATTTTGTGAGCTAGATGTATGAAACAGGCGAAATACCCTCAGACTTCAAGAAGAATACTATAATTCCAATCCCAAAGAAAGCAGTTGTTTATAGATGTGAAAATTACCGAACTATCAGTTTAATAAGTCACAGCTGCAAAATACTAACGCGAATTCTTTACAGACGAATGGAGAAATTAGTAGAAGCCGACCTCGGGGAAGATCAGTTTGGATTCCGTAGAAATATTGGAACACGTGTGGCAATACTGACCTTACGATTTAACTTAGAAACTAGATTAAGGAAAGGCAAACCTACGTTTCTAGCGTTTGTAGACTTAGAGAAAGCTTTGACAATGTTGACAGGAATACCCTCTTTCAAATTCTAAAGGTGGCAGGGGGAAAATATATATAGCGAAAGGCTATTTACAATTTGTACAGAAAGCAAATGGCAGTTATAAGGGTTGAGGGGCCTGAAAGGGAAGCAGTGGTTGGGAAGGGAGTGAGACAGGGTTGTAGCCTCTCCCCAATGTTATTGAACTTGTATATTAAGAAAGCAGTGCAGGAAACGAAAGAAAAATTCGGAGTAGGTATCAAAATCCATGGAGAAGAAATACAGGGTGATTCAAAAAGAATACCACAACTTTAGGAATTTAAAACTCTGCAACGACAAAAGGCAGAGCTAAGCACTATCTGTCGGCGAATTAAGGGAGCTATAAAGTTTCATTTAGTTGTACATTTGTTCACCATTTCAGCCAATAAAGTTTTTGGTCCCTTTTTCTTCGAAGGTGCTACTGTAACTGGACTACAGTATCTGGAGATGTTAGAGAATTGGCTGTTCCCTCAGCTCGAACAAGAAGCACAACAATTCATATTTCAGCAGGATGGAGCGCCACCACATTGGGACTTATCTGTTCGTAACTACCTGAACGTCAACTACCCGAGGCGATGGATCGGCCGCCAGGCATCCCGTGACAGAGCACTTCATCACTGGCATCCAAGATGCCCTGATCTTACCCCCTGCGATTTTTTCTTATGGAGGTATGTTAAGGATATGGTGTTTCGGCCACCTCTCCCAGCCACCATTGATGATTTGAAACGAGAAATAACGGCAGCTATCCAAACTGTTACGCCTGATATGCTACAGAGAGTGTGGAACGAGTTGGAGTATCGGGTTGATATTGCTCGTGTGTCTGGAGGGGGCCATATTGAACATCTCTGAACTTGTTTTTGAGTGAAAAAAAACCTTTTTAAATACTCTTTGTAATGATGTATAACAGAAGGTTATATTATGTTTCTTTCATTAAATACACATTTTTAAAGTTGTGGTATTCTTTTTGAATCACCCTGTAAAAATTTTGAGGATCGCCGATGACATTGTAATTTTGTCAGAGACAGCAAAAGACTTGGAAGAGTAGTTGAACGGAATGGACAGTGTCTTTAAAGGAGGATATAAGATGAACATCTAGAAAAGCAAAACGAGGATAATAGAATGTAGTCGAATTAAGTCGGGTGATACTGAGGGAAGTAGATTAGGAAATGAGACATTTAAAGTAGTAAAGGAGTTTTGCTATTTGGGGAGCAAAATAACTGATGATGGTCGAAGTAGAGAGGATATAAAATGTAGATTCACAATGGCAAGGAAAGCGTTTTTGAAGAAGAGAAATTTGTTAACATCGAGTATGGATTTAAGTGTCAGGAAGTCGTTTCTGAAAGTATTTGTATCGAGTGTAGCCATGTATGGAAGTGAAACATGATCGATAAATAGTTTGGACAAGAAGAGAATCTAAGCTTTCGAAATGTGGTGCTACAGAAGAATGCTGAAGATTAGATGGGCAGATCACATAACTAATGAGGAAGTGTTGAATAGGATTAGGGAGAAGAGAAGTGTGTGGCACAACTTGACTAGAAGAAGGGATCGGTTGGTAGGACATGTTCTGAGGCATCAAGGCTCACCAATTTAGTATTGGAGAGCAACGTGGAGGGTAAAAGTCGTGGAGGGATCCCAAGAGATGAATACACCAAGCAGATTGAGAAGGATGTAGGTTGCAGTAAGTACTGGGAGATGAATAGGCTTTCACAGGATAGAGTAACATGGAGAGCTGCATCAAACCAGTCTCAGGACTGAAGACCGCAACGACATCAAAGACTAAGGACTCTCATGGATATGATGAAGTGCCTAGCAGAATATTTAAGTACTGTGCTGCACATGTTAGCCCTGTATTTAGCTATATTTATAATTTTTCCTGGTCAGTTTCCTGGACGATTAAAGTACTCTGTAGTAAAGCCGCTTTATAAAAACGGCGAAAGGGATAATGTAGGCAGTTTTAGATCTATTTTTATTCACCAGTGTTTGGTAAAGTTAAGGAAAAGGATGTGTATGTAAGGATAATTGATCTTTTTATATCACACGATTTGCTATCAAATGTACAGATCGGCTTTAGAAGCCATTTAACAACTGAAAATCCTATATTCTGTTTTCTCTGGAAGGTACAGGATGCGTTGAACAAAAGGTTTATAAAGCTAGGCATATTTTTTGATTTAACTATGGCATTTGATTGTGTTGATCACATAATATTGCACCCAAAGTAGGACCATTACAGAATATGGGGAGTAGCTCACAATTGGTTCACCTCTTACTTTAGCAACAGACAGCAAAGGGTTGTTATTCACAATGTTGAGAATGGCTGTGATGTGGGGTGTGAGTGGGGTATGGTGAAGTGGAGGGGTTCCCCAGGGATCAGTGTTGCAGCACTCCTGTTCCTTATTTATGTAAGTGATATGCCCTCTAGTATTACGAGTAACTCTAAAATATTTCTGTTTGCTGATGACACTACCCTGGTAGTAAAGGATGTTGTGTGCAACATTGGCTCGGTTTCAAATAGTGCAGTTCATGACGTAAGTTTATGGCTTGTAGAAAATAAACTAACGCTAAATCACAGTAGGACTCAGTTTCTAACACACAATTCAACAAAACATGATGTTTTAATTTCACAGAATGGGCATATGATTAATGAAACTGAACAGTTCACATTTCTAGGTACTCAGATAGATAGTAAACTGTCGTGAAAAGCCTATATTCAGGATCTTGTTCAACGGGTTAACGCTGCCATATTTACTACTCGAATGGTATCTGAAGTGAGCGGTCGTTCGGCAGGAAAATTAGTCTACTTTGCTTATTTTTCTTCGCTTATGTCGTATGGTATTATATTTTCGGGTAAATCGTCCTATTCTAGAGGGATATGTTTGGCTCAGAAACAGGCGGTTCAGGCAATAAGTGATGTAAGTTCGCAAACCTCTTGACGAACCCTGTTCACGAGTCTGGGTATTTTGACGCAGGCCTCTCAATATATATATATATATATATATATATATATATATATATATATATATATATATATACTGTCATTTCTAGTTAAAAATAATGACTTCTTGCTAAGAATAAAAGAATAAGCAGCTATCACTCAGCTAATACGTGACAGAAATCAAACCTACATTTGGATTGGACTTCCTTAACTCTTGTATAGAAAGGTGTGCAGCCACTCGAACTCAAAAATCTTAACAGTCATTCAAGTGCTCTCAAATCGAAACTGAAGAGTTTTCTCATGGCTCACTCCTTCTATTCTGTCCAGGAGTCCCTTGAAAAATTAGTCTGTTTCTTGTTGTATTGTTGATTGCGTTTACTTAAACTTATGGACTGACTTTCCTTGGGTTCATAAACATTTTATTTTTGTCTGTTATTACTTTTGAAACGTCCCCATAGAAAAATTTAAATTAGTGTGCTGATAAACCTCTTACATTATTTGCTTTTCAAACAGCTGAGCAAAACTGAACGTACTCAAACATTCGCTAAAGTGACACACAATATTTTTAGCGCAACGCAATCTGACTTTCAAAACAAAAGAATGACACTGACTAACATTAACTTATACGTTTCACAAATCACTTACCTCACAAAAATGTTTGTTACTCGAACTACTGCAATACAGCGAGCGCCACTACTGCCAGCTAAATAAAAGATTCAAACTACTGAAGGCACTAACTACTGATAGGCATAGTTAGCAAATGAAAGATTTTGATAGAGAACAAACAATATATTTACCTTAATAGTGTTCAAAAGTCATAATATATATAGCAGTTCACGATATCCAGTCTTACAAATTTCATAACTGCGCCATTTCTCTCCCCACATCCACCACTGCTGGCGGCTCACCTCCAACTGCGCAACGCTACGCGCTGTTAACATCCAGCTGCCCAACATTACAATGGCAGACAACAATGCAAACCTTTGAAACGAGGAAAAATAGGTGTCCATCAGAACGGTAATATCGCTGAGCCAGTAGCTGCGGTTAGGCACCTCCGACATGTCAGCTCAAATGAACTCCTGGAGACCAGGAGAAGAGCCAGCTTGACATTCGGTGAGCCCACAGCAGATGAGGAGGACGTGGCCTGGTGCATGGTGTGGTGTTGACTGGGATATTTACGGACACTCGTCAACAGTTTTAAGGTAATACAAAGACTTTTGGTAGAATCTGTTTTTAATCTATTTCATTTCTTGACCGACACAAATATGTTCGCAGACTGTTTAGTATTTTATCATTTTTAGATGACTTGATGAAAATATTTTCCCTCGAATGGCTTTGTGGAGTTGTGTACTGCATGTATTGTTGAAATAAACCAACCGCCGTGTCATATCCATAAAATGGACGATATTAAATTATACCTTCCTTTTTGTCACCCCTTATATGAAACATATTCACCATTCTAAATCAGCAACTGATTTTACAGATAACATATTTTAATTGCAGCACTTTTGACCAAGAAGAATTGTTGCTGCAATCTTAGTGATTATAAAACTTTTATTATTTTATTACAATAACAAGAGTTGAAGTGCATACAAAACTGTTTAAATTGAGTGATGATGTGAAACTTACTGGCCGATTAAAACAGCGTGCCGGACAGAGACTTTAACTCGAGAACTCCCCCTTTATTCTTTTTTTAGTAACAGGAATTTATTGAGTAGGTGACATGTACAGTTAACTTACATTGGAATAATTATCATAAACATGAGCATGACACAGTTTAATTGTAGGAAATTTGAAATAAATAGAAAATGGTCAAGAGAAGTATCTGAATATTCGTGCAAACAGGAAATACGGTTTACAAAAAGATAGCAGTATAGTATTGATGACAGCCAGCTTCAGGTGGCTGGAGACAAGGTGGGCAGGGGTCGATACCCCAGGCCTGGCCAGAATGCCTTCGCCTACCCTGTCAGTGGGATCCTCCCTCACATAGTTCCATATCTTCTTTTTTTTATTTGGCGTTGTGTACGTTTCCTAAAATAATACAAATAGCACAAAATGAAGGAATTCAGAGAAAAACAGAGAAAACAAAAGCACAATGAGAGCAGCAGATACTGCTGCTGGAACTATCCAACGCCCTGTCTTTGGACAGTAAGACTCAGCATATTGGCAAAGAATTCTCGAAATCCGGGTAGTTGCAAGCAGGATCAGTAAGCCAAATGGTCAGCATTACCCTCACCGTGGACAACGAAATGTACGAGCCGACCAATCAGCCACATTACCACATTAGTCTTTGTCCTCGGAAAAAAGAAGTAACTGGCCACAAAATGATATCAGGGGAAACGTAGTTCCAACAGAGCGTGTGAGGAAACCGAATTGCTTCGTGAGCCAGAACCAGTGTGCTAGGTAAGCACGACAAGTAAACCAGTGATATGGCTTATCTACGGACGCACAACCACTGCGTTTATCTCTATCACAAATCCCAATACGATACAGTCTCTCTTTGGTGGGAATCAAATTGTTGATCATCGTGTACCAGGAGGACGACGCTACCATTGGTAGAACCGGGAGGCTGATGTTGGCCCACTGAATTTTCCAGGGAATATGCGGTGATAATTCTTCATCAGAATCGGAAGATTCAACCCTTACCAGCGGGTCAACAAAAACTTGGTTGTGAGCACCGGCAGCTGCAATACGTCAGCCACCAGAAACCTCAGGTCTAGGTAGAAATCCCGAATGTGTCTCAGCTTAAAATGCAGGCGACCAACTTAACAGCCCAACCACCGATGGAACGTGACTTCGTCACAGCCTTGTATCACAACCGGAAGGTATGACGCTTCCACAAAAACCGATTAGACAAATACACTCCTGGAAATGGAAAAAAGAACACATTGACACCGGTGTGTCAGACCCACCATACTTGCTCCGGACACTGCGAGAGGGCTGTACAAGCAATGATCACACGCACGGCACAGCGGACACACCAGGAACCGCGGTGTTGGCCGTCGAATGGCGCTAGCTGCGCAGCATTTGTGCACCGCCGCCGTCAGTGTCAGCCAGTTTGCCGTGGCATACGGAGCTCCATCGCAGTCTTTAACACTGGTAGCATGCCGCGACAGCGTAGACGTGAACCGTATGTGCAGTTGACGGACTTTGAGTGAGGGCGTATAGTGGGCATGCGGGAGGCCGGGTGGACGTACCGCCGAATTGCTCAACACGTGGGGCGTGAGGTCTCCACAGTACATCGATGTTGTCGCCAGTGGTCGGCGGAAGGTGCACGTGCCCGTCGACCTGGGACCGGACCGCAGCGACGCACAGATGCACGCCAAGACCGTAGGATCCTACACAGTGCCGTAGGGGCCCGCACCACCACTTCCCAGCAAATTAGGGACACTGTTGCTCCTGGGGTATCGGCGAGGACCATTCGCAACCGTCTCCATGAAGCTGGGCTACGGTCCCGCACACCGTTAGGCCGTCTTCCGCTCACGCCCCAACATCGTGCAGCCCGCCTCCAGTGGTGTCGCGACAGGCGTGAATGGAGGGACGAATGGAGACGTGTCGTCTTCAACGATGAGAGTCGCTTCTGCCTTGGTGCCAATGATGGTCGTATGCGTGTTTGGCGCCGTGCAGGTGAGCGCCACAATCAGGACTGCATACGACCGAGGCACACAGGGCCAACACCCGGCATCACGGTGTGGGGAGCGATCTCCTACACTGGCCGTACACCACTGGTGATCGTCGAGGGGACACTGAATAGTGCACGGTACATCCAAACCGTCATCGAACCCATCGTTCCACCATTCCTAGACCGGCAAGGGAACTTGCTGTTCCAACAGGACAATGCACGTCCGCATGTATCCCGTGCCACCCAACGTGCTCTAGAAGGTGTAAGTCAACTACCCTGGCCAGCAAGATCTCCGGATCTGTCCCCCATTGAGCATGTTTGGGAATGGATGAAGCGTCGTCTCACGCGGTCTGCACGTCCAGCACGAACGCTGGTCCAACTGAGGTGCCAGGTGGAAATGGCATGGCAAGCCGTTCCACAGGACTACATCCAGCATCTCTACGATCGTCTCCATGGGAGAATAGCAGCCTGCATTGCTGCGAAAGGTGGATATACACTGTACTAGTGCCGACATTGTGCATGCCCTGTTGCCTGTGTCTATGTGCCTGTGGTTCTGACAGTGTGATCATGTGATGTATCTGATCCCAGGAATGTGTCCCTTCCTGGGACAATGAATTCACGGTGTTCTTATTTCAATTTCCAGGAGTGTACTTTAGTTTCTTAGCCATCATAGAGGGAAGCAGGAAAAACTGTGCGAGGTAATAGCCCTTGCACAACACATACGCGTCCGAAATTCGTGCCTTCTGAAGAAGGATAAGAGAGTGACGTTTATGTTCCAGTAGTGACGCCTTTATCTCATCAGTAACTGAGGGTCGTTATTTCGAGCAGACAACGATCAATAACAACACGTAGTAACGTGTGTTCACCTACAGCAGTCGCCACATCAATACCGTTCCATCAAAGCCTTGTAAATTAAGGAGTGTAGTTTTGCGCTCGTTAAGTCGCGCTCCCAAGACACAGCTATAATCATCGACGATCGTCTTTAGTAGAGGTATCACAGGACGTTGAGGCTGTAAAAGCGGCGCATCATCGGCGTACGCGCAAACAGCGAGAGTCCTTGCAGAAAGCATCCAACCCTGAATCTGGGAGGACACGTTCAGAAGAAGCGGCTTTAGAGATAAGACAAACAAATACGTCGAGAGGAAGGCTACCCTGTGGCACTCCGCGACCGATGGGAATCGGGGGCGTCAGTTGTCCAGCCACAACTGCCGAAGTTGCAATGCCTGTAAACATGTTTGATAACACTCTATGAGGCTCAACAGTAAACCCGATAATCTCCTAAATCCATCACGATCTACACGATCGGAAACTTAATTAAAATGTAAAGGCGAAAAGGACAGAAGTACAACGGTATTCGGCCACAGGGGTAACAATAGAGCGACCAAGGAGACAACTCTGTTACTCGCTGAAAACAGCTGCCAGCAAGGCGGACACCCTGTGATCCACCGCCCTCGCCCCTGTCGTACAATCAAAATTCAGTAACGTGACAGGACGAAAATTATGGACAGTATTACGACCAGGATGACTAGGTATCAAACAAATTTTCCTCGCCTTGAATGGAGTGGGCACAACTGCCCCCTCATCACCTCTTTCAACATGGATGTAAATTTGGCTCCCAAGAGGAGCCAAAAACGCCCACTTTGTGGAACACATCCATACCTGGCGAATTGTGAGAAGAAGAGGTAACAGTAAGATCGTATACATCATCTGGGTGAAAGGTGGCCAACAATTCGGTGTTCTACTCGGGCGTTAGTGGCGTATGTAGGGTCGCAATAGCTGGGTCGAAGGGAAAGTTGGTAGGTGTATCCACGTCGTAGAAATCCTCGCAGTACTGAAGTACGCCAGCTTGCGCTGTTGCCTGCAGTAAGAGAAGAAATGCAAGAGCGGCGACGCCAAGCTTGTGTCGCAGCAGATGGTATAACGAAGCCCACTGCTCAGCCAGTGGTAGTGAGGATTCGATCGTACCCTCAACACTTCCATCTGCCGCCACTTCAACTGCGACAACTTTGATTTTATACATCGGACATTCGCAATGCGAAGAGGGCCCCGGTCTGAACCGTCATACAACCTGTACAAGGTATAACAATGAAATTCGTGAGTTCTCCGATAATCCCTCGCCCTAGCAGCACAATACAATAAGTGAACAAAGTCGGCGGAGTTTCTGTTTAGCCAGGCCAGTCCGCATTTCCACATTGGTACAGTACTTCCCAGGTGACCCAACACTACGCTCCAGCACATTGTGTATCACATCATCAAGAGAAGGATCTGCCAAGTGAGCGACATTTAGAATACAAGAGGGACGGAATAGTTTCACCGGTTTGCCGATCAAGTTGGAATGTGGCGACCTATGCACAGCGGTCAGAAATCAAACCGGGAGAACGTTGATTGCAAAGAATGAGATCACGCATCCCATCCGATAAACAGAATCGGTCAATCCTTCTGTTAGAGACTGCAGTAAAATGCTTGAATTGAACCAACTTTAGATATTTACACTACAAACCATCTTAGAAGTGAATAGAGCGCATCATCTCGTTTACACCTAGACATTAATTAAAATGGGGAGACGGATCAACAGGACGCTGAACACAGCTACAATCACCAACCAACAACAGACGCCGACCACTCCTATGCAAAGGACAAATAATCTCTTGAATGAGATTTTCACTCTGCAGCGGAGTGTGCGCTGATATGAAACTTCCTGGCAGATTAAAACTGTGTGCCCGACCGAGACTCGAACTCGGGACCTTTGCCTTTCGCAGGCAAGTGCTCTACCATCTGAGCTACCGAAGCACGACTCACGCCCGGTACTCACAGCTTTACTTCTGCCAGTACCTCGTCTCCTACCTTCCAAACTTTACAGAAGCTCTCCTGCGAACCTTGCAGAACTAGCACTCCTGAAAAAAAGGATATTGCGGAGACATGGCTTAGCCACAGCCTGGGGGATGTTTCCAGAATGAGATTTTCACTCTGCAGCGGAGTGTGCGCTGATATGAAACTTCCTGCAGATTAAAACTGTATGCCCGACCGAGACTCGAACTCGGGACCTTTGCCTTTCGCGGGCAAGTGCTCTACCATCTGAGCTTTAAGGAGTGCTAGTCCTGCAAGGTTCGTAGGAGAGCTTCTGTAAAGTTTGGAAGGTAGGAGAAGAGGTACTGGCAGAAGTAAAGCTGTGAGTAGCGGGCGTGAGTCGTGCTTCGATAGCTCAGATGTACACAGTCTGCCTTCGGCAGGGCAACAGAGCGGACGCGTACGTATTGACTTCGTGCGGCGCGCGAGCTCGCCTTGTTTACTTTCTGACGGCCGTTGCTTAAGTGCCGGCTTGCTTTGTACGATCCATGGCGAACCGTTACCGTAAATCAACACTCCGATTTACTTTCTGCAACGATTATGCCCGACGCAAAGCTCTCTAGGTGGAGCGTTTTCTGCGAGAGGAAGTGAAGATCCCGGCGACCGATATTATCGGCATACATTTGTCCATCGTGAGCAGCACGGTCTATGTGAAAATCATTAACGACGCGGCGTGCGAACGCATGCTACGTGAGACCAAACAGGGGCTCCGCTTCTGTCACGCTGATGGCAATGTGGGGGAGGTAACCGTCGACCACGCAGGCTTAGGTATGCGAACGATACGCATTTTCGAATTGCCATTCGAACTTCCAGCTGAGGAAGTCGTCGCGGCACTACGCCCATACGGCACAGTCCACAGCCACACTGCGGAGAAGTGGACACAGTTCCGGACGTATTCTGTCCTAAACGGGGTCCGACAGGTCACCAGAGATCTCCGAAGCCACGTCCCGTCCTACTTACAGATCGGCGGATGCCGTGCCATAATTATATACGATGCCAGCCTCGGACCTGTTCCGGGTGCGGCAAAGATGGCCACCTTAGATCCGAATGCCTACAACGGCCTATTACGCAACTTCCAGCTGCCGAAAAACCACCCACGTCGCAACCTACAGTGGTACCGGTGACCTATGCCGCTGCTCTGGCTTCTCCTACCACTTTGCAACGTCGCCCGGTCACCACAAACGACGCCACCAACGAGCCCGACCAGACATCGACGGAGAGCGCCTCGGACGACCCGCCGCCTCGGCCGGCCGTTGACGCCGCTCCGAAGATGCCGGCGCAACCAGACGCTGACCCTGATCTCGGAAACACGATGGAGATCGACTCGCTCATCGTTCCTACAGCAGCCTTTCTGCCAGAACGACGCGACTCCCTTCCGTCGTCGGACACGGAGGGTCGCACAAGGAAACAACGTTCCCCCAAACGTCGCAAGCGAAGACGTCGCACCGTTTCCGGCCAAGAGGAGACGTTACAAGTCGAGAAGGACGTAACCGTCGACCAGCACGAGGCCTCAGAACCCGCTACTGCTGACGGAGACGTAATGAGCGCGGAGACATCTATCGGTGAGCCTGCGCCCCGTGCTGACGCTGAACTAACTCATGAACGTCCCACAGGCGACACTACACCACGCACAATTACAACATCTTCTGCAGACAAAATGGACGATACACCAGTTTCCGCTTCCACGGCGTGGCACGAGGAGGAGGTCACGGAGCAGGAGCCGTTACGGGACCCTGCGCCGTCACGGCCGCACCACTAATCATACTCTCCCCAGACTCCCCTGCGGGCCAGCGGGATAACGTTCCGCTGCGACGCCCACACCCTTGCGCGGACAGCGGAGTGGACCAGCCTCCAGCAATCCGACGCCAGGCCTACCGGATAGCAACCATCAACACCAACAACATCCGTTCCAGGGTGAAAATCCGCCTTATGCAGGAGATGTTCTGGGCTTCGGATATTGATTTCGCCCTTCTGCAGGAAGTTCACTTGGCTAGTCTCCCGGATATCAATGGCTATACCGCCCACGCCTCCGCGAGTGATCCTATGGGCCGCGGGGTGGCCATCTACGTCCGCCACGGGATTTCTGTGACCGATGTCGCCTTCCTTCCATCAGCTCGGGGCATGGCACTCACTGCCATGGGGACACGCATCATTAATGTCTACGCTCCCTCAGGTACCGACCGACGGCATGAAGGAACCCAGTTTTATTCCGAGGAAATCGCTCCCCTGTTTTTAGGGCGTTATGACCATTGCCTACTAGGAGGTGACTTTAACTGCGTCCTGCATCCTAAAGATCAGATTCCCCACTATACTACATGCCAGGAGCTACGTATAGTGGTGCGAGACCTCCTGCTTCACGATACCTGGGAAGTACAACACGGCGACCTTTCTGGCCACACCTTTCTTACAAGTCATTCCGCAAGCCGACTAGATAGGATATATGTCTCACAAACTCTTAGATCTGGGATACGGGGCGCCGAACGCTGGCCGCTGGCCTTTTCCGACCATTGCGCTTACATCTGTACGGTCCTCCTTCCGCCGCAATCAGTATGGCGCAGCCGTGCGCCATGGAAACTCAATACCTCACACTTGCCTGACCTGGCGTGTCGCCAACAAGTCACTGAAACGTGGACAGCCTGCGAACGACGCCTTCCCCGCTACCACTCGACATTGACATGGTGGTTGGACTGCGCCAAACCGGCGATCCGGAGGACACTGATGAGATATGGGAAGCACATGGCCGACTGGCATCGCACCACTGTTGACTTCTATTACGCGATTCTCCGAGATCTGGATGCTCAACCGACAACCCCGGACAACCAGTTGGAACGGCAAAGAACTAAGGCGAAGATAATAGCGCTGGCACGCCGGAAACTGCAAGGGGTCGTGATCCGGACGCGGCGCCACGATCGCGCGGATTTAGAAATTCCATCCATGCATGATATAGTGTCCGACAAACGAAGGCGTCGTCGGCAGATCATCAGCACTCTGACCACGCCTCATGGAACGCAGGTGACCACTCAGAATGACATCGTCCGCACATTCGTCGAGCACTACCGTCGTACTTATAGTGATGACGACGCTGAAACTGCAGCAGACGACTCCATTTTGAATTACGTCAGGCGCACCCTCCCCCACACGGAGGCGGATGCTTTGACAGTGGCGGTCACGCTAGACGAAGTCAACAACGCAATCGCCAAGGGGGCAGTCAACAGATCGCCCGGCATTGACGGCTTACCGATTGAGTTTTACCGTACCTTTCGGGACCTCATGGCCCCACGGTGGACTACTATGTATCAAGAACTGATAACATCTGACCAAGCAATCCCACCCGCCTTTGCTGAGGGCATCATTATACCAGTCAACAAACCAGCCCGTGGTTCGATGGTCACGAGTTACAGACCGCTCACCCTCCTCAATGCCGATTACAAGATTTTCGCGCGCTTACTGGCAATGCGGCTCCGACCTACACTCCCTCATATCCTCTCGCCAGAGCAAACGACGCCTGGCGGACAGATTAACATACAGACTGCCACAGGGGAATGCCGCGACTTAATTGCGATAGCGGCGGCCTGCAGGCTCCGGGCAGCGGTCGTCGCTATAGACTTCGACAGCGCCTTCGATAAAGTGCGTCATCGTTTCCTGTTTTCGGTGGCAGCCCGAATGGGCATCCCCCCTCCGTTTCTCGACGTCATCCGGCGTCTTTACGACAGTGCCAGTTCACGTGTCCAAGTCAATGGACGTATAGCAGGGCCGGTACCTATCTGCCGTTCGATACGGCAGGGGTGCCCCCTCTCTACCCTCCTGTATGCTATTGCCCTTGAGCCCCTTATTGGAGGCTTGACGACCAAGCTCTCTGGCCTCACCCTACGCCAACACACTTTTCGCTGTCGGGCATATGCTGATGACCTCCTCCTCCTCATTCGCTCCGGCTCTGAGATTCGGGATGTCCTCGAATTGATTACCCGTTATGGGGCTGCCTCTGGCAGTGCCATGAATGTCGCCAAAT
The DNA here is from genome assembly GCF_023864275.1 of Schistocerca cancellata. Taxonomy (NCBI): domain Eukaryota; kingdom Metazoa; phylum Arthropoda; class Insecta; order Orthoptera; family Acrididae; genus Schistocerca; species Schistocerca cancellata. The sequence continues at coordinate 2,311,663 of NW_026047103.1, forward strand.
CTTCTGAAATGCACATTGGACGAGGCCTCCGGGAGGGTGAAGTGGCACCACTGCCGCTTGTGTGGACTTTCCGGTACCTGGGCATTACCTTTACCCCCACGGTCACACGCACGGCAGCAACGAATTTCCGTCGCCTGTTACACGTCATCCGCAACGACGTCCGCCAGAACCTCTTGCGCCGCCAGGACACACTTCAACGGGTTGCTTTTATTAATCTTTATGTGGCATCAAAATTGGTTCACATCGCGCAAGTTCTTCCTCTGCCAACTGCAATTGGGCGCAACCTTCAGGCGGCCTTTGGCTATTATCTCACGGCTGGTTCAATGTTCATAGTCCGTTATGTGACACTTACCCTGCCCTCACGGTATGGTGGCGTCGGGCTCGTCAATGTCCGTATGCGAGCTGCAGCCTTGTACATGAGTACCATGAGAAAACAGTGGATGGGCCAGGGTACAACTTTAACACGCAGCTTGCTTGAGGTCCTCCTACCTGCTTCCACCTCACCACCGGTGTCTGTCGGCCATATCGTGCCTCATTTGTCCCATATTTCGACCTTTTTCGTCGACTACAGTTACATACATACCAGTCTCCCAGATACACGCCCACCTAGGACTAAGGATTTTTACAGCCTGTTGCTGCGCTGTGTTCCCCGGAATGTGATGGAGACCAAACACCCCTCCATCCAGTGGCCCATAGTGTGGACTACCGTCCACCAGCCCTTCCTCCCTACGAACGTCCGGGCACTGTGGTATCACATAGTCAACAGGAAATTTGCCACGAAGCAGCGCCTGCACAACATTGGCTTGTCAGAATCCCCTCTTTGTCTCCTTTGCCAGCAACTGGACACTGATGAACACCGTCTGACATGCGCCTCATCGCGAGATGTATGGCGCTTCGTGCAGCAAATCATTGCCTGCTATCTCCGTGTGCCACCAGACACAGTCGAGCCTCGAATGTTTCTATACCCGGAGAACCGACATTTTCCCGCCGCCAAATGTCATGCTATTACGTGGGTCAAAGGGTGGGCGGTCGCTTATCTCTTTCATGAGGGACCTAAATCCCGCCTCGACTTCTGGACCTATTTACGAACAGCCCATGCAGCTCTCGAAAACACGCCACGTTACCGAACATTATTTGCTAACTATCTTCGAGCGGTCTTTGTTAGACCTCCACTGAGTTGGGGGTGCCTGGCACAGAGGGCACCCACCCCTCCTCCCCCGGCGGTGTCTCAGTTTCAAACGCCTACGATCTATTCTACTTCTGACCTCCGCGGATGGGAGAGCGCGTCTCAGATTGCGCGGATTTTATTTCTTTTTGCTTTTCCTTTATCCTTTCTTTTTCTTTACCCAGAATTTATATTTCATTTTCTCTTTCGCATATGTGTTCCCATAATTTCATGCTCTTAGTGAATGTTACAAAAACACATGCAAATAAATAAATAACAAAGCCTTCCACTACTGTTGATTCCTGTTTCTCCTACTTCCCTAAGCACCACAGGCTCGGTGATGGTGAGGGGGACATTGTGGCCGGGCCTCAAGTTTCGACCCCTGCCCACTTTGCCCCCCGAGCCCCCACCGGTCCACTAAAATAAAATAAAAAAAATAAAAAATAAAAAAAAAGATGGTAGAGCACTTGCCCCCGAAAGGCAAAGGTCCCGAGTTCGAGTCTCGGTGAGGCACACAGTTTTAATCTGCCAGGAAGTTTCAAATAATCTCTTGTTTATAAAAATGGGAACGTTCCACTGTTGACCAGAACCAGACGGGGGATATTAGACAACCAAGGTGCGGTAAAACGCCTACGGATTCTGCCACATTCAAGAACCTCTTCCTCATTAATTCGAATGCGTTGTCGAACGAATAATGCAGTTCCCGTCGAAAATTTGGCCGCCGCATTAAAAACAGTGCGAATTCCAGGGAGAGGGAAACTGATAAATAAAACCTCCTGCAAGAACACTATAGCTGCACAGGACCCAACAGCGCTACGTGCAGCTCTGAAACCACTCGGTTAATATTTAGTGTCACAAATATATACGCCTGAGCTATCAGTCAAAGGAAAAACCCATAAAGAACAACAGAACAACATGACTGTTGCACCAGCCGCCCGGCAGAGTCCACTCCGGATGCCAAGTAATCGGAGACCGTGGGGCCAGCACCGACCTCAACTTCATTGTTACCCTAGGTTCTTTTTCGCGCCGCTGAACGATCCGGCTGTACACACTGTTTTAACCTCTCCAGTAGGCGGCGTAGGAGGATCTTGCACGCCATCCGTATCAATCTGTGACTGCTAAGTAAGGATTCGAGGCCTGCCCTACGGAAGCGTCACGGTGCAAGGCATGCCGACTCCCTAATGGAGGACAATCAGAGTCAGAGACAGAGGGAGGCAACTCTGGGGTAACAGCTTCCGCAACACGAGTCGCTATAAGCGGCGAATCATGATCTCCATAGAACAGACTGAGGAGCGGGAGGGCATTCCTGTATTACCGGTTGGATTTGTAGTGGAGGCTGCGAAGGAGGTGACCCAGACACACACACGCTCCGGGGAGGCGCCACAGAAGCCACCCCTGCAAAGGCAGGAACACCTGGTACTGCATCCCCTATCTCCACCTCACCAGGGCCAAGTGGTACCACACTACTCGTGGGATTCACACACGAGCATGGCTCAGGGAAGGTGGGACACGGTACGGTACAACTTATTCATCACCATCCGTCCTGGGCCGTTTATTATCAATCGCGCCCACCGCCAACCAAGCAGTAGTCGGAACGGTGATAGATTTAATTTACTATGGCATAAAATCACCGGAAGTTATAGTTTGATCTGTGGGATGATCTCCAGAAGCGGGGGAATATTTAGCCCCAAGTTCGGTACTAGAGGGAACGAGAACAGCAACCGTTAAATTGCGGCGCTGTTCTAAGGAAGACGGTAAAACAAAAACTCTTTGCCCGCATTTAGTTCGAAAGAAGTCCCCACCTGTCGGCTGGACGTAACATGATTACGATATCCACAATTTGCAAATATGACAGAGTGTTCTTTTTCATTTACATTTCAATCAATGGTTCAATGGCTCTGACCACTATGGGACTTAACTGCTGAGGTCATCAATCCCCTAGAACTTAGAGCTACTTACACCTACCTAACCCAAGGTCATCGGACACATCCATGCCCGAGGCACGATTCGAACCTGCGACCGTAGTGGTCCCACGGTTCCAGACTGTAGCACCTAGAACGGCTCGGACACTCCGGCCGGCATTTGCATTTCCATCGAACTCACATCCTTATTACACAAGAAAGAGCTTGTGTTCACTTGATCAACGTTCACGGCAAATGCCTCTCACCTCATCATTCTGTGCCGATACTTCCTTGCCGGCCGGAGTGGCCGAGTGGTTCTAGGCGCTACAGTCTGGGTCCGCGCGACCGCTACGGTCGCAGGTTCGAATCCTGCCTCGGGCATGCATGTGTGTGATGTTCTTACGTTAGTTAGGTTTAAGTAGTTCTAAGTTCTAGGGGACTGACGACCTCAGCAGTTAAGTCCCATAGTGCTCAGAGCCATTTGAACCATTTGATGCTTCCTTAAGGTAAATACCCCGTACCTCCGGAGGAAGACTGAATATTCGGAAGATAGTATATTCAATATACGCATTCGCACGCTGCACCATACTGATCAAACCATCTCTGTTCCGGAAGGTAACCTGAATACCATGCTTGAATGGGAACTTGTATACTTGTAGGGGATCTATGAATTTCCCGAAAAAAAACCATAGTTCTCATTATCAAAATAGGCGGTATGCGTTTGGTCCGAGGTAACACGAAATGTATCAACTACCCAGTCATGAGTTTCTAAAGAACTGGGTTGCACGTTACGTCGAGTTGTCAAACGAAAAGCTTACAGTAAGTTTCCGTGGAACGCTCTTGGACGCCATCAGACACGAACAGGAACGGACAGCGCCGGTGTCAGACACCGAACGATGGACGAGACGTGACAGCGACGATGTCACACACACAGCAATAAACTCCCATACGCTTGTGACGCTGCAGCGGAACGAATACGTAAACAACGACCTGCTAGTTCGGCGCACAACATACAACTGCGCCTTTCGCGGGCAAGTGCTCTGCCAACTGAGATATGCAAGCACGATTCGCAACCCCTCCTCACAGCTGTACTTCCGCCAGTACCTCGTCTCCTACCTTCCAAACTGCACAGAAGCTCTCCTGCGAACCTTTTCGCACTGGAACTCATGGAAGAAAGGATACTGTGGAGACATGGCTTAGCCACAGCCTTGGGGATGTTTGCAGAATGTAATTTTCACTCTGCAACGGAGTGTACTCTGATGTGAAACTTCCCGGGACAAAGTTTTAATCCGCCAGGATGTTTCAAATCGTCATTGAATCTGAAAGGTTTTGTATAACGTTAAGTTTTTATCAGTACAATAAAATCATAATAGTTTTACGATAACTAAGATTGCAGCATCTGCTCTCCCCATTCAAAAGAGCTGTAATTACGATATGTTGTATGAAAAGTCAATTGCTGTAGTCTGTTATCTTGTTTTTTCAGTTTTCACCAACAGAAAAGGCGAGTTCAAACAGTCACTAGAAACAGTCTATCTAGTCCGTAAATCCCTACAGTACAAGTCGAGTGAGGTTAGGGAGATGTATCTCAGTAGTAAGATTACGTTTACACACCTGTCTCACAACATAAGTCATTTTGGTATTTTTCCAATGACATGCCGAGTCCGTGCAGCTCCCCACGTCGGAGGTTCGAGTCCTGCCTCGGGCATGGGTGTGTGTGTTGTCCTCAGCGTAAGTTAATTTAAATTAGATTAAGTGTGAAAGCCTAGGGACCGATGACCTCCGCAGTTTGGTCTCATAAGACCTTACCACAAATTTCCAAAATATGCTCAGCCTTAGAAAATAGAAAATAAAAAAATTAAATCAATCGCCTACAAGCTTCTCGAGTGATGAATTTAAGTTGGACGGGGAAATAAAAATTAAATCTAGCATTAAAGGGAGAACAAATAAAACATTAATGCCGAAAGTCACAGAAAGTTATTTGAATAATTTGTTATCTGTATTTATTTTTGGTAATACTCTTACTGCCAGGTTTATATATTTTCGTGGTAATCTCGGAAAGCTTCTTGCGAAGGGCGCTAGACTTCACGTAGGCACAGACCATTTCGAGGTCAAAAGTACTTAAGAACGTGCTTATGCATGGTGTTTTCGTCAGTCTTGTATTGCAGACATTCATTCTTTTATTGAAATAGACTTTTGTCGTACGGGTATCCTAGTAAACTCTAATTCATTTGGATTCCAATAGTATTTATTTTTATAGAGGTTCTTGTTCATTTATTGAATATAACAAAAATAATGTAAGAGAGAAATTAATCATCAAGAATGTACGTTTCCTCACAATAACTAACATCGTTTCATGCTGCTCAGGCGTTTAAAGTGCATTTTCGTCCACAAAGAAATTTTCTTGACTCTTCTTTGATAGGAAGAGAGAAATGTAAACGTTAGATGGCGCTAGACTAGAGGAATAAGTGCGGTCTGGATTGCATTCCAGCAATTTCCTGGACAGGTTCTTTCGTGAAATCAGCAATTGTAGACAGGCGGGCTCGTACATTAGCAACACTTCTTGCTGCTTCCGTGATCGTTTTTCCTGTACTGCGGCAGCAAGGCATCTCGGTTGATACAAACAGATGTCTGCTGCGATGGATGCTGCCCTGTGAAGGAGTTCCTAACACCCTTTCTTTGTTCCACAGGATGAATAAAGTTGCTTTTTGAGAATTCACGCTGGCATTTGCTTTAGATATTTTTTGTAAGCGATGAGCATTCTATTCTTTTTATAAGGTAAATGCACAGTGAGTCAAATCTCCATCTGACAGTCTTTATATAGATTTTCCGTTATTTCCTTAAATCCATTACCACGGATACTAGATCCTTCCTTCGAAATGGCACAGTAGATTTCCTTCCCCATCCCTGCCAGTCTCTCTAATCGCCCGGTAGTCGACATGACGTTTAACCCTAAGTTTCTTTTCCTCAGTTACCACCCATTTTCAGGCAACTAGCATCGCACTTGGGCTGAAGGCGAGGGTTACTACTTGTAACAACGTACCCAGGATCGGTCACGATCCGTTGATTTGGAGCAGACTGGAAAATCTAAACCAGAGGGTCGGACTACTCTGTGGAATACATGTGGTATTCACGCAGAGGTGTTTCAGGAAAGCGGAACCAACCACCTCCCTGCCCCGCTTCAACCATCCCTTAGGTTCAGAGAAAAATAGCCAGCCAAAATCAAAGATATGTCAAACACAATGTCCTCAGGGAATTTTCGTTATCGTACATTGGATACAGAAAAGATTAATATGATATTAGTAAAATGCAGAGGAATTCAAGGAAAGACACAGAATTACATCTACATCTACATCCATACTCCACAAGCCACCTGACAGTGTGTGGCGGAGGGTACCTTGAGTACCTCTATCGGTTCTCCCTTCTATTCCAGTCTCGTATTGTTCGTGGAGAGAAGGATTGTCGGTATGCCTCTGTGTGGGCTCTAATCTCTCTGATTTTATCCTCATGGTCTCTTCGCGAGATATACGTAGGAGGGAGCAATATACTGCTTGACTCTTCGGTGAAGGTATGTTCTCGAAACTTTGACAAATGCCCGTACCGAGCTACTGTGCGTCTCTCCTGCAGGGTCTTCCACTGGAGTTTATCTATCATCTCCGTAATGCTTTCGCGATTACTAAATGATCCTGTAACGAAGCGCGCTGCTCTCCGTTGGATCTTCTCTATATCTTCTATCAATCCTATCTGGTACGGATCCCACATTGCTGAGCAGTATTGAAGCAGTGGGCGAACAAGCGTACTGTAACCTACTTCGTTTGTTTTCGGATTGCATTTCCTTAGGATTCTTCCAATGAATCTCAGTCTGGCATCTGCTTTACCGACGATCAACATTATATGATCATTCCATTTTAAATCACTCCTAATGCGTACTCCCAGATAATTTATGGTATTAACTGCTTCCAGTTGCTGACCTGCTATTTTGTAGCTAAATGATAAAGGATCTATCTTTCTGTGTATTCTCAGCACATTACACTTGTCTACACTGAGATTCAATTGCCATTCCCTGCACCATGCGTCAATTCGCTGCAGATCCTCCTGCATTTCAGTACAATTCTCCATTGTTACAACCTCTCGATACACCACAGCATCATCTGCAAAAAGTCTCAGTGAACTTCTGATGTCATCCACCAGGTCATTTATGTATATTGTGAATAGCAACAGTCCTATGAAACTCCCCTGCGGCACACCTGAAATCACTCTTACTTCGGAAGACTTCTCTCCATTGAGAATGACATGCTGCGTCCTGTTATCTAGGAACTCCTCAATCCAATCACACAATTGGTCTGATAGTGCATATGCTCTTACTTTGTTCATTAAACGACTGTGGGGAACTGTATCGAACGACTTGCGGAAGTCAAGTAACTCGGCATCTACCTGTGAACCCGTGTCTATGGCCCTTTGAGTATCGTGGACGCGAGCTGGGTTTCACATGACCATCTTTTTCGAAACCCATGCTGATTCCTACAGAGTAGATTTCTAGTCTCTAGTTCTGCACATCTGTTCGACGTCCCTTCTTGAAAACTGGGATGACCTGTGCCCTTTTCCAATCCTTTGGAACGCTACGCTCTTCTAGAGACCTACGGTACACCGCTACAAGAAGGGGGGCAAGTTCCTTCGCGTACTCTGTGTAAAATTGAACTTGTATCCCATCAGGTCCAGAGGCCTTTCCTCTTTTGAGCGATTTTAATTGTTTCTCTATCCCTCTGTCGTCTATTTCGATATCTACCATTTTGTCATCTGTGCGACAATCTAGAGAGGGAACTACAGTGCAATCTTCCTCTGTGAAACAACTTTGGAAAAGGACATTTAGTATTTCGGCCTTTAGTCTGTCATCCTCTGTTTCAGTACCATTTTGGTCACAAAGTGTCTGAACATTTTGTTTTGATCCATTTACCGCTTTGACATAAGGCCAAAATTTCTTAGGATTTTCTGCCAAGTCAGAACGTAGAACTTTACTTTCGAATTCATTGAACGCCTCTCGCATAGCCCTCCTCACACTACATTTCGCTTCGCGTAATTTTTGTTTGTCTGCAAGGCTTTGGCTATGTTTATGTTTGCTGTGAAGTTCCCTTTGCTTCCGCAGCAGTTTTCTAACTCGGTTGTTGTACCACGGTGGCTCTTTTCCATCTCTTACGATCTTGCTTGGCACATACTCATCTAACGCATTATGTACGACGGTTTTGAACTTTGTCCACTGATCCTCAACACTATCTGTACTTGAGACAAAACTTTTGTGTTGAGCCAACAGGTACTCTGAAATCTGCTTTTTGTCACTTTTTCTAAACAGAAAAATCTTCCTACCCTTTTTAATATTCCTATTTACGGCTGAAATCATCGATGCCGTAACCGCTTTATGATCGCTGATTCCCTGTTCTGCGTTAACTTTTTCAAATAGTTCGGGTCTGTTTGTCACCAGAAGGTCTAATATGTTATCGCCACGAGTCGGTTCTCTGTTTAACTGCTCAAGGTAGTTTTCAGATAAAGCACTTAAAAAGATTTCACTGGATTCTTTGTCCCTGCCACCCGTTATGAACGTTAGTATCACTTAATTACGGTTGTAAGACCCAGAAAGTTTTAAGAACAGGAGGTGGGTTGAAACAGGAAGTGAATAGAAACCAAATCCTAAGTTCAGAATGGAATATTGTCGTAAGAAGAGCTTAGTCTAATTTTCTCATTTTGATTGCTAAAAGCAGTCTAAACATACGGTCGCATACATATTTGTTTATTTAAAACAAAAAATTTCGACACACTTTGCTGTCTAAGCATTTGAAATGAACACATTTCGTAACAAATGGATTTTTACGGTATGTAAATGTGCAATTCCACTTTCGTTTTTTGTCTCAAATATTACATCTTAACTCACTTTTCCTGTCTCGAGATGACTGGGTGTTGTTGTGTCGTCTTCATCATCATCATTCATCCCCATTACGGTCGGAGGAAGGCAACGGCAAACCACCTCCACTAGGACCTTGCCTAGTATGGCGGTGCGGGTCTCCCGCACTGTTCCCCTACGCTCTGTCACAAAGTATGGGACTTCATCACCATAATCACCTTATCAAACATACTCCACGTATATGCCCTTTTTTTACAGATCTGGAAATGATAGCAAAGTCTGTCGAAACCGGTTGTTTTAAATGAAGAATTGTTCATGCGTTCTTGGCTTTAGAATGTTTGTAGATAACTTTGTCGCAAAAGGTGGGCACGTAATTGTTGCAGTAAAGAACTCCATAATATCAAGCGAGGTTAACATTGATTACGGATGTGAATTAATCTGAGTGAAGTTAAGCATCGAAGTTTGGTCAAAACTGATAATCGGTTGCTTCTTTAGACCATTTGGTGAGGAGATGCGGTGGCGGGGTACGTCAGCGAGATCTTGCAAATATCTTTAATAACTTTCCTGATCACGCTGTTGTAATAGGGAGTGAATTCAACTTGTCTGGTGTAGATAGGGAGAACCAAGTTATAAAATCTGGGGCCAGAGGCAGGGACTCGTGTGGCACTATTCTGAATGTCTTGTCCGAAAATTACTGATAATTAGTGAACGCAGTACTGAAGGTAACGTCTTGGGCCCGCTAGCAACAAGCAGACTTGAATTTATCGAATACGTTAACGCAAAGGAAGGTACCACTTATCGTGAGGCTGCTACAACGAATGTTGGAATGTGTAGGCGAATGGTTTTTAGATAACTATAGCGTCTGTATTCTTCAGTGTCAGTACAGTTGGATGCAATAGTTCTTCGAATACATTACCAAACGAACTATAAAATTTACGGGAAATTACTGATAATTAGTGAACGCAGTACTGAAGGTAACGTCTTGGGCCCGCTAGCAACAAGCAGATTTGAATTTATCGAATACGTTAACGCAAAGGAAGGTACCACTTATCGTGAGGCTGCTACAACGAATGTTGGAATGTGTAGGCGAATGGTTTTTAGATAACTATAGCGTCTGTATTCTTCAGTGTCAGTACAGTTGGATGCAATAGTTCTTCGAATACATTACCAAACGAACTATAAAATTTACGGGAAACATAGGAAAACTTGAGCCGGACCGGTGCTCGAACCAGTCGCGAGCTGTCGCCTTAATCACTACGACTATGCGACCACGCTCGCAGCACCGACCCCAAATCTCTATATGCCCCAACTTCTGCTTCCTACAGTGTTCGCACAATTACGTGATTCTCCCACAGGGAGAAACTTACCTATTTTTTCGCCAGGTTGCCTTGGCTTTGTCATAAAATACTGAATTCGGACTTCCGAAACTGTTTCACCGCGGAAGATCGTAACACAGTCCCTCATTTCAGTCATCGTAAGAACTTCGAAATGACAGATATTGAGATAGTTGATCGCGGAATGGAAAAGCAACTACAATCGCTCCGTAGACGAAAGGCATCGGGACCAGACGAGGTACCTTTACGACTCTACATCTACATCTACACACTTATTCCGCAATCCACCATACGGTGCGTGGCGAGGGGTACCTCGTACGACAACTAGCATCTTCCCTCCCTGTTCCACTCCCAAACAGAACGAGGGAAAAATGACTGCCTATGTGCCTCTGTACGAGCCCTAATCTCTCTTATCTTATCTTGTCGTCTTTCCGCGAAATGTAAGTTGGCGGCAGTAAAATTGTACTGCAGTCACCCTCAAATGCTGGTTCTCTAAATTTCCTCAGTAGTGATTCACGAAAAGAACGCCTCCTTTCCTCTACCGACTCCCACCCGAGTTCCTGAAGCATTTCCGTACCACTCGCGTGGTGATCAAACCTACCAGTAACAAATCTAGCAGCCCGCCTCTGAATTTCTTCTATGTCCTCCCTCAATCCGACCTCATAGGGATCCCAAACGCTAGAGCAGTACTCAAGAATAGGTCGTATTAGTGTTTTATAAGCGGTCTCCTTTACAGATGAACATCTTCTCAAAATTCTACCAATGAACCGAAGACGACTTTCCGCCTTCCCCACAACTGCCATTACATGCTTGTCCAACTTCATATCGCTCTGCAATGTTACGCCCAAATATTTAATCGACGTGACTGTGTCAAGCGCTACACTACTAATGGAGTATTCAAACATTACATGATTCTTTTTCCTATTCATCTGCATGTAGTGGGACGCGAAATTGAAGCGTCACCCATCCACCAGTGTCCGCCCAGTTTGCAGGTGAATATAAGTTAATTTAGTGTTTTTTATGTATTTTTGTAATATTTGTAATAGTTGTGAATTGTCTAAAGTTTTGTATTTAATTTTTTATGTTTCATGTACGGAGAGGGCGGCGCAACGAACGGAGACAGCACCTTCGCTGCCGGGACAAGAGAGAAAATTGCTGGCCACTATACGTCGCGGGTCGACAGCCAAAGAGCAACAGAAGATCCTGAAACCGTATTGTTGCGTCGTGCTTCTAAAAACTGAAAAAATAAGAATTTCTAATGTTTCTACAGCAATGATATCATAGAAAGTTTAATCATGTTGTAAATGGTCAGTCCTATCTTGTCAAGGCTCAGGTTCACGTCTATATGTAGGAAGATAATAAACTAGTGGATGCTACCAAAGTTTAAATACGTGTTCCGAGAATTTATTAATGAAGAATTATGTTAATGAATTACTAATTTATTTGACAAGATTATTAATTGTGACAACGTTCATCGCGAGTTTCAATCTGGAAAGTTTATTCAATGTGGCTCTAATATTTGTTAAATCAGATAACTTGCATTAATATCATTTCTGAGAAGAAACAAAACAACATCTAAATTGAAAAAAGTTTGCACAAACAAATTGGACTGAGTGACGTAATTCTGCGCATACGACTCAAATGATGATGTTTTACAGTTTCGTTCAAGAACCATTCAGAGACAATTTAAAAAGAATTTAAATAATTTTGAAGTGTGTTGTAACTGACGTAGGTGACGAAGTCTGCGCATGGTCATATGTCAAAAGAAAATCATTTATACAAAACTTGCGTCGTTACACTACATGCATTAATTTACATTTATCTATATTTAAAGTTAGCTGTCATTCTGTACACCAATCACAAATCCTGTCCAAGTCATCTTGTATCCTCCTACAGTTACTCAACGACGACACCTTCCCGTACACCACAGCATCATCAGCAAACAGCTGCATATTGCTATCCACGGTATCCAAAAGATCATTTATGTAGATAGAAGACAACAGCGTACCTACCACACTTCCCTGGGGACTCCAGATGATACTCTCACCTCCGATGAACACTCACCATCGAGGACAACGTACTGGGTTCTATTACTTAAGAAGTCTTCGAGCCACTCACATACTTGGGAACCAGTCCCATATGCTCGTACCTTAGTTAGGAGTCTGCAGTGGGGTACCGAGAGGAATATGGCATCCGTCTGATACCCTTCATCCATGGTTCACAAGATATCATGTGAAAAAAGGGCGAGTTGCGTTTCGCAGGAGGGATGCTTTCTAAAGCTGTGCTGATGCATGGACAGCAACTTCTCTGTCTCAAGGAAATTCATTATATTCGAACTGAGAATATGTTCGAGAATCCTGCAACAAACCGATGTTAAGGATATTGGTCTGTAATTTTGAGGATCCGTCCTTCTACCCTTCTTATATACAGGCGTCACCTGCGCTTTTTTCCAGTCGCTCGGGACTTTACGTTGGGCAAGAGATTCCCGATAAATGCAAGCTAAGTAAGGAGCCAATGCAGTAGAGTACTCTCTGTAAAACCGAATTGGAATCCCATCAGAACCTGGCAATTTAATTATTTTCAACCCGTTCAGCTGCTTCACAACCCTAGGGATGTCAATCACTATGTCCTCCATACGGGAATCTGTACGAGACTCAAACGGCGGTATGTTTGTACGATCCTCCTGCGTGAAAGATTTCTCAAATGCTAAATTTAAAATTCCAGCTTTCGGTTTGCTGTCTTCCGTTGCCAGGGCAGACTGATCAGTGAGTGACTGGATGGAAGCCTTCGACCCGCTTACCGATTTTACGTAAGATTACGTGACAGAACTTGCTCCTCTTGTATTGGCAGCTTATCGTAGGTCGCCAGAGCAACGATGCGAACCTAGCGACCGGGAGAAAGCGAAGATCATTCCCGTCCCCTAGAAGGGTCATAGGACACATGCACATCATTGTACATCTCTATCGTTGCAGTCAGTCTGTTGTGTGATTATGGGGTATGTTTTATGCTCACATATTTTCACGTTTTCGTAAAACGAAAATATTTTCTATAAATTTTTTATCGTGGATTCCGCAAACAGAGATCTAGCGAAACTCAGCTCGCTATGTTGTTCCATATGATAGTGGCGGTCACATTGATGCCGTGTTACTCGACTTCAGCAAGGCATTTTCCACTGTCCCACAGTGTCGTTTACTAAAAAATAAAAAAATAAAAAATACGAGCTCACCGAGTATTGGACGAGATTTAAGACAGTGTTCCACAGGTATTTGCAGACAGAACTCAACACGTCGCTATCAACGGAACAAAATAGACAGAAATACTCGTAAAGGATAATTTCTGGAGTACCCTAAAAAGTGTGACAGGACTGTTACTGTTTACAATATATATATATATATATATAGCCAGATGACAGTGACGATCTGCGGAATGACCTACAGAGAACTGATGAATGGTGCTGACTCTGGCAGTTGACCTTAACGTAAGTAAATGCAGCATATTGAGCATACACAGGGAAAGAAATCCCTATTGTAGAGCTACACTACGGATGAGAAATTGCTGGAAACTGTAACCACAGTAAAATATCATGGAGGATCTATCGTGAGCGACCTTAAGTGGATGTTTACAAAATCAGATAGTAGGAAAAACAGGTTCAAAATGGCTCTGAGCACTATGAGACTCAACTGATGTGGTCATAAGTCCCCTAGAACTTAGAACTACTTAAATCTAACTAACCTAAGGACATCACACTCATCCATGCCCGAGGCAAGATTCGAACCTGCGAACGTAGCGGTCGTGCGGTTCTAGACTGTAGCGGCTTTAACCGCTCGGCCACTCCGGCCGGCGGAAAAACAAATGCGAGACAGATTCTTAGGAAGAATCTTAAGGAAATGTAATTCATATACTGAAGAAATGGGTTACAAGTCACTTGTTCGACTGATTCTTGCATACTGTTCATCAATATTTGATCCTTACTGGGTAGGACTGATAGAAAAGACCCAGCGAAGAACGGCGCATTTCGTCACGGGATCGTGCGTTCCACGCGGGAGCGTTGCAGAGGTGCTCAGCGAACATCAGTGGCAGACGTTACAAGAGAGGCGTTGCGCTTCACGGAGAGATTTCCAGCGAGTACTTTCCGGAATGAGTTGGACAACATATTACTTCCCCTTACCCATGCCTCGCGAAATGCCCACAACGTGAAAAATAGGTAAACTAGACCTAACACAAAAGCAAAGATCTTCTCGTCTCGTCATTTCAGTTTCAGTCATCTCGCTACTGGTGGAAATTTTAGATACCTAACGCTTGACTGTGCGGTAACAAACAAGACGATTAGGTACTGGGTGCGAATCTCCATGCAACACAAAATTTTATGCCACGACATTGCAAGTTTAAACATGCGCTTACTTTGTTACTAGTGACTGAATCCATATTTAAGATCTTTCGTGATTAGGTAGCAGGAGCGATAGTTGCAGGATGGGAGTCCTACACCACAGTCCAGGACAAAAAGTTTCGTCATGTGATATCAAGTTGAAACTTGGAGCCAGCCGAAGTGGCCGTGCGGTTAAAGGCGCTGCAGTATGGAACCGCAAGACCGCTACGGTCGTAGGTTCGAATCCTGCCTCGGGCATGGATGTTTGTGATGTCCTTAGGTTAGTTAAGCTTAACTAGTTCTAAGTTCTAAGGGACTAATGACCTCAGCAGTTGAGTCCCATAGTGCTCAGAGCCATTTGAACCATTTTGAAACTTGGTTCTTCAAATATTATTTACTGTCTTAATTTTGAGTTTCTAAGCGTGAAAGGCTGTGTCGTCTTTAATCATGTGTTTTGTGATATTTGAATTCTGGTTCTGATTTGTATTTGTACAGATAGCCGTACATAGCCATTTTCTCTAGTATTCTATTATAGTAACCATTTTCTTCAGGGTTAAGGACGGCAGTGGTAAGAGAGCTGAGGACATGCGAGACAGTAACGTTATGAGAACTGCATACAAATCAAGCGGATGCAGTTCAGTCCACCTGGATTATTTTGTGCATGATAATACTAGGCAGCTGTAGTCACCAAGGATAAACGTAACTTTCTGTTAGTTGCAGTTGGTGGATTCTTCAAACGTGAAGTCGACATTGGGAGGCTTGTAGACGGAAGTCCCGGAAAAAAGGTGGCGAATATACTGAAAGAATGTTGATGCTATCTCTTTCATTCGGTGAGCTTGATCTCATAGGTTTGGTCCGGTGCAGATAGCACTGTCCTATTCACCATCTGGTCCATCAAAAAGTCGCTCCACGTCTGGGATTTTGATGGATGACAGCTACACCCCCATCGGTGAGTCTCTTGAACTAGAAGGATGGCGGCTGGTCCCGGCGGAGGTTCCAGTCCTCCCTCGGGCATGGGTGTGTGTCTTTGTCCTTAAGATAATTTAGGTTAAGTACTTTGTAAGCTTAGGGACTGGTGCGCTTAGCAGTTAAGTCCCATAAGATTTCACACGTATTTGAACATTTTTGAACTAGAAGGATGTCACATTTACATCCCTTACAGCAATCAGGCAGTAAGGTCTCCTTGGGACGAGAAAGAACTTGAAATGAACCCTTTACGAATCTGTGGAAAGATCTATGCGTGAAGCAAAGAATTGCCGCCTTCATACCTTAGCGAAAGATCTGGCCGAGAGGCCGAGAACTTTCTGGTTCGATGTAAAATCGCTAAGCTTCCGTTCAGTCGCTCCTTGATCAGGCGAGGACGACAAAGTGTATGCTGAAGTTTTAAATTTCCCGTTCAAGAGAACGTTCACGTAGGGAATCGTAGAAACACACCGTCGTATTATCGTCGGCAAAATACCGTGTCGACAAACAAGTAATAAACATCCCTGGCATAGAGAATGAAGTGGAAAGGTAGAAAACAATTAAGTTGCCAAGTTCGGATCGAATCCCAGTTCGGTTTAACAAAGAATACTCTACAGCACTGTCCCCTTACTTAGGTTGCACGTGATTTTATAGAACCGATGAATCTGAATACGCAATCGTAGTTGTAATTACATAGTACAACGTCAATGATATGATGAAAGGTATAAGTTTGGTTGTAAGTTTAAGAAATACAATGTGATCGCATGAGAATAACACAAATTTGCCTGTAAAGCATTCTTTGATTTCTTATTGCGTCAGATCTTAATAAAACCTCGAGCTTCCGATAATGTATGAGAGTTCCTTCAAGCGGAGAAACTGATTTATTTGCTTCTGATGAAACGTTGGAGAATTTCGTCGTAAGCTGGAAGCTTTATTCACATTTAAAGTGCCTCAAAATCCGAGGGAATTTTATACAAGGTTTCCGTCGCAAGAAACTTCGCTGTCACACCATAATTGTCGTTATGACACGTGTTTTACGCAAACTGCATTTCCATGACCAGTTGCCGGCCAGAGTGGCCGTGCGGTTTTAGGCTCTACAGTCTGGAACCGAGCGACCGCTACGGTCGTAGTTCGAATCCTGCCTCGGGCATGGACGTGTGTGATGTCCTTAGGTTAGTTAGGTTTAATTAGTTCTAAGTTCTAGGCGACTGATGACCTCAGAAGTTAAGTCGCATAGTGCTCAGAGCCATTTGAACCATTTGAACCATGACCAGTTTATATCCCACTTCTTTATATCGTGATCGGTCATAATAGATTAATACTACCTACAATTCCAGGCACATTCTGAAGAGTGTCTAAGCTAAGTTTAACAAAACATCTCCACTTGCCGTGCACAGTATAAGATTAGTTTGTGGTTAGATGGACGTTATGGCTACGAGGAAGCACAGTCTCCATTTCGCTAAGCATCTATCTGATCTTAAGTTTACTTTCATCGACCACTGCTAAGTCATCAGCCAAACGCATTCACGCTTACCAAACTCAGACTCGGAGCAATAAATTTGGAAGGGGACAGACATGATTCTATGTACAAACGAGATCACGCTCACACATAAATACACCGAAAACCGAGCTCCTACAAGGGCCCAGACTTATAGAGGAATGTTGGAAAAATCTAACAAATTTGCAGCACACTACATGTGGGCGTTCGGCTGCCGGACCCTTTGGTGCTCCGTGTGGCTGCAGCTGTGGCCGTGAAGCGAACCGCTGTTACGGCCGCCGCAGCCCCCCCCCCCCCCCTGCTCCGCGCCGCCCCCAGCTGCCTCTCAGCACGTTCGCCCTGTGATCCGGCTATTAAAATGCAAAGAGGCGCCCTTACCTCGGGTGAATGGCGACTTTCTCGCCCCGCCGAGCAAAGCACGTGAGACGCCGGCGGACTTAAACAGGTGTTTCGCGCTGGCCCGTGCACCACGCGCCGGAGGCGAAGAGCACGTGGACGCGATGTTCCAACACACTGGCTCTCCGACGGACACTAAGCTGTATCACCTACGAGAACACTGGGTAATAAAATGACCGCAGCCAGGATCTTCACGCATCTGTGTCGAGCCTTATATAAGTGGTCGAGCAAGACGTCCAACCAAAAAACAAAAGTCTCAGAGTTATTAGGATGCTGTAAATATCACTACATAGTGCATCAGTCAATGGCCACATACATTGTTTATTGGTTACACCGGTTCCCACAAAAACACGCTTATCAATTTTACGATAGTAAGTTAAATAAACGTGGAACCATCTAAACTGCTTAACTGGCAAAATGACTTTACACCCAACATCTACTTTGCTTTATTTGACAATGTTTTACTCCAATCACTGCACGCCTCTGTTATATATAGTATGTTGCTATGTTCACCTAGTATTGAGAGCATCACATATTCACTTCCTTTTCATACCTTCTACGCATGACTAGTATGTTCTTGTTCCTTCTCTATTCCTTTCATAGACTTCATTAATCAGATAATGTGAATCATCCACTGTTACGGAATTTTATCATTCTTTTCTTGCAACGGAGTGCCGCAGGGTACGAGGAGCCCTCTGCCGGTCACGTTCCTCCATCTACTTCCCGCCTGTGCGGAATTCTGGCGTTAGCGCTGACAGAGGGCGCTGATTATGTGCAGCACTATGTTTTCTTTCATTTGTGGCTCCTTTAGCGATTTGTTTTATGGTTGTTTAATATTACTCTGTGCACTGTCAATGGTGTTTAATATTTATGTCATTATCTAGAATATTGGCACTAGAGAACATGTCAACTACTGTTTCTTAACTCTTCCTCTTTTTAACAATATTACTTTTGTCGTGTTATTTTTTTATTGCTTTTTATTACTGTAATGCCTTTTATACATTATAAGCATATTACAGACTTCAACTATTGTATGCCCCTTTATTTTCGCTGTTTCAGCTAATTATTGAAAACTAGTGAATGCCGACATTAGCGACATCTGGTGAACTTCTAACATTCTGCGTGGTGTCTGTTTGTTCTAAGTCGTGTGTCCCTACCACTTTCGCGCAACGTTGCTCTGAGCGTGTTTTTTAGGGAATTGACTAGTTTGAACCTGGGACCTGTTGCTGGTAAGGAGACGCCAGACCACACATGACATGTAGAGTTCAGAAGAGTTAAGTGAGACTAGCGATGATATAACCAAATACTTAATGATTTCAGCGTCAGCTCCACTGCACTCCCTGTAAAAGAATCTTAATACTAACTAAATTTAGTGGAAGGGGTTCAAGGCTTCACTATTTTTAGTTAACTGGTAAAATAACGTCGAAAAAGCAGTTAAGTGTACCATTGGAAATTTTATTCTACTCACAAAACATTATTTATAAATTGCACTATTGATAAAAGAAAATGTTTTAATACAGGATGATAAAAACCAACTGCGTTCAACAAAAATGTGAACGAATATTCCCTGAATGGGTTTCCAAGTTCTACAATGGATCGAAGGAAGACCTATGCCGTATCACATCTATAATCTAGGTTTAAATTAAGTTTCACAAAGGAGAAAACTATCAAAATGGTCTACAGTGACCCTCAATTATCTTTACTTACTTATCTAATTTGTCGTAAATTACAGTGGCTGATGTGGCTTCTCCATAATTATATAACAGAAAAATCATCGCGTTTCAAATTTTAACTTACATAGCAAATGTGAATACCATGAGCTTCAATTGACGATCGACACTAGTATTACGTAAAAAGGTGATATTACAGATGAGACTTCTGTAGTTCTGAGTGAAGCCTTATGCGCTCAAAAATGCGGCATCGCATGCGTTCATTACCTTGTCGGTGTTCATCAGGGGGCGGCGGCCGGCGCAGCTCCATGCATCTCGCTATCTCGGAAGCAACTCTCTCCTAACTTCTCCTTACTACAATATACCGAAGTTGATTTGAAAAAATACTATCTGGCTGTGTTTTCATCTGACCAATCTGGGTCTCAATGTTAACCTTAAGCTCCACCTACAAAAATTCTGTCTATCCGATGAGAAACGTTATACTTTTCGTGGTGGGGCAATGTTTTTAAAATTTTGCAACGTAACAGAGACGCAAAAATGTCTCACACTAAAATTTGCTGCCGGTGTGGCCCTTTTAGTGTTATCATAAGATCTATACAGTTCTTCTGGAGAGCACTAGCTTTTAACATGGGCTGGGGGTGGTCCTGGTGGTTAGCTGGCAACATGGGTGTCCATCCGTCCCTTATCGTAGGGCCTTCTAGCTTAACACGGTTCTGCTCTCGGTTTCTGTTCTCGTTTCTTCCCTCGAAACTGCGTCTGTCTCACGGTGGGAAGGTATGACATGCATTTAGGCATTCTTGTGTTAGTCTGTGGTATTCCATTCGCTCACTCGTCACTCGTATTACTTTGGTTAATTTAATGTCACGATTTATTCGGAGCTATGTGACATACTACTGGATTTGATTATCATGTCAGGGTTTTCATGGAAGGTGTTGGATTTGCCTGAGACCTTACAAACTTACAACAGAAACATCTTGTTGGCTACTGTACGGCAGCTTGCTTTAAACAGTAGTACTACTGACAACATGACTCGTGCATGTGATGTTATTTACACGTATTTGACGATGCCGGTGTTGATTCTGCATTTAACATTTGACGATGCCACTATGGCCGCAGTACATTAGGACTTTGTTTATACGACACAGGTATGCCTCTTCATATTTAAAGCGCACAAATGTAAAGTTCGTCAGTACTACCCTTCATTCTGGTCTATGTATTGTTCTTAAGCTGTGTACGGTTTGCGAGTGTATTTATGCCTTTTCCCATTTTTGCTGCAGATCTGATGATGGTTATTAAAGACCGAAACCGGAAATCAGTTAACAAAAAGTTGGTGACCAAAGACGTAAATTAAATTAAACTTATTACATATTATTGTTAATAATCGTAGATTACACACCATTTTAGAAATATAATTCAATATATACATAATTTACCAACTGACACATGTAATTTGTGTAATTTATCGCATACGCCGTAGTGTCGAGGAAGTCCGAGGGGCCCCCAGGATATTAATATTGAGAGAACTCTTCCACAATGTGTCTAACAGTCTCTCTTTTAGAGCCACAGGCATTCTCTGCAGTAGCAGTGTTTCTCAATATATAGAAGATCACCATATCTCTCATGGTCGGTTCGGATCCTGTTAAGTGTACTCCATATCCTCCAGGACAGATCAAGTTCCCATGGTTTGCTGTTGCTGTGGAGAAAGCTAAGGAGTTCTGGTGGAGTATTACCACACCACTCTACTTTCCAAGCTTCGTGGAGACTGATATTACTGGCGGTGATTCGGACAGCAGGGATGTCCCCATGAACCGGGAGCTGCTGGTTCTGGCAAATTTTCTTATATTCCCTCGGAAGACTATTCTTCCTTCTCAAGTCATGTAGTGGAATGCGGCTCAGGGCAGGTAGCCAGAATACTGGAACGGGCTTGATTCTGCCAGTAACAATATGCATTGTTTGATAGCTTCCTATGGCTGCTGTTTATGCTGCAATGCTCTGTCGCTAACTAGCCAAGGTCGAGGGAGGATGATGGTAAAGTCGAAGCTGCAGATCCCTATGTTGTACCTCAAAATTTTCGCAGAGTATTATTTCTTGACCTCTGTATAGCTGCCGTCTTTATTAGATGCTCCTTAAAAGACAGCATTGTGTCAAGTATAACACCAAACTACCGTGGGTGTTTATTATGGGCCAGAAGGTTACCCTCGAAATATAAGTCCATTTCTCGATTGGCAAAGACATTACTCATATGAAAGCAAGTGGACTCAGTTTTGTTACGATTCGGTTGAAGTTCCCATTCATGAAAATACTATCCCATTTCACTTAGTTCATTTGCAACCTACGTCCTTAATTATTTGCTTGACGTATTCCAATCTCTGTCTTCCTCTACAGTTTTTGCCCTCTACAGCTCCCTCTAGTACCATGGAAGTCATTCCCTCATGTCTTCGCAGATGTCCTATCATCCTGTCCCTTCTCCTTATCAGTGTTTTCCACATATTCCATTCCTCTCCGATTCTGCGTAGAACCTCCTCATTCCTTACCTTATCAGTCCACCTAATTTTCAACATTCGTCTATAGCACCACATCTCAAATGCTTCGATTCTCTTCTGTTCCGGTTTTCCCACAGTCCGTGTTTCACTACCATACAATGCTGTACTCCAAACGTACATCCTCAGAAATTTCTTCCTCAAATTAAGGCCGGTATTTAATATTAGTAGACTTCTCTTGGCCAGAAATGCCTTTTCTGCCATAGCGAGTCTGGTTTCGATGTCCTCCTTGCTCCGTCCGTCATTGGTTATTTTACTGCCTAGGTAGCAGAATTCCTTAACTTCATTGACTTCGTGACCATCAATCCAGATGTTAAGTTTCTCGCAGTTCTCATTTCTACTACTTCTCATTACCTTCGTCTTTCTCCGATTTACTCTCAAACCATACTGTCTACTCATTAGACTGTTCATTCTGTTCAGCAGAGCATTTAATTCTTCTTCACTTCCACTCAGGATAGCAATGCCATCAGCGAATCGTATCATTGATATCCTTTCACCTTGTATTTTAATTCCACTCCTGAATCTTTCTTTTATTTCCATCATTGCTTCCTCGATGTACAGATTGAAGAGTAGGGGCGAAAGGTTACAGCCTTGTCTTACACCCTTCTTAATACGAGCACTTCGTTCTTGATCGTCGACACTTATTATTCCCTCTTGGTGGTTGTACATATTGTATATGACCCGACTCTCCCTATAGCTTACCCCTACTTTTTTCAGAATCTCGAACATCTTGCACCATATTATATTGTCGAACGTTTTTTCCAGTTCGACAAATCCTATGAAATTGTCTTGATTTTTCTTTAGCCTTGCTTCCATTATTAGCCGTAACGTTAGAATTGCCTCTCTCGTCCCTTTACTTTTCCTAAAGCCAATGTGATCGTCACCTAGCGCATTCTCAATTTTCTTTTCCATTCTTCTGTATATTAATCTTGTAA
Source organism: Schistocerca cancellata (assembly GCF_023864275.1). Classification (NCBI taxonomy): domain Eukaryota; kingdom Metazoa; phylum Arthropoda; class Insecta; order Orthoptera; family Acrididae; genus Schistocerca; species Schistocerca cancellata. Next base: position 2,334,321 of record NW_026047103.1, read on the forward strand.
GCAGCTTCGATGCATGAGCTGTTAAGCTGATTGTGCGATAATTCTCGCACTTGTCAGCTCTTGCCGTCTTCGGAATTGTGTGGATGATGCTTTTCCGAGAGTCAGATGGTATATTGCCAGACTCATATATTCTACACACCAACGAGAATAGTCGTTTTGTTGCCACTTCCCCCAATGAATTTAGAAATTCTGATGGAATGTTATCTACCCCTTCTGCCTTATTTGACCGTAAGTCCTCCAAAGCTCTTTTAAATTCCGATTCTAATGCTGGATACCCTATCTCTTCTAAATCGACTCCTGTTTCTTCTTCTATCACGTCGGACAAATCTTCACCTTCATAGAGGCTTTCAATGTATTCTTTCCACCTATCTGCTCTCTCCTTTGCATTTAACAGTGGCATTCCCGTTGCACTCTTATTGTTACCACCGTTGCTTTTAATGTCACCAAAGGTTGTTTTGACTTTCCTTTATGTTGAGTCTGTCCTTCCGACAATCATATCTTTTTCGATGTCTTCACATTTTTCCTGCAGCCATTTCGTGTTAGCTTCCCTGCACTTCCTATTTACTTAATTTCTCAGCAACTTGTATTTCTGTATTCATGATTTTCCCGGAACATGTTTGTCCGTCCTCCTTTCATCAATCAACTGAAGTATTTCTTCTGTTACCCATGGTTTCTTCGCAGCTACCTTCTTTGTACCTATGTTTTCCTTCCCAACTTCTGTGATGGCTCTTTTTAGAGATGTCCATTCCTCTTCAACTGTACTGCCTACTGCGCTATTCCTCACTGCTGTATCTATGGCGTTAGAGAACTTCAAACGTATCTTGTCATTCCTTAGTACTTCCGTATCCCACTTCTTTGCGTATTGATTCTTCCTGACTAATGTCTTGAACTTCAGCCTACTCTTCATCACTACTATATTGTGATCTGAGTCTATATCTGCTCCTGGGTACGCCTTACAATCCACTATCTGATTTCGGAATCTCTGTCTGACCATAATATAATCTAATTGAAATCTTCCCGTATCTCCCGGCCTTTTCCAAGTATACCTCCTCCTCTTGTGATTCTTGAACAGGGTATTCGCTATTACTAGCTGAAACTTGTTACAGAACTGAATTAGTCTTTCTTCTCTTTCAGAGCTTGTCCCAAGCCCATATTCTCCTGTAACCTTTTCTTCTACTCCTTGCCCTACAACTGCATTCCAGTCGCCCATGACTATTAGATTTTCGTCCCCCTTTGCATACTGCATTACCCTTTTAATATCCTCATACACTTTTACACTCAATAGCGTAAACAAACTTCGTGGAGCGAGTGGCTGCTATATCAGCAACATACGAGAGTTTGAACTAGGTATTGACTGTAGAAGCCACGGAAATCTCACAAGGGCACTAGTTGACACTACGAATTATTTCTGTCTGCCGCGACCATGCGAAAAACGCTCCACTCTCCAAATCCTTCCCGCGACTGTATGTCGCGCCTTCACGTCCAGCACTTTGCATGTCCTGTCCCGTACTCGCCTGTCCTCTCCACCGAACTCGCTTCCATCCAGTCTCCCCGTTCACGAGCACTGTCAATACCTAGAGCGCTCTCGCCATGTCTTCAAGCCAACGCACACACACAAAGATAATGAAACACATTCGAAATACTGGATTTACATTTAAATAACTTGAAATCTTCCCGTATCTCCCGGCCTTTTCCAAGTATACCTCCTCCTCTTGTGATTCTTGAACAGGGTATTCGCTATTACTAGCTGAAACTTGTTACAGAACTCAATTGGTCTTTCTCCTCTTTCAGAGCTCCTACGGCTGGACCATAAACACGCTCTAGCACACATTATTAGATACATAAACAAATTAAATAAACATGTATCAAGGGAACAGAACAAAAGATAGGCCAGTAGCCTAATGTCTCTGTGCTTTCTAAAACACAGTAAATATTTAACCAATTTGTTCATGAATAATATAGAGCGGTTAAAGACGTAGATGAATAAATATATTTATAAGCATGCTGCTACCGTTTCTTCGTGTAACTGTGAAAAACAAAAACGTAGATGAATAAATATATTTATAAGCATGCTGCTACTGTTTCTTCGTGTAACTGTGGAGTACTTATGGGCTGACACGATCGCTAGTAATAGGCCACTTTGACCTTCAATAACTCATGTACTATTCAAGTTCTATGGCTGTAATTCATACCAATTTAGGTTTACACTAATAGCTTTCTAAAGACATGGCGATCGACAAAATCGGATGAAGCGTTTATATTTTGGAAATCCGTTGCTGGGTGTTGCTTGTATTATTTACAATCAGATACTCAACTTTAAACTGATAAAGATATTGAAAATCTGATTACTCCATCAGAATCGTCGTGCAAATAATAGTAATGCACATGTTTCGTTTGAGTTATCGTGATTCATCTAGCTACTATTACTTTCTACACGAACTGTGAAATGACTGCCATTAAGGTTTCACAAATTCCGCCATCTTTGGTCCTGCCGGCACACAGTGTCACCAAGGAATTCCCAGCCACATGCTCGATGGACCACGCGCTGGCGCTCCCCTCATGCTCAGCTAACGTTCGGCATCTCGAGGTTGCTGCCGGGCCTCGGCTCTGCCGACCGTCCTGTGCGGGCGCCCCCAACTCCGAACATGTAACATTTGCAGGGCGCCACAAGTCGCCTGTCAACCTCACACTATGGTCCAGGCGAGGCTCCTAGCGGCTTCTTGCTGTTTTCTCGCGTGAAAACATTGCATACAAGGCATTTCCGCAATGACTATACGGTGCGTCATCTCATCCAACTTTGGCAAAATGTATCGCACTGAAGTGTGGATATCTCTAGACGTGAAGGACTAAATCCCATCAAATTTCCTGATTACAGTTTGATTTTTCGCCACTGATAATTAAACTCTGTCAGTATCAAATGATGTAGCACAACAGTCAGTCATCCTTTTCTTTCAGGTTTTATTAGCCAAATCTACATTTCGACTAGTGCCTAGCCATTATCAATGCGCTATTTCACAGTAGCAATGCATGTCCTTGTATGTCAGTCCCCTCTTGTTCGGGCTTCTTTCACAGCTCGTTGAAGACTCTATCATTGTCCACTGAAATATATCTTGGCTGCACGTAACACTGTTTGCAATTTTAATACCGTAGAAGAGCCTAAACAGCTTGATGAACATGTCTATAGTGTGGCTCGTCTCTGAATTATATTCCAATATTATCTCCATTATAGATATATTCACATTGTTCCTCGTTGCCATGTTTTCCAGCAAAAGGAAATTAATTGAAGTTACAGGGGTCTTCCTGTGTGCATCATGTGTCTTAGCTCAAAATGGTTCAAGTGGCTCTGAGCACTATGAGACTTAGCATCAGAGGTCATCAGTCCCCTAGAACTTAGAACTACTTAAACCTAAATAACCTAAGGACATCACACACATCCATGCCCGAGGCAGGATTCGAACCTGCGATTGTAACGGACGGAAGCGCCTAGAACCGCTCGGCCACACCGGCCGGCTCATGTGTCTTCACAGCATAGTTATTCGCAATTGACAGAATTCTGGCTTTGAATTTACCCTTCTAACTTTGCAGTTCTGCGGGTTCAATAACACGGCAGATGTTTTAAAGTCTTTTAATAAACTCTTATATATATATATATATATATATATATATATATATATATATATATATACATTGAGTAGATTAAAACTGAAGAAACTGCAAAAAGGCGGGAATTTCAGGAGATGGGACCTGGATAAACTGAAAGAACCAGAGGTTGTACAGAGTTTCAGGGAGAGCACAAGGGAACAAATGACAGGAATGGGGGAAAGAAATACAGTAGAAGAAGAATGGTAGCTTTGAGGAATGAAATAATGAAGGCAGCAGAGGATCAAGTAGGTAAAAAGACGAGGGCTAGTAGAAATCCTTGGGTAACAGAAGAGATACTGAATTTAATTGATGAAAGGAGAAAATACAAAAGTGCAGTAAGTGAAGCAGGCAAAAAGGAATACAAACGTCTCAAAAATGAGATCGACAGGAAGTGCAAAATGGCTAAGCAGGGATGGCTAGAGGACAAATGTAAGGATGTAGAGGCTTATCTCACGAGGGAAATTAAAGGGACCTTTGGAGAAAAGAGAACCACTTGCATGAATATGAAGATCTCAGATGGAAACCCAGCTCTAAGGAAAGAAGGGAACGCAGAAAGGTGGAAGGAGTATATACAGGGTCTATACAGGGGCGATGTTCATGAGGACAATATTATGGAAAAGGAAGAGGATGTAGATGAAGATGAAATGGGAGATACGATACTGCGTGAAGAGTTTGACAGAGCACTGAAAGACCTGAGTCGAAACAAGGCCCCGGGAGTAGACAACATTCCATTAGAACTACTGACGGCCTTGGGAGAGCCAGTCCTGACAAAACTCTACCATCTCGTGAGCAAGATGTATGAAACAGGCGAAATTCCCTCAGACTTCAAGAAGAATATAATAATCCCAATGCCAAAGAAAGCAGGTGTTGACAGATGCAAAAATTACCGAACTATGAGTTTAATAATTAACAGCTGCAAAATACTAACGCGAATTCCTTACAGACGAATGGAAAAACTGGTAGAAGATGACCTCGGGGAAGATTAGTTTGAATTCCGTAGAAATGTTGGAATACGTGAGAGCAAACCTACGTTTCTAGCATTTGTAGACTTACAGAAAGGTTTTGACAATGTTGATTGGAATACTCTCCTTCAAATTCTGAAGGCGGCAGGGCTAAAATACAGGGAGCGAAAGGCTATTTACAATTTGTACAGAAAGCAGATGGCAGTTACAAGAGTCGAAGGATATGAAAGGGAAGCAGTGGTTGGGAAGGGAGTGAGACTGGGTTTTAACCTCTCCCCGATGCTATTCAATCTGTATACTGAGCAAGCAATAATGGAAACAAAAGGAAAGTTCGGAATAGGTATTAAAATCCATGGAGAAGAAATAAAAACTTTGAGATTCGCCGAGGACATTGTAATTCTGTCAGAGACAGCAAAGGACTTGGAAGAGCAGTTGAGCGGAATGGACAGTGTCTTGAAAGGAGGGTATAAGACGAACTTCAACAAAAGCAAAACGAGGATAATGGAATGTAGTCGAATTAAGTCGGGGGACGCTGAGGGAATTAGATTAGGAAATGAGACACTTAAAGTAGTAAAAGAGTTTTGTTATTTGGGGAGCAAAATAAGTGATGATGGTCGACGTAGAGAGGATATAAAATGTAGACTGGCAATGGCACGGAATGCGTTTCTGAAGAAGAGAAATTTGTTAACATCGGGTATTGATTTAAGTATCAGGAAGTCGCTTCTAAAAGTATGTGTATGAAGTGTAGGCATGTATGGAAGTGAAACATGGACGATAAATAGTTTAGGCAAGAAGAGAATAGAAGCTTTCGAAATGTGGTACTACAGAAGAATGCTGAAGATTAGATGGGTAGATCACGTAAGTAGTGATGCGGTATTGAATAGAATTGGGGAGAAGAGGAGTTTGTGGCACAACTTGAGTAGAAGAAGGGATCGGTCGGTAGGACATGTTCTGAAGCATCAAGGGATCACCACTGTAGTACTGGAGGGCAGCGTGGAGGGTAAAAATCGTAGAGGGAGACCAAGATATGAATACATTAAGCAGATTGAGAAGGATGTAGGCCGCAGTAGGTACAGGATAGAGTAGCATGGAGAGCTGCATCAAACCAGTCTCAGGACTGAAGACCACAACAACAACATATTTATTGACTGTGAGACGCCAAACGGCATGTTAAGCAACTTAAAAGCAAAGATTTTTCCGTCCTTCGTGCACAACTGTACCTTTTTTTCCACAGCGTGTGATGTGACTGTAATGGCCGTGTATGGAGAGTGGCGCTATGTTCGTTTTGTGTGACGCTGGAGCCTGGTGCTGGCACTTTACTAGAATAGAAGAAGGGGCCGCCGAGGTTAACGACCCCCTCCGACGGACGGAACATTCGCAGTTCCACACGCCCTCATTTCATGACCTACTTCGCTGAGATTTGGAATTTAATGGACGCCATCCGCGCAGAGTCCAGCGATCGGGAACTTACACCACCACGGGTCCTCCCCTTTACGGTAAAGACAAGCGGAAAGCAGCCTACAGCATGTGGCGTTCCCAGGCGGCTACTCATCCAAGCCGTGCCACGCGTGACGCTACTTTATCAAATACATTACATGAATTCGCAACTTCGAAAATGGGCGGCCATCAGCTGTAGAATGGAATGACGGCAGTGAAAATTCGTGCCGGACCGGGACTCGAACTAAAATTTCCCGCTTGACGCGAGCGGTCGCCTTACCATTCTGCTATCCGTGCACGGCTCAGGGCCAAACCCAGACTTCCATAGGTGGTCGACTCTTCGTATACAGCCTGTACTCGCAAATCCACCATCTATATTCCAGTACAAGTCAGACGCTTTACTTGTAATTTGCTTCCGGCGTGTCGGCATGTACAAGTATTTCAGAATAACAGAGACACTACAAAATCGTGTGGCTTTATGAAGGTGATCAGCCAAGAACTGGAGTATTCAACGAGGCAAGGCCGTTGGACACATCTTTTCCAGTCTCTGTCCGAATCGTTCAGACCAGTCAGTAGTGTTATTGGTGTAACAGTCATTCTTGGCTGTATCTAGATCGTTAATGTAGAGTATAAGCCTGATTTCAACCTTGAATGTACACTATGTGATCAAAAGTGACCGGACACACCCAAAAACATACGTTTTTCATATTAGCTGCATTGTGCTGCCACCTACTGCCAGGTACACCGTATCAGCGACCTCAGTACTCGTTAGACATTGTGAGAGAGCAGGATGGGGCGCTCCGAGGAACTCAGACCGACTGTGGTCAGATGATCGGATGCCATTTGTGTCATACGTCTGTACGCGAGACTTCCACATTTCTAAACACCCTAGATCTATTGTTTCCTATGTGATACTGATGTGGAAACGTGAAGTGACTCGTTGTTGTTGTTGTGGTGGTGGTCTTCAGTCCTGAGACTAGTTTGATGCAGCTCTCCATGCTACTCTATCCTGTGCAAGCTTCTTCATCTCCCAGTACCTACTGCAACCTACATCCTTCTGAATCTGCGTAGTGTATTCATCTCTTGGTCTCCCCCTACAATTTTTACCCTCCACGCTGCCCTCCAATACTAAATTGATGATCCCTTGATGCCTCAGAACATCTCCTACCAACCGATCCCTTCTTCTGGTCAAGTTGTGCCACAAACTTCTCTTCTCCCCAATCCTATTCAATACTTCCTCATTAGTTATGTGATCTACCCATCTAATCTTCAGCATTCTTCTGTAGCACCACATTTCGAAAGCTTCTATTCTCTTCTTGTCCAAACTATTTACCGTCCATGTTTCACTTCCATACATGGCTACACTCCATACAAATACTTTCAGAAATGACTTCCTGACACTTAAAATCTATACTCGATGTTAACAAATTTCTCTTCTTCAGAAACGCTTTCCTTGCCATTGCCAGTATACATTTTATACCCTCTCTACTTCGACCATCATCAGTTATTTTGCTCCCCAAATAGCAAAACTCCTTCACTACTTTAAGTGTCGAATTTCCTAATCTAATACCCTCAGCATCACGTGACTTAATTCGACTACATTCCATTATCCTCGTTTTGCTTTTGTTGATGTTCATCTTATATCCTCCTTTCAAGACACTGTCCATTCCGTTCAACTGCTCTTCCAGGTCCTTTGCTGTCTCTGACAGAATTTCAATGTCATCGGCAAACCTCAAGGTTTTTATTTCTTCTCCATGGATTTTAATACCTACTCCGAATTTTTCTTTTGTTTCCTTTACTGCTTGCTCAATATACACATTGAATAACATCGGGGAGAGGCTACAACTCTGTCTTACTCCCTTCCGAACCACTGCTTCCCTTTCATGTCCCACGACTCTTATAACTGCCATCTGGTTTCTGTGCAAATTGCAAATAGGCTTTCGCTCCCCTGCCACCTTTAGAATTTGAAAGAGAGTATTCCAGTCAACATTGTCAAAAGCTTTCTCTAAGTCTACAAATGCTAGAAACGTAGGTTTGCCTTTCCTTAATCTTTCTTCTAAGATAAGTCGTAAGGTCAGTATTGCCTCACGTGTTCCAGTATTTCTACGGAATCCAAATTGATCTTCCCCGGGGTCGGCTTCTACTAGTTTTTCCATTCGTCAGCAAAGAATTGGTGTTAGTATTTTGCAGCTGTGGCTTATTAAACTGATTGTTCGGTTGAAGTGACTCATACAGCACAAAAGCGTACAGGCCGAACTTATCTGTTGACTGACAGAGACCGCCGTCAGTTGAAGAGGGTCGTAATGTGTAATACGCAGACATCTAGCGAGACCATGACACAGGAATTACAAACTGCGTCAGGATTCACTGCAAGTACTGTGACAGTTAGGCGAGAGGTGAGAAAACTTGGATTTCATGGTCGAGTGGCTGCTCATAAACTACACATCACGCCTGTAAATGCCAGATGACGCCTCGCTTGGTGTAAAGAGCGTAAAAATTGGACGATTGAACAGTGGAAAAACTTTGTGTGGAGTGACGAATCACGGTACACAATGTGGCGATCCGATGGCAGGGTGCGGGTATGGCGATTGCCTGGTGAACGTCATCTGCCAGCGTGTGTAGTGCCAACAGTAAAATTCGGACGTGGTATTGTTACGGCGTGGTCGTGATTTTCATGGAGGGGGCTTGCACCCCTTGTTGTTTTGCGTGGCACCATCACAGCACAGGCCTACATTGATGTTTTAAGCACGTTCTTGCTTCCCACTGTTGAAGAACAATTCGCGGACTGCGATTGCATCTTTCAACACGATCAAACACCTGTTCATAGTGCACGGTCTATGGCGGAGTCATTACACGACAATAACATCCCTGTAATGGACTGGCCTCTACGGAGTCCTTACCTCAATCCTATAACAGACCTTTGGGATGTTTTGGAATGCCGACTTCGTGCCAGGCCTCACCGACCAACATCGACACCTGTCCTCAGTACAGCAGTCCGTGAAGAATGGCCTGCCATTCCCCAAGAAACCTTCCAGCACCTGATTGAACGTATGCCTACGAGAGTGGAAGCTGTCATCAAGGCTAAGGATGGGCCAACACCATATTGAATTCCAGCATTACCGATGGTTAGCGCCACGGACTGGTAAGTCATTTTCAGCCAGGTGTCCGGATACTTTTGATCACATAGTGTGTCTTTTGTATGCTGTTTTTCAGCTATAAATTGTATGATATACATTGTAATGATATTCTACCAGATGCACTATTTTATATATCTTTTTAAATTATTGCTACCGGTTTCGAGCAGTACCTAAATATAATCAAGCTTTTATCAGTAAATATGTATATGTATATTCAAATAAATGTGTAATACTTAGCTGTAATATCATTATCTTTTACGTACACAACTACACCTCATATGCAAATTTTCAAATAGGATGTACTTTTCTTACATTTGAACGTAGTCGCTATATTATGGATATACGTGTCAGAGATACGGTTTAATTTCAAATGTAAATCTTTGATAAAAATCTGTTTACATCGTACGTAATTTAGGATTGTCTGTCGCTAATAGGAAGTTTATGGAAGTTCTCAACACATCTTCGAGAAAGCAAACGCTGAACGGTACATATAAATATTGGTCTTTTCCTTGTTCATAGGCCCGAGAAAGGAAGCTACATGAAAATTTTAGAGGAAACAGAAATCTACACATAACTTCAAAAAATCCAAATAATATTCTGAATGAACGTAGGGAACTCAGAAATAAAAAGCTTGACAACTTCGACAAAATTCCTATTGGTGGCAGACATTTCAGAACGAAAGGTAATCCTAAATTTTACTTACGATATACTCGTACATTGATTTTCTTCAAAGATAAAAACTTAAGTAGAAACCATATCTCTGATATATACATCGATAATGAAACGACCATGTGCAAATGGAACAAAACGTTGAAAATTGTATTTGCGATCTTACTGTGTAAGTAAAAGATTTATATTACAGCTAAATATTACACGTTCGTTTGTATATACATAAATATACGTACTGATAATAGCTTGATTATATTTAAGTATCACTTGAAAATGAGCCGTGTAGCAAATATTATAAAAGATATATAAAGAAACAGCTGTATTACCTATTGATTAGCAATAGCAAGCTAACGAAATCCCTCTCTACGATGAACTTCTACATGTAATCTCAAAGATTCCGTAAGAATGTTTGGAAGTTTCACTAAAATGATGTCCTCGGGATAACCTCCTGTAAAAGTTTATCTACGTAGATTATATACCGTACATATCGCGCCCCGGCAAGAAAAAAGACACAAATTAAAAAAAAACGGAAGGTTTTAGTTCATGTCACTGAGAAATACGTGGGAAGTGTCCCTACTTGTACGTAAACGTCTCCCAATTCTTCCACTTCAGGCCAGTTATGTCAGTTCAGTTATCGACCACTTGACGATTCGGGATTCGACTGTGTTGTTGTCTGTCTTGTCCAGTCCTTCGACTTGTTCTTAGAAAGTATCTGTTGCCGGAGCTCTGGGACTTACATTTGTGGCTGACTATGACATCTTTTGTCAGTCATTCAAAACCTTAACGATAATTACATGTTAGCGGCTGCTTCAATTCCTGTAGTGTTCAAGACGTTCAGATCGGACTTTACAACAATTTGTATTCTGTTTTGCCAACACTGTTCTGAGCGAAGGCTCCAGCGTGCTTCACACCTGCGGATAACGTTTCTTGGAGTTCACAAAGGAAAGAATATTCCTGAGCAGTCACATGAAGCTCGTTCTCCTTCTTAATCGCCAATATTTGATTTCATTTTGTTGTCATTCTCCGCTGAAATTTTGATTCAGTCTTGCCTCTCAACCTCTTTTACAGTTCAAAATCTCTATTAGCATCAATATTTGTAATTTCCGAATCACAGGAGTCTGTTAGAGAGCAGGACTAATTAAAAAAAAAAGATATTAACCTGGACAGTTATCTACCTGAGTCTCTATGAAATACAGTCCAACCAAGTGCCTAACGCGTTTATCAGCTACTTGATTTCTCGAGTTCATTACAAGTTTTTGAAAATATGTCTATTAATGAATGTTGTCATTAATTACGACTTATAAAAATTTAATGTATGTTGATGGGATAAGTAATATCTATTTATGTGAAATCATTATAGTAATCACGCTGGCCATGTTGGGGAAGTTTTTATTGTATAAAGCACAGAGAATATCTTTCGTGTAACAATAAAATCTCTGTCGCAGAGTTGAAGGCAAAGGAGTTGCGAAGCATCTGTGGTGTGAAACCGAGGTATGTGTTGGCGCGCAATTGCTAGAATGTCACGCATCGATAACGTTTTTTTGATATGTGGCCAAGCAAGTACGTGGCCAGCAAGTACGTGGGAACAATGTGTGACCGCGGGAAGGTTTTGAATGGTAACGAAGAATACTGAGTGACCCAAATTATTTCTAGCCGTTGGCTATCCAGAAGTGCCTGTTGTTAATACTGGATGGCGTAATAAGCGCTACTTCACACGACAAGTAGCACATTGCAAAGTAAGCTCCAACCAGTATTTTGTAAGTATGTAGTGTGCATGCCAGCGTCATAGCAGCTTTTTGCAACATTATACCGTGATTGTCAAAGAACGAACTTGTCGAGAGAAAGTTCATTGACCCCAGTCGTTAACCATCAGCATGGTTTTATCCTGCCACCATAAAGTTCGAGAAAGTTTCAAGAGAAATAAAAGAAGCCAAATCAAGTTAAATTTATAGTTGACTTTCAAAGAAGTACTTATTGTTTTCAAAAGCAGTAGTAAGTGTAGTGGTTCAGGTAGTATTGCACTAATACTGTAGCCCGTCAGCTTAAATTAAAAGTGATTTAATTGATATTTATTTTCTGTGGCAAAAGTATGCTGGCTTACTAGTAGTCAAAGTAGTTTTACACATTTATGCTGTATTTTGTAAATGATATGTGAGTCTGTCAAGATAACGCTAGTAGCGATCAACATTTGTCACCTTGAACGTTATTACGGCATTAATCTGAGACACAATCATTTTGTAAAGTAATAAGTAAAGAATGATAAACACATTGCAACAGTTTTAGGTACTTTTTCAAACGTGTAGCATTATCTTGAGCTATGTACAGTTTGAGGCAATTTTTCAAACTTGTAGCATTATCTTGAGCTACGTACAGTTCCCATGAAGTCATTGCTTATTATTGGCGATTATTATAGTACCGAACATCATTCCAAGTTAACGTATTTTGTGTTCACGGTGTAGTTTTATTTTACATATAAGCTAGCGGGTGAGCATTTTATTAAGTTACTGTTTTGTCTTTATCAGACGATATGTACTTGATATCAAAGTAACTATACTCATTTTCGAAAATTAACTATTGCTCGAATTTGGAGCTAATGGCCGTCTTGTACTGCAATCTAAATTCATTTAAAAATTCAAAATTCAAAATTACGCCTAACTATTTTGAAATTTTATTTTTATTGCCACGTTTTACATTTCGATCGTAGTTCTACGTGGTAACAAGACTCGTGCGATAGGAGTTAGGTTGCAACTATCTGTATTCTGTCGACATTCTTCGGATTTGCCGCCTTCTTTGCACTAGATGTGGCACAATAAAATCTAAATAACCGTTATTTCTGCCGCTACGTATTAGCATGTGTTGTACAACGCATCTTCCTTCTTCTCTCACGTAACTTAACAACCGTTCACTATTGGAGGCAGCTCTATACACCTGGAAAACTCACTGCATCAGCAACATTTTTCTCTGTTTGTGACCGCATTGTGAGTATGTAAAACTAAAGACGTTTCGGTCACTGTTGCAAGTGATGTTCTTCAGAGAGTTGCAACACTGGCCGAAACGTTGGTAGTTTTACATGTTCACAATGCGGTGACAATTCCAAAAAAATATTAATAACTGTGACAATGGCGGCGGGAGCCTACATTTACACTTACAGTGTATCTGTTGGCCCGGGACATCTGATATCTCTGTGTGCATATACAACATTTAGTCCGCAGCTCGTGGTCGTGCGGTAGCGTTCTCGCTTCCCGCGCCCGGGTTCCCGGGTTCGATTCCCGGCGGGGTCAGGGATTTTCTCTGCCTCTTGATGACTGGGTGTTGTGCGATGTCCTTAGGTTAGTTAGATTTAAGTAGTTCTAAGTTCTTGGGGACGGATGACCATTGATGTTAAGTCCCATAGTGCTCAGAGCCATTTGAACCATTTTGAACAACATTTAGAAATCAGAAGAGATCAATGTTGAAACAAATTATTTGGTTTTTAGTTGACGTCACAGCAAGCCAATTGATCTTCTTCAAAGTTTCCAGTTTGCTACATCAGATATCTGTATTTTATCTACGGGGACCGACGTCACTAATCCTAAACGTTTTCATAGTGTTGCTGACAACACTGGCAGCTCACGACAGGACCAGTCAGTTACACTCCAGTGCTGCTCAAATGTTATCATAAATTCTCTGATGACTTCTGACAATGTGCGCCTTAGATTCCCTCTTCCGAAACATACTTCCTAGAATTCCTATTAACGAGAGAGTTGTCCGCCAAACAGAACAGAAAAGTGCGACATTTAGGAAATTCGTGATGGACCGTGTGCAGGACACTTGTTTTCGTACTTTCCCTATCTACGGCGATACACTGCACCCTGATGGTGACTCACCGAACACGCCGTGCAACAACAGCTGAGGAACTCGATACGTGGCGCGTCAGAGCGTAGTCAGTCACACGTCAACTGCGCGACAAACGCTTTCTTTGCGAGCGCCGCGCACAATACGCACGGCATCGATCACTTCCTGCGTCGCACACAGCACTCGCGTGACAGGGGCTGCGTATAAGCCGCCTCCGGCTGCAAAGCTGATTACTTCCTGTGTGCTGCGCGGAGCGAAATGTGAGGGGAGCTCCACAAAGCAGTGCACCGCGGCCGCTGGTGAAATAGCGCCGCCGGACCCGCGGGCTTCAGCTAACATTGGCACTTACCCAGTGATTCACGAACAAGCAGCAGTGAAGTCTCGTTCAGTGTTGCGCGACTTCCATCGGTCTGTCATTATGAGAATATGGAACCGACGTTCTTCTGTAAAGCGAAAACTTTGGTCTGCTGTTTGGCCACTCATCTGATTCAGAAGACCTCTAATTTTTAGATAGGTTCAGACGGTTTTCTGAGTGGTGTCAAATCGAAACGATCGCCACATAGAGACATTCACGCGGTCCAGTCGCATTAATATGACCACCACCTGTGTTCGATGTCAACGTGGAGTAACCACACGCTGACGGCAGGTGGTGGCACTAGCAACGGACTGTATGTAAACCTTGTCGGCTGAATGCGGAAAACACTGCAATCACAGTCGCAATGCGGAAACGGAGCGGTTTATCTGATGTCCGAAAGGGCATGCTCATCTACATCTACGTGATTACTCTGCTATTCACAATAAAGTGCCTGGCTGAGGGTTCAATGAACCACCTTCAACCTGTCTCTCTGCCGTTCCACTCTCCAACGGCACGCGGGAAAAACGAGAACTTAAATTCACAAGGTGCAGTGACCCGTACCCCCACCCTGCAGCGCTGCCAACACCTTCTCCAATCCCATCTTGACCGGTTCACCGCTTGGTGCAACCAGTGGTTGCTCAAGGTCAATCCCTCCAAAACCCAGGCGATCATTGTAGGCAAAACCACCCCTTCCTTCCGCCTCCTTGATTTCTATCTAACCATCTACGGCCGTCCTATCGCCCTCACTCCCACCCTTAAGTACCTTGGAGTCCCCCTCGACCGTCGCCTCTCCTGGACTCCCCATCTCTGGACAATCCAAGCCAAGGCACGCTCCCGACTCCGTCTCCTCGAGCTCCTTTCCGGCCGTACGTGGGGTCTGGACCCCTCCACCATCCTCCACACCTATAAATCCCTCATCCACCCTATCCTTTGTTACGCCCATCCGGCCTGGATCTCCGCCCCCCCTACCTTTTATAAATCCCTCCAAACGCCATGCTCTCCACCTCACCTATCGCATCCATCTCCCCTCCCTCACGCAGATCCTGTACGATCTCATCCCCTTCCTCCACCTCCTCCTTTTCCTTGAAAGGATACGGATCATGTACACCTCCCGCAAACTCGATCCTCCCCATCTGCTTGCCTCACCCATCCTCTCCCACCCCCCACTGCCGCGCCTGTCTTCCAACGTCCCACCCAGTCTCCATCTTTCCACCCTCCTTTCCCAAGGTGGCTTCCGCCAGCTTCCCCTCCCTGATGATGCCCTCCTCCCCTCCATCAACCCCTCCTATCAACTTTCATCCACCCCCCGCCACTTCCTGTGTCCTTTCCTTTAGGCACCCTCCCTCCCTTGTCTTTCCTTTTCCCCCATTCCCCCTTCCTCCGCCCTTCCCTCGGGATTCCTCTCCCCCTTCCTCCCTCCCCCTTCCTCCCTCCCCCTATCTCCTCTGCCCATGGCATCTGCTGTCCCCTCTCCTTCTCCCACCCCCCTCCTCCTCTCTTGGCAGGTCCCCGGACACGGTTAGTGAACGGCTCCATGCATTTTACAAAGTGGCTACGAAGGCTTTCCCGGCGTAATAATTGATAATATTCTTCTCGGGTATGCAGCCGGATCATAACGTCTTCATGACACAATATTTCCGCGGTCCAACTGTCCGCCATCTTCACGTGAGAGTGCTGGTGCACGATCTCGCCGGAACTGACTTCCTAGCGCAAGTGGCGGCCCCTATATAGGCCGCAGAAGACCCACAACGCGTGCGCGAGAAGGTGCCGTAACTGCCCTCTAGCGCAGTAAACGTACCGCGCCGCCAGTGGTGGAAATAGGCGAAATCGAGATATCGCTGTCAAAAATTAAAAATTTTTTTTATTCCGACGATCGAAACACAGACCGTTGTTTTTTAATGTCAGATAACACCGGGTCCCAAGTCTTACCTAAAAGATAACCCTTGTCTCTATTAATAAGATTGTCAGATAAACGAATTTCTATGGATTCTTTTAAAACACAGTCCCAATAGCGACATGCAGGGGCAACCATTTGTGTCTCCTCATAGAGCATTCTGTGTCCCTCGGTGAGACAGTGCTCCGCCACTGCAGATTTCTCAGGTTGAAGCAGCCGTGTGTGCCGCTGATTCTCAACACATCGGTCCTGAATGGTCCGGATTGTCTGACCAATATAAGCCTTCCCACAGTGGCAAGGGACCTTGTACACACCGGGCTTCCTCAAACACAAGTCATCCTTTACAGAGCCAAGGAGAGCTCTAATCTTGGCTGGCGGACGAAAAATACTTTTGATATGGTATCTTTTCAGAATTCTTCCTATCTTCGAGGAAATGCTCCCAGCAAAAGGCAGAAAAGCCACCGATTTGTAGGTATCTTCTGGTGGTTCAGGCGAAGGTCCAAACTGGAAAGCACGACGGATCTGTTTATCTGTATAGCCATTCTGTTTGAACACAACCTTAAGATGGTCCAATTCTTGTGTCAAGCTTTCTCCATCTGAAATGTCATAAGCTCTTCTCGTCAACGTCCGCAGCACCCCCGTACGCTGGAACGATGGATGACACTAGAAGCATGCAGGTAACGGACCGTGTGCGTAGGCTTTCGATAAACACTGTGTCCCAGTGTCCCATCATCCTTTCTGTACACCAGAACATCCAGAAACGGAAGCTTTCCATCACTTTCCACCTCCATGGTAAACTTGATGCTAGGATGCAGGGAATTAAAATGATCTAGGAGGCGGTCAAGAGCTTCTCTCCCATGAGGCCACACCATAAACGTATCGTCAACGTACCTCCAGAAACAGGTTGGTTTTAAGGACGCCGTCTTCAGCGCCATGTCCTCAAAATCTTCCATAAAAATATTGGCGACTATTGGGGACAATGGACTCCCCATAGCCACTCCGTCAGTCTGTTCAAAATATTTGTCATTGAATAAAAAGTACGTCGACGTCAGCACGTGGCGACAAAGCCTGGTTGTTTCCTCATCCAGTTTCTCACCAATTAATTGCAAGGATTCTTCCAGAGGAACCCGGGTAAAAAGCGACACGACATCAAAGCTCACAAGTAAATCCGAGGGACTAAGAGACAAGGACTTCAATCTCTGAATAAACACCATAGAATTGGAAATGTGATGTTCGCATTTACCGACGTGAGGGCCAAGAACAGATGCTAAATACTTGGCTAGATTGTAGGTGGGAGGACCCAAATTACTCACGATCGGACGAAACGGGACCCCTTTCATATGAATCTTCGGCAGACCGTATAATCTCGGTGGCACGGCAGCACCAGGACGAAGTTTTTTGAGAACGTCGTCAGGTAAAGAACTCTTCTTCGGCAGTCAAAGCGTCTTCCGTTTTATCCGTTCAGTTGGGTCGTCCTGCAATGTTCTGTATGCTGAGTCTTCAAGTAAGAGATCCATCTTTCCCAGATAGTCATCACGTGACAGAAGAACCGTTGCGTTGGCTTTGTCCGCTGGTAGAACTATCAAATCTTCGTCTTCTCTAATTGACCGGACGGCTGCCCTTTCGAGAGAGGAGATGTTACTCCGTGGAGGCGGCGCCCGCCGCAATGTATGTGCGACCTCTTGCCTAATCTCTTCAACTTGGTCCTCCGAAAAGCTCGACACTGCTTGTTCGACTGCGCAGATGAATTCGGTGATAGGCACATTCCTCGGTGTAGGGGCAAAATTCAGGCCTTTCTCCAACACTGACAGCGTGTCGTCGTCCAGTTCTTTACTCGTGAGGTTAATCACTGTCCGTCGACGGGTGTCATTATCAGATATCGTGGGTTGAGAACAAAGCCGTTGAAACTTCGAAGACTGTTTCATGACGGCGCTCCTATGCGTCCAATCTGATAGTGCCCAAAAAGAACTATCCCCCCATTCCCAGGATGCGCCCGACAGCAGCGACGATAACTCCAAGTGCAAGAAAAGTAAATCTTTGGATATGAGATCCAGTTGTCTTCGAGTGAAGCGAATGCGCTCCTTGAGTAAGGCGAAACTGGCACGCTTCTTGATGTTTTTGCTTCAGATCTGATGATAGTCATTAAAGACCGAAACCGGTAATCTGTTAAACAAAAAGATTGTGATAATAGACGTAAATTAAAGGAAACTTAGAACTTAAATTTTTCTGTGAGAGCCCTGATTTATCTTATTTTATGGTGATGATCATTTCTCCCTATGTAGGTGGGTGCCAACTGAATGTTTTCGCAATCGGAGGAGAAAACTGGTGATTTGAAATTTCATGAGAAGTTCCCGTCGCAACGAAAAACGCCTTTGTTTTAATGATTGCGTCTCCAATTCACGTATCATGTCTGTGGCACTATCTCCCCTATTTCGAGATAATACAAAACGAGCTGCCCTTCTTTGCACTTTTTCAATGTCATCCGTCAGTCCCACCTGATGCGGATCCCACACCGCACAGCAATACTCCAGAATAGGGCGGACAAGCGTGGTGTAAGCAGTGTCTTTAGTAGACCTGTTACACCTTCTAAGTGTTCTGCCAATGAATCGCAGTCTTTGGTCTGCTGTATCCACAATATTATCTATGTGATAGTTCCAATTTAGGTTATTTGTAATTGTAATCCCTAATTAATTAGTTGAATTTAGAAAAAAGAAATGTTCAAATGTGTGTGAAATGGTGTGGGACTTAACTGATGAGGTCATCAGCCCCTAAGCTTACACACTACTTAACCTAAATTATCCTAAGGACAGACACACACACACACCCATGCCCGAAGGAGGACTCGAACCTCCGCTGGGACCAGCCGCACAGTCCATGACGGCAGCGCCATAGACCCCTCGGCTAATCCCGCGCGGCCTGAATTTAGAGCCTTCAGATTTTTGTGACTTATCGCGCAATCGAAATTTAGCCGATTTCTTTTAGTACTCATGTGAATAACTCACAATTTTCTGTATTCAGGGTCAACTGCCACTTTTCGCACCACATAGATATCTTCTCCAAATCATTTTGCAAGTCGTTTTGATCATCTGATGACTTTACAAGTCGGTAAGTGACAGCATCATCTGTAAACAATCTAAGACGGCTACTCAGATTGTCTCGTATGTCGTTAATATAGATCAGGGACAATACAAGGCCTATAACACTTCCTTGGGGAACGCCGGATATCACTTCTGTTTTACTCGACGACTTTCCGTCTATTACTACGAACTGTGACCTTTCTGACAGGAAATCACGAATCCAGTCGCACATCTTGCAACACGCCCGGGAATACCGATGGGTGGGGGGACCTTTTTTATACTGTCTTCTCGTTTCGTGGCCGTGCGCTCTGTCCACACCACGTACCTGATAATCCTGCGGCGGTCGTACTGTTCTGCTCCAAACTGCTGCTGTCTTGCCTGAAATTATCTATCGAATTGTGCAAGCGGGTTTAGGGGAGCCACTCAACGTTAAAACACAACACTGTCCGACGTCTGGTATGAACAACTATATTCTGAGAAGATAAAAGAAAGTCGCAGGTTGCACTGTTTGCATTCTAATTCAGAAGTGTTATCCCAATTAATGGTTGATTAACCGTCAAGAATATCATTCGGAAGAGCTCACTCGTAACCGACACAACGCAGGTGATTGTTGATGATGCGGAAGCCGAATGATCGAACGAAAGTTCTTACGCTCGTCACGCATACACAAATACCTGGTACCAGTCCTCCTTGACAAATGATAGTTTAACACTGTTCGTAAAGTTAATTTTTCAGTTCTCAGTTCTCACCTGTACGAGCGTGCGCGTAACCTTCGCGGCGCGGCTGATTGTTGATAATGCGGAGACGCGATGATCTAACGCACGTTCTCACGCTCGATACAAGACACTAACACTTAAATGCTCTCTTTTGTGGTAAATAGTAGTAGTGATTCACATTAGTTCATTCTTGGAGACCGAACACGGCGCGGCTGATTGATGCTATGCGACACGCAGCGAGAGGATACACAAATACGTTATCAGCAGCACAGCTCATTTTTAAATTACATCTTGACGCACTTTCCTCTGAATCATTTGCTTATTTTATGATTTACCTGTAATAGCACTTGTAGCAACACTTCGACTTCCATACTAACGATGCTATACACAACGCAACGTAACAGTTCCGTGTCCCGTGCCCGACTCGACAGACAGACGTGGTTGCCCGCAAAGATACTCCAGAACTAAGCTAGCGATATGACAGTACGCTTACAAACTGAGGCGGTACTTCGTACGCACGCAGTTTGGTTAGAAGACGCTTGTGAGGAACGGTGTTAATAGCCTTCTGGAAATCTAAAAATATGGAATCAATTTGACATTCTCTGTCGACAGCACTTAATACTTCATGAGTATGAGTGTTTCACAAGAACAGTATTTTCTGAAACCGTCCTGACTATGTGTCAATAAATGTTCGAATGCTGTATAAGTTGCAAAACCGCACTGCAAATCGACGTTAGTGATAGAGGCCTGTAATTCAGCGGATTACTCCTACTTCCCTTTTTGGGTATTGGTGTGACTTGCGCAATTTTCCAGTCTGTATGTACGGATCTTTCTGTGAGCGAGCGGTTGTACGTAATTGCTAAATATGGAGCTATTTTATCAGCATACTCTGCTTTCCCGAGCGTGGAAGCATTTCCGAAGCAGCGAAGTTTTTGAACTGTTTGGTTGTCACCGTTGTTAAAGCATACTGCATATGGCAAAATGCTGCTGTCTGTCCAAAACTGTCACCGAGGCAACCGTGGTGCACCACGGGCCACAGTTGAGAGACAGGGTGACGACTGCCATAGAACAGACGTGTAGCTGTTGAGGACCTGAACGCCGATATGATCCAATGACCTACCCACAGTGTCTCCTGAAGGGCATCGACAGCAGGCGCCTGGTTCGTACACCCTCTGGCTGCTCTTCGTCGGCTCGCCAGTACTGGACGCACACCGAGTATTGACAGATGGACTTTTCTGATAACCGGCGTCTGACGCTCCACTGGACACACGGGCATTCACGTGTACGGCGTGAAAGGTCTGTAAGCGAACACCCTGCAACAGTCTTCGGAATGGTCCAGGCTGGGGGACATTCCCTGGGTGATATCGTCAATCGAAAAGGTACAGTGGATCAAGACAACTGTGTATATATCCTCTGCGACCGTTTCCAGTCCCACGCGAAGTTAATTTTCCCTTGGCGTGATGTCATCCACCAGAAGGACGTTGCAGTACGTCACACACCTCGTAGTGTACGTGTGTGGTTCGAAGAGCCCCAGGATAAGTTTGTTGTACTCTCCTGACCACCGAACTCCCACGATCTCAACGCAAACGTGAATTTGTGGGAGGACCTCGGTCGGGCAGTTCGCGCCATGGACCCTCAACCGAGACGCCTGGAGCGGCTGGCCGCGGCGCGGGGCTCGGCATGGCTGCTCAACCTTGTCGGTGCCTTCCAGACCCTGACTGGACCTCTGCCTGCGCATCTCGCAGCGTCCCGCATGGGGTGGTTGTTCGGGATTTTGAGAGGTACTCACAATGAAGTTACTGGGCTGTGTATGTGCTCCCTTAACAGTTATACAGGGTGGTCTATGGTCCATTAATAGTGACTGGGCCATATATCTCACGAAAAAACTACAAAGAACGAAACTCGTTTAGCTTGAAGGAGGAAACTTGATGGCGGTATGGTTGTAGTACGTAAAGAAATATGAATGTTTTAATTGGACCACTTTTTTCTCTTTGTGATAGATGGCGTATAAGTACGTGATATCACGAACAGTCCGCAGCTCGTGGTCGTGCGGTAGCGTTCTCGCTTCACGCGCCCGGGTTCCAGGGTTCGATTCCCGGCGGGGTCAGGGATTTTCTCTGCCTCGTGATGACTGGGTTTTGTGTGATGTCCTTAGGTTAGTTAGGTTTAAGTAGTTCTAAGTTCTAGGGGACTGATGACCATAGATGTTAAGTCCCATAGTGCTCAGAGTCATTTGAACCATTTTTTTTTTTTATCACGTAACATTCAGCCAGTGCCGACGTGATACATTACCCGTGTTAAAATAGACAGCTTACCAATTGCGGAAAAGGTCGATACCGTGTTGATGTATGGCTATCCTGATCAAAATGGCCAAAGGGCGTGTGCGATGTATGCTACTCGGTATCCTGGACGACATCATCCAAATGTCCTGACCGTTCGCCGGATAGTTACGTTATTTAAGGAAATAGGAAGTGTTCAGCCACATGTGAAACGTCAACCATGACCTGCAACAAATGATGATGCCCAAGTAGGTATTTTAGCTGCTGTCGCGGCTAATCCGCACATCAGTAGCAGACAAATTGCGCGAGAATAGGGAATCTCAAAACGTCGGAGTTGAGAATGCTACATCAACATCGACTGTACCCGAACCATTTTTCTATACACCAGGAATTGCACGGCGACGACTCTGAACGTCGTGTACAGTTCTGCCACTGGGCACATGAGAAATTACGGGACGATGACAGATTTTTTGCACGCGTTCTATTTAGCGACGAACCGTCATCCACCAACAGCGGTAACGTAAACCGTCATAATATGCTCTATTGGGCAACAGAAAATCGACGATAGCTGCGACAAGTGGAACATCAGCGACCTTGGCGGCTTAATGTATGGTGAGGAATTATGGGAGGAAGGATAATTGGCTCCCATTTTATCGATGGCTATCTAAATGGTGCAATGTATGGTGATTTCGTACGTAATTTTCTACCGATGTTACTACAAGATGTTTCCCTGCGTGCCAGAATGGCGATGTACTTACAACATGATGGATGTCCGGCACATAGCTCGCGTGCGGTAGAAGCGGTATTGAATAGCATATTCCATGACAGGTGGATTGGTCGTCGAAGTACTATACCATGACCGAGCGAGGTGGTGCAGTGGTTAGACACTGGACTCGCATTCGGGAGGACGACGGTTCAATCCCGCGTCCGGCCATCCTGATTTAGGTTTTCCGTGATTTCCCTAAATCACTCCAGGCCAATGCCGGGATGGTTCCTCTGAAAGGGCACGGCCGACTTCCTTCCCCATCCTTCCCTAATCCGATGAGACCGATGACCACGTTGTCTGGTCTCCTTCCCCAAACCAACCAACCAACCACTATACCATGGCCCGCACATTCACCGGATCTGTTGTCACCAGATTTCTTTCGGTGGGAAAAGTTGAAGGATATTTGCTATCGTGATCCACCGACAACGCCTGACAACATGCGTCAGCGCATTGTCAATCCATGTGCGAACATTACGGAAGGCGAACCACTCGCTGTTGAGAGGAATGTCGTTACACGTACTGACAAACGCATTGAGGTTAACGGACATCATTTTGAGCATTTATTGCATTAATGTGGCATTTACAGGCAATCACGCTGTAACAGCATGCGTTCTCAGAAATGATAAGTTCATAAAGGTACATGTATCACATTGAAACAACCGAAATAAAATGTTCAAACGTACCTACGTAGTATATTTTAATTTAAAAAAAACCTACCTGTTACCAACTGTTCTTCTAAAATTGTGAGCCATATGTTTGTGACTATTACAGTGCAATCTATCACAAAACGAGAAAACTGGTCTAACTAAAACATTCATATTTGATTACGTACTACACGAATATGTAATAAAAAATGGGGGTCCGTATTTAAAAACAACGCAGTTGATATGCGTTTGACCTATGGCAGCACCATCTAGCGGGCCAACCATAGCGCCATCTGGTTTCCCCCTTCAAGCTAGATAAGCCTTCTTTGTAGTATTATGGTTTGACGCTTATTTCGTGAGATATTTGTCCCTGTCACGATCAATGGACCACACTGTATAAGGTGTCATAGTATGGCTGAATTTATCGAGGAAAGTTTAAGGGAGTTAGGAGTCAGCCGGCCGACGTGGCCGAGCGGTTCTAGGCGCTACAGTCTGGAACCGCGCGATCGCTACGGTCGCAGGTTCGAATCCTGCCTCGGGCATGGATGTGTGTGATGTCCTTAGGTTAGTTAGGTTTGAGTAGTTCTAAGTTCTAGGAGACTGATGACCTCAGAAGTTAAGTCCCACAGTGCTCAGAGCCATTTGAACCATTTGAAGTTAGAAGTCACAAAGTGGTGGTTAGTAGACCATCTGAAGGAAAGAATCTGGACAGCCTTACGTAATGTGGAATTGACCACTAGATGTCAGAAGTGGATCCGCGAGTGTAAAAGGACCCAGGCAGTATTGCGTTGTCAGCAGAGAGCAATAACAGAAGAATGGAACTGTCATTATAGCTCAGTGACTTCGAAAGTGGAGCACTCACGGGATGTCATCTGAGTAACAAATTCATTCGGAACAGTTCAACCCGTCTAAAGCTGCCGAGTTGTTGGTGGCGTGCTTGTGAAGCGGAAACGCCAAGTACCAACCTGAGGCGGTACACCCTGGTAATGAAGACTATAAACCACAAAAACGGATGCGGCAGAGCGCGCATTTTGTTTGTGACGAGAGACTGGCGCGCCGGGCAGGCGAGAGTGCTTTGACAGCAGAGCAGCCGTGGAGACCAGTCAGGCAAAACTGAGCAGTGACGCTGGTGTCGTGATGTCATCAATAGATGGCGGCACCATCTGAACCTCTGTGAGAGACGGACTCTTTGAACATGAGAATTACGAAGACCAGCAGTGAGATAAACGCATGCCGCGTCGTTGGAGAAACGCGGGTCGAGACGTTGACGTGAGACATGATAAGGTAACCGCCACAGCTACACTGAGTCTCCACAATAAATACCAAATGAGAATAAATCTACTAAAGGCTGAACTCAACAAGCTACAGACAAGCCAAAACTCGGTTACAAATACAAACATCTGACGAGTGCGTGGGTGAAAATGTGCCTTCGATACGGAGAGGAGTTTTTAAGTTATTTCATTTTAAAACTCTCATGTATAGAATGAATTTTGAAAATTAACATCGCCATAATGCCATGAGCGATTTTAGAAATCGAATTGTCTATGAAAATGTCCCACTGAGGACTATCACACTATCAAATATTTTTTTTATACAAATTACCTACATACACTACGTGATCAAAAATTATCCGGACACCCCCAAAAACATAAGTTTTTCATATTAGGTGCATTGCCCTGCCACCTACTGCCAGTTAGTCCATATCAGCGACCTCGGTAGTCATTAGACTTCGTGAGAGAGCAGAATGGGGCGCTCAGCGGAACACACCTACGTCGAACGTGGTCAGATGATTGGGTGTCACTCGTGTCACACGTCTGTACGCGAGATTTCCACACCCCTAAACATCCCTAGGTCCTCTGTTTCCTATGTGATAGTGAAGTGGGAATATGAAGGGACACGTACAGCACAAAAGCGTACAGGCCGACCTCGTCTCTTGACTGACAGACAGTGCCGACGGTTGGAGAAGATCGTAATGTGTAATAGGCAGGCATCTATCCAGACCATCACACAGGAATTACAAACTGCATCACGATCCACTGCAAATACTATGACAGTTAGGCGGCAGGTGAAAAAACTTGGATTTCATGCGCGAGCGGCTGCTCATAAGCCACAAATCACGCCGGTAAATGGTAAACGACGCCTCGCTTGGTGTAAGGAGTGTAAACATTGGACGAATAACCAGTGTAAAAACATAGTGTGCAGTGACGAATCACGGTACAAAATGTGGAGATGCGATGGCAGGGCGTGGGTGTGGCGAATGCCCGGTAAACGTCATCTTCCAGCGTGTGTAGTACCAACACTGAAACTCGGAGGCGGTGGTGTTGCGATGTGCTCGTGTTGTTCATGGAGGGGGCTAGCACCCCTTGTTGTTTTGTGTGGCTCTGTCACAGCTCAGGACTACATTGATGTTTTAAGCACGTTCTTGCTTCCCACTGTTGAAGAGCAATTCGGGGATGGCAACTGAATCCTTCAACACAATCGAGCACCTGTTCATAATGCACGGCCTGTGGCGGAGTGGTTACACGACAATAACATTACTGTAAAGGACTGGCCTGTACGGAGGGCTGACCTGAATCCTATATAACGTCTTTGGGATGTTTTGGAACGCCGACTTCGTGCCAGGCCTCACCAACCCAACATCGATATCTTATTTTCAGTGCAGCACTCTGTGAAGAATGGGCTGCCATTCCCCAAGAAACCTTCCAGCACCTGATTGAACTTATACCTGTGAGAGTGGAAGCTGTCATCAAGGCGAAGAGTGGGCCAAATTCACATTGAATTCCAACATTACCGATGGAGGGCACCGCGAACTTGTAAGTCATTTTCAGCTAGCTAGGTGTCCGTATACTTTTGAAGACATAGTGTATTTTGAATGATGCGCCTGAATGTACATTCCAGACACAAGTACCTGACTGCTTGCATAAATAATAAATGAAGCAGTATAAGTAGCTACAGCGTTAGCAAGTAGACATAAAGAGAGGTACGTGAATGAACTTAGTGTTAATTGTGTATATTTAGTAATAACAGAACAAAGCAAATGGAGTTACCTCGACAAAATCATTATTTTTGAACAAACTATTTAATTTAGAGAAAACCTAAGAGCAGAGTCAGAAAGTTGACGAAATTTACATATTAATTAATGCATGATACATGTACGTAACATTAAATTCAAAAGTTTTAAGTTTTTTACGGAAGTCGGAAGTGTGTGCAACTGACGTATGAGTAGGTGAAGGTGTAAACAGGAGCAGCCACGATGGCATGTGGCACTTTACTTTTGGTCTGAGATATGAAACATAGAGTACGTATGGGTAGCAGTAGATCACCTCTCTAGTGGGACAAGCATTGAGTCGTAGACTTGTGATAATCGTGACATCACTAACGAGTACTTTTAAATATTTTCAGCTTGTGTAATTAGAGTATTTTACATCAGGCGAGCTGTCTTGAACTCTAATAAAACTTCACTGCGGTTATTGTTGTGAGCGATCAGCTCTCGGAATTCAGTTAGCTAACAGCAATAGAGCATTGACTTGAGACTAGCACTAAGGTAACACTGATTATTTTCCTGACGTTTGTGTGAACGTGAGATACTGTTGTGTTTCATTTAAGTCCTTCTCAGATACTAATTAACTCACTGCTACATCATTATTAACTTGTGGTAAATGGTACAATAATCGAATAAACTCAGTTTTGATGAAATTTTAAATGCCGTGAGTAGCGTACATTATTTTCACCGCAGATTCCTGCCTGCGCTTATATGATCTTCGTGACTGGATTTTTTATGGTTAAAGCAACAGATGCGTCGGTTGGCTCCCAAAATGTAACGTAGCAACTCTTAAAAATTCAACGACTCATTCGGAGATCTTGTAAACAGTGACTTTCTGTTCTTGCAGATGTACGTGGGTGCTCACGAGAAAGACGAATACGAAACAGTTATTTTGTGAAGCCGAGAAGATAACCATGGGTTATAGCCCCCCTTCATATTTATCCATATAGATCCATATGGTGGGCCATGTCCAGGATCAATGTATAATAGCATCTGCATTTAGTATCCATCATTGCCGCAAACACAGACAAACCGAGCCCAGACAGACCTCATGTAGCGATGTACGGGGTTAGGTCTCAGGCTTGTTTTCTCGAATATTGAATGGTGGAGTGTATCAGGAATCATAAGGCTGTGACAGGGACTATGACTAAGCATTTCACAAGGACTGCTAAGAGAGGTAGGAAGGCGGGATGAGGTTCTCCTCACTCGCCTCCGCATCGGGCACAGTCCCTTAACGCACGGTTTTTTACTCCGGCGGGAGGACCCCCCAATCTGCAGCGCTTGTGGCGTCCAGATTACTGTCCGCCACATTTTACTTGACTGTCCTTTATTCTCTGACCAGAGGGCGGTGGTTTCCTTGCCACCGGATTTGCCCTCTATTTTGCAAGACGACGCAACGACTGTGGTTAAGGTCTCACGGTTTTGTGTCCTGTCCAATTTGTTGCCTCGGATTTTAGGGAGAGGATTTTAATGTACTGCTGGGTGACTGGCTCACCCAGGCTTTAGATAAGAGGTCCGCCAGTCACGATTACCTACTTGTTTCACTTCGATTTCTGCTCTCTTTTCCTTGTGTTTCCTTTCCACTTTTAGTGCGTTTCTTCTCCTCTTGTTTAGCCTCTGTGTGTGAGGATTTGTAACTGCGTCAGGTCTGTGTCTTTTAGCCGCTCTCCTTGTTCGCTGTCTGTCTTCGTCCCTTCACTGCATGTGTTCCTGTTTCTATGCGTTTGGGCGCTGATGACCACGCTGTTTAGCGCCCGAAAACCTCAAACCACACACACACACACACACACACATAAGAGAGGTAGGAAGATATTCTTTGTTAGCAAGAGTAAGACGATACAAATTGCAGAGTGTCTGAGTAGTCACCATGAGATATTCAGTGATGAAGACGAAGGTGTGGAGCAGAGTCTGAAAAAGTTTAAAAGCATAGTTCAGTATGTCTTAGACAATTACATCCCGAGCAAGGCCTTAAGGTACAGGAAAGATCCACCGTGGTTCAGTAGCCCTGTTACACTACTGCCCGTTAATAGAGGGTCATCTGAGACTCAAGAGAAGTCAAAACCTAGCTGACAGACAAAAGCTGAATGAAGCGGAAATGAGCGTATGGAGAGCAATGAGAGAAGCGTTAAATTACTTTGAAAGTAGAACTTTGTCATCCGATCTACGTAAACACCATATGAGGTTACGGTATTGTGTAGAATCAGTAAGCGGTTTGAGAACATCGGTTCATTCTCTCAGCGATCATAATGGCACCAAAACAGAAGATAACAGACAGAAGGTAGAAATCCTAAATTCGGTCTTCCGAGGACCCCAGGAACTATGACAGAACTGTTACTCTTTACAATATATGTAAATGATGTAGTGGAAAGCGGTCGATGCTTTTTAAGACTGTTCGCAGGTGATGCTATTGTTTGTATGAAAGTAGCAACGGCAGAAAACAGCATCAACTTGCAGAATGGTGAAATGTTGCTTTTTGAATAATTAATAGAATATGCCAGAAATATTTAATTAATGCTAAAAGACATTATGAATAAATTGTCGGTGTGTAAGCTGTAAAGTAAGGAGAGAACGTTATGATTTAATACAGATGCTATATTTTGGTGCTTTCCGGTAAAGAATGTTTCAAAAAAATGTTCATATATCAAGACTTGATAAAGACGTACTGTAAAGGACGTAGAAGGCAGTCGCCTAATTTTTTTTGCACTATATAAAAGCAGGAGCTCTGATCCCTCTCTCTCTCTCTCTCTCTCTCTCTCTCTCTCTCATTTGTTTGCGATGGCTATTTATAAAATGTAAGTGTCCCATTTATATTTGGGACTATTATAGTAGATGTGTTTGAATTAGAAGCCGTAGCCGAATGTTACAAGCGTTCAATGGGTACCTACATTATCAAACTTGCATTTCAGCATCCTTGAGACCCATTTTACCGATCTTTTCTATCAGTGTCCTTGTAATTACGCAAACTGCGTAATTTTGAGATCGGTCACTGGCCTCTGAATAATGCCGTCAGTCAACGTTCTCTTCGGTCTGAAGGGAATCTGATGCTGCATGGCGGAATGCAAATCAAACTTAGCCCCCAGCAGGAGTGATTAAAAAGTTTTGTAATAATGCTATTTCTTTTAAATATCAGTAATATTATAATCACCTGCAGGAGGTTGATGAATGTTGCAGATACTGGCAAATAAATGTAAGATATCGCCCATACATAGGAAAAGAAAGCTACTACTGCACAGCTCCATTATGTATGAGAAGCTAGCGAAAACAATGTCTAACGTGAAATTATCCAGAGCGATGTTCAGCGTGATGACCACATGAAAGAAGTAGTACGAAAAGATGATGTCAGGGTGAGATTCAAAGGCAGAATCTTAGGGAAATGTAACTAATCCACGAAGGATGTGGCTTAAGGCGCTTGTTTGATCGATTCTTGAGCATTGTCCATCAGTGTGGGGTCCTTCCCAGGTAGGACTGATACAAGATATATAACAGATATCGGAACTTATCGTCAGGGATCGCATAACAGAGAGATTTGATGTTGAAATTTCTAGAGAGCAGTTTCCGGAAAGACCCAGACAATGTATTACTTCCTAGCACATACATCCGCTTAGCGACCACGGAGAGAAAATTCGAAAAATTAAATCTCATACAGAGGTTTACCGAAAAGCATTCTCTCCATGTGGCATTCGCGAGTGAAACAGAGTACGGAAGATCAGTTAGTGGTACCAGGACTATCCCCCCGCCACACACCATCAAGTGGTTTGCGGAGAATGATGTAGATGTAGATCCACACTAACAAAGCCCTCAGATTTTAAACGTACCGAGCAATGTTGTTCTCTGTGTTTCTGCTAGACACAGGCTTTCCTTAGTACTGACAATGTCTGTGTTACTACTGCATGCTATCATTAACAGATCAAGACCGTGAACCGATATTATTAGGATATTTTTGAAAAATCTTGATTTAGGCAATACACGTATGTCACTTTTTCATGAATAACCAGTATATTTGCTGTCAGACCGAAACTGGTTATGTTGCAGTAAACTGACATGCAACTATTTTGCAGATAATGTTCTATGAAAAAATATCTTTTCCGTTGCTATGAAAAGCACCAGTCTAGTGCAAGGAAGGGCAGGAGATAACAATACAACTTATGTGTTCATCTTCTTACGAGAACATGACATTTCCATATGTTTTATCAAACCATTACTCTTTTATTGTTACCAAGCTCAGCCGCATATTATTTAATGCACTGGATTCGATGATCAGAGCAGAGTTCTAATCTCCATCTGATCATCCAACTTTAGATTTTCTACATTTTCCGTAACTCACTGCCGGCAAGTACCAGCATAAGCTCTTTGGAAGGACGCCTTCTCCATCCTTGTGCGGACAGTGATTACACTTCGGGTCTAATGCCTATGCTGTCAACGAAATACTGGGTGTTTATAAGTAAATTTACTCTATTTAACACGATATAACACGGAAACTAATTACCGTACGAGGTCCAAACATGATAGCATTAATGTCAACTACATGGGGCAGAGAAACAATGCAGAATCGATTCAACTGAAATACCTTTAATGTGCTGCTACGGTACATCATACCATTACATATCGGTACCATTACTGCTACAAAAGGGGCACAATATGGCTCCCATCAGTGTCCAGAAGAGTCTGAAGGCGCAGGATTGCATTCTGCATAGCACAACGAAGCATCCGTAGGTATGCTGGCTGCCTCTCTTGATGTGCTGCGATTGAGATCAGCACATGTGTGAATGTTCCCCTGGTAAACCCTGCACTTCAGTTAGCCCCACAACCAGATATCACGGGAAGTGAGATCAAGTGATCGTGACGGACAAGCATTTGGAAACGATCAGCTGATAATTCGATCGTTTCCAAATGTGCTTCGGAGAAGCAGGTGAACTTCATGAGCCATGTCCAGTGGAGCCTCATCTTGCATGAAATCTGTTGAGTTCAATGGGTCTCTTTCCTGTAGGGCGGGTATGACATGCTGGCGAAGCATATCTCAGTAACTCTGACCGGTCACACCGCACGTCTTTTGTCCTTGAGCGCCAACCTGTTAAAAAAAGAATGGGCTGAAGATGAACGTAGCCGTGAAGCCACACCATACCGTGACACGTTCACCATACAGAGAAACTTCATGCACAGTCACTGGAGGTGAAGATTCCGACACTCGGCAATTCTGTGTGTTCACCTCACCCGTCAGAGAAAAATGAGCTTCGCCTCTCCGTAGGATGGTCCAAGACCAGCCCTCGTGAACTTCAGTCCTTGCGAAAAAGTGGAGAGCGAAGGCAACAGAATGGTTCGAAGCACCTTTCCGTGACTACGAGATGTTCAACTGTCATGACACAGCACGCGCATTTGCCTGACGATCAGGAATTGAGCGCAGCAATGTCTGCCATGGCAACAGCGATTTCGTCAACCACCTGTGGTGCAACCAGTCGTCGGCCTTTTCCCAGAGCGACGCCCAGATCTCCAGGTAATTCCAACTTCTTCATCATGCTCCGCGCAGTAGGTGGTGAAAGAGGACACTTCTGTAATCCTTTCAGCCGGCGTTATTGTCGAAGTGCAGCTGCAGCATTACTGTTGTTTTGATAACAAAGCTACACCAATGATGCCCTGCTCCTTTTGTACAAGCTAATGTTGACACGTCAACAAGCGCAATGTGACTGGTCAGGTGTGTGACTACGAATCACGGTGACTGATCACAGCACCTGGTGGTAGTTAGAGATGGGGGATCCGCTCTTGAACTAATTCATAGCGTTCAATCTTTCAAAGGAGTGAACAATCAGTGATTCAGAAAAAAAGAACGGTAGCTCCAAACGTTTCCCATGGCAGAGAGAGAGAGAGAGAGAGAGAGAGAGAGAGACGGAGCATATCAGCAGCGCCTCTGCTGGTCACAGCACAGTGCACGCCACACAACACAGCCAGCGCCGGCCTCTGCCCTGCTTCTACCTTGGCTGCCTGCATTGTGCAGTGCCCCATTGGATTTTGTGTTTCACATTGCCGTGGCGTCTCTGTGCGTCGTCTGCCGCGCAGTGTCTGGCGCAGCGTAACTTCGCATCGCACTCTGTCGCACGTCCTGCCCTCTGGGCAGTTGATGCGAGCAACAGGACAGAGAGCCACCTAGCGGATAACATAGGAACTACTTGCAAAAACCCGCTCGCAAGGGAACGAACTATTTGTCTCGGAGCGGGTAAGTTCACCGCTACCCCCTCCCTCGGAACTCGCCCGCTCAACGCTCGCCCCACCGTCTCGACTCTAGCCAGAGCGTCGAGCAAAGCGACTCAGGTGTCACTGTGGTCTCTGCGGTCTCAGCTCACGCAGTAATACAGCTCGCGGCTCGACCTGCTCGACTTAGCGCCTCTGCATCGGAGTTCGTCCCCACTGGATATTGTTCTTCGTAGTAATGCCGCTATGTATATTACATTATTATGTTATGTATACATCAATTGTTTTTATTTTATTTTTATTTGTTTAAACTGATTAGATTAGGTTCCTGATGACTCCTCTTACTATAGGATTTTTATTATAGACACTCGAATTTACGCTTTAATTACGAGCGAACCGATAAACGTATCGCAAAATGTGATACACCAATATTTTCCTTGTTTTATTCTGCGTAAGGCTATATGCAGCACTTTCGTTTTACAGTCAAATTTATATTTTTTTTTCTTATTCTGGTACGGATTTTGCGATTTTAGGCGTCTTCGAAAGGAAACGTTCACTTTAAAAATATATGGCTTGCGATGTATTTGTATGAGGTTAATGAAATTTTAATACGTTATAGCCAAATATATTGTTAATGTAAATCTCAAGTTACAACATTTTCCGATCACCCAAAAAACCACGATAGTGCAAAATAAATCAATAATCAAAAACTTTGTCATATCGTGGAAATTTCAATAAACAATACAAAATTCTTACTCATTATCTGTGTTACTTCAAAATAGGATCAAATAAGATCAAAATACAGGTATAGTACTGGAATAAACCAAGTTTAAAGGGCAATGTGCCTTCCATTTATTTTATATTGTAAATGAGTGGTGAGTCATGAAAAAGAGCTAATTCATTTCAGGGAGTGAACAGTTCTGATCCAATCTCTGAAAAGAACAGTTTTGCCCATCTCTAGTGGTAGTAGTTGGAACTGGACGGTGGCGCTGCGACGCATGGAAATCATGCACCCCATACTCTGCACATAAGTGCTATATCGTTTGCTACTGTTACGGTAATTAGTTTCAGTGTTACAACCTGTTAAATACGGAAAGTTGAATTATAACTTCCGGTACAAATCGTTTTCATATTCTGATACCAGTACCAACAATTGGGATCGCAATGGCCGGTGTCAGTCTCATTACAGTGCGTCTAGGCATACTGGCCCAAAAGCTTACGAATGTACTGAAACATTAACGTAAGGGACGTGTTTTCGGTGCTGTAATGGTCTCCCCCTTGCCCTTGAAGTAACAACACAACCAGAATGTCGGTTGTTTTAGTATTTTAGCATTTCATGTATTTTTTAAGATGACATGGCATTAAGACCATAAGTGTTTTAATGGTAACTTAGTATTAAGAAAACAGGTCTTAACCCCGTTTTTTTTTTTTTACTTATTTAGTGCCGACCAGTGTTTTCTTAATACTAAGTTAATTTTATACCAATCGCTGTTACTCCACGACCATGTTGTCCAAACATTTACTTTAATGATGCTTATCATGCATCGTATTTGTTTCTATAATAGTTTACGTAGCATTGTCACAACGATAAGAGATATGTTGGCTTTCCAGAAACTAAGCAACGGCACTATTAACCGACAAAATTGAATTTAGGATATTTTTCTATAAATTGCAATATAGACTATTCAGTTAGAGATAAACAGTAAGTTCAGCTGACAATATGAATAGCATTACATGACGTTTTGGGTCGTTGTAAGTTAAATACAGGGTGTCCGAAAAGTCTTTCCCTGATTACATAAATTGATAACTCAGGTTAGAAGTAAGATGCAAATATGAAACTGGTGTCAAATTGTTTACAAACTATCAAAATTTTTTCCCACATCAGTAAACTTCCACTTCCATTGGTGCCCAATGCCAGTACAAGTCGATATGACTTTGCGGTCGAAATGCTACTACGTATTGAGGACGATGATGGTTATCTCAGACCAATTGCCTTTTCCAACGAAGCGACCTTTTTTGTCAGTGGAGTAGTGAATCGCTATAATGTGCGAATTTGGGGTTCACAACCCCCTGGCGAGGTCATGGACTGCACCAGGGGCAGTCCAAAGGTGAATGTTTGGTGCGCGCTATTGCACGATCGAATTATCGGGCCATTCTTCTTCGCTGAGGCTACCATCACATCTGCAGTGTATCTGGACATGTAGCAACTGAGTGCTGTTCCTCAGCTGCTTCAGTATCACCCCGATGTCTTGTTTTAGCAAGACGGTGCACCACCTCATTCGGGTTTGGACGTCCGTGCCTATCTCGATATGAACTTTCCTGGGCGATGGATTGGTCGTGGTGGACCAACGGTTTGGTCTCCACGCTCTCCTGGCATAACTCCATTGGACTTCTTTTTATGGGGTTATGTCAAGGACGAGGTGTCCGAAAACTGTACCAGATCTTGAAAGCCTGCGGCAACGGCTAACTACAGTCATTGAATCGGTCCCTCCAGTGATGTTGGCGAATATGTGAACGGAAATTGAATATCGCCTAGATGTGCTACGTGCTACCAAGGGTGATCATGTGGAAGTTTACTGATGTGTGAAAAAACCTTTGATAGTTTGTCAACAATTAGACACCAGTTTCATATTTGTATCTTACTTCTAGCCTGAGTTATCAATTTATGTAATCAAGGAAAGACTTTTCGGACACCCTGTACATCTGAAGAAGGCTTGAGCTGAAATCGGTAACATGATACAGTGATGCGAATTTATGAAATACGAGGGCAGTTCAATAAGTAATGCAACACACTTTTTTGTTAAACAGGGGTTGTTTTATTCAGCATTGAAATACACCAGGTTATTCCCCAACCTTGTAGCTACACAACACTATTTTTCAACGTAATCTCCATTCAATGCTACGGCCTTACGCCACCTTGAAATGAGGGCCTGTATGCCTGCACGGTACCATTCCACTGGTCGATGTCGGAGCCAACGTCGTACTGCACCAATAACTTCTTCATCATCCGCGTAGTGCCTCCCACGGATTGCGTCCTTCATTGGGCCAAACATATGGAAATCCGACGGTGCGAGATGGGGGCTGTAGGGTGCATGAGGAAGAACAGTCCACTGAAGTTTTGTGAGCTCCTCTCAGGTGCGAAGACTTGTGTGAGGACTTGCGTTGTCATGAAGAAGGAGAAGTTCGTTCAGATTTTTGTGCCTACGAACACGCTGAAGTCGTTTCTTCAATTTCTGAAGAGCAGCACAATACACTTCAGAGTTGATCGTTTGACTATGGGGAAGGACATCGAACATAATAACCCCTTCAGCATCCCAGAAGACTGTAACCATGACTTTACCGGCTGAGGGTATGGCTTTAAACTTTTTCTTGGTAGGGGAGTGGGTGTAGCGCCACTCCATTGATTACCGTTTTGTTTCAGGTTCGAAGTGATGAACCCATGTTTCATCGCCTGTAACAATCTTTGACAAGAAATTGCCACCCTCAGCCACACGACGAGCAAGCAATTCCGCACGGATGGTTCTCCTTTGCTCTTCATGGTGTTCGGTTAGACTACGAGGGACCCAGCGGGAACAAACCATTGAATATCCCAACTGGTGAACAATTGTGACAGCACTACCAACAGAGATGTCAAGTTGAGCACTGAGTTGTTTGATGGTGATCCGTCGATCATCTCGAACGTGTGTGTTCGCACGCTCCGCCATTGCAGGAGTCACAGCTGTGCACGGCCGGCCCGCACGCGGGAGATCAGACAGTCTTGCTTGACCTTGCGGCGATGATGACACACGCTTTGCCCAACGAGTCACCGTGCTTTTGTCCACTGCCAGATCACCGTAGACATTCTGCAAGCGCCTATGAATATCTGAGGTGCCCTGGTTTTCCGCCAAAAGAAACTCGATCACTGCCCGTTGTTTGCAACGCACATCCGTTACAGACGCCATTTTAACAGCTCCGTACAGCGCTGCCACCTGTCGGAAGTCAATGAAACTATACGAGACGAAGCGGGAATGTTTGAAAATATTCCACAAGAAATTTCCGGTTTTTTCAACCAAAATTGGCCGAGAAAAAAAATGTGTTGCATTACTTATTGAAGTGCCCTCGTACTTTATAAGCAACGAAAATTGTGTTTTCCAATAAACATTATGTTTTAAAATCGTTTCCTGTAGATACAGAAGCTAGGGTCTCCCTTATCGCTGACGTCTCTCTATTCTGCTACCCGCGTTCAGACGACAGGGTGGGTGGAGTGGTGGGGGTGGGGAGAAGGGACGGGAGAGGCCTCCTGTCTCGGCCCGAGGAACCCATCGATCGCCGCCGCTGACTTTATCGGCCAGCCGGCGGAGCAGCGGTCCGTCCCGTCGAGCTGTTTGCGGACGTGGGAGGAGGGAAGTCGGGGCTCTGTCAGCACGGCCGGCTGACGCGTGGTGAGGAGTAGCCTGGCAGTGGCGCTGCAGCGGGCTGCCGCGGCAGTGGCCGACCCCGCTGCCACTTCCCGGCTGCTTCGGCGACGACCTGATGGAGTATGTTCTGTTGCACTCGTTGTCGCTTCTGTTCTGTTGAAAATTGGGAAGAACTGAGTGAAGCTCGCATATCGCTTCTTCCGTACACCATGAGAAAATGATGGTACGATTTAGCATGTAGCTGTGATTCTAGAAAGTGCTATTTTTAAACTCATGCCTGCAACATAATTTCAATACACTTCACGAATGTACCGGGTGATCAAAAAGTCAGTATAAATTGGAAAACTTAATAAACCACGGAATAATGTAGACAGAGAGGTAAAAATTGACACACATGCTTGGAAAGATATGGGGTTTTATTAGAACAAAAAGAAGTATTGCTACACGTGTGAAACATCTCTAGCACGCGTCGTTTGGTGGTGATCGTGTGCTCAGCCGCCACCTTCGTCATGCTTGGCCTCCCAGGTCCCCAGACCTCATTCCGTGCGATTATTGGCTTTGTGGTTACGTGAAGTCGCAAGTGTATCGTGATCGTCCGACATCTCTAGGGACGCTGAAAAACAACATCCGACGCCAATGCCTCACCATAACTCCGGACATTGTTGAGGAATGATAGTGGACTTATTGAGCATTTCCTGTAAAGAACATCATCTTTGCTTTGTCTTACTTTGTAATGCTAATTATTTCTATTCTGATCAGATGAAGTGCCATCTGTCGTACATTTTTTAACTTTTTTTTGGTTCTAATAAAACCCCATGTCATTCCAAGCATGTGTGTGAATTTGTACCTCTCTCTCTACATTATTCCGTGATTTATTCAGTTTTCAAAGTTATACTGACTCTTCGATCACCCGGTACTTAATGTAGTTAGTAACTCAACGCACGCGGCATCTCCAAATACATCCACTATATGCGATACTCAAGATGCGTTTTTTCGCTGTGCACATTTGTTAATGTCACGTAGTCTCTGAAGAGAGCAAATAGTAATGTGAAATACACTGTACCTCACAGTAGTCAAGTTGAGTAACGTACCTTGTTTATTACGTGTAGAAATATTTCTGTCACTGTTGCAAGGGGCCGAAATCATTATTACCTGTAAGGCTTTCTTTCGACACATGTGCAACGTAACTGACTCTGAGCACTGTACGCTACTCCTAATGAGCGTGAAGTATTCTTTTCGACGATTTACAGTTATGTATAACACTTAGACTTTTTTAATTGAAACCCTCAGCTGCCGACAGGTGTTACTGATATACCTCGATGGGACAGCTGAAAATGTGTGCCCCCACCGGAACTCGAACCCGGGATCTACAACTGTCCCCATCTGGGTATATCAACAACACTTGTCGGCAGCTGAGGCTTTCAATTAATCGTCATTTACTCTAGAGAAGCTGCACCGTCATCAACGGTATCTTTTATTTCCACAACATTTAATATCTTCATATATATAGTTAAAGGCTACCCAGCCATTGACCTTCGTCTGTGCGAATGCGCACGGGTTGCCCGAACTCTTACGGGAATCGCCACCTTAGTGTGCGCGTGTAATGAGTGGATGGACAAATAACTATTAGGCACTTTACGTATGTAGATAGTGGATAGTTGGGAATGTGGGTCTCACGGGAAGCGTGATAGTGATAAGTCTCTGCAGTCGAGCTGTTTATCTGTGTCCTCGGTGGCTCAGATGGATAGAACGTCTGCCATGTAAGCAGGAGATCCCGGGTTCGAGTCGCCGTTGGGGCACGTATTTTCAGCTGTCCCCATCGAGGTATATATCAACAACACCTGTCGGTGTCTCAGCCTTTCAATTAATCATCATTTACTCTATAGAAGCTGCACGGTCATGAATGGTATCTGTTCTTTCGAGAACAGTTACTATCTTCATATACTTTTAGTTCCAATCCCATTTGTACATAAGTTACAGCAGTTCATTTCTAACTGTATAGAAAAATCTAGTGTGTTTTTAAAAATTGTCGAGTGGTGCGTACAACACGAAATTAGTGTTAAATAATGCGCTGAGTACTGCCCGTATGGTGATCATCGTTTTCCTGCCGCCATTGGCCTTAATCCAGGACGCTCTCTATATAGTTTATATGGGAGCGGGCAGAGAGGGGCAAAGTGGGTAGGGGTGGGTGGATTATGAAGTATTTTCAGTATTTCGGAACACGAATGGCGGCTTGTAAGGAGCCATAAGAAGCTCTAGCACAGAATCTATTAAAATATACGAAATACCGACTTCTCCATCATTTTCTTGAAAGAAAAACGCCTGACTTCAGTATATATTTTTCCTTTCAAAATGCCTCTGAGCACTATGGGATTTAACTGCTGTGGTCATCAGTCCCCAAGAACTTAGAACTACTTAAACCTAACTAATCTAAGGACATCACACACATCCATGCCCGAGGCAGGATTCGAACCTGCGACCGTAGTGGTCGCGAGCTTCCAGACTGTAGCGCCTATAACCGCTCGGCCACTCCGGCCGGCTATTTTTCCTTTCCATGAGAGTTGGAGAGTGGGGGAGGGGGGCGTCACGACCCCCTTGCCCCCGGCTGTGAGCACCATTTCCTTAATCGATTCACAGAAATGACAGTTTTTTTGTGGAATAGAAAACTTTTCATAAGTTATTAATTTTCGAAAGATCACAATAATGGCGTTTCTTGACCCAGGAGACGGTAATAATCTGCCCACTATCTCCTCAGTTGGCTTCACCAGGCTGAGTGCACTCCGCTTGACTCATTCCAACGAGGAAACATCCCTGCCAGTACCGGGAATCCAACCCAGGCCCACCGAATGCAGGTCAGCAATATTATCTTTCCTTTTATTGACATAAGCGTAATACATACAACGGGGAAGAACAATTAAACCAACCCTCATCACAAGCATCGTGTGCTTTCAGTCATGCAGATGGGCAACAACCCAGTACCACAAGTCTTTATTGTTGTTTACTATCTGTACAGATTTCTTTCAGTCTACATCCTCCAAAAATCATCTTCGCAACAGGAAGTATCGTAACGGAGGCCGAAGGCCTGCAATGGCATTGCCCTGGAAAGTAAAGCTGTGACTGTCACTTGCTTTACCACATAAAGAAAGCGAGCGACACCATTACATAGGGATGGGCAACATACGCCACACGGTGTTAAGAGGTTTCAATACGGATGCACAGCAGTTTCTGAATCCTTGCGGGAATACACTTAGGCTGCGAGCATGAGGATCAATGGAGAGACATTAGCGTGTGACAGATGGAGGTTAACGTCACCCGTGGGATGTACTTGTATAGCAGAGGCGGTAAGGCGACCTCTCGGGCAACGCAGGAAAACCGAGTTCGATTCCCGTCCTGAACGAATATTCATCTGTCGCCGTTGAGTTCGCTCCGTGCCCACTTCAACTAAACGACGGATACTTCTTTCGTCGTGGACAAAAACCATCTTTTAAGTCGACCACTGCAGCTTCAAAACTTTGCTCGAAGGACACTTTACGAACGGATCTTGACTCTGTAACGATGGTTCTTAATTGCACTTACGTAAGCTACCACATCTGCTAGCGACACATCTTTCGTAAAAGGTGTTTGAACCAGTGATTTATAATCTCCCAAACTCACTGTAAGTTACTGATTCTCTGCCCAGTGCAGTCTTTTTCCTGGAAAATTTGGCGGGGAATGGTTTCAGGGGAAGTAGGAAGCTGCCTGCCGTTGCTCGCCGAAGTCAGTGCTGCGAAGACATGACAAGTGAGTGAAGTTTCCGCCTGCTTACAGCTGTGTCAAGTGTAACTCCACACAAAAGATTTAACTTCCTCACATAATGTTCGCTTGATTAAATCCGTCACTATTGTAGCTTCATGCTGGAATGTAAGTTAGAATTTTTTTCTTAACATCTCAGTATAAAAATTGAAAAAAGACTTTAATTTTTCATAAATAACACGCACTCTTCTGTCATCAATAGTATTTACTTTGACCATGCTGAGGATGTGACATGAATTTAACCCAGTATAAAAATTAAAATCAAATCTGAGAGCTGAAAAATGGTTTCGACGAGTACATGCTTTTGTAACAATCATCGCTTGCTTCCTGATAAGTTGGGATTTAAATATCCAAAGCGTTACCGACCGCTGCAACATGAAAGTCATAATCCTTGTCGTGTGAGGCGGTTAATCGTGTAGAAAATTCACATAAGTTAGGACTGAAGGGCCAACTTCTCAACACCATACATGTCACAAGGAGGTATGTAAACACCTTATATCGGCACTGAAATACTTACTTCAGAATTAATGAGACCTGTGTGTCATAGCACTTTTTACTCTGTGAAGAGATAGCTTAAAGAGCGGCCTTATGTAGCAGCGTGTTAATGTAATCAGTGATATGCAGATGATGTGAATAGTACAGAAATCGTTTAGCTGTATTCATTTCGTGAGTACATTGCATTTTGCATTAATGTGGGGTTCTATTTAACGATGCAATGCTCACGATAAATTTCTGTTGTGAATACCAGTCTGTGAAGTAGCCCATTGATTTCTCATTTTTGGACTGGGGAAAAGTACAGACTTGTCTGTACAGTCTGTACAGTCATCGCTTATTAGTGATATACTGCTTTTACTGTATTTGAATGATACGCAACACATGTGCTTCAATGTACTACTGTCTGTGTAAGACATCATCAACTGTATTCCTAAGCAGCAAATATCTTACTCAAATAACATTACCATAAAATGTAAAGAATTGAGGAAGTGTGAGGTACAACTGGCACATGACGAGTTACTTAAGGAAAATTAGAATTATGTCGGTCATAAATACTCATCGTAGTTATAAGCACTGGATTCAGTTAGATGCTGCTGATGTACTGAAAATTATCCTCAGTTGATTTACAGGAAATTACGCAGATCACGCTTGATAAGTTGGTTGACTCCTCAGGATGCAGTGACAAAAGCGTGATAAGGCACATCTTGTGATGGTGTATCGAGTGCGTTTTGTCACAGAAGCTACGACTAGTCGATTACAGAAGACTGTCACTGATGTGAATGGTACCTGTTTCACATATCTTTTAAAACCATCAAGTCTGAACTACTGACAGAGTTTCATTGAGATATAATACAATGAAACAGACTTCTATAATAATTTAACCGGGATAACGTGCAATAATTTCCTTCTGAAAAAGGGCACACTCTGCTTCACACATTATTTTGATAAGTATTTTTTCTCTTGAACTTGTCATTTATACACACCGCACCCGTTATTTTTCAATCCACTTTACAGAAATTTGACTCTACAATTTCAAAGAATATCATGTGCATAAACTGTACTGCTGCTCCGGTAGTTTCGGTACTACCACTACAGGCTGTTCAGAAATTCCCGTTACAAACTTCTAGGATTTGGGGAGGGGAATTAGTACATAATATTTCGAAGAGAAATCCATGTCCGGAAAAGTCATCCAATGACGCTACAGAACTTGAAAGTTACAGGCACCGGAGCCTGTAAATGTATATATACGAGTATGCGGCATGATTTCTTGATGATGTTACAAAATTTCATTGATGGTGGAGAACGATAAATGCATCAATTTCAGCTAAGGATTCCTGTACAGGAAACGAACGCATCGAAAGTTGTAAGCGAAACCTTACTCGTACCTCTGACAGTGGAATACACGTACCGGTACTGTTGTTCCTAAGATCGTACGGCATGTAATTTTCAGAGGTGGTAGTGCGGACCAAAAAAGGAAAAACTGTCCAGTAAACATGAGCTCTAATATGCATACCTTAATACGTATGTATGTAAGGAGATGGGACCTGGATAAACTGAAAGAACTAGAAGTTGTAGAGAGTTTCAGGGAGAGCATAAGGGAACAATTGACAGGAATGGGGGAAAGAAATACAGTAGAAGAAGAATGGGTAGCTCTAAGGGATGAAGTAGTGAAGGCAGCAGAGGATCAAGTAGGTAAAAAGACGAGGGCTAATAGAAATCCTTGGGTAACAGAAGAAATATTGAATTTAATTGATGAAAGGAGAAAATATAAAATTGCAGTAAATGAAGCAGGCAAAAAGGGATACAAACGTCTCAAAAATGATATCGACAGGAAGTGCAAAATGGCTAAGCAGGGATGGATAGAGGACAAATGTAAGGATGTAGAGGCTTGTCTCACTAGGGGTAAGATAGATACTGCCTACAGGAAAATTAAAGAGACCTTTGGAGAGAAGAGAACCACTTGTATGAATGTCAAGAGCTCAGATGGCAACCCAGTTCTAAGGAAAGAAGGGAAGGCAGAAAGGAGGAAGGAGTATATAGAGGGTTTATACAAGGGCGATGTACTTGAGGACAATATTATCGAAATGGAAGAGGATGTAGATGAAGACGAAATGGGAGATAAAATACTGCGTGAAGAGTTTGACAGAGCACTGAAAGACCTGAGTCGAAACAAGGCCCCGGGAGTAGACAACATTCCATTTGAACTCCTGATGGCCTCGGGAGAGCCAGTCATGACAAAACTCTACCATCTGGTGAGCACGATGTATGAGACAGGCGAAATACCCTCAGACTTCAAGAAGAATATAATAATCCCAATCCCAAAGAAAGCAGGTGTTAACAGATGTGAAAATTACCGAACTATCAGTTTAATAAGTCACAGCTGCAAAATACTAACGCGAATTCTTTACAGACGAATGGAAAAACTGGTAGAAGCCGACCTCGGGGAAGATCAGTTAGGATTCCGTAGAAATGTTGGAACACGTGAGGCAATACTAACCTTACGACTTATCTTAGAAGAAAGATTAACAAAAGGCAAACCTACGTTTCTAGCATTTGTAGACTTAGAGAAAGCTTTTGACAATGTTAACTGGAATACTCTCTTTCAAATTCTGAAGGTGGCAGGGGTAAAATACAGGGAGCGAAAGGCTATTTACAGTTTGTACAGAAACCAGATGGCAGTTATAAGAATCGAGGGGCATGAAAGGGAAGCAGTGGTTGGGAAGGGAGTAAGACAGGACTGTAGCCTCTCCCCGATGTTATTCAATCTGTATATTGAGCAAGCAGTAAAGGAAACAAAAGAAAAATTCGGAGTAGGTATTAAAATTCATGGAAAAGAAGTAAAAACTTTGAGGTTTGCCGATGACATTGTAATTCTTTCAGAGACAGCAAAGGACTTGGAAGAGCAGTTGAACGGAATGGACAGTGTCTTGAAAGGAGGATATAAGATGAACATCAACAAAAGCAAAACGAGGATAATGGAATGTAGTCAAATTAAGTCGGGTGATG
This sequence comes from Schistocerca cancellata, assembly GCF_023864275.1. Taxonomy (NCBI): domain Eukaryota; kingdom Metazoa; phylum Arthropoda; class Insecta; order Orthoptera; family Acrididae; genus Schistocerca; species Schistocerca cancellata. Next base: position 2,378,649 of record NW_026047103.1, read on the forward strand.
CTGAGGGAATTAGATTGGGAAATGAGAAATTTAAAGTAGTAAAGGAGTTTTGCTATTTAGGGAGTAAAATAACCGATGATGGTCGAAGTAGAGAGGATATAAAATGTAGACTGGCAATGGCAAGGAAAGCGTTTCTCAAGAAGAGGAATTTGTTAACATCGAGTATAGATGTAAGTGTCAGGAAGTCGTTTCTGAAAGTATTTGTATGGAGTGTAGCCATGTATGGAAGTGAAACATGGACGATAACTAGTTTGGACAAGAAGAGAATAGAAGCTTTCGAAATGTGGTGCTACAGAAGAATGCTGAAGATAAGGTGGGTAGATCATGTAACTAATGAGGAGGTATTGAATAGGATTGGGGAGAAGAGAAGTTTGTGGCACAACTTTACTAGAAGAAGTGATCGGTTGGTAGGACATGTTTTGAGGCATCAAGGGATCACAAATTTATCATTCGAGGGCAGTGTGGAGGGTAAAAATCGTAGGGGGAGACCAAGAGATGAATACACTAAGCAGATTCAGAAGGATGTAGGTTGCAGTAGGTACTTGGAGATGAAGAAACTTGCACAGGATAGAGTAGCATGGAGAGCTGCATCAAACCAGTCTCAGGACTGAAGACCACAACAACAACAACAATACGTATGTGTTTCACACTAGGGAAGGTGAACATGTGCTCATAGCTCCTGACGTATGCTTTCTAGACCCTATGTTTACAAGATAATTTCTCTTCTTTTGCTCCATACTATCACCCGTGAAAGCTGCATAGCCTGCGTTCTTAGCAAAAACAGTGCCAGAACAGGTATTGCACTGTCATAGGTATCGGGATCATTGTCTCTCGTTATCTTTCGACTAGTTCGTTTCCAAACCAGAGACCCTTAGCTCAAATTGATACGTTTATCCGTCTCCATCATCCATGAAAGTTGGTAACATTATCACGAAATCACCCTGCACGTACATACATTTACAGGCACCGGCGCCTCTCGCTTTGATGCTGTGTACCTCGTTGGATGACGTTTTCGGCCATGGGATCCTATTCGAAATACTATGTACTCTATGCCCTCTACAAGACCTAGAAGTTTGTAACGGGAATTTCCGAACACCCTATATGTTATACTGAACGTTAAATTATTTTCATTCACTTTACAACTGTTTATTCTGAATAGATGTACGGGACAACATTTTACGTGAAAACATATTTCCCGCACTTCCGAACGCGAGAGAAATGCCCAAGGATCAGAGTTACATCACAGTAAATTGAAATTATATTCTAAAACCACACTGATTAGGTCTCTTTCTACATTCACCTTGACAGTACCCACATTAGTGTTTCGTTGATTGACAGTAAAATATATTTTCCTTAGTACTAACTGAACACCACTAAGATCATATACAGATCCGAAATATTGGTTGGCAGGTAACACGAACGATGTATTCATCTATCTTAGTCTTTCGGGTATCTTAATAGCCACTATACGTGTCGTAAAGCAGCTGGCTATATATTACACGAAATCTGTGGGCAAAAGCGGTGGGGGAATTTATGAGCTGCTGATCAAACGAGCACTGTGTTCGTACGATATTCCTCTGTGATCCTTTTTCAAACGTCAAAGTATCTATATTATTTAATAGATGATACCTCGTAAGGACTCACCACCGCTTTGCTGTAATGTTCCATCTTCTTAGTCGCATGGTAAAAGATTGCCATTTAAATTACTTAGTTAACATATAAGTCATCGATATACTGCTCCTTATTGCTTGTCACTGGAGCCATTGATGGAGCTAGGCCCTCCTCAGCCAATGCCTCCACACATCTCTGTTTACTAAACAGAGTGAAAATGTCATTCTAGAAGCATCCCCTAAGCTGTGGTTAAGCCATATCTTCGCAATATCCTTTCTTCCAGGAGTACTACTTCTGCAAGGTTGGCAGAAGAGCTTCTGTAAAGTTTGGAAGGTAGGAGACGAGGTACTGCCAGAAGTAAAGCTGTGAGGGCCGGGCTTGAGTCGTGCTTGGATAGCTCAGATGGCACTTGCACGCGAAAGGCAAAGGTTCCGAGTTCGAGTCTCGGTCCGGCACACAATTTTAATCTGTCAGGAAGCTTAATATCAGCACACACGCCGCTGCAGAGTGAAAATGTCATTCTGATCTCTGTTTACTGTTTTGCACCTCCATTTAGCAACTTTGTCCAATGTATTGTCCATCCACTTAGCTCTTACTTGGCCCTTACTTCTGACAGAATATAACCTTTCTTTCTCTACTATTTTGGGGATCGCGTTACCTACTATATCTTACATATGTCCTAACTAGTGTTCTCTACTATTTGACAGATTTAAGTAGCTCTCCATCTCCTATCAGCTGTTGTAGTTCATGGGCGGCACCAACCATTTGTGTCTCTCGCTGGCCCATTCGGATATTTAATGATAACAATGGTCTTAGGTCGCTCGTATCCGCTTTTGTCATCAGCCACATTCTGGACCTAACATCAAAATCACTTATTTACTGCCGCACTAAGCTTTGTTTTTACTGCTGCACTCACTTCTGGAGCAGTAACTGGACAATTATTAGTCATGTAGTCGGCTACAGGCAGTGACACACATGATCTGTCTATGAAATGGGGTATTTCGAAAAGTAGTTACTTGTTTAGGAATTAGTTTTTAGAATCAACTGAAATACCAGAATAGCTGTGAGGGGTATAGTAGAAAAAAATTGTTGTTTAGCACGACCTCCCCCTGGTATGTTGAGAAGTATTGCCACAATCTCGTTCACAGTAGGTTGCATGAAGGCTCGGAATGTCGTAGATGATTTAGGTACCCACACAGAAAAGTCACAGGCAGCCAACATGAGCGAATTGGGGGACCAAGTGATACCACAATAGCCAGAAATCACAGGAAGCGGGAACAAGGCATTCACCGTGGTGGTTCATATTCTTACGATTGGCTTACAGTTCCACCTCGTTGGAAAAGTGTGATTATTAAAAAAAATATGAACTACTCTGGTGTACAGACGTACGAACGAAATTAACGTTCGAATTATGTGTCAGTGACATTCAACAGAAAGCTCTGTCGTTCACATTAATATGCGGCTGGTCCTGGCGGAGGCTCGAGTCCTCCCTCGGGCATGGGTCTGTGTGTTTGTCCTTAGGATAATTTAGGTTAAGTAGTGTGTAAGCTTAGGGACTAATGACCTTAGCAGTTAAGTCCCGTAAGATTTCACACACATTTGAACATTTGTCGTTCACATTGTTAACAGTTATAGAAAAACCGTTTTCCATAGATTCATCAATGTGAGGATCTTCAGGTCGAAAGTAAGTTTTGAATGATGTGTGAACTGATAGGTAACATAGCTCTGTGAAGCTGTGACCACACATAGCAAAAAAACTGCCACAGTACAGTACAGAAGGTAGCTGACAGAAATATGCAATAAGACGAACAGAAATTATTCAAATTATGCTGAAGGCACTATGACGATCCGCTGGACGTTAAAACGGCTAGACATAATTCTTAAAAGACTGTGATCACCAAGGATGGCCTCTGCAACATGCACGAATACTTATTACAAGGTTGGTAAAGACTTCCCTCCACCACCGTGGTTGATAGCTGCTGCATGGTCGTTGGTGCATGGTACCTGGACGTCCATGGTATGTTGACGTTTTACATTATGTGGCCCCAATGCATCCCACACGCGCTCGGGAAGGGGGTTGAATCGGGGACACGGGTAGGTACGTCCATCCGCCGAATATGCTCTCATTTCAACAGTTCTTTTACCTGTGTTGTTCGATATGGTCGCGCTTTGGCATCCACAAGAATGAAGTCAGGACCCCTGAAAAGACGCACATGGGGAAGCAGTGCAGCGTAATACTGACGCTGACCAGTGAGAGTACCGTGCTCATAGATTTAGAGATCAGTACATCCCTACAACTTTATGCCACAACCGATGACCTTAGCAGTTTGATGCCATAGGAACTTACCACAACTTTATGCCACAACACGCTGTAACAGGGGCATCACCTAAACTATCATGTCCGACAAAGCTGGATGTACTCTCATAAAGCGAGAGAAATGCCCACAGGAACAATGAGAAATATGATTGATTTTGCAGGTGTCGTGGTGTGGGGACGCATTATAATGAATGGGTTTACTAATCCCCGAATCTTTTAAAACTTTACACTCAAAGATCAATGTTGTTTTCACACTGTACCTCTTCTTCATTTGTGTCTTTACAGGAGTGCATTCGGCCCTGACTTCATTTATGTGGATGACAATGCGTGACTTCATCGATCGACACAAACAGAGGAAATTTGGCGAATATCTTGGGCTGCATGTTCCTCCAGCTTAAGTCCCATTGAGCTCTTGTGGGGTGTGTTGGTCAGACATATTGCAGCATGTCCACACGAGTAGTGGGGCAACAGAGACATCAGTACATATTGTGGGTTACCCCCACCAGGGGAAAGTATACATTCAGGAACAAATATATTGTTCTCCTTTGCACTGACAGATCCTTAATCTATTGTTCTCCTTAGAGGATTAAGACCACCTGGGGATAATTCATCCTTTTGATTGACAGGATATGACCCCTTGGGGATAATCCTTGCTTTTGATTGACAGGTTCTTAACCTATTCTTCCCCTGACCACTCCCCCTCCTCCTCCTCCTCCCCCATCCCTTCCAACTTCTGCTCCCCTATCCCTCTGGGATCTCCACTAGCCGATACAAGCACAGTTTTGATATCAATTAGGTTGACTAATTAATCAAATCAGTCAATTACTTAACCCATTTCCCTCTGGTATACCCACCCAGTCCTCCATCTCCCCCCCCATCACAGGAATTGGCTGGAAAAAGACTCAGCTGATTGGCCATTTGGAGTGAAATTGATTGCAGTGGATGTAATATTGTTTAAACAATTTAGATACTGTGTCGAATACTGTTTATTTAAACAATTTATGGAACACAAGACTGTGTATGAAAATAGTTATTTATCTGTTTTAAGAATTTGGTGGGAAATCGATTGCAGTGTATGGAAAATTGTTTAAACAATTTAGACAATGTGTGGAATATCGAATATTTAAACAATTTATGGGACAGAATGTGATATATGGAATATTTAAACAACTGTGATGCTTTTTCAGTCTGATCATGCAAATAATACTGTCATGAGACACCCATCACACGTAATTACACTGTTAAAAATCTCTCAATCGTGTGCACGCATCGTCCACCATCCTCTGCTAACTGGATTGCACTCAATACCAGCTCATGCCACTGCACGCGGTGCTCGCTCAGGGCTCTGCAAAGTGCAACTGTGCCATGCACCCGTCCAGGAGTGGCCTCTTGGGCCCCGTGACTCACAGACCGGACGACTCGCTAATCCTCAAACAAAAGAACCCGAGAAATTCCTTTGACACATGTGGCCCAGCAAAATACTGACATACACGAGAACTCTTTCCAAGGCAAATTCCACACTGAGAATGGATTCCACCATGGGCTCTGAACTGCTGTCTGTTCTGGAGAGAAAGGATCTCACGACAATAAATTCAATTATACAGCACAGGATATATTGTTTATTTATAAAATTTAATTTTCAGGGGCTATATTTCACTTTTATTTGGTGGGAGAATCTCACATCCAGCAACGAAATGTGCCAGTTACGTAATTACACTGCGGCCGATTGAAGGTGTCATCTTATTGGAATACTTTTCTGTGTGCACTCACCTTGACTTGCAGGGATCAACTGAGCTAGTGCACAGTGCCACCACCAGAGCACTTTCTACCCCTCGCCCCCTCTTGCCCCAACTTTCCCAGCAAAAAAATGATAGGAAGAAGACTCACTATGTGCTCGAGAAGCGGGATCTCACGGCACAAAATTCAAATATATAATATATTGATACATTTTCGTTATTTAATCAGTTTGTGGGAGATGGGGTTCCCCTATTTGGGTAGACACAGTGACTGCACTCCCTACCCTGGCTCGCCGTGATATAATAGCTCTAATGACGACGGAACGGAATAAAATGCGATGCAGTGGCCACCTTTGGAATCTCCCAAATGTGTGTCTATCGTCAGGGCCTCACCACGAAAGTCAAAACAGCCCAGTGTTCTAATTACAGATGATGTTATTAAATACCACCGACCACAGACCACATATCAGCCTCCTTTGATATTGCAACCCCCAAACAAAGCATCAAGTGGCAGCAGCATTCTGTTGACCAGTAAATTTGAGATTCGCTTCCTGTTACTGTCGCTCTCAAGCGCCCACTCCCTGCTTGTCTGTGTGAACCATCGTCTCCAAACACGAAGATTAAGGGAAAGCTGACGAAATTTCAGTATCAAAAATAGAGTGAAATAATGCATTTGCACTACCCTGTCAAATTAATTGTTTAACAATTTACAATAGTCAAATAGATCGCTTAAAACACTCACTTCCAACTTCAAACGATCCTTCTTCACAATGAAACATCTTTTCAACGTTTGAGTCTCATGCAAAAACATTAGGCGAATCAAGGGATGAAATTTACGTTACAAACAGATCGTAGCGCTAAATACATCCAAGGTCTTGTATGCGCCATCCTCCACCACAAAGTTCCCACTAAACGTATCTGGTGAACAAAAAAAAAAAGTCCTGGCGGTCACTCAAACTCTCGCTCACGAAGCACGCACCACTTGCTGCCGTGCTCCACTCTCGTTCACTGCAGCGCGCTACCCATGCGCGCCCGTACCGAACGTGTACACGCACGCAATGCAACTATCAGAAAGAATAAATTGATAAATGGGGAATATAGTGTTGCGACTGGCTTATTAAAAGTACTGTAGACCTCCTAAACTGATTCTCTCCGTTACATTCGGAAGGAGGAAGGAAGGTACTACTGTGTAACATAATAGAGACAACAGCAAATACCATTGCAAGACAGAGTCCACTGTGATATACTGAGAAACACTAAACACGACACACTTAAACCATGATCCATCCCGTGTGAATAAGCAGTCATGGCTGGATCTCGGCGGTTCTAGGCGCTTCAGCCCGGAATAGCGCTGCTGCTACGGTCGCAGGTTCGAATCCTGCCTCGGGCATGGATGTGTGTAATGTCCTTAGGTTAGTTAGGTTTAAGTAGTTGTAAGTTCTCGGGGACTAATGACCTCAGATGTTGAGTCCCATAGTGCTCAGAGCCATTTGAGCCATTTTTGAGCTGGATCTCGGAGACAGCTGAAATCAGTTGTACATCCCATGCACTCCAGTCCTGAAGTCCACACGCAGCACCCTCGTCCCCATGTGCACCGCCAGCACCGTGTAAAGAGGTCAGTGAAAATTACTGCCATGGCCATACTCGCAGTTGTGGACGCATGTGTATGCCAGGGTGCACCACCCCTGGCAGTGGAGGGCATCTGTGGATGATTGCAGTGGTTGCAATTCAGATGTTACAAATACGTCCAGTGCAAATATCCATCATTTTGAGTTTTCTCTCGCGCAACACACACACGCCCGCTTCTGTCGCTCTCACCCAACACACTGGTCACTTCACGAGTCTTCACTGCCGCGTGCAAGGTCAGGCCAGTAGTAGCATTCTCTGCACACGTCAAAGGCTGAGCTGATGCTTTACTTCCGGTTGCCGACCCCTTGTGAACACCCTTCCAGGCAGCCGTGACGCACTACAAAACAAGCAGCTGCAGCATAAGTGTATACAGTAGTTCTAAACAATTCTGCCCTGACATAGACCCACGAGTTTAAAAAATCTACTTTACCCAACTCTAGGCAACGATGTTCTTAACCACACACCTCGAATTTCATGCATGAAAGGTAGATTCCTCCAGTTTTCTTGAAGAGAGAAGAAATTGGACATTACGCGCGTTCTGACGTCGCTAAAGTATAGTTACTTGTTGTGAAAATCCAGTACAGAACTAGACAAATATTTCTCCTTATCTGTCATGTCATGCATCACAGGGCTAGAATGTTAAACTCATTTTTGGCTCATGACACAGTGCTAAAATCTACCTTTGTCACAGGATGCCTCCTCACTTTCTCTCTCTTAAGGTAACCAAATATCTCGCCACATACAAGTTTGTTAAGGTAACAGGACAGTGATATTGGGAATATAAGCTTTATACTGCATAACACTTTACAAATTCGGCGACATAATCTGATTTCATCACGATGGTCGTCTGTCCCAGTATAGATGGACAGTTGAAATATCATTAAAAGATATCGCAGAAACGAAAAAAACAGCAAGTGCGGAAACATATCTGTGGTGCCCTAGCCGTTGCCTACACTCACCAGGCGGCATGTCACTCATATCAAATTGACAGGCTAATTCATTAAACTGATTATGAGAGTCACATCGCATGGCGAGTAATTTTCTTTTTCAGTAGATGGATCACACTCACCAGGCAGTTCAAATGGGAATCGCTGGAGGGAGGACGGTGTTCTTTTCGAGGAACACTTCTGAGAACGACATTTGAAGCTGACTACAGAAGGATTCTACTGCTAGCAACATACGTTACATCTAAGGCCCGCTCTATTAAAAACATGATCACCATGACTCTGTTACTGTCACCCTGCATAAGAAACGGTCTTGGTTCAACGGGTACACACGAGTCGCTGACAGTGTAACATTTTCTGGAAGAAATTATGTCAGCGATTTGGAATCAAGACTCACCATTCAGCCACATACATGCGTTGGATCCTATGTAGAAGTCTTTTAATGATTACAGCCACGGATGAACAATATTTTTCCACTTTTATATCTCAAGAAGAGTCATCTTTTTCAAAATTATCTGATACAGCAAAACTCAAATGTGGTTTTATGCAACTCCTCTGCGTCTTGTAACTGTTCCTCAGTCTCCACCCCGACCCTTCTGCAGCTTCATCCATGTGATAGTCCCAATTTAAGTCGGAACTGAATGGAAGTTGGACAGCACTGTATCCACCACCTTCTGCAACCCATGCAGAAGCAGACTGAGCTGAGTTAATGCGACGGGATTGTGTTTTGACCCGATCGAAATGGGAACATTTTGTTGTAGCTTCGCCAATGGTGTACGATGTGTTAGGTCACTGACAAAACGAAGCTCTCTCGTGCAACACGAGGTAGTATAAAACACCGTATCAACGGTTATGGTGGTGTTTCTTATCGGGAAAATGCGGATGACTGGAAGAAGGATGAGGATTTTGCTACTGCATTCCTATAAGCTTCCAAACTACATAGGACTACTACAGTCCTAAGGATATCTGCATCCCTCAGGGTGCATTCATGTCTACCACCCAAACACTCTAGCATTGCTATTTTGTACCATCCAACAGAGAAAAACTATGAACGACAAAAGCTCTGCTAACTTCATATAGCTAGGAAAAGGAGTTCGCTGTGATTTCAACTAGCTACTTTCAGCTACTTTTCAAGGTCATCCATCTATCCAATGCTTTGCAAGACCATGTTATCCTACCAAAATTCAATAAATAGTCTCCTATTTACAATAATCTATATGCATTGTTACAGTGCAAAGCAGCAAACTTTCAGGGAGGAGGAGGGTAGGGGATGGGGAGGGAAGGGGGTTCCCAGAAGGGGAGGTATTAATTAATTGACCGATTTTATTTACTAGTCAATCGAATTGTTATAAAAACTCTACTTGTATAGGTGAGGGCAGTTCCCAGAGTGATGAGGAAGTAGAAAGTGGAGGGGTGGAGGTTCAAATGGTTCAAATGGCTCTCTGCACTATGGGACTTAACATCTGTGGGCATCAGTCCCCTAGAACTTAGAACTACTTAAACCTAACTAACCTAAGGACATCACCCACATACATGCCCGAGGCAGGATCCGAACCTGCGACCGTAGCAGGCGCGCGGTTCCGGACTGAGCGCCTAGAACCGCTGGACCACCGCGGCCGGCTGGAGGGATGGAGGAGGTTGAGCTATGAGGCAGAATAGATTAAGGACCTGTCAATCAAAAGGAAGGATTATCCCAAAGGGATTATAACCTGTCAACGAAAAGGATGCATTATCTCCAGGCAGTCTTTATCCTCTTAGCGGAGCAATACGTTAAGGACCTGTCAGTCAAAGGAGAACAACAGGTTTGCCCTGAACGTATGCTTGCCCCTGATGTAGGCAACCTACAATATGTGCTGATGTCCTTGTTGCCCCACTACTCACATGCACCAGTTACCATCCAGCAGATGACTATGGCATTAGTGAAGGAATGGAATGCCCTAACACATACCCCCTTTACCAACCTGGTAGCCATGATAGGAATACGTTGCTGAGTATGTATTGCTGTGCACGGTAAGCATACACTGTACTAAGAACCAACTGCTAGCTTCTGGAATGTCCAAGAGATCATCAAGAATCGTGTTGAATTTAGTGTTCAAATGGTTCGAATGGCTCTGAGCACTATGGAACTTAACATCTGAGGTCATCAGTCCCCTTTAACTTAGAACTACTTAAACCTAACTAACCTAGGGACATCACACACATCCAGGCCCGAGGCAAGATTCGAATCTGTGACTGTAGCGGTCGCGCGGATCCAGAATGAAGCGCCTAGAACTGCTCGGCCACTTCGGCCAGCGACTTTAGTGTAATTGTGATCTGTGAATGAAACTGGCATTTCGGTTCATTGTATTTGGTTTTTATTGCAGTTAGCCGGCCGGTGTGGCCTTACGGTTCTAGGCGCTTCGGTCTGGAACCGCGTGACCGCTACGGTCGCAGGTTCGAATCCTGCCTCGGGCATGGATGTGTGTAATGTCCTTAGGTTAGTTAGGTTTAAGTAGTTCTAAGTTCTAGGGGACTGATGACCACAGATGTTAAGTCCCATAGTGCTCAGAGCCATTTAAACCATTTGAAGCCATTTCCAGTTACCTACAGTGTTATACAGTAGCTGTTCTTACAGTGTACATACCAGGTTTAATCGAGTTATATTGCCTAGCAGTAAAACATGATGCGAAAGTTACTTTCCTGTGTATTTCATTGTATCCCTAAGAATTAACAGCTGTTGCATTACTGTGCTTGCTCTCGAGAAGGAAAGAGGCCCAGTCATGTCATCCGCTGATACTGAGCACCATAGCCTCACTGTGCAATAAACGAGGTGTTTCGCCATCCAAGTACTGGGAGCAATATTTATTGATGCAGTGAAAGAGATGAAAGTGGCTGGAACAGGTCTTAAACTCCCGCCTCATTTCTTGTAGGCCTTGCTCTAGTTCATTCGAAATTGCTTATCCACAATATAATAGTATACCATTAGGGAGCAGGCTCTCTAAGTAGTACCACCCTGTTAGTACATCGAATGGTAGGAGTCGGTTTCATCAAACTGTTACCCCCTTCCTACTTGTCTTTACCTGAAGTGCTCCCATTTCGTTTGGGTAGAGGGCCGATTTTTAAAATACTTCAGTCTTTATGACGATAGTTACCTTCCAATTACTTGTGTAATATACTACTGTGGCAAAAGGCAAAGCCGCACTGGACAAAGTACTGGGCCCCCCGCCAGAGAGAACACTCCTCCTGTCCCTGATAATGGCGTCAGTTCGGCGACAAAGAGAGCTCAACAGCTTTTACTGGTGTTTCACGTACAGCAGAAGCCATTCATTGACGATCAGAACCGAGCGGGAAAACCGCGTGGTTTGAGGCGCCTTGCCACGGTTCACGCGGCTTCTCCCGTTAGAGTCCTCCCCTGGCATGGATGTGTGTGTTCCCTTAGTGTAAGTTTAAGTCTGATTAAGTAGAATGTAAGTCTAGGGACCAAAGACCTCAGCAGTTTGGTCCATAGGAACTTACCAAACATTTCCAAATTTCCAAATTGACGATCACATGCCGTAGAACTTCCGAATGTGTGGGGTTGTTGATTGCCAGCTTTATCCTACTGTTCCAGAGCCATGAGATTATTCTAGGTTGATGTAGAGAGTGAGTCGACGTGTGATACGATCCCTTGGTGTACATCAAACCACGAACGTTGTAAGTAGGCTGTTTAGGTTTTTATGTTGGTAACGCCACGTAGCGCTCTTTCTGAAAATCACTGACTGTGCTGTGTGGAGTCTGTGGCTGGCTGGACTCATTGTTGGAACATTCGCTTGTGTAGTGTTAGGCAGTTGGAAGTGAGCCGCCAGCAGTGGTGGATGTGGAGAGAGAGATGCCAGAGTTTTCAGAGCGGACGATCTGGACGTGTGTCCGCCAGAAAAAGGAAATTTGTAAAGATGGATGTCATGAATTTATATATATATGATGACTTATGAACACTATTGAGGTAACTACATTGTTTGTTCTCTACCAAAATCTTTCATTTCCTAACTATGCCTATCAGTAGTTAGTGCCTTCAGTAGTTCGAATCTTTTATTTTGCTGACAGTATTGGCGGTCGCTGTATTGCAGTAGTTCGAGTAACGAAGATTTTTGTGAGGTAGGTGATTCATGAAAGGTATAGGTTATTGTTAGTCAGGGCCGTTCTTCTGAAGGGATTATTGAAAGTCACACTGCGTTGCGCTAAAAATATTGTGTGTCAGTTTAGTTTTATCAGAATAATTAAAGAGAGAAATGCCTGAGTACGTTGAGTTTTGCTCAGCTGTTTGAAAATCAAATAACGTAGAAGTTTACCAGCACAGTAATTCATAATTTTCCAAAGGGTCGTTTCAACGTATGTGTGCAGCTGCGTGAAGGTTGCTGCTGTTTTCTTGGATGACGAAACTGTTTACAGCAAACTCGTGAGAAAGATGTAGAAGGAGAAGCAACACGCCTTCATAGAGAATGTGGAAACACGTCCTGGTTGGTGTACACGGTAGCCTGACTGAGTGGGTCCACATCGTAGTACGGCAACACCTCAAGACTCTCCGAAGCCCATTGACGACGAGCAGATTTACCCAGTGCTGTACGGATTTGGTTTTACCCCACACAACATGTCTGTTGGATGCAGCATCGACTGGTTGACTTGCCGAGTGACAACAGCGGTTCCTGTCGGAATTAAAACCAATTTTCATTGATAATGCGTGACACTCACTTCTGGTCCCTATTTATTAGGATTGTAGGACTACACTCCTTACACTGTATCTCATGACTGCAAGTGGTACAACATTCTCCTTGGACAGTCCGCGTTAATGTATAAGACACTGGCCAACTTATTTCATAGTTTTGTCGTAGTCATGCCCAGACATGGTGATTTATTGTTGCGATATTGTTACGTCTGGTCTGACTGCATACCAACGACTGACTTCGTTTTGAGTTATCGGTTTTCTGACTGGTTTGACGTGGCGTGCCAGGAATTCTTCTCTGGTACGGACCTTTTCATCTTAGAGTGGCACTTGCAACCTACGTCCTCGATTACCTGCTGGATACATACCATACACACCAGTCTCTGTCTTCCCCTACATGTTTTACCCTCTAAAACTCCCTCCTGCACCATGCAATTTTTTCCTTGATGTCTTGATAGACGTCCTACGATCCCGTCCCTTCTTCTTGTCAGTTTCTCCCATATATAAATGATGACTAACTGAAAACCTCAGCTGTCCACATCGAGGTATATCAACAACACCTGTCGGCAGGTGGGGTTCTCAGTTATCATTTATTCCAGGGAGAATCTGCACGGTCATCAACAGTAATTGTTCTTTCGAGAACAAGTAGCTGTCTTCGTATATATCTCCCATATATATTCCTTTCATCGCAATTTCTATGGAGAACCTCTTCACTCCTTACCTTACCAATCAAGCAAAGTTCCAGCATTTTCCTACAGCACCACATATCAAATACTTCGATACTGTTCCGTTCCGGTTTTCCCACAATCTATGTTTCACGGCCATACAATGCTGTGCTCCAAATCTGAGAAAGCTCAGCCTCAAATTGATGCCCATGTTTGATACTTACAGATTTCTCTTCGCGAGGAATACCCTTTTTACAAAGCGCTAGTCTGCTTTTGATATGCTCCTCGCTCTGTCCATCATTTGCTATTTTGCTGCCAAGGTAGCTGAATTCCTTAAATTCATCTACTTCCTGACCATCAGTCCTGGTTTTAAGTTTCTCACTGTTGTCATTTCTGCTACTTCTCATTACTTTCCGCTTTCTTCGCTTTTCTCTCAATCCATATTCTGTAAAGTTCATTCCATTTAGAAGATCCTCTAATTATTCTTCTCTTTCATCGAGGATAGCAATGTCATCAGCGAATCTTATCACTGATATCCCTTCACCTTGAAATGTAATCTCGCTCTTGAACGTTTATTTCCGTCTTTGCTTCTTCGGTGTATAAAACAGTAGGGGCGAAAGGCTACAGCCGGCCTGTGTGGCCGAGCGGTTCTAGGGGCTACAGTTTGGAACCGGGTGACCGCTCCGGTCGCAGTTCGGCAGTGCCTCGGGCTTGCATGTGTGTGATGTCCTTAGGTTAATTAGGTTTAAGTAGTTCTAAGTTCTAGGAGACCTCATCAGTTAAGTTCCATAGTGCTGAGAGCCATTTGAACCATTCGAAAGGCTACATCCCTGTCTTACACCATTTAAATGCGATCACTTCGATCTTGGTGGTCCATGCTTACTATTCGCTCTCAGCTCTTGTGTATATTACCCATCTTTCCGTATAGCTTACTCCTATTATTTTCAGAATTTCGAACGTCTAACAGCGTTTTACATTGTCGAAATCTTTTTCTTTTTCCAGGACGACACATCCTATGATCATCTCTAAACTTTTCTTCAGTCTTGCTTCTATTATCAACCCTAACGTCAGAACTACCTCTCTGGCGCTGTTACCTTTCCCAGAGTCAAACCGATAGTCATCTAACAGAACCTCGGCTTTCTTTTACATTCTTCTGTGTATTAGTCTTGTCAGCGCCGTGAACGTGTGAGTTGTTAAGCTTGTAACGTCCGCGTAGAAAAATTATACATGACTGTGCTTAAACTGACACACAATATTTTTAGCGCAACGCAATCTGACTTTCAAAAATCCCTACAAAAGAATGGCCCTGACTAACATTAACCTATACCTTTCACAAATCGCTTACCTCACCAAAAATCTTCGTTACTCGAACTACTGCAATACAGCGAGCGCCACTACTGCCAGCTAAATAAAAGATTCAAACTACTGAAGGCACAAACTACTGATAGGCATAGTAAGCAAATGAAAGATTTTGATAGAGAACAAACAATGTATTTACCTTAATAGTGTTGAAAAATCATAATATACATAGCAGTTGATGACATCCAGTCTTACAAATTTCAAAACTCTGCCATTTCTCTCCCCACATCCACCACTGCTGGCGGTTCACCTCCAACTGTGCAACGCTACGCGCTGTTCACATCCAGCTGCCCAACACTACAATGGCAGACAACAATGAAAACTAGCCACAGACTGCACACGGCACAGCCAGTGATTTTTTCATACAGAGCGCTACGTAACGTTGCCAATAAGAAAACATAAACAGCCTACTTACAAGCTGACTGTGCGGTAATTCTCGCACTCATGAAATCTGGGTCTGATGGTATAGCGCCATCTCATACATTCTACCCACCAAGGTGAATAGTCGTTTCGTTGCAACTTCCCTCAACGATTTCAGAAATTCCGATGGGATGTTATATGTTATCTATCCCTTCTTGCTTCGTTTGATCTTAAGACTGGCACATGTAGTGTCTTAACTGCCGTTACCTGCGCTTCCAGTGGACTGTCACATGATCGACTCGTTCAGTTCCACGGCTTCTACAGCTCTTGAATGCTCCTGAATGGGGTGGCTGATATTTTACATGATGACCTTACTTCTCGGTAATGAGTTCGTATTCACGAGGACTGAGGGAACAAGTTTGGCGCACGATCCCTTCACCCTGGACACAGTCGGCAACAAAGTTTGGCGCGGCGGCTCTGCCGACTACTTACGGATTAACTGAATGGGCCGGCCGCCGCTGGCCATCTTTGTCCCTGCGAGCTGAGCTGCGGCCGCTGCCCGGTTTTCACCGGCGCCCCGGCCGCCAGAAGCGGGCGCACCCCCTGGCGGAGCAGCGCCGCGCTACGTGGACGTCCATCAGCGAGATGAGGGCCACAGACAGACAGACAGAGGGCGCGTTACGCACGCCCCGATGGCCGCCTTCCGCCCCGAATGTCAAAGGTCGCCCACGCGAGAGCGCGCGCCGCCAAAGCGGCCGCTCACAGTGGCAGCTGGCTACTTTGGCTACAGATTTATTTCGGCAGTATCCAGTGGAACCATAGCTCGATGCGGCGGCAGTAATTACTTTAGAATCCAAGTTCTGTACTAGGAGCGAGTGTACAGATTCCCCCGAACAGTGCATCTGGAGAATCTGGTACTTACGAGGGCAGTTCAATAAGTAATGCAACACATTTTTTTTCTCGGCCAATTTTGGTTGAAAAAAACGGAAATTTCTTGTGGAATATTTTGAATCATTCCCGCTTCGTCTCGTATAGTTTCATCGACTTCCGACAGGTGGCAGCGCTGTACGGAGCTGTTAAAATGGCGTCTGTAACGGATGTGCGTTGCAGACAACGGGCAGTGATCGAGTTTCTTTTGGCGGAAAACCAGGGCATCTCAGATATTCATAGGCGCTTGCAGATTGTCTACGGTGATCTGGCAGTGGACAAAAGCAAGGTGAGTCGTTGGGCAAAACGTGTGTCATCATCGCCGCAAGGTCAAGCAAGACTGTCTGATCTCCCGCGTGCGGGCCGGCCGTGCACAGCTGTGACTCCTGCAATGGCGGAGCGTGCGAACACACTCGTTCGAGATGATCGACGGATCACCATCAAACAACTCAGTGCTCAACTTGACATCTCTGTTGGTAGTGCTGTCACAATTGTTCACCAGTTCGGATATTCAAAAGTTTGTTCCCGCTGGGTCCCTCGTTGTCTAACCGAACACAATAAAGAGCAAAGGAGAACCATCTGTGCGGAATTGCTTGCTCGTCATGTGGCTGAGGGTGACAATTTCTTGTCAAAGATTGTTACAGGCGATGAAACATGGGTTCATCACTTCGATCCTGAAACAAAACGGCAATTAATGGAGTGGCGCCACACCCACTCCCCTACCAAGAAAAAGTTTAAAGCCATACCCTCAGCCGGTAAAGTCGTCTTCTGGGATGCTGAAGGGGTTATTCTGTTCGATGTCCTTCCCCATGGTCAAACGATCAACTGTGGAGTGTATTGTGCTACTCTTCAGAAATTGAAGAAACGACTTCAGCGTGTTCGTAGGCACAAAAATCTGAACGAACTTCTCCTTCTTCATGACAACGCAAGACCTCACACAAGTCTTCGCACCCGAGAGGAGCTCACAAAACTTCAGTGGACTGTTCTTCCTTATGCACCCTACAGCCCCGATCTCGCACCGTCGGATTTCCATATGTTTGGCCCAATGAAGGACGCAATCCGTGTGAGGCCCTACGCGGATGATGAAGAAGTTATTGATGCAGTACGACGTTGGCTCCGACATCGACCAGTGGAATGGTACCGTGCAGGCATACAGGCCCTCATTTCAAGGTGGCGTAAGGCCGTAGCATTGAATGGAGATTACGTTGAAAAATAGTGTTGTGTAGCTAAAAGATTGGGGAATAACCTGGTGTATTTCAATGCTGAATAAGACAACCCCTGTTTCAGAAAAAAAATATGTTTCATTACTTATTGAACTGCCCTCGTACTTTACTTTTCCGTGTCCAGATCAAATTTTATTTTTCCAATAGTTTGCCACCGCTACGGCTTTGTCGTTGGCTTGTAGCAGGTCACTAGAACTGCAGGGCTCCGGCAGTGGTCGCCACATGAGCAGATGTTCCTCGTCTTGTACCTCTCCGCATCCGCAAAGAACGTCGTGATCGTTAGTGACCAGTCCCCACTTACACAGATTAGTTTTGCATCTGGGTACACCAGCCCTCAGCCTATTTAGTGTTCTCCACACTGTATAAGGAAGTTTGTTTCCAGGTGCCATTTGCTCTTTTGGTATTATCTGCAGTGCGGTTTGTTCATTCTCCCATCTACGGACCCTATTATCTTCCTGTGAATCGTCAAGGATCTTGGTTATTGCAATAAAGCTATTTCTAGACTTAAGCCTCCGAGCGGAGTGACGTGCCCATTCAGTGGGTGTCGAGAATCTGTTTCTTTCTTTGTTCTCTCAGCGTCTGCTGCCACCTGCCTTCTGATCTTGGATGGGGCAATTCCAGCAAGTAGGTACAAATTACCCGTTGGTGTGGGTCTGAGACAGCCTGTAACAATTTGCATTGTCTCATTTACACTTATATCAACCTGTTTAGCATGTGCAGGTTGATAGAATCTGGTGAAGATGCTCGACGTCATAGATCCCTCTTCAGGCAGTAGAAACAGCAGCTTCGGGCTTCAGATGAAAAACTGATGGAAATTAGGCTCTCAGTACTTACTTCCTTTAACGTCGTTCGCTGTTAACAAATATGAGCCTATTCCAGAGATGTAGCTGCATTTACTCACTCAATATTATGCGAAATTCCAACTGGATTTTGGTCACACCTCCTAGGCTCCGTAAGTAGGCTGTTTAGGTTTTTATGTTGGTAACGCCACGTAGCGCTCTGCATGAAAATCACTGACTGTGCTGCGTGCAGTCTGTGGCTGGTTTACATGGTTGGAACACTTGCTATTGTAGTGTTGTGCAGTTGGATGTGAGCAGCCCGTACCGTTGCGCAGTTGGAGGTGAGCCGCCAGCAATGGTGGATGTGGGGAAGTGAGATGACGCATTTTTGAGAGCGGATGATCTGGACGTGTGTCCGCCAGAAAAAAGGAAATTTGTAAGACTGGATCTCATGAATTGATATATACATATATATATTATGACTTTTGAACATTATTAAGGTAAATATATTGTTTGTTCTCTACCAAAATCTTTCATTTGCTGACTATGCTTATCAGTAGTTCGTGGCTTCAGTAGTTAGAATCTTTTATTTAGCTGGCAGTATTGGCGCTCGCTGTATTGCAGTAGTTCGAGTAACGAAGATTTTTGTCAGGTAAGTGATTCATGAAAGGTATAGGTTATTGTTAGTAAGGGCCATTCTTTTGTAGGGAGTACTGAAAGTCAGATTGCGTTGCGCTAAAAGTATTGTGTGTCAGTTTACTGCTGATCAGAATCAAATAACGTGAGACGTATATCAGCACAGTCATTTCTCAATTTCTCAAACGGGACGTTTCAGCTCTTTACCAGAACGTCATGGATTGTTCTGCTGCATCGATTTTCAGTAAGCTACCACAGCAATTAAAAAAAAAATCTTTGCGGTAATCCTCGCGCTATTAAGTCACAACTGAAAAAAGACATCGTCGGTTATACCTTCCGTTATGTTGAGAAGTTACTGGAAAAAAATTTATTCTTGCGTTATATTGTTGTTTCCGCAAATATGCAGTGTGATTCATCTGACCCTACAGTTGTCATTGTATGCAGCCCGTAATGTTATACCTGGCCTTCATAAACCATGAGCTAAATTTTCGTATTCTCTCCCGCTCCACGCTAATTATTGGTCCCACAGGAAAAATTGTCAGGACCTTATGTAAGAAATTTAATATAGTTAAATTTTGTCCTGTGGTTCGTTTTCGCTAGGGGTCGCGGTTTGCGAGGTATTCAAAGAAGTAGTACAAAAGTAAACTTCAAATGCACCTCCACCCCACAGTCAAGATTTCTAGTATGCTGTTTTCGCACTCCCACCTATTACTGTACAAAAATTTCTGTCTGGGAGCGCTGTTCCCTATGTTCGACCTTCTATCGTTTCTATTGATTGGGCTATTACGCCACCTGCACATTCGGGTTCTTCGTTATCATCATTAATTTAGGCGTACCCGTGAAGGTAATGAACGAAATACAACATTTATAAACACTACGCTAAAACTAATTATGTTCACATTTCGGTCCAAACTTAACCCTTACAAACGCTGTAGTTTCGTAAACTTAACCCTTACAGACGCTGTAGTTTCGTAGTCTCAAGACCTGACGAATAGAACGATGAAAATGTTTATTTAATGCTGCTCAAATTCACAAAATGTTTAGGTAAAATATTCACAGACGTCAGTCTTACAATCTGCAAGTGACTGACGGCCGGTGTGGCCGAGCGGTTCTAGGCCCTACAAAAAAAATGCTTCAAATGGCTCTGAGCACTATGGGACTTAACATCTATGGCCATCAGTCCCCTAGAACTTAGAACTACTTAAACGTAACTAACCTAAGGACATCACACAACACCTAGCCATCACGAGGCAAAGAAAATCCCTGACCCCGCCACGAATCGAACCCGGGAACCCGGGCGTGGGAAGCGAGAACGCTACCGCACGACCACGTCTAGGCCCTACAGTCTGGAACTGCGCGACCGCTACGGTCGCATGTTCGAATCCTACCTCGGACATGGATGTGTGTGATGTCCTTAGGTTAGTTAGGTTTAAGTAGTTCTAAGTTCTTGGGGACTGATGACCACAGCAGTTAAATCCCATAGTGCTCAGAGCCATTTGAACCATCTTTTTGCAAGTGACTGACTAATCCAGTTACGCAATAAGGCCAGTCAATGACGACCAAAAACGGCCTTATATGGGAAATAATCCGTGCAGTCGCCAGTATTTGTTCAATGGTAGAGAGGGGTGCTATGAACAACATACTAGAAATCCTGACCGGTGGTGGCTGAGTGTGGGAGTGTAGGTTCGTCTGGAAGTCACTTGTGTACTTTTTTCTTAAGTAACTCGAAAACTACGGCATCTAGAAAAAACGTATCCCTGTGCAAAATTTAACTAATTGAAATTTCATACAAAAAGGTATTGCTCTTCTTTCAGTGGGCATAACAGTCTTTACTTAGAGAGCGATAGAGTATTGATAATCACACACATGGTTTATGACAGCTAGCTACAGCACTGCGTGTTGGATAAAACGACAGCTGTAGGGGCAGCTGAATCATTTCTTATCTTGTGACCAGAACAGGACTGATATACATTTTATTTGGGATTTTATTACTTTTTCATGTACTGACTCGTTCCATGACAATCCACGATCATGGCAATTTTCTGCTCAGTTTGGTCGTATGTAACTAGATGTGTAATAAATAAAACTAAAGATAAATATAAACCCATCGGTCCTGACCAACAAATGCGTCTATAACACATAGTAACCAGGAAATAGACCTTTAGAGTTCTTGATCAATAACAAACTCAGACGTAAATTCGTTTGCGTCCCAGGCACGTTTGGAAGCTTTTACAGTTCATGTTACGCAAGGTAACACAACTAAATTCATCACTTTACCTCTTCCGACTCAAGAAAGATGTTGGCTATCCGTTTTTATCCAGACTGCTAAGAATATTGGCCACGATTAAGAGGTAAATATCTAGCCACTGGGCGCGAGCAGTGCAAATGGCTACCAGGAAGCTACTTCTACAGCACGACAGTAATACTCTGGTAAAAGTTCGCCTTTCCTCTGCCTAGTACCGTGGATTATCCTGCGCTCATGGTACAACAGTAGCAGACAGGAAAATTTCAGCCATTAATCCTACCTTCCTTAGAACCAGAGCTTGAAAACTCACATCTACACGTGAAACTAACAGTGGCCTTTTGTGGTGTGCAGCTAACTGGGCATACCAATAGATCGTGAGGAAGACCTCTGCACAGGTTTCGAAACATCAGCTGTGAAGAAGAAATCTGAACATGAACGTGATGGGATCAAGCAGCCTAGGAGATTTTACATTCTACTGAAATAACACCCAGTATAATTCCATGGAAGAGGCCTGGAGATACTCGAATTTTTCAGATATATTATATAATAGTAAGACAGAGATTTAGGAACCAGGTTTGAAATTGTAAAACATTTCCAGGAGCAGATGTGGACTCTGACCACAATCTATGGGTTATGATCTGTAGATTAAAACTGAAGAAACTGCAAAAATGTGGGAATGTCAGGAGATGGGATTTGGATAAACTGACAGAACCAGAGGTTGTAGAAAGTTTCAGGGAGAACATTAGGGAACGGCTGACAGAAATGGGGAACGAAATACAGCAGAAAAAGAATGGGTAGCTTTGATTGATGAAATAGTGAAGGCAGCAGAGGATCAACTAGGTAAAAAGACGAGGGCTAGTAGAAATCCTTGGGTAACAGAAGATGTATTGAATTTAATTGATGAAAGGAGAAAATATAAAAATGCAGTAAAAGAAGCACGCAAAAAGGAATACAAACGTTTCAAAAATGAGATCGAAAGGAAGTGCAAAATGACTAAGCCGGGATGGCTAGAGGACAAATGTACGGATGTAGAGGCTTATCTCACTAGGGGTAAGATAGATACTGCCTACAGGAAAATTAAAGAGACTTTTGGTGAAAAGAGAACCATTTGCACAATTATCAGGAGCTCAGATGGAAACCCAGTTCTAGAAGAAAGCAGAAAGGTGGAAGGAGTATATAGAGGGTCTGCACAAGGGTCATGTGCTTGAGGACAATATTATGGAAATGGAAGATCATGAAGATGAAATGGGAGATATGGTATTGCGTGAAGAGTTTGACAGAGCACTGAAAGACCTTATCTGAAACAAGGCCCCGGGTGTAGACAACATTCCATTAGAACTACTGATAGTGTTGGTAGAGCCAGCCCTGACAGAACTCTACCATCTGGTGAGCAAGATGTATGGGACATGCGAAATACCCTCAGACTTCAAGAAGAATATAATAATTACAATCCCAAAGCAAGCAGGTGTTGACAGATGTAAATATTACCGAACTATCATGTTAATAAGTAACAGCTGCAAAATACTAACACGAATTCTTTACAGACGAATGGCAAAACTGGTAGAAGCCGACGTCGGGAATGATCGGTTTGGATTCCGTAGAAATGTTTCAACACGTGAGGCAATACTAACCCTACGACTTCCCTTACAAAATGGATTAAGGAAAAGAAACCTACGTTTCTATCATTTGTAGACATAGAGAAAGCTTTTGACAATATTGACTGGAATACTCTCTTTCAAATTCTGAAGGTGGCTGGGGTAAAATACAGGGAGCGAAAGGCTATTTACAATTTGTACAGAAACCAAATGGCAGTTATAAGAGTCGAGGGGCATGAAAGGGAAGCAGTGGTTGGGAAGGGAGTGAGACAGTATTGTAGCTTGTCCCCGATGTTATTCAATCCGTATATTGAGCAAGCAGCAAAGGAAACAAAAGAAAAATCTGGAGTAGGAATTGAAATCCATGGAGAAGAAATTAAAACTTTGAGGTTCGTCGATGACATTGTAATTCTGTAAGAGACAGCAAAGGACCTGGAAGAGCAGCTGAACGGAATGGACAATGTCTTGAAAGGAGGATGTAAGATGAAGATCAACAAAAGCAAAACGAGGATAATGGAATGTAATCTAATTAAATCGGGTGATGCTGAGGAAATTAAATTAGGAAATGAGACGCTTAAAGTAATAAATGAGTTTTGCTGCTTAGGGAGCAAAATAACTGATCATGGTCGAAGTAGAGAGGATATAAAATATAGACTGGTAATGGCAAGGAAAGCGTTTCTGAAGAAGAGAAATTTCTTAACGTCGAGTATAGATTTTAGCGTCAGGAAGTCGTTTCTGAAAGTATTTGTATGGAGTGTGGCCATGTTTGGAAGTGAAACGTGGACGATAAATAGTTTGGACGCAAATTAAGAAGGATGTAGGTTGCAGTAGGTACTCGGAAATGAAGAAGCTTGCACAGGATAGAGTAGCATGGAGAGCTGCATCAAACCAGTCTCTTGGTTGAAGACCACAACAACAACATAATTTCATAATTTTACTAACTGCTGAGATATACTACATAAAGCTGAACATTTCTCGTCGAGGACAATAAATGACGGTTCTATTTTATATTTAGTATTTTGGGACACGTTAACAACGTAAATTATGAATTAATCCGTGCAATAAACTCTTTATTGATTGAATCATATCATTACTCTGTACAGAGCCACCGGAGACATGTGTCTCATATATCAAATTATTCAGAAAATACACCTGAACAACCTCCGAAACGTTGACGGTGGGTTTCTGGGTCACCCTTTGTTTGCTAATGTGAAGCGTACGGTAGGAACAAGCGTTCTGAAAGTAAACATAATTTATGACGAAGTCAAGTCATGGCAATAGCTGAAATAAAGGCAGCATTTTCGAAAGTTCACGTCTGTACACTTCGTTTAAATCAAACTTTACTGCTGTGTGTGTGGGTCCCTGCTTCGTACCACTCCTGGTCTCTCCCTGGCTTTGCCCACAATGTGGTGGGGATGCTACGGGTCCAACTTGTTCCACGCTCTGCGCTCTTCGCAGGTGGTCCTCTTGACGTCACGCAGTGGAGGAGGCGGGTTACTGCGATGACTGCCTCGCAATTTCAGTGGGCCCCAAGCACGCTCAGTTGTTTTCATACTGATACCGGCCACCTGAAAAGCCGTCCGTGTTTTATTGCCTCTTTCGGGCTATGTGTGGTGCGCAGGCCGCGGAGCGAATCCCCCCGGCGTATTAACGAAAATGGACGGTATGCCAGCCATTCGGATTGACTTGTATTGCTGCATTCCTTTCTTTTCCTGAACATTTCTTGTATTTCCTTCTTTAGGTTTCTTCGCAGTTAACTTCCTGTTACGTATGTTTGTCTTTCTAACATCTGCAACTGCTCTTCTTGAAGATGCCAGTTGAAGAGACTTCAGTTGACTGACTACTGTAGTATTCCTTAACACAGTATGCAAATGTTTGGCGAACTTCATTGCCGTCACATTGTGGCGCGGTGGGGTTGGTCGCCTACCTTCTCTCTCTGAATTCTCGAAAGTCCACCTACATCGATATTCCTTCCTTCTGACGTCCCTTCGCTCTGTAGTAGCAGATACGTGTTAGGCAGTGTAAAGCAGCGATGATGGAACCACTACCTAATACCTAACACACATAGGCGACGTAACTGGAGTTGAAAGTCAGTCCCTGAAAGTTCATATTTAAACAAATCGGGCGTTCAGAGGATGCAGTCTACTGGCAGAAAGCAAGTAAAATTTAGATTGAATCTGCCTTTCTTTTTTATTCATACAGGAACACATGAAATGGCTATCAAATCTGTATTTAATATGGTAAACTTTATCCTTCAGAATTCACTGTCTGTACAACACATTTTCGCCCGAAAAGCAACCAGAAGTTTTGCAAGTCCGACCAGACTAATTTTCACAGTCTAACAGTCACAGATCCAACACACTTCGCGAGTTAAGCATTCGGTCGTTTCAGTGGTATTATCAGTAAGAAGTCCTCGTCAAAGTATTCCGTGCAGAGCACGAAATATGCCACGCAGAAATTGTTACTACAACCAGAAAGTTCACACGCTCATAAATCTCTTACTATTTAATTTATAAACGCCAAAGTCAGTCTTAATCGTTTCCTACGTTCAGCACAAGATTTGCCCTTCAAAGGAAAGCCGCAGAGTCCCAGAACGTAAGCGCCTTCTCGTAGTTAGGACGAAAAATACATTTCATAAAGTCTGAAGAAGCGATTTGCTACAACCACGCTGTGATGTGTTTCAACAGTTAGCAATGAGTCATTGGTAACATTAAAGTATTCGTTTTCACTATAGTTTTCTGGAATAGAGTGCCTCTATAATACAGATATGCTAGCTAGTTTTTCTTGCTGATAATGTTTATTGTAAATGCGATGTGCTTAATTTATTCTATAAATCTTTAGACTCTATGTGTTAATTAGAGTTATGATATGTGCTGTAATCCATATAAATTATTCTGTAATATCGTGTATTTATCGTGGGTTAATACCGTTTGGTAAACAGGAAAATTAATATCGTTGACAGAGAGTAAGGAGTGGTGTATGAGTTCTATCTCTGGACGTGAGTGTGACGTCAGAGCAGAATACGCAGGAGACTTACAGGGTTACGAGACGTTAGGGTGAACGTACACAAGTGGTATGTACTGTCGGGCCATTGTCAGGCGCAATTGTTACTAGCGAGGAACTAAGAGCATGACGAGTGTGCGCCGATGTGAGAGACTCCTATAATATCAAGATAATTCCCCATAATTGGCGATTGAAAAGCTGGGTGACTATTATGATAATAACCATCTCAAACCGAACCCAGCAAAAACCCAGGTCTGTGCTTTTCACGTACGTAATAAGGAAGCAAGGAGGAAACTCAACATAAGCTGGAAGGGACAACATCTATCTCACTGCGACACACCAAAATATCTTGGGATTAAACTTGATCGTGCTCTCACCTACAAGGAGCACTGTTTGGCTACAAAGATGAAAGTGAGTGCCAGGAACAACATCATCCGCAAGCTAACAAATAGCAGATGGGGAGCGCAACCTACAGTTCTCCGCACGTCTGCTTTAGCTTTATGTTTCTCCACTGCGGAGTACTCGGCACCTGTTTGGCAAAATTCCACCCACGCTGAACAAGTAAATATAGCATTGAATGAGACTGGACGCATCGTGACAGGATGCCTCCGCCCAACTCCCACAAAGCAGCTGTACCACCTCATGGGCATAGCCCCGCCAGACATCAGAAGAAGGACTGCCGCAGGAATCGAGAAACATAAACAGGAGACAGATCCCAGGCATCCAGTGTTCGGACACAATCTTCAACCTCGCCGACTTAAATCAAGGAAGAGTTTCCTACGAACAACTGAAGCAACTCTTTCATCGCCTAGAGCACGACGAGAAGAGCTGTGGTACAATGTGGACCCAGGAAGACCAGGGAATAGCCCCAGGGAAGAACCCACAGCTGGCTCTGAACTCCCATATACGACCTGGAAGGCCCTGAATAGACTACGAACAGGCGTATCAAGATGCAGAGCAAACTTGGAAAAATGGGACTACATCAGTGCAGACGAGCCCTGCGAGTGTGGAGAACAGCAAGACCCACAACACCTACTGGTCTGCAGGAAACTAAACAACCCGTGTCCGACTCAAGACCTATTTGAAGCAAATGACAAGGCTATTCAAGCTGCAGTGTATTGGGCTTCACGTGGGATATGAAAATCACTCTGTTTCGCATCCTTAGCGCTTATCATTATATGTTACATACTTTCCTATATTATTGTAGTTAATTTACCTTATAACCATGTAGTAGTGTTGAACTGCTTCTCTTGCATTGTAATATAATTTTTTTTTGTAAAATGGTGATGTCTTGGATACGATAAATAAATAAATAAATTGGTCATTGTAAATCAAAGCGTGCCAACAATATTACATGGAACAACGGGAGCACGGTTGACGACAACGAAGGCGACAGCTTAACATCTGCAACAAACTGTATGGTTGTTTTGTTTTCGTTTACGTTAGAAACTTTGTGAGACATTAGCAACTGACCTTTTCATGAATTTTATTTCAATAATAAGTGTTATACATAAAAACTGTGGGTACCTGATCTTGTCGTTATCTTCAGTCAGTATCACCTAATTAGGATGCCATTCGTTCCCAGTTATTGAGTACCCGAGTGTTGTTGTTCAAATTGCTAAAAGAAAAATATTAAACGGCAGTTATTCTCAGTTTTTTTTTATTTGCTAAGAATACAATTGAAGGTAATCAATAATGAAGCCTCAGTAAGTTAGCGGTGTTGTACAGTAATATTTAGGGGAAAAGTCATTCTTGATAATTGAGTAAAGGCAAAGTAATCTACGTTAAAATTAAAGTAATTGTGGCAATTTCAATTCAAATAAAACAATAAATTAAGTTCACACAATTCATATCTGTGTCCATTGTAGCAATGCTGTTGTTTGCTGGCTCGGTTCGTACTTTGTCAGTACATTGAAAGCCAACAGTTGCTTATTTGATCCATTAAATTTCCATGGTAATTACAATCGATTCAATGTATGTAGCTTGCGATGTCCAGGAATTTAGTACGCGTAAGTAAATGTTAATCTATGATTCCGTACATTACTGTCGTAACAAAAGAGCTGCTTCAAACAAATCATTTACTTTTCAGTAAGGAGTTTAAATACTGCCTCCAGTCAATCGTTTACTTTTCAGTAACGTGTTCAAATATCTTTTTTAAATTAACATAGTTAAGTAATGTACAGATAAGACAGATTTATTATTATTTCGTGACGTATTTTGTTGACAGAAACATGTGTCCATCTTCTGTTGTCACAGGTAGAGTCAAGCGGTTAAGTAGTCATAGCTGTTCGCATTATTGATCAGACAGTGAACAGACAGTTCCGAATTGGGCTAGCGAGTGTATCAATTAACTTCTCTATTATTTCAGTTACATTTTTTGGGGACTCCTTGAGTCATGTGGTGCCCGTTTTCCGTTCGTATTTCGTGCTAGTGGTGGCACTGTCTTATGTATTAAACCGAATCCAAATAAGTACAAAGTGAAGGAGTAGAATAGGTTGTCCATTAGAAAAACTTGTACACTGTGATATTATCCTGGAACTCTTCCATTTGGTGCGTGTTTGCATAGAAAAACAGTAATTTCAGAAAATGAGTCCGCCTTGATGCAGAACACCTTGTTATTCGTTTATTTCTTTATTATAAAAATAGTATCGGCGACAAACATCACCATCATCAGTGGGGTTTTTTAATCTAAAACATGCACAAAATAACATGATTATACAAACACAGTAAAACATTATTACATTTTTACAATTCGTATTTGAAATATAGTTTTCTATTGATTCTTTCATACTACCTTAATTATTGTATGTTACAGCATGTTTAAGCAATTATTGGCTCTGTTTGCGACATATTTTCTGTGCTTTTTTTTATGTTGCCGTCTTTTTACTTAGCGAACATCATGTCATCTGCAACCATGTGAGCGGCTGTTAGTAAATAAATACTAAAAGGTGAACTTTGTATGTCAGCAATATATACTGGGGGCTGTGATAGTGTTGTGGAAAGCAGTTATTTGGTGTATACTGAGCTGTTACTTAGCTACTCGTGTACTCACGTTCGTTGGATGGTATGTGGCTGCTTTTATACACAGAAAAACAAAACTTTTGCACTTTGTTTCTGATCCAGAATATTACGCCATCTTGCAGTTCGCGTGTGTCGCGAGAGGCGTATCACATGTGGCGAGAAAGGCTATGAAAAACTGTAGAGCGGATGACGACGACTTCTGTTCATTATTTATGCCTCTGTGTGTGATGGGGAAGTGGTTCTTTTGCGTGTGTGTGCTTACAGTTCTGTGCCCTTGGTCAGTTCTCTCAGAGCGGTTAAGAGTGTGCTGTTGCAAAGTGTTGTGTTTTCATTTATTACATTTTCCCCTTCTACTATAGCCTTTTGTATGTAGTAATTTACTTATATTGTTCGTTGTCGGTATAGACTGTTGCTGTTTCTCAGAATGCGTAGATCGTTTTCGATGTTAGTGGGGTTATGGTTTTTGTTCATTATTTGTTCTGCAAAAGTTGAATGTGTGCTGTCACTTTTCAGAGCTCTCATGTGCTCTGTGTACCTCGTTCGGAAATTTCTGCTTGTTTGTCCTATGTAGTGGGCCTGACAGCAGTTGCAAGTGAGTTGATATATTCCAGCGTTGCTGAGTTTGTCTGACTCGTCTTAGCCTTTTCTGAACTGTATTGTTTGTTCTGAATGTTATTGGGATCCCTTGCTTTTTCAAGATATTTCCTATTCTATGTGATATTTTGTTATTGTATGTTAGTTTTTACCATCTCTCTCTTTTTTCTGAAGTAGTGAGGTCTGCTGTGTTGTCTGTGTGCACTGCATGTTTCCGTTTTACCTTGTTGTTGAGTTTGTTTATTATGTCTCTTTTGTAGTTGTTTTCAAGAGCAATTTGTATGATTGTGTTTAGTTCCTGTGTGTAGTTTTCTGGTTTAAGGGGTGTTCTGTTTATCTTGTGGAGCACGTGTGTTAAACTGGCATATTTATGCATTGTCGGGTGGTTGTATGAGCTGTGGATAACAGTGCTTGTGGATGTGGGTTTTCTGTAGATGGAGTATTCATGTTGGTGGTTGATCCAAGAAATTTAGTTTCTTGTTGTTTTATATTTCCATTGTGAAGTGGATTTGTGGGTGTACTGTGTTGATGTTACTGTGTAGGTCTTTTATGCTGTTATGTGTTTCATCTACAAGGCAGATTATGTCATCCACATATCGGTACCAGTAGATTATTTTGTACCCTCCTTGTTTTAGAATGTTGTGTTCTCTATATGGTCCAAGAAACTTGTACACTGGTGTCCACTAACCAGAAAAATTGTCTTCGGAGACGATAACCTTGTCCAACATCAAATTCATTGAGTGATGAAGGTGATGTTATCGCCTTAGCTGATTAATAAGAAGGTGAGGTTACGTCAGGGTTACCAGTCTGGATACAGTGTACTGCTGAAGGTAGTCACTAAATTTCCCCGCGCTATGCCGGCTTCCTGCTGTAGTAGGTGTACGTGGTATCAGTTACATCCTGCAGGGCTCGGTAGGCGTCCGCCGGCCGATCGACAGCCGCTTTGGCCGCCCCCCAGACACAGGGGAAGATGAGAAATGTCGATGGCCACTTTATCGGAAAAGCCTCATCGCCGTCAGTTCGCCGCCACCGCCAGCCGCTCCCCGCGGGGCCCCACCTCAGCGCCGCTCGGCGGCCGCTGGAGGAAACGGCCTCCCGCTGACCTGCCGAACAGCTGCGTAATGGCCGACCCCTGCTGCCCACCCTCTCACAGCAGCCGTCTGACACAAATGACGTGGCGTCGCCGGGGGTATAAGAGCCCGTTCAACAGCTTTGTTCTAATGGACCCGAGAAAAGAAGTTAAAAGGCATGTAGGGTCTACCCGGTTGTGTGCACCGGTCTCAGTGGGCGCATACATTCCGCAGTGATACTTGTGGTTATTCCTGATGTGCGGAGCGGCGGCGATCATTAAATAACACACCAACATGCGCTAATACAACTTTATTATGCGAGAATATTCACAACGTCTTATACAGTCGGCAGCACACAACAGAATAGGCAGCAATATGGCGGCGCACAATCAGTTGGAGTGCGGAGCATGGTGGTGCGCCAAGTCCTGTGCCAGCCCGGTGGGGGTGGGACGCTTGATGGTCACAAAAGTACTTGTCCCTGGTGAAATCAC
Organism: Schistocerca cancellata; assembly: GCF_023864275.1. NCBI lineage: Eukaryota > Metazoa > Arthropoda > Insecta > Orthoptera > Acrididae > Schistocerca > Schistocerca cancellata. The sequence continues at coordinate 2,409,532 of NW_026047103.1, forward strand.
ACGCACAACACTTGGGGGTAGGTGTAGCAAGCTCGACTGAAGCTAGGACATAATCGACATAATCCCTGTGCCAACGGGGTGGAACCACATGTCGTCCAGCCCGTGATGTAAGCTGCAAGGGGGGAGGAAGGGGGGAGGGGTGGTGGGCCCGTCCAAATCATGATGGGGTTCCTGGGAAGGAGGGCATGCGTCGTGTACGTCAGGGTCACTTGCAGAGTGCTCTTGCAAGGTCCACGCAGGTTTCACCCGGTGGAGTGAAACAGTTACTTGTTTGCCGTTGTTAAGTATCGACAATGTGGAAGGGCCTCGGGACAGGACTTTAAACGGACCAGTGTAGGGAAGCTGCTGGGTTGTCCGTACTGTGTCATCATGTAACATGATAAATTCACATGTGGGCAGTTCCTTATGCACGAACACACGAGGCCTACAGTGGGCAGATGGCAAGGGAGGTTTGATGAGCGCGATGTGCCCTCGGACGCTCTCGACAAGTGCTGGGAGCTCGGAAGAGCTTGGTAGCGGTGTATCCTCGACGAATTCGGCTGGTAAAACCAGAGGCTCCCCGTAAAGGATCTCGGCGAGGGAGGCTTGCAAGTCCTCTTTGTATGCGGTGCGGAGGCCTAGCAAAACCCAGGGGAGAGATTCAGACCACTGGCCATCACGGCACGTAAGTGCGGCTTTAAGCGTGCGGTGCCACTGTTCCACAAGTCCATTGGCCTGCGGGTGATAAACGGTTGTGTGAAACTTCGCAACGCCACAGTATGAACAGAGGGAGGCGAACAGCTGTGATTCAAACTGCCTACCTTGGTCGGTGGTCAGTGAGGTAGGGCTTCCAAATCGGGAAATCCAAGTGGCAATGAAGGCCCGAGCCACAGACTCAGCCGAAATATCTTCCAAAGGGACTGCTTCGACCCATCTAGTGACCCTATCAATAACGGACAGGATATATCGAAAGCCCTTGGAAGGAGGGAGGGGACCTACAATATCAATATGGGCATGTCGCAGACGTCCTTTAGGTATGTCGAAAGTGCCTGGCGGAGGAAGTGCATGGCGGCCCACTTTAGCTCTCTGACATGGTATGCAGGCGCGAGCCCACATGCTACAATCATGTTTAACACCGGGCCAGACGTACCTTTCCGTGACCAATCTGGTGGACGCTTTGATGCCTGGGTGAGCTAGGTTGTAGAGTGCATCAAAAACAGAGTGGCGGAGAGCTGCGGGTACGAGAGGGCGGGGGCTACCAGTGGAAACATCGCACCAGACTAGTTCTGTGGTGCCAGGGAATACACGTTGTTCCAGTTTGAGGGAAGAGGTAGTGTCTTGTTGCAAGGCACGAATATCGGGGTCTTCAGTTTGCTGGCGGGCCAGGTCAGTAAGGTCAAGTGGGGTAGTGATAACGTTGACGCGAGACAGGTAGTCAGCGACTACATTGTCAGCGCCTCGGATATATTGTGCATCAGTGGAATATTGGGATATGAAATCCATATGGCGGAAGCGTCGTGGGGGGAGATCGCGTGAGGGGTTACGGATCGCATCTGCCAAGGGTCTGTGATCTGTATAAATCGTGAACGGGCGGCCCTCGACATCGGCTCTGAAATATTTGACCGCCTCGTACAAGGCGAGAAGTTCACGGTCGAAAGCGGACCATTTGGACTGGGATTTGGTTAATTTCTTGGAGAAGAAACGGAGGGGTTGGGGGGTATGCAATACATGTTGCTGAAGGACCGCACCAACTGCAGTGTCACTCGCATCAGCTGTAATAGAAATTGGTGCGTCGGGAGCGGGGAGAGCGAGTGTGACAGCTTTAGAGAGGGCGGTTTTGAGATTTTTGAATGACTCGTCCATCTCCAGTGTCCAAACGAGTTTGCGTTTGCCTTTAGTATCCTTACCCGCCAGAGCGTCGGTCAGAGGGATCTGGATAGATGCAGCATGGGGCAGGTGGCGCCTTAGAAGTTCACTATGCCTAGAAAACGGCGAAGTTCAGCGAAGTCCTCCGGGGAAGGAAGGCTAAGTATGAGTTCAACCCGAGAGGAGGTAGGGCAGACATCCTCGGCCGTGACTGTATGACCTAAGAAGGTGACCTCAGGACTGCTAAGCTGAGACTTCTCGTGGTTGATCTCCACTCCATTAGCAGCGAGCAGTGCAAGCACTCTGGAAAGATGGAGAGTGTGTTCCTCAAGTAAGGGAGAGAAAATCAAAATATCGTCTAAGTAGGCATAGGCGAAAGGGAGGTCAAACAACAGAGTGTCGATGAAGCGTTGAAATGTCTGTGCGGCGTTTTTGAGACCATATGGCATGGAACAGTACTCAAAGAGGCCAAATGGAGTGATTATGGCTGTGTTGGGGATGTCGTCGGGGAACATGGGAATCTGATGATATGCTTTGCTACAATAGAGAACGGAGAAGATCTGGGAACCATGCAACATCTGGGTGAAATCTTGAATGTGGGGGTTGGGTAGTTATCAATGGTGGTGCGTGCGTCAAGAGCACAGTAGTCACCACAGAGGCGGAAAGTACCGTCCTTCTTTGGCACGAGATGGATTGGTGACGACCAGTTACTATCAGATTGACGGAGAATGTTGGAATCCTAAAGATCTTTAACAATGTCTTTAGCACGGCGAAGTTTCTGCGTGTTTAGGCGGCGCGCCTTATGCCGCACAGGGGGTCCTTCAGTTTTGTTTATTCTGTGGCATGTGCCATTGGCAATTGCACGCAAAAATGTGGGAGAAGCAGGGGGGGTAGGGGCAGGGGGGGTAGTGGCAGGGGCTGGCCGAACCGTTGATGGGATAACAGCTGCGGCACAATGACCAGGCTGCTGAGGCTTGTCCGCGATTGCAAGAGAGGGTGTACGGAGTTGTAGAAGCTGCTCTTGTGTCTGCAACAGTTGTGCATGGACTTCGTCAATGCGAACACGCAGGTCGACATTCTGAGTACGCAATGCATCGACGTCTGAACGCTCGCACAAGAAAGCTGAGAGAGCAGAAGAAAGGTTTGCAGCAAGTGACATACACTCTGAAAGGGCAGAGTGTGAACAGTCAGTAGGAACTTCGGGCTGAGGGGAGGAATGTTGTGACGCACCAGGAACACTCGAACCGGAGACGTGAGTCAGACAGCCGGCTTGCAGATTAGGGGAGAGGGCATAGTGATGAAGAAAATCGAGGCCCAGTACAGGTGCATCAACTTCCGCAACTTAAAATGTCCAGGGGAAAACCTGATCTGGGGCAAATTTAAGCAGGAGATGTGAGGAACCTAGCACCGGAATCGGGGAATTGTTAGCAGCTATCAGTGGCGGTGCACGTAAGGTATCTATGTTAGGGGCGAGGGAGGGTGGGATAACACTAACGTCGGCTCCAGTGTCCACTAGAAAACGAAGTTCGGTGGTGGTGTCCTCAACGAAGAGGCGCGAAGCAGAAGACAGTGCAGCAGGAGTCGGACGAGATGCTGGTCGGCGCCGTGAGGCAGCGCGGCGGGACGTGGCGCCTAGACGTGCCCGCCATAAGCGTTTGGGAAAGCGCACGGGGGCTTGCAGTTGCGAGCCGCATCACCGAATTTAGCGTGGAACCAGCAATAAGGGGAGCCAGCTTGCGGTGCAGGAGCATGGCTGGGCGGTGAGGCGGCCAGAGTGTATTCCGGTGCTCGCTCGGCCGTCTCCAGTGACCTTTGGGGCGGCAACGTAAAAGTAGGTGGTGCAGTCGGGCGACCACGGGGTGGCGGGGCCGTTGCTTGCGCTGACAGCGTGGCGCGTGTCCTGCCACGGCCAGGCTTGGCTTCTGTTACTACATAATGCGTGCGGGCGGCGGATGCCGGACTCGAATGCTGGAGGTACCGGTGTTGAATGATACTATAGGCACGGTCGGCAATGCGCAGGCGTGCTTCGAGGGGCTCAGAGACATGGGACAATAACTGCAGTTGTAGCTCAGAAGGGAGTGTAAGTAGCCAAATTATCCAAAGGGCGACGCCTGGTAGAAAGTCTGTGTCCACAAGGGCGCGTAAGTGGCGCCACAGCTGTGATGGGGTACGGTCATCGATGTGTTCCTCATGGATGATGCGTTGGATCGACTCGGCAGAGGGATGGGATAAGTGTTCAACGATACAAGCTTTAGCAAATTCGTACTTATTCTGCATGGGAGGCGAAAGCAGCAGGTCACTAATAAGATCTGTGTGATCGTGCAGGTGACTAAGAAGGCACACAAATCGGGCTCCGTCGTCTAGCACGCCGTGAATGTCCAACATTTTATCCACTAATGCAAACCATGTCTTAGGGTTCTCTGTTTGTAGGGCTGGCAGTTTTGGGAATCTGCTAGGCGCGAGGTTCTGAGGAACGGTCGGTGCAGACGGTGTAGCAGTGTAGAGTGGTGCCAAATCGAGATTGTAGGCACCAGGGGACTGGCACACAGTAGCTGTACTAATCTGGTTATTAGGGACAAAACCACACGATTTACAAGCAGCAGGAGTGCAAGAAGAGAGTTCAGTCTTGACATGTGAGTTCGGTTGCATAGTGTAGGCAGGTACAGTTGCTGGGGCCCCGGCTGGTGGGGGCACGGTTGGGTGCGGGAAACTCTCCAGTACCGTAGAAACAGGTGCAGTTCGGACTGGTGAGCACGCGACCAGTGTTTGCCAAGCGAAAGAACCCGGCGCGGAACTCAATAAAACGTTGTGGACCGGCGCGGGTGGGGCGGCCGGTGCCGCCGCGGGTGGTAAGCATGCCAGAGCTGTTAACAACGGGTTCGGGAGTGTAGCGGGCGCGGTTGAAACCGACGCGGCACAGACGGACGAAACCGTCGGGAAAACGTGCGGAAGACGAACAGGAGCCGGGATGGCGCGCGGCGCGGGAGACGCGGCTGCATCATACCTGAGAGGTTGTAAGATGTCCGTGGAGAGTCGCGTAGTCTGCGGCTGTGGAGCAGGCGTCATGTGTGGGTGCAGCAGACGAGCAGGAACGGCAGGTGCTGGCAGTGCTGGGGCGTCGATAAGCAGAATGCAGTCCGACGGTCGTGAGGCAGCCGTAGGCGCGGGAACGTGCTGCGGCGGCCAAGCGGGAACCGTTGAGTTTATCTCGGGGCCACGTAGGTAAACATCCGGTTGACAACGGAGTTCACTTTGGCACTGAAACTGCGGCGTGATTTCCGGAATGGATTCATTTTCCGCTTTGAAAAACTGCCACTGAGAAGTCGCACCACGGGGACTGAACGGTTGTTGAAACATTGTTCGTAGCACAATACAGATCACTGTTAATAGCACTCGCGAATTGAACTAAAACAGATCGGGGTCACCAATGTGGTTATTCCTGATGTGTGGAGCGGCGGCGATCATTAAATATCACACCAACATGCGCTAATACAACTTCATTATGCGAGAATATTTACAACGTCTTATACAGTCGGCAGCACACAACAGAATAGGCAGCAATATGGCGGCGCACAATCAGTTCACATGGGTCAGAGAGCCTGCTATGGCGGAGCTATCTCACTCGTAGACTCGATAGTTGCCACAACTGATATTTTAATTCGCCACCAGTTTGTAGCGGTACTAATGCTTTACTTGATCACTACACAATTGTTGCGTGATACTGAGGCAGCCTTAATTTTCGCATAATATGTCACTGCCAAATAACATAATGCGATAGGCAAAATAGTGATAGTAATGGGATGGTTGTGTGTGAAGGTAAACAACACAGGTGAGGCACGTGTCGCGCTGGACTGTGCGTGTTCAGTACGGACCAGGCACCAGTGCAGGTTGTTTACGAGTACAGCACACTTCGTATTTCCATTCAGAGGCCGAGGTCGACGTGCAATGGAAGACCTAACAGAGTTCCAAAGAGGGCAGATTGTGGGGGCCCGATTAGCTGGAGCATCAGTAACCAAGACAGCCACCTTACTGAATGTTTCGAGAACAACTGCTCCAACAGTCATGACACCCTACACAAAATATGGAAAGATATTATCGTGAAAACGGAATGACAGATATCGTCGCACGCTAACACGAACACAAAACTACGGCAGCTAAAGTGACTCCAGAGCTCAACAGCCGCCTTCGGGACCCCGAGAACTCCATAAAGCGAATATTCATGACTGAGCTGCTATTCTAAACCATTAGTGACGACATCCAAAGCAAAGAAGCGTGAAACATGGCTGTCAGGACCATAAATTCTCGACGTCTGATCAGCAGAAACATTTCATATGGTCCGACGAGTCAACGTCATCGTTATTGCAGACAACAGGCTGGATTTTCGTCTGGAGAACGCCAAAAGAAGAGTACAATCCTGATTGCTTGATTGCTTGCATCCAACGGTTAAGCATGGGGGTGGAAGTGTGATGGTGTGAGCAGCCATATCATGGTATTCTGCTGGTCCCGTCATTACTTTTAAACGCCGTGTTACAGCCAACGACTATGTGAACATTTTGGGTGATTAGGTGCACCCCATGCTTCAAATGTTGTTCCCCAACAACGATACCATATTTCAGGACGATAATGCACCCATTCAAACAAACATGGCAGTAAAATCGTGGTATGAGGAGCATGCAGTGAACTGCAGCGTTTTCCCTGGCCAGCACAGTCCCAGGGCTTCAATATTACCGAAACCTTGTGGGCGGTATTGGAGCGCAGACTCCGGAGCAGATTTCCGCCTCCCTCGTATCTACAAGAGTCCGAAGAGGTTCTGATCGAAACGTGGCATAACGTTCCCCTGGAGACGATACAATCATAATGTGCCAGTATTCCGAGACAAATCGCAGGAGTATTATGGGCAAATGTGGGTCCAACCCGTTATTAATAAACCATTCCCAAGTACGAGGTGCATTCAAGTTCTAAGGCCTCCGGTTTTTTTTCTAATTAACTACTCACCCGAAATCGATGAAACTGCCGTTACTTCGCGACGTAATCGCCCTGCAGACGTACACATTTTTCACAACGCTGATGCCATGATTCCATGGCAGCGGCGAAGGCTTCTTTAGGAGTCTGTTTTGACCGCTGGAAAATCGCTGAGGCAATAGCAGCACGGCTGGTGAATGTGCGGCCATGGAGAGTGTCTTTCATTGCTGGAAAAAGCCAAAAGTCACTAGGAGCCAGGTCAGGTGAGTAGGCAGGATGAGGAATCACTTCAAAGTTGTTATCACGAAGAAACTGTTGTGTAACGTTAGCTCGATGTGCGGGTGCGTTGTCTTGGTGAAACAGCACACGCGCAGCCCTTCCCGGACGTTTTTGTTGCAGTGCAGGAAGGAATTTGTTCTTCAAAACATTTTCATACGATGCACCTGTTACGGTAGTGCCCTTTGGAACGCAATGGGTAAGGATTACGCCCTCGTTATCCCAGAACATGGACATCATCACTTTTTCAGCACTGGCGGTTACCCGAAATTTTTTTGGTGGCGGTGAATCTGTGTGCTTCCATTGGGCTGACTGGTGCTTTGTTTCTGGATTGAAAAATGGCATCCACCTCTCATCCATTGTCACAACCGACGAAAAGTAAGTCCCATTCATGCTGTCGTTGCGCGTCAACATTGCTTGGCAACGTGCCATACGGGAAGCCGTGTGGTCGTCCGTCAGCATTCGTGGCATCCACCTGGATGACACTTTTCGCATTTTCAGGTCGTCATGCAGGATTGTGTGCACAGAACCCACAGAAATGCCAACTCTGGAGGCAATCTGTTCAACAGTCATTCGGCGATCCCCAAAAACAATTCTCTCCACTTTCTCGATCGTGTCGTCAGACTGGCTTGTGCGAGCCCGAGGTTGTTTCGGTTTGTTGTCACACGATGTTCTGCCTCCATTAAACTGTCGCACCCACGAACGCACTTTCGACACATCCATAACTCCATCACCACATGTCTCCTTCAACTGTCGACGAATCTCAATTGGTTTCACACCACACAAATTCAGAAAACGAATGATTGCACGCTGTTGAAGTAAGGAAAACGTCGCCATTTTAAGTATTTAAAACAGTTCTCATTCTCGCCGCTGGCGGTAAAATTCCATCTGCCGTACGGTGCTGCCATCTCTGGGACGTATTGACAATGAACGCGGCCTCATATTAAAACAATGCGCATGTTTATATCTCTTTCCAGTCCGGAGAAAAAAAATCGGAGGCCTTAGAACTTGAATGCACCTCGTACGCCAGTCACTACTCTTGATGAACTGTGGTATCGTGTTGAAGCTGCATGGGCAGCTGTACCTGTACACGCTATCCAAGCTCTGTTTGACTCAATGCCCAGGCGTACCAAGGCCGTTATTACGGCCAGAGGTGGTTGTTCTGGGTACTGAGTTCTCAGGATCGATGCACCGAAATTGCGTGGAAATGTAATCACATGTCAGTTCTAGTATAATATATTTGACCAATGTATACCCGTTTATGATCTACATTTCTTCTTGGTGTAGCAATTTTAATGGCCAGTAGCGTATAAATTCCGTCGTCGTTTGGGAACATGAGTTCCATGAATGACTACAGTGATCTCCTAGTAGCCGAAGACAACCATTTCCAGTCAATGTTTGTATCAGTTGGGCCACGGGCCGCATTCCGTTGCATATAAACACAGCCCTCGAGATAATGGAGGCACCACCAGCTTGCACAGGGTCTTGGGTCCATGGCTTTGTGGGGTCTGCACCACTATGGCAGTCTACAGTCTCAGCTATTTTTTTCAATTGAAATCGGGACTCACCTGAACAGGCCTCGGTTTTTCAGTCGTGTAGTGTCTAATCGATATGGCCACGAACCCAGCAGAAGCGCTGCAGCTGGTGTCGTGCCGTTAGCTACGGCACTCGAGTCCGTCTTCTGCTGCCGTAGCCCATTATCGTCAAATTTCGCCACACTGTCCTAGGGGTTACGTTTGTCGCACGTCCCTCATTGATTTCTGCGTTATGGAGCGCACTGTTGCTTGTTTGTTAACACTGACCACTCTAAGCAAACGCCACTGCCCTCGGTCGTTTAAGGGGCTCCGGAAAGGCTCAAAATCATGAAAAGTTCAATTTTTACTTTTTTGCGTTTTGTGAATCTGCAGACTATTACCTTTTAATAGATATATAATTTATTCAATTCCGAAGACTACAACTATTTTTAAATTTTTTTTGGAATGTGTTCTACATGGGCGTGACCCACTGTGGCGCTGTTAAACTGCTGTCAAATGGTGTTATTATTAACGTCCGTGTTCATCAGGTACATTTTAGTGATGTGAGATAAAGTATGAGTTGTGGCTAACCTATTTTCAGAGACTTAGCAGCACCTGAACTGTTGAAAAAGTGTATTCACGGAAAAACTCAAAACCCCAATGAAAGTGTAAATAGTGTTATATGGTCGAGAATCCCCAAGACTGTATTTGTTGGAATAGAAACACTTCACTTTGGTGTGTATGTTGCTGTTTCGACTTTCAATGATGGCAACATTGTAAGGTGCAAGGTATTTAGAAATATGGGAATGAAGATAGGTTCTAACATGGTACGAGCGATGCTTGCATTAGACAAGGAACGCCTTCGGGCTGCAGACAGGGCTGTAAAGAGTCTAGAAATACAAGCAAGAGTAAACAGGAGGAGGAACAAGAGGAAGCTGGAGGAGGAGTTTGCAGAGGATGAAGATAATCAATCCTATGGACCTGGAATGCACTAAAAAGTTAATCCAATCTTTGCCGCTCGATTCCCAACACTTTTATTTTCTCATACTAATTACATGTTTTCTAAGAATCTTCCAAAATATTTGTTTCAAACTTTCAGTAAATGTTACACAGTACCTTCTGCATAATTTAACACAGCCTTTTTCCAAAAAACTGTATATTTTTGAATATATAAATAAAAAATTGCAAAAAAATGTTGTGAATTTTCATTACAATTTAAAAAAATCATCTTTAATAACTGAACTAAAATTTTGTAAAATCGCTGTGTTAAGTTGTAGCCCATACTCCAATAAATAATCTGTAAAAAGTTCAACTTACTACCTCAAATACTTTGTGAGGAAAGATGTAATTTATAAGCGTTATTTTAACATTGCAAGTATAGGGCGTTCCGGAGCCCCTTAAGTGAAGGCCGTCGGCAGCTGCTTTCTCCCTGGTGAACCGTAGTGCCAGAAATTTCTTATTCTCGACACACTCTTGACACCGTGGATCTCCGAATATTGGATTCCCTAACGAATTCCGAAATAAAATGTTCCTTGCGTCTATCTCCAACTACTATTCGGCGTTTTAAGTCTTTCAGTTCACGTCGTGCGGCCGTAATCACGTCGGAAACCTTTTCACATGAATCACCTGAGTACAAATGACAGCTCCAGCCAATGCACTGCCCTTTTACACCTTTTGTACGCGATTCTACCGCGATCTCTGTATGTGCGTATCGCTACCCCATGACGTACCTCTACTCAGCGTAAATGTTACACTGCCACAGACAGTAACGAATGGAAAGACACGATGCATAAATACTGTTCATATTCTCCCGTCCATTCCATCTCATTTTACCTTCGGCTACTGCATTCCGTTTGCAAGGTCACCACCCATAAACATCCAGAAATACGCTTAAAATATTGCCAAAGGGAGTGTTTACTCACCTTCTGTGTATAAGATGCTACAAATCAAGTGATAGGGGCGAAGTATGCTACAGAAGAACGATTGTCACAACTTCTGAAACCCAGTGTGTACTATTTTTTCGCATAACATGTTACCGTCCAAGCAAACTGTCTCCCCATTTCTGTCGTAACAGAGTCGCCAACACATTAACGCAACCTTGTACCATAAAGTGCTACCATTTGTGACAGTAATAAGAAACATCACACACGTTATTTTGCCAGAATTTGTTGTATTCACATCAAAAAAAGTTTTGCATCACCTCAGTTCCGAGACTTACGCAACCTGTACAGAAAAGTGGAATGGGAATCAGCATAAACATCATTTCCGCCCTTTTTATTGCTCCTGAAAACCACACATTGCATGTTGTACCACCATACAGTGAGACCTTCAGAGGCGGTGGTACAGATTGCTGTACACACTGGTACCTCTAACACCCAATAGCATGTCCTCTTGCATTGGCCTGTATTCGTCGTGGCATACTATCCACAAGTCTCTAGAAGAGCGTAGCGTTCCAAAGGATTGGAAAAGGGCACAGGTCATCCCCGTTTTCAAGAAGGGACGTCGAACAGATGTGCAGAACTATAGACCTATATCTCTAACGTCGATCAGTTGTAGAATTTTGGAACACGTATTGTGTTCGAGTATAATGAATTTTCTGGAGACTAGAAATCTACTCTGTAGGAATCAGCATGGGTTTCGAAAAAGACGGTCAGCTCGCGCTATTCGTCCACGAGAGTCAGAGGACCATAGACACGGGTTCACAGGTAGATGCCGTGTTTCTTGACTTCCGCAAGGCGTTCGATACAGTTCCCCACAGTCGTTTAATGAACAAAGTAAGAGCATATGGACTATCAAACCAATTGTGTGATTGGATTGAGGAGTTCCTAGATAACAGGACGCAGCATGACATTCTCAATGGAGAGAAGTCTTCCGAAGTAAGAGTGATTTCAGGTGTGCCGCAGGGGACTGTCATAGGACCGTTGCTATTCACAATATACATCAATGACCTGGTGGATGACATCAAAAGTTCACTGAGGCTTTTTGCAGATGATGCTGTGGTGTATCGAGAGGTTGTAACAGTGGAAAATTGTACTGAAATGCAGGAGGATCTGCAGCGATTTGACGCATGGTGCAGGGAATGGCAATTGAATCTCAATGTAGACAAGTGTAATGTGCTGCGAATACACAGAAAGATAGATCCTTTATCATTTAGCTACAAAATAGCAGGTCAGCAACTGGAAGCAGTTAATACCATAAATTATCTGGGAGTACGCATTAGCAGTGATTTAAAATGGAATAAGCATGTAATGTTGATCGTCGGTAAAGCAGATGCCAGACTGAGATTCATTGGAAGAATCCTAAGGAAATGCAATCCGAAAACAAAGGAAGTAGGTTACAGTACGCTTGTTCGCCCACTGCTTGAATACTGCTCAGCAATGTGGGATCCGTACCAGATAGGGTTGATAGAAGATATAGAGAAGATCCAACGGAGAGCAGCGCGCTTCGTTACAGGATCATTTAGTAGTCGCAAAAGCGTTACGGAGATGATAGATAAACTCCAGTGGAAGACTCTGCAGGAGAGACGCTCAGTAGCTCGGAAGGGGATTTTGTTAAAGTTTCGAGAACATACCTTCACCATAGAGTCAAGCAGTATATTGCTCCCTCCTACGTATATCTCGCAAAGAGACCATGAGGATAAAATCAGAGAGATTAGAGCCCACACAGAGGCATACAGACAATTCTTCTTTCCACGAACAATACGCGACTGGAATAGAAGGGTGAACCAATAGACGTACTCAAGGTACCCTCCGCCACACACCGTCAGGTGGCTTGCGGAGTATGGATGTAGATGTAGATGTAGAAGGCACTGTTCGTCCAGATTGTCCCATTCCTCAACGGCGATTCGGCCTAGATCCCTCAGAGTGGTTGGTGGGTCATGTCGTCCATACACAGCACTTTTCAGTCTATCCCAGGCGTGTTTGACAGGGTTCAAGTCTGGAGAACATGCTGGCCACTGTAGTCGAGCGATGTAGTTATGCTGATGGAAGTCATTCACAAGATGTGCACGATGGGAGCACTAACTGTCGTCCATTAAGACGCCAATATTCTGCTGATATGATTGCACTTTCGGTCGGAGGATGGCATTCACGTACCGTACAGCCATTGCGGTGCATTCCATGACCACCAGCGGCGTATGTCGGCCCCACATAATGCTACCCCAAAACAACAGGTAACCTCCCTCTTGCTACGCTCGCTGGAGAGTGTCAAAGGCGTTCAGCCTCACCGGGTTGCCTCCAAACACGTCTCCGACGATTGTCTGGTTGGAGGTATATGCGACACTCATCGGTGAGGAGAACGTGATGCCAATCCTTAGTGGTCCGTTCGGCATCTTGTTGGTCCCATCTGTACCACGCTGTATGGTGTCGTGGTTGCAAAGATGGACCTCGCCACGGGCGTCGGAAGTGAAGTTGTGCATCATGCAGCCTATTGCGCACAGTTTGATTCGTAACACGACGTCCTGTGGCTGCACTAAAAGCAATATTCAACGTGGTGCAGTTGCTGCCAGGGTGCCTTCGAGCCATTATCCGTAGGTAGCGGTCATCCACTTCAGTAGTAGCCCTTGGCCAGCCTGAGCGAGGCATGTCATCCACAGTTCCTGTCTCTCTGTATCTCCTCCACGTCCGAACAACATCGCTTTGGTTCACTGCGAGACGCCCGGAAACTTCCCTTGTTGAGAGCCCTCCCTGGCACGAAGTAACAATGAGGACGCGATCGAACCGCGGTACTCACAGTCTAGGCATCGTTGAACTACAGACAACACGAGCTGTGTACCTCCTTCCTGGTGGAATGACTGGAACTGATCGGCTGTCGGACCCCTCCCTGATCTGTTCTGAAAGGCAGTTAGTTCCAATTTCTTCTTTTCTCTTCAATTTTATTCAATATGATCCGCCATCTAATCTTCAGCATTCTTCTGTAGAACCAGTGATCGAAAATTTCTATTCTCTTTTCATCTAAACTGTTTGTCGTCCATGTTTAACTTCCATAGAAGCCTACACTGCAGACAAATACTTTCAGAAAAGACGTCCTAACATTTAAACCTATGTTCGATGTTAACAAACTTCTCTTCTTCAGAACTGCTTCTCTTGTCATTTCCAGTCTACATTTTGTAGTCTCCGTACTTAGGCCATTATCTGTTGTTTCGCTGCCCAAATAGCAAAACTCATCTATTCTTTTAAGTGTGTCATTTCCTAATCTAATTCCCTAAACATCACCTGACTTAATTCGAATACTTTACACTATCCTTGTTTTGCTTTTGTTGATGTTCATCTTATATTATCCATTCGAGACAGTGTCCATTCCGTTCAACTGCTCTTCCAACTCTTTGGCTGCCACTGACAAAATTACAAGGTCGTCGGCAAACCTCGGCGTTTTATTTCTTCTCCCTGAACTTTGAGTGTACAGATTGAATAGCATTGGGGATAGGCTACAGCCCTATTTCACTGTCTTCTCAAGCAGTGCATTTCTTTCATTCCTCTCGAATTTTTATAACTGACGTCTGGTTTCTGTACAAATTACACATATCTTTTCGATTCCTTTATTTAATCCCTCTTACCTTCAGAATTTCAAAGTGAGTATTCCACTGAAAATTGTCAAAATCTTTCTCTAAGTCTACAAATGGTATAAATGTAGGTTTGTCTTCCTTAACGTATATTCTAAAATAAGTCTCAGGGTCAGTATTGCTTCACGTGTTCCTATATTTCTCCGGAATCCAAACTGGTCTTCCTCGACGTCGGCTTCTCCAAGTTTTTCATTCTTCTGTAAAGAATTGGTGTTTTTATTTTGCAACCATGACTTAGTAAACAGGTATTTCGGTAGCTCCATTAAGTTTCGGGAATGCAGCCGCATGAATTCTGCTTCTTCTTCTAATATTTCGGCTGTATACCTTTCAGCCATCTTCAGAGAGAGCCGTACGACTGACGCTCCAGCGCTCGCTCCATCCTTTTAAACTCGCGGACCGCGCCACTGCGCATGCGGCCACAGATAAACAAGGCGCCAGTGATGTTGATCGGCTGCAAAGACGTGCAATATGCATGAGTTACGTCTGTGGCTGCGCGATCGATCCATGCTGGGAGGTCGATGTATTACTGGGAGCTGAACTGTAGCGACGTCTTTGTAAGTTCAATATTGAAAGTGCCGGATTCCATGACTTATCTAATGTGAAACCGCTGTCTCTATTAATTAAATTCTTCGTTAAGCGGATTTCAATGGCCTCTTTTACTACGGAGTCCCAGAAAGATGAAACAGAAGTCAGAATTTCGACATTTTCATATACCATAGAGTGACCAGAATCAATACAATGCTCTGCCACGGCTGATTTACTGGGTTGTAAGAGCCGAGTGTACCTGCGATGTTCCGTACACCTCTCTTGGACTGTACGATTCGTTTGTCCGATATATGAAAGGCCACATTCACATGGTATCTTATAAATTCCAGGCTTGTGGAGTAGTAAGTCATGTTTAACAGAACCCAGGAGAGTAGCCGTCTTCGCCGGTGGACGAAAAATCACTTTTACTTTATGTTTAGTGAGGATCCGTCCTATTTTGGATGAAAGGCTTCCCACGTACGGCAGGAAAGCCATGGATTTAAATGTTTTCTCGTCATCTTCTGCATTCCTTACGGACACCTTAGGTTTTATTTGTAGTGCCTTACGTATCTGTTGTGGAGAATACCCGTTGTCCTCAAAAACTCTCTTCAGATGTAAAAGTTCGTCTTTTAAACTACTTTCATCAGATATGACGTGTGCTCGGTGTACCAAAGTTCTTAGAACACTACTCGTCTGCGAAGGATGGTGACAGCTATTTCCATGTAAATATAAGTCCGTATGGGTCGGTTTCCGATATACTGCATGACCCAAAGTGCCATCTTCTTTGCGCCGGACCAAGACATCCAAAAATGGAAGACATCCCTCCTTTTCTACTTCCATTGTAAACTGAATTTGTCCATGGATAGAATTCAGATGGTTTAAGAAGTCTTCCATTTTTGGATGTCTTGGTCCGGCGCAAAGAAGATGGCACTTTGGGTCATGCAGTATATCGGAAACCGACCCATACGGACTTATATTTACATGGAAATAGCTGTCACCATCCTTCGCAGACGAGTAGTGTTCTAAGAACTTTTGTACACCGAGCACACGTCATATCCGATGAAAGTAGTTTAAAAGACGAACTTTTACATCTGAAGAGAGTTTTTGAGGACAACGGGTATTCTCCACAACAGATACGTAAGGCACTGCAAATAAAACCTAAGGTGTCCGTAAGGAATGCAGAAGATGACGAGAAAACATTTAAATCCATGGCTTTCCTGCCGTACGTGGGAAGCCTTTCATCCAAAATAGGACGGATCCTTACTAAACATAAAGTAAAGGTGATTTTTCGTCCACCGGCGAAGACGGCTGCTCTCCTGGGTTCTGTTAAACATGACTTACTACTCCACAAGCCTGGAATTTATAAGATACCATGTGAATGTGGCCTTTCATATATCGGACAAACGAATCGTACAGTCCAAGAGAGGTGTACGGAACATCGCAGGTACACTCGGCTCTTACAACCCAGTAAATCAGCCGTGGCAGAGCATTGTATTGATTCTGGTCACTCTATGGTATATGAAAATGTCGAAATTCTGACTTCTGTTTCATCTTTCTGGGACTCCGTAGTAAAAGAGGCCATTGAAATCCGCTTAACGAAGAATTTAATTAATAGAGACAGCGGTTTCACATTAGATAAGTCATGGAATCCGGCACTTTCAATATTGAACTTACAAAGACGTCGCTACAGTTCAGCTCCCAGTAATACATCGACCTCCCAGCATGGATCGATCGCGCAGCCACAGACGTAACTCATGCATATTGCACGTCTTTGCCGCCGATCAACATCACTGGCGCCTTGTTTATCTGTGGCCGCATGGGCAGTGGCGCGGTCCGCGAGTTTAAAAGGATGGAGCGAGCGCTGGAGCGTCAGTCGTACGGCTCTCTCTGAAGATGGCTGAAAGGTATACAGCCGAAATATTAGAAGAAGAAGCAGAATTCATGCGGCTGCATTCCCGAAACTTAATGGAGCAGTCTTTGCGCCGCGAAAACCTGAAGATTCACAGGTATTTCGGTAATTTTCTCACCTGTCGGCAGTTGCTTTCTTTGGAATTGAAATTATTACATCCTTCTTGAACTCTGAGGGTATTTCACCTGTCTCATACATCTTGCACAGCAGATGGAAACGTGTTGTCTTGCATTTCTCTCCCGAGGCTATCAGTACCTCTGACGGAACACCGTATACTCTCGGGGTATTTTTTCGACTTAGATCTTGGAGAGCTCTGTCAAATTCTTCTCGCAGTATCGTATCTCCTATCTCATTTTCATCTAAGTCCACTTTCCTTTCCGTAATATTCCCTTCAAGTTGATCCTCTTTGTATACACCCTCTGTATACTCCTACCTTTCAGATTTCTTTCTTTGCTCAGGACTGGTCTCCCATCTGAGCTCTTAATACTCATACAGCTGCTTCCCTTTTCCCATAAGGCCTCTTTAATTTTCCTGTATGCCTTATCTATCTTTCTCCTAGAGAAACATGCTTCTAACTCATCCTGTTCGCCGGCCGGAGTGGCCGTGCGTTTCTAGGCGCTGCAGTCCGGAACCGCGAGACCGCAACGGGCGCAGGTTCGAATCCTGCCTCGGACATGGATTTGTGTGATGTCCTTAGGTTGGTTCGGTTTAAGTAGTTCTAAGTTCTAGGGGACTGATGACCTCAGAAGTTGAGTCCCATAGTACTCAGAGCAATTTGAACCATTTTCTTCGTGTTCAGCCTTCTTGCTCTTCCTGTCAATTTCATTTTTGACGTTTGTTTTGCTTTTTGCCTGCTTTATTTACTGCATTTAACAATGCAGTAGAGTTTATGGCCTCGGGAAAAATTATGGCTATGTTTCACCTTGCTTTCCGCCGTTCGCAGTACCAGCACAAAGGCCGTTTAGGCTGATGTTACAAGGGCAGAATCGTCCATACTGTTGCCCCTGAAACTACTGAAGAGGCTGCTGCCCCTCTTCAGGAACCACACGTACCTCTGCAATACCCGTGCGACGTGTTTCTCGTCGCCGATGGCGGCGCAGTGTTCCTGTTTATAAGTCGCTGAAGGCAACTGAAACTGATCTTGCTGGTCTGGTCTCTCAACAGGTACGCCTCCGTTGTGGTTGCACCTACGGTACGGCCATTTTATCGCTAAGGCACGCAACCCAGCCACCGACGGCAAGGTCCATGGTTCATGTGGAAGCTACCGTCGAAGAAATTTTTCGTCGACTTCACTGAAAATTAGCGAACAATCCCACGAGCCGAGGTTGCTCTAACTATGGCTTGGAGTGGAACTGCTATGCACCTAGAGTCTCCCATCCAGCAAAATACTTAATAAATAATACAGTAGCATACATTTTCTTATTTTTAATTTTATGTAGTTATACAGTGAAACCACTATGGAGTCGCTGAAACAAGTTTATATCTATGGATGTCCATCTTATTGCATGGACGAGGGACTTCAGCTGATAATATATGTATGAGAAAAAGTCTTACCACAGCTGTATCACACGACTAGTTTCGACTATGTATGTGGTTATCACACAAGGGTATAATAGTGAAAGTAATATTTGAGGCCTTATGTATTTGGCTATTTAAGGGTACACAGTTATCAAGGGTTTCGAGAGAAGGGATTAGTCTACCCCTCCTTCCTTCTTCCATCTATTGCCCACATTAAACAGTGCCCAGTTCGATTAATTAATAAGCAGAATATTTTATAAAAATTTGAGATAGCAATAAACTTTCAAGTTTACTTAGTTTGTCATGCTGAGATGGCTTCAATTCTTCTTGTCTAGGGGTCTGATTCTTGAAGCTGATAATCTAACATCAGATCCTCACGGTTGGTTTGAACTACATATATTGGAAGATCGATGTTGCAGAAATTTTTACGTAAATATTTTTCCACTAACTTTCTAAAATTTTAGTATATCATAAAGCATTTTGATTTTTTACGTTACCAAAGGCGATCTTACATTGCCGCACCTATTATACAAAAATACGTCCGGTCACATCTGACAAAATAACAATATTCCAAAGGGTTTACAGTTTTTCTTAACAAATGAATTCATATTAGTTTCGTTACAATATTAATTTCGATTATTATTTTATAAGTGAATCCAGAAATAGACATAGTAAACAGTACAGGATTGGTCAATTAATAATAGACTTTTAAGTGTAAAAAAATTCATAATATCAAATTTATTAAAAAAAGGATAAAAAGAAAATTAAACTGTAGATTCAAAGCCAGTATTTACCGATTATAACATAGAAACTAAAACATTTTGTTAACTAATTCCTTTTCATACACTTCAGCTTGAAATTTAACGTACTGTGTATAAAATTATATATGAAAGTTTTCAGAAAAGCAAATAAGAGAAGACTGACCTTTCCAAAATTCAAAAAATAAGACTGGTATCGACAACTACTACTGAGGAAAAGTAATACTGGTGGAGGATGTGACGTTACAAGGGCCTTTTCGGTTCTTGGAGATACGTTGTCACAAAATTATGTGGTTCATGTAAACTTGCGATGGGTCTGTGGTTACGTTTACCATGTTGGCTCCACTTTTATCGTTAGGTTCTTGCATTACGTGTACACCTTTGGCATTCGTCTATAAACAGTAATGAACACTTTTAGTTGGATCACGTCTGATATTTGGGACTCCTTGCTAAATTTATTACCGAGGTAAGTTCTGTTGTTTTAATGATTTGGTTTTTAAGGAGCGGAAGTTGCCTGTCTAGATGTCAACTGTTGTTACATATGACGACCGCCGTATGTTTTGTGACTGTGACTCAGATCTATTCTGTGTTTTTGTTCTATACTCTTATGCATTCTGGACTAGACCAGGAAAAAAAATGGAGGTT
Source organism: Schistocerca cancellata (assembly GCF_023864275.1). Lineage (NCBI taxonomy): Eukaryota > Metazoa > Arthropoda > Insecta > Orthoptera > Acrididae > Schistocerca > Schistocerca cancellata. The sequence continues at coordinate 2,429,044 of NW_026047103.1, forward strand.
TTGACATATGTTCTCTATCGGTACTTAGTAGAATATTACCTTAAGGTTACTTCAGCTAATACCTCAGAGTAACATATTTTTGTGTATTCGTTGTCTTATAGTTATTTGGTTTTCAAATATTGGCGTTGTGTAATTGTTCTTTGGTAAACAGGGCCTGAGGATGGATGTCAATTTAAACACCTTTCAGCTGTCAATTTTCAACGATATTTTATTTGGTTTCAGGGTCATGCAGGAAGAATCTACCTCGGTTGTAGTCAGAATATGGGCCAGCAATAGATATTTGCTGTTGTTGTTGTTGTTGTTGTTGTTGTGGTCTTCAGTCCTGAGACTGGTTTGCTGCAGTTCTCCATGCTACTCTATCCTGTGCATGCTTCTTCATCTCCCAGTACCTACTGCAACCTACATCCTTCTGAATCTGCTTTGTGTATTCATCTCTTTTTCTCCTCCTACGATTTTTACCCTCCACGCTGCCCTCCAATACTAAACTGCTGATCCCTTGATGCCTCAGAACATGTCCTACCATCCGATCCCTTCTTCTGGTCAAGTTGTGCCACAAACTTCTCTTCTCCCCAATCCTATTCAATACTTCCTCATTAGTTATGTGATCTACCCATCTAATCTTCAGCATTCTTCTGTAGCACCACATTTCGAAAGCTTCTATTCTCTTCTTGTCCAAACTATTTACCGTCCATGTTTCACTTCCATACAAGGCTACACTCCATACAAATACTTTCAGAAATGACTTCCTGACACTTAAATCTACACTCGATTAACAAATTTCTCTTATTCAGAAACGCTTTCCTTGCCATTGCCAGTCTACATTTTATATCCTCTCTACTTCGACCATCATCAGTTATTTTGCTTCCCAAATATCAAAACTCCTTTACTACTTTAAGTGTCTCATTTCCTAATCTAATACCCTCAACATCACCCGACTTAATTCGACTACCTTCCATTATCCTCGTTTTGCTTTTGTTGATGTTCATCTTATATCCTCCCTTCAAGACACCATCCATTCCATTCAACTGCTATTTCAAGTCCTTTGCTGTCTCTGACAGAATTACAATGTCATCGGCGAACGTCAAAGTTTTTATTTATTCTCCATGAATTTTAATACCTACTCCAAATTTTTCTTTTGTTTCCTTCACTGCTTGCTCAATATACAGATTGAATAACATCGGGGAGAGGCTACAACCCTGTCTTACTCCTTTCCCAACCACTGCTTCCCTTTCATACCCCTCAACTCTTATTGCTGTAGTGTAGATATTTGCTACAGTGAACCTGCCCCAGGCAGGTGATGGTTCAAGTGTTCACTGTGTATCTATTAATACCATTATTGCTGGCCCCTGTTTTGATCACAACCGAGGTAGATTGGTCCTGCACGTCGGTCATGGGCCTGAATATGGCGTAGCAAAACGCTGAAACTGGTTGCCAAATAAAGTAAAGTTAAAAATTGAGGGCTGAAAGGTGTTTAATTTGATTTCCTCTATCGAACGACGTAGTCCTGCCACCATGTCTAGAAAGGTGGTCATACAGGGGCCAGAGGATGGCGGTAATGAGCCGCCGAAATAGGTCGTGTGATAGAATAAAGACATTCTATAGATACAGCTGTGGAGGCACTTTTAATCGTATGAGTTTATACTTGTTGTAATACCGGAAATTACTCCGACAAAACTCTCAAACGGAGTACGTTTTATTTTGTGTGCGTGCCTTTCGTGAGACGTGTTCAGTTCTGAAAGGGAAGACGCCAGACTGCGTGGATCGCCTCTTCTCTTGCTCCCGTTCCTGCAACATTCGGCCAAAGGTGGCGGGCCTTTCAGAGGTGGTCGCGCTACATCGGAAAGCGGCATTTGCGCAGCAGGAACGCGCGCATAAAAGACGCGAAAGGAGTGCTGCTATTGAGCGCGGCGAGTCGGGAAGGGGCGGTGGGAGGGAGGGATGGGGGGGGAGGGTCGCTCTCCATCAGCGAGCGGATGGCGCGACCTCTCGAGTCGGCGCGACCTCTCGAGTTGGCGGGCTGGCGCCAGTGGCGGACTGGCTGGCGCGCCAGCTCTGAATGGGACACTTGTCGCTCGGGCGCGTGTCTCGCGCGCGCAGACTTCGTTATACGCCGCCGGCGCGTCATTATACACGCTGCAGCGCCCGCCATTCACGTTGCAGCCGCAAAGGAAACAAAACTCAGAAAGGCCCTGGCGGTGGCGGTGATTCCGCGAGCCGCGGCCGCCCGCCTCTGAGAGGCGAGAATTCATTGGCGGGTTCGATTTTTCACTCGTTGATGACGCACCGGGTCGGCAGAAAGTTGCGTGCAATCAAAAGGACTCAAAAGGAATATCCTTTATGAACTTTGCGTCGGCTCTATGATGCTAACCGCACAATGCTTGCTTTCTCCTCTTACATATTGCTTGCTCTTCCACGACTAAAGGACTTTAATTTATTTCCTTACCATAGTCCACTTTCTGGATGACTACTACGGACTGTTACTTCTAGAATTACATGTACGTTTAAGTTCACTATAAACTCTTAACTATTATTTCTCTTTTTTCTGTTGTGAACATTGATATAAATTTAGGGTGTCTGCACAAAACGTCCCAGTTCCTCTAAGACTTTGGCTATGAAAAATAGAAGTTGTGACGGTACGTCACATAAATGGACATTTGGAGAAAGAGAAACGAAGTTTTTGTTATGAGACCTGTGAATTATAAATTATTTCAAGACTGTGTACTTGTGCGCAATGTATAACAAATAGTAAAGAACGTAAGTTATTATTATCAAAACACAAATAACGATGTAACTAACAAAACAGTTTTTTTTTTTTTTTTTATAAACTCTGTGTAACATAGGCCATGAAGATGAGAGACAATGCTTTGATGGATCTAGCTCTCCTGTTTCGTTTCGTCTGGCGGTAGACCGCCATTGTAGTGCTGTCTGATAATTAACGTATGTTTTATCTGTATTTTTATTAAATATATAATAGTAATTGTTATTAGAAAGTGTGTATTGTTGACTTAGTTGTCACCTCTCATGATCGCAACCATTAATTATAATTAACGAAGTTTTTACAGAACTTCGTAGTGCAGAGAGCTCATCTCCCCTAGCAGGATTTAGTCAGCCATTACGCTGACTGTATCATCAACATCATCATCATCATCATTTAAGACTGATTATGCCTTTCAGCGTTCAGTCTGGAGCATAGCCCCCCTTATACAGTTCCTCCATGATCCCCTATTCAGTGCTAACATTGGTGCCTCTTCTGATGTTAAACCTATTACTTCAAAATCATTCTTAACCGAATCCAGGTATCTTCTCCTCGGTGTGCCCCGACTCCTCCTACCCTCTACTGCTGAATCCATGAGTCTCTTGGGTAACCTTGCTTCTCCCATGCGTGTAACAAGACCCCACCATCTAAGCCTGTTCGCCCTGACTGCTACATCTATAGAGTTCATTCCCAGTCTCTCTTTGATTTCCTCATTGTGGACACCCTCCTGCCATTGTTCCCATCTACTAGTACCTGCAATCATCCTAACTACTTTCATATCAGTAACCTCAACCTTGTTCATAAGGTAACCTGAATCCACCCAGCTTTCGCTCCCATACAACAAAGTTGGTCGAAAGATTGAACGGTGCACAGATAACTTTGTCTTGGTACTGACTTCCTTCTTGCAGAAGATGGTAGATCGTAGCTGAACGCTCACTGCATTAGCTTTGCTACACCTCGCTTCCAGTTCTTTCACTATGTTGCCATCCTGTGAGAATATGCATCCCAAGTACTTGAAACCGTCCACCTGTTCTAACTTTGTTCCTCCTATTTGGCACTCAATCCGTTTATATTTCTTTCCCACTGACATTACTTTCGTTTTGGAGATGCTATTCTTCATAGCATAGTCCTTACATTTCTGATCTAGCTCTGAAATATTACTTTGCAAACTTTCAATCGAATCTTCCATCACAACTAAGTCATCCGCATATGCAAGACTGCTTATTTTGTGTTCATGATGTTCATGGTGTGGGTTCCCGTAGTCATGTCCTAGTTCATGAACCACAGGCAACGTATGAGTGGCCAAGTAAGTGGTCCCGACAGTCGGGATACCAGTTACTTTGGAATAAGGCCGGGCATCTCGGACATATTCTGAGTCGTGGTCACCTTTGTGCTCATACGGGAAAGACTACCAAATCCACCGGTTAGTCCCTCAGCCGTTAGGGGTAAAACCCAATGGGACTCGGGGCAAGTAAGGCTAGCAACCTGCTTCCCTGGTACTTTAAATATGATGCTGGCTACAATCAGAGCGCTGACTGTATAATTTAATTAAAATTTCATATTATAATATTAAATGTAAATGCGAGAGACTTCTCAATTTTGATCTTTCATTAATTTCAAAGTTAAAAAGTGTCAAAATAGATTTAGTTTATTAATATTTAGAATACTGAGTGAGTTCAGTATGTTTCATTTTGGCCGCCTAACAGCAGACGAGATTCTCTCCAGTTTTGCCTTGCAAATCATGAAAAAAATATATATTGAAAAGCACTACATTATGCAATATCTCAGTTAATCTTTATGTAATTTGGTACATAAATAACCAGTAGCCCCTGAGACCCATATTAATAATTACAGTTTGCGTAAGAATACGTATATTTTCTTTTCTAAATAGCAGCGCCCTCGCAAACTACAGGGTTATTACAAATGACTGAAGCGATTTCACAGCTCTACAATAACTTTTTTATTTGAGATATTTTCACAATGATTTGCACACACATACATAAACTCAAAAAGTTTTTTTAGGCATTCACAAAAGTTCGGTATGTGCCCCTTTAGTGATTCGGCAGACATCAAGCCGATAATCAAGTTCCTCCCACACTCGGCGCAGCATGTCCCCATCAATGACTTCGAAAGCATCGTTGATGCGAGCTCGCAGTTCTGGCACGTTCCTTGGTAGAGGAGGTTTAAACACTGAATCTTTCACATAACCCCACGGAAAGAAATCGCATGGGGTTAAGTCGGGAGAGCGTGGAAGCCATGACATGAATTGCTGATCATGATCTCCACCACGACCGATCCATCGGTTTTCCAATCTCCTGTTTAAGAAATGCCGAACATCATGATGGAAGTGCAGTGGAGCATCATCCTGTTGAAAGATGAAGTCAGCGCTGTCGGTCTCCAGTTGTGGCATGAGCCAATTTTCCAGCATGTCCAGATACACGTGTCCTGTAACGTTTTTTTTTTTTTTTTTTTGCAGTAGAAAAAGGGGCCGTAAATTTAAACCGTGAGATTGCACAAAAAACGTTAACTTTTGGTGAATTGCGAATTTGCTGCACGAATGCGTGAGGATTCTCTACCGCCCAGATTCGCACATTGTGTCTTTTCACTTCAGCATTAAGAAAAAAGGTTGCTTCATCACTGAAAACAAGTTTCGCACTGAACGCATCCTCTTCCATGAGCTGTTGCAACCGCGCCGAAAATTCAAAGCGTTTGAGTTTGTCATCGGGTGTCAGGGCTTGTAGCAATTATAAACGGTAAGGCTTCTGCTTTAGCCTTTTCCGTAAGATTTTCCAAACCGTCGGCTGTGGTACGTTTAGCTCCCTGCTTGCTTTATTCGTCGACTTCCGCGGGCTACGCGTGAAACTTGCCCGCACGCGTTCAACCGTTTCTTCGCTCACTGCAGGCCGACCCGTTGATTTCCCCTTACAGAGGCATCCACGAGCTTTAAACTGCGCATACCATCGCCGAATGGAGTTAGCAGTTGGTGGATCTTTGTTGGACTTCGTCCTGAAGTGTCGTTGCACTGTTATGATTGACTGATGTGAGTGCATTTCAAGCACGACATACGCTTTCTCGGCTCCTGTCGCCATTTTGTCTCACTGCGCTTTCGAGCGCTCTGGCGGCAGAAACCTGAAGTGCGGCTTCAGCCGAACAAAACTTTATGAGTTTTTCTACGTATCTGTGGCGTATTGTGACCATATGGCAATGAATGGAGCTACAGTAAATTTATGAAATCGCTTCAAACATTTGTAATAGCCCTGTATTTATTAGAAGGAGGTGAGTCGCCCTCTGTGTTTAAAAAAATATTTCATCGTATGTACTTCGGGGCAGCTGAGGTCAGTACGAGTGTTATCGCGGTATAAGTTAGTTAAAAGTCTCATGCTAGCCCACAATATTTAAAGCCACCCCAACCAAAATCATAAAATATATTATTATAGAAATAAAAAATATACACTTATACCGTAATAAAGACTTGGATTATCTTCACAAAATCACTGCGTTTATTCAAAACAGTCTCTCCGTGAGTCAAAACTCAACTGAATCAGTCACTGTAGTCTTTATTTTGAGTACCACTTAGTACTGCAATACAGTTTCCTTGTATATTCTTAACTGCATCATAGTGGTGTCCCTTCATTGTCAACTTCGGTTTGGGGAACAACCCGAAGCCGGCTGGGCCAAATATGACGAATACGGTGAGCGATCCAGGACTGTGATCCATTTGCTGGCAGAAAAATTCTCCACAGTCATCGCTCTGTGGAATTAGCTGTCGTCATGGAGGAGCAACCAGCAACCTGCCTACTAGTATTTGGGTCGAATTCGACCAACTCTCGCCCACAAACGCTGGAGGACTCAAAATCCTTGATGTTGCCTCTCTGCTCCATTGCCAATTTCCGGCGAGCGTCAGACGCGTACTGGAAACATTCGCAGCGGGGATGCCTGTTGCGACAATGCTAGCGTTTTGAATTTGTTCACAGGTGTTCTTGAAACTTCAAGGATCATAAAGCAACAACTCGCCGCGAGATAGCATCGCAGTTTGGAATTTCACACGACCAATCATGCCGGAACTGGGACACATTGTGTATAATACGGTTATGTCGTATTCTCTCTTTATTTACTTCTACGATCGCTCTGCTGTACTCTACTCTACAGGTTGTTCGCCTGCGGTATCCCTTCCCAGCCTCAGTGGCGTCTCCGATTAATGTGAAAGAATAAAAACCCGTAGGTTTCCGTTATACCAAATTATCTTCACTCATTTTGGAGTTATCCGTACATCTTCTGGTATCAGTACTGTTAGAACTGCATATACTACTATTAATATCATTAAAAACTGTTGCTACTACTACAGTAACAAGCAATACTGTAAGAAGCTCCTATTACTACTACCACCGCAATTATTTTTCTTCAGCAACTAACATTTCTACTGACCTGGATTGGCACATTCCCCAATGTAAATGGACTTATCAAAACGCACCTAAATTAATCATAATACGAGGTGCAATCAAGTTCTAAGGCCTCCGATTTTTTTTCTCCGGACTGGAAAGAGATAGAAACATGCGCATTGTTTTAAAATGAGGCCGCGTTCATTGTCAATACGTCCCAGAGATGGCAGCACCGTAAGGCAGATGGAATTTTACCACCAGCGGCGAGAATGAGAACTGTTTTAAATACTTAAAATGGCGACGTTTTCCTTACTTGAACAGCATGCAATCATTCGTTTTCTGAATTTGCGTGATGTGAAACCAATTGAAATTCATCGACAGTTGAAGAAGACATGTGGTGATGGAGTTATGGATGTGTCGAAAGTGCGTTGGTGGGTGCGACAGTTTAATGAAGGCAGAACATCGTGTGACAACAAACCGAAACAACCTCGGGCTCGCACAAGCTGGTCTGACGACATGATCGAGAAAGTGGAGAGAATTGTTTTGGGGGATCGCCGAATGACTGTTGAACAGATCGCCTCCAGAGTTGGCATTTCTGTGGGTTCTGTGCACACATTCCTGCATGACGACCTGAAAATGCGAAGAGTGTCATCCAGGTGGGTGCCACGAATGCTGACGGACGACCACATGGCTGCCCGTGTGGCATGTTGCCAAGCAATGTTGATGCACAACGACAGCATGAATGGGACTTTCTTTTCGTTGGTTGCGACAATGGATGAGACGTGGATGCCATTTTTCAATCCAGAAACAAAGCGCCAGTCAGCTCAATGGAAGCTCACAGATTCACCGCCACCAAAAAAATTTCGGGTAACCGCCAGTGCTGAAAAAATGATGGTGTCCATGTTCTGGGACAGCGAGGGCGTAATCGTTACCCATTGCGTTCCAAAGGGCACTACGGTAACAGGTGCTTCCTACGAAAATGTTTTGAAGAACGAATTCCTTCCTGCACTGCAACAAAAACGTCCGGGAAGGGCTGCGCGTGTGCTGTTTCACCGAGACAACGCACCCGCACATCGAGCTAACGTTACGCAACAGTTTCTACGTGATAACAACTTTGAAGTGATTCCTCATGCTCCCTACTCACCTGACCTGGCTCGTAGTGACTTTTGGCTTTTTCCAGCAATGAAAGACACTCTCCGTGGCCGCACATTCACCAGCCGTGCTGCTATTGCCTCAGCGATTTTGCAGTGGTCAAAACAGACTCCTAAAGAAGCCTTCGCCGCTGCCACGGAATCATGGCGTCAGCGTTGTGAAAAATGTGTACGTCTGCAGGGCGATTACGTCGAGAAGTAACGCCAGTTTCATCGATTTCGGGTGAGTAGTTAATTAGAAAAAAAAAATCGGAGGCCTTAGAACTTGAATGCACCTCTTATAAACAATGTTTTGAAATGAGTACCACCAGCGACGCACAAAATTCCTCCCACCGTAGTAATCTCACCCTGTCGATGAAAATGGAAGAGCTGATGGAGACGGAGGGGTCAATAACAAAGCGTTGAAAGTGAACACGCAGTTTGATGTGGGTGACACAAGTGCTTGGGACTACAAGAAATGTCCATAGCCCCTTCAAAATGGTGCAGGTAGTCCACAAATACCACTTATGGCTTCCATAGATCTCTCATGACTTTTATGCTTACATTCTACCTACATCAACACTCTACAGTTCCACTCACGATCAGTGGGCTGAGAAGATCAACAGTTAAATCTCTTACTTTATTACTATGATCATCTCTTCCTATGTCGATGGGCGCCAACAAAATATTGATGCGTTCGGTAGAGCAAGTTGGTGTTTGAAAGCTCTCCTCGCAATGAAAGATCCTTTGTTTAGCTTGCGTATCGTATTCGTAACAATCTGCCCTCTATTTTGCGATATTAAAAAACGAGCTGCCCTTTTTTGAAATTTTTCGATGTCCCTCGGGAATCGTAAGAGTTACAGATCCCTCACAGTGCAGCAGTATTCCAGAAGAGTGCGATTAGACGTAGTACAAGTAGTCCGTAGTCTCTTTAGTAGACTTTTGCATCTCCAAAGTTTTCTGCCAACTTAACACCACAGCCTTTGGACCCCGTTCAACGCCACAATCTTTGGACCCCTTTCAACGCCACTGTTTTTGGACCCCTTTCCTCAAAATATATTTCTGTGGTCGTCCCAATTCAAGTGTCTCGTAATCGTATTCCCTAAATAATCAGCTGAATTGGGAGCCTTTACAATTGTGTGATTTATCATGTAACCGACGCTGTGCGATTAGGTTTCTTTCACAATGTACCAAGTTCTGTATTTACCTTTTAAGCAACTCCCAGAAATACCTCTCAATGACTGCCATCGGACATATTTAAGTAGTACCACGAGGTGCGAGACCAACCGGCTATAGAGTCTTTTCCTTTTTTTGTTTTCTGTATTTTATGTTTTGTTTTTGGAGGTGCAGTTTTGTTCAGATTAACAACAATCTACTACAGAGTTCCAGCTACATACATCACTGACATCTGGTGAGGGCGACACAGAATGCACTCGACGTGCTGATTTTTGGTCGACCAACTGAACCAAAGATTGACTGGAAATGGTTGTGTTCGGCTTCTTGGATACCATTTGCAGTTATTCGTCTTCCTCATGTTCCAAAACGGTGATGGAATTTTTATGGATAACATTGAGCAATGTCAGCAGTCCATAATTGTTAACGATTGGTTTGAAGAACAGTTTCAGCGAATGATTTGGCCACCAAGATCACTCGACTTTACTCCCACTGAACTTTTTGGGGCGTATTCTAGAGGTCAGTTGGCGCACAAAATCTAGCACCGGCCATGTATTCGATATTACAGACGGCTTTAGACGCACCATGGCGCAACATTTCTGCGGAGGAGTTTCAACGACTTGTTGAGTCAATTCCATACCTACGTGTTGCACTCTACGCCGGCCAAAAGGGACACGATATTAGGCAGTATAACATGACTTCTGCCAGCTTTATGTAATGTTCTGACAATTTAAAACCGTTTTATCTTAGCAGCTGAGTAACGTATTACTGCCCTCATTTTAACGGATTGGTGGAAATAATTTTTGTGGTCGCTTTACCTGAGCTGAAGATCATTCGTTTGATGAAGTAACGATGGAGTGCCGTTAATGCTCTACCACTAGCTCTTCATTTACTTAAAGATTACTTAAAAGTGTATTTCCAATAGAAAGTCTGATAATCCTTTAACATACAATTTTGTGCGTGAAAGTATTAATTGACTTACAAGGTGACATGTCAACAATCATACGTGCAACCAGGATCGATCTTTGGCCTATAATTTGAAACCAAGAATGTATTAACAATCATTCACAAGAGTACTTATGACAAGTAATTATAATTTAAAAGGCTAAATAAATGTTGAAGGTAAGAAAATGTATTTCATCAATGGTGAGTTGAATTCTTTCTATGAATTCTATAAGGTTTTTCAATACATTATAAACAAACGATGAGCACGAAAGTAAACAGGTCATGTGGCGACGTGTTTCCAGGACGCATTCCTTTTATAATATTATTAAATTATAGGTAAAGGTAAAATTTTCAGTTACGTGAACACAAATTCTGTTTACTCTTGTACGTGTTTCCGGACAGATATCGAGACAAGCTTCGTTCGGAAACTCAGAATGAACAACAAAACAAAAGTGTTAAAATAAAACCAAGGGAATAGAAAACAGGTTATTTTGAGCAAAGTTTATTGCAATAATTCACATATTGAATCATGTTACAATAGAAAGATGAGGATAGTATTGTGAATTTTAAAATTCTCCCGGCGAATTGACTGTTCAAACAAATTTCGGGCTTGCAGCCGGTCGTCGTTCAATACTTCGCACGATATTTCAACTGGGCACCTGCCAGTCATCTTCAGGTGAGCCGTCGCAGACTGGCGAAAACGTCCTCCGTTCCGCAATATATAGCGTACTGTAACTATTCTGCGCATGCGTCGAAAACTTGATAGATGAACCACACTGCTGGTGGAATAGCGGAACTCAATCGCCCTCTGCGTTGCTGTTTGCCACGGCCGTCGACGCACTCTGTCGTCTTCGATTTGAGCAAATCGTGGAGATGATGGGATTCCATGCACTGTCCAGCTGATAGCTGCTGTCACGGTTTAACAGATTTTCCGCCAGTCGTATTTCTACGGATTCTTTAATAATGGAGTCCCAGAAGGACGTTGCTGTGGACAAAATCATTGTTTTCCCATCATTGAATGTCCAGTAGAAATACAATGTTCAGCAATAGCGTACTTGCTTGGCTGCAAAAGTCGGGTGTAACGTTGATGTTAAGTGCAGCGTTCTTTCACGGTGCGTGTGGTTTGACCTATGTAAGCCTTACCACACTGGCACGGTATCTTGCAAATTCCGGCCTTTCGTAGTAACAGATTGTCCTTAACTGATCCCAAAAGGTCCTCAATCTTCGATGGTGGGCGGAAAACCACTTTTACCTGAAATTTTCGGAGGATTCGTGGTATTTTAAACGAAGTGTTACCAACGAAAGGAAGAAAAGCTAAAGATTGTTCCGGCATGTTCTCCTCTTTATTCACTTCCTGCTTCTTAGTTTTAACTGTTAGTGCCCTGTTAATCTGCCGGATGGAATACCCATTTTCGCTGAATACTGTCTTTAGATGGGCGAGTTCTTGAGGTAAGCTATCTAGATCTGAGACAGTATGAGCTCTATGAACAAGTGTTTTAAGCAAACTCATGGTTTTCCACCAGCGAGGGCGCTGCCGGCGGGCAGTGTGGTTCATCTATCAAGTTTTCGACGCATGCGCAGAATAGTTACAGTACGCTATATATTGCGGAACGGAGGACGTTTCCGCCAGTCTGCGACGGCTCACCTGAAGATGACTGGCTGGTGCCCAGTTGAAATATCATGCGAAGTGTTGAACGACGACCAGCTGCAAGCTCGAAATTTGTTTGAGGATAGTATTGGTTGAGCATCCATCCTTGTGGGTTGCACTTTTAATGTCAATTGGGTACGTGGTTCATGACCCACGGCATAATTCTGATACAATGCTTAAATTAAGTTAAATAATTGCATTGTACATCAAAGTAGTGTTCACCAGATGGCGGTCTTCGTGTGATGCGTGAACAATCTGAAACTCCACTATTAGTTTGTTCAGATCATACATTTTTTGTAGTAAATTCAGTCGTAAAGTTAATGGTACATACTTATTTTCATGAGGAAACAGAGTTAGTAAATATTTTAAAATGATAATGAGAACCACATAAGAAAAAGGTTCAAACGGTTTTCAGGACCATGTGACTTAACATCTGAGGTCATGAGTCCCCTAGAACTTAGAACCAATTTAACCGAACTAACCTAAGGACATCATACACATGCCCGAGGCAGGATTCTAATCTGCGACAGTAGCGGTCGCGCGGTTTCAGACTGAAGCGCCTCGAACCGCTCGGCCACACCGGCCGGCTGAACCATGTAAGATCCCTCGCTATCGGAGTGTGCTTTCATCACGCGGCTAAATATGCACGAGAAGCTTATACATTGTTCGGAATTTATCATTATCGTTTTGCTGCAGGATCTTTGTGTAATTTCCTATAACAAGGAGGCACGTTTCAACATGAGCATATTTACGCCAACATGCGAGGGAATGATACACCATTAAGGGCTGTAAGCCACTGGGGCGGTTTATTCCTTTCGTATTTACCAGAAAGTCAAAAGAGAAAGTGAAACTGTTTGCCGCTAACGTCGACTTTTCAGATAACCCGTAAAATGTCCGCGGATCATTGTCCACTTCACCGTAGCCTCATTACAATAGCAGGTCCTCGTGATACGCAGCAAAGGTTACAATATTAGGGTGATATGTAGTTACAATATCTTTTAGCATCAAATTCAGTGCTTGCGAACGTCGTGCCATGGAATTTAATGCCACAGTTTCTTCACTTTCTGAATATTTCCGTTGCGAAATTCTCAGCTGTACTCTTTCAATAGGAGTATTTCCAACACCATATCACATCTACCGCCTGTATTTGGTGGGCAATAGTAGAAAAATGATATTATCTTTCTCTTTTTCAGAAGTAATACATTTCAGTACAGCAGACGGTTTTTTGGTGCAAGGAGCTCGTTGACATATTGCCATCTTCCGGTGACTAAAAACTAAAAAGGAAGCAACCGTTCGCTACGAAGGAGAGATTTTGAATATAGCCTATTACTTCATTCACCACGGTGTCATTGTTTATGAAGTTTGTGAGCAGTATTTCAGTTAAACTACGAAACTGAAGAGCGGAGAACAATTAACTGTATTTGTCACATAGTTACGTATTTTCAAAACCACAACTCTTCTACGAACTTTCTAATGATGGGTGTTCTTCCTACAGAGCCTCCTTCTAGGCTGACACTACAGCGTCAGCTATTATCGGTGCCAGAATAATTCAGAAAAATGGTTATCTTTTTAGTATTTATTCTGATGATTTCCTTCAAGATGAAGGAGCTTATTTGCAAGAAGAAACGATTTGCGCCGAAGAAATAAGCAACATATATTTTTTAAGGATAAAAGTTCCGTTTCCCTTGGGAGAAAAATTGTAAGAGAAGAATGGCTCTAAACAATTCAAAAACCCTTTGGGAAGTACGTAATAATTGATACGATTATTAATGTAAATCATGGCTGCCAACAACAATTACGTGCAACAAAAAAATGTAAAGTTATAGATCACCAAGTAACAGATTTTGTAAAATTTTAGTTGCTCAGCTAAACAAAACCTTAGATAGTACGTCTAAGGATAGAGAAAGAGAGAGAGAAATAGTAGGGAGAGAAACAGAGAGAGAATAATTAACATATATAAAAGTTGTATCAGTGGCACAGAAACGGAAATTATTCAAATGAAAGTCGGAATTTAGAAGCCAGTGGGAACACACTGATTCTCGTGTGGAGTCGGTGATGGAATCTGTATCAATATTATTATTGGAACATTCGATCACAGCTGTATATGAATGTCATGGACGTTACAAGTTACTGGAAAAATCGAAATAATTTAAAACAACACGACCCAGGTCAGGCAAAATAGACAGCACTGTGAGTGTGAATTTGTTCTGTCATGTCAAACGAATTGAACTTCGAATGTAAAAAGAAGCAAATACACAAATACAGCAGGCATGGGTGTAAACACATTTTTAACTCCGTCAAATCGAATATCCTCCCTCCCTCCCTCCATCCCTCCCACTCTCTCTCTCTCTCTCTCTCTCTCTCTCTCTCTCTCTCTCTCTCTCACACACACACACACACTCACACACACACACACACACACACACACACACACACAAAGCTAGGCTGGACAGAGATGTGATACAGCTGGACAACAGGCAGTCCAAGACGAAAAGGAAGAACTACTGTAATAACATATTCAGATAAGGCAAATTAACGAACGAAGAGATGCGTATGGTACCTTGGTTGAAGGGAACAGCTAGCTGTGGTTACGATAGTAATTATGTACAGCACGACATTAGGAATATAGATACGGTAACAACAAATTTATTGATTTATTGACTTTTAGAAAGTCAGCCCTATTCATTACGTACGAACAAATTTAACTTGGAAAGAAAGAACGACTAAGAGATATCAACTCATAATGAAATGCATGTTAACTTTCACAATTCCTAGATTTATAGCATATCAAACTTACAATGATGAAAATAATTACATCCATGGCACTTTATATCAATACTATGCAACTATTTCCATTTAGGGAAGAACTATTTGGTCTGTTTCAGAGTAATGTGGATCTAACTTAATTTAGAGTGTCTAAAATGTGGACTCTAAACACAGACATTGTACAATAAAATAATAAATATTATTTGCCACGATGAGTTAAAAAACCACGGCCACATTGAATGTCCCTCTGAGCTTCGGTAATCGCATAAGATTAGCATTAGTAGATATGGACACGTGTGGAATATGAAGACTAGGCCCGCCCCAGGAGGTGTGCACGGATAGCCGAAGTGTTTAACGTGATCGCTCGCGATAAATGGAAATCTGGAATCGAGTCTCGGGCAGGCACCAATTTTCATATGTCTCTGATAATATGTACAGCTGAAAGCAAGCCGTATTCGCAGTTTACAGATGCATTTTGTAACATTTACAACAGCTGTGAATCGTCAAATAGTATCTGTTTGTAACACCATATCTCTAATACTCTACTGATTTATTTTGCTTTTGTTTTATTTAATGTTACATTGTTGATCTTCTGTAAATGTGTTTGAATCGATAACATAAAATTATATACTCTTTTCTTTGTCAAAACTTTGATGTCGTGGTTTGTTTCTATGCAAAGTAGTGTACCTGTCATTTAAATTCTTTGTCCCATTTGGAGGGAACAACACTTACTATATATAATTGTAATTTCTGTGTGAATAATTTTTTGTAGAAATGTCAATATGTGCAAATGTTCTGTTTTATTTAATGTATTTGATTACTGTTATGTAAACTGCTGATCCTCACTTAGGGTTCTTAGTTATTCTGTATGTAAAAGTTGTTGTGCTTCCCTCGGGAACGGAACTGTGTAGCGCGCGCAAATTGTGGTTGGCCTATGTAGAAAAGGTGTAACAAGAGTCAGTCGGGGACGAGCTGCGAGTCGGGGACGAGCTACCCAACTGTGCACCGCCATGTTAATGTTGTATATTGTGCTGGTTCCGAGAGAGGTTTTTTCTGCCACTTTCCCATGCCTCGGATGGATGGATAATTAGCTGGAACGATTTGGAATTGGTATTCATCATCGCCACCAAGAAGGGACAAAGTCCAGCAATTCTGGCTGCAAATCCACCTACCAACATGCAGTTGCCACCACATTGCGCAATCACTGTATCGGAATGCTATAATAATGTACAGTGAAGGATCAGCTCATTGGATGTTTCAGTGTGCACAAATATAAGGTAACTTATAACTGAATTTATGTACCTGCCTTGAATTTTTCCTTATCATAACACCTCTCAGGTTCCTCTCCGTTTGAACTAAAGTGATTACCGAGTGTCCCTACTGAAAGAACATTAAAGACCAGTGTTTTGCTAATTGATGCCTCTTGAACATAGTAAAGAGAAAGTTAAGGTTAATGTGGCAAGAGAGTGAGTTTAAGTTAATGATGTTTGCTGAAAATAATTTTCCTAGTAAAATAGCTTATTAACGTGTTGTTGCCAACTTCAAATTAAAAGTTCTTAAGACTGACGCTTATAAAGTTTTGCTTAGTAAATGATCACATTACTGCCTGTTGTAAATCGCAGAAGGTGAGTCAGTATCTTACATATATGTTAATTTTGTGTGTCACTGTAATAAAAGTGGGAAATTGCAGTTGTGAAACGTTATATACTCATGTTTGCTAAGTGTTTGTCTCTCTTGTGTATTAGAAGTGCATATTAATAGTATAAAAGGATCCACAGTGTGTCTATTGTGTTAATGCTCGGTAACAAGTAAAGGAAAGACCACTAATTATGAAAACCACAATTTCTTCATTCAAATGATAGTGAGAAGTAACCTGTTAGTGGATTCCAATTAACTTCCATTTCAAATAGTAAAGTATTTAACTGAGAGAGACTTAACCTATGTCCAATTTATGACCCTGGAGGGAATGTTAATAGTAATGTTATAAAGACCATTCAGTTTGTGTAAGCCCTGAAAGTAATAGTGTGTTTCGGTATCTGTTATAATTTTGCAAATAGTTTGTGCTTTTCAAACTGTTAGTTTCAATCTTACCGTAAACATATGTATGTGTCAGAGTTCACTGCACTCGCGTGTGACAAAGTATAGGTTGTGTTTATCCATTAAAGTTACTAATAACTATTTTCTTGAACGAAAATGTTAATCATTCTCTTGCCTAGTTAGGCTGGCGACCGTTTTTCCTTATTCTTCAAACAGTATAGCTAGGCAAAAATATTGTTTGTTACTGTTCGAGTATTTACGTAATTCTGACTTTCATTTCCGATAGCCATTTCCGTTAGGTACAACACGGTCAACCTAGCAAAATTCCTCTCAGAGGGTAACACTGATCTGTTGCTTTATACCATTATTACTCTAACAAAATAATTCTGTTTTGCAAATTGCCTCCAGTTTCGAGGTTATGGTATAGCAGTAGCAGATAGGAGTGTTATATGTTCCTTCAGATACGCATGTATTTCAATGTAACACACAGACATTGTATAAACACAGACACTGTCCTGCTTGCCCTGCTTGCCGATTCATCACTGTCAGAGTGAAGTCCTCAAAGGCGTTTTTTAAGTTTTGGAAACAAGTGAAAATAGGATGGTGCCTTGTAGGGACCGTATGGAGGATGATGGATCACAGTGAACCCAAGACGTCGTATTGTTGCAGATATCTCAGCATTCGTGTATGGTCTGGCGCTGTCGCGCTGAAGTGGAGGTTGCTCCATGTGTGGACAACGTATTCTATACGATCTCCATGGTATTTAAATTGGAAGTGAATAGCAGTCCAGTCCTCTCGCCAGATATACTCTCATTCCAAGAGCCTGCGCTGCTCGATGCAGTTAATCACAATAATTAAGTCAGAGCCGAATGCACCCCTGAAAACACGCCCTTGGGCAGGGGGGCAGGGCTACAGTGTCACATTAACGTTATCCGGTTAAGTGTACCGCATCAAATATGTGGAAGTTTCCAGAATGAGATTTTCTCTCTGCAGCGGAGTGTGTGCTGATATGAAACTTCCTGGCAGATTAAAACTGTGTGCCGGACCGAGACTCCAACTCGGGACCTTTGCCTTTGCCTTTCGCGGACAAGGCCCCATCCGATTTTCAGCTGTTTCCTAATCTGCCAGGAAGTTTCATATCAGCGCACACTCCGCTGCAGAGTGAAAATCTCGTTCTGGAAACATGCTCCTGGCTGTGGCTAAGCAATGTCTCCGCTATACTCTTTCTTTCAGGAGTGCTAGTTCTGCAGGGTTCGCAGGAGAGCTTCTGTAAAGTTTGAAAGGTAGGAGGTGAGATACTGGCAGAAGTAAAGCTGTGAGGACGGGGCGTGAGTCGTGCTTGGGTAGCTCATCTGGAATTTGTTAGGCCCGTATAACATTGTGCTTTCCCACACGGTAACACACATGGAGCAACAAAACGACCACGCCAGTGCAGTCTCCCTGCCACTGCGGAGTGCGAAATTGTGTGCCTTGCACTCCTGTTAAATACGGTTGCAATTGCGCCCGCTGTTTGACTTGGGTCCACTCTTGATAGTTGCACAATCTAGCAGTCATCTGCTGCTGTAGTTGAGCGTTGTTCTTTTCTTTGGGAAGTAGTGCATGCGGTTCAGGACGCTCCCCGTACAAATGAAAGAATGCCGTGGGCAATGCCGTACTCCTGCATTACGCTCGTCACACTTCATCCTTCTTCTGGTGTACGATGATTCTTCGCCGTGGGACGTCATCTAGACGTTTCTCTAATTGACACACATTCTCTTTTACCGTTCCTTCTGCTGCCTAGTGTTGCGTGGACAGTTCCATTTCGACGCTACACTCACGCCTACTTCACGCCATGTGACGTCAAACTCTTTGCGAACGATAGACAGAGCTCTTGCGATATTCTTCAGCACTTTGATTCATCTCCACCAAGTAGTTTACGTTTTGTGTTGCCTTATCCAGTTCGTCTGTAAGTCCTGGGCAGAAGTTGTACTGCTGATGTGGTACCAGGGATCTGGGACAGCTTGGCTACTTCACGAGCAGAGGCGCTGAGAGATACGATTTCTTTTTCGCTTGAAAACCTCTGCAGAATAATAAAACTTCTGCTGCGGCGGAAGCAGAGCCTGCGTATTTTCCGCGAAGAGTGCTCCACCTGGTGTGTGTGGTTGACATCGCTGCGTGAGGGACGAGTTCCGACGTTCTCAAGTCGGCGGCTTTCCGGTCCGGACGCTCTGCACCAGCAGGGAGACAGCAGGAGGCACGGCGCGGCGACGCTGTTGTGTAGCCACACCAGTTCTGAAAGGGTACAGTACCGCCCGACATTGAAAATAGGTACAACATACTTCATTATTTTTCTCAGAACAACACTTCTTTTTTGTAAAATAACTCAATTTCAATTAATACAGCGAAGCCGGATACCAGTGTGGGAAAGAATGACAATTTATTTATTTAGTTGATCACACGTGCACTCCCACAAAGTAAATCCCTACATCCAGTTTGGTGAGATCTGTGAAATGAATGATTGTATGGTCGTGTGCTAACCGCAGATAGTGAATGTGAATATATGATCATCTTTGAGTCGATCCTTTGGCCACCTTTGGTGGAACCAAAGAGATGAAATTTACCAGAGCTTTGAGCGCCTGAAATGTGGCTGACCAATAGTGTAGCAAGGTGCTTCCCCCACCTCGACAGAGATGGGAGATGACCTGGAGAACGGCCACGTTTCGGCACTCTGCCGCTGGATCTTGTGCTGTTATGACCCGTTTTAGTTGTGCTCCGTAATGACGAAAGAGTGGAGACATGGTATGCATGTGGAATATTTAAGAGTAGTTTGAAATAATGATTTCTCTATTTCAGGAACTTTTGTGGGGAGAATTAAATGTCAGGCAGGTAATATTAATGGGATTGTAGTAATCTTCGGAAGTGACCAACGGTCACAATGAAACCACATGTAGCAATAAATTGAAATACTTCCGTGTGCTTAAGTTAAGCTGCATTACTAGCGTGTGTACAATAAGTTGAAAAATTTAAGAAATAGCGTGTGTATCATAAGTTTAAATATTTAAGAAATGGCGTGTGCAGGACTTGAAATTAGAGACGAGTACTTCCATGTGGTGAGTACTGTGTGAGTCTCAAACTGTGTATGAGACAAAAAGATAAAGAGAAGTACTCGTCCATGGTATCAGTTGAGGACTCGCGTGTGTGATGAATACGTTCTTAATATTACTCTGCGTGATATGATTCCGTGTGACGCTAGATTCAAACTCTGAGAGAGAAGCAAGGTGAGTCGGCCGTCTATCCAGCAACATCCACATGGCTTGCATTGCACAGGAAGACGTGCATATATCTCCAGAGTTCATAGTAGGAAAGTAGAATTACCAAGTGGGGCAGTGTCGTGTGAAACTGGGATTAATATTAATTGAAGTGGGAAAGCTGAAAGTGATAATGTTGTGACTATTTAGTGTTTTATATTTCTTAGTACAGTGTGATGTATGTCATGTAATTTGGGTATGTGTGGTTTGCATGGGAGAGTAGCAGGGTAGTTTCAAAAGATTAGTGGGTTATGCTTGTTCCTTCTCTACCGCTCGGTCTGGAGGAAAGTTTCGTGATGATGATTGTGAGAGTCGAAGTGTGAGGTATAATAAAAGATCCACCATCCATCCAGAAAGTGCACTGTAGCATTAAATAATTACGAGACCATAATATAGAGATTCACCAATGTAAAGTCATGCCCACTGGGCGGAATTTCTCATGTGTTATTGTTGTAGATTAGAGAATTTGTGTGTTTAGGTTAGAGAATTTATCGGAATAAATAAGATAGTGAAAAGAAAAAAAGATTCGTGTACTTTTCCATTGAATTGTATGTTGCCATAATGTCCCGAATTTATAACGTGTGTGCCATTCATATTCAGTGCGTTGGCCACGTGTAGACAAAAGCCGTTAAATAAAAGACAAAAAGAAAATGTGGTATTGCCAGTGCGTAGTGTACAGTCAGAGTTCCAGCTTTTCCATTCGTCTGTAAAGAATTCGCGTTAGTATTTTGCAGCTGTGACTTATTAAACTGATAGTTCGGTAATTTTCACATCTGTCAACACCTGCTTTCTTTGAGATTGGAATTATTATATTCTTCTTGAAGTCTTAGGGTATATCTCCTGTCTCATACATCGTGCTCACCAGATGGTAGAGTTTTGTCATGACTGGCTCTCCCGAGGCCATCAGTAGTTCAAATGGAATGTTGTCTACTCCCGGGGTCTTGTTTCGACTCAGGTCTTTCAGTGCTCTGTCAAACTCTTCACGCAGTATCTTATCTCCCATTTCGTCTTCATCTACATCCTCTTCCATTTCCATAATATTGTCCTCAAGTACATCGCCCTTGTATAGCCCCTCTATATACTTCTTCCACCTTTCTGCCTTCCCTTCTTTGCTTAGAACTGGGTTGCCATCTGAGCTCTTGATATTCATACAAGTGGTTCTCTTCTCTCCAAAGGTCTCTTTAATTTTCCTGTAGGCAGTATCTATCTTACCCCTAGTGAGACAAGCCTCTACATCCTTACATTTGTCCTCTAGCCATCCCTGCTTAGCCATTTTGCACTTCCTGTCGATATCATTTTTGAGACGTTTGTATTCCTTTTGCCTGCTTCATTTACTGCATTTTTATATATTCTCCTTTCATCAATTAAATTGAATATTTCTTCTGTTACCCAAGGATTTCTATTAGCCCTCGTCTTTTTACCTACTTGATCCTCTGCTGCCTTCACTACTTCATCCCTCAGAGCTACCCATTCATCTTCTACTGTATTTCTTTCCCCCATTCCTGTCAATTGTCTCTAATGCTCTTCCTGAAACTCTCTACAACCTCTGGTTCTTTCAGTTTATCCAGGTCCCATCTCCTTAAATTCCCACTTTTTTGCAGTTTCTTCAGTTTCAATCTGCAGTTCATAACCAATAGATTGTGGTCAGAATCCACATCTGCCCCAGGAAATGTCTTACAATTTAAAACCTGGTTCCTAAATCTCTGTCTTACCATTATATAATCTATCTGATACCTTTTAGTATCTCCAGGATTCTTCCAGGTATACAACCTTCTTTTATGATTCTTGAACCAAGTGTTGGCTTTGATTAAATTATGCTCTGTGCAAAATTCTACAAGGCGGCTTCCTCTTTCATTCCTTCCCCCCAATCCATATTCACCTACTATATTTCCTTCTCTCCCTTTTCCTACTGACGAATTCCAGTCACCCATGACTATTAAATTTTCGTCTCCCTTCACTACCTGAATAATTTCTTTTATCTCGTCATAGATTTCATCTATTTCTTCATCATCTGCAGAGGTAGTTGGCATATAAACATGTAATACTGTAGTAGGCATGGGCTTTGTGTCTATCTTGGCCACAATAATGCGTTCACTATGCTGTTTGTAGTAGCTAACCCGCACTCCTATTTTTTTATTCATTATTAAACCTACTCCTGCATTACCCCTATTTGATTTTGTATTTATAACCCTGTAATCACCTGACCAAAAGTCTTGTTCCTCCTGCCACCGAACTTCACTAATTCCCACTATATCTAACTTTAACCTATCCATTTCCCTTTTTAAATTTTCTAACGTACCTGCCCGATTAAGGGATCTGACATTCCACGCTCCGATCCGTAGAACGCCAGTTTTCTTTCTCCGGATAACGACGTCCTCCTGAGTAGTCCCCGCCCGGAGATCCGAATGGGGGACTATTTTACCTCCGGAATATTTTACCCAAGTGGACGCCATCATCATTTAATCATACAGTAGAGCTGCATGTCCTCGGGAAAAATTACGGCTGTAGTTTCCCCTTGCTTTCAGCCGTTCGCAGTACCAGCACAGCAAGGCCGTTTTGGTTAATGTTACAAGGCTAGATCAGTCAATCATCCAGACTGTTGCCCCTGCAACTACTGAAAAGGCTGCTGCCTCTCTTCAGGAACCACATGTTTGTCTGGCCTCTCAACAGATACCCCTCCGTTGTGGTTGCACCTACGGTACGGTCATCTGTATCGCTGAGGCACGCAAGCCTCCCCACCAACGGTAAGGTCCATGGTTCATGGGGGGCCGTCGTGAATTATCCTGCTGAAATGTAGGGTTTCGCAGGGATCGAATGGAGGGTAGTTCCACGGGTCGTAACACATCTGAAACGTAACGTCCACTGTTCAATGTGCCGTCAATGCGAGCAAGAGGTGTCCGAGACGTGTAACCAATGGCATCCCATACCATCACGCCGGGTGATACGCCAGTATGGCGATGACGAATACACGCTTCCAATGTGAGTTCACCTCGATGTCGCCAATCACGGATGCGACCGTCATGATGCTGTAAACAGAACCTGGATTAATCCGAAACAATGAAGTTTTGCCATTCGTGCACCCAGGTTAGTCGTTGAGTACAACATCGCAGGCGCTCCTGTCTGTGATGCAGCGTTAAGGGTAACCGCAGCCATGGTCTCCGAGGTGAAGGTCAATGCTGCTGCAAACGTCGTCGAACTGTTCGTGCAGATGCTTGTTGTCTTGTTGTCTTGCAAACGCCCCCATCTGTTGACTCAGGGATCGAGACGTGGCTGTACGATCCGTTACAGCCATGCGGATAAGATGCCTGTCATCTCGACTGTTAGCGATACGAGGCCGTTGGGATCCAGCACGGCGATCCGTATTACCCCCCTGAACCCACCGATTCCATATTCCGCTAACAGTCATTGGATCTCGACCAACGCGAGCAGCATTGTCGCGATACGATAAACCGCAATCGCGATAGGCTACAATCCGACCTTTATCAAAGTCGGAAACGTGACGGTACGCATTTCTCCTCCTTACACGAGGCGTCACAACAACGTTTCACCAGGCAACGCCGGTCAACTGCTGTTTGTGTATGAGAAATCGACGCCAATCTTGTGTGAATGCTCTGAAAAGCTAATCATTTGAATATCGCAGCATCTTCTTCCTCTCGGTTAAATTTCGCTACTGTAGCACGTCATCTTGGTGGTGTAGCAATTTTAATGGCCAGTAGTGCAAGAAGAGTTCGAGCCAGTCACATATCTGAGAGCCTATTCCGTAAGCACGTACCGTCGTTAACAGTTTGCAGTTGGGTACCGTACCGAATGCTTTTCAGAAATCTAGAAGTATGGGATCTGTCTTTTGCCCTTCATCGAAAGTTCTCAGTAAATGAGTTGAGAAAAGCCAAGCTGCGTATGCTTTCTAAAGCTATGCTGATTTTTGTGCATGAGCTTTCGCGTCTCTAGGAAATTTATTATATTCGAACTCAGAATATGCTCTACAATTTTGCAGGAAAGGAGTGTTAAGAATATTGGTCTCTAATTTTGCGCGTCCTTTCTTTTACCCCTCTTATATACAGGACTCACCAGCGATTTTTTGCAGTGCCTTGGCACTTTGCACTAGTCGAGAGATTCGCGGTAAATGCAAACTAAG
Organism: Schistocerca cancellata; assembly: GCF_023864275.1. Taxonomy (NCBI): domain Eukaryota; kingdom Metazoa; phylum Arthropoda; class Insecta; order Orthoptera; family Acrididae; genus Schistocerca; species Schistocerca cancellata. The sequence continues at coordinate 2,453,299 of NW_026047103.1, forward strand.
TAAGGGACAAAGGGCGCAGAGTACTCTTCGTAAAACCGAACTGCGATTTCATCCGTTGCCGGGCGACTTGTGTTTTTTCAACTCCTTTAGTTGTTTCTCTACGCCAGAGATGCTTATTACTATGTCGGCCACACGGGACTCTGTCTGATGGTCAGATGACGGCATGTTTGTACAGTTTTCTTGTGTGGCCGATTTCTTAAATGTGGAATTTAAAACTTCGGCCTTCCTACTGCTATCTTCTACTGCCAAACCAGACTGGTCGTGGAGTCACTGGATAGAAGAGTTAGAGCCGCTCAGACATTTTAAATAGGATATCGGACGTTAGTTCACAGTATCTGAATTACACTTTAGAACACATAAGAAGAAATGCAATTTTAAGATTTTGCTCGCATCATTTGTCAGCCCCCCCATTTTCATTAATGAATAAGTTCCTCACTTACCAAAAATTTGGCATCGTCGCAGGGAAATCTATTTTCCTATTCTTTCCGTATATCGTCATGATAATTTCTTGCTGCAAACTCATCTAGAATGTAAACACGGTAGATCCCTTCCAGAACACACCTGTGGCGTTTCCATATCTGTACGCTGTGTAGTTTTCGAAATGGACAGAGTTGAATGAAATGTAATATTCCGCGTCCGTCTGAGTGTTTCAAGTGCCAAGTCAATTTTCAACAGTTTAGTTTGTAGGAGACTTCTCAAGACGAAAGCTCGCGGGAATTTGTCCACGAGACTGTTTCTGCTCTACGACAAGACACCAATTCACTATGTACAGTAGTACAAAATGTTTTGCCTCAAAACATTCCCCCCTCCCCCTTACATCTCGCTACGGTATCAACGTGACGCGCTACCCATCAACTTTTTCTTTTCTCGGATGAAGAAACCATATCGCGTCAAGCGTTTCCCGAATGCGACGAGCCGCTTTTGCGAGGTGGAATGTTTATTGATCTGCCAAAAGCAGAATGTGGACTTCTACATCCAATATCTCCGCCAAGTCATCCATAGTTGGAAAAAATTCGTCACGTTGAAGGGTAACTGTGAGAAGAACCAATACTATCACCACATTTTATGGTGCAAGACTGAGTTTCTTTTTTTATTTTTGAAGATTAAAGGTAGAACCTGTGACGACAACTCGCAGTTGTCGAGTGAAGTTTGCAACGTGAACTTCGAGTAATATCTTAGTTGCTCAAGAACTTTTATTTATTTATATTGTGTTATCTTTTCAAACAGAGCTTTGAGTTTTCCAAGAGTAATGAAGTTCTAGGAGGAAATTTTGCTTTTAAATATTTAGCGATACCAAAGAAATACGACGACGTAACAGATTGCACGACAGCATTGATAACGAGCAATTGACGGGGAAAATTATGAGGCCCGCGCGTCATGGAAGGCGACGGATGGCGAGCTAAATGATGGGCTTCGAGGAAAGGGTCGACACAAAAGAAAAACAACCTGTATGTTTCACTGCCGTGGTTAATTCCCGGCAGCAGTAATATGATTTCTTTTTTCCTTGGTGGATGGACTACGACGGGGTCTACACGGTCAGCTGAGGAGCTACTTGAATGAGAAGCTCAATGGCTGCGGAATCTGACACCGTCTGGGAGAGCGGCGTGTTCACCAGAGGACCCTCCGTAACCACAACCAAATGACGCCACTCGCAGTGGAGGACGCGACGGCGATTGGTACCTACTGGTCCGTCTGGGCCGGAACGGGCACCCATCACTTGACAGCAAAATGCTGTCAACTGAACATAGCAACACGTGCCTGAAAGAAGATTAGGGTTGTACGTCCCATCCACTGCATCATTAAGGAAGGAAGATATCCTCATTTTAAAGGAATACCACAAGTTTAAGAATAATTTCAAAAAACACCTATATGTGGCGGCGGTACGGGAAATCAGATCCATGAGTTTAAAATGAGGGTACAGACCTTAAGCACCACACCACTGCACTTGGTGTAACATGTAAACTATTGAAGCGTACTTGCTGCTCACACTACTTCCACACATGATATTTTACTAAATGTACACTGAAGCGCCAAAGAAACTGGTATTGACATGCGTATTCAAATGCAGAGATATGTAAAAAGGCAGGATATGGCGTTGCGGTCGGCAACGACTGTATAAGAAAAGTGTCTGGCGCAGTTATTAGACCGCTTAATGCTTCTACAACGGCAGGTTATCAAGATTTAAGTGAGTTTGAACGTGGTGTTATAGTCGGGGCTCGAGCGTGAAACAGCATCTCCGAGATAGCGATGAAGTGGGGATTTTCCCGTACGTCCATTTCCCGAGTGTACCGTGAATATCAGGGAATTCGGTAAAACATCAAATTTCCGAAAGCGCTGCAGATGGGAGAAAATCCTGCGAGAACGGGACCAACGACGACTGAAGAGAATCGTTCAATGTGACAGAAGTGCTACCCTTCCTGAAGCTGCTGCAAATTTCAGTGCTGGGCCATCTAGAAGTGTTAGCGTGCGAACTATTCAACGAAATATCATCGACATCGGCTTTCGGAGTTGTAGGCCCACTCGTGCATTCTTGATGACTGCACGATACAAAGCTTTACGCCTCGCCTGGGCCCGTCAATAGCGATATTCGACTGTTGATGACTGGAAACATGTTGCCTGGTCGGACGAGTCACGTTTCAAATTCTGTTCAGAGGACGAACGTGCAGGGATATGGAGACAATCTAATGAATCCATGCATGTCAGTAGCGTACTGTTCAAGCTAGTGGAGGCTCTGTAATGGTGTAGGGCGTGTGCAGGTTGAGTGGTATGGGGCGCCTGATAGGTCTAGGTCTAGGTCTAGGTCTGACAGTGACACGTACGTAAGTATCCTGTCTGACCACCTGCATCCATTGATGTCCATTGTGCACTCCGTCTGACTTGGGCAATTCCAGCAGAACAACGCGACACCCCACACGTCCAGAATTTCTACAGAGTGGATCCAGGAACACTCTTCTGAGTTTAAACGCTTCCGCTGGCTTCTAAACTCCCCAGATATGAACATTATTGAGCACATCTGGGATGCCTTGCAGCGTGCTGTTCAGAAGAGAGCTCCACGCCCTCGAACTCTTACGGATTTGTGAGAGCCCTGCAGGATTCATGGCGTCAGTTCCCTCCAGCACTACTTCAGACATTAGTCGAGTCCATGCCACGTCGTGTTGCGGTACTACTACGTTCTCGCGGAGGCACTACACGATATTAGGCAAGTGTACCAGTTTCTTCGGCTCTTCAGTGTAATACACTTGCATTACGGAGAAGTTAAGTACAGGGAATTAGGTTTTCATACAAACGTGTATCTAATATTTAAAACCCACATTCATGAGACCTGGTAGTCAAGGGAAGGCAGGATTCGGTTACGATTGTAGACGGGGAAGTAATCAGTTACTATTGCTTACCTTTTAAAGCTACACACATTTATTTTTAAAACAGTAATTCAAGACTCAACAATAAATAAAAAAATACCACATCTTATTAAAGAAGGATAAACAGCTGTGTAAATAATAGTGTTTTCAGTGCGTTATAATTTAGCAGATCACCATAAAATACAGATACAAATAATGTTTTAAAAAAGCAAGCCACTGTGATCACGGCTGAAAGCCTTACACGCCAAGAATGGCAATAAATTAAGAATGTTGAAGAACTCGCTGCAATTAAACAACTTACAGGCATTGAAGTATTAAAAGGTGAGTGGCCACAAACACAGTAGAAAGTATCAGACGCCAGGAATGGCAGTAAATAAGGTTTTTAGGGCTTACTGCTAAAATACAAATACCAAATCATTTTTCAAGGCAAATGACCCTCAAACAAGGCTGAATGCCTTACACGACAGGAACGGCAATTAAATAAAAAAAATTAGAAACCTGCTGTAAAACAGCAAATACAAACAAAGGTTAATTAGAAGAAACAAGCAAGTGACCACCGAATGGGTTAAATAAGATGATGGTAAACCCAGTAACGCAACCCTTACACTGCTAGATGTTTTCCATAAGGTGACCAGAACTATTAACTAGACGTACATAATCTTAAATGTAGGCATTACAAGGTATGGGAATAAATAATACAATAATAAAACACAAGGACCAGTCAGAGACGGTGCTCCAGGAAAAGACCTCTGAGAAGGGCCGTTCGTGAGCGGTGAGATAGACAGCCAAGACTTCCATTCACTTCACAAGACGGTAACTTAGACTAGTGGCAGTCTAATGAATGACTAATGATAATCTTGCTGACGTCCGATAAACCAAATGCAGCGATGGAACAATACGCCAAAGCCAGAACCGGCGGTCTGCACTACGTCCAGAACACTGTGTTTAGAGCGCCCGGAACGAGAAAGGAACCACTACCAGATTTCAGTCCGATTCCACAAACCCGAAAATGTGAACAAAAAAGTCACAGTACGGAACAACAGACAAACTAACAGTAACTAAAACCCCACTAGATTTGCACGCGAGGCAAAACCGAACTGTAACCAACCAGAATCAGCAACCATACGTGATTGTGGAAACAATCGCAAAGCGAGCCAAAGCAAAGTACCAAATGAGTGACACCAAATTCATAGGCAAAAAACTGCACACTGAAGTCACTATGACTACTCTGACGACGGTTGACAGAATGAAACAAATCTCTTCACTGCCTTATTAATTCACAGTTGAATAGCCGCACCATCTAATTACTGAGCCAAGTGCTTTTAACACAGTTGGCTCTTCAAGTACTTAGCAGTACACAGATCCACCAAACTGCACACGACGGCGAGATGATAACCTGTCACATCACATGCATACCACGGGGCCCACACGGGTGACTGACTCCGCTCGACTTGGATTGAAACGCAGGCTTGCTGGATCCGGTTTACGACGAGCTTGTTCACCCTCGTGATCACAGCCCTTCCATCCGGCACTCCATGCGTGCCTCCAGCAGTCCTGGCGTGTTCTCGCACTGCGTGGACCTCGCTCCTCCTGAGCCGCCGACCGAAATGGCCCACTCACACGACACGGAAAAACCAAAACGTCGCCCGAAAGATAGCGCAACTGTTACTACATATCGATAACTGACGCTGCTGCCACTAGCGGACAGGCAACACTTGCGGAACCGAGTGGCACCAGTCGACACGAGAAGGAGACAAACAACTGCAACCCTGGCAACTAAATGATACCGCCTGGCCTGCAACAGAGGGCGGAAACCTACAGACAGTACCAATGTGAGCCGCAGCACAGCTCAATGCATTATACAGGGTGATTCAAAAAGAATACCACAACTTTAAAAATGTGTATTTAATGAAAGAAACATAATATAACCTTCTGTTATACATCATTACAAAGAGTATTTAAAAAGGTTTATTTTTTCACTCAAAAACAAGTTCAGAGATGTTCAATATGGCCCCCTCCAGACACTCGAGCAATATCAACCCGATACTCCAAGTCGTTCCACACTCTCTGTAGCATATCAGGCGTAACAATTTGGATAGCTGCTGTTATTTCTCGTTTCAAATCATCAATGGTGGCTGGGAGAGGTGGCCGAAACACCATATCCTTAACATACCCCCATAAGAAAAAATCGCAGGGGGGTTAAGATCAGGGCTTCTTGGAAGCCAGTGATGAAGTGCTCTGTCACGGGCTGCCTGGCGGCCGATCCATCACCTCGGGTAGTTGACGTTCAGGTAGTTACGGACAAATAAGTGCCAATGTGGTGGCGCTCCATCCTGCTGAAATATGAATTGTTGTGCTTCTTGTTCGAACTGAGGGAACAGCCAATTCTCTAATTCTGGATGCGTGCTACATTTTCATCACACGTTCTCGGCCATCCAGAACTTTTCCCTTTGCACAAACACCCATTCTCTGTAAACTGTTTATACCAACGTTTAATACACCACCTATCAGGAGGTTTAACACCATACTTCGTTCGAAATGCACGCTGAACAACTGTCGTCGATTCACTTCTGCTGTACTCAATAACACAAAAAGCTTTCTGTTGAGCGGTCGCCATCTTAGCATCAACTGACGCTGACGCCTAGTCAACAGCGCCTCAAGCGAACAAATGTACAACTAAATGAAACTTTATAGCTCCCTTAATTCGCCGACAGATAGTGCTTAGCTCTGCCTTTTGTCGTTGCAGAGTTTTAAATTCCTAAAGTTGTGGTATTCTTTTTGAATCACCCTGTATTTAAAAGCATCTAATGAAAACGAGAATAGTAAGACATATTCGAAAAGAATTCTGTCATTGTAACTACTTAAACATGTAGGTTTCCGGTGCTCATACTGGATTATGCCATAGCTACCGCATCAGCTGCGGCTAGTCCCAATAAACAAGAACACACACACACACCGCAAATGGTATAAATGTTACACGTAAAAAGCGACGTCTTAACTTTTATTAAGTATACAAAACATTCGTCCGGAGGTGTTCAGGCATTCAAATACTCCAGAAGACGAGTTCGTCTGCACAAGAGGCTCTGGAGAACGGCCATTGGAGGGGTGGGGGGTGGGGGGGTGGCGGGGGAGTGGACGCGAGGTCGATAGTCGTGGCGCAGCGTCTCGATTTCCGGCGCTGCATGTGTTTTAAAGTGGATCGGACCTAACGACGGGTCTGCAGTGGGTAGCACCCCCCCCCCCGCCTCCCTCCTGAGTGGGGCGCCAACAGGTCGTTAGCGGCAGGAAATTGTACCAGAAAGCAGCGAGCGGTTGCCGAAACGTACTGCCAACTGCTCCTCCTGAGTAATGTTCCATAAAGTGACCAGCGGGGCCGGCAGTCTCGAGAAATGGGCCTGCGACCCTGGCACGCTCCCTCACACCTTCATCTCCAACAGGCGAGCGAAGCCGAACGGCTTCAAATGATACTTTGCCACAGTATGGTGCTAAATGCTTACAGTAGTTACCGCAGCGAAAGTTTGTCCCGAAACCTGGCAGAAAATCCAAAGTGATTCTGGTCGTATGTAAAGTATGCTAGCAACAAGACACGATCAACGCCTTCTCTGAGCGATATCAATGGAAATACTACCGATGACAGCGCTGCTAAGGCAGATTTTTTAAACACAGCCTCCCGAAATTCATTCACCAAAGAACACGACGTAAATATTCCAGAATTATTACCAAGACCCACTAGTTAGCTACTCAGTTACGTGTTCCGTTGATCAATCTCACGGTAACCTTCATGGCGTGTAAAGTGTCAAGCGCATAACAAGTGGACACATCAATCGAGGTTCTTTTCTTATAAGCTTAAAATATTTATTACCTACCCAATTCCCTTAAAATGGCACAAAGCGCATGTATTATGACCGTAGATTTATTTATTCATATTCAAGAATTCATCTATGGTATAGAAGCAGTTGTCAAGTAGGTATGATTTCAATTTAATTTTTGAGACTATCACTGCTGTCTGTGAGACATTTTATTTCATCTGATAATTTATAGAAAAGTTTTACAACAACATATTTCACCACTTTCTGTGGCAAAGACAGATTAAGTAGAGGATAGTGTATTTCTTTCTTCTGCTATTACAATCTTGAATGTCACTGTTGTTTCTAAACTGGTCCATGTTGTTGAGAACAATTTTGACTGCTGAGTAAATATTCTGTGAGGCTGTTGTAAGAACTCCTAACCTTTTAAACAGATGCCTGCCAGATGTGCGACTATGATCCCCACACATTATTCTAGCTACTTTCTTTTCAGCAGTGAATACTTTTTGCCTAAGTGTTGAGTTACCCCAAAATATTATTCCGTATGACACCAGAGAGTGAAAGCATGCAAAGTATGTTAGCTTGCTAATTTCTATATCCTCAGAATTGGCAATTATTCTGATTGCACAACTTGCTGAACGTAGTCGCTTTACGAGATCTAAAATACGAATATTCCAATCAAGAGTCTCATCTATATGTACTCACAAAAATGTGGTTTGCTCTACCGTGGCTACTGACTTACGTTTATGTGTCATATTTACTGAGGGAACTGTACTCCTTGCAGTAGAAAATTGGATGTACTGTGTTTCTCCAAAGTTCACAGAAAGCCCATTCGCAGAAAACGAATTAATAACTTTTCCAAAGACATTACTTGTATCATTTTCTATTGGAGTTACTTTTACTGGATTAATAGCACCCCACATGAGTAAGCAGATATCCTCGGAGCAGTGAAGTAACTTAAGCCACTTAATAAAAACAAGTCTTCTGGTACAGACTGCATACGAATTAGGTTCCTTTCAGAGTACACTGATGCAATAACTCCATACTTAACAATCATCTACAACCGATCGCTCGACGAAAGATCCGTACCCAAAGACAGGAAAGTTGCACAGATCACACCAAGAAAGGTAGTAGGATTAATCCTCTAAATTACAAGTCCATATCATCAACGACGATTTGCAGTAAGATTTTACAACGTATATGGTGTTTGAACATCGTGAATTACCTCGAAGAGAATGGTCTATTGACGCAAAGTCAACACGGATTTAGAAGACATCGTTCTTGCGCAACATAAAGTGTTCACATAGCGTTGAGTGCTATTCTGAAGGGATTTAAAATTGATTCCGTATTTCTAGATTTCCAAAACGCTTTTGACACCTTACCACACAAGCGGCTTGTACTGAAATTGCGTGTTTATAGAATATTGTTTCAGTTATGTGACTGAATTCCCGATTTCTTGTCAGAGAGGTCACAGTTCGTAGTAATTTTTGTTTTTCATACAACTCGATACGCCATACATACGTGCTTTAATCGATCCTGGATATCTGTAGATAGATAAATTGGGAAAAGCTTCCTATGCGCAATAATGTCAAATGGTTCAAATGGCTCTGAGCACTATGCAACTTAACTTCTGAGGTCATGAGTCGCCTAGAACTTAGAACTAATTAAACCTAACCAACCTAAGTACATCACACACATCCATGCCCGAGGCAGGATTCGAACCTGAGACCGTAGTGGTCGCTCGGCTCCAGAATGTAGCGCCTAGAACCGCACGGCCACTCCGGCCGGCTGCAATAATGTCATTCCTTGTGTAATGACTGAGTATTACCATTGCGACCCAGCCAGTTTGAATGAAGAACTACTGAAAGAAACATTCATTCGTGTGATATAATTACAAATTAACAATTGTCGGATTTTTTCCTTTACTTGCTCTGTGAAACCTTTATTCTCGCCAAAATTTCATTATTGTAGGTCGACAGCAAGTATCCTATACGGTTTCACGACTGAATTTGCGAGTAGCAAAGTATGTGACACAATTGGCTATACGTTTCGGTTGCACGGACTTAGAAGCTGACGTTTATTATGCAACCAACGACCCATTGACCTTCGTATGTGAATGAAATTCCAGGTGATAAGTCTACCCGTTCCTCAGAAAAAGGGGTCTCAACAGACGGACGGACAGACGAACAGTGTGATAACAAATGACAAGAAAATTCTTTCCGTGTAATATTGTTGCAGAAGAAGCTGAGTAGTACGGTGGTGTAGTGGTTATGATACTAAACTGTTGCATGGAGGGTTGTGAGCTCAAAGCTCACCTGAAGTGTAAAATTTTAATTTCTATTAGCGGTTCGAGTATATTCTAGAAGTATCCACAGATGTCAAGAATCATTGTACTGGAATGTTCTGTAGTTGTATATACAGGGTGTTACAAAAAGGTACGGCCAAACTTTCAGAAACATTCCTCACACACAAAGAAAGAAAAGATGTTATGTGTACATGTGTCCGGAAACGCTTACTTTCCATATTAGAGCTCATTTTATTACTTCTCTTGAAATCACATTAATCATGGATTGGAAGCACACAGCAACACAACGTACCAGCGTGACTTCAAACACTTTGTTACAGGAAATGTTCAAAATGTCCTACGTTATCGAGGATATATGTATCCACCCTCCGTCGCATGGAATCCCTGATGCGCTGATGCAGCCCTGGAGAATTGCGTATTGTATCACAGCCGTCCACAATACGAGCACGAAGAGTCTCTACATTTGGTACCGGGTTTGCGTAGACAAGAGCTTTCAAATGCCCCATGGAATTGGTCCACCTCTACCAATCCATCGGCCACCGAATCTGTTGTTGAGAAGCGTACGAACTGAAATGTGCAAGAGCTCCATCGTGGATGAACCACATGTTGTGCCGTACTTGTAAAGGCACATGTTCTAGCAGCACAGGTAGAGTATCCCGTATGAAATCATGATAACGTGCTCCATTGCGCGTAGATGGAAGAACATGGTGCCCAATCAAGACATCACCAACAATGCCTGCCCAAACGTTCACAGAAAATCTGTGTTGATGACGTGATTGCACAACTGCGTCCGGATTCTCGTCAGCACACACATGTTGATTGCGAAAATTTACAATTTGATCGCGTTGGAATGAAGCCTCGTCCGTAAAGAGAACATTTGCACTGAAATGAGGATTGACACATTTTTACATGAACCATTCGCAGAAGTGTACCCGTGGACGCCAGTCAGCTGCTGATAGTGCCTGCACACGCTGTACATGATACGGAAACAACTGGTTCTCCCAAAGAACTCTCCATACAGTGACGTGGTCAACGTTACCTTGTACAGCAGCAAGTTCTCTGACCCTAACATTAGAGTTTTCGTCAACTGCACGAAGAATTGCCTCGTCCATTGCAGGTGTCCTCGTCGTTCTAGGTCTTCCCCAGTCGCGAGTCTTAGGCTGGAATGTTCCGTGCTCCCTAAGACGCCGATCAATTGCTTCGAACGTCTTCCTGTCGGGACACCTGTCTCGATACAAACGTACCGCGCCACGGCTATTGCCCCGTGCTAATCCATACATGAAATGGACATCTGCCAACTCCGCATTTGTAAACATTGCACTGACTACAAAACCACGTCCGTGATGAACGATAACCTATTGATGCTACGTACTGATGTGCTTGATGCTATTACTGTAGAGCAATGAGTCGCATGTCAACACAAGCACCGAAGTCACCATTACCTTTCTTCAATTGGGCCAACTGGTGGTGAATCGAGGAATTACAGTACATACTGACGAAACTAAAACGAGCTCTAACATGGAAATTAAGCGTTTCCGGACACATGTCCACATAACATCTTTTCTTTATTTGTGTGTGAGGAATGTTTCCTGAAAGTTTGGCCGTACCTTTTTGTAACACCCTGTATACTGTATGTGTTCTCGCCGGAGGTAGCTCTCTCCGCTCTCTTGTATGTGCAAGTGCTGACTAAACCTTCATAAAGTGAAGTTAGAGTTCGTCATTCATCTACTTACACCCTCCTCTACGTGACATTATTCTGGTGGAGGCTCTGGGTATTGGAACCTGTGATGGCTCACATTATTGACAACACAGTGGCTCCCATCAGACCACGACACAGCCGCCATTTACGTGGCGAGAAACCCGAGTTCGAACCATGTTCAACAGATCGCAATCTATCGGAGACACGAGAAGAAGCGCACGTTACGATGACAGCAACTGTGTGCCACCACATGACACATCCTTCCGGGTTATCTGGTGATGATGGCCAACACTCAAACAAGTGGGTGAAGTTATATGACCGTATAGCCAAATTTAACAAATGGGATGACACCGTGTGTTTGGCTAATGTTTTATTCTACTTGGAGAGCACTGCCAAGCAATGGTATGAGAACAACGAGGAGAAGTTCTCAAGTTGGGAAGTATTGCAGGCGGAACTGCGCAAGTATTTCGGCGACACACAACAATAGAAGAGCAAGGCTGAAGATAAATTAAAGTGCAGGGTACAGCGCCCAGGAGAACCTACAGCATCCTACATTGAAGACGTCTTGGAGCTGTGTAAAATAGTGGATCCTAGAATGAAGGAGGAAGAAGAGGTTGCACATTTCATGAAAGGTGTTGCCGAGGACATGTATCAAGCCGTGTTCTTGAAGTAGGTTTCGACAGCAGACGACTTCATAAAATGGTGCCAGTTATTCGAGACAGTGCATCACAAAAGAATTACACGCAAGAAGTTTGAACGGCTTCCAAATGTCGTATGGATGTCTGTGATGGAGAAAGCAACTTATTTCACAAGTGTTCTTCGTCAGATAGTGAGAGAGGAAGTTCAGAAGGCACTTGGATTGCACGGCGAGCAAAAAACTGAGACGCTACAAGAAGTAATAAGGGGGGAAGTGGAACAAACATTGAACCCAATCTTTCGCTATTGTCGAGAAAGGCGGCGGATATTTGATGACGTCCGCGCCAGAAGACAGCAGACCATCTTAGCGGAAGCCAACTCCGGGACGACGAAGATGAATAAGACGATGTGGGTGCAGGACGACGTAGGTCACCATCGCCACAAACCAGCCGCTGGAGAGGACGCTCCCCAACACGACGATCAAGGTCTCCATCGCCGTTTAGAAGCACCAGCCGATCACCTAGCCGCCGCAACCTGGAAAACTAAAGGGTGCGACCATCCTTAGAGGTCAGGCCGCCGAAGAGGCAAATAATAGGAAACTACGTCGAAACCTCGTGGATGGCCGACCGGCCTAAGCTGTAGTGGACTCTGTAGCATCATATTTAGTCATTTCGGAGAAGTACCGTCGCCAGCTACAGAAAACCGTATTCCTCGATAGCAAAACATATCTGCTTAAGGTGGTTAATGGGAAATATGTAAAACTTGGAGGAAGACGTACCATTCGTGTGGGTATAAGTGACCATACACAGCCCTTAGAATTCATCGTCTTACAAGAGTGTAGTCATGACATCATTATCGGATGGGACTTTTTGAAAGCTTCTCAGGCATTTATAGATGGCAGTCGCTCGAAGATTCTGGTAGACGGGATGAGATACGGTCGACAGGAAGATGCACTTCCGAGTGTGTGGAGACTATGCGTGCTAGATGAAGTGATCATTCCTGCAGTCAGCGCTAGAAAGGTAACTGTCACGTGTCATGCCATGTATCATCCCATGGATCATGAAGTGGAATGTATGAGAAGCATGCCACTGAGGAATAACTTGGTCATCCCAGCCTCTGTCGTCTCGTTTGAGAACGGATTCGGTGAATTGTGGATAGTTAACTGTCGCCGAGAACCGCAGGTCATTCCAAGGCGCATGTGCGTAGCAAACGCTGAGCCGTTAACTGAAGAACAGCTGAGCGTTGTAGAAACCTCCCATGTCGAGCCTGTGGGCGAAATTAGCACTACCACTACGAGACAAGTTCTTCTAGCTCGACTATCACCAGATCTTACTAAAAAATAACAGAAGAAGCTACTTACCATTCTTCAAGAGTTCTCTGAATGCTTCAATCCAAAGATGAAGAGAAAATTCGACAAATCGACGGTAAAACACCGGATTAGCACTGGACACCATCAACCAATAAGGCAGAGAGCATATCGTGTGTCAGCAACGGAACGTCGAATAACTCACGACCAGATAGAGAAAATGATGTAGAATTATGTCATTCGCCTTCGCAGAGCCCATGATCGTCACCAGTGGTCCTCGTCAGGAAGAAGGATGGCAGTTGGCGCTTTTGTGTTGATTACAGTAAGCTTAATAGGATAACTGAAAAGGACGTTTACCCTCTTCCACGAATTGACGATATACTACATTGTTTGAAGGAGGCTACGTTTTTTCTCAACCACGGACATGTACTCGGGATACTGGCAAATGAAAATAGATGAGGTTGATCGTGAGAAAACTGCATTCATCACCACTGACGGCCTTTGTGAGTTTAAGGTAATGCCGTTCGGTTTGTGAAATACACCAGCAACTTTTGAACGAATGATGGATAATCTTCTAAGGCACCTGAAATCGGCGATGTGTCTTTGTTATTTAGTTGACATTATAGTGTTCTCAGAGACATTTGATGAACATATAAAATGACTGAGGGCCGTTCTTAATGTCCGGACTGAAACTTGATCCAACAAAGCGTCTCTTTGGAGCAAAAGAAATCACAATACCTGAACATCTTGTTTAAACGTAGGTGGGAGGCCAGACCCGGAAAAGGTGGGACCTATAACGGAATTTCATATAAAAGTATTAGAGATGTGAGAAGCTTCCTCGGATTATGTTCTTATTACCGTCGTTTTATCAAAGGTTTTCGTATCAAAGCCAGGCCACTCCAAAAGCTGATTATAAATTTATCTGGGGTCTTGCTCAACAAGATTCTTTCGATGTGCTGCGAAAAGCTCTGGTGACTGACCATGTACTTGGTCTGTATGATGAGAGAGCACTTACAGAACTACACACAGATGCCAGCAGTTATGGGATCGGCGCTGTTCTGATGCACAATTCGGATGGAAAAGAGAAGGTTATAGCCTATGCTTTTAGGACACTTAGAAAAGCCGAGAGAAGATACTCAACTGCAGAAAGAGAATGTCTTGCTGTGATCTGGCCATGTGTAAATTTCGACAGTATCTCTATGGAAGGCCATTCGCAGTTGTTAAGACCATCATTCACTTTGTTGGTTGACAGATCTTAAGGATCCAACAGGACGACTCGCCAGCTGGCACTACGTCTTCAAGAGTATGACATTACCATACTGTACAAAAGTGGAAGTAAAAACACCAAGATGCCGACTGTCTCTCAAGAAACCCTGCGCAAGACCATCAAGACTTTGATGAAGATAGTGACTGTCTCGCTGCACTCCAGGATCTCTCTGCTGAGCAGAAGAAGGGCGCCAAGATACGTCAAATCATGCTTGCCTTAAATCGGAGAGAGGATGTGAAAGGACAATTTAAGGTAGTTAATGGATTACTTTGCAAGAAAAACTACGATCCGTTTGGAAAGAGGTGGCTACCAGTGATTCCTAAACACATGCGCTTAGATGTTGTACAGAAATTCCATGACACACCTGAGGCCGGACATTTAGGATTTTCTCTTCATCTTTGGATTGAGGCATTCAGAGAACTCTTGAAGAATGGTAAGTAGCTTCTTCTGTTATTATGTTATGTCTTAATAGACATACGATAGAATCCGAAAGAGATTTATCTGGCCAGGTTTATTTAGGAGTGTCCGTCACTCTCTGTCGCACTGTCGAGAATGCCAGAGGAGAAAGGCAGTTCATCAGAAACCACCTGGTGGACTCATACCAAATCCACCAGCCGAAACGCGTTTCCAGAGTGTTGGAATTGATCTCCTCGGACGATTTCCAACGTCTGCTAGTGGCTGTGGAAGGATTATTGTTTGCAGTGATTATCGGACACGCTATAAAATTACAAAAGCCGTGAAAACAGCCAAAGCACCTGAGGTAGCCAAATGCGTCCTGGGAGACATTATATTAAAACACGGCGCCCCAACGTCGTTAATTACGGATCGAGGAAAAGTTTTTCAATCGAGTCTTGTGACAGAGATAAACCGTCACTGCAACATTACTCATCAGATGACGACTGCCTACCCTCCGCAAACTAACGGGATTACTGAACGCCGCCGGCCTGGGTGGCCGAGCGGTTCTAGGCGCTACAATCTGGAACCGCGCGACCGCTACGGTCGCAAGTTCGAATCCTGCCTCGGGCATGGATGTGTGTGCTGTCCTTAGGTTAGTTAGGTTTAAGTAGTTCTAAGTTCTAGGGGACTGATGACCTCAGAAGTTAAGTCCCATAGTGGTCAGAGCCATTTGAACCATTTTTGAACTGAACGCCTTAATAAGACCTTGGCTACACGCTATCAATGTTCGTCATTGTCGAGCAGAGCAACTGGGGTGAGGTGCTACCTTTCGTGACGTTTGCATACAACACCGCCAAACAAGACACCACAGGATTTACGCCAATTTTCCCGGTGCATGGGCGTGAGGCAAATACGACGATGTACACTGTGTTTTCCTTACATCCTGATGACGTGGACGACGACTGCATCGGTCAGGTGTTAACCAGAGTTGAGGAAGCTCGGGAGTTAGCTCGACTCCGCACGCTGCAGGCTCAAGGAAACGATCGCCGAAGGTGTGACGCGAGCCACCGCCCTGTTGTCTACCAGCCTGGTGACCTCGTCTGGATCTTCAATCCTGTTCGGAGGGTTGGTCTTCTGAGAAGCTCCTCAAGCGCTACTTTAGACCTTATAGGATTGTAAGACAGTTGCCTGGTGTTGCTTATGAAGTTGAAGATTTCGATCCCGACACAAGATGACGAAAGATCAGAGATACGGTCCACGTCCTTCGAATGAAGTCCTATAAGGATCCTGCAACGCAGGGTATATTCGAAGCTCCAGCGACAGTAAACAAGCTGAAAAGTGACGGAGAGCGTAGAGGGAAAAGAAGTTCTACGAAGATCACCGCCAGGGCGAGAACCAGTAATCGGGAGTTGGACTATGCGGGACCGATGACTCTTTCGAGGACTAGGAGGACGTAACACAGAGACGCTGTTCACTTAAGGAGGGAGCAATGTCGCAGAAAGAAGCTGAGTAGTACGGTGGTGTAGTGGTTATGATACTTAACTGTTGCATGGAGGGGCGTGAGTTGAAAATTCACCTGGACCGTACAATTTTAATTTCTATATTCTGTTCGAGTGCATTCTAGAAGTATCCACAAATGTGAAGAATCATTGTACTGGAATGTCCTGTAGCTGTATATATACTGCATGTGTTCTAGCGGTTGGCTGTTCGCACCGCGCTCTTGGATTTGCGAGTGCTGAATGAACCTCTTTTAAGTTAAAGAAGTGTTCGTCATTCATCTACTTACATCTTCCCCTACGTGACAATATAATTATAGATATCCAGTTTTCGGATTTTATTCATTGGTTATACTGCGAAACCTTGCCCCTTGCCAAATTTCATGAGGATGGGCCAACGGAAAGTGCCCTATAGGATTTGATGACTGAGTTTGATTCAGAGTATGAGACCCGAATGGCCGTAGCACCTGGTTGCATTGACTTAAAAACTTCAGTTCTTCCCCTCACTAAGGGAACATAGGCCTTAGTATGCGACATAAGTTTTAGTTTTAGATGTCTACCCGTTCTTGAGAAAAAAATGTTTCTTATAGTTGGACAGAGGGAGAGAGACAGAGACAGAGAGGTGAACAACAAATCGATCGTTTAAAGGTTCCTCTTTTAATGGTTGAGGGCACAGAACCCTGAAGTGCTGAAATGTTTTGTGATATTTAGTCCGAAGACTGATTTCATGCCACTCTCTACGCTTCTTTATCTTTTGCAAGTCTCTTCCTGTCTCTTATAACAAAGTAATCTACATGAACCTAATAACGGCACGATTACTAGAGCAGATGCACCAAATAGCTGCTTATACTAATAATAATAATACTGCTTATACTTAGGCTTTATCACCATTCTCAAGTACCTACGATTACAGTTTTGGTGAGAACAGGTATGGATGTCAGTGTCATTTATATTAAAGAAGCTTTTTGTACTCACTTGTAGCCTGATGTGACGTCCATATTGCATCGTTAGTGGACTGTCTTAAACTCTCGCTGTTTTAATCAGATGTAAATGATTTCAATATGTTGAAAATAAAATGCTAACTACGGTGTGTCAATAGTTTGACAGTTTCACTTCTACTTCCCTGTATGTTTACAAAAATTGTGCAGATGAACAGCGATATTACTTTGTTAGCTAAAATTTGTCACGATTGTCTTTGGTTGTTGCATATGTTGCTTCCCATTTATTCAGTTTCATGTTCTAAAAGGGTAATAAACTTCTTGAGACTGTACTTGTATCTAAATTCTGTAGGTTCGTTTAATATTTCTTGTGCGTATTTAGAAACCTGTTTGTACACGTAAAACTACCAAGAAATATGAAACGAGCATACATAACTTAGACACAAGTACTACCTCAGGAACTTTATTAACCTTTTAGAACACGAATATGGATAAATCGGAAGTAACATATGCAACAAGCAAAGACACTCGTAAAAAAATTTAGTTAATGAAATAATATCGCTCTTCATCTGCATAATCGTGGCAAACAAATAGCGTCGTAAGAGTAGAACTGTCAGACTTCTAACACATGGTAATTAGCATTTTGTTTTCAACATAGTGACGCAATATACCACCTTATTAAAACAGTGACAGTTAAACGACGTCCACATTCATACATGTTCTCACCAAAATCATAAACGCAGGTACTTGAAAGTGGCTACAAGGCCGAAACAGTCTGCCGTGAATAACGATTACGTGTTATGAGCAGCTATTTGGTGCGTCTACTATAATGATCATAACGTTATCAGACATATAGCATGCTGCTGGCCCTAAAGGAGAAAAATTGTTGACTACATCCGACTGTTCACTGTAGGCATCATTGATTCATCTCTTTGCTTCAACTTGTCTCCTTCACAAAATTGAGTACCCTTTGATGTCTCAGCACGTGTGTTATCAACCTATCCCTTCTGTTAGCTCCATTACGCTGTACAAGCGGATAACTGTTACCTGATCTACCGATATGATCTTCACGACTCTTCTGTAGCGCCCCTTCTCCAAAGATTATGGTCAAGTAGCATGTCGCAATATGAGGAGTGCCTGGCACGTAGCGTGTGAGGCTTCCGCAGCAGGTGTCCGCTCTGCCTCGGAGTAAGGTGAGACTATTTGTTCCCTGCGCGTACAATCTCCCAGTCGGTCTCGCAGGCCCGGCAGACCAGCGAGGCCGCAGTAGCGCAGGACAAACGAGGGTGTGGAATGGGCGCCAGGTGCGGGCGCCGCGACGCCAGAGACAAATGGCCGGCGAGATAAGGAAGGCTGCAGCGGCCGACCTGCTGGGATCTCGCCCCGCTCCGCACCACGTGTCCGCCGCGACGTATTGGACGCCGCCCGATTTATGGAGTGAGCCCCCCTCCACCCTCCCGAACGTCAGAGGCCAAGGGGTTAGTTGCTCTTTTACAATCCCTCTCTCGGACACCGCAATCCTCGCGGATCGAAAATACAGGAAATTCGCAGCCTTTTTCCTCTCATCCCTACCCCTCCATATTCCGTTTCTATTCAATTTGTGACACTTGGCGATACGTCAGGCAACAGGAGTTCGGTGAGTATCGTAGAGTTTCGCTGACGCAGTCTTACCGAAGAACTGCAAATACCCTACTCGAGGAATGTTTAATACGAGGCGTGTTTTTCAAGTAAGTACCGTTTTGAAATTAAAAAAAAATACTTGCTAAGATATCTCAATAATTTTACGAGGGCTGTCCAGAAAGCAAGTTACGATCGGTCGCGAAATGGAAACGACTATGAAAACCCGATAAATCTTTGCAATGATGTGTTGGGCAGTGTCTCTAGTATGACTATAGGTAGAATTATGTTGCTCTTTTCATTCCTCAGCTCTTAGTGAGCGCGTAAAGATGTTACAGAAAGTAGTGTCTCCCGCCAAGTACGAAGGCCTGGAGAGAATTTTCCCTGAAGCTATGCAACCAACATTACATAACTGTCGTGCGGTTTCTTCTTCAAGACAATTCTCAGCCCCATTCTGCAGGGGCAATGAAGATGTTTCTGCATCGTTTCAATTGGAAATGTTTGGTTACCCACAAAACAACCCGTAATTGTCTCCCTCTGAATTTCATCTCTGCTCAAACGAACCGCTGGTTATGAAGACAACATTTTGGCACAGACAACGAGCTTTAGGCCAGCGTAGAGAATTGGCGGAAAGCACTGGCGGCTGCCTTCTATGATGAGGGTATTGGAAAGTTGGTACAACGCTACGACTAATGTCTGAGTCAGAACGGCGACTACGTAGAGAAGTAGCTGAAAGGTGTAGCTAACTGTTACAAATGAAACATTTCGGATTTTCACTGTGATTTTCATTTCGCGATCAATCGTAACTTATTTTTTGGACAGGCCTCGTATTTTTACACGAAAGCCTGTACGTTAATCTACTTTTCTACATAATTTCCGTCGATACTGAGGCACTTGTCATAACGTTGTAACAGTTTTTGAATACCCTCCTCATAGAAGTCTACCGCCCGACTTGTTAAGCACTGCATCACCACTGTTTTGACTTCGTCATCGTCTTGAAGACGATGATCGCCCAGGTGTTTCTTCTAGTGCAGGAACAGATGGTAGTCACTGGGCGCAAGTGTTGTGACTTGGCAAGACAACCAAGCCACTATGACCTGTAGCCGAAAGGCACGCGTTTAAGCTCACGCAGGCTGGCGTGAGGTCTGGAACAGGACAATGTAATTAATATAGCCAATAAGGTACGTTGCTGCTGGAATACTTAACTTTAATCCATAACTGGTGTACATCGGTCTGACGGTACATGCATCACAAGATAAATAGCAATTGATAAAGGCGCCTTGCTAGGTCGTAGCAAATGACGTAGCTGAAGGCTATGCTAACTATCGTCTCGGCAAACGAGAGCGTAATTTGTCAGTGAACCATCTCTAGCAAAGTCGGCTGTAGAACTGGGGCGAGTGCTAGGACGTCTCTCTAGACCTGCCGTGTGGCGGCGCTCGGTCTGCAATCACTGCCAGTGGCGACACGCGGGTCTGTCGTATACTAGCGGACCGCGGCCGATGTAAAGGCTACCACCTAGCAAGTGTGGTGTCTGGCGGTGACGCCACAACAAGATCGGGGCTGTACGGAGCATGATCTAGAGTTTCCCATTGAAAAGATGTGATGAGATCTTCGGTCTGATTCGCCACATGCGGACGGGCATTGCCTTACAGGAAAACGATGCCCTTGCTCAACTTCCGTGGATAATTGCTTTGATTCTGGTGTGACGTAGGCCAGCCATGTTTCATCGTTCGTAATAATTTGGCTTAAGAAATCATCACCATCGTTGTCGTACCGCTCATGGAGAGTCAATGCACTGTCTAAACGTTTGGTTTTGTGCACATCCGTCAACATTTTCGGTACCCGACGTGCGCACAATATCCGGTAATTTAAGTGCTCGGTCACAATGTCATACAAAACACTACGAGAAACATTAGGAAAGTCATTCCGCAAGGAGGAAATCGTAAAGCGTCTGTTTTCTCTCACCTTATTGTCCACTTCCTGCACCAAACTTTCATTAACGACCGAAGGACGCCCACTCCGTTGTTCATCATGCACATTTTTGCCATCTTTAAATGCTCTCATCCACTTTCGTATGATTCCAACACTTATAATGTTTTCTCCGTAAACTGCACAGATCTCACGATGAATATCGATCGATTTTAGGTTCAAATGGCTCTGAGCACTATGGGACTTAACATCTATGGTCATCAGTCCCTCGATTTTAGGCATTTAGCACTAAGACATCTTATAAAAGCCCGTACTTCACAGTCGGCAGGACTCAAGATTATCGGAGGCACCTTAAACACTCAGTAGACAACCTAAACAAGGAAGAATCAGACTGTAATGGCGTCAGTGCGTAGATAAAGTTACAGTCTTTCATTTAAAAATAAAATTATTGAGATATATTAGCACCTCCTTTTTTAAATTTCAAAACGGCACTTACTTAAAAAAACACACCTCGTATATCGGATCTGTCTTTTGTCTAATTCCCTAACTCTCGCTTCCTTCTGTAGTATCAGACAAGCAATTTCTTAGCTAAAGAGAAACTTAGCTGTCATTAAGCTCATTGCAACGTCGGACTTCTCTTAGTTCTTCAGAAGTTTGTACTGAAGGGTAGTGTATGAACACACAAAACAACTGATTACAATTTTAGAAGAGAAAGAGCGTACCAAACTAAGCACGTTATCAGTGCCTTGGTCCAGCTCATCCTCATATGCAAGTAATTACTCAGCTCAGCATTGACTGATAGAGTTGTTGAATGTCCTCCTGACGGATATCGTCCCAAATTCTGTCCAACTGGCGAGTCAGATAGTGAAAATCCCGAGTGGCCCTGCCCATAACGTTCCACGCGTTCTCAGTTGGGGAGAGATACGGCAGCCTTGCTTCCTAATATAGGATTTGGCAAGCACAAAAACAAGAAGTAGAAACTTTGGCAATGTGCAAGGCAGGCATTATCTTGTTGAAATGTAACCCAAGGATGGCTTGATATGAAGGGCAGGTAAAAAGGGGCGAAATACTGCTGTGCTCTAACAGTGCCGCAGATGACATGAGAAGTGGCCCCGCTATGGGAAGAAACGGCTCCCAGACCATCACTTTCGGGCTTTATGGCGGACGACAGTCAGGTTGGTACTAAAATGTAGACTTTCACTGCCGGAAATATCATGTCCATTATAATTATCCGGGCTGTTATAACGTGGTCGGTTGACGAATTCTGTGTCGATTCCCAACGTTAAAAATTTAACGGAAAGAATAGGGAGGATCTTGACGAAGCGGAATATTACCGTAATTTACAAGCCCACCAGGAAGATTCAGGAATACCTTAAGCCTGCCAAGGACGCTCGCAAACCACTGGAAAAAGCTGGAGTGTATAGGATCCCATGCAGCTGTGGTGATGTTTATGTGGGTACCACTAAAAGAACTGTTTCTAAACGTTTGGAAGAGCACAAGGGAAATTGCAGAAGAGGAGAAACGGAACGATCAGCTGTTGCGGAGCATGCTTTCCAGCCAGGGAATCACAATATTCGTTTCTAGGAGACGCAAGTACTAGCGGCCACAAGCGGATATTACGAAATGCTCTACAGGGAGGCAATCGAAATCACTAAACACCCAAATAATTTCAATCGTAAGGAGGAGGGTGTGAAATTAAACGGCATATGGATGCCGGTGATAAAGAAGATGTGTACCACCCGCCCACTACTGGGTGATGGCAACGGCGATCGACGGCGACGGACAGCGGCCAATTGAACTGACGTTTTCAAAACACGTGACGTCACGCCGCGGCGTGGGAGCGCGCGGACACGGAATTTAGCGGCAGTCAGTAGCGAGCCAGTGGGTGTGTTGGACCCTCCATGTCAACAGCGAGTTCAACAGTCTCTCTTTTCTACAGCTATGCGAGCGCTTGTGGCAGTGCGGCAAGCTTAAAAGTGGCTGAAGTGGCGCCAGTGAAGTTGACAGGTAACAAAACAATAGGTGTATGCCAAGGAGGCTATCGCGCAGCCCAGCACAGCAGAGCATTACGTCAATGTCACACACAATATACATCACTCAAAGCTCTCACAGTATCACAATAGTTCCTAAAGTATATGTGAACAGTTCACAAAATGAAGACAAAGTACAATATCATTAATGCAAAGTAATCCAACTGTTTAATTACCTAGACTTATGTCAGAGATGTAGTAAAAAAATGTTTATTTCTCTCTGTTAAAGTCATATAGCTGTGTTTTTCTGTGTTACAGAAATCTTGTACCAATGTATAAAACTGTATAAGCAAATACTAGCTAGGGCTATTTGCGCTTGCCACACACATCTACAGCTACATCTACATACATACTCCGCAAGCCACATGACGGTGTGTGGCGGAGGGTACCTTGAGTACCTCTATCGGTTCTCCCTTCTATTCCAGTCTCGTATTGTTCGTGGAAGGAGAGATTGTCGGTATGCCTCTGTGTGGGCTTTAATCTCTCTGATTTTATCCTCATCGTCTCTTCGCGAGATATACGTAGGAGGCAGCGATATACTGCTTGACTCCTCGGTGAAGGTATGTTCTCGAAACTTCAACAAAAGCTCGTACCGAGCTACGGAGCGTCTCTCTTGCAGAGTCTTCCACTGTAGTTTATCTATCATCTCCGTAACGCTTTCACGATTACTAAATCATCCTGTAACGAAGCGCGCTGCTCTCCGTTGGATCTTCTCTATCTGTTAACTCTATCTGGTACGAATCCCACACTGGTGAGCACTATTCAGGCAGTGGGAGACCAAGTGTACTGTAACCTACGTCCTTTGTTTTCAGATTGCATATCCTTAAGATTCTTCCAATTAATCTCAGTCTGGCATCTGCTTTACCGACGATTAATTTTATATGGTCATTCCATTTTAAATCACTCCTAATTCCTACTCCCAGATAATTTATGGAATTAAGTGCTTCTAGTTGCTGACCTGCTATATTGTAGCTAAATGATAAAGGATTTTTGTTTCTATGTATTCGCAGCACATTGCACTTGCCTACATTGAGATTCAATTGCCATGCCCTGCACCATGCGTCAATTCGTTGCAGATCCTCCTGCATTTCAGTACAATTTTCCATTGTTACAACCTCTAGATATACTACAGCATCATCCGCAAAAAGCCTCAGTGAACATCCGATGTTATTCACAAGGACATTTATATATATTGTGAATAGCAACGGTCCCACGACACTCCCCTGCGGCACACCTGAAGTCACTCTTACTTCGGAAGACTTCTCTCCATTGAGAATGACATGCTGCGTTCTGTTATCTAGGAACTCTTCAATCCAATCACACAATTGGTCTGATAGTCCATATGCTCTTACTTTGTTCATTAAACGACTGTGGGGAACTGTATCGAACACCTTGCGGAAGTCAAGAAACACGGCATCTACCTGGGAACCCGTGTCTATGGCTCTCTGAGTCTCGTGGACGAATAGCGCGAGCTGGGTTTCATACGATCGTCTTTTTCGAAACCCATGCTGATTCCTACAGAGTAGATTTCTAGTCTGCAGAAAAGTCATTATACTTGAACATAATACGTGTTCCAAACTCCTACAACTGATCGACGTTAGAGATACAGGTCTATAGTTCTGCACATCTGTTCGACGTCCCTTCTTGAAAACGGGGATGACCTGTGCCCCTTTTCCAATGTTTTGGAACGCTACGCTTTTCTAGAGACCTACGGTATACCGCTGAAAGAATGGGGGCAAGTTCCTTCGCGTACTCTGTGTAAAACCGAACTGGTATCTCATCAGGTCCAGCGGCCTTTCCTCTTTTGAGCGATTTTAATTGTTTTTCTATCCCTCTGTCATTTATTTCGATATCTACCGTTTTGTCATATGTGCGAAAATCTAGAGAAGGAACTACAGTGCAGTCTTCTTCTGTGAAGCAGCTTTGGCAAAGACATTTAGTATTTCGGCCTTTAGTTTGTCATTATCTGTTTCAGTACCATTTTGGTCACAGAGTGTCTCATGGTTCGCAAAGTAGGCGTACCCCCATGTGTGATGATGTAATTATAACCTCAGATCCGACAGGTTAAAACTGCAGAATGAAATCTATTACTGAAAACCTTCTCTGTATCATTGTAGTTGGAAAATATTTATAATAATGTTGCAAGTACAAAAATTAATCACTGAAATGCGTGTCATTCAGCTATAAACAGCACTTCAGGTAGTAGGAAAATTTCTGTCATTGCTCAATGGTAAAAATATGCCAAGTGTCGTACTTATCGTCGTTCATAAGCAAAGTTATCCAAAAATCAATGTATGTACCTTGTCATATACAAAAGTAAAGTGCTATGCGTATGAATGCTGTAGTTATTTCGTTCATTGAAAGTACAGCACTGAAACGTATTGATGTCAGACAGTGCAGACATGAAACAGATGCAGTGTAAAAGAATAATGAAAATTGGTTCACTCATAAGTAGCGTCGTAGTGTAATCGTGTACCTGTTGAACAAACCAAATACTGTGTCATCTGTGACCTCTCAGAAAGTACTTTAAAATAAAAATATTTTTTTCAAGTAAACCAAAATGTTGCCGTAAAATCTCATGAGCAGTATATGTTCCAAGAATGTGAACCTTATAGCCGTGACTTAACCGTGCAACTAGCAAGCGAAAACGTACACACAATAAGACTGTGTTGTCTGTTCCCTTTAACAGTGAACTCTTAAAAGTACTGTATTAATATGTTCCATAGGTTCTTTACTAGATAGTTAACTTCAAAACATCGCTGGGTGCTAAATGTGACAGCATTATAGTAACTTGAAGTGAAAAATTTTATAGCAACGTCTATGTCAGAAAGCCAATTATTTCTCAACAAACGGTTTTACATGAGAAATGTGGTGTAATACTTTACTTTTATTAGTACGCAAAATTTCAACTTCAACGCAGTTATCGTGCGGTATACTTCGGATCCTGTAAGGTCCATTGTAAATCAGAAATAATTTGTGACTCTTTGTTTCTTCTTATGTGGCAATGAAAGGGCTTTAATGAGAACTTTTTGACCAATGTGTAGTTTCTGTGCATTTGTCATACCGTGTAGTTTTCTCCTTTTGTCTGCAGCAGAATTTATATTTTTAATAGCCAGATTTATTATGTCTTTATGTCGAAGTTTACGTGTACTCGGAAAAGGTACAAGCTTTCTGATCGTCCAGTGGTTCCTCATTTTTCAGTACAAGGATAGGTGGTTAAGCAGTGGAATCATAAGGCATTTCATTCAGTACCTTTTGAAAGAAGCTGAAGTATCTGTCACAGTACTGATGCTTCCTGTGACAATAAAGTCTGCAAAGCTTATTAATTTCTTTCGTAATGCATTCAGACGGGTTACAAGGTGCAGAGTACAATGAAATAAAAAGAGGTTTGATTTTACGATTCCGAAGCATGCATGAAAAAACATCAGATCTGAATTGTGGTCCGTTTCCTGAAATGATCTTGGCTACTTGTCACACTTCGTGTAAGAAATTTTTAAAAAAGGCATCGGATACAGAACGTCCAGTGGCTTTGTGTAACGGTGTGAAAGAAACAAATTTTGAAGTAAGTTCAACAGCGACAAGAACGTACGAAAATCTATTCAATGTTCAGGTCCCAGAAGATCAACATCAGATAATTGTTTCAGTCTAGTAGGAATAATAGGAAAATAATGGAGCATGATGTGAGATGGCAGACGGTTTAGCTTTTGGACAAAGATTACAAATAGACAAGACTCTCTTAATTCTCTTTTCCGTGTTGTTAAAATAACAAGTCTTCCGAAGAATATGATAACATTTTCGTGGACCAAAATGTCCGTAGCTGAAATGAACGTACTAGATGAGTTTATAAACAAAATTGTCAAGAACACGAAGTACCAATAGCTTTTCATCAACAATGCAACGTTTGAAGAGTATGTTATTTCTAACCAGATAATAATGACGAAGTTGCGTGTGTGTTTTTTCATGACATTTACATTTAATATCTTTCCAAATCGGATCCTTGTCTTGCTCATTAGCAATGTCCTTTAAAGATACAGTGACGAAGTTTTCAAAGGCTGCTTTTTGAGTGTACAGAATACTGATATTTTTCTCAACGTTAGATTCTGTGTTGCTTTCCTCAAGGCCAGCCGGTGCACGTGACAGTGCGTTTGCAACAATGTTTTACATGCCAGGAATGTAGATTATTGCGAAGCGGAATTCTTGCAGAAACAATGCCCAACGTTTCGACCTGTCATGATTTAATTTTGAAGACATAAGGAATTGTAATGCTGATGATCACTATAAACTCCTACATGTTTGCCAGAAAGAAACAAACGAAATTTGGCAAACGATAGATAAAGCTTCCAGTTCAATGACGGAAAAATTTTCCTCAGATTTTGTTATCAGAGTGTTGGTTTTCTGAACAATAACGTCATTTTCTGTAGCTTCTTGAAATAAATAGGCATCAAGACCAACTTTAGAAGAATCTGTGCTAAGACAGATATCTGGTGACAGATCTGGGTAAACTAAGATTGGCGCATTAAGTAGCGCTTCTTCTGGTGAACTTATTTTAGCGTCATGAAAGTTTAAAATTGCTTTATACTCAATCAAAAAGTCTACATCTAATATAATTTCCGTCGACAATAATGGAATGACAAGAAATTTATAATAAATCTGAGGCTTTGACGAAAGAATTCTAAGTTAGATTGTTGGCATACATCTACACTTTTTCCAAAAGTTGCACCTTGTAATTTAATCTTAAGTAAAGGAAGTGTGGAACAATCATTCGATTTGTTGCATTTACTAAAAGCTGTTTCACTAAATTACCGAAATAGGACTGCCGGAGTCAAGTACTGGCTTAAATTTTATGTCATTTTTTGTGATGTGAATTACACGATAAGCAGTATTGTTCTGTTTCATGTCATGTTCCTGGAGTAAAATGTTCCTAATGTCTCCCAATTTCACGTAATTGCTAGTCATGGCAGCTACGACGTCAGCTTCGTAAATACGTTTCGTGGCTACCTGTGGTGTCAGTCATTGTCTATTAAATCTTTGTTGTCGCGTGTCGTTACTGGGATTTGGAAGTCTAATTTCCATAATATCAGCTTATCGAGAGGGCCATGCCCTATTTGGAACACGCCAGTTCTGATTAAAATCAGGTCTACTGTTATGGCTACAGCGTCTGTCGTCTAATCGGTAATTTCTGTAATTTCTTTCTCGTCGATTAAGTGGTGGAAGATTTCTCGTGGAATCGTAATTACGAGGTAGACCGTTGCGTCTGAAGTTATTCTGTCTGTCATGATAATAATTATTGTGATTCCCATACTGCCTATTTCTCTGGATGTCTCTGTCATAGTCATTACCACGGAAATGTGATCTTTCTGAGTAATTCTATCATAGGTTTTCATACGTATGGCATCTGTTTCGGACTCAATTGGCGTTATAACAGTAGCCTTGCTGTGTACGGTTATTTCTATCGTCTCGAGATTCTGATGGATGTGACCTGTTATTGTTTTTGTTTTCCTGTTATTGCATCATGCGAGTGTCCCTGTCGATTTTAAGTCCTTCGAAAAGTCTCTGAAAAGTTTCGATATCATCTTTACAGCGTCCATCCAAAATAATATGTCTTAAGTGTTCAGACAGTTTAACGAAGCAACTGCGAATAAGTTCCGAGGGGCTCTACGGGTTTGACAAATACTGATTCTTGTGCAACATATCCTCAAAATATTTTACAGGGCTAGAAAATTTAGACTGTTCTAAATTCTTCGTCATTATAATACTCGTTTTACTCGACCTTGAGTAGCCTCAGAGCTATATGCAGAAAGGAAGGCTTAATAAAGATCTCCTTCACTGTGTCAGTCGCGAATAATCGATAGAATTCTTACAGCTGATCCATTTTCAAAATAGCCACGAATAAATTCTAATCTATGCTCTAATGGCCACTGGTTATGCACTGTAGTTTAAAACTGAAGAAACTGCAAAAAGGTGGGAATTTAAGGAGGTGGGACCTCGATAAACTGACTAAACCAGAGGTTGTACAGAGCATAAGGCATAAGGGAACAATTCACAGGAATGGGGGAAAGAAATACAGTAGAAGAAGAATTGGTAGCTTTGAGGGATGACGTAGTGAAGGCAGTAGAGGATCAAGTAGTTAAAAAGACGAGGGTTAGTAGAAATCCTTGCGTAACAGAAGAAATATTGAATTTAATTTATTAAAGGAGAAAATATAAAACTGCAGTAAATGAAGCTGGCAAAGAGGAATACAAACCTCTCAAAAATGAGATCGACACGAAGTGTAAAATGGCTAAGCAGCTTTGGCCAGAGGACAAATGTAAAGATGTAGAGGCTTATCTCACTAGGGGAAGATAGATACTGCCTACAGGAAAATTAAAGAGACCTTTGCAGAAAGAAGAACCACTTTTATGAATATCAACAGCTCAGATGGAGACACTGTTCTAGACAAAGAAGGGAGAGCAGAAAGGTGGGAGGAGTATATAGTGTGTCTATACAAGGGCGATGTACTTGAGGACAATTTTATGGAAATGGAAGAGGATGTAGATGAAGATGAAATAGGAGATAAGATACTGCGTGAAGAGTTTGACAGAGCACTGAAAGACCTAAATCGAAACAAGGCCCCGGGAGTAGACAACATTCCATTAGAACTACTGACAGCCCTGGGAGAGTCAGTCCTGACAAAACTCTACCATCTGGTGAGCAAGATATATGAGACAGGAAAAATACCTTCAGACTTAAAGAAGAATATAACAATTACAATCCCAAAGAAAGCAGGTGTTGACAGATGTGAAAATTACCGAACTATCAATTTAATAAGTCACGGCTCCAAAATACTAACGCGAATTCTTTACATACGAACGGAAAAGCTAGTGGAAGCCGACCTCGGGGAAGATCAGTTTGGATTACGTAGAAATGTTGGAACACGTGAGGCAATACTGACCCTACGCCTTATCTTCGAAGCTAGATTAAGGAGAGGCAAACCTACGTTCCTACCATTTGTAGACTTAGAGAAAGCTTTTGACAATTTTGACTGAAACACTCTCTTTCAAATTCTGAAGGCGGCAGGAGTAAATTACAGGGAGCGAAAGGCTATTTACAATTTGTACAGAAACCAGTTGGCAGTTATAAGAGTCGAGGGACATGAAACGGAAGCAGTGGTTGGGAAGAGAGTTAGAAAGGGTTGTTGCCTCTCCCCGATGTTATTCAATCTGTATATTGAGCAAGCAATAAAGGAATCAAAAGAAAATTCGGAGTAGGTATTAAAATCCATGGAGAAGAAATAAAAACTTTAAGGTTCGTCGATGACATTGTAATTCTGTCAGAGACAGCAAAGGACTTGGAAGAGCAGTTGAATGGGATGGACAGTGTCTTGAAAGGAGGATATAAGATGAACATCAACAAAACCAAAAAGAGGATAATCGAATGTAGTCGAATTAAATAGGGTGAAGCTGACGGAATTAGATTAGGAAATGAGACGCTTAAAGTAGTAAATGAGTTTTGCTATTTGGGGAACAAAATAACTGATGATGGTCGAAATAGAGCGGACATAAAATGTAGACTGGCAATGGCAAGGAAAGCATTTCTGAAGAAGAGAAATTTGTTAACATCGAGTATAGATTTAAGTGTCAGGAAGTCGTTTCTGAAAGTATTTGTATGGGGTGTAGTCATGTATGGAAGTGAAACGTGGATAATAAATAGTTTAGACAAGAAGAGAATAGAAGTTTTCGAGATGTGGTGCTACAGAAGAATGCTGAAGATTAGGTGGGTAGATCACGTAACTAATGAGGAGGTATTGAATAGAATTGCGGAGAAGAGGAGCTTGTGACACGACTTGACTAGAAGAAGGGACCGATTGGTAGGACATGTTCTGAGGCATCAAGGGATCACCAATTTAATATTGGAGGGCAGCGTGGAGGGTATAAATCTTAGAGGGAGACCAAGAGATGAATACACTAAGCAGATTCAGAAGGATGTAGTTTGCAGTAGGTACTGGGAGATGAAGAAGCCTGCACAGAATAGAGTTTCATGGAGAGCTGCATCAAATCAGTCTCTTGACTGAAGATCTCAACAACAACGAAGACCATTTAGGAGGACAGCAATGCGGAAATTGATGAAGCCAAGGTTGTGGATGTATGTCATTACCAGACTTCTTGAATGTTTAAATATACTCGTTGTGATGAAGAGCTTATGGTCAAAGTCATCGTGACGGCGAGTTGCAAATCGGTCATTCTTACGTCGTGCCGGCGATTCCATCTCAAGGCGCTGTTCACCGTGCTGGCTCCTTTCAAGATCTCCGAAATACCGTGTATTATTACCGTGTGGCTTTTCCGTATTTCTAAATCTGTCTTCCCATATCGGAGCGCGAGTGTCCTTTGAAATATGTAATTCGTGTATCACCTGTGCCAACTGATCTTGTACTTCGCGCAATTATCTTTTGTGTTGCGTATTGATTTGCTTCTGACTTTGTCTGAATTTCCTAATTTCCTCGTACTCCTCTGTGTCAGTAAAGGCTACTGGTCTTGTATCATTCAAATCACCATCTACTTTCGTAGATAAATTTGTCAACTGATCGGAAAGTTCGGCTACTTTTTCCTCTAGTGTGCTCATTTCCTCCCCATGTTTTCCTGTGTCAAGTATTAGAGTGTCCGTTTGTGTCGTAATAGTATCTATTGTGTCCTTTAAGTTTTCGTGACTTTTTACAAGTTGCGCTACCGTATCGGTCGATGCTACAGAGTCAATTTTACCCAGCAAGGTGTCGTAATTTTCGTGCACAATGATTCTGTAATGTGTTTTCATGTCGCGAAACGATAGGCTGAAAACGTCACAAATTTGTGTTTTAACGTCTTCAGAAGTGTTTTGGTACTTTGATTCGATTCCGTGTGTCTCAGCGGTTAAGCTTCACGTGTTTGCTCAGGTGTTTGTTTAATGTAGTCAGTTATGTCTAACTTTTGAAGTTTTTGCTGTGTTCGTTTCTGATTTTGTTCCATTGTGACTAACTTTTGAAGCTTTTGGTCTGTTTAATGAAATTTTTGAATTAATTGCAACAGCAATGCATTAGTGACTGAAATATGTTCCTTAACGTTTTTCGTCAGTGCGTTTGCACCGGCAACATTCGTATTTTGAAAAGCAGAGAGTGTGTATTGACCTAATTGAGAAAGGAGTATTGACGCAAAACTTCAAACTACGGTATTTGCAAGATTTTGTTCTGTTATTCCGCATTCCTGAGGCGAACTGTTACCGACCGTTCGATCAATAATAGTCCCTGTTCACTGATTATTTCAATTTCTATACCGTTATTTACTATCTGGTCCATGTCCATATGCACTATTACCAAATTATTGTCTTCAAAGTTTGTCAGTTCGTTACTAGGTGGTGGTAACAAGCTGCTGTTGTCGTCAGTGTCATTTCTCAATTTGCTTTTCAGCCTAGTTTTACACTTTTCACTCGGCATGATTATCACACTATTTCACACAATAACACATAAACAGCAAATTGAAAAGCAAAAATAGGAAGAAAAACTAAAATAGCACTGAAAGTAATCAATATCTTATTAGTTGCAAAAGCGACTGCTAGATACTTAGTGCAGATCCACATGCATGCCACAACTACTTTGCTCATGACAATACAGTACAACAGTAAGAAACTTCAACTACAAAGGAAATTTCATACATACAGTTACGCTCTAGTGGTAAACAATAGCTAATTTCTAATCATACGCTAATTATTCAAACTAAAAGAGAATCAGAAGATTCCAGTGAAGTATCCTCGACTAAAGGTCGACAGGTGAAACTTCTTTGTGTGTGTCCACTGAAGTAACTGAGTAGGTGAAACTTCTTAGTCTTTACTTATTTTTATTATTCCAGCACTGACCTACAGAATTTTCCCTGACAAGCCCAACGCAATCTGACTGCTAGCCAGTGACAACATGGGTTCAAATAGTTAACACAAAAGAATGCCACTGAATTGCAAGATATCCTAACAATAACCCTTACTTTTTTACATTTATCACCTACGTCACACAAAATCATAATTCCATCTACAGCAATTACAGCAAGCAGCAACTACAGCCAGCTAAATATGAGGAGTCTAACTACTATAAACTCTAACTACTAGGAGGCATATGGTTAGCAAAGGGAAGATTTTGCTGAAGAGCAAAAACTGTATTTAGAAGATTTTACCTAATTCATGTGACATTCAGTTACAAAAATTATATAGTTGTCAATAATTCCACAACCAAAACATTACCAACTACATCCATACTCATTTTACAATGCATGTCCTACCAACACCGAGTCTCCACAAAGGACACATGTCCGAGCCGTCCGCTTGCTAACTGCTAGTCATTCCAACCACAGAATCTATTGCCGAGGGCACAGAGCACTATCAGAGATATTTATACAGTCTATAGCGCTGCCAACATACTTGTACAAACAGGCCACTTACAGTGCTAGCAGGTCTGAGTGTTAGCCAACTATCCGTTCAATTAGTCATGGTAGCAAAATACTAACACCAAGTTTTTACACAAGAATGGAAAGAAAGTGGTGGAGATCTGTCTCTGAGAAGATCGGTTTAGATACTGAGAAATGTAAGAATAAGCGAGATAATACTGACCTAAGAGCTTTGCTTATTGTTAAATGATAGGTTAAAGAAAGGGAAAGCTATCTTTATAGCATTTTCATACTTAGATAAAGTTTTTGAGAATGTTGACTGGTATACTCCCTTTTTAATTGTGTAGGTTCCAGGGATAAAATGCAGAAAGTGAAAGGCAGTGTTCAACTTACCCAGAAGCCAGACTGCAGTTACACGAGTGGACAGCATGAAAGGTACGCAGTGGTTGAGCAGGGAATAAGACAGGGTTGCAATCTATCCCCTCTATTATTCAATCTGTACACTGAGCAAGCAGTAAAGGAAACCAATGACAAGTTTGGAGAAGTAATTAAAGTTCAGGGAGAAGAAATAAAAACTTTGAGGTTTACCGATGACATTGTAATTCTGTCAGGGCCAGCAGAGTACTTGGAACAGCAGTTGAGCGGAATGATACAGCGTTTTTAAAGGAGGATATGAGATTAACATCAATGAAAGAAAAAGGAGGATAAGGGAATTTCAGGTGATGCAGAGCCTGGAGGGTAAGTTGAACACTGCCTTTCACTTTCTGCATTTTATCCCTGGCACCTACACAATTAAATAGGGAGTATTCCAGTCAACATTCTCAAAAACTTTCTCTAAGTATAAAAATGCTACAAAGGTAGCTCTCCGTTTCTTTAACCTATTATTTAACAAGTATAGTAGATGAATTTGGCCGTCTGAGTGGCAAAATAACTGATGATGACCGAAGCAGAAAGGATATAAATTACTGATTGGGAATGGCAAGGAAAGCATTTGGGTGGAAGAGAAATTTGCTGACATCGAAATCTGTTCTGAAGCTATTTGTCCTGAGTGTAGCCATGAAGGATAAATAGTTTAGACAAGAAGAAATTAGAGGATCTCTAAATGTGGCGCTACAGAACAATGCTGACGGTTAGATTACGCAACCAATGAGGAGGCACTGAATAGAACTGGGAAGAGCAAAAATTTTTGGCACAACTTTACTAGAAAATGGGATCGATTGGAAGGACATGTTTTGAGGCATCAAGGGATCACAAATTTAAAACTAGAGGGAAGCGTGCAGAGTGAAAACTGTAGAGACAGACAAAGAGATGAGTATAGTAAGTAGATTCAGGAGGATGTAGATTATAGTAGTAGTTTATTCGAGAATGAAGGAATTGGCACAGGATAGAGTAGCATTGACTGAAGACCGCAACAACAACAACAACAACAGCAACAACAAATTAACCAAATATTACACATTCACTTATGATGCGTCATTTGATGTCAAAGCTGATGACGACAGTAATCACTACGACGTTTTTACACTCACGCAGAAATGTAAAGAACTGAACCAGTTACTGAACTGACATGCAAACTGTGCCATGACTACCATTTCTCCACATGAAACATAGTATTAAATCGTCATGAGTATCCGAAAACATCATCCAACAAATTGTTGTATTTAAGAAACCGTTGTTGGATGTTTTAAAACCTGTTTCCTGTTTATAGATTACATTTGCATCGGCTACAGCCCCGGATATGGCGAGGCACTCGTTTATTTATTCATATCTATTGAAATAACACACCAAAAATTTTTCAGTGTGAGGTCGCAAACTGAATGTGAGAATGCCATGTATGCAACAGCATATTGTATTCATGTAGAACTGTTGTTTACAACTAGATGGTGGGTGGTGGCCATTTTGTTTGCAGATGTATTGAATTCAGTAGTAGGCACGTAGGCATACAGGAGCAGGTTGAGTGACGCTCGTAGCCTTTCGACGGCAACCGTTCAGCGAAAGAGACTTGCTGAACTGATGTGTGTATATTGGCGGCGGGCCGACGCATCGTGTGAAGTAATATTCTTTGGACTTGGTAGATATCAAGTAGCTGCGAGTTTCGTGGGAGCGTGTTCTGGAATGTAGATTTTCTGCCGTCACACGGACTTAATCACTGTTTAAGCGGTTCAGGGTAGTAGCGGACTTTTATATTTTGCTACATTTATGGTGTGACGAACTTGATGCCTGTTTGTCGGTCGATTTTCGCTGTGACTGCTAACAAGATTACACGGTGACGAACTTAAAAAATTTTAAGCTGTTTGCTATCGTTGGTTAATTCGCACCACTATGAACTTATTTAGCGCATGTTACTACCTGTAAATCCTCTGCTTCCTGTGCATATTTACTTTTTCATTACTGGTTTATCTATTGCTCGACTGAATTATCAGTTTCATCTATTTAAGGCCGCCATTCATGTACGTGTGTGAATATTTATTAATGAACATTTGGTTCGAACATTTAACTAAGTTCATTTAGTCCACAATTCAAGTTTCATCTACATTTACATCTACATTTATACTCCGCAAGCCACCCAAGGGTGGGACTTACTGAGTCATTTGTTCCACATTCTCGTAATCTACTTACTTTAACATTCTTTGTTAACTGGTACCACTAGAATTAAAACATTTACAGGATAACTATTTGTTTGCGATCATACTTAAATACCTGGCAGAGGGTACATCGAACCACCTTCACAGTAATTCTCTATTATTCCAACCACGGATACCGCGCGGGAAAAACCAACTCCTATATCTTTCCCTGTGAGCTCTGATTTCCTTTATGTTATTATGATGGTTGTTCCTCCCTATGTACGTCGACATTAAAAATATGTTTTTGCATCTGGAGGAGAAAGCTGGTGGTCGAAATTTTGTCAGAAGGTCCCTTCGCAACGATAAACACCTTTGATTTAATGATGTCCACCCCAGATCCTCTCTATGTCAGTAACACTTCCTCCGCTGTTTCGCGATGATACAAAACGTACTGCTCTTCTTTGAACTATCTCGATGTAGTCCGTTAATCCTAACTGGTAACGTTCCCAGACCTAGCAGCAGTATTCCAAAATAGGACGGACAAGCGTAGTGTTGGCAGTCTGTTTAGTAGATCTGTTACATTTCTGACAATAAAACACAGTCTTTGGTGTGCATTCCCCACAATATTACGAGTATCTATGTGTTCTTTCCAATTAAAGTTGCTTGGAATTGCAATTCTAGGTATGTGGTTGAACGTGTAACGGAAGTTCAACGCATTCATTTTACCACTCATGTGGATCATCTCATATTTTTCATTAATTAAGATCAATTGCCAATTATCACACCAAGGTCAGTTTAGTAGACGATAAGCGACAGGATCATCTGAAAATAACCTAAGAACGCTGCTTAGATTGTCGCCACAAATCGTTTGTATACATAACGAACACCAGAGGGTTTGTAGCACTACCTCGGAGAACGTCAGAATCACTTCTGTTTGACTCGATCACTTTCCGTCAGTTACTACGAGTTGGGCCTCTCTGAAAGGAAATCACGAATTCAGTCACATAACGGAGACAAAATTCCATAAGCACGAAGTTTCACTACAAGCCGCTTGCCTGGTTCAGTGTCAAAAGCCTTCCGAAATTCCAGAAATATGGAATCAATTTGAAATCCCTTGTCAATAGCACTCACCATGTGAGTAAAGAGCTGTGATTCATAAGAACCATGTTTTCTAAATGGGTGTTGGCTGTGTGTCAGTAGACCGTCCTCTTCAGCGTAATCCATAATTTTCGAACACAATATATGTTCCAGAATCTTGCTGCATGTCGACGTTAATTATATGGGCCTGAAATTGAGTGGATTACTCTTAGTATCTACCTTGAATATTGGTGTGACATGTGCATCTCTGGGTACGGATATTTCGTCGAGCGAGCGGCTGTGTGTGATTGTTAAGTATGGAGGTATTGCATAAGCATACTCTGAAAGGAGCCTCAATGATATATAGTCTGGGCCGGAAGACTTGCTTTTATTAAGTGATTTAAGTTGCTTCACTATTCCGAGGATATCTACTTCTAAGATAATTAAGCTGGCTGCTGTTCTTGATTCGAATTCTGGAATATTTACTCTTTTGTTGAAGAATTTTCGGAAGGTTATGTTTACTAATTCTACCTCAGTAACACTTTCGTCGATAGAATTTCCATTCCTATGGCGCAGAGAAGGCGTCGATTGTTGCTTGTCACTAACATCCTTGACATACGGCCAGAACCTCTTTGGATTTTCTGCCAGGTTTTGAGGCAAAGTTTCGATTTGGAAACTATATAAGCATTTCGTATTGAAGTCACCGCTAAATTTCGAGCTTCTGTATAAGACCGCCAATCTAGGAGATTTTGCGTTCGTTTAAATTTGGCATGCTTTTTTCGTTGTTTCTGCAACAGTGTTCTGAACCGTTTTGCCTAGCAAGTGGGATCAGCTCCGTGTTTTGTTAATTTATTTGGTACAACTCTCCTAATTGCTGTCGAAATTATTTCTTTGAGCTCAAGCCACATCTAGTCTACCCTTACCTCGTTAATCTGGAAGGAGTGGAGATTGTCTTTGACGAAGACATTGAAATGTCCTGTGATGCCTCTCCTGCTCCAAGTCGGCCCGTTTGACGTCCTACCTCCCTTAAGTCCCATAGTGCTCAGAGCCATTTGAACCACCATGACCCCATTCAGACCGAGATCTACATCTTCATCTACATCCATACTCCGCAAGCCACCTGACGGTGTGTGGCGCAGGGTACCTTGAGTACCTCTATCGGTTCTCACTTCTATACCAGTCTCGTATTGTTCGAAGAAACAAAGATTGTCGGTATGCCTCTGTGTGGGCTCTAATCTCTCTGATTTTATCCTCATGGTCTCTTCGCGAGATATACGTAGGAGGCAGCGATATACTGCTTGACTCCTCGGTGAAGGTATGTTCTCGAATCTTAAACAAAAGCTCGTACCGAGCTACGGAGCGTCTCTCTTGCAGAGTCTTCTACTGTAGTTTATCTATCATCTCCGTAACTCTTTCACGATTACTAAATCATCCTGTAACGAAGCGCGCTGCTCTCCGTTGGATCTTCTCTATCTCATCTATCAACCCTATCTGGTACGGATCCCACACCGCTGAGCAGTATTCAAGCAGTGGGCGAACAAGCGTACTGTAACCTACTTCCTTTGTTTTCGGATTGCATTTCCTTAGGATTCTTCCAATGAATCTCAGTCTGGCATCTGCTTTACCGACGATCAACTTTATATGATCATTCCATTTTAAATCACTCCTAATGTCTACTCCCAGATAATTTATCGAATTAACTGTTTCCAGTTGCCGACCTGCTATTTTGTAGCTAAATGGTAAGGGATTTATCTTTCTATGTATTCGCAGCACATTACACTTGTCTACATTGAGATTTAATTGCCATTCCCTGCACCATGCGTCAATTCGCTGCAGATCCCTCTGTATTTCAGTACAATTTTCCATTGTTACAACCTCTCGATACACCACAGCATCATCTGCAAAAAGCCTCAGTGAACTTCCGATGTCATTCACAAGGTCAATTATGTATACTGTGAATAGCAACGGTCCTATGACACTCCCCTGCGGCACACCTGAAATCACTCTTACTTCGGAAGACTTCTCTCCATTGAGAATGACATGCTGCGTTCTGTTATCTAGGAGATGTTGGTTCAAATGGCTAAGGGACTTAACTTCTGAGGTCATCAGTCCCCTAGAACTTAGAACTTATTCACGTAACTATCACACACATCCGTGCCCGAGGCAGGATTCGAACCTGCGACCGTAGCAGTCGCGCGGTTCCAGGCTGAAGCGCCTAGAACCGAGATGTTGGTAATATTGTCATTGTCGGTTCAAATGCATTCTTGACTAACATCGACTCACAGCGCCTAATCCCAAAGGTAGCCATCGCTTCCGACTGTTAACAGCGTGCATTCAAAGCAAACCTGATATGCATCTTCATAGTGGAACTACTCAAGCGACTGACGTGAAACTTGCGGAGACATTGTGATACCTCTGCCGAGGGCCACTTCCGCCGACTGAAAGCGCTAATGGGCCACGAGGAGGTGGACCCCGCACGGCGGGCGCCCGAGACACCGACACTGGAGGCGGTGAGACAGTGGGGAACCGTGACGTCACGGGCTCACTTCCATCCGTCTGCGCCCTCCGGCGCCGCGTCATCGCTGCTTCGCCTGTGCCGACACGCGGCCACCTGTCAACGCGGCCACCTGTCAACGCGTACCTTGCTCCAGGCCATCGCCGCACAGCACAGAGGCGATGCACTATCCAGAGCCAGCACCAGCCGATGTCATCGACACTTGACGAACTTCTACGAGGAAAGGTGAGATGATTCATTCCTCCCGCCCCCATCTTCCCCTTAATGACCGAGTCGTGTCCACGCTTAGTCAAATCGGCACTGACATATAGAATTTTTATTTTGTTTTGTGTGCAAAAGCTGTCGAAGTAAAGCGGCCATTTCATGTCTAACTAATCTGTTCAATTCGCTTATCATTCCCCTAATCTCGTAACCTTTTATGCCAGCTTTGTCAACTATTGGCTTCCATCGTGAGTCAATACTAATAGTCATCTACGTGTTATTTCATGTCCGAGAGCAGATTACAATTCTCAGTTCACCACATTTTGGCGTCAAGCATGGGGCAATCTCATTCGTAATTTGCATGCCGCGTTATACCACACACAATTCTCATTTCACTGCATTTTTGCACCAACTTGAGGCGACTAATTATTCGTGTTCATGTCATTCCACGTCAGAGAGGAGAATTTTCCTCTGTCACCACAACATCTATTTTCAGGTGTGGAAACACGTCTACTATCTTTTGTTTATCTCACACAACTCCTCCTTGATGTTGCGGTTTTCTTCCCTCAGTGCATCTGGAATGGTGGCCCCAGAATTAGCAGTTACTATGTAGGCAGAAACATAACCCAATTCAAAAGCAGTAAAGCTGCATTAACTCCTTGAGGAACAATAACGCATTTTAAAGAAAAATGTGATCTGTCACAATTATAAAACTGCTTAACAAACAAACAATATATTTTAATTGAGTGTTACACTATGTTTTTAATTTTTTAATTACAGCCAATCAAATTGTTGTTACCTCCGTTAACCACCGCTCATAATACTCACTAGTTATTTATTTCCTAATAAATTTTGAGAGGTAAAATGAAACAGGGGAGAGTTCTTGGGAAATGGTTTACACAACCATCTCACAAGTACATTACTATTATGAATGCAATCTCTCAAATCAGGCTTTCCCTTTTCTCAGGCAGAGACCAATATTACATGCTGAACACGTCCAAA
The DNA here is from genome assembly GCF_023864275.1 of Schistocerca cancellata. Lineage (NCBI taxonomy): Eukaryota > Metazoa > Arthropoda > Insecta > Orthoptera > Acrididae > Schistocerca > Schistocerca cancellata. The sequence goes on from NW_026047103.1 coordinate 2,493,821, forward strand.
AAGTTCTAATAGGAACAGGACATACACTATGTGATCAAAAGTATCCGGACACCTCGCTGAAAATGACTAACAATTTCGTGTCACCCTCCACGGCCAATGCTGGAATTCGGTATGGTGTTGGCCCACCATCAGCCTTGATGACAGATTGCCTTCTCGCAGGTATACGTTCAATCAGGTGCTATTACGTGATAATACAAAACGAGCTGCCCTTTTTTGCACCCTTTCGATGTCCTCCGTCAGTCCCACCTGGTAAGGATCTCACACCGCGCAGCAATATTCTAACAGAGGACGAACGAGTGTAGTGTTAGCTGTCTCTTTAGTGGAGTGCTGCACTGAGGAGAGGTATCGATGTCGGTCAGTGAGGCCTAGCACGAAGTCGGTGTTCCAAAACATCCCAAAGGTGTTCTATAGCATTCAGGTCAGGACTCTGTGCACACCAGTCCATTACAGGGATGTTATTGTCGTGTAACCATTCCACCACAGACCGAGCATTAGGTGCTCGATCGTATTGAAAAACGCAGTCACCTTCCCCGAATAGCTCTTCAACAGTGGGAAGCAAGAAGGTGCTTAAAACAATAATATAGGCCAATGCTGTGATAGTGCCACGCAAAACAACGGGGGGTGCAAGCCCTCACTATGAACAATACGACCACATCATAATACCACCGCCTTCGAATTTTACTGTTGGCACTACACACGCTCGCAGATGACGTTCACCAAGCATCTACATCTACATCTACATGACTACTCTGCAATTCACATTTAAGTGCTTGGCAGAGGATTCATCAAACCACAATCATACTATCTCTCTACCATTCCATTCCACCCCCGAACAGCGCGCGGGAAAAACGAACACCTAAACCTTTCTGTTCGAGCTCTGATTTCTCTTATTTTATTTTGATGATCATTCCTACCTATGCAGGTTGGGTTCAACAAAATATTTTCGCATCCGGAAGAGAAAGTTGGTGACTGAAATTTCATAAATAGATCTCGCCGCGACGAAAAACGTCTTTGCTTTAATGACGTCCATCCCAACTCGCGTATCATATCTGCCACACTCTCTCCCCTATTACGTGATAATACAAAACGAGCTGCCCTTTTTTGCACCCTTTCGATGTCCTCCGTCAGTCCCACCTGGTAAGGATCTCACACCGCGCAGCAATATTCTAACAGAGGACGAACGAGTGTAGTGTAAGCTGTCTCTTTAGTGGACTTGTTGCATCTTCTAAGTGTCCTGCCAATGAAATGCAACCTTTGCCTTGCCTTCCACACAATATTATCTATATGGTCTTTCCAACTGAAGTTGTTCGTAATTTTAACACCCAGGTACTTAGTTGAATTGATAGCCTTGAGAATTGTACTATTTATCGAGTAATCGAATTTTAAGGGATTTCTTTTGGAACTCGTGTGGATCACCTCACACTTTTCGTTATTTAGCGTCAACTGCCACCTGCCACACCATACAGCAATCTTTTCTAAACCGATTTGCAACTCATAGTGGTCTTCGGATGACCTTACTAGACGGTAAATTACAGCATCATCTGCAAACAACCAAAGAGAACTGCTCAGATTGTCACCCAGGTCATTTATATAGATCAGGAACAACAGAGGTCCCAGGACGATTCCCTGGGGAACAACTGATATCACTTCAGTTTTACTCGATGATTTGCCGTCTATTACTACGACAGGAAATCACGAATCCAGTCGCACAACTGAGACGATACCCCATAGGCCCGCAGCTTGATTAGAAGTCGCTTGTGAGGAACGGTGTCAAAAGCTTTCCGGAAATCTAGAAATACGGAATCAACTTGAGCTCCCCTGTCGATAGGGGCCATTACTGTGTGCGAATAAAGAGCTAGCTGCGTTGCACAAGAACGATGTTTTCTGAAAGCATGCTGATTACGTATCAGTAGATGGTTCCCTTCGAGGTGATTCATAATGTTTGAATACAGTATCTGCTCCAAAATCCTACTGCAAACCGACGTCAATGATATAGGCCTGTAGTTAGATGCCTTACTCCTACTGCCCTTCTTAAACACTGGTGCGACCTCCGCAACTTTCCAATCTGTAGGTACAGATCTATCGGTGAGCGAGCTGTTGTATATGATTGCTAACTAGGGAGCTATTGTATCAGCGTAATCTGAAAGGAACCTAATCGGTATACAATCTGGACCTGAAGACTTCCCCGTATCAAGCGATTTGAGTTGCTTCGCAACCCCTAAGCCATCTACTTCTAAGAAACTTATGCTAGCAACTGTTCGTGTTTCAAATTCTGGAATATTCCATTCGTCTTCCCTGGTGAAGGAATTTCGGAAAACTGCGTTCAATAACTCCGCTTTAGCGGCACAGTCGTCGGTAACAGTACCATCGGCATTGCGCAGCGAAGGTATTGACTGCGTCTTACCGCTTGTGTACTTTACATACGACCAGAGTTTCTTCGGATTTTCTACCAAATTTCGAGACAATTTTTCGTTGTGGAACCTATTAAAGGCATCTCGCATTGAAGTCCGTGTCAAAACTTGCGCGTCTGTAAATTTTAGCCAATCTTCGGGATTTCGCGTTCTTCTGAACTTCGCATGCATTTTTTCGTTGCCTCTACAACAGCATTCGGACCTGTTTTGTGTACCATGGGGGATCAGTTCCATTTCTTACCAATTTATGAGGTATAAATCTCTCAATTGCTGTTGCTACTATATTTTTGAATTTGAGCCGCATCTCGTCTACATTTTCATAGTCAGTTGGGAAACAATGGAGATTGTTTCTTAGTAAGGCTTCTAGTGACACTTTATCCGCTTTTTTAAATAAAATTATTTTGCGTTTGTTTCTGGTGGATTTGGAAGAAACGGTATCGAGCCTAGCTACAACGACCTTGTGATCACTAATCCCCGTATCAGTCATGATGCTCTCTATTAGCTCTGGATTGTTTGTGGCTAAGAGGTCAAGTGTGTTTTCGCAACCATTTAAAATTCCCGTGGGTTCGTGGACTAACTGCTCGAAATAATTTTCGGATAAAGCATTTAGGACAATCTCGGAAGATGTTTTCTGCCTACTACCGGTTTTGAACAAGTGCTTTTGCCAACACATCGAGGAAAGTTTGAAGTCCCCACCAACTGTAACCGTATGAGTGGGGTATTTATTTGTTACGAGACTCAAATTTTCCCTGAACTGTTCAGCAACTATATCATCGGAGTCAGGGGGTCGGTAGAAAGAGTCAATTATTAACTTAGTTCGGCTGTTAAGTATAACCTCCACCCATACCAATACGCACGGAGTATCTACTTCGACTTCACTACAAGATAAACCACTACTGACAGACACAAACACTCCACCACCAATTCTGCCTAATCTATCTTTCCTGAACACCGTCTGAGACTTCGTAAAAATATCTGCAGAACTTATTTCAGGCTTTAGCCAGCTTTCTGTACCTATAACGATTTCAGCTTCTGTGCTTTCTCTTAGCGCTTGAAGCTCAGGGACTTTCCCAGCATAACTACAACATTCTCTCACCCTGCCATCGGATCGCCTCATTGTGTACCGTGTTTCGTTACTCTACACAACGTTTTTCCATTGTACAGTTGTCCATTGTTTATACCAAGCGAGGCGTCGTTTGGAATTTACCGGCGTGATGTGTGGCTTATGAACAGCCGCTCTACCATGAAATCCAAGTTTTCTCATTTCCCACCTAACTGTGATAGTACTTCTCCTGAATCCAGATGCAGTTTAGATTTCCTCTATGATGGTCTGGATAGATGTCTGCCTATTATACATTACGACCCTCTTCAACTGTCGGCGGTCTCTTTCCGTCAACAGACGAGATCGGCCTGTACGATTTTGTGCTTCACTATTATATCGGAAACAGTGGACTTAGGGATATTTAGGAGTGTGAAATGTAGAGAACATGCGTGTGACACAAATCAAAGCCAATCACCTGACCAGGATCGAAATCGGCGAGTTACGTGGAGCTCCCCATTCTGCTCTCTCACGATGTCTAATGACTACTGAGGTCGCTGGCAGTAGGTGGCAGTACAATGCACCTAATATAAAAAACGTATGTTTAATGGGGTGTCCGGATACTTTTGATTACATAGTGGGTGCTGCATCCTGCACGTCTTCTGAATGTGGACTCTTATGGCTGATGGGCACTACCTTCCCATCTGGTCTGTTTGTGTGGTGTCACCGCCAGACACCACACTTGCTAGGTGGTAGCTTTAAATCTGCCGCGGTCCATTGTTTCATGTCGGACCCGCGTGTCGCCACTGTCAGTAACTGCAGACCGAGCGCCACCACACGGCAGGTCTAGAGAGACGTACTAGCACTCGCCCCAGTTGTACGACGACTTTGCTAGCGACTACACTGACGAAGCCTTTCTCTCATTTGCCGAGAGATAGTGAGAATAGCGTTCAGCTAAGTCCATGGCTACGACCTAGCAAGGCGCCATTAACCATATCAGAGAATTTCACTTGTATTATCAAGAGCAATGTACCACAAGGATGAATTAAAGTTAAGTATTCCTGGAGCTACGTACTTTTCTTTATAGCATTCATTACGTATCCTGTTCCAGACTTCACGCCAGCCGGCGTGTGTGTACGCGTGCCTTTCGGTTACCCGTCACTGTGGACTGGCTGTCTTGTCAGTCCACAACAGTTTGTCCACATATTGTTTATGTTTACCGAGAGTTACGCTCTTCCATTTCTGACTTATGTCAGTGCAGTGGACAGTCACTTTGGCATGCAGTCCTTCGTACACTTACCTTTGCAGGTATTTATTCGTGACTTGTTCCATCTCAGTTTCTTTGTGGATGATAAATGCATTCACTACTCACGTTCAGACCAAAGAGGAAAAGAAGACTGTGCCACCATTTTGTGCTTTTGGTGTAATCACAACGATACTCTCCTATCACACCATCAGAACTGTCGACAAAGTTCATGCTCCAGTTATAGTCACTCAGTACAAGGGGTGAAGCCACTACAGTAGCTGATTCACCTTTTCCCATCTTACCTAGACTTGTGGTGTCGCATTGACCATGCATAGTGAAGATCACGTTCACAGATCGTTTGTCCAACCATTTGTGAAGTACTACACTATCATTTCTGACTCCACGTTCAAAGTCCCCTCGTTTCATCCTATTATTTCATTTAGACTTGGGAGGAATTTACGTTTAGTGTTCACAGTTCCCACTGAAAACATTTTCAGGGCTTTCAATAGGACGAAGAGATTGTATGATTTACACAAATTTTCCACGAAGACAGTATGATTTTTCCCATAAAATTCTTCTCATAAATCTGTCACTACACGTACCTGCAGTCACGCTTCACGCTTGTCTTTAGGGAATTTTCCAGTATAAATTTGAACCTTCAAATTATATGCAGATTCACCACACACCATCCTGTTTTAAAGCCTCTTTTCAAGGGGTTTGTCCCTTATGTACTGCCACATTGAACGTCGGCCTTTAAATTTTACTTTTCTGTAAATTATCATCTCATTAACTACTGCTTTCTTTGGAACTGGAAACACAATATTATTACAGCCAAGTTCGTATGTGGGATCACTGTTAGATACCTGTAACGAAGAAGGTTCTCGAAAAGAAGTTTTCGGATCTCATCGTCACTAAGACATTTCCTAGCCATAGTGGATGTAAGTTGTACCCCCGCTGCGTGGTGGTTAGCTACGCCAACCAAGACTGCGGCTGCAAAAATATGAAATAAACAAACTTGTTTCACATAACTATTGAGCTAAAGTTCATTATCATGAAGTAAAGTTGCATATGATGTAGACCACCTAAACCACTCAAAATTGCTGCAAGCCAACAGACAAACTGTAATGTACTGACAATAGGAAAGCAAAATATTTGATACTGAATGCTATGCTAGCTAGGGACAACTCTTTAAACTAACTGTGTGGCTGCCAAAGACAGCTGCTGCCCCATTCAGCCACCAGGTGTAGTAAAATCGCCGTTGGAAGGCTTAAGTGTGTTACAAGAACGGTAGGAGGATCCCCAAAAGCTAAACGGTCATCAGAGACGCGTAAGAACTAAATCCCATTCCTTGATCCCAAAACATGACTATTCGCCTGCTAAAAATAATTCAGAATTCATTATGTTGGCCTTTATATGTATATACATGAGATAAGGAGCTGAAACTTTTGTACTAAAAAGCGTAAATTTCATGATGAAAATGGAAAAATATGGAAGTTCATAAGTGGAATACATTTAGAAATTAGCGGATGTTAAAGTCACACCGATAGTTACAGGTCGTACATATTGTTTTGAGTACCAGTTAAGTTAACTACCTTGCACTTTAAACTGACTTATTGTTACTTAATAAATAGAATGTTATTAACACTTGCTCCCACTCAGACCATTTACAGTAAGTGTAAATAATAGTCTGATCACAAATAAATAACATAGAATTCTCACACATATGCACGTACGTTAAATGATGTTACATGTTGTTAAAAAAATTTTTTAAATAATAACTTTGGCCTGCTTGACAGAAATGTCTCTCAGTGCTCTGTCCATCCCGTTGTTAGCTTCTACAAGGGACTGACCACGTTTAAAGTACAGTGGTAAATAATACTAGCTGTAATGAACATTTAAGTAAAATATTCATTAGCTACCTACACAAATAAGGCAAGATGTGAAGCATGCTCTATTCACTTGCTGTGTTGATGTGAAGAATTCAGCGTTCTGACAAAATTTGCATACTGAAACACGTATGAAAATCCTAATGTGTCGCCAAATAAAATAAATGTTCATATATAGCTATCATCTGAGGTATTGTTTGATGAAATCACATATAGTGTTTAGAAGTTATTAATTTCAAGGTCCATTGTGAGAAAACTATAAATAATTAAGTTTTGTAGTTTTTAATATATTGTAAATATTATTCTTTCATTGTATGCAACTCATGTTTCTGAGGCTGCAGATGCATTCAGATTCTCTCTACTGCGGAACTTTGATTTACCATTTAATTTGTAAGAGTTCTGTGTAATTTTAGACTGCCACAAAGGCCACCATTAGTGTCATACCTTCTGCGCTCACGCCATGGGAGCAACCACCGTTCAAGTGCCCCTGCTCTGGGGTTCCCCATATCCAGCCAGGTACTGACTCCCTTGGTAGCCTGGAGCGGCTGTACAGCATCCTCACCCTGCCGATCTGCAACCAGCAAAACAAGCAAATTAATCTCTCGTCAGTACCAACCCCAGACGGACGAATAACTGGCCTAAACATGTATAACGTTATATATTGTTAAGAAATAAATAAGTAAAGCTGAAGAATGTTAATAACGTTTGTTGTCAGAATGAGATTTTCACTCTGCAGCGGAGTGTGCGCTGATATGAAACTTCCTGGCAGATTAAAACTGTGTGCCCGACCGAGACTCGAACTCGGGACCTTTGCCTTTCGCGGGCAAGTGCTCTACCAACAGGCCGTGAGTCGTGCTTCGGTAGCTCAGTTGGTAGAGCACTTGCCCGCGAAAGGAAAATGTCCCGAGTTCGAGTCTCGGTCGGGCACACAGTTTTAATCTGCCAGGAAAGTTCAACGTTTGTTATATTTAAAAATCTTTAAGAGTTTTCACATAAAAAATTCTGAGGGATTACTCTTCAGCACGTCCTCGTGGGTATTTTGCAATTGCGTTTGGCTCGTCATAGCCTACGACAGTACAAATGCAAGTTTAAACTGTCCTTTTTCACAAAGGAAATGTTTAAGCTAAAAAGAATATTGAATTGAAAGAGTAGTTTGCTTACTCCAGCCCGCGGCATATGAAACCGGAATGACAAGAAGACAGTACACAAACTAGCTACCATGTTTACATAGGACACAAAGAAAATGATCCGAATATCACAAGAACTCGAGGGAAAATCACGGAGGTAGAGGGTCATCTTGCCATGAGAGTTCCAGAGTTTTGTCGCAAGGGCCGGCAAAGACCGTAGCGTTTGGCATCTTAGCGACAACAAGTGTGTGCCAACTGCTCGTCATGAAGCTCAGGCACAGTGACACTAGTTTCACTCCCAAATGGTAGATATCGAAATAGACGACAGAGGGATAGAGAAACAATTGAAATCGCTCAAAAGAGGAAAGGCCTCTGGACCTGACGGGATACCAGTTCAATTTTACACAGAGTACGCGAAGGAACTTGCCCCCCTTCTTGCAGCGGTGTACCGTAGGTCTCTAGAAGAGCGTAGCGTTCCAAAAGATTGGAAAAGGGCACAGGTCATCCCCGTTTTCAAGATGGGACGTCGAACAGATGTGCAGAACTATACACCTATATCTCTAACGTCGATCAGTTGTAGAATTTTGGAACACGTATTGTGTTCGAGTACAATGACTTTTCTGGAGACTAGAAATCTACTCTGTAGGAATCAGCATGGGTTTCGAAAAAGACGGTCATGTGAAACCCAGCTCGCGCTATTCGTTCACGAGACTCAGAGGGCCATAGACACGGATTCACAGGTAGATGCCGTGTTTCTTGACTTCCGCAAGGCGTTCGCTACAGTTCCCCACAGTCGTTTAATGAACAAAGTAAGAGCATATGGACTATCAGACCAATTGTGTGATTGGATTGAGGAGTTCCTAGATAACAGGACGCAGCATGTCATTCTCAATGGAGAGAAGTCTTCCGAAGTAAGAGTGATTTCAGGTGTGCCGCAGGGGAGTGTCATAGGACCGTTGCTATTCACAATATACATAAATGACCTGGTGGATGACATCGGAAGTTCACTGAGGCTTTTTGCAGATGATGCTGTGGTGTATCGAGAGGTTGTAACAATGGAAAATTGTACTGAAATGCAGGAGGATCTGCAGCGAATTGACGCATGGTGCAGGGAATGGCAATTGAATCTCAATGTAGACAAGTGTAATGTGCTGCGAATACATAGAAAGATAGGTCCTTTATCATTTAGCTACAATATAGCAGGTCAGCAACTGGAAGCAGTTAATACCATAAATTATCTGGGAGTACGCATTAGGATTGATTTAAAATGGAATGATAATATAATGTTGATCGTCGGTAAAGCAAATGCTAGACTGAGATTCATGGGAAGAATCCTAAGGAAATGCAATCCGAAAACAAACGAAGTAGGTTACAGTACGCTTGTTCGCCAACTGCTTGAATACAGCTCAGGGGTGTGGGATCCGTACCAGATAGGGTTGATAGAAGAGATAGAGAAGATCCAACGGAGAACAGCGCGCTTCGTTACAGGATCATTTAGTAATCGCGAAAGCGTTACGGAGATGATAGATAAACTCCAGTGGAAGACTCTGCACGAGAGACACTCAGTAGCTCGGTACGGGCTTTTGTTAAAGTTTCGAGAACATACCTTCACCGAGGAGTCAAGCAGTATATTGCTCCCTCCTACGTATATCTCGCGAAGAGACCATGAGGATAAAATCAGAGAGATTAGAGCCCACACAGAGGCATACCGAGAATCCTTCTTTCCACGAACAATTCGAGACTGGAATAGAAGGGAGAACCGATAGAGGTACTCAAGGTACCCTCCGCCACACACCGTCAGGTGGCTTGCGGAGTATGGATGTAGATGTAGATGTAGATGAGTCTAAAACTGTTTAATTAGAGAGTTGTTGTAACCTTTCGGTAAATAAGCTGCTAAAAGGTCCTTGTACGATACATTATATTACGTAAAAGAAATCAAATAAACACAGTTTTATGTGATAAAAATGTCACAGGTGCACCGTTTCCTCGCAGGGAGTCCATGGAGGTTCTGATGCTACTAATTTTTAGAGATGGCGTTGAGATTACCGTGTGATGGCAGGCGCTACAAGAGATTCCTTGTGCAAGACGGAGAGGATTACTGGTTGAGAGAGTGCACTTTCTGGGAATTGTCAGATAACGTATTACTTCCTCCCACATACTTCTCGCGAAATGACGATGGCAACAAAATTCGAGAAACTACACCTAATGCAGAAGTTTACCACGATCATTTCTCCTATGGGACAGGAGTAGTTGACCTAGGCCTCAGCCGGTGTTTATTGTTAGTGTGGGTTGTGTACATCAGGGGTAGTTATGCACTAAGGGCAAACCTATTGTTCTCCTTCGATTGACAGATACTTAACCTATTGTTCTTCCTTGATTGAAAGGTCGTTAACTTATTGTTCTAGTAAGTGTTTTACATGTCACTGCAGTTAACCTATTGTCCCCCCCACTCCCTCCCCCTCCTAAAAACCCCCTCCCCCTTCACTGCTACAGGTACACTTTCAGGTCTGAGTTACTGGAATAGGCCCCCCTCTGACGCTTATCAATTTGATTGACTGCTTAATTAAATTGGTCAATTAATTAATCTCTCTGGTAGGAAATAGGAAAGTGCCACACCGCCCCCTACCATGGCCCCATGGTGGGAAATCCAAATTCTATCAGGACAATGCAACTTCTACTAGCCTAAGAAAATTTTTTATATCAATCTAGTGTTAGCAGTTGAATAGTTAAGGGGAGGCTATGTGTGAGTGGATGACATGGAGCAGAACAGCAAGTTAAGTGCAGAACACTAAGTTAATTTGAATAATTTTAATTAAAGCACAGTGGATGGGTGGATGGGTGGATGACAGAGAAGAATGCGCAAGAATTGGCATTATAAAACTGTACCAGAAAATCGTGGAAGGGTGTAGCTGATTACTTAATTTGGTATGAAATGTTGTACAGTAGTTTAAGGAAATGGGGATGACATGGAAAACCACTTAACAGAACAATAGGTAATGTGCTGACAGAGGCCCAAGCATTAGGTTAAGACACCCAGAGTACAGTGCCCAACATTAGGTTATGCAACATCTTTGCTCCATGTAATTATTTCTTACAAGACCTACATGTTTCAAAACAGCTGAGAATGATGAGTGAGAGGAATCCAACCCTCACAAACTGATTTCTTTTAATAAATAAACACTATACTTCAGAATTTCCTGTTATGAGACCCTTCCTCTCCACCACCAGACCGCCATCTTGACTTATGTCATGGAAAAGCGATGGCGCGTCTCTGGTGGCGGTACTGTGTACTATGTCAGTTGGACTCCAGAGCCCATGGCGACCACACTGTTTCCCACCATTTTCCCCTCTATCTTGGATTACGTCATGGAACAGATGACAGTGCCCTCTGCTGGTGGTTCTGTGTACTAGGTCAGATGGACTCTCGGACCTCATGGTTAACACACTGGATGGAGGTACTGCCTCTAATTGTTTAAATAAATAGTGCATGCAAAATAAAGTCTTATGTCCAGCACAGGTCGAGTCCTCTTCCAACCATTTCCTAGGAAGAGGTGTTGGTCGGTTGACTTAGGTTAGTGGAGGTAGCCCAAGTGCCCTTTCTTTTCTGCCATATTCTTAGGTTAGTAGAGATAGTTGAACTGACCTGTCTTTCCTCCAAAATTCAAACTTCCTGCCAGTTCTTAGGAAGAAATTCGAACTTCTCGTTAGTTCCTAGGAAGAGGTGGTGGTCGTATGACTTAGATTAGTGGAGGTAGCTCAAGTGACCTACCTTTCCTGCCATTTTCTTAGGTTAGTAGAGTTTGCATTGTCCTGGTGGAATTTGAACCTCCCACCAGTGGTTATGGCAGGTGGGGACATGACACTTTTCCACCAGAGAGGTTAATTAATTGATCAATGCAACTAAGTAGTCAGTGAAATTGATGAGAGTGATAGGGGGCCCTGTTCCAATAACTCAGACCTGAAAGTATATCTGTAGCATGGAGGGGAGTTTGTGGGAAGGGGAGGGGTGGGGGGGGGCAGTAGGTTAAGCGCAGTGACATGCAAAACCATTTAACAGAAGAATAGGTTGTAACAACGACGCTGTACTATTGTACATATAAGTAAATTTTTTTTCCATCTGATTTTTCGACAAACTAGTGTAATTGGTGTTCTGATTTCATTTCTTTTTTTTTTTTTTGTTTCATGTCACTGTGTTAAGAAAACTGTATACAAGTTTCAATGTGAATAGTAATGTTTATGTCAAATGTCAAGCAATATTGTAATAGAATTGAAATGTAACAAATGTTGAGACTGTTGTAAGATGTTTAAAATTGTAACTGTGCATCTGGTCCATACGTAGGCAATATGTTAGAATATGTAGAAGGCAAAACCTCGAGTGAATACCCTGTCTGCAAGGGAGCGGTGAAAGGTGGATGGCAGGCGAGCGCGGGAAAATGCACACGGGCACTGCATGGCACAACGGGCTCAGCAGTAGTAGTTGGAGTTTGGCATTGGTCTGAGCAACACGTCCTGGAACGAGGAGGCTCTCCTGGAAGACGTAGCTTCACTGAGCCTTGGGTATGTCGTTCCAACGCCCTCACAGCATGGCAAAAGTCAATAGGCACTAAATGGAAAAGTGTTGCGACGCAAAGAAGAATGAAAATGCCGATATGTCAAGAGTCATAGATGTGGTTGTATGTCTGCTCTGTGCCTCGCCATCTCGCCGCCCGCCAACCGCCGCATCGATACAAGCAGGTTGAAACCTTTAGTACTGTATTCGTATGGACCAAAGAGTGAACTGTTCAATAATAACCTAAATTTTACCAGAACTTTCCCCTCATTTAATTATCCTCACAACAGGGTCCTTTCCAAATGTTGTGCAATCCGAGTGTCCCGAAATGAAAAATTAAATTTTGTGTTGATAAAAATTACTTCCAGACCTAGTTACGTTAGAATGATGTTTAAAGAACTGTTTTGTTAATGAACCAGTAAATGAATAACGAAGGTCTAATGAAGTTGAAAGATAACTTTAATATTGATATAGTAGTGAAGTATAATTATTTCGAGACAGATATAAAGGTATTTAAATGAACAGTAAATTAGAAAAAAAAGAGTAGTAACTCATATACTGAAAATCTTGAACGCATAATAATTTCAGTAATCAATTTTTTTATACAGTTTCAGAGTCCCCCCCCCCCCCAACCCTTTTTATTCATTTGAATTCTGAAGTGTTCTAAATTGGTTTGACCAGCAAAAGTTAAAGTCAATATAAAAGTCAAAAGTTATCAATGTTTTATCTTTATCAAAATTTACATTTTGTGTGTGGCTCGAAACTGCTATTTCTAGGGTACCCTATGCCTGATTTTAATCAGATTAATAGAGTGTATAAAGTTTTGTAGTATACATTGTAGTGAAGTGTTATGTATTCATGGTTTTTCCATATCAGTACAGAACGTGAAACTATCAGCCCAATAGATTTTCTGGTTCTAAAATTCTACTATATTATGCAATGTTACTACGTGTTGTTTTGCATGAATATTTACCAACTTATACAGGGAAGAAACTCAGTTAATGCCTAATTATGCTGGCGACCGTATTATTATCGAATTGGTAGCATCTTCAGTGTTGCGTTTGGTCCATCCTGATGTGTAATTGCATTTCGAACTTGCTTGACGGATCATTGTTATTACAGAGTGGATGTAGGTCTGATTTGCCACCATTTAGGTACGCGTGGTCGATATCTATATGAAAATCCTTTCTCATGAGGTGAACCCCGCTCACTTACCATAGTACAGGCTTTAACAAGTATTGTGTGCCCCAGGCGCGCGTTACAAATGGCTTCCCGGTGACAGGACATCAAGTGGTTGTCCGTCACAAATTAACGTGAATACCGAACAGTGGAATTTCAGTGGCACGAATTGCAATAATATTCAGTGAAGTAAATACCAGTGAACGTCGAGTACTGTAGTGAGGTGTAGTTTGCGTTCAGTATGGACAAAAACGTAGACACAGTAGATGTGCCGAGCGTAATGGAAAATGCGGCTGGCAATGACAGGAGTTCACGCATCCAGATATCAGATGGCGTTAGCGGTAGATAATTGGCGTACATACAATACCACGAACATGTTATCGTACAGACTGAAATGTCGAGTTTGCCTCGAACACAGCAAGGAATAAAACAGGGAGTAGAGGATGACTTTGTAGATGATAGTGGGTACGTGAACGAATCCACTGACATGTTTGATTCACCACAGATAAAGAAGGAAACGAAAGAAAATATTGAAGTAGGATCGGAACATACCGATTCCGTAGAACAAAACAGTGTGAAAATGTTAAGCATGAATGACTTATTTGAACGATTAACCAAACAAATTGTAGGACAGAATGATCAGCTTCAAACACAAGTCAGTAATCAGGTTAGGCAGCTTAAAACACACGTTGATCAGCTCAGAACACATGTCGATGTTTAGCTCAAAACACAGAATGATCAGCTTCAAACACAAGTCAGTAATCAGGTTAGTCAGCTTAAAACACACGTTGACGAGCAGCTTAAAACACATGTTGGTCAGCTTAAAGCACAGGTCGAAGAACAAGGAATTAAAATTAGTAAACAAATCGAAGAGGTAGAACAAAAAGTGGGTAATTTAAGTTCTGCAATAAATACTATGAAATCTGAAATTGACACAATTAATAAAAATATGAATACTATGCAGGGGGAAATTGACGACATTAACAGTAGGTTTGATGTTGAAATTCATCCAAGAGAAAGCAGAGCCTCTAGTTGAAACAAAAGTAAACGAAAAAGTTTTAGGTCTTACAACTGAGATCGTAAACGAATGCCAACATGGAATATCACAGTTGAGAAAGGCAGTTTCAGATACTGAAAGAGATTTACGCGAAAAAGTTACCGGATATGTTCAAAGGTGTGAACAAAATACATCGAAAATTCAAGGCAAAATTTTCGATCTCGAGAGTAAAATCAAAGATAGGCCTGGCGTGGTCTGTAATGGCACGCCACTTACGAAGCTGTTGGAAGGTGAGGAGCGAAGGATCCCGCCAAGAAACATAACGGATTGCATCCGTTGGATTTTATCAAAAATTGCGAGAGGATGTTTCCTGAACACTTGTGTGGTCAGAAGATAAACGTAGTAATTAGCGCCTTAGCAGGTGACACTAAGCGCTGGGGAATTTACTTGAATACCTAACTAATGACGTTTGAAGAGTTTAAACAAAAGTTTACGGAAGAATACTGGTCCGAACAAAAACAGGATCATTTGTGGCGCGAGTTTATCATGGCCAAACTTCATGATAACAGGGGCAGGAATTCTTTGTAAGATTTCTGCGAATATTGCTACCGAAAGTCGACACATTTAAGAGGGAGAAGATCCGATTCTGAAATCGTATGAGAGCTATATAAAAAGCTTCCAGAAGATTCGAAGGGATATGTAGGAAGCAAGCATCGCAGCTTCCAAGTGTTTCTCGAAAGGGTCGAAGACGAAGACCACTGGCGCGAAAATCGTGCCAATTATCAGAATTTTAGTAACAGGAATAACCGTAATAATGATGAGAGGAATAACAGCGATGGTTTTCGCGTCAACATGATACAGAGAGGTAGAGGCAAAGGAAGAGGAAGAGGGGGTTATCCAGGTCGCGGTAGAGGGTACACCGCGCAAAATAATAACGACGCTGGAAACTGATTTCCGCGAACGTTGCGGGCCAAACGGAAGCGGACACAACATACCGGCCCTGATTTAAGAAACATGACCGGACGGACAGTAAATTTATGAGTCAGCTTAGAGACAGGTGTGGAACGATGCAGCGTGTCATTGCGAAACAAGTGTGAGGTGCATGCGCAGATGATTCATCTTCGCCGCGCAGTGCGATACATGTTAGCAGGCGAGTGGAGCATCAGAGGGCAACGGCCCAGCCTAGCAGAACAGATTTTCAGAGAGAAGCTACTAACAATGCGGCAGAATTGGGTACGAACATTGCCGTAAGAGCTGGCGAATACATTACGAGTGGTAATTCCGTGGCAAAGGAAATAGTAGATGGAACAGTGGATACACAGAGAGGTGCGGTTAGCAGTGTTAGCAATGAAGTAAATGGCGAGAATGAATTAACAGAAGTAACTGATTGCCATGTGCAGATCGACGACCTGTACAAGGGCCTCAAGCAATGCGAGTGGGAGGATTTTAAGAAGGAATATGAGGCAAGGAGGTTAATTAGTGAAAAAGGAAATAGTAGGGACGTCGATAAGATGACGTGGCCTGAATTTATGGAGGAGAGAGTAAATAGCGCCGTGCAAAGTACGCGTGCTGTCGATAGGACGATGGTTAAAGATAGGAAGGAATCGGAGGATGAATTCCTAAGCATTGACGAGGAAGTAACTTCTGTTAACGATCCGCCAACGGTACAAGCTGTTACCGAAAGGCACCGTGGGGAAGGGGCAGGTAATTACCTACGAGTAATGGCAGTCCATGAGGATTACACTAAATATGAAGTAACAGTTGAAGTGAGTAAAGCTGATAATGATGTCATTTTGCATAAAGAGGATATTGAGTTAAGACAAAACCTGACGAAAATGCAGAGGAAGAACTTAGTGCCTGTCTCAGAAAAGCTTTTATGTTAGAACCTGAAAGCGATCCAGAATGGTCGGATTCTGACGATAGTTCAGATGACGAGTATTTCGGTACTAGTGAAAGTAATGGGAATACAGCTAATTGCGATATTGTACCTACTGATGACGAAGTTTCAAAACAAAACCCAGATGTTGAGACTGAATACAGAAAAAAGGAGCCACCGGACGACTCAGTGTCTATTTTACAAAGAGTTCAAGTAATTGATGATTTTGAGCTCCGGAAACCAAAGAAACTACCAGATATAGGTGATGTGCAGGTCAAAAGCATATCCAAAAGCAAATCAAAAGCATGATGTTATCGTCGACCTGGCTTTGCTTAGGGAAGAACACAACAATGAAAGGAATTTGACAGTTAAACAAACTGTAATACCAGTTGAAATTTATAATGTGAAATTGCAAGTACTTCTTGATACTGGATCTCAGATAAGTGCAATCTCCCAATCGTTTTTCGAACACATCTGTGATAAGCCTGGACTAGTAATTATTTCAGTGACTGGTGTACAAATTGTTGGTGCTACTGGCAAGAGTAGCAAGCCAGTAAAGAACCAGATATTGGTTGAAATTAGTATAAAAGGACAAAAGTTTGAAAACGATTTTTTGTTTGTGCCAGACTTGAGTACTGAAATGATTCTGGGTATAGATTGGCTAGATAAAGAAAAAGTTATTATTGATTGTAGCCAGGAAGTGGTCAAAATTAATAATGCATCTACGAATTTGAAAAAAAAAATTCAGGAAAATGGGAAGGTGTTCGATTCAGAAATTGGTTCTTTATTGTTGGAGATCGACCAAGGGAATTATGGTTTGACAAACATGTATGAAATGTACCATGTCAAGAGGTTAATAGATGAGAGTGACAGGCAAGGGAATGATTTTAAAGAAATTGTGGAAAATTTGAAGGAGATATCTCCTGATCAGAAAATAGAATTGCTTGATCTTTTAGAAAGCAATAGCACCGTATTTTCGGACAAACCTGCCCTAGTTAAGAACTTTGAATACCAGATTGAAACATTAGAGCATAAACCTTTCTTTGTAAAACCGTTTTCGGTACCCACATAAAAGAGGCAGGCCGTTCAAGTGGAAATAGATAAAATGACAGAATAGGGTGTAATCGAACGGTGTAGCAGCGAATATTAGTCCCCTTATCATTGTGAATAAAAGGGATGGGGGAGTAAGAGTAGTCATTGACGCCAGAATTGAAAAGTTCCCAGCTAACCATTTATGTAGATGACTTACTGATTGCTACTCAGGAATTGCAAGAGCATTGTGAATTATTGCAGAAAATTTATGTTGCTCTACAAGTAGGGGGCATGACACTATGTGAATTCGTGAAGTCTGAAATAAAGTTTTTGGGGCATATTGTTACTACGACCGGGATTGGCAAGGACCCGGAAAAGTTAAGTGCAATGGCAGAGTGTCCGGCTCCTAGAAATAGAAAACAGTTGAAAGCCTTTTTAGGTGTATGTGGGTTCTATAGAAAATACGTCAAGGGCCAAGCTTTTAGTAGTCCTCATTTGAATAATCTCCTTAAGAAAAATAGTGCTTTTGTTTGGACTGAAGGGTGCATGAGAGATTTTGAAAATTTGAAAAGTGAACTCTTACATGACAATATTTTGCATCATTCCATACTGACAGAACCTTTCCACATGAGTGCCGACAGTAGTGCTTATGGGATTGGTACAGAAGTTTTTCAAGAAATCTGTGATGGCAAAGAATTCGAACACAGGACTATCGTGTTTGCAAGTAGAACTCTAACAAAATACGAGGGAAACTACACTGTATCGGAAAAGGAGGCTTTAGCCATTACATGGGGATTAAAGAAATTCAGGAATTATCTGTGGGGCCATAAGCTCATCATACATACTGACCACAAAGCTTTAACTTTTCTTAAAGATTGTCGTTTACTTAATGGCAGGCTAACTCGTTGGGCTTTGTACCTACAGCAGTTTGATTATGAGATTTGCTATGTAAGGGTACTGACAATTTCGTGGCAGATGCTTTATCTCGATTGCTTAATGGTATGAGTGAAGTGCCCGATGAAAATGGTGAAGAGGATACTTTCCAGATAAGGTATATGAAAGAGATTTCAGGAAAAAGGAAAATTGAGAAAATATGTAATGACATGAGCTACCACCAAAGTGAGGACCCGACATGGAAATCCGTGAAGGTAAATTTTGACACTGTGCAGTATCCTCAAATTAAGAAATACTACAAAATCTTTAAAGGCATTTTATATAGGAGGAAAGATTTAGTCACTGAGGAATAGAGAGTATGTTGGCCACACCAGTTTGATACTGATGTCATAGACTATTTTCATTTAGCATTGGGGCATAGTGGGCCAAAGAAATGATTGGATAAACTGAATAATGTAATAGTGATTGCTGGTAGTGTCAGTAAGAAGGTAAATGAACGAATTAAGTCATGTGATGTCTGTCAAAGGGCCAAAGTACCGAACAGAACTAGTAGAGGTCCAGTGCAAAGTACATTACCTGAGGACACCCTAGAATTATTATCAGTAGATTTGTATGGTCCCCTCCTGAAGACTTCGGGAAATTGTGCATATATTTTAGTAATTTTGGAAGTATTCTCAAAATTTGTGAAATTATATCCCTTGGAAAAGGCAACAGCAAAAGCTGTATTTAATAGGATAGTCGAATACTTCAGAACCATTGGGAAACCCAAGGCAGTAATATCTGACAATGGACCCCAGTTCATATCCAAAATTTGGAAAGAAGGATGGAGCAAAATGGTGTGGAGGTTAAATATATCTCAGCCTACCACACAGCTAGAAACCCAGTTGAAAGGTAAATGCAAGAAATCGGGAGATGTATATACTGTACTGCTGTTATAACCATAGAGCCTGTGGCATGTTTATATCGGAGTTTGAGAATGTCATGAACACCTTACATCATGAATCTACTGGGTTCCCACCGTAAGAAATTTTGTTAGGCAGCAGAAGTAAAAGTTTAATTGAGGAAAAATTAGAGTTTCCGCCTTGTACAAGTTTGGGGTTGAGTCAAAAGAAAGAATTAGTCAGAAAAAGGGCAAGGTAGAAAGCTGAATCTAGATCTAAAAGACATGATAAAAAAATGAAATTTTCAAAATTTAAAATTGGAGATTATGTTCTTTTAAAAACCCACTAAAAATCTAGTGAACTGAATCATTAAATTTCCAAATTTAAATATAAATGTAATGGACTGTATATAATACAGAACATTCCACATGATAATGCTTACTATCTGATCTACCCAAAATCCAAGAGACCTTTAGGTGTAAGAAACATTGTGGACCTGAAACTGTATGTTCCTAGGAGTGAGTGACCTAAGTACACTCACAAAGCAATCTGCAGTAAATGTGCTGTATCTTACGATGAAACTTTTTTATTCTAGATGTAATAAATCTTTGTAATTATATGTATACTAATGTCAGTGTGCTAATGTACTTATGTAAGTTTCAGATTACCAAATGTACTATAAATATAAAGGTGTATGGAAAACAGGGCTAAAGAAAAGCAAATGCTGAAAGCCAAATAAAAGATGGGACTGCCAAAAATCAAAGTGGGCAGTACGTGAGTCGTGATATAAAGGACTGCCAAACACCAAAGAAGGCAGATAAATAGTCAAAGGATAATTGTAAGTGTGGTACAGGTGATGTGATAAAATGATGCGAAATGGACTGCCCAAAGCTGAATAATAGGCAGCAAATAGATGTGGTGATTTTTCTAAATAGTATTGTCTGTGTATTAGTAAATAAGGAAATGGACTGCCATTCAATGCAAGCAGCAAGAAATTGTTTTATAGTGTATATAGGTATTTGTGTATGCTTTGTAGTCAAGTGTTTGTGTTACAGATTTTGATTGAATTTCTCTGAGAAATTCAATAATAATAAGTAATTTGCTATTTAAATCATGTTGGGATAGGAGGTTGGACTGTGCCAAAGGCACTTAAGTAAATGATAGGTAAATGTTCTCGATATATTAAAAAGTATAGACCTATATAATGTGAGTGAAAGGAAGTTCTGTGATATAAATTTATGATGGCACATTCGCGCAAAGATTCAGAACCCCTGTATAAATATAAAATTTTGTGTTCCCATCAAATTTGCACTTAGTGAAATTACTGGAAACAGGGGCATATGTAACAACGACGCTGTACCATTCTAGTAATTTTTTTTCCATCTGATTTTTCGATAAACTAGTGTAATTGATGTTCTGATTTCATTTCTTTTTTTTGTTTCATGTCACTGTCTTAGGAAAACTGTATACAAATTTCAATGTGAATATTAATGTTTATGTCAAATGTCAAGTAATATTGTAATAGAATTGAAATGTAACAAATATTGAGACTGTTGAAATATGTTTAAAATTGTAACTGTGCATCTGGTCCATACATAGGCAACGTGTTAGAATATGTAGAATGAAAAACCTCGGGTGAATACCCTGTCTGTAAAGGACTGGTAAAAGGTGGATGGCAGGTGAGCGTGAGAAAATGCTCACGGGCACTGCACAGCACAACGGGCTCAGCAGTAGTAGTTGTAGTTTGGCACTGGTTTGAACAACACCTTCTGGAGCGAGGAGGCTCTCCTGGAAGACATAGCTTCACTGAGCCTCAGGTATCCGTTCCAACGCCCACACAGCATGGCAAAAGTCCATAGGCACTAAATGGAAAAGTATTGCGACGTAAAGAAGAATTAAAGTGCCGATATGTCAAGAGTCATAGCTGTCTTTGTATGTGTGCTCTGTGCCTCGCCATTTCGCCGCCCGCCAAACACCGCATCGATACAAGCAGGTTGAAACCTTTAGTACTGTATTCGTATGGACCAAAGAGTGAACTGTTCAATAACAACCTAATTTTACCAGAACTTTCCCCTCATTTAATTATCCTCACAACTAACCTAGACAGGGCCCTTTCCTAATGTTGTGCATTCTGAGTGTCCCGAAATGAAAAATTAAATTTTGTGTTGATAATAATTACTTGCAGACCGAATTATATTAGAATAGTGTTTGAAGAATTGTTTTTTTAATGAACCAGTAAATGAATAACGAAGGTCTAATGAAGTTGAAAGATAACTTTAATATTGATATAGTAGTGAAGTTTAATTATTTCGAGACAGATATAAAGGTATTTAAATGAACAGTAAATTAGAAAAAAAAGAGTAGTAACTCATATACTGAAAGTCTTGAACGCATAATAATTTCAGTAATCAATTTTTTTTATACAGTTTCAGAGTCCCCCCCCCTTTTTATTCATTTGAATTCTGAAGTGTTCTAAATTGGTTTGACCAGCAAAAGTTAAAGTCAATATAAAAAGGCAAAATTTATCAATGATTTATCTTTATCATAATTGACATTTTGTGTGTGGCTCGAAAGTGCTATTTATAGGGTAACCTATTCCCGATTTTAATCAGATTAATAGACAGTATAAAGATTTGTAGTATACATTGTAGTGTAGTGTTACGTATTCATGGTTTTTCCATATCAGTACAGAACGTGAAACTATCAGCTCTATAGATTTTCTGGTTCTAAAATTCTACTGTATTATGCAGTGTTAATACGTGTTGTTTTGCATGAATATATACCTACTTGTACAGGGAGTAAACTCAGTTAATGCCTAATTAGGCTGGCGACCATATTATTATCAAATTGGTAGCATCTTCAGTGTTGCTTTTGCTCCATCCTGACATGTAATTGCATTTAGAACTTGCTTGACAGATCATTGTTATTACAGAGCGGGTGTAAGTCTGATTTGCCACCATTCAGGTACACGCGGTGGATATCTATATGAAAATCCTTTCTCATAAAGTGAACCCCGCTCACTTACCATAGTGCAGGCTTTAACGAGTATTGTGTGCTACACGCGCACGTTACAAAGTTAAGGATATGTCAATAAAAGGAGAACAATAGGTTTGCCCCTGAATGCATACCTGTCCCTGATGTAGGCAACCTGCACTAACAAAATGCACTGCACCAGCCCAGCTCCACTGCTGACAGGGAGAGGAGGAACAGTTAGTGGTACCCCAAGTACCCTCCACCACACCACACCTTCAGATGGTTTGTGGAGTATTGATATAGATTTAGATAATTAAAGTGACGCTGTAGTTGCAATATTTTTCGGAGGGAGTGAGTAACGGGTCACTACAAAAAGGACTTTGGCCAATGTACAAAGTGCAACAATTTGTGCAATTTCATGGGAGGATTACATTCCGCTAAAGAGAAGACTACCTAATACACCTAACATTCCGGAATGAGAAGCACCATGTTCCTCCTTAGGTGAGTGGTTAGCAAGTTTGACTGTCTTTTCGATTCCCGACCAGATGCTGCATTGTCCTCATCATCGTTTTATCATGATCGAAGCGCAAGTCGCTCAGTGTGGCGTCGCCTGAACAGACTTGCAAGTCGGCCGCCGAACTTATCCATCGTGCCGTACTATTATTTCATATTTCACTAGATATGCCCTTCAACGATGGAATGTAAGGAAATTTAGTAATGGTACGGAAACTCACAGACAATGTTACTTACGTGCAACACTTGTTTTTCAGAGAAATATGTAATCCTCACAATTCGTCAAATTTACTGTCTGACTGTTAGCGATATGAATTGGGGGTATGAATCTTGCCTGGTATCATTTTGTTCAGAAACTTGGAGGAAACTACACCCACTGGATTCAGTTTCCATAAAGCTGTTCGACTGGACGTAAAATTTAACGGGTCGAGTTTTGTATTGACAAAACCAGCCTCCAGGATCTTTTTGAATAGTTTGGTTTCTCAAATATCACAAGCATGGCCTTATGTGCGGTCCAGCCTAAAATCCACAGTTGCGGTAGTCGGTGCAGCAAAGCAACGCTTTTGAATGCGTGTTTTGATTTATTGCGTTTTCTTACTGTTACGACTTTGCACTTTACAAGCCCATTGCAGACATTACTGATTGTATCCCTATTTTTTATTTTACATCGTACAATTGAAGAGTAAGTGTAAGCCTACAGCAGCGACATTTGGTGAGCCTGCGACACAAACATTTCGTGCCTACTGTACGGCAGTTTGTACTGGACAGTAGTGCAGCTGAGAAGATGACTCTCGTGTATACCATTACCCACATATATGTGACGATGATGGCTCTGACTTTATGCTTAGCTTCTGACTATGCCACTATGGCTCCAGTATATTAGGACATGCTTTTATAAAACAGGTATACCTCGCCATATTTGAAGCGCATAGTTTTCACAAGTATGTCAATAATACTTTTCATCATGATCAATTTTATTGTTTGAAGCTGTAGACAATTTGCTAGTCGTACATTCTTTTCCATATCTTGCTGCAGATCTGAAGATTGTCATTGTTGATCGAAACCGGTATCTGAGGACCTACAAGTTTGTCACTATAGACGTGAAATAAAAGAAACTCATTCTACATATTCGGGTCACTGTTCCATTGGCGACCATGTTGCAGCTTGTGAAGCTCTTGAAAGCCATTAAAATCCTTCTTGGTGTGCAGCCGCATAATGATATACAAGGTGGTCGGAAATTCCCGTTACAAACTTCTAGGGCATGTAGAGGGTAGTGAGTAGATAACATTTTGAATAGGAACCCATGTCCGGAAACGTGTTCTTTCCGTTCTACGACAGTTTCAGTGCAGATGATTAACTCATCCACTCCCACGTGAGGAATGTGCTTAGGCGTGACCCACTACAATTGTTGCAATCCGTTTGAAAAGTGTACTGACTTGCAGGCCTGAGTGGCCGAGCGGTTCTAGGCGCTACAGTCTGGAACCGCGCGACTGGTACGGTCGCAGGTTCGAATCCTGCCTCGGGCATGGACGTGTGTGATGTCCTTAGTTAGATTTAAGTAGTTCTGAGTTCTAGGGGACTGATGACCTCAGCAGTTAAGTCCCATAGTGCTCAAACCCATTTTGAACTATTTTTTATACTGACTCGTTCCATTTTTACTTACGCATTTGCATTGAAACTTACACCTTATGTTTTACATTAGTCGACAACAAGAAGAGCCCAGCATCTACGGCACCAGCCGCAACGTACCGATGCATTACAACAGCGGCTCGATGTGGCGACCACCAACGTTGTTACACACATTGTACCTCCGAAGCATGTTCTGGTACACTCGCTCCATCCCACCTGGTGTCTCTTCAATGTCTTCTGCAGCGGCCAGAACTCGAGCCAGCAGATCTTCCTCTGTCTCTACAGGTGTCTCATAAATTAGGCTCTTCGTACGACCACACGAGAAGTAGTCCACAGGGGTTAAATCCGGTGATCGTGGAGGCCACGCTGTTGGACCACCATGACCTATCAATCTTTCACCATACCGTCTGTTGAGATGTCTCCGGACAGCCAGTGAAAAGTGACATGGTGCTCCATCATGCTGCAACCACATTCAAAAAAATGGCTCCGAGAACTATGGGACTTAATATCTGTAAACCACATTCAATGGCACAGCTTCCAAAATGGTTCAAATGGCTCGAAGCATTATGGGACTTAACATCGTTGGTCATCAGTCCCCTAGAACTTAGAACTACTTAAACCTAACTAACCTAAGGACAGCACACAACACCCAGTCATCACCAGGCAGAGAAAATCCCTGACCCCGCCGGGAATCGAATCCGGGGACCCGGGCGTGGGAAGCGAGAACGCTACCGCACGACCACACAGCTTCCAAGAACGGGTGCATTACGTGTCGTAGGAAGACTATATATGCAGGACCCGTGAGCTTGGATGGAAGGAGGTGTGGTCCAATCACATGACCGTCCGGAATACATGCCCACGCGTTAATTCCAAACCTGTCTTGAAATTCCTAAACATGCGTGGCATGAGGGTTTTCATCCGCCCAGACATGGCTATTTTGAACATTCAGAACACAATCCCTTGTGAACCTACATTCATCTGTGAAGAGAACTCGACGTGAGGAAGGGCGCCTCGATGCGATGGTGCAGGAACCGTGTGCAGAAGGCGACGCGTTGTGGAAAGTCTGCTGTAAGTGGTACGGATGTAATTGTTGCTCATGCAGGACGTCCAAGACGGTACTACGACTAACAGCCATTGCACGCCCAATTTTTCGCGAACTCGTGGACGGACTATCTTCAATGCGACCTAGTACACCTTCAAGTTCGGGAGTGCAGCGTCGCTGTGGAACACCATAGTCCTTCCTCCTCACGGTGGAGGTACCCGGCCGGCCGGTGTGGCCGTGCGGTTCTAGGCGCTTCATTCTGGAACCGCGTGACCGCTACGGTCGCAGGTTCGAATCCTACCTCGGGCATGTATGTGTGTGATGTCTTTAGGTTAGTTGGGTTAAGTAGTTCTAAGTTCTAGGGGAGTCATGACCACAGATGTTAAGTCCCATAGAGCTCAGAGCCATTTGAACCATTTTTTTGGAGGTACCCGTTTCTCGTAGCCGTTGTGTAACTTGGGCAAACAGTTTGTGCGATGGAATGTGACGGTGTGGAAAATGTTCGTGATACAGCCGACTAGCAGCTCTTCCGTTACCTCTAGCTTCGCTATATACAAGGAGCACGTCTGTGTATTCCGCAAAAGTGTACTGCACTATGTTTCCTCTGTCGGTGATGCGCAGGTATTGACTCGGTCTCACAGCAAAGCGGACAATAAGTGACGTCTGCCTATCGTTTGACGTAGTACACGTCATCGTGTCTACCCTATTGCATGCCAGGACAGAGAAGTCTGAGACCTTTCTCTTGCCCTAAGCAGACGTTGACGAGGTACACATCTGAATTGACACTGTCGTAGAACGGAAACGATACGATTCCGGATATGGGTTGCTATTCAAAATGTTCTGTACTCACTACCCTCTATATGCCCTAGAAGTTTGTAACGGGAATTTCCGACCACCCTGTATATTCCTTAAAGTAATACTCCACGTTTCGGCCGGCCGGAGTGGCCGAGCGGTTCTAGGCGCTACAGTCTGGATTCGCGCGACCGCTACAGTCGCAGGTTCGAGATGTGCGTGATGTCCTTAGGTTAGTTAGATTTAAGTAGTTCTAAGTTCTAGGGGACTGATGACCTCAGATGTTAAGTCCCATAGTGCTCAGAGCCATTTTGAACCGACGTTTCGGCATTGTGGAAGCTGGCTTCCTAAGGGCCTCCATGTTATAGTGCTGTTGGGTGCTTCAACTGTTTTCATTCTAGTAGATTCGACCTGTTTCTAGCTGACCTGCCGGTCTTGCAACGTAACAAGGAGTTTATAATAACGGAATAATGTTTTCCTTTCGTAATCGCCATTTACACCCAAACTTCAGTAATACGAGTAAGAATGTTCTGAAATTTAAATTAACGCTTCATAACAGGTGCTCGAAAGTCTGCTGCTCTGTAGTGCAACTGGCTTACATTTCGGGCAACAGCGAGCGGCGGAGGACTGCTTCAGTTGTGTTTTCCTCGGCTACTGTCGGAGGCTGAAACCAAACACCACGAACTCGAGTTTCAAAGTTAGTCTGCAGCAGTAGCA
Organism: Schistocerca cancellata; assembly: GCF_023864275.1. NCBI lineage: Eukaryota > Metazoa > Arthropoda > Insecta > Orthoptera > Acrididae > Schistocerca > Schistocerca cancellata. The sequence continues at coordinate 2,520,604 of NW_026047103.1, forward strand.
GCAGCAGCAGCGCCAGCGGCTCGACGCAGCCGCACGCAGCATAACATTAGACGTGGGCCGAGGGTTGTGCCTTGGGGGGGACCCGGTGGCACTGCCTCTGGAGGGGCGGCGGCGCGTGCTAAGCAGAATGTACGAGGCGGGGCGCCGCTACACGGAAAACCTCTCCGGCAGATGACGTATTCAGCCTGCGTCCGCCGCCCAGCCGCAGTACTTGTTGCTGTGGCGGCGGCGGTGGCGGCGTCAGGGCGAGGAGGCGCCAACAGCCAGTCGGTGTGCTGGCGACACTCTAGCGGATAACTTGTGCCAGTAATGTGAAGCGGTTTGCGCTTGACGCGAGGAAACAAGATCCGTTGACAAAGGGACAGAGTACTCCACGTAAAAATTATTACGGTTAACAGTTAGACAGACTGAAACGAGAGATGTTAAATGATGAATCAACAGTATAAAATTACGAGTATTACACCATTCATCTTTCATTTTTTACGGAACTGATATGACTGATACGCATTGTCAGAATCATTTTAAGGTCGTATACTAAAAAAAAATATATATATATATATATATACAGGGCTATTACAAATGATTGAAGCGATATCATAAATTCACTGTAGCTCCATTCATTGACATATGGTCACGACACACTACAGATACGTGGAAAAACTCATAAAGTTTTGTTCGGCTGAAGCCACACTTCAGGTTTCTGCCGCCAGAGCGCTCGAGAGCGCAGTGAGACAAAATGGCGACAGGAGCCGAAAAAGCGTATGTCGTGCTTGAAATGCACTCACAGCAGTCAGTCATAACAGTACAACGACACTTTAGGACGAAGTTCAACAAAGATCCACCAACTGCTAACTCCATTCGGCGATGGTATGCGCAGTTTAAAGCTTCTGGATGCCTCTGTAAGGGGAAATCAACGGGTCGGCCTGCAGTGAGCGAAGAAACGGTTGAACGCGTGCGGGCAAGTTTCACGCGTAGCCCGCGGAAAATTGGCACATGCCACAACTGGAGACCGACAGCGCTGACTTCATCTTTTAACAGGATGGTGCTCTACCGCACTTCCATCATGATGTTCGGCATTTCTTAAACAGGAGATTGGAAAACCGATGGATCGGTCGTGGTGGATATCATCATCAGCAATTCATGTCATGGCCTCCACGCTTTCCCGACTTAACCCCATTCGATTTCTTTCAGTGGGGTTATGTGAAAGATACAGTGTTTAAACCTCCTCTACCAAGAAACGTGCCAGAACTGCGAGCTCGCATCAACGATGCTTTCGATCTCATTGATGGGGACATGCTGCGCCAAGTGTGGGAGGAACTTGATTATCGGCTTGATGTCTGCCGAATCACTAAAGGAGCACATATCGAACATTTGTGAATGCCTAAAAAAACTTTTTGAGTTTTGGTATGTGTGTGCAAAGCGTTGTGAATATATCTCAAATAATAAAGTTATTGTAGAGCTGTGAAATCGCTTCAATCTTTTGAGGCTACAGTGAAGATCCCTAGCTCTTAAAATAAATGTCTGCAGGATGATCTTGGATCAGCTCCAGCAATTTTTCTGATTACAGCCTTTTGTGCAATGAACACTCTCTTACTCAGTGATGAGTTACCGCAGAATATGATGCCATACGAAAACAGAGAATGAAAATAGGAGTGGCAAGCTAATTTACTCAGATGTATATCGCCAAAATTTGCAATGACCCTAATAGCATAAGTAGCTGAACTCAAACGTTTCAGCAGATCCTCTGTGTTTTTTCCAGTTCAACTCCTCATCAATGCATACACATGCAAATTTTGAACATTCTACCTTAGCTACCGCCAAACTTTCAGGAAACATTCCTCGCACACAAAGAAAGAAAATACACTCCTGGAAATTGAAATAAGAACACCGTGAATTCATTGTCCCAGGAAGGGGAAACTTTATTGACACATTCCTGGGGTCAGATACATCACATGATCACACTGACAGAACCACAGGTACATAGACACAGGCAACAGAGCATGCACAATGTCGGCACTAGTACAGTGTATATCCACCTTTCGCAGCAATGCAGGCTGCTATTCTCCCATGGAAACGATCGTAGAGATGCTGGATGTAGTCCTGTGGAACGGCTTGCCATGCCATTTCCACCTGGCGCCTCAGTTGGACCAGCGTTCGTGCTGGACGTGCAGACCGCGTGAGACGACGCTTCATCCAGTCCCAAACATGCTCAATGGGGGACAGATCCGAAGATCTTGCTGGCCAGGGTAGTTGACTTACACCTTCTAGAGAACGTTGGGTGGCACGGGATACATGCGGACGTGCATTGTCCTGTTGGAACAGCAAGTTCCCTTGTCGGTCTAGGAATGGTAGAACGATGGGTTCGATGACGGTTTGGATGTACCGTGCACTATTCAGTGTCCTCTCGACGATCACCAGTCGTGTACGGCCAGTGTAGGAGATCGCTCCCCACACCATGATGCCGGGTGTTGGCCCTGTGTGCCTCGGTCGTATGCAGTCCTGATTGTGGCGCTCACCTGCACGGCGCCAAACACGCATACGACCATCATTGGCACCAAGGCAGAAGCGACTCTCATCGCTGAAGACGACACGTCTCCATTCGTCCCTCCATTCACGCCTGTCGCGACACCACTGGAGGCGGGCTGCACGATGTTGGGGCGTGAGCGGAAGACGGTCTAACGGTGTGCGGGACCGTAGCCCAGCTTCATAGAGACGGTTGCGAATGGTCCTCGCCGATACCCCAGGAGCAACAGTGTCCCTAATTTGCTGGGAAGTGGCGGTGCGGTCCCCTACGGCACTGCGTAGGATCCTACGGTCTTGGCGTGCATCCGTGCGTCGCTGCGGTCCGGTCCCAGGTCGACGGGTACGTGCACCTTCCGCCGACCACTGGCGACAACATCGATGTACTGTGGAGACTTCACGCCCCACGTGTTGAGCAATTCGGCGGTACGTCCACCCGGCCTCCCGCATGCCCGCTATACGCCCTCGCTCAAAGTCCGTCAACTGCACATACGGTTCACGTCCACACTGTCGCGGCATGCTACCAGTGTTAAAGACTGCGATGGAGCTCCGTATGCCACGGCAAACTGGCTGACACTGACGGCGGCGGTGCACAAATGCTGCGCAGCTAGCGCCATTCGACGGCCAACACCGCGGTTCCTGGTGTGTCCGCTGTGCCGTGCGTGTGATCATTGCTTGTACAGCCCTCTCGCAGTGTCCGGAGCAAGTATGGTGGGTCTGACACACCGGTGTCAATGTGTTCTTTTTTCCATTTCCAGGAGTGTATGTTATGTGGACCTGTGTCCGGAAACGTTTACTTTCCATCTTAAGAGCTCATTTTATTACTTCTCTTCAAATCACATTAATCATGGAATGGAAACACACAGCAACACAACGTACCAGCGTGACTTCAAACACTTTTGTTACAGGAAATGTACATAATGTACTCCCTTAGCGAGGATACATGCATCCACCCTCCGTCGCATGGAATCCCTGATGCGCTGATGCAGCCCTGGAGAATGGCGTATTGTATCACAGCCGTCCACAATACGAGCACGAAGAGTCTCTACATATGGTACCGGGGTTGCGTAGACAAGAGCTTTCAAATGTCCCCAAAAATGAAAGTCAAGAGGGTTCAGGTCAGGAGAGCGTGGAGGCCATGCAATTGGCCTGCCTCTACCAATCCATCGGTCACCGAATCTGTTGTTGAGAAGCGTACGAACACTTCGACTGAAATGTGCAGGAGCTCCATCGTGCATGAACCACATGTTGTGTCGTACTTGTAAAGGCACATGTTCTAGCAGCACAGGTAGAGTATCCCGTATGACATAATGATAACGTGCTCCATTGAGCGTAGATGGAAGAACATGGTGCCCAATCAAGACATCACCAACAATGCCTGCCCAAACGTTCACAGTAAATCTGTGTTGATGACGTGATAGCACAACTGCGTGCGGATTCTCGTCACCCCACACGTGTTGATTGCGAAAATTTACAATTTGAACGCGTTGGAATGAAACCTCATCCGTAAAGAGAACATTTGCACTGAAATGAGGATTGACACATTTTTACATGAACCATTCGCAGAAGTTTACCCGTGGATGCCAGGCAGCTGCTGATAGTGCCTGCACACGCTGTACATGATACGGAAACAATTGGTTCTCCCGTAGCACTCTCCATACAGTGACGTGGTCAACGTTACCTTGTACTGCAACAACTTCTCTGACGCTGACATTAGGGTTATCGTCAACTGCACGAAGAATTGCCTCGTCCATTGCAGGTGTCCTCTTCGTTCTAGGTCTTCCCCAGTCGCGAGTCATAGGCTGGAATGTTCCGTGCTCCCTAAGACGCCGATCAATTGCTTCCAACGTCTTCCTGTCAGGGCACCTTCGTTCTGGAAGTCTGTCTCGATACAAACGTACCGCGCCACGGCTATTGCCCGGTGCTAATCCATAGATGAAATGGGCATCTGCCTACTCCGCATTTGTAAACACTGCACTGACCGCAAAACCACGTTCGTGATGAACACTAACCTGTTGATGCTACGTACTGATGTGCTTGATGCTAGTACTGTAGAGCAATGAGTCGCATGTCAACACAAGCACCGAAGTCAACATTACCTTCCTTCAATTGGGCCAACTGGCGGTGAATCGAGGAAGTACAGTACATACTGAGCTCTAACATGGAAATTAAGCGTTTTCGGACACATGTCCACATAACATCTTTTCCTTATTTGTGTGTGAGAAATGTTTCCTGAAAGTTTGGCCGTACCTTTTTGTAACACCCTGTATATATATATATATATATATATATATATATGTGTGTGTGTGTGTGTGTGTGTGTGTGTGTGTGTGTGTGTGTTTTACGAGGGGATTGTTGGCCGGAGATTGAACCTTCACCAGCATGTGGCAAGGAAGACAAACACTGTTGACTAGGGCGGGAATTAGCATACTCAAACAGGATAACACAAGACCTCTTCTGACCGCTAACGCTACAAGGAATGTACAGTTTTTTGACAGGCCTGCCTGGTTGTCTCATTAGTCAGTCATAGAGCACGTCTGAGTTGTGGGAGGAAGACGTGTACTTTTCTGACAGACTCCATCTTGCAGTCCTCATGATCTGATAACAGAATTTGTATGAGATGCGGCAAGATGTTTCTCAAGACGACATTCAGCGATTTTGCTTCCACGTCAAATAGAATACTCAAGCATATTCGTTGCCATGGGTATACAACGTCAAACTGATGTTGACAGTGAACTTGAGTTTCACAAGGAATGAAAGCTTCGATTAGGAAAGATATTTTTATTGATGACTGAAGACAGTGTACAGAACAACTTCAAATCAGTATCTACTTCATTTGCAGGATAATGATTATAGATTTTAGGAGGAGTATCTTTTAGATTGGTAAGTACTTCCAAGTACATGTGGCAAGTGCAAGCCAAGAATTCTTATTTTTACCTCGGCAGCAAGTCAACTGTTGAACTATGAACGTCTGGATGCAGAATGGCTAGTCTATATCCAGAGGGGTATTCGACTTTATGACAAAGTTACGATCGTGCAGAAAAAATAACATAGTAGTTTATGTGACGTGCTTGCAGGGATATTGTTAGCAGACAAGAAAAAGAAACAGTCTCACTGAATTCGGTATGTATTAATGTCTGCACTCATACTCCTAACACTATCTTTATTTACTCTATAACCTAATTCGTCGTAAATAATCAATCATAGTTTGAGTATAATAGCGATGGCCGTAACTTGTTTTCACACATGATGAAGACCACACTTCTGGCAAGTTACCTTACAGAATCTTTTTTAACCAAGAGCTAAGCACTACCAACAAAATAGATCCAGTCAGTGGTTACCAGTCATTTTAGTGAAGAGTATACCCTGGAGGATAAAAGTACTTAACAGGCAATGGCAGTGGTACACGCCGCAACAGCTTTCAGCAATTATACATCCCTACTGCGAATCACTGACAATGTGTTACCAGAATAGGCAACATATTGAAACCAATATAACGTTGAAGTACAAAGACATACAGTCTTCCATGAGTAAAAGCGAAGTGTATAACGTATTTTGCCAAGAGTGCGACCCATATAACGTAGAATAAACAGGGAGATCTATACGAACGAGCTGAAATGAACTGCGACAATTTTTGAAAATGCGGAAAACAGACAACCTTTGCAGAACAATGTTTTAATACATCACACTGATATTCACACATGTCCAAGTATTAGATTCAGAAACGAGACGACGGAAAGTGTCAGGCTTTATAAGAACATAAGTTAGGGAATCACCGAGAGAACCACCAGGTACCTCGAATCAACTACCACGCCGAATTTGTGTTGTCTTCACAGCTGAACACTGCAACAACAGTTAAACTAAAACCAAGTTCACCTGTCTTTTTCCGCCAGACATCACGTAATGATTGATTATGTTTTTTGAACCTATAATTCTATCCTTAAACTTTGTGAAAATGATTCGAATAACAGCGACACTATTGTAGGTAGACATGTCCCTATCACCTGCAAATCAGTAAAATAGGCCTACTAAGCAGTACTCGATAAATATCTAATTACTACGTTTAGCTGTCTGTGGTTTATTGTAAGATTGTGGCATTTAGAATTTCCCTTTAATTTCTTAGATCGTTGCAGATTTTTAGTTTTGTAGTACACCAACGAACGTCAATAAGTTTCTGAAGAGGTAACAATACAGAACGGACTTCTAGCTGAAATCGTAGAGCGCTTTTAACAGAATAAAGCCAAGAATATATGTTCTAACAAGAAACCACGTAACCTCAAATGAATGACTGATTTTCCTTTTGCTGTGTGCACTGTAACCTTTGAGACCTTCTGGTAGGCAGAAGCAAAACCTGCGTCTCCTCCACCAGCCAGTCAGCCACAATGGTCGTCATCTGTTTCCCGGCAGCCGCTGAGAGACCGGCGATGGCTCTGCCACCGTGGAGGACGTCCTGGAAAGCGATGTCTCCGATAAAGCATTTTATTCTCAAGTGAGTTCTCGTAAGCATTCCGTCCAAAGAGAGGAACTATAGAGGTCTTAGAAAACAATTTGTCGTTCAAGAGGCTAGAATCTGTAGCAGCAATCCATAAGAACGAGAAAGATTCATTAGTTACACTAAAATAATGAAGTACTTGCAGTTTGTGTTGTATATAAGCGACATTAATTTACCGGGGTCTGCTTTGTAGAACCAGATAAAATAAATCTTTAAAGAAAGGGAATAACTAACTCAAGGCTCAATTAAGACAGTGACATAAATCGCAACAGGAACTGTGACCAATTTTAGAATTCTGTACTGTTTTTAAACGTCGTATGCGTACCGTCCATTGGACTACATCTAAATTTACATGGCTACTCTGTATATCAAGCTTAGGTGCCTGGCAGACGGTTCAGCGAACCACATTTGCGCTAATCCTCTGTTATTTCGCTCTCGAACGGCGCACGGAAAAAACCAACACCTACAGCTTTCCGCGCGAAATCTGATTTCCCTTGTTTTATTATCATGGTCGTTTCTCCCTTATGTAAGTCGTCGTCACCAAAATATTTTCGCATTCGGACGAGAAAGATGATGATTGAAATTTCGTGAGAAGATTCCGCCGCATCGAGAAACGCCTTTGTTTCGATGACGTCCACCCCAATTCTTTTATCGTGTCCGTGACACTCTCTCCCCTCTTTCTCGATAACACAAAACGTGCTGCTCTTTTTTGAACTGTCTCGATGTACTCCGTTATTCCTAACTTGTAAGGATTCCAGATCGTGCAGCAGTACTCCAAAAGAGGACGGACAAGCATAGTAGATGTGTTACGTCTTGTAAATGTTCTACAATAAAACGCAGCTTTCGGTTTGCTTTCCCCACAACATTTTCTGTGTGTGCTTTCCAATTTAACTTGTTCGTAATTGTAATTCCTAGATATTTAGTTGAATTTACGGCCATTAGATTCGACTGTTTCATCGGGTAAACGAAGTTTAACGGATCCATTTCAGCATTGATGAGGTTAATAGTCAATTTTCGCACAGTACATTTATCTTATCGAAATAGTTTGGAAATAGTTTTGATTTTTTCATCACTTCACTAGTCGATAAACGACAGCATCATCTGCAAACAACGTAAGATGGCTGCCCCGATTGCCTCCTAAATCGTTTATACAGATAAAGAACAGCAGAGTGGCTGTAACACTACCTTGGGGAACGCCAGAAATCACTTTTGTTTTGATTTAAACAGTGTAAGACTCTGTTTGTAATTTTGGTATTTGGAGAAATGGGAGTAGTATTAATTATTTCATTTTTATTTTAAAGTCTTTATCTTCTACTTTTACTAGTGCTTTTGTCCCGCATCGTCCAAGGGTTGGCATATTTCTCAACGGTACTTGCAAGGTTAATTTAAGGGATCTGGAGCTATCGTATCTGACTAAAGTGCGCATCATTTACGATGGCTGCAGAGTTTAGGTTCGTTCTGCGCATCTGACGTCACAAAACGCAGTGAGCCAATGAACAGAGAACGACGTTGCCAGAGCTCGACTGCAGTGCAGAGCACGGACGAGTGTCTTTAGTTTTAGAAACGTTCAGTCATAAATAAAGTAACTGAACAAAAACAATATCTTGATAGCAGACTTTCTTTTATAGAAAGTTTTGAAAAAGCATTCTTTATACCAATTGCTTCATATGCTATTAATTAATTGAACCAAACAAGCAATAAGCCTCCTAATTCAGGCGATAGCAAGGAAAGGTGTTTGTATCATTCTCACTAACCGCTTTTCCGCAATAAAGAACAGCGGTAATTGTTTATTTCCTATTGTACTTCGACGAAACGAGAGTAATTCATAGTCATACCAATAGTGTTTGTCAGTATTTTGCGTGATCTTTTAAAGTCATCTGGGAGATCCATTGAATGACGAGCTGTGTTAGCGTAATGGTTAAAGTGTTTAGCTGCTAATCGAAAGGTTCTGAGTTCAAATCCTGTTCGGTGTTTAATATCTTCTCTATTTAAAAAGAATATTGGAGTGTCTTACTTCATGAATTTCATTCGTTTGAATGTAATTTTTTGAAATTTCTAGTGGCAACTAAAATCGACCGTACGGAAAGTATACACTATGGACGTACCTCTGCAAACTCTTCAGAATTTCTTGCAATGGTTTACTACATCTAATGCTGCACAATAACTGCGTTGAACATCGAAATAAAATTAAGTCATTTATGGGTGGAAGGTATCAGTCAAGAAGATGTGCAAAACTCAAATTTTCGGGCCAAATAGTTTTTGTGAAATCGAATGATAAAGCGTGTCAAAGCAGTCGAAACACCATCTGTCTGCGCAGGGGAGCAGCGCAGTGATGACAAAATGCGGGGAGCACGTCTTTGTAGCAGCGAAAGGATTGATGCGGCCGTGGTGGCTTTACTTCAGAAACTGCGCGCTCCCCCCCACCCCCCCCCTAAACGTAAGTTTGTGAACTATACTATACTATGGCGCTGCTTCTCTTGGCAATGTAGCAATCTCCCGCGTCTGGGTGGGCATGCGCGAACCGCCAAGATAAAAGAATTGAACTACAACAGTCAAAACGCCTCAGGTCCCGGGCTCGAACCCTGTCATTACTTAAATATTGTATAAGAATGATCAAAAACGGCGGCCGGAGTGTACTGTCATAAAAGATGACTCTCGTTCTGGCAACGGCCTTGTCATAAAGGGCAGAGGAATGGAGGTGTGGGTCATTCTCTTGCCATTGGGGTTGAAAAGTGCCTTTAAGAGGCGGGAGAATCAGCAATGATCAACGTCACGAGAATACAGAAGGCAATGGAAACTACTGCTTTAAAGGTACTTAACGGGCATCCAGTTGTCATGATGATCCCCCCGCTGTAAAAAGATTCCATATTATTTTCCCCTTTAGATCTCTGGGAGGAAATGCCAGTGTGGTGGTGACCACGAGAAGAAGAATGAATAAACAATGAGGTGCAACATTCTGCGAGAAATAGCGTGAAACATCAGAAGTTTGAAAGTTGTAAGGAAGCTATAAAATCAGAAAACGGAAATGCAAACGCTCAGTCCAAATGTAGAGTGGGTCAATGAACTGACGTGAGTAGGAGGAAAGGAGTTCTACTCAGACGAACATAGGATAACATCAACAGCAGCAGGAAACGGTATAGCGGGAGTAGGATTCTTTATGAACAGGAATCTGGGACAGAGAGCAAACTACGAAGAACAGTTCAGTGATAGTGCTACTCTCATGAGATTTGACAGAAGAGCAACACCAACAACCATAATTCAGCTATACACGCCAACGTCGCAAGCAGAAGATTACTGAGGTAGAGAATATATATCAGGTTACTTAATGGGTGAATCATTATGTAAAGGGCGATGAAAGTGTATCAATCACAGGTCATTGGAAACAGAATACCGAATTTTCGATGTGTGTTTTTGTCTTATTATTTTGTAATATGTTCGCAGTCTTTACTAATTCCTGGAATGTGAGGTGTACTAAACAAATCTTGTAAAATCACTTTCAAGTTTTGAAATACAGTGCAACATATCGTATTAATGGCATGAGAGAAATACAGATATTAGCCGCAATTAGACACTGAATTAAATTCATTGCTGACAAATGAAAATTTTGTTCTTGACTATGACTTTAACCCGAATTTCCCGATTTACGCGAATGGTCCCCTTAGCCACCTCTACCGTCCGGACACGATTCCTGTCCCACACAAATTCTCAATAGTACAGGTGTAGCGCCCACGATCAGTTTCCTCATTGTCTGCAACTTTACCTGATTCCCTCAACAGTTGGGACATAGTGTACATTCGCACTGATGTTGTCGTTGCTGTAATGGCGCACAGGTATGTATTAATATATGTGTGGTGTCTGTTCTGCTGTATTTGTCCGACGGAACAGACACCACACATACAGCAATATAAATCGTATTAATGTAGGAAACTACTGTGATCGTGCAACAGTCACACTTATTGTTCTGACTGGAGCACTTCTTTCTCTCGAAGGATTAGTTGGTAATGCCAAAATTCTATTTTATTCATGAATAAACTTACTGATCGTTTGTTAAAATGTCCTTTATTACAGCCTAAAAATCGACCATATTGTGTGCTTAAATCATGCTGCAGTGCTGTTCATGTAACTGTGCTCTACAATTAGATATGATGGCTATAATTAGTAATTCGATTCAGACGCCTCTCATTGGATAATTACCTACGTAAATAAAAATATGAGTAGCTCACTCGATTCAGCTCAGTAAGCGCTTTCATGTGAAGAGTCCCTCTTTTCTGTGGTTTAATTAGTACAAATGTAAAAAGTCGTTAAAGATTCTTTCTTTTATTAATAACTAATTAATAAGTATCTTCTACAGTCAATCCATTTATCAAAAGGACTGTCTCACTGAGCTCTCACACATGTTGTGTCGTGCTGTGCTGTAAGTTCAGTGGTTCACTGCCCCACGCGTGCAAATATGCACAACGGTGTCCAGTCTTTGTGCATACTGCATCGACGCTCGCGACATCCCGTCCATGTGACGTAACGGCTGTGACACAAGCGATATCTATCGGTGTCCATGGCTTCCCACGCGCCCTGTCAAACGTCGGTGTGGTGCGCAGCTGAACAGGCAAGCGGCCACCCTCAGACCGAACAAGCTACCTCCAGTCTCTGTCCTGTCTGTTGTGTCACACCTTTCAGTTCGCCGTTCCATGAGCTTATAGTACTCAGAACTCAAAATAGTTTGTAACAAAATCATGTTTCACACGGTTTGTAGTTTGAAGATTTTCATTGAAATCGGTTTTTGACATAACAAAACTGACGCAACACATCGATCAGTGCAGGTATTTCGGTACAGACTATGTAATGATTTAATAGGTATCCTATAATACAGCAGATTGTTTTTCTTAACCTGTGTACCGTGTTTAATCTTGCTTTGAGATTTTTCTTTTTTTCTTTGAGTTGTTATTTGTATTAATTGAGATTCTATTTATTTATTTATTTTGTTATTACACTAGATATTGTTTTCTTTAAACGGCCTTTTCTTCTCAGCATAGGTTATATGTTAATATACATAATCAGAATAATGTACAGATATTTCTTTTGTGGTAATATAATACTCTCTTATTTCTGCTGTCGGGTTATGACAAAATGTTTCACAATAAGTGGAAGGAAAGGTACCAATATTTTCTTTGAATTATTGTCCATTTTTACGAGTTTTATCTCATTTACAGCATAATAATACTCTGTGCTAAGGAATATTATTCAATGAATTGGATGATCTGATGGCTTAAAAATACGTTGAGAATAACTCTTGATTGCTGTAAGCATTCCAAATGTGGAGCTTACTGTGGCTCTGCCGAAGTGAGCATACATGAAAATCTTCTGTGTAATCAGTACACTCTCCACTTTCAACAGAGAGTCTCAAAACATTTGAAAACTAATACTTAAATTATATTATTGTGGTTAATCAGCTGTAATTTTTTGTAAAAGTGACGTCATGGTCGAATACCTTATCACGGTTGCTTCTTGTTATGAGAGTACTCACTCACTAAGAGCAACCATCCCCTGAAAATATTTATTCTTCTAATTTTCTGTTATATTAATGTTCCACCTGAGTTTAGCAACAGTTTCACTTTTGCAGCTCGTTATTACTTTATGTGTTCAAAGAAACAGTTAACGCACCCACTCTTCGCCTATAAAATAAATAATAATAAAATAAATGTATGATATTTATTCATCATTACGCTCAGAATTTCGCTCTGATCCATATTAAACTGATTTTCCTAAGTTGTAACATCGTGACCTTACTGTCACACATCGCTAAGAGATATCGTTTCACTTTCTACCACAGTTTGGTGGTTATTTTATTAAAAATACTGGTTATGTGTGCTTGGGAGGAAGGCTTTGCGTTTTATGCACAAGTATGGTGCAGTAGCGGTGTGATCTCAATATCCTGTTGTTGGCAGAAGGCAGTCAGTGAACCTTATAGGAGAGGGAAGCTCCCCAGAGAGATGGGAAGTTTTTGCAGAAGTGAGCCTTAATTTGAGGTAGAAATTCCTGAGGATGTACGTCTGGAGTACAGCATTGTATGGTAGTGAAGCATGGACTGTCGGAAAACCGGAACAGAAGCATTTGAGATGTGATGCTATAGACGAATGTTGAAAATTAGGTGGACTGATAAGGTAAGGAATGAGGAGGTTCTACGCAGAATCGGAGAGGAAAGGAATATGTGGAAAACACTGATAAGGAGAAGGGATAGGATGATAGGACATCTGCTAAGACATGAGGGAATGACTTCCATGGTACTAGAGGGAGCTGAAGAGGGCAAAAACTGTAGAGGAAGACAGAGATTGGAATACGTCAAGCAAATAACTGAAGACGTAGGTTGCAAGTGCTACTCTGAGATGAAGAGGTTAGTACAGGAAAGGAATTCGTGGCGGGCCGTATCGAACCAGTCAGTAGACTGATGACAAAAAAAAAAAAAAAAAAAAAAAAAAAAAAAAAAAAAAAAAAAAAAAAAAAAAAGATGCAGCAGCCCGCTTCTAGATTTTGTGATTAGAGGTGACTCCTGACCTAGCTTAGAGCAGAGGACGCTATACCACTGTTGCCGTAGCTGGAGAATAATTGACTCTGATATTTTTTTTTAATTTTGTGGCGAACATCGAAGGTCCAGATGCCACAGCGCAGCCCAACAAGAGTGAGAGAGATTTTTCTTTGACTCCAAAATTTTCGTCATCCAACGGAACTGAATCAGCCCGGCATCATCCCTGGCATGAAGAGGCCGACCAATCGAGGAGACACTGCTCTAGGCCAATAACAACCCCTTTGTTTCAAAAGCGGTTTTCAATTACAGCCTGAAGATGGTGCTTGAAGCGCCGAAACTGGCTGCAACAAAATAAATAAAATCATAAGGACGACTGTATGTGTTTTATTTTCTCACAATTTCCCATCTTTGGCAGTTACCCCTCCTCCCTATACAGAAGTGGAAGCGGTTAGGCTTTTGAGTGGAAAGGGTTACGGTTCTACGTGAGCTTGGTGAGAACGGACTGATCTGAGGGCAGCCCACGGATGGTGGCGATTGATTATTTGGTGTGTAAGTTTCAGTCATTTCAATTTCAGTTACTTTGGAAATAAGGAACTGTTGTGGGTTGGCAGGAGAGCCAACACCGTGATTAGTAGAGGAAGCAGAAAGGCACGCGTTTTAGCTCACGCAGGCTCGCGTGAGGTCTGGAACAGGACAAGGAAATTAGAATTTAGAAAAACGGACGTACCTGGTGGAATAATTAACTTTAATCCATAACTGGTGAACGTCGCTCTTGACTGTACATTATTCTCAATATCAATAGTAACTGAACATGGCGTCTTGATAGGTCGTAGCAAATGACGTAGCTGAAGGCTATGCTAACTATCGTCTCGGCAAATGAGAGCATATTTTGTCAGTGTACCATCGCTACAATGTCGGGTGAACAACTGGGGCGAATGCTAGGAAGTCTCTCTAGACCTGCCGTGTGGCGGCGCTCGGTCTGCAATCACTGATAGTGACGACACGCCGGTCCGACGTATACTAACGGACCGCGGACGATTTAAAGGCTACCACCTAGCAAGTGTGGTGTCTGGCGGTGACACCACATTCCTCCCCCGCAAATCGGCGTACGGTTATGGCATAAGGCTTCCGCCCGCCGTGGGGAGGACCCCATGTTGACGTATGCGACGAGGTGGGGAGCCTAACAACAGGCAAGGCTGTGCCACCCGCACCCTACCATTCGGACCGCGGGGAGCTAGGAAACGCCTGAGAACCTGCTCCAGGGTGCACGCCAACATGCGGTGTATGCGCCCGCAGACAGACAGGAGGGGCCGAAGGGTCGACCTCCATCGGGCAGGGGCACCCGACGGGCCAAGACGACATATGGTCCGGAGCGGGCAAGAGTTCCAAGTCAGAGGACAACTGGTCACGGGAAGCGATCGGCAGCGCGTGACCCAGGGAGGCGCCCGGCGGTTGCAGCGACGCGTCCACTGCGGGCGTCGCCGGCGGGAGAACAGGCGGTGGCGGCGGCGGCGGCGCGTCGCCATGGGGCAAAATGGAAGGCAGCGTCGGTAACACCTGGGGCCGAGGCGAGCCAGTAGATGGGTCCCCAGGGCGCTGACCGGACGGCACCGTCGCTGAAAGCAGACGGGGAGCGGCAGATCCCGTGCGACGACAGAGGCGCAGCTGATTGAGATGCCGACGCACCTCACCAGAGGCCCCAAAAACCAGATACATAGCGCGGCCGAGGCAGCGAATAATGCACCCTTCGACCCAACGCTGTGAACCTCGATAGTGGCGGTAATAGACAACGTCGCCTGGGGCAAAAGCAAGTGTCTGCCGCTGCACGGGAACCTGATGCGGCGGATGTAGCAAAGACATCAAGGTGCGATGAGGGCGACCGTGAAGCAACTCAGCCAGCGAGCGACCATCTCGGGGCTGAGAGCGATACGAGGACAAAAAGAGCAATAACGCGTCCTCCTGAGAATGCGACTCTTTCAACTTCAACATCTGTGACTTGAAAGTCCGGACCAATCGTTCAGCGGCACCGTTTGACTGTGGCGAAAACGGCGCGGGCGTCAGATGTTGAATACCATTGGCCTTGCAGAATGACTGAAATTCGGCGAACATGAATTGTGGGCCATTGTCGGAAACAATAGTCTGTGGAAGACCTTCAATGCAAAAGATATAAGATAACGCTTGGATGGTGGCACATGACGTCGTGGAAGACATCCGGACAACAAAAGGAAAATTACTGAATGAATCTACCACAACCAACCACCGAGCATTCCAGAATGGACCATCAAAATCGATGTGTAACCGTTGCCAAGGGGAAGTGGCTTTTGGCCATGCAAAGAATGTCCGTGGTGGTGCTGATTGTTGTTCGGCACACACCATGCAAGAAGAGCACATATTCGTAATCGCGGCATCGATTCCGAATCAAATACAGTGCTGACGAGCAAGTTGTTTCAATCTCACTATACCCCAATGTCCTTGGTGGAGAAGCTGTAAGACACAGGACTGTAACGAACGTGGGATCACAACCCTGGACTGATCATTATCAGAACGCAACAGCAAAACACCATGTCGTACAAAAAGTCTCTCCTGATCAGCAAAAAATCGGCGAACCAACGGATCCCCTAATCCGTAACTTTGACAAGAGCCATTGTCTAGCAACAAAACGGTAGCAAGGACAGGGTCGGCAGCTGTGGCTGTAGCTACACGACGAAAATCAATCGGAAACGATTCGACCACGTCATCGGTTTCCGAATCAATGAACATTCAAGCAAGTTCGGAGGAATCGAATGCTCTATCCTCAGCAACAGGCAAATGGGACAACGCATAGGCGTTTCCGTGCTTAGCAGTGGACCGACACAAGATATCGTAGCGGTACTGCGAGAGGAAATTAGAGCAGCGAATGAATTTCTGTGCTGTATGTGGAGGTACAGGCTTGGTCGGATGAAAAAGCGATGTCAAAGACACCCAAATGGCAGTCGTTTGAATCGATACAAAGCAAGATGCGTGATAACCACCATAACACGCTTGGATTCTTTGTCCACCGGTATTTGCAATTACGCATCTGCTTGGTCCAACTGCGAAAAATATTTACCCGGACACAGTTTTTCAAAAAGATCTTCCGCACGGGGTAAAGGAAAAGTTGCAGTCACTAGTTGTGGATTCACTGTTGCCTTGAAGTCCACACAAAGTCTAAATTTTCCGGAAGGTTTTGGCAAAATTACTAAGGGTGATGCCCAGAGAGAAGCCTGATCACGTTCAATTACACCTTGTGATTCCAAATCGTGTAATGTTTTTTCGACCTCATCACGCAATGCGTGGGGAACATTGCGTGCTATGAAAAATTGCGGTTGCGCGTTTACTTTCAGTTCCACATGTGCGTTATACACTCCTGGAAATGGAAAAAAGAACACATTGACACCGGTGTGTCAGACCCACCATACTTGCTCCGGACACTGCGAGAGGGCTGTACAAGCAATGATCACACGCACGGCACAGCGGACACACCAGGAACCGCGGTGTTGGCCGTCGAATGGCGCTAGCTGCGCAGCATTTGTGCACCGCCGCCGTCAGTGTCAGACAGTTTGCCGTGGCATACGGAGCTCCATCGCAGTCTTTAACACTGGTAGCATGCCGCGACAGCGTGGACGTGAACCGTATGTGCAGTTGACGGACTTTGAGCGAGGGCGTATAGTGGGCATGCGGGAGGCCGGGTGGACGTACCGCCGAATTGCTCAACACGTGGGGCGTGAGGTCTCCACAGTACATCGATGTTGTCGCCAGTGGTCGGCGGAAGGTGCACGTGCCCGTCGACCTGGGACCGGACCGCAGCGACGCACGGATGCACGGATGCACGCCAAGACCGTAGGATCCTACGCAGTGCCGTAGGGGACCGCACCGCCACTTCCCAGCAAAGTAGGGACACTGTTGCTCCTGGGGTATCGGCGAGGACCATTCGCAACCGTCTCCATGAAGCTGGGCTACGGTCCCGCACACTGTTAGGCCGTCTTCCGCTCACGCCCCAACATCGTGCAGCCCGCCTCCAGTGGTGTCGCGACAGGCGTGAATGGAGGGACGAATGGAGACGTGTCGTCTTCAGCGATGAGAGTCGCTTCTGTCTTGGTGCCAATGATGGTCGTATGCGTGTTTGGCGCCGTGCAGGTGAGCGCCACAATCAGGACTGCATACGACCGAGGCACACAGGGCCAACACCCGGCATCATGGTGTGGGGAGCGATCTCCTACACTGGCCGTACACCACTGGTGATCGTCGAGGGGACACTGAATAGTGCACGGTACATCCAAACCGTCATCGAACCCATCGTTCTACCATTCCTAGACCGACAAGGGAACTTGCTGTTCCAACAGGACAATGCACGTCCGCATCTATCCCGTGCCACCCAACGTGCTCTAGAAGGTGTAAGTCAACTACCCTGGCCAGCAAGATCTCCGGATTTGTCCCCCATTGAGCATGTTTGGGACTGGATGAAGCGTCGTCTCACGCGGTCTGCACGTCCAGCACGAACGCTGGTCCAACTGAGGCGCCAGGTGGAAATAGCATGGCAAGCCGTTCCACAGGACTACATCCAGCATCTCTACGATCGTCTCCATGGGAGAATAGCAGCCTGCATTGCTGCAAAAGGTGGATATACACTGTACTAGTGCCGACATTGTGCATGCTCTGTTGCCTGTGTCTATGTGCCTGTGGTTCTGTCAGTGTGATCATGTGATGTATCTGACCCCAGGAATGCGTCAATAAAGTTTCCCCTTCCTGGGACAATGAATTCACGGTGTTCTTATTTCAATTTCCAGGAGTGTAGTTCTTAGCGCAACCGTGGCCCGGTGCAAAAATGTCTGCAAATTCTTCACATAGACGAGAAACACTGTCTGAAGGCACATTCTGGTTCACTGATAGTACCTGATTTATTGTAGACAAATTAAACAACGGAAATAAATCGAAACCAAACAAGTTCACTGCAGAAGAAGAACGAAGGATGTAAAATGACACAAGTTTTGTTTGTCCCTTGTATGTTGCAAGAAGGCTGCACTGTCCTAACACAGGGATCTCTTGACCAGAATAGCTAGTTAACAGTTGCGGCACGCAACGGAATTGTGCTCAGCAGTTTGTAAGTGTCTTGATTGATCAGTGAAACTGCAGCCCCGGTATCGAGCTGAAATGGTATCACTTTGCCGCTAATGTCCAAGTCCACAAAAAGTTTATTGCCCTGCTGACGACAAGAGCGACTGTATCGTGCAACGTGAACTGACACTGGTACAAAATCACTTGCGACTTGACGGTAGTTCCGGCGATGTCGACGCACACTATTTGTGGGAAAAACACAGTCACTATTAGAGAGAGTGGCACTGGGCGGAGTGGAATGAACTATATGAATTTTCACGGGTGAAGTTTCGCGAGCCTGAGTATCCTTGGTTCGATTCCGATTCCGGTGCGAAGCAAAGGGCCTGGAATGATTTTGAGTTTCTGATCTGAGCTTTTTCTGGCAAACACTTTGAACATGTCCTTTTTTATTACAGTAGAAACAAATAGCTTGGCGTGATGGGCAAGTCTCACGCGAATTTCTAGTAGCACACCGCGGGCATGATTTTAGCACTGCATGTGCTTGCCGGCGCGGTACATGTGGCTGAGAGCCTGGCGGCAGCGGCGCGGCCGAGCGCGAGGGCTCTTTACTGTTCCGTGCAGCTCGCCCGGCGTGCCGGTTAACCTGACACACGGGTGGCAAGGTTTCAAATGAGTCCTGAGCAAAGTCAAGTGTGTCCTGCTGATTCAATATGTCCATCACTTGTTGAAGGGAGGGATTGACTAGTTTCAAAATCTGTTCCCTTATACGAACATCAGAAACGTTCTGTGCAATTGCATCACGTACCATAGCATCTGAATAAGGGAGTCCTCATTGACACTCAAAAGCACAATCCCTAGTAAGGCCTTGCAAGGTTGCAACCCACTCCCGATTAGTCTGACCTGCCGTACGTTTTGTACGAAAGAAGGTATACCTTTTCACAAATACATTGACTGATTCCTTGAAATATGCATCTAATGCAGACAAAATTTCGTCGTAGGACAGAGTTGCTACGTCGTGTCGGGGAAATAATTTGGCTATCACACGGTACGTGTGCACCCCTACGGAGGACAACAAAAAAGGCTGCCGCTCGTTACCTTGAATTCTGTCAGCGGCGAGATGGAATCCAAATTGGCGTGACCACTCCGTCCAGCTTTCCAGTGCAGCATCAAAAGGACGAAAAGTTGGTGCAACTGCGTGTTGTGGCTGCGTTAGCGGTGGAGCAGCGGCTGCCGCATCGTTTTGCACTGCACGTTGACCCTGGATGAGCTGTGAAATGGCATCCAGTAAGGCCTGTGTCTGCTGATTCTGTAGGCGATAAAATTCGGACAGTACATCTGGAGATGGTGGCGAAGCCATTACACAAGTTAATCAGGGCAGTATACGTAAGAACGTGGTATGGCCTCGTCGCTAATTTTGTGAGTTGGCAGGAGAGCCAACACCGGGTACTAGAGGAAGCTGAAAGGCACGCGTTTTAGCTCACGCAGGCTGGCGTGAGGTCTGGAACAGGACAAGGAAATTAGAATTTAGAAAAACGGACGTACCTGGTGGAATACTTAACTTTAATCCATAACTGGTGAACGTCGCTCTTGACTGTACATTATTCTCAATATCAATAGTAACTGAACATGGCGCCTTGCTAGGTCGTAGCAAATGACGTAGCTGAAGGTTATGCTAACTATCGTCTCGGCAAAATGAGAGCGTATTTTGTCAGTGAACCATCGCTAGCAAAGTCGGGTGAACAACTGGGGCGAGTGCTAGGAAGTTTCTCTAGACCTACCGTGTGGCGGCGCTCGGTCTGCAATCACTGATATTGGCGACACGCGGGTCAGACGTATACTAACGGACCGCGGCCAATTTAAAGGCTACCACCTAGCAAGTGTGGTGTCTGGCGGTGACACCACAGGAACCATCATGGTAGGTATTGTGGGAATAATTTCGTGTAAAGGTTTACCACCATTCTTATGTTTTTTTTGTAGTAATACTTTGTATATGAATGACCTAGGCTCCACGTTTAGAGTAGAATAGAAAGACTTTGGCTTCCCATTCCGGTGGTATAGGGGATTCATTCTCAGTGTTTAAATCGTTCATGATTTCTTGAACTTGGAAGTTGGTGGCTTCATGTAGCCACACTGACACGTGGTCAGTGGTAGAGTCTAAACACATTCTTTGTCAGTCTACAGTAAATGTGTTCACTTTCGGTGCGAGAGTGTTGTGTGAAATACATTCCAAATTTCTATCGAATTTCTCTGTTGTAAATCCTTGTTTCTTCAATGTGGGAATCTGGGTTTCCTAATAACTTGTGAGCAGAATAAAGTGTATTGCATAATCACGATCAGTCAGCAGAATCACTTCAGTGTATAGTGTGGAATATTTATTTGCATAGCCAAATAATTGTTCGCTTCGAGAATTTAGCAGTTTATAGTATTTTCGCGATTTTTGTACCTTTTAGTAATTTTCCGACAAATGCTCACCCGTTCAGCGTTCTGGGATCATTCGTAAGGTTTATTGTATTTCTAGAAATTTTGTGTTAATCACATCCCTAGTCAACATGCTCTCTTCTGAGTAGCCATTGGGTTTTGCTGTAGTTTTGGTGGTAATAATACGCTATTTATTTCGGTGTGTTGTGGTATGAGCGAGTGTTCGAATGCTGGATTAGATTTCTTAATTCCCTTTCCCCTTGGCTATCCCAACCACCCTATATTACTGTTTCGATTTGGTTCCCTGGTGTACTTTGTTGAACCTTGAATGGAGGAGCACGCCATCTATTATTTTTGCCGTTCAACTTTCAGTAGAGGACTGTTATTATTGTTTATGCTGTGGTTTTGTCTGTACTTGATCTAAGTTCAATCAAATTGTGTAATAAACCATTCGGACCATGTGTTGAAATGTAATTCACGGTTCCTGTATTTCAGCTTCATCCCCTTTCCCTAGTGTGTTTAGTTAAGAGTGAATCGAAAACCTCATTAGTAATTAGACGCCTATTCTGCCTCCTTGGCTACTATATTGAACGTATGAGATACCTATCTGATGCTCATTCCTTTTAAATGACTATCAAATGCAAGTTGCGAGTGAGCCTACAGTTAGGTCTCAAAGGAAAAGAGCTGTCTCCAGACGACGTAAATATTTTAATTTGACCTCCACTTGCACACTTTAACAGTAACATTATCGGATACATTTCATAATAATTAGAGCAAATAAAACTCTGTTATACTGAGACTTGATTTAAGCTAGAAGAGCCATAAAATTGGCCTAGAACTTTCCCCTACTTAGGCGCCTACTTATAAAAATATAACCTATTGCACAATTAAGTTTATTGTTCTCACTGTGACAATATTATCTTCGTGCATAATTGCCAAACTCAAAGATCATTCTTTTATTATTCAGTGAATGTTCGGAGCACTGTATTCGCTCATCTTGTTGGCTTATTGACGAGGAAAAGCTGTGTCGAAATCCCCTAGGAAGACAAGTTTGTTATGCGTTGTTAGGAGATTATTCTGGTAATGACCTTGCAGTATTCAGGAGAAATAAGCAACGACATTTTACAGCAACATCATAGAATAACATAGGTCTATCTTTTACTGTTGACACAAACAAATTAAACGTCCCAAATTTAATTTTACTTTCAATAAGTTGCTTAGATTAACCGAAAAAGCATTCTTCATGCATAATACATTTTCCGTTGTTATGAAGAACAAGTTAACCAGAGTACATAAAGAATGTTATTAATGTGGATATTTCTCAAAAGTGTTAATGTGGTACTTGTACCAATATAAAAATTTTTAATAACGAGTGTACCTCTGAATATTACGAAATAAGTTCATGACATATCAAAGAAAGGTGAGTGACACAGAAGAACAAATGGGTTTCAACAATGAGTCTCAACGTTAATATGTCATTGAAGAGTTTCAAACCTTTATTAGCAAATATTTGTAAATAAAGTGATTTCCAATGTATATTTGTTCAACTCTAATTTCTTAATGACACTCAGAAACTTAGCTAATGATTTTTTTGTATCGTATGACACTCAAATTGAAATTTTAGCGTTTTCAGCTTTAAACTAGGTTGGCTGGTTTTTTGGTTTGCGGGAAGGGGACCAAACAGAGATGTCATCGGTGCCGTCGGATTAGGGAAAGATAGGGAATGAAGTCAGCCATGGCTTTCAAAGGAACCATCCCGGCATTTGCCTGAAGCGATTCAGGGAAATTATGGAAAACGTAAATCAGGATGGCCGGACGCGAGGTTGAACCGTCGTCCTCCCGACTGCGAGTCCTCCAGTATGCTGATCATTGCAGACGTCGCTCGGCTCTAATGAAGTAAGTACAGTAATATTGATACTTCGAAAACTATAGTCTGTTATGTTATATTGTGTTTTGAATGAATACGAATTTGCATATAAAAAGTAGAAGCCGTCATTTCTCAGCGAATACAGTGCATTTTCTATTAGAAGAAACCGTGTAAATAATTATTACCTTCCCAGTATTTGATGGGGTGTACTTGGAACCGTAATTCTAAGTTATACACTTGTGTACAGGGTTATTACAAATGATTGAAGCGATCTCACAGCTCTACACTAATTTTATTATTTGAGATATTTTCACAATGATTTGCACACACATACAAAAACTCACAAAGTTTTTTTAGGCATTCACAAATGTTCGATATGTGCCCCTTAAGTGATTCGGCAGACATCAAGCCGATAATCAATTTCCTCCCACACTCGGCGCAGCATGTCCCCATCAATGAGTTCGAAAGCATCGCTGATGCGAGCTCGCACTTCTGGCACGTTTCTTGGTAGAGGAGGTTTAAACACTGAATCTTTCACATAACCCCACAGAAAAAAATCGCATGGGGTTAAGTCTGGAGAGCGTGGAGGCCATGACATGAATTGCTGATCATGATCTCCACCACGACCGATCTATCGGTTTTCCAATCTCCTGTTTAAGAAATGCCGAACATCATGATGGAAGTGCGGTGGAGCACTATCCTGTTCAAAGATGAAGTCGGCGCTGTCGGTCTCCAGTTGTGGCATGACCCAATTTTCCAGCATGTCCAGATACACGTGTCCTGTAACGTTTTTTTCGCAGAAGAAAAAGGGGCCGTAAACTTTAAACCGTAAGATTGCACAAAACATGTTAACTTCTGGTGAATTGCGAATTTGCTGCACGAATGCGTGAGGATTCTCTACCGCCCAGATTCGCACATTGTGTCTGTTCACTTCACCATGAAGGAAAAATGTTGCTTCATCACTGAAAACAAGTTTCGCACTGAACGCACCCCCTTCCATGAGCTGTTGCAACCGCGCCAAAAATTCAAAGCGTTTGACTTTGCCATGGGTGTCAGGGCTTGTAGCAATTGTAAACGGTACGGCTTCTGCTTTAGCCTTTTACGTAAGATTTTCCAAACCGTCGGCTGTGGTACGTTTAGCTCCCTGCTTGCTTTATTCGTCGACTCCCGCGGTCTACGCGTGAAACTTGCCCGCACGCGTTCAACCGTTTCTTCGCTCACTGCAGGCCGACCCGTTGATTTCCCCTTACAGAGGCATCCAGATGCTTTAAACTGCGCATACCATCGCCGAATGGAGTTAGCAGTTGGTGGATCTTTGTTGAACTTCGTCCTGAAGTGTCGTTGCACTGTTATGACTGACTGATGTGAGTGCATTTCAAGCACGACATACGCTTTCTCGGCTCCTGTCGCCATTTTGTCTCACTGCGCTCTCGAGCGCTCTGGCGGCAGAAACCTGAAGTGCGGCTTCAGCCGAACAAAACTTTATGAGTTTTTCTACGTATCTGTAGTGTTTCGTGACCATATGTCAATGAATGGAGCTACAGTGAATTTACGAAATCGCTTCAATTATTTGTAATAGCCCTGTATATCTGTCAAGAGATTTACTAAGCTTCTAGATCTCAGTACCAGCCTTCATATATGTACACGCTTTTTCTTATATGTTATTACGTCACACTCTACTGACAAGGGAACATCCCCATCGCACCCCCCTCAGATTTAGTTATAAGTTGGCACAGTGGATAGGCCTTGAAAAACTGAACACAGATCGATCGAGAAAACAGGAAGAAGTTGTGTGGAACTATGAAAAAATACGCAAAATATACAAACTGGGTCGTCCATGCGTAAGATATGCAATATTTAGGGCAATCTAAGGCGAGGAGCTCCGTGGTCCCGTGGTTAGCGTGAACAGCTGCGGAACGAGAGATCCTTGGTTCAAATCTTCCCTCGACCGAAAATTTTAACTTTTTGTTTTCAGTTTATGTGAAAAACTCTTATGTTTTCATCACTTTTTTTGGAGTGATTATTACATCCACAAGAAACCTAAATCGGGCAAGGTAGAATAAACTTTTCACCCACTCGCCAAGTGTACTAGTTAGGTGGGTCGACAACATATTCCTGTCATGTGACGCACATGCTGTCACCAGTGTCGTATACAAAATATTAGACGTGTTTTCCTGTGGAGGAATCGGTTGACCTATGACCTTGCGATCAAATGTTTTCGGTTCCCATTGGAGAGGCACGTCCTTTCGTGAACTAATCACACGGTTTTGCGGTGCGGTCGCAAAACACAGACACTAAACTTATTACAGTGAACAGAGACGTCAATGAACGAACGGACAGCTCATAACTTTGCAAATATGAAGAATGCAAAATTTTCAGTGGAGGGCAGATTTGAACCAAGGACCTCTCGTTCCACAGCTGCTCACACTAACCACAGGACCACGGCGCTCCTCGTCCCACATTGCCCTTATTATTGCCTATCTTACACATGGACGACCCAGTTTGTATATTTTGCTTATTTTTCATAGTTCCACACAACTTCTTCCTGTTTTCGCGATTGATCTGTGTTCAGTTTTTCAAGGCCTATCCATTGTGCCAACTTATAACTAAATCTGAGGGGGGTGCGATGGGGATGTTCCCTTGTGAGTAGTTAGATAACGGTCCATATAACTACTACACTACATTAAACTGAAGTTTGCAATATGCGACCTAAGTTGCAAATGACATGTTAAACGAGTGCTACAAAAGCCGTAACAAACATGTGTATCACACCCTACGTTATGCACGTATTTCTTTAATGCCTTGATACAGCCAGCAAGTTTTTGTCATGTTCAAGGGAAGTACTTCTATCGCGTGTTCAGCGCAATGCTTTAACAAGATGGGCGTACTGTCTGACCATAATCGTTGAGTATGAGTTTATGTTTATTTGTATTTGTATTACAGTTATTTATGAAGACACGCGTTTACAGTTTTAAAAATAACCAATAAAATGAATCCAGAATTACCGACAAAGCACAGAGCTGAGTGTTCGCTAGTGTGGCTGATACGGTCTGAAGCAAGACGGTATTGTCGAGCGACTGTCCCCACCGATCTGTACAGTGGTATTTCTCGTGACAGAAGCACGCAGCTGGTAACTGCAGCTACGCTCATGAGCGACGAAACAATAGACATCTCCTGCGGTGCAAATGTAAGGTTCAGAGTGTTACTGCAGTGTATTAAGGCATATCGGCCGTTCGGAGGATGGGTGAAATGCGCTGTATCAGTGCAAGAGGCAACGCCTTTATCATGGTGTCCACTTGAGGCATTCGGTCTCACACATCACACGAGCTCAAGTACTTCCGATTGCCACTTCGTCGAGGCACTATTTAGTAACTCAATGTGGAAGGAACATCTGATTTCAGGAGGCTTTAATCAGTTACCGTGTTGACGATAGGGGTCACAGTCGACAATCGCGGGTTGCAACATTAACAGAGGCTACCCAGTGCAGCATGTCACTACCCAGTTTGTTAAGCAAACTGGACGTGCTGTCAGCAAGTGCCTCACCGCTATGGGGCACAAAAGCCATCCCACCGCAGGTCCTCTGCTGAAGGCGCTGCCCATAATACGAAGAATGTTCAGAGCGCAGGACGACCGCTGCTGGACAGTCAAAGCGAGGAAAGACGTAGCCTGGACTGACGAGGGCAGTAAACGTCATTGTAAACGTCATGACAGCGTACGAGTTCTGTGAAGACCGTAAGCAATATACCCTTTGCCCGAAAGAGCACCATTCAGATGCGGGAGATATTTACACTAAAACAAATGGTGACACTGACACTACGGCAACCGACTCTCACCGATGTTGTTGTTGGGGCCTTCAGTCCTGAGACTGGTTTGATGCAGCTCTCCATGCTACTCTATCCTGTCCAAGCTTCTTCGTCTCCCAGTTCCTTCAGTACATCCTTCTGAATCTGCTTGGTGTATTCATCTCTTGGTCTCCCTCTACGATTTTTACCCTCCACGCTGCCCTCCAATACTAAATTGGCGATCCCTTGATGCCTCAAAACATGTCCTACCAACCGATCCCTTCTTCTGGCCAAGTTGTGCCACAAACTTCTCTTCTCCCCTATCCTCTTCAACACCTCCTCATTAGTTATGTGATCTACCCATCTAATCTTCAGCATTCTTCTGTAGCACTACATTTCGAAAGCATCTATTCCCTTCTTGTCTAAACTATTTATCGTCCACGTTTCACTTCCATACATGGCTACACTCCAAACAAATACTTTCAGAAACGACTTCCTGACACTTAAATCTATACTCGATGTTAACAAATTTCTCTTCTTCAGAAATGCTTTCCTTCCCATTGCCACTCTACATTTTATATCCTCTCTACCTCGACCATCATCAGTTATTTTCCTCCCCAAATAGCAAAACTCCTTTACTACTTAAGTGTCGAGTTTCCTAATTCTCTCAGTATCACCCGACTTAATTCGACTACATTCCATTATCCTCGTTTTGCTTTTGTTGATGTTCATGTTATATTCTCCTTTCAAGACACTATCTATTCCATTCAACTTGTTCTTCCAAGTCCTTTGCTGTCTCTGACAGAATTACTATGTCATCGGCGAACCTCAAAGTTTTTATTTCTTCTCCATGGATTTTAATACCTACTCCGAATTTTTCTTTTGTTTCCTTCACTGCTTGCTCAATACACTGCTTCCCTTTCATGCCCCTCAACTCTTATAACTGCCATTTGGTTTCTATACAAATTGTAAATAGCCTTTCGCTCCCTATATTTTACCCCTGCACCTTCTGAATTGGAAAGAGAGTATTCCAGTCAACATTGTCAAAAGCCTTCTCTAAGTCTACAAATGCTAGAAACGTAGGTTTGCCTTTCCTTAATCTAGCTTCTAAGATAAGTCGTAGGGTCAGTATTGCCCCACGTGTTCCGATATTTCTACGTAATCCAAACTGATCTTCCCCGAGGTCGGCTTCTACTAGTTTTTCCATTCGCCTGTAAAGAATTCGCGTTAGTATTTTGCAGCCGTGACTTATTAAACTGATAGATCGGTAGTTTTCACATCTGTCAACACCTGCTTTCTTTGGGATTGGAATTATTATATTCTTCTTGAAGTGTGAGGGTATTTCGCCTGTCTCATACATCTTGCTCACCAGATGGTAGAGTTTTGTCAGGACTGGCTCTCCCAAGGCAGTCAGTACTTCTAATGGAATGTTGTCTACTCCCAGGGCCTTGTTTCGACTCAGGTCGTTCAGTCCCCTAGAACTTAGAACTACTTTAACCTGATTATGCTAAGGACATGACACACATCCATGCCCGAGGCAGGATTCAAACCTGCGACCATAGCGGTCTCGCGGTTCCAGACTAAAACGCCCAGTACCGCTTGGCCAGGTGTTTTTGGGCAAGGTTACTTATTACTTAAAGTTCTTCCCCCCAGGCTGCCTCCGTTGCTCAACCCGTCAATCACTTGCGTCGCTAAGGGTACCTTTTGATTGGAGACCTGCCTGTTACCAGGATTCGTTTAAAGCCGGTGCTGAATTTCACCCATTGCCTGACTCCCTTTTCTCTGAGCCGCCCCTTGATTGTGGCGGCTGATGCGTCGGCCTATGGCATTGTGGCCGTCCTTGCGCACTGGGATGGCGATGGCTCCGAACAGCCTATCGCTTATACCTCTAAGACGTTGACCCCAGCACAATGGAAATACTCCCAGATTGAAAAGGAGGCTCTGGCGCTCGTGTTCACTGTCCAAACATTTCACACCTTTCTCTTTTGGGCAAAGTTCACCCTCCTGACGGACCAAAAAATCTTGGTTACACTTGCCGTACCCCACTCTCACCCTCCAGATCAGACGGCTCAACGTCTCCAGCGCTGGGCATTATGTTTACGTAATTACGATAACACCATCCAGAATGAGCCCACCGCCCATCATGTTAATGCAGACACTTTGTCACGTCTCCCAGTGGGCCTGATCCTGCCTTTGAGCAACAGGAGGTCCTCTGCTTTCACATCGTTTCCACCCGCCAGGATGCGCTGGACAGTCTTCCTCTATTGGCTGCTGATGTTGCTACGGCTACCCGCCGTGACCCTGTCTTGCGGCAGGTTCTCAACTACATGGTCCACGGGTGGCCACCCTACATTACTCGTCGGATGCAGTCCGATTTCAGCCCCTGGCGCCACCTGTCCCACAGGCTTTCAATGGTCCAAGAGGTCATTCTGTTGCCTATTGAGTTGGATGCCCATCCGGTGGTCATCCCTCCGGAATTGCGGCTTCGCGTGCTCGGTTTGTTACACTATGGCCACTTGGGTATGTCCCATATGAAAGTTTTGGCTCGCCGGCATATGTATTGGCGCGGCATCGATGGCGATATTGAGTGCCTGATCCGTGGTCCGCGTCACCAGGCGAGTCCCCCTCAGTCGTTTGCACCCTGGCCTGTGCCTCGCCGGCCCTGGGATCACATCCATATCGATTTTGTGGACCTGTTTTTGGGGGCAATGTGGTTACTCACCGTTGATGCCTACTCCAAATACCTGTATGTTGTCCGAATGGCATCCACCACCACGGAGGCTACACTCACGGCCCTCGTCATCGAGGGTCTGCCACACACATTGGTCTCCGGTAATGGTCCCCAATTCACGGCGTCCTCCTTCTATGACTTCTGTCAGGCCAGCAGTATCAAACATATCCGTATCCCCCCTTCGTCCAATGGCGCGGCGTGGAGGCTGGTCCGAAGTTTTAAACACCAGTGGACAAAGGCGGTCGACACATCTCCAACCATGTCAGCCCTCACCCTGTTTTTGAGCACCTATCGCACTACGCCGATTGACGGAAGCAGTCCGGCGGAGCTCCTTCATGAGCGACAGCCGCGGATCCTGTTCCATTTGCTGATGCCGTTCTCCTCCCGCCCCCACTCCCGGCCCTCGCAGCGGTACGCCCCTGGCTCGGACGTGTGGGCCCGCGAGTACGGGCGGAAGGTGGTTTGGACACCCGACACGGTCGTCGCGACCCACGGGTGGCGTGTGACGTCGGTGCAGATGTCGAAACGCTTGGAGCGCCACCATCATAATCAGCTCCGCCCGCGTGCCGCCACGGGACTCGCACCGCCGCCTCTTTCCCTACCTCCTTCAGGTACAAACATGGTCCTCGAGTCACCGTCGCTGCCCCCAGTTGCCGCCTCCCCGCAGGCCTGCCGCCGGCGCTCTCCACCTCCGGGTGGATCGGCGGCTCCCTCCCCCACCCTGGACTCTGGATCGGCTGCCATGGATACCTCAGGCGTCCCTTCCTGTCCGCCAATAGTGGTTGATGAACCCGGCTCCTCTTCCCACTGCCACCCACCTCGACACCGTCAGGGGCGTTTCCGCCCCTACGCGCAAATTTCAGGGGGGAGGCACCTGGTACCGCGCGCCACGGAATTTGAATCCCCGCCAAGCGTTATGGACGTCGAGGCCCCCTAGAGGTCTTTGCACCATCGCGCCGTAAGCTGTGGCGGCGCGCGCCTCCCGGCTCGCATTTAGAGTGAGGGCGCCATAGTGGAACACATGGTCCCAGCGGCCAATAGCGGCGTCCCCAATAGAGTACTTAAGCACCTGCCTCTCGCTCATCCTGCCCCCCACGTGGATCCTCTATGATCTAATTCCTTTCCCCCATCTGCTCCTATTCCTCGAACATATCCGCATCCTCTACACCTCCAGCCGTCTTGAACCCCCTCACCCCCTGGTCGCTCCTCTCCTCTCCCATCCCCGCCCCCTGCGACGTCATCACCGTTGTGTCCCCCCTACCCTCCATCTCTACACCCTACATCTCCTTTCCCAAGGTGGCTTCCATCAACTCCCCCTCCCGGATGATGCCCTCTCTCCCACCATTTATCCCTCCTATCAACTGTGATCCTCACTCCCCCTCCTTTCCTCTGTCCTTTCCCTGGGCTCCCTCTTCCCCCCTTCCGTTCTGTTTTCTCCCCACTACACCTCTCCCTACCTTCCTTCTCCCCCCCAACTCCTTTTTTATTCCCCTCCTCCCCCCCCACACCCTGTCGCGTCTGCCCAGCGCACCCAACCCCTCTTATGGGTCCTCATCCTCCATCAGCTCCTTTCCCAGCTCCCCCCCTTTTTTATTTTACCATCATCTGTCCAGTTTTCCCCCACCTGCTCTCGGCTGTGGTATGTCACATTTGCCTACTTTTTTGTGCAGTGTTCCAGTGACTGTTCAGTATTGTTCGTCTTTCTCGTGTTGCGAACAGAAACCATGCTGTCGCTGGGAGTGAATTTTATGTCTTTTGCGAACAGAAACCAGACTGTCGCCGTGTTTTTTTTTAATTGTCTGTCTATTGTTTTACCTGTCTGCCTTTTATGTATTTTCTTAGCGTCATCATCCCTCTGTTCTTTGTTTTAAGTTCCACGATATCTTTTCACCATGTTACTCTTTAAGTCTCCGATTTTATCGCCTGTTTTTATTATTTAGTCTCTTCATCTTTCTAACACAGTCTGTAGGCTGAAGAGCGGCATACTAAGCTGCTGCCAGTCCGCCCCCTTCGGGGGGAATTAAAATTCCATAAAGGAAGAAAAAAGACTCATCCTGCCAGTCTAACCTATCGTACGTCTCAGGACATCTCGCCTCGGCTTAGACAGCGTATTTTCTTTCGTGTTTTGTTTACGAATGGATCTGGTTGTCTAGTTAGGTTTTCTTGACTCTCTTGTTGTCGTAAGGTCCTTCGTTGGTCTCCCGTTGTGTTGTTGTGCGCGGGCCTTTCAGCGGGTCCCGCCGCGTTTTCCGTCACTCCAGCACCGCGACTGTTTTAGTCACCGTTACATCATCTTATATCTGACAAATCTCTGAAAGTTTCTTTTAAGACTTCAACCACGGGGAAAGGTATAGTTTGATTGTGAATAAATTCCGCACCATTGTTCTGTTCTATGCTGTATTTGCACCATGAATCACTTCCTGGGAGGCACAGGCCATGAATGAGTTTGTCGTCTGTTGAATAGGGGTGAAAAAACTGCTTGTTCAGCTTTGATAATATCTTGTACGCTGCTAAACATTTTGCCTGATGGTCGTGCCATAATAATTTTGGATTTACCTATGACAATTCTGTGAGTCTATTTTCAGCATCTAATCGTCTGCCATCTTCCAGTTTATTTCCCTTCTGCGCAGTTTCCAGTCGTCTCAGCCTCGAACCGATTCACTTTTGTAGGTGACGTCACGCATTCCCGTTTAGTGACAATTGCATTTTCTCCATATTTCTCATATTTCTCCAACTGTTTTGAAAGCTTTTTAATCCCCATCTTCTAAGTAACTGACGACTCTCACCGTTCCTCAACTGTTCACGTTCTTGGAAAATCGTCACGTTCATACAGTGTTTTGTTTAAATAATTGAATAGTCCAGAAATAAGGCTATAATATACATGTACTACATATCACTGCAAGGGGTTGTCGGTAGATTGAGGTCAATGAAAGAAGAATAAAAAATTTCAAGTGGAAGGCCTATAGATTGAGATCAATGAAAGAAGAATAGAAATTTTCAAGGTTTCAACTGGTACGGAGACTATTAAAATGATTTCTTTCCACATTCTTCCATACATCTGACGTAGCCATACTTTCCTAATGATATTGTTGACAGCTGTACACTACAACT
The DNA here is from genome assembly GCF_023864275.1 of Schistocerca cancellata. Classification (NCBI taxonomy): domain Eukaryota; kingdom Metazoa; phylum Arthropoda; class Insecta; order Orthoptera; family Acrididae; genus Schistocerca; species Schistocerca cancellata. Next base: position 2,553,118 of record NW_026047103.1, read on the forward strand.
ACATTTCTCTGTAACGAGCCATCTCAGCACTCTCAATTTTTGTCAAATTGATTTAACGAACGCTCCACACTCAAGAGGATGCACTGGTTGCCTCCTAGTTCATCTGACATCAGTCCTATTAAGGACGACCAGGACATCATTGACAAGAGACACCTTTGACCTCAAACGCTCGGGACGGCACGAAACCATGTTTAGACTAACACTCGATCATAAAATCAACAGTGGTCTGTGTCATTTCCATACAAAACTCCGCACTTGTGTACTAGCTCCATCAGACGATGGGATGATTAGCTGCACTAGGTCGTCGAGCAGATGCGCAAAACTATAGACCTATATCTCTGACGTCGATCTGTTGTAGAATTTTATAACATGTTTTTTGCTCGCGTATCATGTCGTTTTTGGAAACCCAGAATCTACTCTGTAGGAATCAACATGGATGCCGGAAACAGCCATCGTGTGAGACCCAACTCGCTTTATTTGTTTATGAGACCCAGAAAATATTAGATACAGGCTCCCAGGTAGATGCTATTTTCCTCGACTTCCGGAAGGCATTCGATACAGTTCCGCACTGTCGCCTGATAAACAAATTAAGAGCCTACGGAATATGAGACCAGCTGTGTGGCTGGATTGAAGAGTTTTTAGCAAACAGAACACAGCATGTTGTTCTCAATGGAGAGACGTCTACAGACGTTAAAGTAACCTCTGGCGTGCCACAGGGGAGTGTTATGGGACCATTGCTTTTCACAATATATATAAATAACCTAGTAGATAGTGTCGGAAGTTCCATGCGGCTTTTCGCGGATGATGCTGTAGTATACAGAGAAGTTGCAGCATTAGAAAATTGTAGCGAAATGCAGGAAGATCTGCAGTAGATAGGCACTTGGTGCAGGGAGTGCCAAGTGACCCTTAACATAGACAAATGTAATGTATTGCGAATACATAGAAAGAAGGATCCTTTATTGTATGATTATATGATAGCGAAACAAACACTGGTAGCAGTTACTTCTGCAAAATATCTGGGAGTATGCGTGCGGAACGATTTGAAGTGGAATGATCACATGAAATTAATTGTTGGCAAGGCGGGTACCAGGTTGAGATTCATTGGGAGAGTCCTTAGAAAACGTAGTCCATCAACAAAGGAGGTGGCTTACAAAACACTCGTTCGACCTATACTCGAGTAATGCTCATCAGTGGGGGATCCGTACCAGATCGGGTTGACGGAGGAGATAGAGAAGATCCAAAGAAGAGCGGCGCGTTTCGTCACAGGGTTATTTGGTAAGCGTGATAGCGTTACGGAGATGTTCTAACAAACTCAAGTGGCAGACTCTGCAAGAGAGGCGCTCTGCATCGCGGTGTAGCTTGCTGTCCAGGTTTCGGGAGGGTGCGTTTCTGGATGAGCTATCGAATATATTGCTTCCCCCTACTTATACCTCCCGAGGAGATCACGAACGTAAAATTAGAGCGATTCGAGCGCGCACGGAGGCTTTCAGACAGTCGTTCTTCCCGCGAACCATACGCGACTGGAACAGAAAAGGGAGGTAATGACAGTGGCACGTAACGTGCCCTCCGCCACACACTGTTGGGTGGCTTGCGGAGTATAAATGTAGATGTAGATGTAGCAAGTGAGTGAATGGTATAGCTACAGTTCCAACGTGGATTACTGTGTAAACTGTGTATAGTGATATCATGAAGAGAATTAATCCTACGAAGTGGTCCAAATGTTAGGGACGAAGTTGCGACGTGCTGAATATGGAAATGAAATCGGAGTTAAGGATAGAGAGTGCGCTTGTATATAACATAATAGTTTAGAATTATAATGGGGATGACAAAAAAAATACATGACGTTACGCTGGGTACATACACAGAGTTTGAAGGACCGGGAGAACCTGAACTAGGAGGTGGCTGTTGAAGCGGAACACGACGTTCATCTCCAGGGCAGCAGGAACAATCTAGTCAAAGTGAGTACGAAGTATCTCCACTCAAACGATAGAGGTGCTCTTTATTAGAAGGTGTTGCTGACGACTTATTATAGAACATTTATGAAAACTAATATAATTGTGGCTTCAATTCCCATAGTAAACTAACGCGACGTTATAAGTGCATTAAAGTAATTCAGATTGCAGATTAATTCGAAATTATGTGTTTCGCAAAAGGGTAGCAGGAGCTTCTTTCAAAAGAAACGGACTGTCCCAATTAAAAACTATTAAAAGGGCATGTAATATCGCAGTTCGCTAGAGCAAGATAGTATTAATGTACCGTTCACTATTGTCATCCACAAATGTGGGCAATAGAAGCTTCGATTTTCTTTCTCAACAATATTAAGCCTGAATATGGCATTTCATCCAGGCATATTATTACATTTGTCACACGTAGGGGCATAGAAGGCGATAGTGATATGTATCGGAAGGCACAACAGTTTGTGGAGAAAGCGAACATGTTTACGACAGAGCAAGGTGTGGAGAAAGTCAATGTTCGGATCGATGAACAGATTCAGTTCCAGTGTGAAATGTCTCCATTATCAATAGTGTGTTACAGAGAAGAGAAAACTACAGTTAGTGTGTAGCAGTCTGCACATAGCTCTATCCGTAGCTACACAACTGATGCGGCTTTATCAGTGGAAGACCAAGATACAAGTTGTACCTCTTTTTTCAGGGGGCACAAGTAACTTTCGGCCCAAATACTTCAAAGAAACTTGAAACAATCTGCACAAGCAACGTCCATGTGAAGCAGTAAAAAAATAGAAAAATGACTGAAGAACACATTAAACGTTCTCTGACTTCATGCCTTGGCGAACACGTAAAAAGTTAAATAAACGAGTCTATTGCTATGTGATTCCTGGTCAGATCATGCTGAATATGCCCATCTAGAGGCAACTTTTCCATACAAAGGTGTTGTGATAAGGATACTGTTACCGTAAAAAACTAAATATTGCCAACCCCTTTACGCCTTTTGGCAGTATAAACTCTGTATCAGAAGGATTGCTGATTTGTAAGACTACGATGTTCAAACCACAAGTGAAGATACGGCATCCTTATTTCAGTATGTAACCTATAATCAGTTTTCTGCACGCGTATACTGCAATATGTTTGGCAGAAGGCGGGTTATGACACTGACATCCCTATATGACCATTTGAAAACTTAATTAGAACGGCTTTTGACATTAGACTACCTGAATGTGAAAGTAATTTTGAATGATGTTGTGGTCTTGAGTTCGAAAACTGGTTAGATGCAGCTCTCCATGCCACTCTAACATGTGCGAGATCCTTCATCTCCGAATAACTACTGCAACCTACATCTCTCTAAATCTTCTTACTATATTCATCTCTTAGTCTCCCTCTACTATTTTTAGTCTCCCACACTTCCCTCCCATACTAAAATGACCATCCTTTGATATCTCAGAATGTGTCCCATCAACCGATGCCTTGTCTTACTCAAGTTGTGCCACAAATCTTCTCTGCCCAGTTCCGTTCAGAACCTCCTCATTAGTTACGTTATCTAACCGTCTAATTGTCAGCATTCTTCTGTAGCACCACATTTCAAAAGCTTCTATTCTCTTCTTGGCTAAACTGTTTATCGTTCATGTTCCACTTCCATATATGGTACACTCCACACAAATACCTTCTGGAAACACTTACTGATACTTAAATCTAATCTATATTCTGGGTTAACATGTTTCTCTGCCTCTGAAACGCTTTTCTTGCCACTGCCAGTCTACATTTTTGTACCCCCTCTACTTCAGTTATTTTGCTGCCCAAAATAACAAAAATCATGTATTACTGTAAGTGTCTCGTCACCTAATCTAACTATCTCTGCATTACCAGATTTAATTCAACTTCGTTCCTTTACCCTTGGTTTGATCTGGTGGATTTTCATCTTATATCTTTCTTACAAGACACTTCCCATTTCGTTTAACTACTCTTCCAGGTCCTGTGCTGTCTTCAAGGAATTACAATGCCATCCACAAACATTAAAGATTTTTTTCTCCCTGAATCTTAATTCCTACGCCAAATTTTCTTTGGTTTCCTCTACTGCTTGCTCGATATACAGACTGAAAAACGCAGAGGATTGGCTACAACCCTGCCTCACTACCTTCACAACCACTGCTTTCCTTTCAAGCCGGACGACTCTTATAACTTCCGTCTGGCTTGTGTAATATGTTAACAAATTTTTGTATTTTAATGAATGCAAAATGACCCGTGCTTGTTTCTGAAACTTCACGTAATGTATTTCAGTGTCTCAACTTAGACGGTTGTGAGATCTACCGCGAAAGTCAAGTAAGAGATTTAGAATATATCCAGCAGGCGCCCTTTCTTTTTTCACACAACAGCTGTTCTTTAGTTAACAATAAAGGTACAAACCTCTTGCTTGCGGAACAGTATCCAAGAACATTGATACACGTAACGTACCTCAAGATAATGTTTGCAACCCGTTACTGGGACGTCGTTGCGCATCTGCGAGAGCACTCGCATTTCAGCGTAAATTAGTTCCAGAGTCGTTGACAGTGGCAGCCAGGGGGCAGAAGTTGCTAAGCGGATTCCGTTGCGACTGGCCGCCTACCCCCGTGCGTTCCAGATACGACCGTGTTTTACGGCTGTGCTCGAGACGACCGCGCTGGAGGCTGCGTGGACGTTTAGATAGCGGCTGTGTACACAAACTACTGCCCTCTGCTTGTTTTACTGGTGTTGATAAACTCCCCCCGAGCCCTCCAGAAAACAAATCACTTCAGAGGGAGCCGTATGGAAAGAAGGCTAGGGGCCCGCGTCATAGTGCCAAGAGAATGGAGAACACAGCATACTCTGTGAATTATCATACAGAGAAATCCTCGTAATACGTTTCGGTGAATGTCAAAGTTGAGAAAAAGGCAAAATTTTTGTTTCCTTTTTTGAGTTTGTATCCTGAGATTCAGTGTATAAATGGTTTTCATCTAAGGTAGATAAATCTGTACAAGAATATTTAGGGGAGTCATGGCCTGGTTGAGTGCTCCTCCTCTTTCCAGTGCAATCATTCTGAAGGCAACGAATTACTTTGTATGCGTAGATTACTGCAGAAAACGCAATCTAGTTAACGTAAAAAACTACAGCAACAACGAACGAAAAATTAAAAGCTAATTAAAACTACCCTTACAGGAAACAAAATAAAAAACGTTAAGGTGCTCCGGAACGCCCTATACTTGCAATGTTAAAATAACGCTTATAAATTACATCTTTCCTCACAAAGTATTTGAGGTAGGAAGTTGAACTTTTTACAGATTATTTATTGGAATATGGGCTACAACTTGACACAGGGATTTTACAAAATTTTAGTTCAGTTATTAAAGGTGATTTTTTTTCAATTGTAATGAAAATTCACAACATTTTTTTGCAATTTTTTATTTATATATTTAAAAATATACAGTTTTTTGGAAAAAGGCTGTGTTAAATTATGCAGAAGGTACTGTGTAACATTTACTGAAAGTTTGAAACAAATGTGTTTGGAAGATCCTTAGAAAACATGTAATTAGTGTGAGAAAATAAAAGTTTTGGGAATCGAGCGACAAAGATTGGATTAACTTTTTAGTGCATTCCAGGTCCATAGGATGGATTATCTTCATCCTCTGCAAACTCCTCCTCCAGCTTCCTCTTGTTCCTCCTCTTCTTTACTCTTGCTTGTATTTCTAGACTCTTTACAGCCCTGTCTGCAACTCGAAGGCGTTCCTTGTCTAAAGCAAGCATCGCTCGTACCATGTTAGAACCTATCTTCATTCCCATATTTCTAAATACCTTGCACCTTACAATGTTGCCATCATTGAAAGTCGCAACAGCATCATACACACAAAAATGAAGTGTGTCACTTCCAACAAATACAGTCTAGGGGATTCTCGACCATATAACACTATTTACACTTTCATTGGGGTTTTGAGTTTTTCCGTGAATACACTTCTTCAACAGTTCAGGTGCTGCTAAGTCTCTGAAAATAGGTTTTATCACCTCCATTATTGCATGAGGCAGACTATGCTTATGAGTGTACACTTCACCAGGTAGCAATCCTTTGTTATATTAACACCAACTGTCTTCTTCTTTGGGACACAAGCTATGTTGGGGATTTTCATCGGTTGAAGAAGTATGAAAAAAAAGAGTCCAAACAGCCTTCTTCATTTCGTCGACACTTTGTGTATTTTGCCTAATAGCCATTCCATAATACACTCCTGGAAATTGAAATAAGAACACCGTGAATTCATTGTCCCAGGAAGGGGAAACTTTATTGACACATTCCTGGGGTCAGATACATCACATGATCACACTGACAGAACCACAGGCACATAGACACAGGCAACAGAGCATGCACAATGTCGGCACTAGTACAGTGTATATCCACCTTTCGCAGCAATGCAGGCTGCTATTCTCCCATGGAGACGATCGTAGAGATGCTGGATGTAGTCCTGTGGAACGGCTTGCCATGCCATTTCCACCTGGCGCCTCAGTTGGACCAGCGTTCGTGCTGGACGTGCAGACCGCGTGAGACGACGCTTCATCCAGTCCCAAACATGCTCAGTGGGGGACAGATCCGGAGATCTTGCTGGCCAGGGTAGTTGACTTACACCTTCTAGAGCACGTTGGGTGGCACGGGATACATGCGGACGTGCATTGTCCTGTTGGAACAGCAAGTTCCTTTGCCGGTCTAGGAATGGTAGAACGATGGGTTCGATGACGGTTTGGATGTACCGTGCACTATTCAGTGTCCCCTCGACGATCACCAGTGGTGTACGGCCAGTGTAGGAGATCGCTCCCCACACCATGATGCCGGGTGTTGGCCCTGTGTGCCTCGGTCGTATGCAGTCCTGATTGTGGCGCTCACCTGCACGGCGCCAAACACGCATACGACCATCATTGGCACCAAGGCAGAAGCGACTCTCATCGCTGAAGACGACACGTCTCCATTCGTCCCTCCATTCACGCCTGTCGCGACACCACTGGAGGCGGGCTGCACGATGTTGGGGCGTGAGCGGAAGACGGCCTAACGGTGTGCGGGACCGTAGCCCAGCTTCATGGAGACGGTTGCGAATGATCCTCGCCGATACCCCAGGAGCAACAGTGTCCCTAATTTGCTGGGAAGTGGCGGTGCGGTCCCCTACGGCACTGCGTAGGAGCCTACGGTCTTGGCGTGCATCCGTGCGTCGCTGCGGTCCGGTCCCAGGTCGACGGGCACGTGCACCTTCCGCCGACCACTGGCGACAACATCGATGTACTCTGGAGACTTCACGCCCCACGTGTTGAGCAATTCGGCGGTACGTCCACCCGACCTCCCGCATGCCCACTATACGCCCTCGCTCAAAGTCCGTCAACTGCACATACGGTTCACGTCCACGCTGTCGCGGCATGCTACCAGTGTTAAAGACTGCGATGGAGCTCCGTATGCCACGGCAAACTGGCTGACACTGACGGCGGCGGTGCACAAATGCTGCGCAGCTAGCGCCATTCGACGGCCAACACCGCGGTTCCTGGTGTGTCCGCTGTGCCGTGCGTGTGATCATTGCTTGTACAGCCCTCTCGCAGTGTCCGGAGCAAGTATGGTGGGTCTGACACACCGGTGTCAATGTGTTCTTTTTTCCATTTCCAGGAGTGTAGTTCTGTATTTTGTCAATTACTCTGTCAGTTAACCTTCCCTTCCCATCCAACCCTTTACCATCACTGAGTTTTTGTTTTTTGTACGAAGCTTTCAGTCGCCGAATTCTTGTTCCCATTCGCTTCTCTACGTGTCCAATACACTCAAATTTCTGCACTACAACATCATCACCATAGGGCTTGTCCTTGAGCATGTTTGAAACATTTAGAATCACCGTCACCAAGGTAATTAACATATCGCACTTTATCACACGCCTGAGAACGCTGGAATATACTGGCAACACCAGCCACCTCCATTCCTCCACTACTGCCACTATAGTTAGCTTTGCTATTATTTTCATGTGTACCTTTATATTTTTGTGGACATCTACAATACTTTGATATTACTGCTACATCTAAAACTTTCCCTGTGTACATACTGGTGGCAGATACTACACCATAAAGAGATGTGTGTCCCCGTTTATGCCAGGTACCATCGAATGCGGCAGTCAAATCTCTGTTACCATTATTTTCCATTACTGCCTCTTCCACAGCGTTCTTCATAGATTCTATACAGACATCTTCTACTTTAGACCCTATTAATTTATTATAGGTCGTAAACTTGGTTGGGGGAGTTGGAAGATTCATGATGCCACAGAAAATTGCACCTGCAGTAGCACCCTTACCATCTGAACGCAGGGAATAAACAAATCTAATGTTGTGTTCGTAGATTTTGCTCCCATTTTCTTCAGTTGCAGTTACTGCAACACTGTTCCAAAAGGTGGTCATGTATGAACACTTATCACATTTCAGTTGTATTTCACTAGCAAGTCCTACGTGCTTTATTATGGAGAGTTCCAGACCAACTTCACTACATTGAATACATCTTACACAGTTTGAAAAAATTCCCTTGAGAACCGACATATCAAATATTTCATTCACATCCGATTCGCCCATAAAACATTCATAGTTTTCACTCATTGAACCAAGATTCTTCTGTGAAGTATTTTCTTTCCCACTTTGACTGCTATGGGCAGGTGTACTTGAGAGGTTAGGTTCACTCACTTGGTTATCGTCTTTATTGTTTATAGTAATAACACATACTTTTGGCTTTCCAACATTTCTCCTTCTCATAAAAGCCTTCAGAGGATTTCTAATAACTTTACTTTTACTCATTATTATACTTCAACAAAACAGAGACTCAAGAAACAGAATTAATTACGAATATTTTCGAGATAACGACAGAGTAAATAAACATGAAACAATCGACAATCACACCAGCGATATATATTGAAACATCACAGGTTAGCCACAACACATACTTTATCTCACATCACTAAAATGTACCTGATGAACACGGACGTTAATAATAACACCATTTGACAGCAGTTTAACAGCGCCACAGTGGGTCACGCCCATGTAGAACACATTTCAAAAAAAATTTAAAAATAGTTGTAGTCTTCGGAATTGAATAAATTACATATCTATTAAAAGGTAGTAGTCTGCAGATTCAGAAAACGCAAAAAAGTAAAAATTGAACTTTTCATGATTTTGAGCCTTTCCGGAGCCCCTTAAACGTAATAAATTATGCGCATTTTCAGAAAAGGATTACATTCAAGTTATCTTTGTTACTAAACTCAGTCTGAGATAAAAAATCTTACACACAGGCAGTAAATTTATCATAAGCAACTTTGATCATTCAAGCTCCGAGCCCCAATCTTAAAACTGGATATTTTGAATGAAAAAACGGTGGTGTTGATTAAATTTCAAATTATGTTCCCAGCAGCACCTTAGTTGTTTTAAGTTTGAATAACAGATAAATAGGCTATGAAAAAAAGTGAAGAATAAGGAAAACGGTCAAGGCAGCCATTCACTATCGATTTAACTTTATAAATCATGAACACTACAACTGCATAAAACACACTCGAATACCATCATCATCATCATCATCATCATCATTTAGGACTGATTATGCCTTTCAGCGTTCAGTCTGGAGCATAGCCCCCCTTACAGAATTCCTCCATGATCCCCTATTCAGTGCTAACATTGGTGCCTCTTCTGATGTTAAACCTGTTACTTCAAAATCATTTTTAACCGAATCCAGGTACCTTCTCCTCGGTCTGCCCCGACTCCTCCTACCCTCTACTGCTGAATCCGTGAGTCTCTTGGGTAACCTTACTTCTCCCATGCGTCTAACATGACCCCACCATCTAAGCCTGTTTGCCCTGACTGCTACATCTATAGAGTTCATTCCCAGTTTTTCTTTGATTTCCTCATTGTGGACACCCTCCTGCCATTGTTCCCATCTACTAGTACCTGCAATCATCCTAGCTACATTCATATCCGTAACCTCAACCTTGTTGATAAGGTAACCTGAATCCACCCAGCTTTCGCTCCCATACAACAAAGTTGGTCGAAAGATTGAATGGTGCACAGATAACTTAGTCTTGGTACTGACTTCCTTCTTGCAGAAGAGAGTAGATCGTAGCTGAGCGCTCACTGCATTAGCTTTGCTACACCTCGCTTCCAGTTCTTTCACTATGTTGCCATCTTGTGAGAATATGCATCCTAAGTACTTGCAACCGTCCACCTGTTCTAACCTTGTTCCTCCTATTTGGCACTCAATCAGTTTATATGTCTTTCCCACTGACATTACTTTCGTTTTGGAGATGCTAATCTTCATACCATAGTCCTTACATTTCTGATCTAGCTCTGAAATATTACTTTGCAAACTTTCAATCGAATCTGCCATCACAACTAAGTCATCCGCATATGCAAGACTGCTTATTTTGTGTTCACATATCTTAATCTCACCCAGCCAGTCTATTGTTTTCAACATATGATCCATAAATAATATGAACAACAGTGGAGACAGGTCGCAGCCTTGTCTTACCCCTGAAACTACTCTGAACCATGAACTCAACTTACCGTCAACTCTAACTGCTGCCTGACTATCGATGTAAAAAACTTTAATTGCTTGCAAAAGTTTACCTCCTATTCCATAATCTTGTAGAACAGACAATACCTTCCTCCTAGGAACCCGGTCATATACCTTTTCTAGATCTATAAAGCATAGATACAATTCCCTGTTCCACTCATAACACTTCTTCATTATTTGCCGTAAGCTAAAGATCTGGTCCTGACAACCTCTAAGAGGCCTAAACCCACACTGATTTTCATCCAATTGGTCCTCAACTAATACTTGCACTTTCCTTTCAACAATACCTGAGAAGATTTTACCCACAACGCTGATTAAAGAGATACTACTGTAGTTGTTACAATCTTCACAATGCGAATATACTAACACAATCCTAATTTTCTTGCTAGACACTGTCAAATCTATCTACATCAGTCGTTCGTTTACATACCTTATTGCAACAACGCTGGGTTCCATTTCTTTCCTGATGTGTAAAGCCCTACACCCCATTGTGCTATTCCTGCTTTGACTCCTGACAGGTAGACCTTGTATTCTCCCACTTCCTCTTCTTTCTCACCCCTTACCCGAATGTCACTAACAGCTAAAATGTCCAGCCCCACTTTACTTGCAGCCTCTGCCAGCTCTACCTTCTTCACAGAGTAGCCCCCATTGATATTAATAGCTCCCCATCTCATTACCATTTGTTTGCGAAGTCGTATCTTAGGAGTCCCTGGTTTGTCAGTTAGAGGTGGGACTCCGTCACCTCCAAAGGTCCGAGGCATTTTGCTCTGATTGTTGACAGCATCATATTTAAAGTACCAGGGAAGCAGGTTGCTAGCCATACTTGCCCCGAGTCCCACTGGGTTTTACCCCTAACGGCTGAGGGACTAACCGGTGGATTTGGTAGTCTTTGCCATATGAGCACAAAGGTGACCAAGACTCAGAATATGTCCGAGATGCCCAGCCTTATTACAAAGTAACTGGTATCCCGACTGTCGGGACCACTTACTTGGCCACTCATACGTTGCCCGTGGTTCATGAACTAGGACATGACTACAAGAACCCACACCATGAACCATGAACTCGAATACCTAAAATACTTAATTTAAATCAGAATTTCAGTTAATATTTTTATCTATCCATTACGTCACTAGTTATTACTTACATGATTTATGCATCTCTACCCTAACTCTGAACTGAAATCTCATCTACTTTCGACTTAATTTGTAAGTAAACCGAAATTGTGCAGGAAACAAAGATAAAATATATGTTGGAATTTTTTTACGCAAAGTAAGGAGACAAAACTAAGATCAAGGTATGGTAATGTAGATGCAGGAGCATTGATTTAACTTCAAGTTGCACAACATTTAACGTAAGTAATGACAA